>NC_073745.1:64905209-66172709 GCF_029784135.1 Toxorhynchites rutilus septentrionalis
AATTCGAAAACTAATCAAGCAAATGAAGCCAAATTTGTCATGAGAAGGTTTTAGGGGATACGAAACGTTTTCATGGTGAATAGACACTTCTCCTCTCTCTCAGAGGGGGGGGGCGGTTTACTGCCATACAAACGAAGCATACATTTCTATACAATTCAAGAACTAATCAAGCAAACTGAACCAGATTTGGCATGTGGAGATTTTAGGGGGCAAGAAACATTTCTAAGGTGGTTCAACACTCCTCTAATAGATAGTCTGCAGAGTGGTTGACAAGTCACAAAACAACCACAAAAGCCAAAGTGGCCAAAAGAATGGAACAACAATTACCGAAGGGTATTATGCAACGTTATTGGACAAACTGAACTGGAAATAGAGAAAAAACGACCCCATATGGCGGAGAAAAATGTTCTCTACCATCACGACAACGCACCATCGCAAACGTCCTTAAAAGCTATGGCCAAGTTGGACTAATTATGATTCAAATTGGTTGCTCACCTACCATATTCTCCAGACTTGGCTCCCAGCGTCTACTATATGTTTCCAAACCTCAAGCGGTGGCGGAAAGAGATTCACATCGAATTAGGAAGTCATCGCGGAAACTGAGGCATAATTCGAAGACTGGGACGTTTCGTACTACAGAAAGGTAATCGAAATGTTGGAAACTCGCTATACCAAGTGTATTGCCCTCGAAGGAAACTATGTTGAGGAATAAATACAGCTTTGCCCAAAAAACGATTGTTTTCATTAAAAATCCTGGAACTTTTCAGCCCATGTAGTACATAAAGGCAGCGAGAGAAAATTTGAAGTAATTAAGTCTTCAGAACTAGTCTTCAATGATCAGGCTGAAGCAGATCTAAAAATAACAGTATATTTATTCCTTTACTTTATAATCATAATCATTTTTCCGAAATCGACTTTCTCTGAACTGTATCAACATTTGATTTTTTTTACTAAGATATTTCAACTGGACAACATAGAGTTTCACTGTGCCACGAAGTAACTAGTATCAGCGATCTATTGAATAACTGATAAGCGTGGTCCCTGAGGGGACAACGGAAAACGATTGCACATCCTCTATGCATACGAACGCCATAAAAGTAATCCTCTGAGTACACAAACATAATATAAAGGCACATCATATTAGACAGGGTGTGAACCTGTCACTCCGTTATTTTGTTGTTGTATCATGTGTGGAAATGTAACACGCACGAGAAGCTTAATTCTGATAAAATCCCAAGAATTAATGTATCGTACTAGCAAACGTGCGGAGGCGTGCTATTTTTGATTTTGTTGTTATTCCTCTTATCAGGTTGTATCTAGGCTTCAGATAATCGCGATAAATGTTTTCGCAAAAAAATCCGATTAATTATCACTTGTAAACACTTCTTTGAAACGTCACTTATTCACTCACATGTTTAAACTTACGAATCGAAGGAAGAATACACTTCACAGCAGCCGTCACGCTACTGAGACTTTCATGGATTTCCTGCTTGTGGCAAGATTCGGCACCGAAGGTCATATCTCAGCTATTTTTGTGTTTTCTGTATGAATAACTCGAAACAATTTTCCATCACATAAGCCCGAACACTGTATAATAATGACTGTACCGTTCCCGATGCCTTCCGGGACGACACTAGCCACTGTAGGTCGTGTCATTCACGGGAGGTCTTTCCTTCAAGTCCAGTACGCGAATGTCAATTCAATTTAGCGCTGGTTCGAGCGCTGGATTCAACGGACAAAAGTGTGATTATCTGGAGTAATCCGATTGAAAAGACAAGCTACCGCCGAAATTTAGCCGGCGAGATTCGGTGACACGCTGACAACAGTTGGATAGTATGTTATCAGTGGGACGTTTCCAAAGAGATATGTGATTCGGCTCGCAAAAGTGTCCGACGTATACAAGACAGTTGAGACGACCGTTCACATCGGACACTCTCACGAGCTTCATTGAATTATATCCGAACGGGAAACTGACGAGCCTTTTGTGTGCAATCATTTACGGTAAATACTGCCCACGACCGGCGTGTCGCCAAGATATCCTTCTCAACGTCATTGCAAGATGGTGAAACCAATGACGTTTTTTAGAGGAAGGGGCAATCTTTATCACTTTTCTTGGCTCCCTTTTCAGTGCGGAAGTAATTGATGTCCATGGGCGTTACTGATTGATTCGGAATGTTGAAAGAGGGTGGAAATATTTCTAGGTCAGTTGTGACGACGCAACAGGATTATGCTGAAGAGCACACAAACGCACACGTACCTTTTTGAACTTCCTCACATATGGCAGCAACTTGACAATATCGACAATACTCCTCAAGCAAACATTTTCCTGTGTTTTGACGTGATTCCCATCCTTGCGGGAGCTCTCCGCCACCAGTATAATGTGGTCACTTTCGCGTCTCTCGAATATCCTCACAGGTGTGCGCTCCTGTTTACTAACATAGCTTATTGTGCAGCTTTCCACTTCGGCACACTGACCGCCCAATTCCAGAATGGTTTCCATTCTGATTAGAGCAGATATAAAAAACAAAAATATGGTTACGTCACGAAAAATTATTTCCCCCAGCGAAGCCGAACCGCTTCGCACTGTTCGATTATTGATACTGGTTGTAGGTGAATTCCAGCTACATATTTATAATCGCCCTACGATAACGGAACATAACGTTAATCGCGTGTCCGTGAGGTGCTGTGGTGCAAATTATTATCCTTTTACCGATGAGTTGTGGAAAAGTGCTGAAAAACTAGGAATGTTTTCCCGTGTTTTTCGATCCCGCGCCTGAGAGGGGATCGTTCGGATTCAAGAACAAACATCGTCACTTGCATCAAGCGAAGCCCTGGGCAACCGCTTGGCGAGCGAAATAAACAACGTGGTGGATGCATTGCAGCAGACCTGTTGGATTTTTCCTAGGATTTAAACATAGCATGAGCGCATTGGCCCTTTCCGGTTCAAAATAATGCAAATAGATTCTCTTCCAATCGTTATTTCGTTCGTTATCATCCATTTGATTGGGTTGTTTTTCGTTTGAGTTTTATGTTAGCAATTTATTCAGAATCAAAAAGAATGAATAATTCTAATGAGCCTCCATTTGTGTACATCGCTTGTCCATTAGTTTCGACTGGAAAGATAGATTCACGAACGAGATACTGATCATCTCTGGAATCTTAATAAAAATAATACGTTCCAGAGACCGATTATTCTCCAATGCATTACTATAGAAGCATAATTACTTGAAATCATTAATTAAACAACATTGTACTTTGATAATATACACAACATCACAAAGTTTGATCAATATAACAGTACTTCATCGGAGCTAATCCTCTTCCAAGGTATGCAACTCAGCAACTTTCGTCATTAACGTGACGTCGGCAGGTAATACTCAAAACATAGAAAGTCACAAGAAGCAATCACTTCATAAAAAGAGGTGCCAATAGATGCAACTAGTTGTTGTGACCCAGTAATTCTTCTTTAGGAAGGTGTGTATAAAATGCGTATCGGGGGAATCTTTCTTGCACGTACGTATTCTAAGCGAATGATTAGCATTGAACGGCAGTTCACAGTGAAAATCTAGTGCAGAAGTGCCCAACCAATTTCCCTATTACTAACCCCATTGATTATAATTAAGGATCCCGTGTTCCTCTACAAAATATATTGCTTTTAGACGTAGGACTGCGGCTTTGATTTTTATATAGAGGGGGTCACTCTACGATATTGAAAATGAGGCATGTAACGGCTCATTAGGCGATTTCAAACGCACACTCGCAAAATGGTTATTGCGATATATGTTATGTTGTATAGCATTAGACATACTGCAGTGAATCGTGTAGTGAATATAGTAAAGAAGTTAACACTTTGACGATTAAAATGGGTATGTTATTTTGATTTTACTAGCCATTCGTTTCCCCCCACAACGAGCGATCTTTTTGCCTCCAATTCGGGCGTTAGCTCACAATGTGAGTCGATACGTATCATGAATTATTGTCCATTTGCCAATAATAGGCAATAAATTTATCAGTTGGCAGGATCAATGAAGAGATGATCTTGGAATGATCTTGGATGGTTTTACTCTATTCTCCCCAGATATTTGACGAGAACCTGGCTGAAAAGGTTAAACATTGGTAGAGATTGTATTAGATTGATGTTCAGGTTGTTGTCCGATCGATTCGTGCTCAATTCACGTTTTTTCGTGTAGGTCTCGCTACTAACAATTTAGGTAATTGTGGTTCAGGATATCATGATTTCGAGCATTTATTTATTTATCTCGGCTTAACGTCTTTACAACATGGCCTGATTCACAATTTTTCTCCAGTTCGTGGCTATCTTTATCCAATTCCGCGGGCACTCCGTTCTCACCATGTCATGCTCCACTTGGTCTAACCACCTTGCTCGTTGAGCTCCTCGTCATCTCGTACCAGCCGGATTCGCGATGAACACCATTTTTGCAAGATAGTTGTTCGACATTCTTGCAACATATCTTGTCCAGCGTATCCTTCCAGCTTTGATCACTTTCTGGATACTGGGTTCGCCGGTGAGTCGCGTGAGCTCGTGATTCATCCTTCGCCTCCATATGCCGTCCTTCTGTACACCACCGAAGATGGATCTTAACACCCACCGTTCAAAGACTCCGAGTGCTCGCAGGTCCTCTTCGAGTTTTATCTACGTCTCGTGCCCGTAAAGGACAATCGGTTTTATGAGCGTTTTGTACAGGGAACATTTCGCACGACTGCTAAGTCTGTTTGACCTTAAGTGTTTGTGAAGACTATAGTAGGTACGACTCCCATTGATGATGCGTCTTCGGATCTCGCGGCTGATATCATTGTCAGACGTTAGCACTGAGCCAAGGTAGACAAATTGGTCCACTACCCCGAACTCATCGCCGTCGGAGGAGGCGATCTGGCGTAGTGGTAACATCCATGCCTCTCACGCTGAAGGTCACGAGTTCAATTCTCACTCCCGACATTCTTCCAAAAATGGAAGTACAAGTGACGAACCAGCCAAATGAGTTAAAAATCACTATAATACAGATAAAAAAAAAATCATCGCCGTCGATCATTACACTACTACCTAATCGGGTCCTGTCGTGCTCGGATTCGAAAGCCAGCATGTATTTGGTTTTAGACGCATTGATTTTCAGTCCTATTCTCTCTGCTTCGTGCTTAAGTCTGGTGTAATGTTCAGCTACCGTCTCAAATGTTCTGCCGACAATGTCTACGTCATCAGCGAAGCAGATGAGTTGACTGGATCTATTTGAAATCGTACCACGCAAGTTAAACGCCGCTCGTCTCATAACACCCTCTAGCGCGATGTTGAACAGTAGGCAAGAGAGACCATCACCTTGTCGAAGCTCCCGGCGGGACTCGAATGGATCAGATAATCCACCCGAAATTCGCACACAGCACTATATTCTATCCATCGTAGCCTTAACCAGTCTTGTCAGCTTCACGGGGAAGCCGTTTTCGTCCGTCATCTCCATAGCTTTTTCGTGTTATTGAATCGAATGCGGCTTTAAAGTCGATGAATAGATGGCGCGTGGGAACTCTGTACTCACGGCATTTCTGGAGGATCTGCCGCATGGTGAAGATTTGGTCAGTAGTAGACCGACCTTCGATGGAGCCGGCCTGATAACGTCCCACTAATCTGTTTGTCAGTGGCGATAGACAACGGAAGATGATTTGTGAAAGCACTTTGTAGGCGGCATTCAGGACGGTGATTGCATGATAGTTTTCACAGTCTAGTTTGTCACTTTCTTGAAGATAGGGCAAATAACCCCATCTTTCCACTCCTGCGGTAGTTGTTCTGTTTCCCAAATTCTGACAATCAGCTGCAGATAACTAACCAATTTTTCCGGGCCAATCTTGATGAGTTCCGCTCTGATGCCATCTTTGCCAGTTGATTTGTTGTTCTTCAACTGTTTAATAGCATTCCTTACTTCACCTATCGTTGGGGGTGGTACATCTTCATTATTTACTGCATCAACGTAATCGCTTCCATCGTCATTTTGGTCCTCTGCCTGTACGCCATTCAGGTGTTCATCGAAGTGCTGCCTCCACCTTTCGGTCACATCACGTTCGTTCGTCAGTATACTCCCATCCTTATTCCGACATATTTCTGCTCGTGGTACGAAGCCTTTTCGAGATGCATTGAGTTTCTGGTAGAACTTTCGCGTCTCATGAGAACGGTGCAGCTGTTCGAGTTCTACACACTTCTCCTTTTCCTGGCGGCGCTTCTTTTCCCGGAAGAGTTGGGTTTGCAGTCTCTGCTTCTGTATATATCGTTCCACGTTTTGACGGGTAGTTTGACGCAGTATGAGCTCCCGCGGAGCGTTCTTCTCCTGTAATACTTGCTGACACTCATCATCGAACCACTCGTACGTGTTCTCCGCTACGCTGTTTATGGCTGTTTTAATCATGCTCCAACAATCCTCAAGAGGAGCTTCGTTAATTTGTTCCTCTTCCGGCAGCGTAGCTTCAAACGAATGTGCGTAGTTTTCGGCGGCATCTGCTTGTTTCAGTCGCGTAAGATTGTACCGTCGCGGGTATCGGTACCGAATGTTGTTCACAACGGAGATTTTGGGCGCATCTTAACCATTACTAGGTAGTGGTTCAAGTTGATGTTAGCGCCTCGATAGGTTCTGACGTCAGTTATGTCCGAGAAATGCCGGCTGTCTATCAGAACATGGCCGATCTGAGATTCTGTTTGATTGGGTGACCTCCAGGTGTATTGGTGGAGGAATTTGTGTTGGAAGAAGGTATTGCGTACGGCCATATTCTTAGAGGTGGCGAAATCGATGAGTCTCAGGCCGTTTTCATTTGTTAACTGGTGTGCACTGTACATACCAATTACAGGTTTGATCTCCTCCTCTTTACCGATATGAGCATTGAAATCTTCGATGATGTTCTTGATGTCATGTTTTGCAGCGTTCGTATTCGCGTTCCAGCTGCGCGTAGAATTCGTCTTTGTCATCATCGGGACTTGCAAGGTGAGGGCTGTGCACGTTAATGATGCTGATGTTGAAGATTCGGCCCTTAATCCTCAATCTGCACATTTTTGGGTTGATTGGTCACCAACCAATCACTCGCTTCTGCATATTGCTCATCACGATGAAAGCTGTACCTAGCTCGTTAATGTAGCCGCAGCTCTGGTAGATGGTATGACCATCACGAAATGTTCGTACTGTAGATCCTCTCCAACACACTTCCTGCACCGCTACGATGTTAAACTTGCGGTACTTCAATATTTCGGAAAGCACACGATATATATATATATATATATATATATATATATATATATATATATATATATATATATATATATATATATATATATATATATATATATATATATATATATCTATATATATATATATATATATATATATATATATATATATATACATATATATATATATATATATATATATATATATATATATATTCTTAATATATATATATAGAAGATATACTCAGAATGTGTTCATTTTACACAAACGGGTCAACAAGGTACCTATTAGCTTCAAGAAAAAAAAATTGTTGGTTTGAATTCGGCGCTTGGAAATTGTTCAAAATTAGTATACAAATGATTGACACATGGTCCATTCTGTCTGCACATGATACAGAGCCATTTCGCCATGGTAAATGGTATATAGTCCGCTCTGACTGCATACTATTAGGGGTGTTTGTTGATCAATCATAAAAATTTCGATCCTTTATTCCTGCTGTATGCGCGATTTCCCAAATCTGATAAATGTGGTATGTAGCTCACACAATGCTTAACCAAATGTAATCAATTACTCTAGATTTTCAATTTTGCGACTTGGTCCCCTCTGACTTAACACCGACCATATGTCTTCCTTATAAATAATCAATACCATGACTACAGAATAATCTGTATTTATAGATATTTTTCAGACTTTCTGAAACCAAGAATCTGTAGATACAGATTACAGATTTTTTTGGTTTTCATACAAAATCTTCAGATTTTTCAAAATAATCTAATTACGGTGTGATGTCAATAATATTACCGAATACCATGCCTTGACTGTATTCTAAGTGGCAAGCTCTAGAATACGCGTGACCACAGTGTAAGTCGGAGGAAATTCCTTGATTCATGATATTTTTGCCCCATTCGATTTGGGCATTTCCCAATATACAATTTACAATAATTGTATGTTAAAATGAGTTGAACATAGAGAAAATTGGCCTAGTCCGTGTTAGGAAAACGCTTTGCGGTCTTCACGTTTATAGTTATCTTCAAGCCCAAATCACTCACAGTGAACAAATAATATTAATTCAAATCAGAGAATATTGAAACTTAGGCCATTGGAAATACTGATGACGGCTAATGATACTCAAGATGGCTCTTATTGGGATTCGTCGTTGAACGCCATTTATGGTTCAACTACGACCAAAACTTTTTAGAGATTTTTAACAAAATCCTTATCTAAAGAAGCTACGAAGTTGTAGAGGAAGAAACTACTGAACCAATCAATGATACTAAAGCTAATATTGTGCATCAAAATTGAACTTAGAAATTTGATTTGATAAAAAGATTTTTTGAGACCTAAACACAGTTTTTGTTAGGGTAACCCTGGAAGTAATTATGTTATTATTTTGTCCGCTTCATTTCCCTGAATTCAATTCTTCGTTCTACATTCCCTTCTCTGAAAATAAGAACTTAACAACTTAGCAACTTAGAGATGTCTATGTAAATCTAACCTATTTAGACTTGTGCACAAAAATGCATTGATGAATGATGACTCCGTGTCCTCTTCTGCATAATTAAATAAATAGAAGAAAAGGGGTGGTGATGACTTCAATAGTATTTTGTGAACACATTTTTGAATATCGATATAAAAAAAAAATAGTGTCGAGTTCCTCGTGTCCATGTTAGAATGTGGTTCCGGATTCTACCTCATCCTACCCGTTTAAACGATGAATGTTAAATAAGAAGTTGTTTTCCCAGGACCTCCATTCGATGTATTACAAGAGTAATAATTACAGATTTCCGAACAATGAATTTAATGGAGTTTTCGAAACTGCTTTTTGATTTGCGGTGCGATCATTTTTCTACCTTTGCGGTCGGAATTAATTTCCCTTGAAGGTTATCGTCTTATCTTTCCGCGATAATAATCTTTTGTTTATACCGAGTACCGTTATCTATTATTCATAGAAACGACGTATTAGTTCGTGAACAGGATCACTAGACATGAACATTCGTTTAGAAAAAGTGTAAACTATTGTATGGTTCAATTGTGTATTCAATATAATTCCTAGCTTTGGTGGCTTAGAACAGACAAACGACCGCAAAGGGTTAAAACTCAAACACATTTTTCATTCAAACAAAAATATCGTTGTACTGAAAGATATTATTGACTTAGTTGCCAAAAATTTGTTGTAGTCCACAGAATCTTTAAAAAAACAGAAAGAAATCGATTTCCTTTTGTTCTCGATATTTTTCTACACCTGTTCGGTCTCAGCAGTTCGCGGGCGGAATTATACCATCTTTTTCCTATCCCAATTTTCCATAAATCTTCCAGAATTTCCTTTTTATTAGTTGAAACATTCCAGGTAAATCCACGTTAATACACTGATAATTTCTCCTCTTATTCCAAATTCATGTCAAGATTACTTTTTTACATCATCGATTTATTTCAGAGCACATCAATCTCAATCCAACTATTTTTTATATCTATTTTCAAAAAAACCTACTATATTTCTCTCCTATCATTTATCTAATCACTCGTATTTATTCCTTTTATGTCTCTCTATTTCATAATATATCTCTTACTCTAGAGCAGGGATCTTCAAACTATTTTGGACAAAAGACCCCTTTTCCAAAATGAAGTGATACCATCGACCCCTATAATTTGTTTAAAACTCCAGAACTTTTCTGGAACTCCTTCTAAATTTTCAGTTGCAGATGCCACATAGCAATTTACTGGATGAACAGTAGCAACCTTCCTCGATACAATCCACCTAAATGCAGAATCTATTAACAGTGGAAGTTCTGGGCCGTTCTTTTACATACACAGGCCTTTCGTTTGATGTTGACAAAATCTAATCTTTCTTTAATTCCCATCTGCATAAATCTTGGGTATTTCGCCCGATAGGGTTGGTTAGAAGTAGTCTTCCTATTCTTCAAAGATGCATGAACATTAAGCTTGTTAAGTTTAATGAACATTAAGCTTGTTAAGCTTAATTGTCATTTTTTACTGATTGCTATTCAGTTCCAAAATATTCAATGACACTGCATCCAATACTTTTGTCATGATTTTTAATCTCTATTCAAACTTATCTACTAAGCGATGTTCGTTCTATGTTCGGGTACACCAAGGAAACCTGGCAGATGCCGCTTTTTCAACAAATACTCATTCGAGTACCTCTTTGAAATCGTCCCCCATGCGATAATGTAATTCTCTCCAGTGAGTGTAAGTGATTCGACAAGTTTAGCTACCTCCCCTTTTAGCGACGATTTAAAGTAATAGAATTTCTGGACATCCCTAAGTTCCATCGAATCATGGCTCAATGAAACATACATTGACTTAAATGACAGCCAATTACTGTAATCACCAATTAACTCTGGTATGGTTATTTGTGGCAATCAAATCTCTCGTCTCGTCATTAAGGAATGCAAAATCGGATTGCTTTGTGCTTGAGCTTGATTGCACATCGCCAGCAGAGCCGCCCGTAACTCATCCTTTCACATTTTCTCCAATTTATCTATTTTTATTTATTTATTTATAATGATACTACATCCCATTAAGAGTTTAGATCTTCACAATGTTTCGCCAATAAATCCAATCTATGGATGCAGTTCTCCAACTACCGACGTCCCCGATTCTTGCCACGTACTGCTCCCCCAGGTCCAACCACCTCGTCTGCTGGGCTCTTCTCCTGGGCTTCTTGCTCCTCTCGGATTCAATATGAAGACCATCTTTGCAGGGCTACTGTCCGGCAATCTTGCAACATGCCCAGCCCATCTCACTCGTCCAGCCTTGAAATGCTCTGGATGCTGGGTTCCCGAAGAGTTGCGCCAGTTCGTGGTTCATTCTCCTTCTCCATATTCCGTTATGTTGTATACCACCGTATATTGTCCTGAGAACTCGGCGATCGAAAACACGAAGTAACGGGTATTTTAATAGGGACGCTACAAAAGTAGACCGATAGGGACAGCAAACGACGCCTTTTTTTCCCGCTCTCTTGACATTTCTCTTCAGTAAGGTTTGTCATTTCATAATGGAAAGATATACGATCCAACAACGAGTCGAGATTATTAAAAATTACTACCTAAATTCGAAGTCAATGACCTCAACTTTAAGAGCGCTACATTCAATTTATGGTCGTCATAATCGTCCTACCAGATCAACAATTGAGTGTCTAGTGGACACATTTGAATCCACAAAATGTTTCCGTGCCTGTGAGACAAATAAGTGTCCGTAGCGTCGAGAATGAGAATCGCTACCGATCAATGATAATTGAATATTTTTGGCCCGAATTGATGATATGGACTTGGACAATATGTGGTTTCAACAGGACGGCGCCACAAGCTACACAGCGAATTTAACAATCGATGTATTGAAAACCAAGTTTGGTGAGCATGTTATCTCACGAAATGACCCAGTCAATTGTCCGCCTCGGTCGTGCGATTTGACGCCGTTAGACTATTTTCTGTGGGGCCACGTCAAGTCTATGGTCTATGCCAACAAGCCAACGACGGTTAATGAACTTCGTACGAAATCGAACGTGAAATTGCAGCAGTATCGGAAAATATGGAATCCTATTTTGAACTGATCAAAACGCAGAATTTTAGTTTTTTTAAATCAATTCTTTAAAAACCCTGAATGGAAACTAATTAAAACAATTTTATAGAATTTAAAACGGACCCTCAAAGAAGTTGTGTGACTAATACGGCTCAATATAATATAAAAAAAGTACGTATGACTTAGAACAGGTAATTAACATTTAGTTTTCGAACCTAGAGTGATCGAGGTGAGGTGTCGATGTCGCAATAATCATAATTTGTGACCGTTCAAAATTAGAGTATGTTTTACATGTGTGTTCCGGCAAAATATAATCGCTTTGAAGCTGCATCCCTTTCGCTACGAGCGCCGTCTATAGACGACATCAGGGTGATACTGCACATCGGTCACACCAGCGCGATATGCATACTTTTCGGCGCAGTGCTCCGGTTTAGTGGAAGCATTCCGGCGGAGCACACTGCCGTAGTGAAAGGGTTAATGCCTTTCCCATCATCATTTTTGTGTACTTACAACTTTCATATTCTTGATCGACGGCAGTACTCGCTTCGTGTCCGTCTCCTTCCGCTCGATGATCTCGTTGATCGCATTGCCGATGTATTCGGTGGCGGCATCGGCAATCGCTTTCCCGGCCTGATCGATCAGTGACCTTCCGGCCCCTCCCAAGAGGCCCTACAATGTGTCAATGAATGGTGGCAGTTAATATTGTATTCCAGTTACTGGCACAAGTGTGTGCTCATTTGGTACCTTAAGCTCATTCATGATTGTTGCTTGCGTTTATGCCTTCCAGCGTCTCCGCCCAAAAGCGGCGTTGGTGGCGGTTGTGGGTGCTCAGCGGCAGGTCACTAATTTCCTACGGGTATTTAAGGCAATCGTAGAACTACTGTCGTTAAACTTGAAAAGGGTAATTGATTCGGTTCGGTCTCTCTACACTGCGAACCACGATGTTCAAGGTGCAAACTAGATATGTAACTCGTACAACTACGTGCTTTTACGCGATCCGTCGACATATGACTCCACTAATAAATATGCATGCATAATAGTTTTTTTTCTACCCCTCATATCCATCCATATCTTATAATGGCTTCGTTTATTAGCGATGAATTCCGTGAGCGCAAAACATGAATCACGTGTCTAAAAGGGGAGAAGTGATCCACTGCTACACACAGCATTCTTATTCAAGTGAATTGTCAATTTGTAACAATACTCCAAGGGCTGGTGTTGAAATTCTGTACAGTAAGATTACCATCAAATTATCATTCCTAAACGATATGTTCACTACGAACCAATGACGTTTAAATATCGTTTAAATTATCGGCTCGTATGTGTTGTAGTGAGCTACAAACGTGTCAATAGACAATTTTTATGATGCTGGTAAGCCGCTGGCTTTGGGCTCGCATTCGTTATATCGCGGCGTCAATTGTTATACCATTTTTCGCGATTGCATTTCGCATTGTCAATCATTCGTTTGTGTTGTTACTGTGTTTAGACATCGAGTAACATGTATACAGTAACCAGCGTAATGAACTATCGCTACTTAAAAAACTACCCACGCAAGCCAGGTTACGTTGATTGAATGATGATTATTCAGTATTAGATTGAATAAAAAATATCGTTTACATATATATGAGCCTATATTTTCAAATTTCAGTTTTCATTCATTTGTCAGAAGCTAACATGTTATTTCAGCATCAGTATATATTCAGATGTGTCTACACGGAACTTCACCGCAAAGAAGGAAACAATAAATAACTGCTAAATGTAACATGTTATCCAAACCGTTAACTTTCTGCGAAACAGACACCGAAGGATTCAATGGGGGCGAAATAAATACGTTGATCTTTTGTTGACACATGTTGTCAGCGTCAACGAACAATATCGCGTTTTAGCAGTTTTGTTTACCTCCTCGGATTCATAATCAATATCAATCGTATTTACATACAACTCATGCACCGATTCTTTTCAAGTACTGCTCCACCTGGTCCAACCACCTCGCTCGCTGGGCTCCTCTCCTTCTAGTTCCTACCGGATTCGATGCGAACACCATATCTTTGCCGGGCTGCTGTCCGGCAATCTTGCAACATGCTCTGCCCATCGCACTCGTCCAGCCTTGGCGATTTTCAGAATGCTGGGTTCGCCGTGGAGTTGGGCTAGTTCATGGTTTTTTCTCCTTCTCCATACTCCGTTTTCCTGTACACCACCGCATATTGTTCTGAGCATTCAGTGTTCGAAAACACCAAGTGCTTGTGAGTCCTCTTCAAGCATCTTCATGCTTCGTGCCCATTGACGACAACCGGTCGAACTAGGGATTTGTACATGGTCACTTCGTACTGGGTCGGAGTTTATTGGACCTTAAGGATTTGCGGAGCCCGTAGTAGGCACGACTTCCATTGACTATGCGTCTTCGAACTTCATGGCTGTTGTTGTTGTCAGTTGTTATCAACGAGCCAAGGTAGACAAATTCCTTTACCTCCTCGAGCTCGTCGCCGTCGGTCACAACACTATTACCAAGAAGAATTCTGTTGCGATCAGTCGCGAATCAGATAAACTGACTAGACTTATTGAAAATCGTGCCCCGCATGTTGAAGTCGGCTCTCCGCATAACACCTTTTAGCGCCACGTTGAAGAGCAGACAGGAGAGTCCATCGCACTGTCGAAGTCCCCTGTACGTCTCAAACGATTCCGACAGATCGCTTGAGATCCGCACTCCGTCCAACGTTGCCTGAATCGGTCTTGTCAGCTTTCGGGGTCCATGATTCTCCATAGCTGTCGTCGGTTGATTGTATCATTGTATTGGAGCGCCAGTTGTCGATGAACTATACGGGCCACGTTGTTGTGGCGCTCGGTGTACGCTGCGTTGGCCAAAACGGGACAGCCTCCTATAATGTGCTCTTTTTTTTCTCCGGGTTGATGGCACATTCGGTAAATGTCATCAACGTCTTGATGCCAAACGTACCACCTGCAGTTTCTCGTCGGCATTATCCTGTCCTGGATGGCTATCATGTCTGCTTCTATCACTGAAGAGAGTTCACCACGCGTTAGCCACATATTAGATGCGCCTTGTCGACGTGTGTCCGGTTCAGTTGATGGGGGTAGGCACCATGCATTGCCTTCTGCTTCCAAGCTTCAATCTTCTCCTCCACTGTCTGCAGATTGCAGTTGAGTTGGTACACCGCTTGCGCCAAGTGCAGAGCGCTGTATCCTCTGTCAGCGGCACAGACAGCCCGGTATAGCGCGTTTTGGTTGGCGCGTTCTGCGAAGTACTCGCGCAGTTGTCGTACCTGGGCAACACACAGTGCAGATATGTCGGTAATTCCAAGTCCTTCTTCTTTGCGTGGTAGTGATACTCTCTCCAGTGCCGATTGAGGATGGTGCGTTTTTGAATACTTTCCTCATCCTCCTCTCAAGGTCTCCTAGGTCAGTTATGCTCCACTTGATTACTCTAAAACTGAAGGTCAGCAGGGTAACCGCGAATGTATTGATCGCGCATACCTTGTTCCCCGCGTTGAGGAAAGTCCCTAAGACACAGTTCACTCGACTCAAGAACTTGTCTCGCAGCTCCGTCTTGATGTCGAAGTGGCGAATCCCGGTGAGCTGTCGGAATCCAAGGTATTTCGTCACGAACCGTCATAGACCTCGTAACCTCCGGATTCGGGAAGCAGCCCTTTCAGCAGATGAACACTGCGGTACTTGTCGAAGCCGAACTCCATGCAGATGTCCCTGCTTATGTCCTCGACAACCCGGATAGCTACACCTAGACCCTAACGTGAATCAGCGTAGACCTTGATATCGTCAATGTAAAATGTATGGGTCACTTCTTCGTGGGCGTCGTCACCACACCTTATTTCATAGCCATGACTGTTTCTTTTAAGCGTCCTACTGAGAGAGTTTAGTGCCAGACAATACCAAGGCGGACTGAAAGAGCCGCCTTGGAATATTCTCCTCTTTATCCTCATGCGTATATTTTTCTTGCATCGTTTCTGGTCTTCTGTGATTATGTGATGTTGTTCGCAGGGGGCAGAAACTTTGGCGGTTATGATGCTGCTCAGTATTTTGTACTGATTCGGTAGGTACGTTATCGGTCTGTACTTTAATGGGTTCAATGTGTTGCTGTCTTTCGGGAGGAGGAAGGTGACGCCACGGGTGGCAAATTCAGGGAGGTTGTGTGGTCACGTAGCACCTTGTTGAAGCATTCAGCTTTTTTTTTTTTTGATGTGCGACGGTCAACTTCTTGTGCCAGAAGTTCTGAACACCATCGGGGCACGGTGCTACCCAGTTCCTCAGGTACCGCGAGGCTTTGCGGACATCGATCTCTCCCACGATGATAACTGGCATCTCTCCAATTTCACCACAACCCTCCTTCTACCGTCGCGATGTTGTACTGGGGTCTCCCAAATACCAGCCCAGAAGTTCGTCACATCCCTAATCTGGCAAACCTTCGTTAATGTGGTCGTAGAACGCTCTCTCGTTATCTCTGAAAATCCGATTTTGTTCTTGGTGCTTTGCAGAGTCAGAGTAACGTTTAAGCCGTTCTGTTAGGACGCTTAGTTGCTGTACCAGTGTGTCGAGTTTTTCCGTCAGCTGGTGAGCTCCCAGCTGGCAAAGTTCAGTAGGCCCCACGATCACATCTTGGCGACACGATTTCGCCGATCTGCTACCTCTTTTATACGCCATCAGCCTTACAATTGCAGCGCGTTTGATTAGGATCCGTTGCTCCAATCTCCTTCGCCATGGAGGCGATTTTTTTTCTGTATTACAGTGACTTTCAACACTTTTGGCTGGTTCGTCACTTTTAACTTCCATTTTTGGATGAATGTCGGAAGTGAGAAATGAATTCGTGATCTTTAGCGTGAAAAGTATGGATGTTACCGCTACGCCAGATCGCATCCACTTCAAGCTATTAAAACATGTTTCCGGATCAATAAGTAATAAGCATATAAATCTTGGTCATTGTCTTTCGGATGGAGAGATTGTCATAGCACTCCATTCAACCGGCTAAGAGGTATTAACGTTCAGAACCATGCATTACATGTTTAACGCTAAGTTTCGTAAACGAGAAACTTTGAACTTACACCCGGTACAGAAATGAAAGACGAAGTTCTACGTCAACAACCAAATCAACAGATTTTAAGCCATCCAGGTAAAAGGATAACGAATAGAATGGATGGTTATATTTCGCATATCACTGTTAACGTTAGACAAAAATAAATTCATCTTCCGACTCGAAGACATTTCGATCATGTCATGCATTCAACGTTTGGCGCTAGCGTGTCTGGAGCAAGCCCCACCCAGGACTAGATTTTTATTGCATGATTTTCGGAGCAATGTGAATCATACCGATGGCTGGCCCTGTGCCAGGTAAATTCAAAGTGAACTTTTCTCGCCCGTTATGATTATCAATGTGAATCATACCGATGGCTGGCCCTATGCCAGGAAAATTCAAAGTGAACTTTTCTCGCCCGTTATGATTATCGTGTATTTCAACACTAAGGAGTCAAGCTTGGGAGGCTTGCTAGCAATCGAAACAAAATTGGAGTTCTTCGACCACATACCTCATTGTCCTATATACAGCGATTCGCCTCTAATTGGACATCTGGCTAATTAGAAAGACCTGTAATACGACACGAATAATTGGACATTTGTGCAGGTTTCTACAACACGATACATTTTTAGGAGTGTTTTCAACCATTTTACTAGATTATGTATTTCGCACACTTTTCTAATGGATATTTTTTAGATTTTCTTGTTTCAACTTGTGTTGTGTTTGTTGATATGTCCAATCACAATCGCCTCTAATGCGACACTGAGTAGTGCCTCGGAATGTCCAAATAGAGGCGTACCACTGTAATTCGCTCGTGATGGTTCTTCACGGTTTCGTCACCATTCGTATAATGAACGGCAATGACCTGCTTCCGTTTCGGCGCCATCGAACGCGCGAATGGGAAGGAATGGACGTTGACACCATACGGCAATTTATTTTGCCCTTGAAAAATGAATCAGTGCCGAAGTATTTGATATAATTTATGAACTATTGAACTACGAACTATTTAAAAGAGAGCTTCAACATCCACATCTGCCTTCCATATTAGCATTCATTACAAGAAAAACATCATCCCATGCAAAGTCTGCAAACAGAGAAATTGTGAAGCAGAGTAATTGTTTACATCCCACTAAATTATATTTAGATTTTATGAGTATTCGACTTCCAGATGCCGATTGGTGTTAATAATTCGCTGTTTTCATTCCACATTCAAAAAATTTATTCTGCTAAAAAATTCAGTTGAAAACACGAACAATCCGAATTCCCATAGTAGAGTTTGTACGAGTGGTGAATGCGGTTCACCCTGTGGAAGAACACGCGCTAAAAATACACTCCGCGTTCTTCAGGGTGGTGAATCGGATGCGTTCTCCCATAAAATGTGTTTTTCCCATGCCGCCAGGCCATCGCCGACATATTTCCGACCTTCGTAGACAGCATTGTATGTAAAATGAATCCCAGCATTAGATCATCTGTCCAATTATAAACAAATACAGCGAGCACAAATCTATCAAATTCTGAAACTTTTAACACACTTGTATGGGTACAATGGGCATCGTTTCATATCAGTAACAGTAATGAAAACCTTTTTACGGCATCAGCTGGTGATAGGCACTTACGTTTGTTTACAAACATTTGTGATAGGAGGTTGTTCTGACTGAATGAATATTACAGCCATAGACAACAACAGTAATGCAGCTTGATTCTAGAATTGCATGATTTGCACCATCATCAGTAATCATCCCGTCCGGTCAGCATCGCCCGGTACACACTCAGCAATTAAGATTGCGGCGGAATGACATCATCGTTCGGAGAAAATGTGAACCAAGAGAAATCCACCCCGATTCGCAACGTCACTCTTTTTTGGGCGACGTTTTTTTTTTGCTTCTGGAAACTACACACATCACATATTTTGTCACGCACAATTTGCCCTGGCACCTTTCCGTTGTTGTTTGCATTTGAACATCGTGGTTTCAGAGATTTCAATAACGCATCCCACTTCCAACTGCCAAAAATAGCATCGAAATTGTGTCCCATTTTTACCTAATAAAATGATTTTTGCTGGCTGTAAAATCAATTTAATTTCGGGAGCAGCACTCTTCTTCGACCAGTAGTAACACACGTTCACACGAATACTCACTTGCCACCGACTGAATGACTGACTGACTGAAAGCTTTTACTCCGTCCGCTGCCCGAGCAAGCGGGGCTTGCTGAGGCATAATTTTGGGGTGCGTTCGCAGCACAAGTATGTACAAGCAGCACAGCGTAAATAACACAGAGGCATGTCGGGTGCACGTGTTTGTGATAAAACGGCTCTGTTCTCGCTCGTGTTTGCAAAGCGCAGGGCCAAAAGAAAACCGTGAATGAAACTGTTTCATTGTGTTGATGCCGGTTACTGTTCAGCTGACAATTTTTGCGTACGAGTTTCGCTATTCGTCGGTAGGTAGCGTTATGCTGTTCTGCTATCTATGGATTGAACATAAATTTATCCAATTTACATCTGTCTTTCCTCAGTGAACTGATAATTTCCTATATAACTGACCAATTCATTACTTTAATTGATCAATTGAACACTATTCACGAAATAACTGTTGAATTTTTCCGCAATGATTTGTTCCGAATGTTCTTCTGAACCTTCAAAAGTTATGGACCGCGATAAACTATTTTTAGTGTTAAGTAAACTTTTTAGTATTTTCCATAACTCCTTGCTGTTATTCTGACGTTGATCGATTTTCCTCTGTATATATTCACATTTTGTCTTTTTCAAGGTTTGTGAATATATATTGAATATATATTCGCAGGTGTACCTTTTACAATCGTTCTCTATATTACTTCTACAAAATTTTGAGTACATTTTATCTCGTTTACGTTTGAGACGCAAGAGTGATAAAGTGTACCAACTGTTCGAATTTTTCAAATTGATTTGTCTCTCAAAAACTAGGCTATTGGTACACACTTTTAAGATATTAGTGAGAACAGCTGCTTTCAAATCCAGATTGACCGTTATTGCAGTAAAATCCAGGTTTCTAGCAACAAAATGAGACATTGCTTCCTTTGAATACTTGTTCCAGCATTTGATTTTAACTCTATTTTCTTTACGTTCACTCTGTTCGTTCTCAATATAAATGAAAATTGTCTCATGATCCGTCATTTTGAATTTGGCCTCTATCAAAGAATGAACTGTATTAAAATTAGAGAAAACGTGATCTATCAAAGATCTACTGTTTTTCGAAATTCTTGTAACTTCTGTTACAGTCTGTTTCAAGTTGTAAAAATCAGATAGTTGCTCCAATTGCTTCGAATTCTGCACGTTGAGCCAGTCAATATTGAAGTCACCAGCAATTACATTCAATTTACTAGAGTCAATGAATCTCTCCCACCAGTTTTCTAAAATTTCTAAAAATCGCTGATCACTAGAACTGGGGGAATGATACAAAATTCCAAAATTTCCCATCTGCATACCTCTTTCAACTGAAATTGCCAAGAACCAATTATTTTCAACAGATTCGTTTAACCGAATGTTGAATTTAATCGATTCTTTTGCGTAAATAGCAACTCCTCCACTGTGTCTGGAATGTGAAAGGCAAAAAGCAACTTTGTAACCCGGGATGCTATATTGATCAAATGAATTACGCACTTAAATTCAGTTGACGAGCAT
Source organism: Toxorhynchites rutilus septentrionalis (assembly GCF_029784135.1). Classification (NCBI taxonomy): domain Eukaryota; kingdom Metazoa; phylum Arthropoda; class Insecta; order Diptera; family Culicidae; genus Toxorhynchites; species Toxorhynchites rutilus. The sequence goes on from NC_073745.1 coordinate 64,925,659, forward strand.
CCAGATGTTATATGTTGTTCATTACATCTTGAGCATTTATCTTCATTACTACAAACTTTGCTCTTGTGCCCGAATTCTCCACATTTGAAACAACGTAGAACATTAAAGGCCTCAGCAACTGAACACTTATCCCATCCGATGCTTACTTTACGAGTACTCATCAGACATCCATAAGTGTCATGATCTACTTCAATAATCGTATTATATTTGTTGTACTTTAAACGTGGATATTCATATTCTGCAACAATTTTAACATCTCCAATCTTGATGTCATCATTTTGACTTTTTGAAAGATCTACGAAAATGTCTGAGGAATATCGATCACTCATTCCTAATATCTTCAATCTTGGAAACTTTGATAATTTTTCATGTCTTTGCAAAGCTACCATATGGTAATGTTTTTGCATCAATATATTAGCTACCACTTACCATCAAGTTCACTCAGTTTCGTATAACTTTATTGGGCAATAAAATCGATTTAAAGCAAGTATGTCTGGAACGTGTTTTTAATTTCAACTAAAAAACCCAATAAAATACAAAATTATGTGAACTTTTCTAATGTATTACTTTTAGAAAAGAACATACTTTGCAATATGGGACAAAAATCGTTCGATTGAGCCTCATACAGGAAAATAACAACCGGGAAAATTGAGTGTTCGAAAAATCGAACGTTGGCCATAACGAACATTTTTTTCTGGTGAATTAATACCAACACATCTAACCTCTGCAGCGCGTTTTGGTTCATTTACTTTGGAAGACGGAAGTTTTTTCATTTGTTTTTGCATTCTCAGTTGTGAATGTTTGCAAATATCAATTAATTCAGTAAATATCATTGAAAATCTATATGATTTTTTGTCCGTAATAACATTAGGTAATGATGGCCCGTAGAATTTCGTGTGTAGAGGAGCTGGAGGAAATTATCAGTACGTATAACGAGGATTTTAATGAGATTACTGGTGTGAATGTTCTTTCGCCGGACCGAATAATAACCACCCAATCCTCGATTCCATTGTTTTCTCGCATCATTTTGGTACTTTGCAGGTATTGGACAATGTTTTTTTCGGGAAATGGATAATTAGAAAGAAATAATTCTTAAGCATAGACATTTGTCCACCGGCCAACAATAAAAATAACAGCATATGCCTGCCAGTAATAAGTTGAAGTTACATGAAATAAGAAATGTCACATCTCATCATAGGTGAATTAACTTAGGTTTATACTTAGAGACCTCTATCCTCCTGTGCTTTTTCGTTCGTGAATATAAAATTGATGCATTTATGAATACCGTATATTTGCAAATTGAACTGAATTTCAGTTCGCAGTATGTTTGTGCTTGCAAAAAAAGTGTGCGGGTTTCGGCCAATGGCCGATTTTTCGAACAGTCATTTCCCGGAAAATGGAAAATGGGAAAAAAATAATTTTTGAACATTGGGGTTTCTTTAGCATCAATAATCCAAATTACACCATTGGCTTTCTTAAAAAAAATATTTTTTACAGCTTGGTCGTTAATGGGTTAACGAATCTATATACAGTGACTCTAATCCGTAATCGTACTCCACCATGCAGATCTCTTTTCCCTTCTTTTGAAAATCGAAAACAAGCTTTCGGAGCATTGTATTTAGATAAAATCATAGTGTCATATAAGAGTTAAAAGGTTTGCTATTTGTTTTCAGAATAATGGTTTTTATTTTTCTGAAATTGGCGAATGTGTGAGCTAATGTATGAAAACTCATAATCGTACGCTGGTTGAAATCTCAACTCAATTTCGAAGGGGTTGGCCAATTTCCGAATTCCATCATTAGTATGGTATCCCTTGTTCATTGCAACTATTGTTAGCTGTCTTTAGCCATATCTACGAGTTTTTTTGGTGTATCCGGAAGGAATATTCATCAATTTTTCATCAAGTGGTTTTTAAAATCGTTATTTTTAGAAATTTTATGGTTTCTAAATTTCCTACATGGATAATTTCCTCAGTTTTTTTACTGAGATTGATTATGGAAGATTGTGGAGGAATATCAATAACTTTTGAGCAATTGTAATGTAACCATGTGCGAACTTTATATGTCTTGAGCTCTGGGTCATTGTCCTGGCATAACATGAATCCTCGATTCTGTCACATTTTGTTGACACTTTGCTTCATATTTTCCTTCAGGATGTAAATATTCTGATCTATTACACCATCGATAAAAACCAAATTGAGCAAACAAAAAGTTTGTAATGTGCCTAGGAAGGTTTGTAATGCGCACATCGTTGTCTTACTGGTAAGATGTTAATTCCATAGATGGGTCCTAATTTGATATTTTTGGCTCCGATGGTTATCGTTTCGTATGGACGAGGCCAACGATGAATTAAACGTAAAAAAATCTGAAAGCAACGTTTAAACATGGTGGTGGAGGCATGGTATGAGGGTGCATGTATGAGCAATTTGGGTTTTATCGATGGTGTATTGTATCAGAATGTTTACGTGAACATCCTGAAGGAAAATATGAAGCAAAGTGTCAACAAAATGTGATGAAATCGAGTATTCAAGTTTTGCCAAGACAATGACCCAGAGCTCAAGACATATGAAGTTCGCACATGGTTACATTACAATTACTCAAAAGCTATAAAAAGTAAAAGTAAAAAACTGAGGAAGTTATCCATGTAGGAAATTTAGAAACCATTGAATTTCTGAAAAATAATGATTTTAAAACCACTTAATGAAAAAAATGATAAATATTCCTTCCAAATACACCAAAAAAATCGTAGATAAGGCTAAAGACATCTAAAGATAGTTGCAATGAACAAGGGATACCATACTAATGATGGAATTCGGAAATTGGCCAACCCCTTCGAAATCGAGTTGAGATTTCAACCAGCGTACGATTATGAGTTTGAGTCAATTTCATACATTAGCACACACATTCACCATTTCCAGAGAAATAACTTTCCTCAACCCCCCCCCCCTCTCTAAGGGGGGGGCTACCATACAAATGAAACACAAATTTCTGCATTATTCAAGAATTAATCAAGCAAATGAAACCAAATTAGGCATATTGAGGTTTTAGGCTGCAATAAATGTTTCTATGGTGGTTAGACTCTCCACCCCCCTCTCTAAGGGGGGGCTGCCATACAAATGAAACACAAACTTCTGCATTACTCGAGAATTGCAAATGAAGCAAATGAGCAAATGAAACCAAATTTGGCATGTGAAGGTTTTAGAGTGCAATAATTGTTTCTATGGTAGTTAGACTCTCCCCCCCTCTCTAAGGTGGGCTGCCATACAGATGAAACTCAAATTTCTGCATTACTCGAGAATTATTCAAGCATATGGAACCAAATTATGCATGTGGAGGTTTTAGGATGCAATACATGATTCTATGGTGGTTAGATTCTCCACCCTCCTCTCTAAGAGGAGGCTGCCATAAAAATGAAATACAAATTTCTGCATAACTCCAGAATTAATCAAGCAAATGAAACCAAATTTGGCAAGTGGAGGTTTTAGGATGCAATAAATGTTTTTACGGTGGCTAGACACTCCACCTCCCTCTCTAAGGGGGAGCTGCCATACAAATGAAAAACAAATTTCTGCATAATTCGAAAACCAATCAAGCAAATGGAATCAAATTTGTCATGCGAATGTTTTAGGGGACAAGAAACGTTTCCGTGATACAAATGCCATACAATTGAAGCATACATTTCTGCATAATTCAAGAACTAATCAAGCAAATTGAACAAATTTGGCATGTGGAGGTTTTAGGGGGCAAGAAACATTTTTAAAGTGGTTCAACAATCCTCCCACCTTTCTGAGGGGGAGGTGGGGGTGTGGAGGTGTCTGTCATAAAAATGAAACACAAATTTCTGCATTACTCGAGAACTAATCAAGCAAATGGAAACAAATTAGGCATATGGAAGTTTTAGGGTACAATAAATGTTTCTATTGTGGTTAAACACTCCACCCCCTCTCTAAGGTGGGACTGCCATACAAATGAAACACAAATTACATATTCCAACCAAATAAGACAATTGATTTTTTTTAATGTGATAAAATGCACTCCTATATCTTCTTCTATCTATATAAATGACTTAATGTATTGATAAGAGCAGAACTCGAGAAAAGAATTGTACGATTTAGAGCTGTCTTTATTCTATCATATTTTCTGTATCAAACATTTATTCCATGTAACGGAGAAACATGTTATTTGCAAGTGGTTGAAAAATCGTGAACGAGAATTGTGTCTGAAAATAATCTGATATTATAATGATGAGTTTTGTTAGAAATACTAGGAATTCTATAGCAAAAGGTAAATTCAATGGGGTCGATTAGAAGATCAATCAATGAACAGTTCTACGATTGGACCCATGAACTTGCTCATAGTAATAAAACGTGAATGTTTGAAGGTAACAAACAAAAACAAATTTTGGGCGGGACGAAGTTTGCCGGGTCAATTAGTCTTCAATTAAAATACAGTGACTCAAAAATGGTGTGATGGATCAGAATGTTTACTTGAACATTCCAAAAGCTAGTATGAAGCAAAGTGTCAACAAAATGGGATGGAATCGAGGATTCAAGTTTAGCCAAGACAATAACCAAGAGCACAAGACATATCAAATTCGCACATGGTTATATTACAATTGCTCAACAGTTATTGATTTTCCTCCACAATCTTCAGACATCAATCCCAGTTAAAAACTAAGGAAGTTATCTGTGTAGGAAATTTAGACACCACACATTTTTAAAAATAACGATATTGAAAACCACAAAATTGATAAATATTCCTTCCGAGCACAACAAAAATCGTAGATAACGGCTAAAGACAGCTCAAGAAAGTTGCAATGAACAAGGGATATCATACAAATGATGGAATTCTGAAATTGGTCAACACCTTCGGAATCGAGTTGATATTTCAACCAGCGTACGAATATGAGTTTGAATCAAGTTTCATATATTCGCACATACATTCGCCATTTTTAGAGAAATAAAAACTATTATTCTGAAAACAAATAGCAAAAGATATAAAAACCATTATTCTGAAAATAGATAGCAAACTCTTGTATGACACTATGGCCAGAGAAGAGAAGTGGAACTTGAGAGAAAAAAAGTGGCAACGATTTGTGGCAAGAAAATGTAAACAGTGAAAAAATTGACAGATGTTTTAAGCTCTAAAAATTGAACATAATGTCAAGATATCTCTAAAACGGTGGGAGACATCATATATGAGGTGGAAGTTTCGCATATAATGTTATTAATGTTAGCATCATCATGATAAACACGACGAATGGGATAGAAATTACGTTGGTCCCGAAACCATGTAAACTATAAAAAATGGATACAATCAATAATTACGAAAACAAAATTAAAATTTATTGAAAGTTTTATATTTTTCCAAAAAAGACTAGCTAATTAACTTCAATTTGATGTGTCGATCATATGAATCGGCTTCGTGGTTAAAAAGTGATGAGTTTTTGATAAAAGTCATTTTTGGGAAAAAGTGAAAAAATCGAATCACCAAAAAATAATAGAGGTTCAATGTTTTACCATAACGAAAGCAAGCTACCAATTTGCACGAAAATCTGAAAACCACTATATCAGTTTGGCATGGAATAGCTGAAGTAATATTGCAATAGTTCACAAATTTCAAAGTTCGCGTTTTTCTTGTTGTCTTTTCAAAATTGTACGTGGTATCGAATTGTACGTTATATCGAAACATAATAAATAACTCAGAAATGTAGCTTATATTACTTTATTGTGTTACTGTTTGAGTAAGGCTAATGAATAGATTCAACTAGAGGAAGAAACCAACCTTTCTCCTGGTGTGTCCCTTCATGAAAAAAATATATTCTTCACCTAAACAAGCGATGAAAATGTGGACACTTTTTAATCAGTGAATTGTATGGAGTTCCACTGCTGTGCTATGGCCTTATCTAAATAGAATGTTCCAAAGCTTTCAAAAGAAGGGAAAAGAGATCCGCATGGTGAGGTACGATTACGAGTTTGAGTCACTGTATATCAGAACAACTGCTTCGTATGGCCTCTTTACTCTTGACACGAAGTGAATAATATTGAATCGTTAAATAGATCATAATCCATCTGAACAGACTCAAACACGAAGCTGGCTAGCTTATCATAGCGTATGATGCCCACACAACGACACCCACGAATTTCAGTGACATACTTTGCTAGCCTTGTGGCACTTATGATAATTTGCATAATTTACAAAACTTTTTGGAAGATTCATGTTTCCTTTGAAATAACGCATCTTTGCATAATGTTACCGATCAATTCGAATACTATCTGTCTAGTGTATAATTATTTTTTGTATTGTGTTGACTTGTCTGTTTGGTGGGCTTTGTCTATTAGCATCAAAAACTAAATTGAGCATAAAAAAGTTTGTAATGTGCCTAGGAAGATCAACTTGAATGCACAGAGGGACGAACAGTTTTGAGCAAAAAAAATCAGTACCTCCAATTTGCTTTTCCAAACAGCCTATCAGCGTTATTTGTCAATGAAGTTTTGACGGATTGATGTCCAAACTTTTGGTCAATTAATTGTACCTTATGGCGAACACCAATTGCGGCTGCATGGAACTTATATTTTGATATGTTAAATTGAACATTGTTCACACATGTCAAAAACATGAAAAATGACGATCGATATGATTTTTAACCTTTTAAATTAGTATGTTCAACTGTAAAGGTGTGAATTCCGGCTTCATATGCATACATCCCATAATAATGCCCAGTGTTAGATCCAATTTACATAACTATAGCCGAGTAGTCCATTTAACTAAATTACAATAATATTCTTAAGTGTTCTCAGGTAAATATCGATATCTGACGGTAGCTGTGACCAGTGCATGGATTACGATCCCGCAATTACTTCTCATTTAAATCAGAATAAACTGCACACAGAACACAGCGCGATAGCAGAACTTCGTGTTTAAATGGCTGTCATTATCTTGTTTGTCATGCGGTGGTCGATACGCAAAAAAAATAATACATTTCTTATCTTCACAATTATTTTTACAAATAAGACTAGCTCATTAGCATCAATTTGAATCATCGATCATCTGAATCGATCCAGTAGTTTAAAAGTTATGACTTAAAAAAACAATCATTTCTGGAAAAGGGAGAAAAAATTAAATTTGAGCAAAACTACCAATTTTCACGGAAATTTGAAAACCACTAAATTGGTTTGGCATGGAATGGCTGAAGGTACCTTTCTGTACATGTCGCACTTTAAAAAATACTGTTGCTCTCCATCCACTCCGCAAACGAAATAGTCGAGAGCAGTGTTGCCACATTTTAATCTGTACCAGAAAGGGAAAAAATCATTCTCATCTGTACTTTTTCTTCAAAAAATTTGTACCAGTTTCAAATTTGGTCGATAGGAACATTCATGTTTATTATGTTTATTTTTGGTAAAACTAAAAGTAACACCTTAGAAACCACAAACTTTTAAGATTTTCACTTCTAAAATGTTACTCAAAACCACTAATGTGGAAGTTTCACAACTGTATGCTGTATTCAATTTTCTTATTTTTCAAATGGAAACAACATAGTTGTCCTACGTACCGTTATTTTTGAATTAGAACCAGTTTAAAGCAAACAGAGTCCGAAACAGATGAAAAGTTCAATAACTCCGTCATTGTTGGAATTCGAACAAGTGCGTAGAAAGATTTTCATCATCAATCTAGCTGACCCGGCAAACTTTGCCATATAGTTTATTTCTAAAGAATATTTTGGTTGATACAAATATTTCAAGAGAGTTTGTATGTTATCGTTCTGGTCTATAAAATTGATTTAAATGATGATTTTCATTGCGAAATATACATATGCGTACCTCTTATTTGTGATTTTTCCCTTTTATATTTTAAATATCCTTGTTTTATACATAAAGATATGCATAATAAATTATTTCCAATTTTTCTTATCATCTCAAATATTTTCCAAAGTATTCTATCATCCTAATCTGGTTGAAGACAAACTCAACGATTTAGAAACGACGCAGGTCTGATCAGCCGTTTTCCTGTGATGATTAGTTATACGTACGTGGAAAAATCCTCCTTTTGACGTGGGACTACGTCTAACCGGAATATATGGAGGGTAAAATGAAAACCTAAACACAAAACATGCAGGAAAAAATGAAAGATTTCGAATGCTTATAGCTCGAACATTTCGTACTGGATAGGAGAGATGTTTGCATCACTTGATAGGGAATATTTCTACGCATCTTTCGCAACTAACAAAATGTTGTTTTTCATTAGATAAACAATTGAATAACTGTAAAATATTAGGCGTTATCTAAACGCCCTAACTGCATCGTTTTGATTGGCCCGATTTACGGTTTCCCTAACACAGCCATCAAAACCAAGCAGCCTTGGGGAAATCGGCATTGCAAATACATGAAAGTAGGGGGACTTTTGTTCTCATCGAAAAATGTTCCCTAACACAGACTTTAAAACCAAGCAGCGAAATCGGCATTGCAAACACACGAAAGAGCCTAGAGGCGAGTGAACTGAAAAGTTTAAACCCTCTTAAAGCCAAAAAGAAGAAGAAGAAGAACACACGAAAGTAGGGGGAGCTTTTGTTCCCACCGAAATGTGTTCCCTAATAGAGATTTCTAAACCAAGGTGCCTGGAGAAATCGGTATTTCAAATTCATGCAAGTCGGGGGTATTTTTGTTCCGACTGGAATGTGTTTCCCTAACACAGACTTCAAATCCATGAAGCGTGGGGAAATCGGCATTGCGAATTCATACAAATCGGGGGTATTTTTGTTCCGATTGAAATGTGTTTCCCTAACACAGACTTCAAAACCGAGGTTTCTGGGGAAATCGGCTCTGCAAATAAATGCAAACTGCTAGTACTTTTGTCCTCGCTTGCCTTTGTGCAGAGTGGAATATGTCTGTCCTAACATGATCTTCTAAACTTAGGAACCTGGGAAAATCGTGCAGACACTAGAAGCGAATGAACTTCCCAGTTTCAAGCAAATTCGAGATTCGAGAAGTATGTACACTTTTGGGATGTAAACTTCAGAGGGAAATGTAAAATAGAATAATCGTTTGATAATTTTTTTTTGTCTTTATTGGAAAGATTTTCAGCCTTAGGCTGGTTCATCAAACGTTTGATAATTCTTCCGTACATATATTTTGTTCTAGTCATCATACCATACGTAAAAGGTCCGTCATTAAATTTACTTGTAACGAAGAACAATCAATCACAATAAATTAATTGACTTTACACGGCATTTGTTCATTTTTTTCACTCACAGAGCAAATATATTGAACTCAATTGAATTTGGAAACTGTTTCATTCAATCAAGAATTTAATCAATACAAACGAATGATTGCTAAGCTAAGGTAGTTCCACGTCAACCTTGCGGTTATATCATAGATATAACCCACTCATTTTTTATATATTAAGATATGATTGCCTATCACTTCAGATTTTTTATGAGAGAGGTATTTTATGACTTTATGGGGGTGAATCAAAATTAAAATTCTTCTTTAATATTCAAAAAACCAAAAATATATGTATAAAAAACAAATGAAAATTTTTTTTTTACTCCATTATATACAGGATTCGACTATATACAGTGAAAAGAAATCGCAGACTGTATATAATCGAGTCCGTGCTGTAGTATGCCAATTCGCCGAATATTCCCTTTACAATAACAATTGTTTGAGCTAGACCCCAAAAGAAGTAATTAGGAATTGCGTCACATAGATTTCATTGCGATTTATTTATTTTGCACTTGTTATAATTTAAATTATTTTTAAATTCTGTTTTCTTTTTAATAACGGGAAAACGCTATACATTAATCTTAGAATGAAGAAATGTATACTCGATACATTGCAAAATGCCCGACTTTTTGTGTTCAACTTTAACACGTGCACTAGTGCAAGTAAGAATAACTTCTATGTAGGAAATAAAACATAAACACGAATCGACCGAAAGCTCTTATCGCGACATGTAAGATGCTAACCACTTGACCATGAGCGTTATGCAGGTTATAAACAGTGTTGTCACAGGTACAGATTTTTCGGGAAAGATACATACTTTTCCGATTTTATTTGGTACAGATTCTGTAAAAAAAAGTACAGATCGGTATAGATTTTCGGTAGTGATAAGTTAATAGCACGTGGAGATGGTAAAACAGATGAGGCAGAGACTTGATTTCGAAGATTGAACCCTCAAAGCTGCTGCAATGTTAGATTCCAGAAAACTTCTTAATCTGACAAGCATCAAAGAAGTATTGGGAACATTTTCAAGTTTTTCTGATGAGGAATAAAACCCGTACCTGAATATGAAAATGCTCCGTAAAGAAATCTGTGTTTGACAAAAATCGGTTGCCTGGAAAGAAATGACAGTTCGCTCGCATATTCTTACTATGCTTCACAGCTCGAGTGTTTTTTCTGACAATATTACAACAACAAAACTATACATCTAAATCGACAAAGGATCAAAGCAATGATCACAATGTTAAATTCTAAAAACATTTGTTTAAACAGCATAGGGCAGCTCAAACTTTTTATTAATTTATGCAGTCAAAGTTTAGCAAGAGTTTGTCAAATAAATAAGTAATTTGAGGCTTGAGTACTACTTTTTCAACAGATTTTTCCATGCAACAAATATTGTGAGTGGTACAGATTGCGATACGGATTTTTTAAGAAAATAGTACAGATCCTTTTTGTTGACCTCTGGGAAAACCCCTGGGTTAGAGTTTGTTTGATATTACTTGATGTGAAGATGATAATTTTCTACACATTGTTTCGCAAAATTATCGAATATCGGGCGAGTGGTGAGGGCGGGTGATGAAAGAAGTGAGCGCCATCGTGGCAGCCATTTGTGGCTTCCTTCCACCTTCACCTTAAACAAGAAGTTTTTCTAAAAGAGTTTCTTTGAAAGAGGTTGCTGCATGGCCCAATTTGACAGACTGTCACCATTCAAATTTAACCAAACAGTGGTACAACGACAATGACATTATTGTGGTTCCTAAGAAGTGGAATCCGGTTAATATCCTAAGGCCGATCGAGGAATACTGATCGATTGTAAAAATTGAAAAAAAGGTGGAATTGCGTGCGACGGTAAGGATTTCGAACATCAAGTTTCGTTCTGTGTATTCTTAATTTTTCTATGATCCCCAACGCATTCCGTGCGAATTGAAAACACAAAAAACGGAAGTGGGTTATATCTGTGGTATAGCCGCAAGGTTGACGTAGGACTATCGTTGATTTAGTGATCATTTGTTTGAAGTTGGATCTGAATCCATTCTGAATGAATGAATAAATGAATATTTGGTGGACTTCGAAAACGAGAGCGTTACGTTGGAGGCACAAGGTTTTATGCGTCCAATATTGGATACGAAAATATTCTGCTGTTGGGGAAGAATAATCTTCAGAAGCTTTTCTGTTAATTGCACTTGATTGAAAAATCACAAAACGAAATGCATTTGATCGCAGTATTATATGAATAGAAACCATTAAAATAATATCGCTTGAATGTAATTTTCAATTCCAAGGGGAACTGGCAGATTATTTTTCAGCAACGATAACATCTTTCCGGATTCTTCTCGATGCTCGATAACCACCAAACGAAAAGAGTTGTGCACGTGTATGTTTGTGGCCGCTGCTTCGATGCATCGAACGGAACCAATTTTCGATGCTGCTACTCTCTTGGTCGCCGTCTCTTCTCCTCCTGATGGATTCTCTGTTGACCTAAAGGGGAATTTTAACTATCCCGACGTAAAAATCGGCCCTTCTGTGCTCCCTCACTGTTCGAAACATACTGAATGCGTTCCAAGGGTAAGGTAAGGTAATGAATTATAGATTCTTTAAACTCTTCCAGCACTACACCTCCACCCTCATTGTCTTGAGAAAAGCACTCGATCCCTCTCCGTTCAGCTCGTCTAGCAATCGGTGTCCTCACGAAGAATGATGCGTTTCACCACCAGAATATCGCTTTTTGTCCGTGATTGAATCGAGAGAAGGCGTTGTTTACTATGGCAATTTGGAAGGCAAACTTGAAGCGAATGAACTCTCTGAGTTTGAAACTTTCAGCGACTGAGCAATAATCGATGGAAAATTATATGATTTTCGCGATGCGAAACATTTTCCGTTTTTGCATCCAATATCCAATATAATCCAATATTGGATACGAAAATATTCTACTGATGGGGAAGAATAATCTTCAGAAGCTTTCCTGCTAATTGCACTTGATTGAACTCAAAACAAAATGTATTTAGTCGCATTAGTATATGAATAGAAAACATTAAAATAATCTCTTTCGCTTGAATGTAATTTTCAATTCCAAGTTTTGCAGCAACGATGACATCTTTCCGGATTCTTCTCGATGCTCGATAACCTCCAAACGAAAAGAGTTATGCGCGTGTATGAATGTGTGGCGGCTGCTCCGTTGTCTCAAGCGGAACCAATTTTCGATGCTATTATTTTCTTGGTTGCCTTTTCAGTGGCATCACCCTCTTCCCGATGGATTCCCATCTGGCCTAAGGTACACAAATAGACTCTTGGTGACACCTTTCATCAGAGCGTTCATGATGAACGAAGTTAGCTTCGCCACAACAGCGACAACATGCTTCAATCACTGTTCAATTCTAACTGAGTGGATTTCCGAGCGGCGCTCGCTTATATACCGATTGGTGATTTCAACAGCCTGTTTTGAAAGCAATCTTAAGGCTAATAAAACAAGTTTTTGGATCTAAAAGTAACAAGTATATAACGCCTAGATATTTTATCTTCCGAATGAAGTGTTTATCATACCATTTCGTTCAGTTGTTTAGGAGCTGTTAATGCTCAAAATCTCGTTCTCCAGCGTAACGCTTTCGATTTCGAAACTTTGAATTTACACCCCGGTATAGAAATGAGAGACGTAGTCCTACGTCAAAATAAACCGAAGTTTTGGTATGGCTTCGGCAATATCAATGGCACGTCAAACTTTAGCTCTGAGAGGGGGTATAAGAGGTCTGTCGTTGATTTTTGATTTGGGAAAACGAACTCTTTCTATAGAGTAAACAATAGAAGAAAAAACAAAAACTCTATAAAGCAGAAATTTTGTCTTTTAGATTTAAATGATTATTTTGATTCAGTGATTATCGATACAAATCATCTTCGCCCTGGATATTGCTTTTCGCTTATTCATGGATATAAAAAACAAATAAATTCATTCGCTACGCAGTCAACCCCGGACGCTTCAGGAGTATAGGTTGCGAATGTTTATGATTACTCCACTTGTGATTACGTTTTTGTGTTCCTCGTTATATAGAAATGAAAGGAATAAAGTAGTCTATATTTGGATCACGAACGAGATGGTGCTCGTTATTCGAGTGAACATTTCTCCATACCGTCTTATATTGTGCCAAAAATGTCCAACTGAAAGCAAATCATGAAAACGGATTGAAAATTATCTTTTCAAACACAAATTACAACAATAGATTTTAATTCATGAATAGCAGAGCAAAACATATTGTTTTCGTAATGAATAAGTTCAAAGTATCATCATTTTACTATGTGAAAGATAAATATAGTTGACATTAGTCACTTCCCTAGAATTGCTCAAATGTTTATTGCATTAATTCCACTTCTTTGACTTGTGGTAGCCGTTTTTATTGGATTGGTGAGTCACGTCTTATCACTTTTCTGTCATGTAAACATAATAAACCTGGAGTCGCTACATATGTAAATACAAAATAAACTAAGAAAAAAAACCTCGATGACATGAGTATATGCATAAATCTCAGAGAATGCCATATGCTTCGCAGATGGCTTTCGGCGAGTGACACGCTTTCGAGCCTAATGGATTTTCCATACGCTGAGCAGTGAACAAGGTTACAGTAAAAATAAACAAAACGGCTCTGCAGAAAAACACTTTCGAAAATATTGAGCGTGCAACACTTCGCGCTGGATTTTTCACGCGTATTTCTTGGTATTTCGATTTGGTAGACATTTGATTGTGAATGAAAATTGATTGACTCATGACGATTTAATTAAACACTCACCGGACTAAACATTCCCTCTGCTATGGGGACGGACACGGCTTGGAACGGAAGTTCCTGTGCCTGGGATGCATCTTCTGTAGACTCGCCGGAAGAGCCGCCTGGCATTGGCATCGGCATCGACGGCATTGGGGCCAGCTGAGGCCCATCGTATCCCGCGTTCGGCATCGGCATGCCACCATAGCCACCCGCCGCAAAACCCATCGTCGGATATGGGAGAGAAGCTGCGGCGGGTGGTGGATATCCACCACCACCGTATGTTTGCTCTATGTCTGGGACAAATCCATACGACAGAGAATGCCCAGAAACCGATGGATTCCAGCTTGAGTAGCCGGATGATTCCGGGGTTGGCATTTGCGTTGGATAGGGATTTTGGTTCATGGCAGCTGGGTTCACCCAGCCCATACCGTTCGCATGCCAGTTACGCGGATAGTTGAAGTTTTCGTTGTAGTACGACATTCTGGAGTTGAAACTCTCTACCGTATATGGAAATGTGAAGGATCACGGCTTTTTGCGTAAGCAAACCCGGCGCCGGCGAAAACGACGACAACGACGGCGAAACACGCGACTAGACACGGACCGCGCGCAAAACGACCTTCCGCAAGCGTAAAAATATTATGACGACCAATCACTGACCTTCCGACAACATATACTCTCTCGAATTAAATTGAAACAATTGCAATGATTCAACCAATATCGTTGGCTAATAATGGAGCAATCGTGTTCTTATCGAACGCGTCACCAGACCGCACTCCGTTTCTTTGATCTCACCGATTTATGAAATTGTTGAAATACGTCCGTCAACATGAAGCATTCGCTTCGCACTGTAAATGATTCACTTTGTGCAACTTTCACCAAAATTTGACGATCTTCATTCGTAGGACTTCTTCTGTTCTATTTATAACGACACTCACGTTGCGCTTCAAACCGCGCCCTTCTTTTACGGGAATAAACAACGTACTGTTTACTTCAGTGTTTGTTTTGATTATGTACTGTTCCAGCGCACCTTTAATCGAACCAATTTGGTACTATCGTTCTTGGCGAAGACGTAGCGTTCAAAGAATATATTGTTTACCTCACAATATACATCGCGCGACTGAGAAGAAAAATCTTGAAATACGCGAAAGAGTCCAATGCTAATAAGGTTGGTGGGGAAAACCGAACACTGTTGTGTGCATCGAAAACTGACAGCTGACCGAGTGTGCTCGTGGAGCACGTTCGCAGCACAGACCCGCCTGAGTGTTAGTATCCCATGTGTTGATCTGAGTCGTGTTGATTAGCGTAGTGTGAAAAGCTAAGAACAGGTTTTACGATTCAGCAACTACGATTTACTAGCGTCGCGGGATTCATACTGATCGAGTTTTTTTTGGGTGTGATCGATGAGGTTTACTATTACCTAAGTTCATGGGTTCGTTTAAACTGACGCTCTTGCACCCACGCAATTATCATGACTAAGTGACAGATCCAAATCGAGGTGAAAATACCTGTTCACGATGTGGGTTCACGTGGTTTCCTCCTGAAAAAACCGTATAGAGTCACTATATGAAACACAATAACCGTTGTACTGGAACGTAAAAATATATTCCATTCTAAATCACGTGATTTTATTTATTTACAATCACGCTACATCCCTTGAAAAGATTGGATCTGATTCACAAAATTGTTCCGCCAATGGATTAAGGATTCGCGAATCCCATAGAAGGGGCGACCAGGAAGAATTCTGTTACGGTCAGTCCAATCAGCCCTGCTTCATGTTTCAGTCGGGTATACAAGTCCGCTACCGTCGTATGTGTTCTTCCGATTATGTTCACGTCATAGGCGAAGCAGATAAACAGACTAAACTTGTTTAAAATCGTGCCCCGCATGTTGAAGCCCGCTCTCCGCATGATACCATCCAGCGTAACGTTGAAGAGCAGACAGGAGAGCCCATCACTTTGTCGAAGTCCCTTGTGAGTCTCAAACAATTCCGACAGAGCACCTGAGATCCGCACACCGTTCATTGTTGCCTGGATCAGTCTTTTCAGCTTTCGGGGAAAACCGTGTTCGTCCATGATTCTCCATAACTGTCGTCGGTCGATTGTATCATATGCGGCCTTGAAATCAACGAAGATGATGATACTGATACTCGTTGTATTTTGGGAGGATCTGCCGCAGTGTAAAAATCTGGTTTGTCGTCGAGCGATCGGGCATGAATCCAGCCTGATAACTTCCCACGAATCTACTTATTGTTGGCGATAGACGGCAAAAGGGACTGAATTGTGTAGGCACCATTCAGGATTGTGATTGCACGGTTGTTCCCACCTTTTCATAGATAGGGCGGGTTACCCCTTCCTTCCATTCCTCCGGTAGCTGTTCTGTGTCACAGATCCTGACTATCAACCGGTGCATACACTCTACAAGTTCCGTTCCTCCCTTAAAAAGCTCCACTTCGAGGCCATCCTTTCCAGCTGCTTTGTGGTTCTTCAGCTGGTTAATGGCCTCCTTAACTTCACCCGTCGTCGGGGGTGGTACGACGTCGTTGTTCACTGTACCGGTGTAGTCCTCCTCAACGCCGTCTTGGTCTTCCTTCTGTGCGCTGTTCATGTGTTCATCGCAGTGCTGCCTCCACCTTTCGATCATCGCGCGCTCGTTCGTCAAGATGCCTCCATCCTTGTTCCTGCACATTTCAGCCTGCGGCACAAAGTCTTTATGCGAGAATTTTAGTTTCTTGAAGAACTTCCGATAGTCTCGAGAGCGATAAAGCAGCTCCATCTCCGCATACTCTTTCTCTTCTAGGCACCGCTCTGTCCCGAAAGAGATGTGTTTACTGTCTTCGCTTCAGTCTGTATAGTTCCACGTTTTGTCGAGTCATTCGTTGCAGCATGACTGCTCTGCTGCTAATTACTGCTTTGAGAATGTTGCAGCATTAATCGAAGTGGACAGCATCCAGTACGTCTACCCCCGGTAACGCAGTTTCAAAACGCTGCGAATATATTGCAGCAAAGTTCGGCTCCTGCCGTCGTCGTAGGTGGTGCCGTGGTGAGCGCTTGTGTCATATGTTATTGACGACTGACAGTTTAAAACGCAGTTTGACCATCATCAGGAGAGCCCATCACCTTGTCGAAGTCCCCTGTGAGTTTTCCGACAGATCACCTGAAATCCGCACACCGTTCATTGTTGCCTGGATCAGTCTTGTCAGCTTTCGGGGAAAGTCGTGTTCATTCATGATTCTCCATAGCTGTCGTCGGTCGATTGTATCATATGCGGCTGCAGTGTAGAAATCTGGTCCGTCGTCGAGTAACCGGGCATGAATCCGGCCTGATAACTTCCCACGATTCTACTTTTGTTGACGATAGACGGCGGGAGAGGATTTAAGACAGAATTTTGTAGGCACCATTCAGGATCGTGATTGCATGTTAGCGTCACGATAGGTTCTGACGTCGATGATTCCCGAAATGTGCTGACCGTCGATTAAAAAGTGGTCAATTTGTGTTTCTGTTTGCTGAGGTGATCTTCAAGGATAACGGTATTGGAGGTTATACTGGAAGAAGGTGCTACGCATGGCCATGTTCTTGGAGGCAGCGAAGTCGATAAATCTTAGACCGTTTTCGTTGGTTCTCTGATGGGCGCTAAAACTATCAATCACCTGTCTCAACTCCTCCTCCATCGATGACGATTTTGATGTCGTGTTTTGTGCAGCGATCGTATTCATGCTCTAGCTGCGCGTAGAATATTATTTATCGTCGTCGGTACTAGCTAGATGGGGGCTATGGACGTGGTTAATGCTGACGTTGAAGAAGTGGCTTCGCATCCTCAGTCTGCACATTCTTTCGTTGATCGGTCAATCAGCCGTTTCTGCATCTCCCTCATCACAATGAAAGCTGTACCTAGCTCGTTAGTGTAGCCGCAGCTCTGGTAGATGGTATGACCATCACGAAATGTTCGTACTGTAGATCCTCTCCAACACACTTCCTGCACCGCTACGATGTTAAAATTCCGGGCTCTCAATATTTCCGAAAAAAATTCGGGTACTCGCAAGAAAGCTGAGCAGTGGCATCTCGTCCGCCTGTTCAACCGTTACCAACACCGTTACCCTTGGACTGTTCATATGACAGGTAGACAATCTCAGAAAAAAATTAAAAAAAAAATTCTTTCTATATTCCACATTTGTAGTATGGTTGAGAAATTATTGAAGCTTCCATATTATACTGAATATCCGTATTTTCTTTTCTGGTTGAGTGAAATTTTACCATTGTGAAGAATGTAATCTGATGGCTACATTTGACTACACCACACAACCCACACGCAACACAACACAACACTGCGAAACAAGCTGTAATGACTATCGGGTTCAAACCTTTCATCTGAACTCGCCGTCATTCAAACACGTTGTTGCATCTTCAAGTACGACAGGGCAAACGCAGTCTGCTATGTGTGAAGCGATCACTACTACTAATACGCTGTCTTGCGTAAAAATGACATTTGAGGTTCAAAGTTTTCTGCTGAACGAAACCGACGGAAACGATAGAAAACACACGCGCCATTGATTATTGAACAGGGAGATCACTTGTTTACGCGTCGCCTCTGAAGTTGAGAGACTTGCAGTTCCATGTTCCGACTTTCCAATTACTGGCTCGTATTCTTTGCGCGTTTATAATCAAGTAGGACATCCTTAGTGTTCAGCCAGTTCAGAACAATCTATTCGGTGGAGTTTCCCAAAAGCTGCAGCGTGTTGGAACATGTAATCCGTTCCACCCAAAGACAATTGTTCGCTCAAGTTCAAGACTTCCATACGGTTTGATAGCTGTATCTCCGTTTTGTTAGATCACTCCCCAAAAGTCGCTATTGGGTTTTGATCTGATAGATGAGCTAGACAGTCCAGAATCTGACGCACTTGTTCAGTGAACCATGCCACGGCCATCCGTTTTTTTTAACTAATAGGTTACCTTTCCTTTCGGGTAATAATTGGATATCAAAAATCGAGGGAATTCGCTAAAGAAAATGGAGTTCCCCAAGGCTTCGTGACACTTTTCGTGGTAAAAATGATGTTGGATGAAAGTTTTCCCAAGCTGTTTCATGGATGGCGAAATGGACCTCGTCTATGGGAGAGGGAGAGAAAGAGAGAGAAAGAGAGAAATAGAGAGAGAAAAAGAGAAGAGAGAGTCGAGATAGGAGTAATGGGGCCATACATCTCAGCCTGTCATTGCCTTCCAGGCATTTGCAACCTTTTTTTCGAAAGAATATGGCAAGCAAAATGGAGAATGTCTCCAACACATGGCTTTAACATAGGGTGTAACATAGCAGAGAGATCCCACACCATTTGGGAGAGCCAGAATTCTCACATTGATTGTTATACATTATAAAAGATATAAAGTCATATCGATCGTTCGAAAGTATTTGCCGAAGTTACTGAAAACAATTGATCGAATTGAGCAGCGTGCTGCTCCAAAAACGACCGGAATGTCAGAAAAGGTAACACAAAGTGGTTTTTCTTGATGGCAATGTGACGTCACATCGAGCAACACTAGCCGGGGAAATGGTTTGGCTAGTCAGTTGGGATCAACAAATTAACGATTAGAAAAAAAGATTTTCAGCGTCTTCTGAAATCGGTGTATTGACCATAACATGATGACATCATTAGTATTATCATTAGTGAGTTATCAGCATTAGTGGTATCCTATTTAAGAGAAACGTAAAAAAAATATTCGAAAGTTCGTCCATGTTTTCAAGTGTCATCTATATTTCTGATATCATCCATAACAAAAAAAAATCTAAACCAAGTGGCGGAGATTGTTCGATGATATGAGGTGCTTAGCGCTTCAACCGCATTAAGACTCAGTATGGATCAGCAGATAAGGATCGATTCTATCAAGGTTTTCTTCGAAAAATTATTGACAACGAAAAAATTAAACAAACAAAAAATTCTCGTTAAATTCTGATTGAACTAAGCATTTTATCGGACGCAAACATAGGTATAGGAAAAGGCAATACTAGATCAGATAGATCATGGTTTTCCTTTCTAATGTACATTATGCCTCTAGGTTCAAGCAAGTAAATGTGATGAAGGTTTCAAGTTGAAAGACGTAGCAGCACTTTATATAGGTCAATATTTTGAGTTTCAAATACTGTACGATTTTGTTATGTTTTAACAGAAGTTGGTGCTCATCAGTAAAACGTAGGTACTCATACGCGGAATGCTCGAAGCGGTTCATAAATATCATGATCTCGAAGGTATCTTTTCATTGACACACTACCAGCGACAGAAAGATTCATCAATTCTTTCGGTTCCATCCATGCATGCAAACACAAACACAAATCTATCGTCATTATTCATTTATTAGTCAATTATGATAGTGTTTCCTTTTAGAACCTTTTCCGCTGCCCACCGAGCCGTTGTCACTCCATTCAACAATTATTTACCTAACCAAACCGCGCTTCGTGTGAGATTTATCTATGATTTTCCCCTTCCTTTTTTAGCTCACATTCTTATTAACGTTTCCTTGATTTTATTCTGTTTTATACATAAATATCAATAAATAAATAACATTAATATTCTTTTTGTTTTATACCTCACACTTCTTTGTTGGTTTTCTGTTATTTTTTTTCTCTTGGGTTCTGTTTGTCGAATTCATTTTCTGACATCTTGTATATACATATATCAATTAAAGCATTCATGTGTTCTCGTTTACTTATCCATATGTTTTGTTTTGTTGTTTGCTTATGTTCAGTTGTTCGTTCAATCAACTTATGACACTAATTTAATGTAGTTTTTTTTCACTCTCTCTCTCTCTCTCTTTCTTTATCATACCACTGTTTAAGGTTTTATTTCACTTACGAAATAACTTAAAAATCTTTTATTGGTTTTTTTTTTCTAGTTTGGGTAGTTATATGTGTTTTTTGTTTTGTTTTATTTTTCCCTTCTGTGTGTTTCTGTATGCGTCTATTTGACGAAGCTCGTTCGCTCCGCTCCCGTTTACTGTTAGTGAAAAAATAAATTTATTTTGAATAAATTTTGCTAAAATTATCAAAACTTTGTTACAATCTCTACTAGATTCGCCATTTTTTTTACTTATGTTCATTATAGATACATTTATTTCATATCAATCACAACTGTTTTGCTTCCATTCTCAATTGCATATTTATATGAGAATTACCTTCTTTTGCAGATGCTTTTGAAGCATCTGGTTTGTGTGTGTGTGGGTGTGTGTTTTCTTTTTTGATAATTACAGTAAGGTTTAGTTTTAGGTTTTAGTTTTGGTAAAAAACGTTGGTAACATATGTGGCTTTTACATTTAATTTTTTTTGTGTGTGTTTTGTTCTCATGGGCTTTGTCCATGAAACAGTTCATATACAAATGTTCCCAGATCGAAACTTAATCGCGTGAATCCCGCGACAGAGTTTTAATTGCCACTGCGCAGCTTTTTTTTTGCTTGAATATCTTTTACGTTTGGTTTTGTTTATTTATATCTGCGATTACAGCTTCTGTCTTAATAAACTGATTATCCTGTACAATTCTATCAAAATTACTCTGCGTTTTGTGTACAAATTTTGCGTCTCAACTAGCTCTCATCTGCGTACTAGCTCCATCTAGTAGTTAATATAATTCATTTCCGGCAAGGTGTTTTTCTGTAATTGTGTTGTCGTCTTACCAGAAAATGACATCTGCCCCTCGTGGACACTCATCGGAAATACTTGCTAATGGGGGGTTGAAAAACATATTCCTGCTTATGTATGCGATGAGTGATTATGAGTTTCGGCATCTGTGAAATTTACTTATTTTTTACAGTGGGGATTTCACTTCTTTATAAATCTTCATTACCCTTTTTTATTTACCCTTTTTCCGTTTTCGTTATCCTCAACTGATTGTTTGTATGTGTGTGTTTGGGTATCCATTTGCTTGTGGTACAAAAATATTTCTAGTAATTACTATGCTTTTTTTTTGTTTTGCTTTGCTGGTTTCTTACACCGTACACCACGAAGACACATTGACTATAATAGGTTTTGTTTTATTTATCTGTCCTCCCAGTTTACTTTTGATGAAATTTAATTTCAGTTGTTCGTTTTTTTTAGCCTAGTATAACACATTCAGTAGAGTATGAAAAGATGTAAATATCATGGTTTGTGTGTGTGTTTCATTTTTTAATTTTTTTGACATATACTGAATACATGGGTTTAGCTGTATTCGTGTGTTGTGGTACTCTTACGATGACGGCGAATTTTTGACGAAGCTTCGTCTCAATTTTCTCACCGTTTGAGCGGATTTGTTAGTAGACAGTTATTACAATAATTTCGTTGCTCATACATTATACTCTGTTTGCTGCCTCTCGTTCCAGGGTTTGTCTTGACATTTTTCCCACGTGAGAAAGTTTTGTTTCTAGTAGCAACTATTATTTTTAGTTTCTGTTCACTAACCTCAATATATGTGTTTTTTTTTATTTTGTGTGTCAAGTTTTCCTTCTTGCGTCGCCATATACTTTCTCCATTGTTCCTTTTGTTTTGTTTGAGCAACATATTGTCGGTTTTCCGAAATGTAATCAAAAATTTGGAAAAAATCTCATCATGAATGCGTGTAAATAAACTTTTCAAGCCGTCCACAATTTAACATAATCTCTCCACCATGTTTTAGGGATTTGCAATAAACGTCGCATAAAATAACCACACAATCCTCGCTAATGAAATTAGGTGAAACAATTCCCAGTGAAAAACAAGGACATCCATAATCTAACTGCTTTTCGACAGTAGTGTGGGTAATAATAATGAGCACATTGAAATTCAATAACGAAATATCTAAATAATTACATTACGATTTCGTTCTATTTGGTGTGTTCCAATAAAATTTGAGCACAGTCGTAAATAAAAGCTTAACAACTTGTTTCTGTCTCTTTTTTTGTTTACATTGTTAGAAAACAGAAACTAACAACTATTTAATAGCACCTCCAATTTAATCCTCTATTTCTTCTTCTTCTGTCGACTCACTTCCCGGGTTTTGTTTTGATTTGTGACTGTGACAATGTCGGAACTTGCTTTCATTCTTGTTCAGCTTGTTTGTGTATGACTATTTTTCTGTGGGTTGTAGTTTGTGTTTACATTTTTTTTGTTCTCCTTGGTTGCCATATACCTTACACATATATATCACTAATTATCAACTCTTGATTTTTCTTCTGCTTTCTTGTTTTGCAAAAATAAATCACCTATATGTACACTAGTTTTCGTTACGAAATACTTTGTTAAATTAGTGATGTCACCAATAGTATATGTTGTGAATTTTTTTTTCTTTTTATTCGTGTGTTACTATTTTTCAGCTTGAACACTCACGCTCGGCTTTTACTTTCCACTTTAATTTTTTTCCGCTGTTTTTTTTTGGTGTGACATGTCATGGGATACGTTTTGAACCATGCCGGAATCAAATTTGTGGCTGCAAATTCGAAACCCTATTTCTTGTGGCACTCTCAACAGGCAATTTTTGTGGCTGCAATGATGTTTGGAAACATGAAGATGAGAAATCTGGGGTACCCGTGTGTGATTTAGATATACAAAAAAAAAAGTTCAATACAACAACTCCCAGACAAATTATGAATAAGTAAGCCGAGTGTTTTCTTGCACGATAGCCACGGAATTTTGACGCAGGACTCCGTCTTTCATTTCTGTACCGGGGTGTGAGTTCAAAGTTTCGAAAACGAAAACGTAACGCTTGAAGTGCAAGGTTTTGAACGTTAATACCTATTTTCCGGCTGAACGGAGTGGTACGATAATCGCTTCATTCGAAAGACAATGGTTATATGGTTGTTAATTATTGACCTGAAAACTTGTTTCAATAATTTAAAAATAGCTTTGAAAGCAGACTATTGAAATCACACAAATCCGCATATAAGCTGGCGCCTGCTCGGAATTCCATTAGAGGCGAATGAATTGCAAAGTTTAAAGGCTCTCTAATACAAAAAAGGAAGGCAAGGAGGGAATTGCATTTAATTGTTATCACGATATGAGACGAGGATGGTCACGCTTACACGCCTATGTACTATGCTTTTCTCTCCCAATTCCATCTCGTTTCTGCAGCCGAACTAAAGGGAGCCTTTAGCGAGAATTGAGGTATCGATGACAATTCGAAACCGATTCACGGGAACGCTCACCGCTTAAAACGTTCGTTCAACACAATTGTAATTGATAGAGGTGAGTTTGATGGTTGCTTTGATATGAGCAATCTGTGTAAAAGCCATCCATCGTGTATGGATGTGTGAGGAGGCTGATGTATATGTGCAGCAACGCTCTAAAGCATTTATTTCTGACTGTTGAAGCCGAGCAATGCATTCTTGGTCACGTTCACAGTACATATTGAGCTGTAACTTTCGCGCAGGCAGTAAGTGATGGTCACCAAAAATGTCGACCATTTACTACCCTGGCAAAAACCCTAAACAACCTGTTACGTGGGCTCTCAAGCTGGGTATTGGATTCTCTACGGAGAACACTGAAATAACCTGCTTTTTATAGGAAGCACAAACCTGTTCGCCTATCCAGCAAAACAATCACGCCTTCTGGTTTTCGAATGAATGGGTATATGTTTCGGTTCTAAAAGTATTTGGTTATGACATACTGCGTAGCTAAAACTGACATACCAGTAACGAATCAACTTCAATGATCCTTCGAAGACTCGAACTATGGATCGAGACAAAAAGTTTGCTCTCAAGTACACAATTTGGTTTTCGCAAGAGCAAAGGAACAAACGATTGCCTAGCGTTGCTTTCCACAGATATACAACTAGTCTTTGCGCACAAGGAGCAACTGGCTTCAGTATTCCTGAACATTAAGGTAGCTTTTGATTCGGTTTCCATAGAAATTCTGTTAGATAATCTGCACAGATGTGGACTTTCTGGAATTTTGAATAATTTCTTGTACAATTTGTTGTCAGAAAAGCGAATGAACTTCACCCTAGGGCAACCGACAACTTCCAGAAATAGTTATATGGGTCTGCCCCATGGCTCATGTCTGAGCCACCTTCTTTATTAGTTTTATGTGAAAGATATTGACAGTTGTTTGGCAGAACAATGCACGCTAAGACAGCTTGCAGATGATGGTGTGGTTTCTGTAAAGGGTCCACAAGCCGAAAACTAGCAAAAACCATTTCAAAATTCCTTGGACAACTTGTTTTCTTGGGCAAGGAATTTAGGGATTGAATTCCCACCGCACCAAACGGAATTGGAAGTGTTTAACCGAGAGCGGTTCCTAGCCCAATTGCAACTTAAGCTTTTGGGCAGAAACATTATCCAATCATTGACCTTCAAATACCTTGGGGTATGGTTTGACTCAAAATGTACTTGGAATACTCACATTACGTATTTGAAGCAAAAGAGGCCAAAAGAGGGTCGACTTTTTCCGTTCGATTTGTGGCGAGTAATGGAGAGCTCATCCGGGAGATCTCATCTCATCATTGCTTTATAAAACAACTATTCTGTCTATTGTGGAGTACGGCTCTTTCTGCATTCTTTCAGCAGTTAAAAGTCACCTTTTAAAATTGGAACAAATTCGATATCATTGTCTGCGTATAGCTCTCGACTGTATGCACTCAACGCATTAGATGAGTCTCAAGATTCTAGCAGGAGTAACACTTCTACAGAACCGATTCTGGAAGCTTTTTCTCAGAATACTGATGAAATGCGGAGTCACGAACACACTTGTGATTGAAAACTTTGAAAAAAAATTTTCATCTAAACATACAATCTCGGTTTATGAGAATTTATCACCACTATTTTTCGTCAGATATTTGCCTTCCATTGTTTACTCCAGACCGTGCTCACTTCACCATCAGCAGTTCCTCAATTGAATACGATCTGTCGATGAAACAAGTAACTCTTGGAATTTCAGATCAGCTTCGACCAACTTTCATTCCTCATATTTTTAACCGAAAGTACCAAAAAGTCAATTGCATGAAAAGATACTTCACTTCACTTCACTTCTCGCCTCAATGGATCCGCTTCGGTGTTTTCAATGAAAACTCGAGCGCCTTCCGTAAACTGCAGTAACCTTGTACCGATTATGTTGCTGAGCTAGCAGCTATCGACTTCGCATTGTGGATGATCTCCAACAAGCCTGCAGACCATTACTTTATTTTCTCGGATAGTCTCAGTTCGCTTGAGGCTCTCCAGTCGATGAAAACTAGTAGGCACCCATCTCATTTCCTCACAAAAGTGAGGCAGCAGATGAGTGCACTGATCGAATGATCTTTTAAGATAACCTTTGTATGGGTCCCCTCTCATTGCTCAATTTCTGGCGATGAGAAGGCGGACACTCTCGCAAAGGTGGATGCCCAGGACGGCGAATTGTTTGATAGACAGATTTCATACGATGAATTTTTCCAATCACTGCGTCAGAGTTCCCTCTTGAGTTGGCAAACCGATTGGGACACTGGAAGTCTTGGGCGGTGGCCCCACCAAAATTGTTGCCCCTCTAACCTCGAGTATATCCTACTAAACATAGATTTAAGTTGAATTTTGTATAAACAAATCTTGAATTAGCGGATCCGCAAAGCTTATGCGATAATGTCTCACAAATCAATGAATTGGAAAAAAAAGTATGCGTTCACACAACCGAACGAAAACTGAAATAAACGTGTCGTTTAGAAAATAACGTTGCTTCTGAATAAGTTTTGCATTACGAAGTCTCGGTTGGCACTATATGAGCGAGCTATGGTTAAAAAAAATATTGAAGTATATACCTTGAAGAAACAGTTCAAAAATTGCATCCATATAAATCGTTCGCTCTAAAACAGTTTCTTCGACATATCATCACTTCGATCAACAAAAAAGCAGACTTTTCCTTATGTTTCCAACCATCACCCAAACATACCAGTATCGAAGTCCCGCATATTCCGACCCCCATCTTAACAGCTAATCTCCGAGTGGTTCTCATTGCTCAAGTACCGATCGCTGAACGTCTGGATGGTGAAAGCCGTCGGCCGGTTCTCATTGCTCTTGTCACTACCGCTGCTATTGCTGTGGTGGTGATTACTACCACCGCCACTACCAATGCCGCCACCACCACCACCACTTCCCCCGCCATTACCCCGGCCACCGATCAGCTTCTCCCCGTGATCGCCGTTGTTCAAACCGTTAGCGTTGATCATTCGGATGTTGGCGTACGAGGTTCCTCCAATGCCAACCCCACCCGACTGCTGCTTGTTCAATGTGGACGGATCCAGGGTGATCGGTGGCGGTATGCTGTTCAGCAGCTTCGCCGTCTCGATTTGATCCACCAGAGGTGGCGGAGGGGCTACGACATGGTTGTGACCATTGTGGGTGTCGCCGTTTGTGTTCGGGCCAACCACACCAACCACCCTGCCGTATCCTCCGTTGCCGTTGCAGTGTGTCATCACTCCATTGTGGGTACCGGCTAACGTGGTAGGTGCTACCACGATTGGACCGTGTTGCGAGTTCGTGATCGGAGTGCTGAACGAAATGGGCGGCTGTATGCTGGTGGGCGTTTGCTGTGGTGTATCAAGTGATATAAGCTTGTCAACCTGTAAAAAAAGAATATAAAATGTGTATCAACTACTACTCCAGACGTAGCTCACCACTTGACATCCGGGTACCTCGATCGGACCATTCTCATTTGCCAGCAGGATTGGATCCTGCTGTGGTATGACGTTCGCGGGTGTAACCACGGTGGGATGCTCGCGAATGAAGGACGTCTCCCAACACTTGCCCTCCGGCAGCTGCTGGGGGCCGTTCATGATCCGTGGCGATGCTGTCTTAGGAGGGGTGCAGGTAACTAGCGTATCCGGGATGGTAACGCCAGTGGCCTCGCTCAGCAGTCGCTCCGCCACTGATCTTGGTCCGGGTAGCGGTATCAGATAATCGGATGAGTTTGGCACCTGGAGACAGAAATCGTCATTTCCGGGAGGACGCATTATCGTAGTGTCTCGTTCATTTGACGGTGGCCGGAAAAAGCTTGGTAGCGGAGCATTCATCACCTCCGGATCCTGGGTGCAGGTCGTTAGCCGTTCCAGCAGGTTCGAGAATGCAGGCCGTTCCTCCGGTGTGGGGTTCCAGCAGTCAGCCATTATGCGGTAGATCGCATTCGGACACCCAGGAGGAGCATCAAGTCTGCCACCGCCGGTCACCAGCTGCATTACGTCACGATTCGGTAGCCCGGTGTACGGCATCAGACCGAGACTGAACACCTCCCAGAGCAGCACACCGAACGACCACACGTCAGTCTTTGAGGTGAAGATACCATCCAGGAAGGCTTCCGGAGGCATCCACTTGATGGGTAGCATCGCTTTGCCACCCTTCCGATAGTAGTCGGACCGGTAGATATCGCGCGCCATGCCGAAGTCAGCAATCTTCACCACTCTGCCGGGACCCTTACTGCTTAGGAGGCAGTTACGGGCCGCGATGTCACGGTGGATGAAGCGTTTGCTCTCCATATAGCGGCAGCCTTTGGCGACATCGAGCGCACAAAAAATAAGATCTTTCATGGTGAGCGGGGATGGACGTTCCTGAAAATAGAAGCGTGTTGTTAGTTTCATTGGCTGATCTGGTGACAAGTGATGAATCGACTTACTGGTTTGTTGCGACCCTCCCGGAGGAAGTTCTTAAGATCGCCACCGGCGAGTAATTCAAGGACAATAAACCTAGAAAGAACACAAAACCATTAGCAACGTCCTTTCGATAGTTCCAAATAGTTCAGAAAAAAAACGCGACCCGTAGACTCAAAAAAAATGAGAACTGGTTTTGGAGAATTTTTATTGAGTGAATACATCTGACAATAAGATCAACCAATCAAACATTCCTCGATGGACCTGCTTTGTTCTCCACAACGAAGGAATGCTAAGATGCTGAAGAGACTTTGTCCTTTGCAAACGATTTTTGATTTTTGGAAATCTACCTGACGGATATATAAATGGATTTCTGTCTGTCTGTCTGTTTGTCTGATTCTTATGGACTCGGAAACTTTTGAGCCGATCGACATGATGTTTTGGTATGTTTTTTGGGGCCGGGGAAGGTTTTCATAGTTTGAGACCCCTCCCCCTCTCTAAGGGGGGCTGTCATACAAATGAAACACAAATTTCAACATTACTGGAGAATTAATCAAGCGAATGCAACCAAATTAGGCATCTCGAGGTTTAAGGTTGCAATAAATGATTCTGTCGTGGTTAGATACTCCTCCCCCTCTCTTAGGGGGGCTGCCGTACAAATGAAACACAAATTTCTGCATAACTCGTAAACTAATCAAGCAAATGGAGCTAAATTTGGCATGTGAAAATTTTAGAGGGCACGAAACGTCTCTATGGTGAATTGCCACTACTCCCCCTCTCTAAGGGTAGAAGAGGGGAGGGGTCTGTCTTTATTCTATCATATTTTCTGTATAAAACATTTATTCCATGTAACGGAGAAACATGTTATTTGCAAGTGGTTGATAAATCTTGGACGAGAATTGTCTCTGAAAATAATCTGATATTACAATGATGAGTTTTGGTAGAAGTACTAGGAATTTGTTAGTAAAAGGTAAATGCAACGGAGTCGATTAGAAGATCAATCAATGAACAGTTCTGCGATTGGACTCATGAACTTGCACTTAGTAAGAAAACGTGAATGTTTGAAGGTATTGATAACAAAAAACAAATTTTGGGCGGGACGAAGTTTGCCGGGTCAGCTAGTTTTATCATAAAATTTGTCACATTCCAGATCAATGTTCTATTCGGCAATTATAACGGCGTTTATCGTTTAGTCCTTTGTGGTCGGTTCACTAGTTCACTAGACATTAAAACTCGTTTAGAAAAAGTGTAAACGATTTCATGATTGAATGAGGCATTTAGTGTGATTCCTTACTATGGTGACTGATAGCAAAAAGTGTCAAATATTTGACTGCCGGACTAACAGTGTACGGCCACATTGAGTAATTTTGCTTCCTGTATTTCACCTATATCAACTAGTTTTGACGTAGGACTACTTCTTTCAGTAAGCGTACCAAATTACTAAATATGTCACGTTTTTATGAAATACTTTTAAAGTTAATCATTATTTTTGTTGCGTTCAATCTTATTGGAAATTTACGATTACGATTCCCTAACCCATAAATGGTTGAAATTAACAAAAAATGGAAGCACACTCATTTCCCCATACATTTTTTCTGTGCATTATCTATCTATACTTTCTATTCTGAGGAATGATGGACAGGGTAAGATGGACATATAGGTATGATTGATAAATAACATTTTTATGTTAAATTCGAATGATGTACAAAATTGCAATACAGTGTATCAATACTTTTGACACTTACTGTGTACACCTAGCTGGTTTTCAGTAAAAATTGTAAATAAAAACAAAAAAATTATCTGCAAAGAACAGCTCGATGTAATTTATCGTCTGTAGAGAATAAGGTTGTTCTTGTTAACAAGTAATTTCTTTGAGCACTTTTCGTTACGTTTCACCATCGCTTTTCTCCCAGTTTATCGAATAAGCGGTAAGTTGTCTAATTTTTACTCCAGAAATTTTGATGTTAAAAAAATACTAATCACTTCGAGTAAGACGAAAACTCCATCGAAGGAAAAGACCATCATTTTGTTTGGAAAACAATTTGATCATCACTTCCTTCTTTTTTTAACAGCTGCCCACTAACATCGTTCGCAAGAGTAACCGGAAGACATGAACGAACCAGCGAATGGAAGTGGCTGTAAAAACTGTAAAGGGATAGTGGCCGGAACACAACCGCGTTGAATTACAATATTTCAAAACACAACACTCATACGACACCTGAAAAATCCCCATATTTCACCACAGCTAGTACCACTTCGGACAGTCTTCAGTCAGCAAGAGCTAGTGCGACATTTCCGCGACCTAGAGAGGAGATTATATGGGATTACCATATAATGACCATGATGGAAGTCAAAAAATTGACTTTCGAACTGGTGAAAAAAAAAATGGACTGAGGCATTCGTTTGATAAATCAACTCAGATGACAAGGAAAGTCTGGCTTAGAGGTTTTTCAAAACTTAATACCAACCTGTTATTCCGGGTGCCGGAAGCTACCTCTGCGGCATGTGCTAGATGGTTCATTAAGGTCTCTGTCCCAGCATTTTATGACTTATTGATAGAAGCACGAAAATCACGACAGATCGTATTTTCAATGTATTTTGTTGAGTCATGCTTGAGGCCTATTTGAAGATCTCCAAAACTTATTGAGTACATCAACTTGAATTTCAAAATATAACTGTTTAGTTAGAGCCGATCTTTTCCACCTTAGGTCCATTCCCTCTTTCCCTCCAAGTGTCCGACTCTTTCTTATTTTTTCAACTATGCCAGACACATTAATTTTGCAAAATTTCAGCCTCAAATACAATTTGTATTATAAAAAGAGACTTAGAACATCGATTCGTGGTGAGATAGCCATAATTTTTTTTTGAAAAATTCACGAAAAAATCCACTTTTACTTAAGATGTCCATCTTTACCGCTCCTCCCCTACCACTATGAATAAAACGTGCGTAAATCGCTCGTTTGAAATGTAAATGCAGGGCTCGTTCATACGAACACTGTGAAGAGAGGAAATATTGCAAATTAACTCCGTCTTTTCATAAATTATTGGGTATAAATTTGCTCCTCTCCAGCCGAAGTGGTAAACAAGCGACTTGAATAAAATAATTCCATAATCCTAATCCTACAACCCTCTATTTTTTGAAGAACGTTAGGCAGATTTTTCTTGTATTTTTTGATTTGGCTCAAATTTTGCAGACGCATTCTTTATGGTCAAAAAAAAAACAATTTGCGTAATCGGTTTCCATTTTGAATTTGCCTTACTTTTGAGAAGGGCTTAAGCAAAAATGGCTTGAAAATTTTCAAAAAAAAAAATTTAGTGACATACGCAATGTTTTAGGTTATTATTAGGACTATATGGAGAAAGGTTCCCGGAATAAATCGCCACAGAAAACGACTGCAACAGAAACCACCGCTTATAAAATGTGTAGTAGGCTATAAATATTGTGGCGCGGTATTGTATTTCAAAACAAGAATTAACCGGGCAAACGTATCGCCCCAGGCAAACGTAACGCCCCGGGCAGACGTATACCGTCCGACGCTCGCTAGAGCTCGGTCGGACATTGCTAAAGGATCGTATCCTATGTTTCAAACTAACCGGGCAATCAGTGGATCCCAGGTTTGCGTGCGAGACACCGCCGCTTCCGACGGCGGGTCGGCGGTGGACTCGGATTGCGTCATCTTGGCGGCATGGGCCGCCTCGATTCCTTATCCTCGCCAAATGGGGACTTCGTCCCCATTACATTGTCCTCAGAATAAATTTCGAAAAACGAGAACAAGAGAATAAATTTATAATAGAAATGTGAGGCACATGATGTTTTTCCCGCGCCAAATATTTCTAGCCTACTACACTTTTTCTAAGCGGTTGTTTCTGTTGCAGTTGTTTACTGTGGCGATTTATTCCGGTCACCATGGAGAAAATATGTATTGTTGAAAAAATTCGAAAATAACACTTGAAACACAATGGAGAAATAATTGACAAAAAAGTTATAATTTTTTTTTAAAACAGGTGAGTTTTCGAAAATTGTTGAAATTTTTCTTAGTGTTTTCACACCCGATTCTATGAAAAAAGGAATAATTTGCAGTCAAAAGGTGAACGGCAACATTTTACTAAATGCTATCATTTCCGAGATACAGTGATTTTAAAATAAAATTCACTGTCAATTCTCAACTTTTGGTCATTTTCGAATGTTGCATACAATTAAACAGGAAATTTATCCAGCATTATTTTTGCTCAAAACATGAACAGTGAATATAGTAGAAAAGGTAAACAATTTGACGATTAATATGGATATGTTATTTCGATTTCAATAGCCACTCGTTTTCCCCACCAACGCAACGAGCAATCTTGTTGCCTATATACGTATATATAGGCTATATAGTATGCGTATTAAGGTGAAGGTGGAAGCTAGCCATTGTAGTAGTATAGGTAAACCCACGTGTAAAAATGGGGTAATAGTGTTTGTCGCGGACAGATAGGCTACGAAATAAGTAAGACAAAATATACATTTTAAACAAGACCCCAGCTGAGCGAAGGAAAATGTGTAAGAGCAAGGCAAACTCAAGTATTTGCTTATCCTAAATCCCAAATGGGAAATAGTCGTTTAGTTAGGACGAAACGCAATATTTAGATAGGACCAATGTAAGGCAATTAACAAATGTAAGAGCTCAAGTGTTTGATCAGGCTAGAAAACGCTTGTAGCTCGAAACTATTGCTGGTCATAAATTCAAAACAGACGAATATTTAGATTGCGTCTGGTAAACAATTTAATGCACGCATCACTTAGGATGCATTTATTACCCTTTCCATCCCTAGCTGCGCGCTCGGCTAGATACACCAGCAGAGTGTAATAAAATATAAGATGATGTTTGTTCAGGTTTATTTTTAGGGCGAAGGATGGAAAGGGGTAACTCGAAAATAAGATAGGCCACGGTGACGACCACGTGGTCGTCGCGTGGAGATAATGTAGAAGATTGTCCATGTGGGTGATCTAAGAAAAATGGAACCGATGTGTATCGGTTTCATGAAAGAGAGAGGAGATATTCCTCATCTTTAGGTTAAGAATGTCTGTATATATATTGTACATATTTGGAAAATAAAGTTAGTCTTAAACCACGAACTCACGCGAAAAAGCGTAAATTTTTTTTATTTGTCAGGAAAGAAATTTTCAGTGTTTGTGAGAGAAGAGCAAAGCACACGTAAATAGATCAATCAGACTGTGTGGCGCTTCATTGACACGAGTCTTTGAATACATTTGAAAAAAAAACAATTAAATACTAAAGTAAAATGTATGAACGATATGTTCCGATGAACAATTGCAAATATAAATATATATATAGAAGGTGCATTTGCATATGAAGTAAAATTCTGATTATACGCGAGCGTAACATGAGCAAATTTATAACACCGAATTGGGATTCTTTTGGTATCAACAAGTTCTTCCGCATAGTAACTCGATGTTAGTAATTCCTTTATATTTTCGTTGATCGTATTGTTTTCACATATTCACGTTGGAGAGCCTTAACCCTTCTTCTCGTTGACCGAGGCATTTTGATTGAATGTAATACTTTTCCGTTTACTGTTTTTGAAAGCATAGGAAGCCGTGGCAGTGTTCCGAGTTCTGCAATACAATTTTCTTACCCAATGTTAAAGTTGCTAAAACTTACATTATAGACCCATTAAACGTTAAAATAATAATTGTATTGATATCAACACAATGTTATTCTATTGATTTTCATGACATGAAACGCTATGACTCAGGAATAACATTTTATTGAGAAAATAACGATGCGTTCACCAATACAAACGAAACCACCGCCGAAAATTGAAAAATGAAAAGTTAACTTTCAGAGCACTACCTCGAGTTTCCCGACGTTTTTCACTATACAGTGCGACATCAGATGGAAATTTAATATCTTGTGAGATAGATATCGATTAGAGTTTGGTTGATATGACTTGATGGGAAGTGTGCGAAAACGATCATTTTCTTCACACTGTTTCGCAAAATTATTGATTTTCGGGCGAGCGGTGAGGGAGACAGATGAAAGAAATGAGCGCCATTGTGGCAGCCGTTTGTGGCTAGCTTCCACCTTCACCTTAAGAATTATTCTCCATTTGCCGATAATAGGAGTTGATAGGTAGATCGCGTGATCTATCAGGTTGTCGATGTTCCATTATGGAATAAAAAAATGTTGGATAAAAAAATTATATAGCCTGCCTAATTCTCAACCTAAAAATGCATTAACTTTGAGAAAAATGCCTTCTTTCATTAATCGCGATTACAGTGACAATTATTCGATGTATTCATATTTTGATTTTAAACTATTCGATACAAAATTACTCGATTAAAATTTCAGATATTCTATTATTGATAGGTAGTATCAATTGAGGAATGATCTTGGAATGATCTTAGAGATGATCTTGGATGATTTTACTTCATTCTCCCCAAAAATTAGATTTCCAAATAAATAGTACTACCAGGATTGCCAGAATGAAATCTGTGTTTTCGGTCTCAAAAAATCTTTTCATCTTAATTTTTCTCGAAAAATCTGTATTAATATCTGTGTTATTTATAAGCCCATACTTGAATATATTTGAGGAAGGATTAGTCTCATTTGAGCTATGCTTAAGATAATTAGAAATGCGTAATGCGTTTCCCTGAGTCCGTTTTCTAATCCGTGCTGTTGGAATGACTTGTGGTCTACGCAAATATATGGGGAATTTGAAGCTCTATTTTCAACGTCATTTTTACATATTCATTATTGATAATTTTACAATTATATACAATTATATACATTATTGATAATTTTACAATTATTTACTGTTAGGGAATGTACGAATCGATTTGCGCAAAAATTGCATTATTCCAAAAAAAATCTGTAAATTCTGTATAAAACCCAAAAAATCTGTAATCTGTAACTACAGATTCTTGGTTTCAATTTGTCAAATTGTCTGAACATATTATTCTGTAGATGTGGCAACCCTGAGTGCTACATTAGGGCATTATTACAAACAATCTTCCTTCATACTCAAAATACGGTACAAATTGATAAAAAACGGGAAAATCCAAAATGGTCGAAAACACAGTACTGTCCCGTTCAAAATGGTACGTTTGGTCAGTCTACTTCTCGAGCAAGTCAAACGCTTGGTACTAACCTTGGATGGCGATCGAAGCAGACACCTATCAGGTGGACAATGTTTGGATGATTGAATTTGGCCATAATGGCCGCCTCCATTAGAAAATCAGACTCCGCCTGTCCGGTGGACATTTCCGGGAGCGTTTTGACCGCTACCGGCATCTCAACGGCATCCCCATCGCGGTGTCGATACAGTCCCTGATAGACTTCTCCGAAAGCACCCTGTCCGAGGGCCCTAGAAAAAAAAAGCGTTTCAATCAGGATTTTTAATCTGACAAGCTGAACTGGGGTAACCGAATCATACTTGACCAATCGTAGACTTTCTCGCGCCACCTGGGGCAAGCTTTTGACGTCCACGTTTCCGTTCAATATACCATCACAACCATAGTTAGGATTAAAGTTGGTCAGTCCCGTATCGTCTGCAGTGCTGCGCAGCCGGCTAAGCTGCAGATCTTGCTCCAGAAGCATCTTGTGCCGGAGAGCAGCTTGACGTTTGCGTTGAAAGCGGTTATCTAGAATGGTTGGACCATAGATAGGGATGTGTTTGCATGAGGCTCGAATATGATCTCCGAATACTTACATAGAATGAGTATTAGACTAGTCAGCGCCGCAAGTAAAATTACCACAACGACCGCAAAGAACACTATTAGGTACTTCATTTCGAGAGTTTCAGTTAGTACTGTAATCGGAAGAAATAAACCATTAGACATATCCATTTCACGTCGAGGCCAAAGATGGGTCCCACTTACGTTCACAAGCAGTATAGTTATCAGGTTTAAGGGTCCACCCATCCGGACAAATGCAGCCCACTGTAGCACGATATTCATCCAGCGCAACACAACGATAATCACATCCGCAACCCTGGATAGCCGGGATGATCAATACTGTTCCATGTCCGCTGTTTGCACCTGACTGCTCCATGGACAGCTCCGGAACATTCCGCTTGGATGCAAGAAAGGAACTTCCACCCTGTCCATTGGTGGAGTTAATTATCGTGTCGCCACCGGAGTAACCTCCACCACCACCTCCACTATCACAGCCGCCTCCTCCGCCACCAAATCCACCCTGACCATGAGTACCTCGGGGAGCATAACATGGGAGACCTCCAAGGCCTCCTTCGAGCAGTGAGGCACCATACTTTGCATTCGTTATCATATCTGGCTGGGCTCGCCATCCGCCTCCGGGTCCGGCATGGCGATGGGACGCATTGTTCGAGTCTGACTCAACCAATCGAACTCCGGGCTCCAGATATGCCGTCCCGGAGACATCTTTGCTCCCCGGTCTGAACCTCTTACCATGCTGCACATCTTCATCGAGATAACGTCCCACGCCAAGGCCACCACCACCACCAGCCACGAGTAGTGGAACCGCAGTGTTCGCCGAGTTGAGCTAAACACAAAATCATCGTTACCTTTCTGTACCACGAAAAACACTGCGAAATCGAAACTCACCAAAAACACATACGATCCACCGCCACCTCCACCGGCACCATCCTCGATTACCGTGTTCTTCACGTGACGAATTTTTGTGATTTCCATCGGGTATTGCTTGTTTTTTGGTTCGCAGGTTTCATCCCGATACCCAATCGATTTGATACAAGCGTGCTCCCCACTCTGACCCACCAGGATGTAGATTTCCTCGTCTTTGTGAAGTTCGAGCACACTCAGCACCATTGCCCCCCGGGAAGATCCAACTCCGTTAGATCCCAGACCTCCACCGGCTCCTTTCGCGATGATTCTGTGAAAGAAATGTGAATAACCTTCCTCTATCAACACGCACTACTATGAAACATACGTGTAGTATCCTTCGTTGGGCACCTTCCACGCCTGGATGCCCTTGAAGGGGAGGCTATCGATCACGTGGATCGCATTGAAGGCCTCCGTATTGTTATACGACACTAGACAATCGGCAGGCGTGGGTCCCTCCTGTCCTTTGGCTCCGCAAGTGTTGAGTTCGATGACTGTTGGCGAACAAAATACTCATTGAACCGACCAATGTTTCAAAATTCACCTCGCAAACTTACACGACTTTCCGACAAAGTCCTTATGGGGCTGTTTGACTCCACCGATCCTTGGATCCCAGTAGTTGTACCCTTGCAGATGGTCTGCCGGTATGTTGAGACCAAAGCATTCGGGACTCAGCGAAAAGTCGTCGATGGCGACATCCGAGAAAATTCGCATTCCCATGCGAGCCTCGAACTGAAGGTAGTATCTGTGTTATGAGGAAAAAAAACAATCATGAAGCTTCCCTTTTTTCGCACAACATGAATCATACTTCGTGGTGATATTTGGCATGGGGATATCCACCCGTCCCCAGCTGTCGCCGAGATTTTTTGAGCTCCACCATAGGGTGGTAGTGACGTTTTCCTTCTCCTTGATTTCAACACTCGAGAGGTTAATGCTGCCCGGATTCATACCATACTGGTGGACGAAGAAACGCACCT
Source organism: Toxorhynchites rutilus septentrionalis (assembly GCF_029784135.1). Classification (NCBI taxonomy): domain Eukaryota; kingdom Metazoa; phylum Arthropoda; class Insecta; order Diptera; family Culicidae; genus Toxorhynchites; species Toxorhynchites rutilus. The sequence goes on from NC_073745.1 coordinate 64,963,736, forward strand.
ATTTTTTTTTTTTTGGAGTGGTGGAAACGTTACTGTACCAAAACAACCAATGACTCATTAGCAATATTGGCGATGCTTACCACGCAGGAGTTCCTGTAGGGGGACGAAGCGTTTGTATGAACCAATGGCGGAGGGTTGAAGATAACGCTGTTCATGATGGCATTGCTGGCGAGCCCCACCAAAGTTTTCTTCTCACTGTCGTTCGCGTGTTGATTCATGTTCACGAACATGTAGTATCCTAGAAATGGATTTGGAAGAGCGCTTATGAGTCAGATTATTTTTCAATAATCATTAAATCAAATGGCATTTATATGAATTATCATACAGTGAAGGTCAAAACAATAAGACCATTACAAATTGAAACAGAACCAATTGCCAGACTTACTAAAACAAATCTCAGATCGTATGTTTCATCATGACAAGCATTTGAGAAAAAAACACTCCTCCAGCATTTCCAAGTATAATGAGTGGCAACTAAAATTTAGGATTTTTTTCGAGGCATATGTAGTGATGTCTAAATTTTTCATTTATTCAATTATCGATTAATCGAATATTTTTTTTCTTGTAACAATCACGTATCATGTTGTCATTCTGGTCGCGTGATCTATCAGGTTGTCGATGTTCCATTATGGGATAAAAAAATTATATAGCCTAATTCTAAACCTAAAAATGCATTAACCTTAAAAAATAAAAAAAAAAGCTCAATTCTTAACCTAAAAATGCATTAACTTTGAGAAAAATGCCTTCTTTCATTAACCGCGATTACAGTGACAATTATTCGATGTATTCATATATTTATTTTTTTTTATTCGTTTATTTTTACAGGCTCAGTTACATAAGTTTAAAGGAGCCGAATTCTTGAATGTGTTTTTAAAACTATATATATATATATATATATATATATATATATATATATATATATATATATATATATATATATATATATATATATATATATATATATATATATACAAACAGTTTTCTTAAATCTATGGTTAGTAATGTGGGAAACCGATTACTCGCGGTGGACTCGAGTTTAGAAGGGTGATATAATTTTTCAGGAAAAGGAAGGGATATAAGGAAATTATTACAATGTTGATAATCACACACACACACACACATACACACACACACACTCAATTCTTAAATCTATTCGTATATCTATTGTGAATTTACATTTCAACTTGTTCTCCTGATTAAAGCAAGGGGACCAATTACTCGTAAAGGAAGAAAAGCAGGGTAAAAGGATATAAGGATAATCACACACGAACATCAATAGCTTTAAGGAAAACATATATTTGGGACATGTAATCAAGGTCTAACCGAGCCAACACATCTCTCACTGGCACATTGGGCTGCCTTCCTCTAGCCCGAAGGGAGTTTTCTAAATTCGATCTGGCAACAAGATACACATCACACGACCAAACAACGTGTTCGATGTCGTGGTAACCTCGGCCACAAATGCAGAGATTGCTACCGGCCAGGTTGAAACGAAAGTGTAACGCGTCTAACGAACAGTGATTGGACATGAGTCGGGAGAAGGTGCGAATCAAGTCCCGACTCAAGTCCAGACTTTTGAACCATGGTTTGAGGCTAACCTTAGGGATAATCGAGTGAAACCACCGGCCCAATTCATCTTCGTTCCATTTACGTTGCCAGTTTGCGATGGTATTTTTACGGACTAAAGAATAAAATTCATTGAAGGCGATTTGACGCTGATAAATGTCGCCTTCAATTGCACCAACCTTTGCTAATGAGTCAGCCCTCTCGTTACCCGGGATTGAGCAATGTGAAGGGACCCAGACAAAGGTAATGATATAACAGCGTCTGGATAAAGCACTAAAAATTTCTTGTATTCTCTCAAGGAAGTACGGCGAGTGCTTTTCCGGCCTCACTGAACGGATAGCTTCGACAGAGCTAAGACTATCCGTTACAATGTAATAGTGTTCAACAGGTCGTGAGGCGACGCTGTCCAGCGCCCAGAGTATTGCTGCCAATTCAGCAATATATACTGAGCAAGGATTCTGAAGACTGTGGGAGGTGCTAAAAAGTTAGTTGAACACTCCAAATCCTGTGGACTCGTTTATAGTGGACCCATCAGTAAAGTACATATTATCACAATTGATACGCCCATACTTTGCATTGAAGATCGTAGGAACGATCCCCGATAGAAGATAATCTGGAATATCATGGATTTTCTCCTTCATGAACAGATCAAAATGTACAGAGGAATTGATGTAGTCAGGAAAACAAACACGGTTGGGAATATACGAAGAAGGATCAACCTGCATGGAGATGAATTCATGATATGAACTCATGAATCCGGAGCGAAAATTTAGCTCGATCAGCTGCTCAAAATTCCCGATCACCAATGGGTTCATAACCTTACACCGGATGAGGAACCGAAGAGATAATAAATTGAAGCGATCTTTTAGTGGGAGTACGCCTGCCAAAACCTCGAGGCTCATGGTATGCGTTGAGGGCATACATCTCAACGCAATACGGAGACAAAGATACTGAATTCGCTCGAGTTTAATGAGGTGTGTTTTGGCACACCATTTGGCATTGAAAACAGAAACTGCCATACTCCATCACTGAGAGAATAGTTGTTCAATACAACATTATAAGATCTTCGGGATGGGCTCCCCACCAGGTGCCGGTAATTGTGCGGAGAAAGTTTATTCTTTGTTGACATTTTTTACTCAGATACCTAATATGGACCCCCCAAGTACATTTGGAGTCGAACCAGACCCCAAGATACTTGAATGAAATAGCATGAGTGATCGGTTTACCCAAAAGTTGAAGCTTTGGTTTTGCTGGTCTATGCTTCCTAGAAAAAACCACCATCTCTGTTTTCTCCGTGGAGAATTCGATCCCTAGCCCAATGGCCCAGGTTGAAAAATTGTTCAAAGTATCTTGTAAGGGTTCTTGTAGGTCGGATTCTGTTGATCCTACGACAGAGACCACTCCATCATCTGCAATTTTGTGTAACGCAATTGTCGATGTCGCTTACATAGAAGTTGTATAAAAGGGAGAAAAGTTCAAATGTTTCTCACAAAGCAAGTTATATAACATATTATTCAATAGAGGCGGTAGACCCCGAGAGTGTAATTTGTCCGACAAAACCTCTATTGAAACAGAATCGAAGGCCCCCTTTATGTCCAAGAATACTGAAGCGATTTGTTTTTTTTTCGGCGTAAGCCATTCGAATTTCTGAAGAAAGCAACGCAAGACAATCATTCGTCCCCTTGCCCCTGCGGAACCCATATTGTGTATCTGAGGGTAAGCCATTCGTTTCAACCCATCGATCAAGGCGAAACAAGATCATTTTCTCCAACAATTTCCGTATACAAGACAGCATTGCTATTGGGCGGTACGAATTGAAATCGGACGCGGGTTTTCCGGGTTTTTGAATAGCTTTAACTCGTACTTGTCTCCAATCATCTGGAACAATATTATGCTACAGAAACCGATTGAATAAATTCAACAAGCGATGTTTCGCCACATCAGGGAGGTTTTTCAACAAGTTGAACTTAATTCGATCCGATCCCGGAGCAGAATTGTTACAATAAAGGAGAGCAAGAGAGAATTATACCATCGAAAACTCGGAATCAAGATCGCACCTATCTTGTGGTATATCTCGAACTATTTTTTGCACAGGAGCGGAATCAGGACAAACCTTCCGTGCAAAATTAAAAATCCATCGATGTGAATATTTTTCGCTTTCATTCGTTGAAGAGCGATTTCTCATGTTTCGAGCCACTTTTCAACATTTTTTCATTGACGTTTCTCATGACAAACCTCCCACGAAATTTCGCCAATAAGCACGTTTTTTTCCCTTTGATCAAGTTTTTAAATTGATTTTCAAGGTCCAAATACGTTTGAAAATTTTCAATGGTCCCACGTTTCCGAAAAGCTTTAAATGTGTTCGATTTATCCTGATAAACATTGACTATCCCACCATGGATTGGGAGGCCTTTGACGAATAGTGGAACCTGGGATGGGTTTTCTGAGACGAACCAGCCCAGGAGGCTGAAAGTCTCGAAAATAAAGAGAAAAAAATGGGATGGGTTTCGTTTGAGCGCGAACCGCGCTGTCATATATCAAACGAGAAATTAAGTTATACTCCTCCAATGGAGGCAAACCATCTCTGGAATTGATGGCTAGAGCAATTGCGTCCGCATATTTTTTCCAGTCAATGTGTCTTGTGAGGTCATATGCCATGTTTATAGATTCAGAAGAATTCGACCCAATGGTGATGGAAATTTTGATTGGCAAGTGATCACTACCGTTGGGATCCTGAATTACATTCCACTTGCAATCTAACAATAGTGAATTCGAGCAAAGCGAGAGGTCAAGAGCACTTGGGTTAGCAGGAGGTTTAGGTACACGTGTTGTTTCCCCAGTATTCAAAACGGTCATATTGCAGCTGTTACAAAGGTCATATATCAACAATGAACGATTGTCGTCGTACTGTTCCCCCAGGCAGTTCCGTGAGAGTTGAAGTCTCCCAAGATCAATCGTGGCTCAGGAAGGAGTGAACACATGTCATCAAGTTGTTTGCGGCTAACCGCAGCTCTCGGAGGCCAATAGAAGCTGACAATACAGAGGTCTTTGCCTTTAATGTTTGCATGACAAGCAACAGCTTCGATCCCTCCAATAGGTGGAAGGTCAATTCGAAAAAATGAGTGGCACTTATTGATCCCCAATAGCACCCCTCCGTATCTGTCATCACGGTCCAAGCGTATAATATTAAAATCGTGGGAAGAGAGATCATCTCGCGAAGAAAGCCAAGTTTCGGACAGAGCAAAAACATCACAATTGAACTTATGAATTAAAAATTTGAATGCATCCAATTTAGGGATAAGGGATAAGGGACAATTCCACTGTAAAACAGTGATATCTCCGACCTCTCTATTCAAATTAGACATCAAGAGAGATAATCATTGCAAGGAGGGGCCATGTTTGCATCAATTGCTGTAAAATTGTCTTTAATACTGGAAGCATTGAGATGACGAGGGTTCTGATGGAGTCGGAAACATTAAAACACGTGAAGATTTGATCCAAAAGGTCAGACAACTTTATAAATCCCGATTGGGAAATTGAGCTTGACGGCGAAACAGGGACAGTTGGGGTTTTTGATGTCCCCTCGAGTGCTGGGTCGTTCGAAGATGAACTATTCCCACGGAAACCAGGAGGAACCTGATTTTGCTTATACGCTGCACTCGATATTTTAGGCATGCTAACAGGGGGTATCACCGATGGAAAATAACATCACAGGGTATCACAGTTGGAAAATTTCTTCCCATCCAGCTTGTGACATGTTGTTCAGTAAATTACATTCAGTGCGACGTGCCGGAGAAACACTCAGTGTCGCATTGGAGGCGATTTTAACCTGTAATTGAACATTTCCGATGACAGTGGTACAGTGTCTACTTTCAATGTGGGGTCATAATTTGGACCCCGAACTCTATGTTTACAAAAATGTCGCATTACAGATCCATCCAATTAGCTAAATGTCGAGCTAAATATAAATTACTGTACTTTCAATCTAGAAGCAATTTAAGAATTGGTGAAAATTGAATAATCGGGAAAGTCCCCCATTAATAAGCTCAGAACAACTGCCAAATTCACATACTTATCATATCCTGACAAACAAATTATGAAAAAAATCAATTTGTGTTTTATTATTATTTTGGATATTGTTTTAGAAAGCATTGAACTGTATTTCCTAAACTCTTTTTTGGAAGGTTGAATGGCCCTGAAAAGCGCCTTGTTTTATGGAATGGTTCCAATTTAGAAAACTTTGTACTCGTGGTTTTGAAAAAAAACCATTTCGAACGCCCTCGATGCCGCCTTGTTCGGGATTTGCCACCAAAGCAGTTTGTATAAAGAACAAACTTTTTTCTTCTGCTACCTGATGCCGTTTTGCGATTGCGTTTGCCACTCGCCACTCGCTGCAACTGCCTGTTGTCTTGATGTCCACCGAACCGAATGTGTTCTGTTCCGAATGCGGGTTTTCTTATCGTCGCGAGCAGCTTTGCCAGCTAACTCGATCACTTCGGCGGCCGAAACTATATAACGCCGGCTAGGTGGACTGGTGCACTGGTACTAACGCGCTCGGCCTAGCTACCCTTGCCGGGAACTCCAGATCAACACGGTTCGAACGGGATTTTGCCTTTCCCTTCACTTTTCCTCCTTTACCATGTCCAGACACCTCCACCCTCTTGCCTTGAGAAAGGCACTCGATCCCTCGTCGTCCAGCTCGTCCAGCAACGATGTTGTCCAGTCGGTGTCCACACAAAGAATGTGATCGTTACGGCAGCGGAGCGGGGATTTTTAAGTTGACTGGCTGGCTCGAGAATTACGCATGTGTGAGACTGCGACCAATGTTTCGTTCATATTTTTTCTTTTTCCTTTCCAATCGTGCTTCATTGTATTTCGCTGCTGCTCTGGTTGACCGTTTTGGTCGGTACGATTTGAGGAGTTTTCTTATCGTCAACCAATCAAAAATCATCAAAAATGGGCACATAGTGCATTTGGACAATGATTGATATTTCGGTTCCCGGAATAAATCGCCACAGAAAACGACTGCAACAGAAACCACCGCTTATAAAATGTGTAGTAGGCTATAAATATTGTGGCGCGGTATTGTATTTCAAAACAAGAATTAACCGGGCAAACGTATCGCCCCAGGCAAACGTAACGCCCCGGGCAGACGTATACCGTCCGACGCTCGCTAGAGCTCGGTCGGACATTGCTAAAGGATCGTATCCTATGTTTCAAACTAACCGGGCAATCAGTGGATCCCAGGTTTGCGTGCGAGACACCGCCGCTTCCGACGGCGGGTCGGCGGTGGACTCGGATTGCGTCATCTTGGCGGCATGGGCCGCCTCGATTCCTTATCCTCGCCAAATGGGGACTTCGTCCCCATTACATTGTCCTCAGAATAAATTTCGAAAAACGAGAACAAGAGAATAAATTTATAATAGAAATGTGAGGCACATGATGTTTTTCCCGCGCCAAATATTTCTAGCCTACTACACTTTTTCTAAGCGGTTGTTTCTGTTGCAGTTGTTTACTGTGGCGATTTATTCCGGTCACCGATATTTCACAATTATTCAATTGTTTATCTCAAGAAAAATGAAATATTATTCGTTATGATAGATGCGTAGATATATTTCCTATCAATTGATGCAAAAACCTTTATGATCTATTGAGAAATGCTCGAGTTATAAGCGTTTCAAATCTTGCATTTTTTCCTACTTGTTCAGTGCCTAGATTTTCATTTCACCCCCTATATCTTCCGGTTAGACGTAGTCCTACGTCAAAAAAAAAACACTTGCCCGGTTTTGTAGCTAACGAGACCAATCGAATATCCGGAGTCGCAACAATCACGTCTGGCTACCACAAACTTTAGACATGGAATGGATTTTATCTTTCGAATGAAGTGTTTATCATACCATTTAGTTATTGAGGAGCTATTAACGCTCAAAATCTCGGCGTAACGCTTTCTTTTTCGATTCTTTGATTTTACACCCCGGTATAGAAACGAAAGCCGTAGTTCTACGTCAATACAACACCGGAAGGGATCCTTCGTTTAATTACAGGTACTGAATTCAACGTAAACATCCCCAATCACTCACCAGTTTCGTTGGTTCCCTCGTGCGTATGATCGGTGTCCGGTCCAGTTTTCTCCGTCGGCGTGGGACCCGAGTGTCGAGCCCACGATAGAATGGCATTACCGTAGTTCTGCCACCCACACCACCCGTTCTCGAAATCACATCGTCCTCCGAAGGGTATTTTATCTGCGTGGGGGAAAATGTCACTCGTTCAAGATGTAGATAAAAGAAAGAGCAACAGAAAACATACCGCAGTTTAGCGATTCGTCCTCCTCCTCGTCACAATCCACCGTGATGTCACAGATACTGGGTGAATTGACACATACCGGTGTCTGTAGGTATCAGAAGAAGCATCGGACCATTGGTTATTTTAATAGCGTTATAATTAATGTGAAAACAAAATCAACATTACCTTGTCAGCCTGGCAGCGAACCTGCGACAAGCTGCAGTTGTTTGTGCTTATCAAATCCGGAATCCGACAGTTCACCATTCTCAGATTATCGATGCTGACATGTCCCCTTTCGTGCCCTCCGAGCCTATTTGGGACCACCTCGAACAGTAGCTTGAAATCTTTCGATACCTTATCGATCCGAAACGTGTCCAGCTGCCACCGTTGATAGTTGTTGCCAGGGGTCTCCGAGGAGAGCAGAGCCGACTCGTGGTTGCCGACCGGTTCGATAACAATCCTCAACAAACCGAATTCCATCGAACTCTGATGAGTCAGCATTTCAAGGTAACAGTTCTCCCGACTGGTGGAGAATACCGGTGACGTTAGGATTTGCGGCGTACTGTCAGCCGTCAGCCGTAAATGTAGGAAGTGACCATTGACATCGCTCAATCCGTCCGCACTTGGGCCTGGCATCATGCCGGTGCGGTTCGATTCGGTCAAGTTGGCACCCGTTACCACCTGAAAGCTGTTGTGGTCGTGTTTGTCCCACGTCCAGGTGCACTCGCTCTCGAAGTTGCACTTCATCCCGAGATCGTCCTCCGCTTCGTCCCCATCGATCAGTGGATTGTGCCGGGGCTGTGGGAACAGAATTTCATACGAGGTTAGATCATTTTGGTGACTTAAGAAAGTGTGGATCAAAAATAGTGTATGTACTGTTTTACTGTGATTTTTACGAAAATGAGGTCAACAAAAAATTTTCTTATAGGCTAAAACTATAGTGATCGATTTTCACAATCTTCTCTTGATTCAAATTTCTTATCACTCAGAAAATTTTGCAATGCGATAAAAGGGTGGTAATTACTTGGTACCAGGTTCGGACTAGATTTGATTACTTCCCAACCAACCTCCCGGAGTTTCTGGGGAGTCACTATAGACATGTGGGGCCTTGCGTTATCCTGATGGAACAATTCACTACTACTGTTGGTCAATTTTAGCCCTTCCTGGCCAAACGCTAGCTTCAAACAGTCCAGTTGTATTATAAAAAAAGTTATGAAATCGATCAGTTTATTTATGTATATAGATAGTAGTGATCTGAATTTAGTGTTTGGCCATACGGAAGTAACTCATAAAAAATGATTTTCTTTAAGTCCCACCAAATACACAGTAAAACCTCCCTGGCCATTAGTCCTTTTTTATCGCGATATATGTATTTTTATATAAACGATACCAAATAATTGATTTGTCGTTCGTTTTTTCAAACAGGGAGAATTTATTTACGTTATTTAATGCCAGATGGCACTTCGTCCTCTTCATCGAATTTCACCCTACACATACGCAAGTAACCTCAATTCGACTAAAACTAGGAATATCGCCGGCGAGCTGGGAGCCTTTTTGGATGAGCACAATGAATTATTGAAATTATTCTAATCACACCCATTCTCGGAATGCAAAATAACAGTCACGCTATTGTCGTCAATCCTGATAAAAAACCGATTGAAGAGCACGTGTGTTGATCCAATGCGCCACAGTTACTTTAATTATTAGGAACATCATTACTCATTTTGAATTAATATTTTGATATTATGTGGATCGGAGGAGAAGAAACAAACAAAAGAGTGCCCTCGATGGATTCTTATGTGTGTCGTTTGATGAATTGGCGCAGTCAGGACAACGTCATTCTAGGATGTCTTGAGCTGTGTCAATAATCCGTGGTCAACATATTCGCAAAGGTAGAGAGCGAACGACTGCGATTCAGCAGACAATCAACAGAAGCGGTTCGAGACGCTATCATGAGTTACATCTACACAGCCTTTGTTCAAACGACAGCACGTGTGTTCAAACAAAACAAATGCAGTCTTTAATGGGCTCTATTACAAAATTACACGTATTTCGTCCAACATGTTGCTGGATGTATACAAGATTTATAGAAGAATCATTCAGTTCGGACTGTTTTCTAAGTATTTGAACAACATCGAGTAATGATTTTCATCCAAATTTAAGCAATTTTAAATAATTTTCGTGTCTGCTAATCTGATACAGATTAAATTGCTCCACGAATATGGATTACTTTTTTTTCTGTATTATAGTGATTTTCAACACATTTTGACTGGTTCGTCACTTTTAACTTCCTTTTTTGGAAGTATGGCGGAAGTGAGAATTGAACTCGTGACCTTGAGCGTGAGAGGTACGGATGTTACCACTACGCCAGATCGCCTCCTACGGATTACTTATTTTGAAGTTTATTTTGCGCCGAGGCAAGGTTGCAACATTTCATAGCACGAATGATCAGATTTCTGAATGCAAAAGACGAATCCTGAGATCCGATCGATCCGGTCCATTTCTCTGTACATCATAGATTTCATCTCCATTTCCACATCACACTCAGGTTCAGGAAGTTCCCACGGTCAAATCTTCACCTATCTGCTCGATATCCACGTGGAATCTATCCTTCATCGATCATAATCAATTAATTTGTATGTACATGTATTGCAATACATTAGTTATTTTTTATTCAACAGACAAAATATTCACTAGAAGTAATTTATTTGGGTCAGCTAATATATATATATATATATATATATATATATATATATATATATATATATATATATATATATATATATATATATATATATATATATATATATATATATATATATATATAAATGGATTTCTGTCTGTCTGATTCTTATGGACTCGGAAACTACTGAACCGATCGACATGGAAATTGGCATATAGGGGTTTTTAGGGTCGGGGAAGGTTCTTATGATGATAGTTCGAGACTTCCCCCCCTCTCTTAAGGGGGGCTGCCATACAAATGAAACACAAATTTGAGCATTTCTCGGAAATAACAAAGCAAACGAAACCAAAGTTGGCATGTGGAGGTTTTAGGGTGCAATAAATGGTAGTTAGACACTCCTCCCCACTAAGGGGGAGCTGACATACAAATGAAACACAAATTTCTGCATTACTCGGGATTTAATTTGCTTGATTAAAACTTGAAACCAAATTTGACACTCCTCCCTTTCTCTAAGAGGGGGGCTGCCATACAAATGAAACACAAATTTCAGCATTACTCGGTAATTAATCAAGCGAACTCGGTTTTAGGGTGCAATAAATGTTTCTATGGTAGTAAGACACTCCTCCCCCCTCTCTAAGGGGGGGGGGGGGGGGCTGCCATACAAATGAAACACAAACTTTTGTATTACTCGGGAATTAATCAAGCAAACGAAACCAAATTTGGTATGTGGAGGTTTTAGAGTGCAATAAATGTTTATATGTTGGTTAGACACTGACGCTCCTCCCCCCTCCTTAAGGGGGGCTGCATTACTTGAGAATCAATCAGGTAAACTGAACCAAGATTGTGCATGGTGGTTTCTTAGAGGGGGCGGGGTTTGGGTTTGCATAACTCGAGAACTAATCAAGCAAATGGAGCCATATTTGGAATGTGGGGGTTTTTGGATACGAGAAATGTTTCTATGATTGTATGACACTCCTCTGGAATGGAATGGAGAGAGGGTCCCACAAAAATAATAAAAATATTCCAACCAAACATGACAATTCAAAATTTTAGGAAAAATTTGAAGGAAAGTGGGAAAATTCAAAAAAATCGATTAGCATATGTTCTACAATTACATATTAACAAGCGTTGTTAGTCCATTTGATGTTTGCGCTAACGAAATTGATCTTCGTTCGAAAGTGGAAATGGATTTTAATGTGATAAAACGTACTGCTATATCGTCTTCTGTCTATATAAATAAAAATAGATCGCAGAATGTGTTGATAAGAGCAAAACTCGAGAAAGGAATTTTCCGATTTAGGGCTGTCTTTATTCTATCATATTTTCTGTATCAAACATTTATTCCAAGTAGCGGAGAAACATGTTATTTGCAAGTGGTTGAAAAATCTTGAAAGAGAATTGTGTCTGAAAATAATGTGATATTTTAAAGGATTGTGTCACATTTACCCGTAACCCACTCACCCGAATGACAGTTACCCGAAAGACATTCACCCGAATTCCACTCACCCGAATGTAACAAATACCCGAAAGTGACAGCTACCCGAATGTAACATCTACCCGAATGGACACTTACGCGAATTCAACAATTACCCGAATGTAACATTTACCCGAATGCGACAGTTACCCAAAAAAAGGATATATTCAAATAATACACAAATTTTACTATATATGTATTTGTATTTGTATATTTAATTCTGATCAGTGTTATATTAAAATCATATTTGTCTCATACTTTCATTTCCATTCAAATAGTATTTTTCGTGAAAAGTGAAAGAATGCAGTTTTATAACGTATTATTAAGTCCATCCATTCTTATCGATAACGCAGCCCGTTTACGAGCGTCGGACGTCATACGTTTATCTGGTGCATCACGTTTGAAACCAGGCAATCAAAATGCATGACATGCATAATTAACCGGGCAAACGTAATGCACCAGATAAACGTATGGCGTCCGACGCTCGTAAACGGGCTGACTAAAGGATCGTCTCCTTTGTTTCAAACAAACCGGGCAATTGGTGGAACACAGGTTTGCTTGCGAGAGGCCGCCGCAAATACGTAAGTACCATTTTTTCTTATCTATTCTTTTCACATTTTCATTAAAAAAAATTATGTTAAAGTTACCTGTTTAATTTTCGGAATATTTCATAACCCATGCTCATTTCTGAATGATCTCTTGGTCTTAAAGAGCAATACGGAAAGGAAATAAGACAGCATGTCAATTGTGCCTACACTAATTTCTAAAAATAACACAGCGAAGTCTTCAACATCTTCTTCGAATTTCCTCATTACAATTTCTCAGTTTACCTCGTAACTTCCTAACAGCAGATTCGACAAAACTCATAAACTGATTTGTCGGAATTTTTCCTTTTTCATTCGGGTAAACATCCCATTCGGGTAAATGTCGCATTCGGGTAAACGTTGCATTTGGGTAAATGTTCATTCGGGTAAATGTCCATTCGGGTATATGTTGCATTCGGGTATCTGTCACATTCGGGTGAATGTCATTCGGGTAAATGTGCTTCGGGTAAACGTGTTTCGGGTGAATGGAATTCGGGTGAATGGGACACAACCATTTTAAAGACGAGCTTTGGTAGAAGTGCTCGGAATTTTATGGTAAAAGTTATTTTTAAAGAGTATATTAGAAGATCAATCAACGAACAGTTCTGCGATTGGACCCATGAACGTCGCTTAATAAGAAAATGTGGAGGTGATAACGAAAAATAAATTTTGGGCAGGACGAAGTTTGTCTGGTCAGCTAGTGTATAATAAAACTTTTAACCTATGCTTTGTACTGGTCGATGGGGTTCATAAGTATTAAAAAAGAAGAAAACAGAGGCGACATAGGAGGTCCATTCTTTCAAGACCTTCAAACCTTGGTGGCCCTAAACCGCTCCCCTCATGGTTTTGAACAAACGACTAGTAACGATGAGAAACCCCTATGATATGAACATTGGGTGAAGACACTTTAACAGTGAAAGTCGAATATCGAGCTCCGATTCCATTTTGGAAACGAATAGGGTATCTTCCGGTTCTTGGAAAACTGTCCTGAATGAACGAGAATGCAGTTAGTGAGGGTCACGTGGCAGAAAAACATTCAAAATGGCTGAAGTGGGTTCACAATCACACAAATCACAATTGTTGGACAATTGATGACTGTCTACAAAAAATCTCGTGCGATTTTTCTTTTGTGCGGTATTTGGAAAAAATGAAGTCATCGATTTATTTTTCTTTCTATCTTTGATTTGTATCTCATCGCTCTACATAGAGACGGTGTTAGCTAATCCCCATTGTCATGTTTTGTTTTGTTTGTTTCTTAATGTCAATAGAAGCTTTTTGAAAGGAGCAAAGAGTTGATTTTATGATCTGCGCAAGTGAGTAGGCCGCTTATTAAAGTGAAAAAAGGAAATCGAATATTGATCACGAATAGAATCATTAGGATTTGGGTTATTTTTGCAAGGTAACTTTTTCATGCGGTCCCTATCCACCGCACAAAAAAGGTTTATTTTTCAAATTGCACGAACTCTTTTTTTTAAGTACTGGTGAATTTTGGTACGATTTTTGATAGCGATTTTTTGTGCGATCCCTATCCCACGCACAAAAAGAGGCTTGCCTGTATTATACATATTTGAAGCAACCATATTCAAACGAAACATGACAGTTGAAAATTTTCGCTATGAAGAAAAATGGGCAAATTCGGAAAATTGAATTCCTATATGTTCTATAATTACATCGTGACAAGCGTTTAGTCCATTTAGTGTTTGCGTTAACGAAATTAATCTTTGTTCGAAAGTGGAATTGGATTTTCAGCTGAAGAAACGCACTCCAATATCTTATAACTATATGAATAAAAACGGATCGCCAAATGTGTAGGAAATGTGTTAGCGCTAAGCTCGAGGAATGAATCGTCCGATTTGAGATGCCTTTGTTTTAATCTATTTTCAGTATCAAACATGTAGGGGATAGGGTGACCATCTGTCCTGATTTAGCAGGACATGTCCTGATTTTGAGATCTATTTGGGGCGTCCTGATTTATTTTTCACAATCACAGTCTTTGTCCTGATTTTTATGAGAAATTCAATTTTGTTGCAGAATCAGAATTATTTTCAGTGTATTATGTTTATGAGTAGAACCTTTTTTATTGAATACCAAAGTTTTGTGAGCATAACCAAAGTAGCAGTTGGATCTTCCACGAGATCTTTCAACTATTTTCACTTAAATATTTTGTTTCACTGGTCACGGTGATGTTTTTGTGTTTTGGCTCGGTATTCCAAGTTATTTGTTTTCAAATGTCTAAACGAAAGTGTCATTTTACCAACGAATTGCGTCAAAAGTACCCCTTTTTTCGGAAAAAAAAAGATTTTTCGCTGCATATGTGATTCATAAGTGTCGGTGGCCCATAGCGGTATTCAGATTTAGCAATTTTGTTGAAACTGAATTTTTAAATTACCAATGAAACTGATTAGGAAAAGCGCAATGAGGTACATATAGAGGTGGAGCAGTAGGTGAAGTGTATCTGTATTGGCAAGCCAAATATCGTGTCGTAATTATTTGCATTCAATATGGAATGTATATGGAAGAAACAAAACAATGTTGAAAGTACTTACGGTTGCATGATAATTTGAGCCAAAATTCTCATGAAATCATTCAACTGATTGTTTTTTAACAGATGACAATTACAGGTAAACTTCGATATAACGTACATTTCACTTTCAAAATTGTACGTTGTATGGAATTGTACGTTATATCGAAGCATAATAAAGTACTCACAAACGTAGTCTATAATACATTATTGTGTTGCTGTTTTAGTAAAGTAAATGAATAACTTCAATCAGAAGACGAAGCCAGCCTTTCTCATGATGTTTCCCTTCGTACTGTTGATTAAAGCATGATTCATTTAGAATCCGGAATTACAAAACCAGATGTATTTCGGGATTGATGGAAGGCACAAAACTTGTTTTAGCATCACAATACAGATAATTCATTGTTCTATCAGAAAAAAAATATTGGAATTTTTTTTCCTCTACACTTTGGAAATGTGTAGACTTTGGAAAAAACGTTATATCGAAGTAAAATGTACGTTATATCGAGGGTACGTTATAACGAGGGTACGTTATATCGAAGTTTCCCTGTATATCGTAGCTTATTTCGATTAAAGGGTGTGTCACATCAAATTGCATCACGGAAAAAACGCTGTAGAAATTTAATTTTTAGGAATTATATCTTCAGCTTTCGCTTATAATCAGATAAGAGTGTATAGATCACGTTGGCCATGCTTCACTGTCAATTTTTCGTAAATTTGGAAAAATGTCGTCGAACGAAAAAGAGCGTCGTGAATTAATCCTGTGCACTCATTTCGAGAATCCGGAGTTGTCACATCGGGACATCGGTAAGATGCTGGGAATCGTCCAATCCACGGTCAGCAGAGTACTAAAACGATACTTCGAGAACCTAATTATCGACCAGAAGGTGAAGAACGGCAAAAATGGATGCTCCGTGAAAAAGTGAAAGTGAAAAAGATCACAAGCGCGTAGTTAAGCAGTTTAGACGTGATCCGAGAATTTCGGTCCGGGATGTCGCCAATAAGCTGAATTTGTCAAGTTCATTCGTCCAGCGGACCAAGCAGCGGGAGGGCCTGCGTACATACAAGGTTCACAAGGCTCCTAACCGCGACGAAAGGCAAAACATGGTGGGGAAGACGCGAGCCCGGAAGCTGTATACCGAAATGCTGACGAAGCCGCATTGCCTGGTAATGGACGACGAAACCTACGTCAAAGCGGACTTTCGTCAGCTGCCGGGCCTATTGTTCTTCTCCGCAGAGAACAAATTCAACGTTCCGGAGGAGATTCGCAAGCAGAAACTATCCAAGTTTGCCAAACAGTACATGGTGTGGCAAGCTATCTGCTCTTGCGGAAAGCGGAGCGCCCCCTTCGTGATGACCGGCACGGTAAACGGGCAGGTTTACCTTAAGGAGTGCCTACAGAACCACTATTGAAGCAGCACGAGGGCCCGATCATCTTCTGGCCGGATCTCGCTTCGTGCCACTATTCAAAGGACGTGTTGGAGTGGTACGAAGCCAACGGGGTCACCTTCGTGCCAAAGGAAATGAACCCGCCCAACGCGCCGGAGCTTCGCCCAATAGAGAAATATTGGGCAATTATGAAGCAGGCCCTCCGGAAGAACCCAAAAGTTGTCAAATCGGAGGCGGACTTCAAGAGAAAATGGATTTCTGTTAAAAAAAAACTACAACCTGAAGTTGTACAGAACCTTATGGACGGGGTAAAGAGGAAGGTGCGAGCATACGGGCTTGGGCTCGAAGTATAAATAAAAAGAAAATGCCAAAAGTTGTTTAATAGTTTTGGTTTTACTGTCTAAAATTTTCAAAAGGATCGGTCTACTGGGCGAATTTCTACAGCGTTTTTTCCGTGATGCAATTTGATGTGACACACCCTTTACTCATGTGGTAAAAAGATCCAGAGAGCATTCGTATGCTTAGTTCTCGAAAGCAGTAACATTTTCGATGAAATTTTGATTAATTGGCAATTATTATCTCACAACATACACACCGACACTGAGAGCCTTCGAAACATCAATTTCATAACGGTAAAATAATGTAATTTTGTTGGTTTCTATGAACGTGGGGGAGTGAAATTAGCACATGGAAATATCACTTTTATCCGTCTTTTTCGACGACATTTCACAAATATTCACTTCATGTATCACATTAGCCTCATATTCAGCGGGAGCTCTACAAAAATGTATATTTTTAATTGATAAACTACTTCCTGAAAATAGCATTTTTATATGGATGTGGTGGGCAATCAAAGGTAAACACAACGACTGACGTCACTATTTGTGAAATAGTTATGGCAGCGCATGCTATGTCGCTCGAAACTCGATCATCTGATTACCTTTTTTCCAGGACATTGGGAAAAGCATATCCCAACATCTAAACATTACCAGAATACTCGATTGACATCCACTTCCAAATGCATACTGAACTATGTGGTACAGAAATACAGCCGCCCAGAAAATTTGGGTTGCACAAGCAGTTCTTGCGTTTCATATCCATGGCTTGTACTTTGGTACCGTCATCCGCAAATTGATCACAGGGGTTTTTTAAAAATATATTAAAAATTAAAAATATTAAAAGTATTATTTAACTAAATTTCAACCTTTTTTATATGACACGTTTTATAATCATCTGTGGGTGCTTTTCGTCAGTGGTTCTCATCAAATCGCTTATAGAAAAAGACAATTTTTAATCAAAACGATACTAATCGACGCTAAACATATCAATTCACATTCAGTTGATTTTTAACGAATTGAAAAACTAATCAGATAGTTAAAATTCCAGAACCCAGAAACAACACATTGTGGGTATCAAAGTTCATGGTTTTTCAAAACTAGCTTGTTTGTAATGGTGATGAATTCAAGACTATATTACATCATTGACGTAATCCATATATGTTCCGGATCAGGTCTCCGTGGATGTGACCACTTTATGGCTAGAACCAAATCCCATCATTATTATTAATATATAACCATATGTAAAGAAACCAGTGATTTTCCAAACTAACCTTTGAGAGAATTTGTGAACAAAACATTACATAATGTCTTATTACCTTGG
Organism: Toxorhynchites rutilus septentrionalis; assembly: GCF_029784135.1. Lineage (NCBI taxonomy): Eukaryota > Metazoa > Arthropoda > Insecta > Diptera > Culicidae > Toxorhynchites > Toxorhynchites rutilus. The sequence goes on from NC_073745.1 coordinate 64,981,894, forward strand.
CACCAGTACTGGTTTTAAAAATAATTGGGTATATTTAGATTAAACAAAACATTCCGGAAATATTTACATTGTTCTGAAAATCATGATCAATTTGTCCCCGATTTACGGTACCATTGCACTCAATATTTGATGACTCTGAAACCACCAAAAAATCTCCAGTGCTTGTTAATAGACAGAATCCATCATCTCCGGACCATTTTGCACAGCATGGATCGCCCAAGAAATATGTTAAATAAATAAATTTCAAACTCAAACTCAACTGAGTCAACAACTCAAAGAATCATAATGGTTTGGTTATAATCGTAACTGTGACAGGTGCTCTGATTTACAACTCCGGCCAGATGGTATCCCTAGTAGGGGAGTCGCGGGTAATACGGACAGTGGGGGTAATATGGATGTTGGACAGGTGGTTGATTTGAATAGTTACATTTTGAATTTCAGATTTCTGTTAATGAGAACATCTTCTACATGTTATTCTATAGTATTTAAGCCACCCTATGGCAATGAATGCTGGTCAGAAGTGGAAAAGGGAAACAAAAACCGAAAATCATACATGATTCCGCGTGTGGATGTAATTTTAGCTGCTTCGATATTAAACACTTTGAGTGGTTTCATATCAAAATTCAATTCGCTGATGGTTATATTCTGGTTTGTGAGTTCACAGAGAAGCGATATTAGGTATGTACGGAAAAGTAAATTCATTTTTGAATGGAAAATTTAAATTAACGAGCTAATTGTACTGGTGGGGTAAAACGGACAGTTGCCAGTGGGAGTGAGATGTACAGTGAAAGGTCTGTTTAATCTTTTCCTAAGGAATGCCCTGCGTCTATAAATGGAAATCAAATCGCCAAATGTGCACTGTTTAGAAGCTGACTGCAACCAAAAGAAAAATAGTTGAGGGTCTTTCCGTTTATACTACTGAAAAGAAGTATATCACTTCTAGGTTGATTAATTCGATTTTTTTTATCATTTAACGGAAATTCGTGATGAGTTCAGACTTTGGTTGAATAAAGTTATTCCTCTCGCGATCGATAAACCTCTACGCTTCGTAGCCCGCTACCCGCATCGAAAAAATGTTGCACTTTTCGGTCTGTTTTAATTTTAGTAAAAATGTCGAAAAACACTTTTTTGTAAAATATTAGGCTAATTAGGTAGAAAAACAGTATATTGAATTGCATCAAACTGCATTAAAGTTTTGGGAAACATGAGTTTCCAAAGATATAATTGAAGTTCTTCTTAATATGTCCGTTTTACCCTCGCCTCCCCTATTCCATGCTACGGAGAAACATGTTATTTGTAAGTGAGTGGAAGAAGTACTAGGGAACATATAGTAAAGGGAAATAGTAACGGTTCGATTAGAAAATCCATCAATGAACAGTTCTGCAATTGGACCCATAAACGTTCGCTTAGTAAGAAAACGTGAATGCTTGAAGGTATTGATAACAAAAAATCAATTTTGGGCGGGATGAAGTTCGCCGGGTCAGCTAGTACTTAAATAAAAATGGCAAAAAATAATCTTTCGAATGAAAAAAAAAATTATTCCTAATTCATGAGAGATCACACCATTTATCTGTGTTTTATTGAAATTTTTAATGCTTTATCTGCAAAAATCATCCTTTTCTGGAAAGTATAGCGCGAAATACTCTTCATTAACTTTCTGTTCATCAACTTTTTCTTTAGGTAATAACTCAACTGCGAAAACTTTCAAATTTGAGTTTGTTATAGAATACGACAGATGAGGTTCTGACCTATCTTCCACATTGTTGAATACAGCAGGGAATGTGTTTGCAGCTAAGTTATAATGAAAAGAGAGAGTCGATGTAGAGAAAAAGATTATGTAACTTACACCCAGTGTTGAAAAAAAACGTCTTCGCTAATATCAAATGCATAGATTTTTGGGCTAGGTTGCATCGAAAACTTATGTGTTCCAAACGAAAATCAAAATGACAGACCCAGACAACCAGTGAATATGAGCAAATGAACTTTTATTCTTCAATATGTTTTGAAGTTTATTTTTCCACCCAGTGCCATTTACATCTTGATTATTCAAGATGCCATAATTGAATTTCATTTTAGCCAAATGAATATCAGCTGTTTTTGACTTTTAATCTGAGGCAGCCGTGTGGGGTTGGTTTTTATCTATGTCGTTGTTACCGTCTCGCCAAACAAATTCATGCCCGATTCCTTGCAAAGTTCGTCTAATCGAACTCTGGCTTTTTTGTTCTTCAAATGGTCCAGCCTGACTAATTCTTCTATTTTTGAATTTTGACTCAAAATCAATAGCAGAACGAATATCGTTTCGAATGTGATGAATATCTATTTGTTGCTTTTGATATTCTAAAGGCTGATTTAGACGATGCCAGTCAGCGCTCTAGTTGAAGTATCCAGTGAATAGAGAACAGACACTCTGTTCAAGTTACTTGTACCAGTATCGAACAAGTAATTGGCCTCTAACTTAAACAGAGTGTCTGTTCTCTGTTCACTGGATACTTCAACTAGAGCGCTGACTGGCATCGTCTAAATCAGCCTTAAGTTAAGTAACAGCGAAGTTATGAACCCCACTCAATGCCGCATTCATTCATTATAGCAAATTTGTTCATTCATCACCGATATGAACAAAATGAACTCGTTTGTTATTGTCATTAATATAATGAAGGCAGTGTGTTTCAAGCTGAAAAAAACTCATTTGCACTGAAATAAAATCATATTTGGAATGTAATTCGAAATCGATGAAATGTATTCTTTTTGGAGAGCTGTGTAAGAAGGTACGAGGTTATTAATAATCCTATATAGTGATGGTTATAGGTGCAAAGACTGGTGGGGGTAGCGGGGGTAAAGTGGTTAATTGTTATTTTAGTCCATTTTTTATCTACCTTCTTACTAATAAACTTTGTTTTTTGTTGAGTCATGAAGATATTTTGATTCATAAAAATGTTGAATCATGTGCCATTTTTTTGTTAGAATTAGAAGGTATAACATGAAGGCAACCTTCAACAAAACCATGTATAAACATCATACAATTAAAAAGATTATAAGATAACCTTTTCATGACTTATTTTGTTGTATTGATACAACTTTAACAATCCATAAATAAGAAAAATAAATTCAAATTTTAAATAAACATTTCTTTTCATTTTTGCAGTTTTAGTTAGTTTTTTGATACGGTTTTTTCTGCTAAAAATACAGACACACAGCTATTTTCAGGAAATTTTACAGAATTAAATGTGGCAACCCTGAACACAATCCGTTTTTAGTCTAAAAAATGTTGCCATCTTAGTATTTTTTTCAGATGTTCTGTATTGATATCTGTAAACAAATTATGAGTTCAACTTTTGAACACTGTCTTAGCAGAATGACTCGGTGATAATGCTGGTAATCACGTAGCGCTAGAAAACAAATACAGTAGAACCACCCTGCTTCATTGATGGAACCGTAGTGTAATGTTTACACAGTTATTAGGGCAGCCTTGCTTTTGCTGCTCTACTTGAGTGCTCTCATTTTATATATTTTCCTGGTACAAAAAAAGGGAAATGAAATTCCAATGAAGCCTTTTTTCTGGTGGTATGGACAGTTTCTGAGAGAAATGTTCCTTTTTTGTCTTAAATGTCAATAAGGCAAATTGTGCCGATTGACCACGGAAGCAAAATCTTATAAGGATATTTGTAAGGAAAAACAAACCTTTTGGCTTTTTTATTTTTGTAAGTCAGATCGAGCTATATAACACATTTCAAATGAATGTCAAAATGAAATGACATTGAAAATAAAAAAAATAAGCAATTTGATAAATATACAATCGGTAGCTGATGAAAGAAATAGATGGGATGGCGCTTGTCAAAGCCACCAAACATTTGTTCTAAAAAGTTCATTCTTAAACCGCAGCAGTTATTTCGCCTTCAAATCAAACAACAACATTGCCTAGCACCAGTGTTTCCACACGTACAGATTTATCTCAAATGGTACAGATTTTTTCATTATTTTTGGTACAGATTCTGTACGGTACAGAGTACAGATTTTCGTCAAAAAGTACAGATTGGTACAGATTTTTTCCATTTGTGAAATTTCTTACATTTGAACAACATTGAGAAGCAACATTGAGGTACATGACGACTTTTACACAGCAGTATCGCTTGGTGTTGCTGATCATAAAAGCATTTACTATGCAATGATTGATCAGTTTCATAAGGACGGAATTCCTTACAACGATCGTCTGAGAGGATTCGTATCGGACGATGCGACGTATGTTTTGCTTCAGATTTTGATTTGATCATTCTCACTAATATCTGCGAAGAATCTTACGTTGTTGCAATGTCCTATTAAATATGAAGATCATTATTTGAAAAGCGACAAGAATTTTAGGTTCGAAAAGCAGCAGCAGAAATTATCAGAACAATGAACAGCGAAAGGCAGATCATTTCAAAAGATATTTGTCGCAGTTTTTTTTTTCATGGAGCTGATCAAACAAATGAGAAAAAGATTCGATTTGGATGATTCGACGCTCAAGTCTACGGCAATGCTAAAACCCAGAATTTTTTCAAATTTGACTAGCATTAACGTTAACATGAACGCTTCTATTCCAGGATTCTACAATGGGAATGTATAAGATGTACAGAATTAATTCTGTAGCCTAAAGATAAAATCACATCGTAAGGAAATCACAATTTCAGAAGACGAGCATGTTGGTGGACAAAAATTGGATGCCTTATAGGAATTGACGGGTCGCTCGCCTTTTCGGCGCTTCGATGCCTTTTTTGTAACGTTCTCACTATGTCTCACTCCTCGGCAACTGTCGAGTGATTTTTTTCTGAATATAATCAGAACAAAAATAAGCTTTGAAATCGGCTCAGCAACGATACGATGAACGCTATTTTGAGACCAAAAGATTTGGTCAAACATCGTGGTGTGCATTTTTTTTACATATATTACCGGCAAGTTTCTTCGATTTTACAACAGATGGCGTAACTTGATTATTATCCCAGTGAATCAAATTTCCAGATATTCGTTGGAAAGCTACCGTCATTGCGCATCTTTTTCAGTATGTGTTAAAAAGTTGAATCGTAAACAACATAATTTTTTGCCATTTCGAATATGTCGATTTTCGTACCAACGAGAGTATTATTGTGGGGAGTGTTACTTCATTACTTCAATATGAAGAAAAAAACTGCGTAAAGTCATCGCATTTTGGTGGAAGTTCATGGTGTCCATGCTCCAACTGAGCGAACGTGTCAGACGTGGTTTGCACGGTTTAAAAGTGGTAATTTGACTTGGAAGACGAAGAAGGTGAAGTATTGGAGGCTCTACTCGATCAAGGTCCGTCACAAATGCAACAAAAACTTGCAGATATTAGTAGCTCAGAAAACCGTATCCGATCGTTTGAAAAGCAATCGGAATGATCCGAAAGATAGGACATTGGGTGCCGTATGAATTGAAGCCACGAGACGCCGAACGCCGTTTTTCATGTGTGAACAACTGCTCCAACGACATAAAAGAAGGGGTTTTTCGCATCGAATCGTTACTGGCGATGAAAAGTGGGTCCATAACGACAATCCTAAACGTCGGCCAACGTATGGTTACCCCGGTCATGCATCAACATCGATGGCCGCGCGGAATATTCACGGCCAGATAATTATGTTGTCTATTCGGTGGGACCAGCTGGATGTGGTGTACTATGAGCTGCTAAAACCGAATGGAACCATTACGAGGGACCTCTACCGACGACAAATGATGCATTTGAGCCGTGCACTGAAGGAAAAATGGCCACAATACGAGCAAAGACACGATAAAGTTATTTTGCAGCACGAAAATGCTAGCCCGCATGTCGCGAAACCGGTCAAAACATACCTGGAAACGCTGAAATAGAAGGTCCTATCCCACCTGCCGTATTCTCCAGACATTGCTCCGTCCGATTACTAACTTTTTGGATCGATTCAACATGGTCCGGTTGACCAGCACTTCTCCAATTTTTATGAAGTCCAAAATTGGATCGACTCGTGGTTAGCTGACAAACCGGCCGATTATTTCCGCAAAGGGATCCGTGAATTACCAGAAAAATAGGAAAATGTTGTGACTAGCGATGGGCGATACTTTCAATATTAAATTTGTCCATTCCTCGCTAACAACTTGATGGAGCTGGATGTGCTATTCATCACTCCTCAAGCATTGTTCTCGAAGTTTTTTTTTCTCTTCTCCCCAACGAGTTGGTTTTTTTTTCTCGTGTGTTCTGTGGTGAATTAGTGCCCAAAGTGCCCAAAGCAGCCAGAACCGAGGAAGCAGCGCCTCTGCAGTGGTCTGGATCGGCGTCTGTAGTGGATCAATAACCATAACGGCATCGTCAACACGTGGTTGACGCTCAGTTGAGTACAACAATAACTTCTGCTATTGTGTTGTCTCCGTAGCGCGTGACTTTTGTGTCTCCCTTAATAGGGTAACAGAGCGCATATCGGAACAACAAATTTATGTGATTATTTTTATTTTATTTAAGTTTTTTTTTTTTTTTCAAGTGAGATAAAAAAATTGTATAGATAATAATCGTTCGTTCTAAGAATGGAGGAGGGTGGGGGTCTAGACATGGACATTTCAGACTCCCCCTCGCTTGCTCAAGCAGGGTGTAGTAAGTCCCTTAAACGGACTCCTATGCCCGAAGATTCTTCTTCTGGGGACGAGTCAACTCACACTACCAAGCCCCCCTCCAAAAAAAAGATTGCAAACCTTTCCCCTGATTCCTCCAATACTTCCACCCAATCATCGACATCCCTTCCCCCCTCTGATGTTACTGTCCCCACTCAAACCTTGTCCTCGAATTCCTCTCCTATTGTTTCCGCTCCCCGTGTCAGGGTTTATCCGGACGATGCGCCTGACGCTGGTCCTTGGGTTGTTTTTTTCCGGCCCAAACCTAATGGTAAAGCCTTGAGGGTCGTACAGATTATGACAGATCTGAAAAGATACACCTCTGTTTCGGAAATTTGCAAAGTAAGACCGAACAAACTGCGAGTTGTCGTGACTAACCGAAAGGACGCGAACGATATTGTTGCTGATAAGCATTTCATCCTCGAATATCGAGTTTTTATTCCCTCCCATAACGTAGAAATTGGGGGCGTTATATCTGAAACGGGTCTGACGTGCAAAACTATAGAAAGTATGGGAGTTGGCAGGTTCAAGAGGCTTCCTTCGATGGAAGTCAAAATCTTGGAATGTCGCCAACTTGGAAAAGTTACCCAGGAAGGAGTAGAAAAGAAATTTACGCCATACGACTCGTTTCGAGTCACTTTTGCTGGTGCCGCCCTCCCTGACTACGTTATGGTGGACAAATTGAGGCTGCCGGTGCGACTCTTCGTGCCAAAGCCCATGACTTGCAACAAATGCAAGTCAGTTGGTCATACAGCAGCTTATTGCGCCAACAAGGAGCGCTGTGCCACATGCGGAGAGCAACATGAGGGGAAATCCTGCAGTGCGACTGAGCATAAGTGTCCATATTGCGGGGGATCCCCACACGTGCTCTCAGCTTGTGAAACTTACAAGAGTCGCTGGGATAAACAAAAGCGCTCTTTGAAGGAACGCTCGAAACGCACTTTCGCGGATATCTTAAAGGGCGCTTCCCCACTGGCTCAACAACCATTACCAACAAACAATGTCTTTGCTTCACTGCCAGTTGACGAATTGGAAGCGGATACAGCTAACGAGGGCACACCGTTTATTTTCAAAGGGAATTCCCGGCGCAAAAATGTGTCCACTCCCAAAGTTCAACGACAAGTCTCATCGGTGGTACCCCATGTTAGCTTGCCTAAAATATCGAGTGCAGCGGACAAGCAAAATCAGGTTCCTCCTGGCTTCCGTAGGAATAGTTCACCTTCGAACGACCCAGCACTCGAGGGGACATCAAAAACCCCAACTGTCCCTTTTTTTGCGTCCAGCTCAACTTCCCAATCGGGATTTATAAAGTTGACTGACCTTGTGGATCAAATCTTCACGTGTTTTAATGTTTCCGATTCCATCAGAACCATTGTCATCTCAATGCTTCCAGTACTAAAGACAATTTTGCAACAATTGATGCAAACATGGCCCCTCCTTGCAATGATTATCTCTCTTGATGTCTAATTTGAATAGAGAGGTCGGAGATATCACTGTTTTACAGTGGAATTGTCGTAGTCGTCTTGGATGCATTCAAATTTTTAATTCATAAGTTCAATTGTGATGTTTTTGCTCTGTCCGAAACTTGGCTTTCTTCGCGAGATGATCTCTCTTTCCACGATTTTAATATTATACGCTTGGACCGTGATGACAGATACGGAGGGGTGCTATTGGGGATCAATAAGTGCCACTCATTTTTCCGAATTGACCTTCCACCTATTGGAGGGATCGAAGCTGTTGCTTGTCATGCAAACATTAAAGGCAAAGACCTCTGTATTGTCAGCTTGTATTGGCCTCCGAGAGCTGCGGTTAGCCGCAAACAACTTGTTGACATGTGCTCACTCCTTCCTGAGCCACGATTGATCTTGGGAGACTTCAACTCTCACGGAACTGCCTGGGGGGAACAGTACGACGACAATCGTTCATTGTTGATATATGACCTTTGTAACAGCTTCAATATGACCGTTTTGAACACTGGGGAAACAACACGTGTGCCTAAACCTCCTGCTAACCCAAGTGCTCTTGACCTCTCGCTTTGCTCGAATTCACTATCGTTAGATTGCAAGTGGAATGTAATCCAGGATCCCAACGGTAGTGATCACTTGCCAATCAAAATTTCCATCACCATTGGGTCGAATTCTTCTGAATCTATAAACATGGCATATGACCTCACAAGACACATTGACTGGAAAAAATATGCGGACGCGATTACTCTAGCCATCAATTCCAGAGATGGTTTACCTCCATTGGAGGAGTATAACTTCCTTTCTCGTTTGATCCATGACAGCGCGGTTCGCGCTCAAACGAAACCCATCCCAGGTTCCACCATTCACCGAAGGCCTCCCAATCCATGGTGGGATAGCCAATGTTCAAAGCTTTATGTAGAAAAATCGAATGCATTTAAAGCTTTTCGGAAACGAGGAACCATTGACAATTTTCAAACGTATTTAGACCTTGAAAATCAATTTAAAAACTTGATCAAAGGTAAAAAACGTGCTTATTGGCGAAATTTCGTGGGAGGTTTGTCACGAGAAACGTCAATGAAAAAATTATGGAAAGTGGCTCGAAACATGAGAAATCGCTCTTCATCGAATGAAAGCGAGGAACATTCACATCGATGGATTTTTAATTTTGCGCGAAAGGTTTGTCCCGATTTCGCTCCCGTGCAAAGAATTGTTCGAGATATACCACAAGATAGGTGCGATCTTGATTCCGAGTTTTCGATGGTAGAATTCTCTCTTGCTCTCCTTTCAAGTAACAATTCGGCTCCAGGATCGGATAGAATTAAGTTCAACTTGTTGAAAAACCTCCCCGATGTGGCCAAACATCGCTTGTTGAATTTATTCAATAAGTTTCTGGAGCATAATGTTGTTCCGGATGATTGGAGACAAGTACGAGTTATAGCTATTCAAAAACCCGGAAAACCCGCGTCCGACTTCAATTCGTACCGCCCAATAGCAATGCTGTCTTGTATACGGAAATTGTTGGAGAAAATGATCTTGTTTCTCCTTGATCGTTGGGTTGAAACGAATGCCTTACTCTCAGATACACAATATGGGTTCCGCAGGGGCAAGGGGACGAATGATTGTCTAGCGTTGCTTTCTTCAGAAATTCAAATGGCTTACGCCGAAAAAAAACAAATGGCTTCAGTATTCTTGGACATAAAGGGAGCCTTTGATTCTGTTTCAATAGAGGTTTTGTCAGACAAATTACACTCTCGGGGTCTGCCGCCTCTATTGAATAATATGTTATATAACTTGCTTTGTGAGAAACATTTGAACTTTTCTCACGGAGATTCGGCAGTAAGTCGGTTCTCTTACATGGGCCTCCCCCAGGGCTCATGTTTAAGCCCCCTTTTGTACAACTTCTATGTAAGCGACATCGACAATTGCCTTACACAAAATTGCAGCCTAAGACAACTTGCAGATGATGGAGTGGTGTCTGTCGTAGGATCAAACGAATCCGACCTGCAAGGACCCTTACAAGATACTTTGAACAATTTTTCAACCTGGGCCATTGGGCTAGGGATCGAATTCTCCACGGAGAAAACAGAGATGGTGGTTTTTTCTAGGAAGCATAGACCAGCAAAACCAAAGCTTCAACTTTTGGGTAAACCGATCACTCATGCTATGTCATTCAAGTATCTTGGGGTCTGGTTCGACTCCAAATGTACTTGGGGGGTCCATATTAGGTATCTGAGTAAAAAATGTCAACAAAGAATAAACTTTCTCCGTACAATTACCGGCACCTGGTGGGGAGCCCATCCCGAAGATCTTATAATGTTGTATCGAACAACTATTCTCTCAGTGATGGAGTATGGCAGTTTCTGTTTTCAATCAGCTGCCAAAACACACCTCATTAAACTCGAGCGAATTCAGTATCTTTGTCTCCGTATTGCGTTGGGATGTATGCCCTCAACGCATACCATGAGTCTCGAGGTTTTGGCAGGCCTACTCCCACTAAAAGATCGCTTCAATTTATTATCTCTTCGGTTCTTCATCCGGTGTAAGGTTATGAACCCATTGGTGATCGGGAATTTTGAGCAGCTGATCGAGCTAAATTTTCACTCCGGATTCATGAGTTCATATCATGAATTCATCTCCATGCAGGTTGATCCTTCTTCGTATATTCCCAACCGTGTTTGTTTTCCTGACTACATCAATTCCTCTGTGCATTTTGATCTGTCCATGAAACAGGATATCCATGGATATTCAGATTATCAACGATCGAGGATCGCTCCAACGATCTTCGATTCAAAGTATGGGGGTATCAATTGTGATAATATGTACTTTACTGATGGGTCCTCTATGAATGAGTCCACAGGATTTGGAGTGTTCAACGAAATTTTTAGCACCTCCCACAGTCTTCAGAATCCTTGCTCAGTATATATTGCTGAATTGGCAGCGATATACTGGGCGCTGGACAGCGTCGCCTCACGACCTGTTGAACACTATTACATTGTAACGGATAGTCTTAGCTCTGTCGAAGCTATCCGTTCAGTGAGGCCGGAAAAGCACTCGCCGTACTTCCTTGAGAGAATACGAGAAATTTTGAGTGCTTTATCCAGACGCTGTTATGTCATTACCTTTGTCTGGGTCCCTTCACATTGCTCAATTCCGGGTAATGAGAGGGCTGACTCATTAGCAAAGGTAGGTGCGATTGAAGGCGACATTTACCAGCGTCAAATCGCCTTCAATGAATTTTTTTCTTTAGTCCGTAAAAATACCATCGCTAACTGGCAACGCAAATGGAACGAAGATGAATTGGGCCGGTGGTTTCACTCGATTATCCCTAAGGTTAGCCTCAAACCGTGGTTCAAAAGTCTGGACTTGAGTCGGGACTTTATTCGCACCTTCTCCCGACTCATGTCCAATCACTGTTCGTTAGATGCGCTTCTCTTTCGTTTCAATCTTTCCAGCAACAATCTCTGCGTCTGTGGTCAAGGTTATCACGACATCGAGCATGTTGTTTGGTCGTGCGAGATGTATTTTGTCGCCAGATCGAATTTAGAAAACTCCCTTCGGGCCCGAGGAAGACAGCCCAATGTGCCGGTGAGAGATGTGTTGGCTCGGTTAGACCTTGATTACATGACCCAAATATATGTTTTCCTTAAAGCTATCGATCTTCGTGTGTGATTGTACCTATGTCCTTATACCCTCCTTTTCATCCATTGCGAGCGATTGGCCCCCTTGGTATAAACAGTAAAATAAGTTGAAATGTAAATATACAATAGATTTAAGAATCGAGTGTGATCATCAACATTGTAACAATTCCCTTATATCCCATCCCTTTCCTGAAAGATGTCACCCTCTAAACTCGAGTAAACCGCGAGTAATCGGTTTTCCACCTTACTAACCATAGTGTTAGGAAAATTATTTATGTATAGTTTTAAAACATATACTTAAGAATTCGGCTCCTTTAAACTAATGTAACTGAGCCTGTAAAAATAAACGATTTATATATATATATTAAATTTGTCACCATTTTCGCAGAATGGAGCATTAAATTTAAAAAAAAAAACGAAGAAACTTACCGGTACTCCTATTTGTAAATCGCTCGCTCGAAGTGCAAATTCGCCTTTGCACTGGGTTTAACATTAAAGTATTTCCATCCGCGGTTTTTATTAGTAGCGGCGAATAAACCTTTGAGTTTAAAGTCTCCATAATGCAGACAAATGAAAACAAATTGTATTCTCATTCTTTATTTATCAGTCATCCATCTAGCGACCAGACGGCTTCGGGTTTTCCAAATGGCTGAAGGTTTAGTGAAGTTTTCCAACTTGGCATTTTTAATTGCTAGAGGCAAATGAACTGAAAAAGTTTCATGGCACCATCTTTAGCTGTTTCTACAAAACATCGTGGGGTGGTTTTTCAGAACCTCTATAACTGTCTAAAGAGAATTAGTTATAAAATTTTTATATATTCTAAAATAGTATTTGATGTGATTATCAAACGATTTTCATAAAACATCTCCGTAGACCTACGTCAACAATACGGTCGTGTTCTTATGGCTATCGAGGTGTCCAGACCAAAAAGTCCATTTCATACGATTAACAGTTCGGCTGAAAAGTTCATAAGGTTGACGTCTAGATGATGCCTCTTGCAAAAATCTATTTGACTATAACAACGCACCATCTTTCAATGGAAACGTGTCAAAATTTGACAGCAATCGGTCGATTGGTTCGTGAGTTGAAGCGTTGGGAATGAATCAACTTTTGTCATTGAAAAAAAATATGGAAAAATCGCAAATCAATGAAAACGATGGCAAAATTACATGAACTGGGCTTCCGCATCCACAATATTCTCCAGATCTGGCCCAGCGACTAATTTCTGTTCGCAGACTTGAAGAGAGTGCTCGCTGGCAAGAAATTTAACACCAATGATGAAGTGATTACCGAAACTGAGGCCTATTTTGGAAAAAGTTAATGGGTCTGAGCCTAGAGGCACGGACGGGATCTTGACATAGGACTGTGTGTTGTGTGTAGTAATTGCATTTAAATTGAGTTTTTCATTGTTCTTGTTCTGTATTCTTTTCTCTTTTGATACATCAAATGGATGCCCTGGAAAAACCGTTTCCTGTATGTACTTGTATCCTTTAAATGGGTTAGATGACATAACGTGGTAGAATTCGGTACACAAACGTTGTAGAAAAACGTACACAAAAATACCATTAAAGCCATTATTACTCTTTTCTTCTGTTTATTCAATCATGCAGAAGAAACAAAGAGTCATCATGTATCATTATTAAATACAAGTCTAAATAGTTAAGACCTACATAAATACAAGCCTGAGTCAAATCAATCTATGACTACAAAAATATATTATAGATAAAAATAGCATTATCTCCCTCGTTACCACGTTGTCCGGAACATTGTTTGTAATAACTTTATAGCCCTATAAGATCGCGACTACTCAAGCTATCATAATCTGATTTACGTGGGTATACTCTTTCGATCTTCTAATTACACAAATTGTTAGTAGTGAGACATACACGATAAAAACATGAATTGAGCAAAAATTGATTGGACAACATACAATATAATATAAAATCAATGTCTATTATCGGTAAATGAAGAATAATTCATTTCACGCATCAACTCACATTATGAGCTAACGCCCGAATTTAGGCAAAAAGATTGCTCGTTGCGTCTGGGAGGAAGCGAGTGGATAGTGCAATCGAAAGAAAACATACCCAATTAAATCGTCAAATTGTTAACTTTTTTTTACTATATTCACTGTTTTTTTTATCCCATTTATTTATTTATTAGGCTCATTAGCATTTTTGCTGTAACAGAGCCGGGTTTTAATCGTGTACATGTACATACGTTTATGTTTCTATAAATTGTAAATTATACAGTAGTTAGTAGTAGCCATTTAGGAGTAAGGGTATATTCTTTCTGTTCTTCCATTGTTCAGCAGACCGGACAGCGGAGACAGTTGATATTGATCATTGTTGGGTTATTTATAGAACAGCAGCCCGATGTTTCTTGCATAGCAGAGCAGTTGTATGGATGAATCGATCTTTGTTCCACCCTGGATCGATTTCCATCGCTGATGATGGTTGCGTGGACGTAGTTATTCTATAACAACACAAAGATGGTCAATTGAGGACCCTGAGTTTGAACTCACGATCGATCGCTTGGTAAGCGAACGCGTAACCAAGTGGCTACGAAGACCTCCTATATTCATTGTTCAAGCAAAAAAAATTCTGGATAAATTTCTTGTCTAATGATATATAACACAACATATGTCGCAATAACCATTTTGAGTAATATGCGTTTGAAAACTCTTAATAAATCGTTACATTTTTCGTAGAGTGACCCCCTTATATAGAAATCAAAGATATAGTCCTATGTCGAAACCGAAAGAGTTCTATAAAAATGGTATCGAAAAGTGGCAAGATCGCTATAATCGCTGTAATGCCCTCGAAGGCAATTATGTTGAATAATAAAATTGAATTTTGCAAAAAAAATTATTTTACTATGTTACCTTATAAACATTTCAGCCGAACTGTTATATATATATTGGAAAAGCTGGTCACAACAAAAGAAAAATTAAACTTTTTAAAGGTTGGCTTAAAGCTAGCATTGAAATAACAGTTCAGGATTTTTTATATTAAGTTTACTTGAAACCCTTTCATTCACTGATGAAAAAATCAGAAATTCATCCGAATTTTAGATCATCCTAATTCTGGATGATTTACACTGAGCGAAATGAAAAAAAAAGTTAGACAAGAATTACGAAATGATAAACTAAAATCCTTTAGGGTTTGGTCAAAATCGGAGCATTTTTTTCCGTCTACCCTTTTTATGAACCTATACGAATGTAAGCATTATTTTCCACTCACCTCCTTAAACTCCCTGAAAATCAACCGCAGCGGGTCATCGCCCTGTCGATTGTCGAACGGTCTGCCTCGTCGTCGACTGCCGTGGCCGGGCGAGTTGACGGGCAGCCCAACATTGCCGCTGTTGAGGAAAGGCTGCCGAAATCCGGTCACTCTTCCGTTGGAGACTTCGGCCGCTTCCGCAGCACCCTCGGCGATTTTTAGCTGATTGAACTTCCGCAGTTCGGTCATTCCCGAGCCGAGCTTTCTCCGCGACGAATTGGAGGGAGGATTTCGGCGATCGTTGCGTGCATCAAAGCCGCCGGAATCCGGAGGAGTAGCTGGGGTCGGAAGGTATGGACGACGCGGGCTGGCACCGCTCCTACCAACGGACTTGATTTCATTCAGGGCGGACTGTGCACTCTCGACCTCATCACCATTAACCGCAATCTGATTCTTGTCCCGACTGCTGTCAGACGGATGTTGGTAGTGTTCCATCGATGGCGGATGGCCGGTGGTCGATGTTTGGAGTACATTTATCACACCCGTTGAGTTGTGTGGTGTCCCGAAGGTAGCATTGCTCAGCGGCCGCTGACAGGACACCTGATCTATCAGACAGAGCAGGGCTAGGACGAGCGATTCTACCGTGCGCCACCTTCCAGGATTATGCTTCGAGGATACTAACCCGTAAGTCATAGTTTTCGGCATTTTCGGTTGTATGTTTTGCTTATCTCGTTGGTATTTGGTACTTCTCATTGTTCACTAGTCATTCTGAGATTGTGAGTGTGTGTTGGATTGCGATTGCAACTGTGTTTGTGTACCAAGAGGACTTTGAGCACTAAAGAGAGCACAAGATCGTGCTGGAGAACTGGAGAGGGAGCAAAAACAGGATACCGTTTGTGTATAAGTGATGCGTATTGTGGGTAGTTTCGAAAATCGAAAGGGCCTTCAAGAAAATCCTTGCACCCCAACCCACCGCCTCTTCCTTTTTCTGAAGTTGCCCTTTTCGTCGTCGCTTACTATTTCTCCTGCTTCTAAAAATATTGCCGGATTTTTTTTCAGCAGGAAAACTTATTCACGATCAAGACACCTGTCCATCGATTCATTCCGGAACGTTCTTCCATGTGAACCACCCGCTTGAGTATAACATTCTATGAATCTCCTTTTACGCACTGGCACAGTATTACGTTTTTTCGTCAACGGTTGGGGTGGTCTTGCTTAAATATTAACACCATAATTTTTACTTTTCTCGTAACCATCACTCATCGTCCCCCGAAGGGACTTGTTCGCATCCATTCCATCACTGGCACACAATAAAACAGTGCGTAACACCATTTTCTTCGCTTCGTTTTCGATATTACAAATTTCCAATTCAACACTTCTGCCACTATCTGATGCAAATCAATTGTTATCCTTTCTCGAAGGTAGCTTCCATTTTTTCACAATTTTTCACCACACAGCATCCACCCCTTGCGAACTTTATCGGGAAATCCTTATTTTATCCATTTTACGCTCGGTTAGTAGTTTCCTTCCTGACCAACAGCCGAATCCGTCGCAAGGATTCGATCAGCGAAGGCTCTTGCACCATGGATTTGCACGTCGACGCCCCGACCGACTTTTTTTTTTCTCTTCCGTTCGACTCGCCAAAAACGCAGAAAAAATCTCCACCTTAGTTGGAGAATTCCGTCCGGCACGGGACACTTTTCACGACCGTCACGCTCGCCACGCTCGCACGGATCCGTTTCCCACTTCACGGTCGCACACTCGTCCAAAAATTTCAATGGCGAATTTATCACCAAACCCAGTCGCGATGGAAGAAAATCGTTTTTCGCCTCTACGGATCACTTTTCACTTTTCACACACGCAAGACTGGATGCTGCTGCAGCTGCCACTACTGCTAGCTGGCTGATGATGCTGTGTGTGCTCATCCTTTCCGCCGTTCGGAGCGGAGGTTTGCTCTCGCTCCGTGTGGCCCGATTTTCTCCCGCTCGGAGGAAGTGATGAAAGACGGGAAAGGATGCTGTCAGAAAACTCGATTTGGTTCTCCGATATCTCTGGCCCGATTTCACTTTTGACCTCCGCGCACTGTCTTTTTCTGTCTCACTGTTTTTCGGATTCTAATCTGATAGGGAGGCGGCAATAGGTCACGATGTATGGAAGCAAGACGTTCGGTTGCATTTTCTTTATAATTCGATTATCCGGAGTGAAAAAAATCAACATTCCGGGTAATCGAGTCCAACCTGTACTTCTATTGAAGGTGAAATCAGGGAAAGATGCTGATGAATCTGATGATAGTTATGAAGAAGAAGAAGATTGTTGTTTTGATTTGTAATATTTTTGTATTAACGGTGTTGTTTTAATTTGTAATCTAAAATTTTTTTTCACATTTTAAGCAGAATTTGTTCGATTCCATAAACTACATGATCATTTTCAACAGGGTGGATGTCCAGGGAGTGGTTGCTTGTGCTCAAAGATCATAAAAAAGTATGTAAAAAATACTGCGGGGGGAAGGTGCCATAAATTCCCAAGAAATTGGATCAAGTACTTCGTGGACGGCCCCAAATAAAAAAATATTTTATTTAACCACTAGCTGACCCGGCGAACTTCGTCTCGCCCAAAATTTATTTTTCGTTATCACATCCACGTTTTCTTAATCAGCGCACGTTCATGGATCCAATCGCGAAACTGTTCATTGATTGATCTTCTAATCTACCCTTTAAAATTACCTTTTTTATCTATAAAAATCCTAGTACTTCTACCAAAACTCGTCATTATAAAATCAGATTCAGACACAATTCTCGTTTAAGATTTTTCAACCACTTGCAAATAACATGTTTCTCCGTTACATGGAATAAATGTTTGATACAGAAAATATGATAGAATGAAGACAGCCCTAAATCGGACAATTCCTTTCTCGAGTTTTGCTCTAATCAACACATTCGACAATACATTTTTATTTTTATAGATAGAAGATGATATAGGAGTTACATCACATTGAAATCCATTTCCACTTTCGAACGAAGATCGAAGACTCACAACGTTTGTCACTATGAAATTGTAGAACAAATGCGAATTGAGTTTTCCGAAAATTTTCAATTATCTTGTTTGGTTGGAATATATTTGGTTGAAATATGTGTATTATTTTTATGGGATCTCCTCTCCATTTCAGAGGAGGGAAGGGTGTCATACCATCATAGAAACATTTCTCGCACCCAAAAACCCTCACATTCCAAATTTGGCTCAATTTTCTTGATCAGTTCTCGAGTTATGCAGAAGTTTGAGTTTTATTTGTATGGCAGCCTCCCCTTAGAGAGAGAGGAAGAGTGTCTATTCACCATAGAAACATTTCGTGCCCCCTAAAACCCTCACATGCCAAATTTGGCTCCATTTACTTGATTAGTTTTCGAGTTATACAGAAATTTGTGTTTCATTTGTATGGCAGCTCCCCCTTAGAGAGGGGGGAATTTGGTTTCATTTGCTTGCTTAGTTCTCAAGTAATGCAGAAATTTGTGCTTCATTTGAATGGCAGACCAGTCCCCCCCAAGAAGGGGGGGAGGAGTATCTAACCACCATAGAATCATTTATTGCACCCTTAAACCTTCACATGCCAACTTTCATTTCATTTGCTTGATTAATTCTCGAGTAACGCAGAAATTTGTGTTTCATTTTTATGGCAGCTCCCCCTCAGAGAGGGGGGTGGAGTGTCTAACCAGCGTAAAAACATTTATTACACCCTAAAACCTTCACATGCCAAATTTCGTTTCATTTGCTCGATTAATAGGGCTTACGAAAATGTCCACGTTTGTCCACGGTGAGGGGGGAGGGGGTTTAGATAATGTCCACGTGGACACGTAAAATATATTTTTAAGTAAAACATTCAGAACGTAAACGATCGGTGAGACATCTGGATTTTGTTTTTGAACTAAGAAAATGAAGATAAGGTAACCTTAAACTCAGAAACAAATCACATTAATTTTACTTCCGGACCTTCTAAGGTAGTTCTCACATGCAGGAACCATGCATTTTACAACTTGGTTTTGATTGTGGTCTCGAATTTCCTTTTTTGATTCAACCATTGTTAACATTTATACAATTTTCACTACTGGAAGAGGTAATAAAATAACATGTTATTTATAAAATTGCGCAGAATTAAATTTCTTCCAAACTCATCGCAATCAAATAATCATTTATGACTATAACATTGTGATTTACGGAAAGAACTACAAACCTTCCATAAATTCACATTGCAAAATTTAGAACGATCATCACTTTCACCGCAGCGCCGCCTAGGTGTAGATTTGTACGCTATATCGCCAATAGTTAAAATTTAATGAGATCTGCTCTATATTTACAAGACATTTTTAACTTTACGCCCACCCTGAGTTCCGTTTTGTCTCAAATTCCGAACACTTAAGCTTTGATGGCCATTAAACAGTGTCTCGTCACTAGAAATGGTACTCTTTCGCAAAATTGATTTGGTTCTCGGATACAATAGAGCCATTTTTTTCATTTCACTTCAATAAAATTGATTTACATAGGGTAAATGATCTTGGTTTGTCCGATTTGGGGTGTTTTTACGCAACTAGTAAATGCAAATTGGTTTTTCTTCATGAAAATCACATATCATCGATACGAGTTGCTAATACTACCAAAAGGCGTTGAAATTATTCAATTTTTATGTTTTTTAACGATTTTCGGCAAAGAGGAATTATGATCATGGTTTGACCAAAAAGTGATCATGGTTTGTCTGGCTTTAGAAATCACCATTTTTGAATGAAAACATTCGAACTCTCAAGCACTTATGCACTTATCATTGCTTGAATTTACTGTCATCATATTGATACATTCATAATTTAGGTTTTTTTTCAGAATATTGCATTTTTTTTTGGGCATTTTAAACGTGTTCTCCTCAACACACTCAACATAGAGAAACTTTATTTCTACTATACGCGAAGGGCACAATAAACAAACTGCAGCGCGCAAAGCGGTTGCCATAGAAATCATGTGGACAAAACAACATTATTGAATTGGACAATTCATGATCAGAATTGAGTTCATCAAAATGTGTTAATTTAATGGTTTAGCTATGAAAATCTGATACAAATGGTGTGCAAGAATGATGTTTACAATATTTGTAAGTGTTATAATCCAGAAAAGGTCTGTGAAATAATCATCTGGTAATCGATTAAAAGTTAGCTCGAATCAGTATACTCGTATTTTCGACTGGACAAACCAAAATCATTTACCTCATTCATGATGGAAAACTAAAAATATGTCAAAATACTTTTATCTCAAATTCCGAACACCAAAAATGGATTTTTTTTAAATCATCACTTTTAAACTTCTGGACTGATTCATATAATTTATATATCAAATAAAAGCCAATTAGCTAGTCTTTTTTGGAAAAATGTTATACTCGCAAATAAAATGGATTTTGCTTTCGTAATTATTGATTGTATTTGTTCTTTATAGTTTACATGGTTTCGGGACTAAGTGCGCTACATCGGTATCGATACATGTAAATGATGTTAAAATGAAGTCTATAATCCAAAGAATGTCAGGATTTTGATCATTAAATTATTTTTAACATTAAAGTTCAGTAAATTCACATTTAAAAATGAAGCGTTCGCAATTTGAATCATGTGTAGAAACTTTATTCATATTCCGAACACTAATTTTAATGAAGATTTCTGCATATAATACCATTATTTTATCCATTTATTGCAGATTCTTACCATTTCTAGCACTCAACATGAAAACAACAAACAAAATAGTGGAAAAAACTACAAAAACTGAAAAGTTTACGGTGCTTGTTTTTTTACAGAATTTGCTAACGCAAACATTTGCGCTTTAATGTTAAAATGAAGTCTATAATCCAAAGAATTTCAGGGTTTTTATTTATATTTGATTATTTATTACATTAAAGTGCGGTAAATTTACATTTGAAAATGAAGTGTTCGGAATTTGAATCATACGTAGAAACTTGATTCATATTCCGAACACTACTTAAAAATGAATTTTCATGCAGATTTCTGCATAAAATATCATCTTCACCCAGTTTTTGTAGGCTCTTACATTCTCTAGCATTTAACATGAGAACAACAAACAAAATAGATGAAACAACTACAAAAACTGGAAAATGAACGATGCTTGTTTTTTTACGGAATTTGCTAAGGCAAACATTTTATGATTGCTTTTGGCTGTCACTTTTTTTGCAAATGTCTAATATTATAAATTATAGGCTGTAAATGATATCAAAATGAAGCCTATTCCTCTAAGAATGTCTTCGTTTTCATTATTCAATTATTTATAACATAAAAGATTAGTGAATTTACATTTAAAAATGAAGTGTTCGGAATTTGAGACTGCTCGGAGACTGCAATATGAGACAAAACAGTACTCTGTATTCAACAATCCTTGTTGACGGCATTGAGCTTCGTTTTACGAAATGGGGGAGTAGGCATGACAATATGGATTTGCAGAAGAAATAAACATACTTTTAAAATAAAAATTATGAATGAAAATTATTTTTCCCAAATCAAATTAGTACTCTATGTAAATGAAAATCCCTTTTGATTGCAAGTAGTGAAGAAGTATCATACAAAAATTGTGTCTAAAGATAATTTTATATTATAATGGTAAGTTTTGGTGAGAATATCTGATAATTCACACAAATAGTTCAAATTAGGGTCAGAACAACGTACGTCTAGTAGGTAAATAACGCCAAGAAAAAAATTTCATACAAATTTTAGCAATTTAAAACTGCCTTAGGGCCGACTAATCTGATAGAGAATAGTTGGCCTCATACAAACTAATGTCGTATCCAGATGACGACACTATTCCGCCATCAACGCGAATAAAAAGACTGAGTTGCCTGAGAATGCTGCCCGGTCAAACATCCATATTTTTTCATATGATTGGATTTCTTCCCGGAGATGTATATTCTGAAAGGAACGCGCATGAACTGGCATCGATCAATTCATTCCAATCTGTAATAGAGGACCATGTATTCCGTCAGTATAAAGACACAAAGAATGTAGGAATTTTTGTAGTATGAAAAATCTCGACTTATGTGCAGGTTTCGATTGAGCTTCTGCTCTTGATGATAAAACCGCTTCGTATTCATTTTCCGAGAGCTCCCAAGGTTTTCCGAAAATTGAAACGAACAACAAAATCTTCCATGGGTGCACGGGTTGCTTCTTGCAATGATGATTTTCTTTATTGCTATCTGGTAATTTTTGTAATACGCTTCTAGTAAAACAATGCTGCTATTTTTAAATTTTTTTTTATCCTGTTAGTTTATTTTAGGCTCATTAGCATTTAGCTGTAACAGAGCCGAATTTTTTCACCATGCTGCTATTGATGTCAATCAAATTGAGACACTTATCAAGATTAATCCTCGACAAATGAATTAATTAATTCGCTACAGATGTCTGAAGCCGCTCGTGAGCACCCGGGCAGCATGGGTACGAAAAATGCTACAATGTATGGGCTACATATTAACCCATATTCCGGAGCCCGATCGGATTTGACAGATCGCAATCCGAACGAGATCAACTTTTGCATATTGCAATCCAAGGTTGCAACATTTGCACAACCCGATTGGATTTGACTCGATCAGATGTAAGAACGCAATATTGTGTTTATCTTATCGAAAAACATTTGAAAGAACGCATTTCAATCTACGATTCGTTTCATAAACCCAACGAAGATGCATGATTTGACTTGGATGGTATTAACGTTCCCAGTGGAACTTTAGGCTTCTCAACGAAGGTACTTGCGTCATTCTATTAGTTGAGATATCTTTGCCGAATAACATGCCTTGAATACGCGTGACCTCAGTGCATGTCGGAAGAAATTTCTTAGACGAAAAAGTCCCCGGCCAGAACGGTAATCGAACTCGAACCCCTAGCATGATAATGTGTGACGATAACCACTCGGCCACGGGAGCACATTAATACATATTTGTAGCAAATTATGAAGAGCAAATCATTCACAATAATGTTGAGTTAAAACAATATTGGGCAATTGAATATAACCCCGAAGTAGGTTCTCTGGGTCTGGTAGAACTGGGAGAAAATCTGCATTATAAGCTTCTACCAAGCGACTAGTCTCGATGAATTCCAACAAATACTGCTCGCAGCTGAACATATTAAAATCAACGATTTAGAACGCTTCAAGCGCGCTTCCTAGACTCCACCCGCTTTACTCAACAGATATTGTATCTTCAGATTATCAACTGTTAAGATTTCTGTAAGACGAGAAAATATTTCGCAATCCGCGATCATGAATGTACAGTGTCAACATCTAGTTGCGACATCCGGATTCTGAGACATATTGCTTTCAATTCAGAATGCAAATTTTGACTTGGTGTTATTTGATTACTTGAAACACGTTGTCCTGACCCCACCTTAACTACTATGATATTACCGCAAAAATTGATCTTGATAATATAAAATCATTATTAGACATAACCTTCCTTTAAAATTTTTCTCCACTCGAAAATTAATATAATTTTAAATTACATCGAAAACATATTTGATACGGAGAAGTAAATTTTAATAAATAATTTTTATTTTCAAAGTGTGTTCAATCCACCAATCCATTGCCATTATCCCTTCCCATAATCGAAGTACAAAGTTTAATGCAGTCAATACAAATACAAACGCGCATAGTAAACTAATGTTATTCTAAATCTTCGGATCAGTTAAATGAGCAGCAACAGAAATTGGACACTATACTGTTTATTCGTTTGAGTGGCTATGTGACGGGTGTGTTGAACGATCCGAAACTAGCAATACATTACAAGATTTAGACGATTTGAACAGCGCTATAATATCAATATCAATATATATCAATAAAAACATGCAATAGAAAATTGAAAAAAAACTTGAAATTAAATTTAAGCGAAAAATTTAGAATTTTCTTGATTTTTTCCGAAAACTGAAGAAATATCCACGTGGCCAGCAGGAGGAGGGGTATAAGGAATGTCCACGCTTGCCCACGGAGGGGGAGGGGGTGTCTAAAATCATGCTTTTCTGTCCACGTGGTATGTGGACAGCCCCCAATACTACTAAGTAGGTAATTAGTAGACCATTTTGTCATTTCAGTATCGTCGGTTTAGTTTCATTTGGTCTACTAAGTAATATTGACTGGAATACCGAAAATTTTGAAAAAAAAAATTAAAATTGAAACATCTTGATTTCGAATTGGGGTGGATTGTTTTTTGCGCCCATCGCTGTGTGCCATACCAATAAGGGAACAAAACAGAGATTCTTTGCAAAAATTTCCGCTCTCCATTTTACTCTCAGAAAACACTTTTCATGTATGCTTATGAGGTCCAATCTCATTTTGTAATGCATTGGTATGAAGGCACCAGTGGTTGTGTGGAGCAGCGTTGCAACCCTGCCGGCCATGATTCAACTCTGCTTGGTATCGTTTAAGACTTTTTTTCTGTACAATTTCAAGCTGACATTCAGTCTGAGAAAATGAGAGGAGTCAAGTCCATGCTTATAAACATTTGAACGCTCTTAAAAACAGGTGCTTTTACTTGTGCATTAGACGTTGTAATACATTAAAAAGCATTTTTTCTGCAAAGGGTGATATCTTTTCTGCCAACACTAGTTTTGGTATAGATACGAGGTATGGCTATTAAATAACTAGACTGCGCGCCTGGAGGGCGCCCTAGAGGGGTGGGGGGAAAAACGAATAGTGCGTTCGGTCATTCCAGTGCTCGAACATGCCCCGTACTCGCCAGATCTAGCCCCATGCGACTTTTTTCTATTCCTCAAGATCAAATCCGAGTTGAAAGGTTCCTGATTTCAGTCCGTAGAAGAGGCGAAGGAAAAAGCGACGCGGATTTTGAACGTCATCACAAAAGAAGAGTTTCAGCACTGCTTCGAACAATGGAAAAAACGAATGGAAATGTGTGTGAGGAGCCAAGGGGAGTATATTGAAAGGGAGCATATCGTTGTACCGTAATTTTTAAAATATAACCCTTTTTCGTAACCAGTCTCGTTATTTACTAGCCATACCTCGTATTGTGTTTCCACCTAAACACATTGACCGAGTTCACCAGTTCCTCTACCGCCAATTATTCTCCATCTGCCAAGTCGATGAACGTTTTTCCAGCGTCTTCCTCATCCCGATACTGTCTAACCACATCTATCCTTATACCCATCGGAAATGAGACCGCGACCGACAACATTGCTTCCGTTTTATGAAGAACCACTTGAACATGCAGCATCTTCAACGATGAGTCGATTTCCATGCGTATGTTCAGATGCCAAACCTCTTTGCTCGAGTGTTGCATGCAGTTTCTCCGGTCACATCATCGTCTGTTTACAGTAACTTGAAACCTGATACCAAATCAGCCGCCTTACCAGTATCCGCGCAAATGAAGAAAATGTTCAGTAAGCCAGAGGAACCACGCGAGAATGTATGCAAAGACATTATTTGTATCAATGGCCCGAGTTTTCGAAATCGTTGATCGAGCCGATCTGGTGGAACAGAAAAAGAAAGTGTATGAATTATTCAAGTAACGCGATCTCAGGAACTGTTTTTTTACTAGCTGTGCCCGTGGAAATCCACGTAACTATCAATTCTATAATATCTGCACAATTGGCGATTCGGTTAACAAGTTGTGGCAGTTGGAAGAAGGTATTCCAAGGATTGGTCGCCATCCGAACGGTGCTGTAAGGAACATTTTCTGTTGAACAACAAACGAAATCCCGATGATCCGAACGGGGAGATCGTCACGCTTCCAGAACGAGAAGAAGAACTCTTGCTTCAGCTTTATGACAACTGGTACAACGCTGCGTAATGTTTCTACGCCTTGGAACGGTAGCCAGCTCGAGAATCAGAAATAAAACTGGGAAAGTGCTTTGTCGAACCAAACAACTTTATCACGCTAGGTTTACGCTGAGAACCTGCTCTCGATCAAGCAACCAAAATGGATAGAGTTATACTCAGTGACAAAACGAACGATACTTTCGCAAACAATTAGTTTGTCTGATCCGCTAGATCTTATTAGTACTCAATTCAAGATTCGAGCGCCTTGAAATCCATGACTTCAGCGTTACATCTGGAACCGCATGCGGATCCTGTCAAAATATATTGGCTATACCTCTCGTTTAGAGCTTTGCGTTGCTACTTCTTATCCGAACTTCTGACCCTTCTGGCCATGGAGAAAGTTGATATTCTGGCTAATACCTCTGGACTAACTTCGCCATTGCACAATGGTCCAGGAGATGCATTTAAGTGGAAATTAGCATTTAGAGCTCGATAGTTATTCACTAGACAAAAACGGCCTTAGACAAAGTTGTTACTCATGATGGAGCGCTCGTTATTATGTTGTCAAAAATAGGGTGACCAAAACTGTCAATGAAATAAAAAATCTAACTTTCTTATCTTCATAGATAGAGGTAAATATAGCTCGACAATGTTGTAGCTCCAATTATTTGAGACATCTTTGTAAAGGGTGTGTCACATCAAATTGCATCACGGAAAAAACGTTGTAGAAATTTAATTTTTAGGAATTATATCTTCAGCTTTCCCTTATAATCAGATAAGAGTGTATAGATCACGTTGGCCATGCTTCACTGTCAATTTTTCGTAAATTTGGAAAAATGTCGTCGAACGAAAAAGAGCGTCGTGAATTAATCCTGTGCACTCATTTCGAGGATCCGGAGTTGTCACATCGGGATATCGGTAAGATGCTGGGAATCGTCCAATCCACGGTCAGCAGAGTACTAAAACGATACTTCGAGAACCTAACCATCGACCGGAAGGTGAAGAACGGCAAAAATGGATGCTCCGTCAGTGAAAAAGATCACAAGCGCGTAGTTAAGCAGTTTAGACGTGATCCGAGAAGTTCGGTCCGGGATGTCGCCAATAAGCTGAATTTGTCAAGTTCATTCGTTCAGCGGACCAAGCAGCGGGAGGGCCTGCGTACATACAAGGTTCAGAAGGCTCCTAACCGCGACGAAAGGCAAAACATGGTGGGGAAGACGCGAGCCCGGAAGCTGTACACCGAAATGCTACGTCAGCGCGGACTTTCGTCAGCTGCCGGGCCTGTTGTTCTTCTCCGCAGAGGACAAATTCAGCGTTCCGGAGGAGATTCGCAAGCAGAAACTATCCAAGTTTGCCAAAAAGTACATGGTGTGGCAAGCGATCTGCTCTTGCGGAAAGCGGAGCGCCCCCTTCGTGATGATCGGCACGGTAAACGGGCAGGTTTACCTTAAGGAGTGCCTACAGAAGCGCTTACTACCACTTTTGAAGCAGCACGAGGGCCCGACCATCTTCTGGCCGGATCTCGCTTCGTGCCACTATTCAAAGGACGTGTTGGAATGGTACGAAGCCAACGCGGTCACCTTCGTGCCAAACGAAATGAACCCGCCCAACGCGCCGGAGCTTCGCCCAATAGAGAAATATTGGGCAATTATGAAGCAGGCCCTCCGGAAGAACCCAAAAGTTGTCAAATCGGAGGCGGACTTCAAGAGAAAATGGATTTCTGTTCAAAAAAAAACTACAAACTGACGTTGTACAGAACCTTATGAACGGGGTAAAGAGGAACGGGCTTGGGCTCGAAGTATGAATAAAAAAAAATGCCAAAAGTTGTTTAATAGTTTTTATTTTACTGTCTAAAATTTTCAAAAGGATCGGTCTACTGGGCGAATTTCTACAGCGTTTTTTCTGTGATGCAATTTGATGTGACACACCCTTTAGAACAAAGTTTTTCTCTATCTCTTGAAATAACCGATATAGCGCCTTTTTTATAAGTTACGTTAGGGTCACCATGAAAAAAAAACTGTTTTTTTGCTCAAACTTTTATATTTCAAATTTTACATGCAAACTGTCTTCGAAAGACTTTGGAGCTTACTAATACAAACATTTTTCGATGTAGAACTTGTCAATATCTCAACTTCACTCAAAGTTATTGATATTTTTTCCCAAAAACATGCTCTTTTCATTTGTTTGTCATTCTTTCTGGGGCAAACGTAAACAAAGTTTATTGGCGGCATTTGAAAGAGCATGTTTCACTCTACATGATGTGTGATTTTCAAAACTATGTTATTTTTTGTGTTTAAGTATATTGAAATAGAAATCATGAGTTTTTGGGTAAAAAACTATCAATCACTATGAGTAGGATTAAGATATTGACAAGTTCTGCACCGCAAAATGTTGGTATCGATAAGCTCTAAAAGTCGTACGAAGACAGTTTTGATGTAGAATTTGAAATATAAAAGTTAAAGCAGAAAAAACACGTTTTTTCATGGTCACCCTAATGCAACTTAGAAAAACCCGTTAAATCGATTATTTGAAAAGATAGAATAAAGCTTTGTTCTACAAAGTTGTTTAAAATAACTGGGGCTACAACATTGCTGAACTATGTTTATCTCTATCTATAAAGATAAGAATGTTAGATTTTTCATTTCATCGACAATTTTGTTCACCCTATTTTTAATAACACAAAAATAAGAGCTCTATCATATGTAACAACTTTGTCTAAGACAGTTTTTGTCTAAACAAGAAATATCTCCCACAAAGTTGTTTTTAGCGCCTTCTATCTGAGTTGCAATAGGGTAACTATGAAAAAAACGGATTTTTTTTACTCTAACTTTTATATTTAAAATTCTACATCAAAATGGTCTTCGTACGACTTTTAGAGCTTATCAATACCAACATTTTGCGATGCAGAACATGTCAATATCTTAATTTTGCTCAAAGTTATTGATGGGTTTTCATCCAAAAACTCATGATTTCAATTTTAATTTACTCAAACACAAAAAATAACATAGTTTTGAAAATCACATATTATATAGAGTGAAATCAGTTCTTTCAAATTCCGTCAACAAACATTATTATGTTTGCCCCAGAAAGAATAACAAATAAATGAAAAGAGCGTGTTTTTGGGAAGAAATATCAATAACTTTGAGTAAAATGTTCTGCATCGAAAAATGTGTTTATTAGTAAGCTCTAAAAGTCTTTCGAAGACAGTTTGCATGTAAAATTTGAAATATAAAAGTTAGAGCAAAAAAACAGTTTTTTTTTATGGTGACCCTAACGTAACTTAGAAAAAAGGCGCTATATCGGTTATTTCAAGCGATAGAGAAAAACTTTGTTCTACAAAGATGTCTCAAATAATTGGAGCTATAAAATTGTCGAGCTATGTTTACCTCTATCTATGAAGATAAGAAAGTTAGATTTTTTATTTCATCGAAAATTTTGGTCACCCTATTTTTGACAACATAAAAACAGGAAGTGGGTTATATCTATGGTATAACCGCAAGGGTGACGTAGGACTATCGTTGATTTAGAGATCATTTGTTTGAAGTTGAATCTAAATCCATCCTGAATGAATGAATAAATAAATATTTGGGTGACTTCAAAAATGAGAGTGTTACTTTGAAGACTCAAGGTTTTATGCATCCAATATTGGATACAAAAAACCTTGTTCTGAAGAATAATCTTCAGAAGCTTTCCTGTATGTGTGTGTGGCGGCTGCTTCTATGTCTTCCCGAGGAACCGTATTGCTGATACTCTGTTGGTCACATTCTCTTCTCCTTCTGATCGATCGGCTTTTCTGCGCTCCCTCACAGTTAAAACAAACTGATTGCATTTCAGGTCAAGTCAAGCCAGGTAATGAATACCTCGATCCCTCGCCGTTCAGCTCGTTCAGTAACGATGTTGTCTTGTCGATGTCCTCAGGCGTCGTGCACAAATTACGTAACGCAAAAATCCGGATTTTGAACCTCCCCCCCTTTCATAACGCAATTTCCTATCTCTAATAAACAGAAAGTAACGCAACATCTAACCCCTCCCCCCTTATCACGTTACGTAATTTGTGCACGACGCCTCACGAAAAATGAATGGGTTTCACCACCAGAATATCATTTCAGTATGCTTTTCGTGCGTGATTGAATCGAGAGAAGGTGTGGTTTACGATGGCAATTTGGAAGGCAAACTAGAGGAGAATGAACTCTCTGAGTATGAAAATTTCGGCGACTGAGCAATAATCGATTGGAAATTATATAATTTTGGCGATACGAAACATTTTCCGTTTTTCATGTTATGCATCCATTATTGGATACGAAAATATCCTACTGATGGGAAAGAATAATCTTCAGAAGCTTTCCAGCTAATTACACTTGATTGAAAAATTACGAAATCAAATGTATTTGGTCGCTGTGTTCGCCATATAATTAGAAAACATTAAAATAAACTCTTTCGCATGGATGTATTCTTCAATTCCCAGGGAACTGGCAGATTATTTTTCAGCAACGATTAGATCTTTCCGGAATTTTCTCGATGCTGTATGGCATCCAAACGAAAATTCTCATTTCAGTTTGGCCTGCAAAAAACTTTTCTGAACTCTAATCCATCAAGTTTGGAGCCCTGAAAAGGGCTGTTGATTATATGCTAAGCTAATATAGCACGCTCTCCTCGGATACGATGGGCCAGCTGGATGTCCTTGGGCATGATGTGACGCGTTTTGCATGGATAGCACACAAATTGGTATCTTCGAATAAGCCTCCTGCAGCGTCATAACCGCGGAACTTTGGAAGCGCAAGTCGGTTTTGAAGTCCTGAGCAATTCCACGAACCAAATGCTGCAAAGGTAGCTTGCGGATCAGCAATTCGGTCGACTTCTGATAGCGACGAATTTCATGCGAATTTCCCGGTCGATAGCAATGTGGCTTCTTCACGCTTCCTGCGGCTGGTGCGCTTATCCGAGCTGCTTTCGTGGTGCCTTACCACCGAAGGACTAACGAGCTGTCTGCTTAGTCCCGATGAAACGAGTCCTCACGGTGCGAGAGTAGAGTAAGAAATGAACGAAAGCAAGGGAAGTGTCATTTTATAAAACATAACAGAATCGAATGTAAACCCCACCCTCTTTATTATATAAGCTTACTGTATACTCACGAATATAATAAGGGTGGGATTTAGATTCTATACTTTTATGGTTTATAAAATGACGCTTCCTTTGCTTTCGTTCATTTCTTACTCTACTCTCGCACCGTGAGGACTCGAGCTCGTTAGTCTTTCGCAGACAGCTCGTTAGTCATTCGGTGGTAAGGCACACGAAGTCAGCTCGGATAAGCGCACCAGTAGCAGGATAGGTGGAGAAGCCACATAGCTATCGACCGGGAACTTTGCGTGAAATTCATCGCTATCAGAAGTCGACCGAATTGCTGATCCTCAGCTACCTTTGCAGCATTTGGATCGTGGAATTGCTCAGGACTTCAAAACCGACTTGCGCTTCCAAAGTTCCGCGGTTATGACGCTGCAGGAGGCTTATTCGAAGATACCAATTTGTGTGCTATCCATGCAAAACGCGTCACATCATGCCCAAGGACATCCAGCTGGCCCATCGTATCCGAGGAGAGCGTGCTATATTAGCTTAGCATATAATCAACGGCCCTTTTCAGGGCTCCAAATTTGATGGATTAGAGTACAGAAAAGTTTTTTACAGGCCGAACTGAAAGGAGCATTTAGCGAAAATCGTGGTTTCGATAATAAATCGTTACCGATAGGTGCCATGGATATGGATTTCTTAATGAAGAATATGAAATACCATGACATGATGTAGTGAATATATCCGAAGAAATCACTTTGGTGAAACTGCATTATAAAATTATTTGTGTACGAATGCCGCAATCGATAGTCGACTCTAATTTGCGCTGGGTAATTTCCTCGGAGGACTCGATTCCTCCTTTGAACATTAATAATCTCTTTCTGGCCAAACGATGTGGTATGAATCACATTATTTGAATGATAGAATGAAGAAGTTTTCTGCCAATTTCCTTCATCCTCCAAACGTATCTTTCTCCCGTTTGTCGTTTTCGCGTTCGCTAATCCTTTCTCACAACACCCATTTCTCGTTTGAGAAATTGTTGAGTAAACATTGTTTGCCAGTGCGCGTAGAGCGGGAATTCCTAAAGATTCATTGCACCTCTAATAAATTGCCGAAAGACGTGGTCTTACGTTGATCGCACTTGATTGAAAAAATCCAAAACGAAATGTATTTGGTCGCAGCATTATATGAGTAGAAAGTAAATAATCGCTCGAAAATTATTTGATTTTCGCGATGTGAAACATTTTCCGTTTTTCATGTTATGCATCCAATATTGGATACGAAAATTTCCACTGATGGGGAAAAAAATATTCAGAAGCTTTCCTGTTAATTGCGATTGATTGAAAAATAACAAAACCAAATGTATTTGGTTGCAGTGTTATATGGATAGAAAATATTAAAATAAACTCATTCGCATGAATGTATTTTTCAATTCGCAGGGGAACTGGCAGATTATTTTTCAGCAACGAGAACTCCGCGCGTGTATGTGTGTGTGTGTGTGTGTGGCGGCTGCTCCGATGTTTCAAGCGGAACCGTGGCATCACTCTCCTCCTGATGGATTCCCTTTTGGCCTTAGGTGCACAAACAGGCTCTTGGTGACACCGTTCATCAGCGTTTTCATGATAAACGAAATTAGCTTCACAACAACAGCGACAACATGCTCCAATCGCTGTTCAATCATAACTGAATGGGTTTACGAGCGGCGCTCGCTTATATACCGATTGGTGATTTCAATAGCCTGTTTTGAAAGCAATTTTAAGACTATTGAAACAAGTTTTTGGATGAAAAAGTAACAAGTATATGACGCGTAGACATTTTATCTTTCAAATGAAGTGTTTATCATACCATTTCGTTCAGTTGTTTAAGAGCTATTAACGCTCAAAATCTCGGTCTCCAGCGTAACGCTTTCGTTCTCGAAACTTTGGTTTTACACCCCGGTATAGAAATGAAAGACGTAGTCCTACGTCAAAACGAGCGCTCTATCATGAGTAAAAACTTTGTCTAAGACCGTTTTTGTGTAGCGAATAACTGTCAAGTTCTAAATGCTAATTTCCACTTAAATGCATCTCCTGGACCATTGTGCATTGTGGCGATTACCATGTCCTCAACACTGTCTACATGGGAAGCGTGAAGTTCAGGAGCTCACCGCTCATGCTGCCGGGAACCACGATTCATCTCATTTCTCAGGGTACGAACCTGTACGATCTCGCAGAAATTCATCTGTGGTGACACGGGCAAGAGTGGCTGCGCTCCTCATCATTACTGTGGCCTGCTAAATGTGTTCCAGTCAAATCACTCCCTTCTGAGGTGTTGAATAAGAACCGGCTGATACCGTAGCTCACCACTACTCCAGATTTCGTTCACTGCTACGAATCAGTGCTCTCATTCGAGGGTTTGATGAGAATTGCCGCCGTCATATCGTCATGAACCTCTCATTGGTCCACTCATCTGATCTACACACAGCCCCTTAGAATAAAGTGACCAGATGGTCAAAGGTCTAACGCGGGACACAAAAAACAAAACGTTATGTATATACGTTATGTGAAAATAAACCATAGTTTAGCGAGTCTCATTTATTCCTGAAACACTTAACATGTGTCCTTGCAATTAAACCTGATCTGTATTATTTCTTTCTAAGTATCATCATTCAGTTGTGATTTATCGGTGGTTTAGATTTTGTTTACGCCTGAAAATCACTCGGTCAGTTAGAGCATTAAAGCCTGGCAAGCACGATTCAAATTCAACAATTTTCTTCAAATTACCGAAATGCTCGAAAATTTCAATCCATTTTTCATCCAATTTAGTGTTGACGTATGCATTAAAAAAATGAACTATTTTCGGATGGCGATGAAAAAAAAACTTCGAAAAATAATTTAATGAAACAAATTTTCCTTAAATATTACGTTTATTAAGCCTACAACAAATATTATTCAAGGCTGTTGATAAGCAGCAGCAGTACTGTCAAGTAACTTTATGATTTTTTCATACTATCAACTTCACCCCACAGCAAAGGAGTTGGACATCCTGAGACACTTTGTGTCCGCCAGACATAGCCGATCTGGTATTTACAACATCCTCTTCCTGTCGCTCCTTAAGCCGGGAGGTCGAAACAACCGGCCAAACGGTGAAGGAGAATCTGGCCAGAATGGACATTTTTATGCGGAAGCGTCAGAAGAGACCGATAGTATCTGAGCAGCAGACAATCACCCAGAAGGAGTAGCTTCAGGTGCTGGTGAAAAACTTCTTTCCGACGAAAGAAGTGAAAAACTTCTTTTCGTGCTCATAATGGAAGACGAGATGTGCTTGATGCTAGAATTCAACTTCAATACTTTACGTTCCCCAGGTAAGCGATGAATTCGAATATATCATCCACATCATCCACGCTCTTCTTTCGAGTCATATGGTGAACGGGGAACGAGTACGAAGTGCTTGCCGAAACTTGCGGAGGTGATGTGGTCTTTATACCGAAACGGGGATCAGCCCATTATGCCAAAACATCACTTAAGCATGGATAATGGATCAGCTGGTGATAAACATTGTCGCGTAGACCGCCAACCTTCCCAACATACCCCAACTGCGGCTTGTAGAAAACTTTTGGGCGAATGCCAAAATGGAGAGATAGATGACTACCAAAGCCACGGAAAGGTGAAAGAACATGTTGACATACATATTTTCAACAGTCATGATTGAGGTTCCGGCCAACATTTGCTCCATTTGCGACACTTCATCAAACAACCCTGCCTCTTCCTGTCCAGCATACACTAGTTCTTCCAGGTTATTTAACACGTTAAGCCCTGACCGAGCTAGAGGACCAAAGATGAACTTTTCGTTTGACTCACGTTGGTCCCTGCGGATCAATAGGGGACTTTTATAAAAATCATTACAAATCTTTATAAAAATCAAATCTTTATGAAAATCAATTTTTCGATTTTGTTGCTGTCGTTTCCTGTTGACACTCTTTAAACAAAAAGTCCACTGTCGGTGCGATGGAACCAGCTCAACGTATTAATCGTGAATGCATTGGAAGCGCTCTTGAACAGTCTGACAAATAAAAGTTTTATTTTGAGGTTCATCCATTTAAGAAAATTAACATGATCAAATTGTAATACTGAAATATATTGATATCGCGGGACATTTTCGTTCCTTTTGCCAAAAGCGGGACGTTTCGCGGAAGGTAATCCTACGCGGGACATTTTGTTGAAATGCGGGACTGTCCCGCGTAACGCGGGACGTCAGGTCAGTTTACATTAGAAACAAGTGCAATCCGCTTTCTAAGACATACATTGTGGTCTCTGTATGCACGGCTATCAAAGCAGTTCATTTTGAGTTGGTCTCTGCCCTCACCAGCAAAGTCTTCATCGCTAGTCTTTGTCGATTCATCAAGCGCAGAGGAAATCTTGAGCACTTATATTGTGACAACGTGACAAACTTTGTGGGTGCCAAGCTGTTAAACGTACCCAACGAAACCTAATACAACCCCTAGAAACATCCTGATCGACCTCTGGATGCCATCCCAGACAAACAACATGTTTCAGAAACCAGTCTATCCTGATGGAAGCGAGTACAGAAGCTCATTCAACATTTTTGCTTCCGTTGACACCGAGACTATTTGACAACTTTGCAGAACCGATATTGCCGGAATCGAGTTTTCGACAACCTTGACGTAGGTTCCATCGTCGTACTCAGAGAGAAAAATATTCCGTTTGAGCCGGAACTTATGAAGCCGATAATAAGAAGCTTCAGCAGCATCCGCAGTGAATTGCGCACTTAATTGCGTCTGAGAATAGCACCTTCTTCCAGCACCCGTAAATCATCCTAACAAACTGAAGCATGTTACATGGAAAATTTCAGTCTTTGATAAGTCACTGCAGAAATTGGCCCCGAAAGTATTAAATTTCATACACACACTCTTTACAGATACACGGGCCAAAGGTTGTGCAGTCCACTGATGATTCAACAAAAGCCAAAAGTTGTACCGCCATGACAACTCTACACGAGCTGATGATTGCGCCGGCTAGTGACCATTCTATTCTGGATTCCTCGAGAAGACGCACCACGCTAGATATGGGGTACAGACTAGGGGGGCGTTGCTGATTAATGGTCAGCTGCATCCCAATAGGAAGTATCCCGTGTCGGGCACAGGTACAGATCATTGAAGACAGCAACATCACAATTACGAAAACACTTGTAATACTAACCTCGAGCCAACCGCGAGTAATCGGTTACATATTACTAACATAGTTATAAGGCAAACATTGTCGAAATATTGAACTCCCGGCCCCGTCAGGTTGACGCCATATGAGCCTTAATAAAAATATATATTTTGGATAAAAAAAAAAAAAAATGAGATTTTTCTTCATTTTCCGGCCTATTCACCAGATCCAGTACCTAAAACCACTTATTCAACCGGTATTGGACAATATGAGGGTAGTAAAGCAGAAATCGCTGGTAACACTAATTGAGTTCCAGTATGTTTTCAAGGAATGGATCAAATGGTCGGTGTTAAGTCAGAGGGGACCAAGTCGCAAAATTAAAAAAATCGCTAAGCTACATATCACACTTATCCAGATTCGGAAAATCATGCATACAGCAGGAATAACGGATCGAAATTGTTAAGACTGATCAACGAAAAGCCCTCAAAGTATGCAGACAGAGTGGACCATGTACTATTTAGAGTAATGCGGGGCAAAGGTGCGCACTAGGGTGCCAATGAAAAGGGTCATCTCGAGTTTCAAAAAGTTACCCCATAAAAAATGTTCACCACCTCGAAAAAACACCCTATGCAAAATATCAGCTCAATCGGACTTAGGGAAGAGTGGCGCAAAGCGGTCAAAGTTTGAGTTTTTTGAAAATCGAAAAAACACCCATTTTTTTAGATAACTGTAAATCTCGACGAGTCATGCAATTTTAAGACATTTGGCATCCAAATTTTTTTTTCAAAACCTCGATTTTCGGCGATGTTTTTGTTTTTCAAAAAACAACCCAAATTTTAACGTCTGCGACACCAGTAAATGAGGTTCGAATGAGCTAATATTTTGCATAGGGTATATTATTGTGCAAATCAACATTTCGTAGCAAGTTCCGAATGAAAAATCGAGATAACTATTTCTATTGGCACCCTAAACCATACTTTTCGTTTCACATGCCGAAAAAACGAGTGCCCCAGAGTGCCGATTTTTGACAAAAAATCATCAAAAATTTTTTTTCGAAAACCCCGATTTCCTTTCCCCCCTTGGGTGATTTTTCGATTTTCAAAAATTTCAAACTATGACCGCCTTGCGCCACTCTCCCTTAAATCCGATTGAGCTGAAATTTGACATAGGGTGTTTTTTCGAGGTGGTGAACATTTTGTATAGGGTAACTTTTTGAAATTTTAGGGTCGATTTTTTCCGATACATTCATTGGCACCCTAGTGCGCACCAAACTGTTGTCGTCCTATAACTTTTGAAATAAAAGCAAAAAAGAATCCGTTTGCTTACCAAATTGTAACTATATAATTACCTTCGAAACGTAGTACAAGCATTTCTCGAGTTGTGTTTGTAATTCGACAAATACCAATTTTAATAGGAAAAGACAAATGCCCACCTTTGCCCCGTAGTGAGGGCAAAAGTGCGCACTTTCGCAAAATCAAACGCCAGACGCCGTAAATCTTTGAGAGTCATAGAAAGCTTTGTCCAGTGCCCTGCAGTGGTCCGCCAGATCCTCAGACTGCTCACTCGTAAATACCTATCTGAACCGCCCTATGTGCTCGCTGGCACATCCCAGCAGAGGTAGAAATGTCAATAAAAGAAGATTCAAATCATAAATCACTCTCTTATATGAGCCTCTTCCTCAGAGCTGATTCAGAAATACCGAGGTCTGCCGCAATCCGACGCTTCGAGAATTCCTTTCGAAGCCTCTGTCGGGCCATTCGAGCATTTCTGGGGTACATTCCTTCAAATCAGTTTTCTTCTTGTGGGTCCCGTTAAAAATTTTATAATTTTTTTTTTGTTCAGAGTAAACGCTAGTGCGAACTTTTACCCCACAGCCATTGCGTACCTTTGCTCCACAAGCAATTTTTGAACTAATCGATGTTTTAAAAAAAGCTCTTGAACTTTCTCACAAAAACGAATACGCACTATCTTCTACTATAGAATGAAGGTTTCCTTGACAGTGTAGTTTCGAACTTTCCAGTTTTTAGGTACCTAAATCGTCATCTCCCAAAACTGAAAAAAATAGATCAAAACATCGCTCTCAGCTCTCTAGAGCACTGAGAGCACAAGGCAGACAATCGGATATCCCCGTCCGGGATATCTTAGGTAGCCGGGATCCTGATCTTCTGCTTCATCTATACCTGTTCCTCAGAAACGCCGATGTCAACGTTTAATGATGTTTCCTTCGTTGTGTCCCCGTTTCATATCCCTCCTATCCGATCGATAAACTTTTACTTAGTCGCGGCAATACATACACACACTCTTTACAGATACACGGGCCAAAGGTTGTGCAGTCCACTGATCATTCAACAAGAGCCAAAGGTTGTACCGCTCATGACAACTCTACATGAACTGATGATTGCGCCGGTTAGTGACCATTCTATCCTGGATTCCTCGAGTCGAGAAAGACGCACCACGCTAGATATGGGGTACAGACTAGGGGGCGTTGCTGATTAATGGTCAGCTGCATCCCAATAGGAAGTAGCCCGTGTCGGGCACACGTATAGAGCATCGAAGACTGCAACATACCAATTATGAGAACACTTGTAATACTAACCTCGAGCCAACCGCGAGTAATCGGTTACATATTACTAACATAGTCTAAGCAAACATTGTCAAAATATTGAACTCCCGGCCCCGTTAGGCTGACGCCATATGAGCCTTAATAAAATATATATTTTGGATTAAAAAAAAAAAATCGCAAAATGTTTCGCTTTTTTGGATCGATTCTTTGTACCCGAAAAAATCGTAAAGATAGATCTTTTTCTCTCGTCCTTTTCGGTCTTAGAGTTTTTTTTTCAATGTACATCGATTTTAATCTCACCAACTGACAAATTTGATAATGTCAAGTTATGATAGTGAATAGGATTGAGCTATCTCGGATCGATATTTAGAAGATCGATCTTTTTCTCTCCGATTTGCGATTTTTCGGATCGATTCTTCCCACTCAAATAAAATTGCGAAAATCTATCTTTTCTTTGCTATATTTTCGAACTTTTTGACCGTAGAAAAAAAATTGTACACTTGTTTTTTGTGAACATTGATTCTCCCCACAATCCACAAATTTCATAATCATTGGATCCTTTTCAAGGTTGTTAAATAAGTGGTAGTAAATTTAGGAGGAGCAGCTTTGTAAGTTTGGTCATTACAAAACAAGTGGTCACAAGTTATATTTACACCACCACATTCACTAGGCTGACCGTGAAAATTGTGACGAGATGAGATGGTGACATCAGGTCCAGATGGAGCTCAATTTTCATAACAGAATTGCACACTTTGACTCACAACTGTTAATTGAATAAGAAATATTTCGAAATTGTTCAGTCATAGTGAACCAAGTCTTGAATAATGCTTCATTTGGTTCAGTCAGAGTGGACCATGTACGTATAGGCAGCCAAATAACTGCATTTTTTCGCATGATTCTTGATGTTTTTTTACAATTATAAGACGTCAAAGTATTGTCAGAGAGTAGCTAACATTTCTGAGAACAACATTGATCAAAAACATTATATGCTTTGAAAATTGGAGGGCACTAGAAATCAAGTTCGTTTTTCTCGAAATCATAAAAATGTCACATGGTCCGGCCTGACTTTACACCGACCAAATGATGTGCATTGCATCCGACGAGAACTACTTCAGGAGGATGTTTGCTATTTTGTTTTCCGTTATCTATTCGGACATCCCCACCATTGAATTTTTGAACGAGAAATTCTCAAACACAAAACTCACATTTTCGAAAATTGGTTCATCCATCAAGATAAACGGACAGC
Source organism: Toxorhynchites rutilus septentrionalis (assembly GCF_029784135.1). Lineage (NCBI taxonomy): Eukaryota > Metazoa > Arthropoda > Insecta > Diptera > Culicidae > Toxorhynchites > Toxorhynchites rutilus. Next base: position 65,021,657 of record NC_073745.1, read on the forward strand.
ATTTATGCGGAGAGCGAATTGAGAAAAACATCACACCCACACCACCGCGAATCATCTTATCAGTACGGAATGTTTGCGTTCACGTAAGTGCTAAAACGTAAATTCCAGCATCCTTCTGCTCTCTAGCATGCTCTCATCTCACAGAGGGAGAGCCATTTCTGTTTGTTTGGGTGGAGAATACACACGAGCGAGAGCGAGCATTAAAGGAAAGGGGGGAGCGTGGTGTCGTCCTTGCTGTACTCGGGACGGATGAACTGTGGGATGCCGGATGCTGTCAGGCTCTCCTCACGCGCACAAGACACAATTCGTTCCGGAGGCTTTTCCACCGAATTCCGAGGGTAAACGCTCGCAGTTCTGTTGTTGGTCTTATTCGAAAGGGAAATGTGACAGCAAAACAAAAAAAGGTCTGTCACTCATATGACACTGCCGGCGGTGAAATTCAACAGCTTCGCGTGATAATGCGTGGGGCTTTGAACTGTTCTCTGAAGTGCGTATACCAACGCTAGCCACACAAGGTTACTCAACTGAGAGGTGACAAACAAGAGGATGCTTGAAATTTCGATTCCCATCTCGCAACAGTAGCATAATCAGTCGGACACGGTCTAATTGAATTAAACCTCCTTTATAACCTCTTGCCACTTAGTTTCACTCAACCAGAACCATACACGCGCTCCGGATTTTATGGCTTAAGTCTCGCGAATTGACGTTTTGCATCGCCGTCACTCGACGATGAATGACGACAGGCGCGAAAGAGCTCAGCCAGGAGCAGCAGTGGGACCGCTGGCTGTCTGCTGGCTGAACAAAACACGGGACATGTGTGTATTTTCTCCGATGGCAAGCGAAACGTTATTTTTAGCTTCCCGTGCGAAACTGGCAGAAATTGTTAACCATCGACACCGAATCTGTCCTTTTTCTTTCGCTCTGCCGCTTTCTTGACGGTTTATTCTATTTATTTATTTATTTATTGTCTAGTTTTGTTTAGAATGTACATGTTGCACCTTGCACTCTTGCCAAATCGGGTTCATTGAGGGAGATGCTCTAAATTACGGGTGCTTAGTGCGGAGCGTTTCGAACTTACATTATGACGTTGGTTGGTTATAGTTTCGGATCGAGAATTTAACTGCTTCTGGCTTTTTTCGATGAGGTATGGAATGTTGTCGCTTCAATTTGTGGTACAATTTTCGAATATGAACAGCTGCACCAGAGAAAGATTGAGAAACGTAAAGTACATAATTTCATCGTTTCTTTCATTTTACAATTAGAATACAAATATGCTATTCTTGTTCTGACATTATCTTGTTTTTTTTTTACATTGTGAACTAAAACAAAAGTCCATTCATTTTCTTCTCACGTAACGCAATCGCCTGCGGCTTTCCTCACTTAACTCCGATAACATAAACCCTATGAGTAGTGGATCCCGAAATGAATCGAAAGTATTATCCATGCGATGCACCAGGGACATAAAGCATCCACACAAGACCCTCGGCACGAGTTCAAGGAAATTTGCCAGACGTAGAAACAAAACTCATGATTTATTGCCGCGTCCCAGCGACTTCTCCCCACTCATCTGGTTGCCGGTCTGGTTGGTTGTTTGGGGTTTTGTTGTTGCGGTTGCAACGAGAACACGAACAACACTGCACTGATTTAGAAGAGATGGAACTCCGCTTTCCATTAAGCAGTTGGGTGACTACTTCCACCCCAGGACGCGGACCGAGGAAGTGAATTATCAACTGTACGATCCGATCGTTGCGTTGTTGTTTGGATCGTGTTGTTTTGGTAGCGTGCCGTTGGGTGGGTGGATGTGTAGGCCAAAGCGCGAGAATTAAAATTATTAAATGGATTTTCTTGGAAAACAGATGGGAAAGCCGTTGCCGCGCGGTTTCTTTGCGATGATACTGTGGTGGCAAAGTTTGGAATTGTTTTTTCTCATATTGAAATGGCTATAAGCAGCGCAAAACAGTTGAAGTATTATTCCTATGAAACAAAATGGAATCAACTTCTCAGAATTGGACTTCCAAAGAAGACATCGCCAACAGATTATAATTTATTTGATACTGTATCCATTCGCTTATAGATGCGGAATTTTGTTACAAAACCGTTTCCCTAAAGATGAATTCAGCGGCAACTCAAATATAACGATATACAGACGTCATAAAATAAATATGGGTATCTACATTAGGATGGCAATGGATGTATGGAAAAAATTTCATCATCGACTTTAAAAAACGAACCATGTACATATTGTTCATTGACCCAAAAAAAATACCTATGCAAAATTTTAGCTCAATCGGACATGGTTTATGAGTGTCTTTGCCTCAAAGTTTTGATTTTTTGAATCTCGAAAATCTTCCAAGGGGGGGAAGTAAATCAAATTTGGAAAATCGAAATTTTATTTTCGATGCCAAATGCAAATGACTGCATATAACGTCGAGATCTGGTGTTATCTAGAAAAAAAAATTTTGGCCGAAAATTGACCTTTTTGATTTTTTGAAATAACACCTGATCTCGAGCGCTAAAACGCTAGAATGAAGCGAGCAGGAAAAAGGTTGCATGGTTACACCAAATTGTAGACGTTCTGACACCTTACATTTGACACTACCAAAAATTCGGTAGGTAACACCATTCCCGAGATCCAAGAGGGGGTCGGTTCAGGACGACCTGTCGGATTAGGACTACCTTCCCCTACACGAAGTTCGATGCCGTCGATGTCGAATGGCGTGACAATGTTGTCACATTCGTACAACCTGATTGGATTTGACTCGATCTTATGCCAGGAATGAAAAATTGAGAACCGTTCGGATGATTCTGACTCGATTGGATTCCAGAGCAAGGGTGATTAAAGAACTTCTTCAAAATCGATTGCCCTTGATAGTCAGTTTTCAACTGACAAGATCGAAAAATTGTTCAAACAAGATTCAATTTATCCAAACATTTGTACATTGACTCCTGTGCTTCCTCCGGCAACGATCGAGAAGTTGTTTCTTGAATCTTTTTTGACATAGGGCTACGTCTTTCATTTCTATACTGGGGTGTAAGTTCAATGTTTCGAAAAGTTACGCCGTTACGCGTTACGCGTTACGCCGAAGCAACGAGATTTTGAGCGTTAATACCTCCTAAACAACTGAACGAAATTGTATGATAAACACTTCATTCGAAAGATAAAATGTCTACGCGTTCGTATATGCTTGTCTCAAAATTACTTTCAAAGCAGGCTATTGAAATCACACCAATCGGTATATAAGAGAGTTCCGCTCGGAAATCCACTTAGTTATGATTGCGCAACGATTGATGTAGGATCGCTGGAATGAATAGATGTTTCCCTAACACAGACTTCAAAACCATGGAAACAGACTTGGGGAAATCGGCATTGCAAAATAGATGCAAGCTGGAGTCAGGGGAAATCGACATTGCAAAATAAATGCAAGCTGCGGTTACTTTTGTACTCGCTTGCATTTCTGCAAATCGGAATGAGTTTCCCTAACACAGACTTCAAAACCATGGAAACAGACTTGGGGAAATCGGCATTGCAAAATAGATGCAAGCTGGAGTCAGGGGGAATCGACATTGCAAAATAAATGCAAGCTGCGGTTACTTTTGTACTCGCTTGCATTTCTGCAAATCGGAATGAGTTTCCCTAACACAGACTTCAAAACCATGGATCCTGGGGAAATCAGCGATTATCATGCGAGAACTTATTGAGATCGGCATTACATCGCATCACAAAAATGAAACGAAATGAAATATTAATAATCTTCATGACTCATAGTGATAATACTCGATGACTCAATTTCTTCTATGATGGATTGAGCAGTAGAACCAATACGACTTGATTGTGATAGTCTGCAAACCGATGCCTTAGAATAAGACTAATAATAAGAATAAGACAATGGAAAGAATTTACAATCCATTATCCATTATCTATCCATTAAAAATAAAGTGACTTCATGAGTTAATGTGTATTTTACCTCAACGTATCACGAAATCGTAAGTATTTTTAACTTGTTTTCTTCTTTCTTCCCCATAAACATCATATTCAATGTAATCAATGACGTTCTATTTTTTTTTGTTTACCAATACACATATACTTCATCTATCATTCCACCCTGTTATGTTTCACACTGATATTCATTCATTATTTTCAGTAGACAGTGAAACTTCCTGCCAGAAGCTAATTTTCTTTTATTGTTCGTTACAAACCGTTTGACGGTTATGAGTACATACGACCCTTTTCAGGGCTACTGTTTGGAGTTTCAAAAGAGTTGAACTAACAGATTTCTGAACAATGAAAAGAATTACATTTTAAAAAAACAACTGTTTTGAACAATCACAGTCCTACGTTAAACTTCCGTCCGTGCCCCTAGGCTCCGACCCTTCTACTTTTTTATATATTTTTTTTTTTCGATCGTGGTATGTGACATCAGCATTTTTAGCTAGCTGATACGATACTCTAATTTGAAATTGCGAATGACTTATTTATAAATACGAAATAAGTTGAAAGCGAACGGGGCATGAATTGCAATATTTCCTGCGGTCATGAACCGAGAGCCATACGAGTTTTGTAGTTTCACCGTCATACAAATTAAGGCAGAATTATGGTACAAGGTGCAACAATTCGGTCACTAAGTTCGTTGGTTGAGCGGTATTCCAAAACAGTACGGAGGAAAGTGGAATGGAGGTTGTGAACCTGAAGCGTGAAAGAGCGAGGTTGATTGCAGGCATCTGAAATTGTGCATTTTCTCAATAATTTCAGTGCTGTTCAGATGCCGAAACGTAACAACGAAACGTTTTCAACGTAAATTGTCGTATCGAATAGAATTCTCAAATCGTGTGGACTTCATATGAAAAAAAAAATCTTATGAATCACACGATCCGTACAAAGGGGCGTGCAAGAGAGATATATTTCTTTTGGCTTGAACGAACCCTATCAGAAATCTCGAGAAAATACTACATGGGCTGCAATGTCCCGGGATTTTCGATGAAAACAATCGTTATTTGGGCAAAGCCTGTATTTATTCCTCAACATAGTTTCCTTCGAATGCAATACACTTGGTATAGCGAGTTCCCAGCATTTCGATTCCCTTTCTGTAGTACGAGACATCTAAGTCTTCGAAAAATGCTTCAGTTTCTGCGATGACTTCCTCATTCGATGTGAATCTCTTTCCCTGGAGCCACCGCCTTAGGTTCGTGAACATATAGAAGACGCTGAGGGACAAGTCTGGAGAATATGGTGGGTGAGCAACCAATTGGAATCGTAATTGGTCCAACTTGGCCATCGCTTTGAGGGACGTATGTGACGGGGCGTTGTTGTGATGGTACATACACATTTTTCTTCGCAATATAGGGTCGTTTTTTCTTTATATCTTCATTCAGTTTGTCCAATAACGCTGCATGATACTCTCCAGTACTTTTTCCCTTTTGCAGGTAATCAATGAAGATTATGCCAAGCGCATTTAAAAAAAACAGAGGCTGAAACCTCCTCGGCCGACCGTTGGTCTTTTGGCCGCGTTGGCCGACTTTCGTGACTTGTCAGCCACTCTGCAGACTGCCTATTGGACTCAGGAGTGTGGTAATGGATCCACGTTTCATCCATTGTCGCAAAACGTCGAGAGAAGTCTACTCGATTACGCTTCAACAACGCCAAACCGGCTGCTGAATCATCAACGCGTCGCTGTTTTTGGTCGACGGTCAGCAAACGCGGCACTCATTGCGCGAATAGCTTTTTCATGTCCAAAATGTCGTGCAAAATGTATCCCACTCGTTTTTCGAAATACCTACGGTCTCAGCTAACTCGCCTAACTTCACTTCCACGTTCAAAACGAGTCGATGCACTTTTTTACGATTTCTGGATTCGTAGCCTTTTATGGCCTTCCAAAGCGGGATGCGTCTGTGGTGCTTGTACGGTCCATTTTTTTACGAATGCTTATGTAGTGACACTTAAACAACTGTAGTTTGTGAACAAATAAACGAAATGTCACAAAACTTCACACATAAACTGGTGACAGATGAACCTCTAGAAATGAATTTTGTTCATCTTTCAGTGGCGCCATCTGTTGATTAATCCCGGGACTTTTCAGCCTATGTAGTATTTCTAGTTTTGAAAGTGTGTAACTTAATTTGTTACGTTTCCACAAAATGGCTCAAGGTGTTATAAATAGTCGACGGCGACAGCTTATTTATGCTGGATCGTGAGGTGTCAACATCTGTCAACCGAATGTTGTTTACAAGTCTTTGAGTTTTACTGTATTGAAAATTTCGAGCTCGTTGCAAACAAGCACTATTCGCGGGAAGTTTTGATTTCCTGTTTCCATTACAAAAAAACAGCCAGAGCGCATCAAATGTTCGTAAAATTGCACATGGTGACTCTGCACCATCGGATAAATTTTGTAGGGAAAGATTTGGGCGATTTAAAAGTAGTGATTTTATAGTTAAAGACAAAAAGCAACCGAAAAAGTTTGAAGACAAAGAATCAGAAACATTACTTGAACAAGACTCGTGTCGAACGCAAACATAGCTTCAAGAATCATTTGTAGTAAACTCGACAAGCTATTTATAATCAACTCGAAGCTGCAGGGTTCATCCAAAATCAAGGAAATTGTGTTTCATACGAACTATGTCGAACGACGATTCTGCATGTTCGAAATGTTGCTTGAACTGCACAGAAGGAAGTCTTTTTTGCACCGAATCGTTACCGGGGACGAAAAAAGGATTCACCACGACAATCCAAAACGCAAAAGATCGTAAGTGAAGCCCACCGAACCAGGAACATCAACGCCGAAACAAATATCCACGGTCTAAAAGTAATGCTCTGTATTTGGGGGGATCAAGTGGGTCTGATTCCCTATGAGTCGCTCAAACCGGGTCGAACGATCCATGGAGACTTTTACAGGCAACAGTTGATCCGTTTAAAGCGAGCTATTACCGAAAAACTTCCAGTTGATCCGACCAGACACGAGTCGATAACACTCCATCATGAAAACGCTCGGCCTCATGTTGCTGTTTGAGTTTAAAATTGTTTGCAAAATAGTGGATGGGAAATTCTGGTTCCTACCTTATAACCAGACCATGACCATGCCCCTGCCAACTACCATTTGTTTCGATCGATGCAGACCGCTTTGAGTGGATTGCTTCAGAACAAGGTACCGTTTTGTCTCATATTCCGAACAGTCCCAAATTCCGAACACTTCATTTTTAAATGTAAATTTACTAAACTTTTGTGTTGTAAATAATTGAATAATAAAAACACAGACATTCTTTGAGGTATAGGCTTCATTTTGACATCATTTACAGGTATCGATACAGCCTATAATTTATAATATTAGACATTTGCAAAAAAGTGACAGTCAAAACCAATGATAAAATATTTGCGTTAGTTAATTCCGTAAAAAACAAGCATCGTTCATTTTTCAGTTTCTGTAGTTGTTTCAACTATTCTGTTTGCTTTTTTCATGTTAAGTGCTAGAGAATGTAAAAACCTACAATAACTAGTTGAAAAAAAATATATTTTATGCAGAAATCTTCATTAAAATTAATATTGAAGTAGTGTTCGGAATATGAATCAAGTTTCTACGCATGATTCAAGTTCCGAACACTTCATTTTTAAATGTAAATTTACTGAACTTTAATGTTATAAATAAATGAACAATCGAAACTCTGATATTATTTGGGTTATAACCTTCATTTTAAGATCATTTACATGTATCGATACAGTCTATAATTTATAATATTAAGCATTTGCAAAAAAGTGACAGTCAAATGTTTGCCTTAGCATATTCTGTAAAATACAATCATCGTTAATTTTTCAGTTTTTGTAGTTTTTTCAACTACTTTGTTTGTTGTTTCCATGTTAAGTGCTAAAAATGGTAAGAAACAAAAAATGGATAAAATAAAATGATATTTTATGCAGAAATCTTCATTAAAATTAGTGTTCGGAATATGAATCAAGTTACTACACATGATTCAAATTGCGAACACTTTATTTTTAAATGTGAATTTACTGAATTTTAATATTATAAATAATTTAATATTCAAAACCCTGTCATTCTTTGATTATAGTCTTCATTTTAACATCATTTACAGGTATCGATACCGATATAGCGCCATTGGTCCCGAAACCATGTAAACTATAAGAAGCAAATACAATCGATAATTACAAAAGCCCATTTTCTTTTGCGAGCATAACATTTTTCCAAAAAAGACTAGCTGATTGACTTTTATTTGATGTACCGATCATATGAATCGGCTTAGTGGTTTAAAAGTTATGATTTTTTTTAAATTGCATTTTTGCTGTTCGAAATTTGAGACAAAAGTGTTCGGAATATGAGTCAGTGACAAAGATGATGTTCGGAATTTGAGACAAAAGTGATAAAACATATTTACAGTTTTTCACCATCAATATGTATTAGTAAATCAATTTTATTGTAGTCAAATGAAAAAGAAGGCTCTATTGTATTCAAAAATCAAATTAATTTCGCGAAAGAGTACCATTTTGAGTAATGAAACACTGTTCAATGGCCATCAAAGCTTAAGTGTTCGGAATATGAGACAAAACGGTATCACAAATTGGGTGGATTTATTCTTGTCTTCTAAAGATAAAAGTTTCTTTCGCGACAGAAACCGCGAACTACCAGAAAGATGAGCGAAAAAAATAGTGCCTAACGATGGATAACTTTGGATAATGTATTTATCCCTTTTTATTATTCATATAAATTTGTTTATCATGCGTTTTTCAACGAATTAGGTTGTACATCCAATAAAAGCGCTTCATTGATTTTTGTGGAAATCAGGAGAGTGGATTCATAAACAGTTTGGAAAGAAATTAGAAGAGATAATCATCAGGAGTGAAAGAATGAATGAAGTTGAGAAATAAAATCACACTTCGTAGATTCCAACGTACGTTCGAGTGGAAAAAGGACCATCCCTGGGGTTCTTGAAGTCCTGAAGTTAAGTCAATAACCTGACTCCCCCTACAAACAAACCATTAACTAAGACCGTGGGCTCAAATTCACGCCTTATGCGGACCAAAATGATCACGGATTTTTATTTTTTTTTTAGGTGGTTCAACTCCGAACATTCAGCTTAAAAGACACTGTTCTTGCTATTTCCCGCGCCCGTGGCTGTCTACACTCTGTCCAACTTCTATAAGACCACCCTGATTCTATTTCGTTGCAACACAAACAGTAAGAATTTCAACAAGATACATTCATACATTGTTGAATGCTTAGAATAAAGTATATTTAACGTCAATTTCGTTCAAAAGAGTTGTTTGTTTATCTATTGTGCTTAAATATGATAATTTCAGCTGTACAGTTTCTATAAGACCACTTCAAAATTCATAAGGATTATCAATGAAAAATTCAAAACGATCGGCTGATTTACATTGTAGCATGGTACACAAATTCAGATATGCCGGCCCCTTGATTCTGCAAAGCTTTGGAACTGCTTCTTTTGGGCAACTATCCACAAGAGGCATTTGTAGGGTTCCACTGAGTGCTCAGACGTCGATAGAACTGGGATGACAAAAATCATTCCATTCTAGCGACGCGGCACTCAGTATTTTCTTCTTTGTTTTGGAACATGTCTTTTGTGGAAACGTTGAGCTGCATCCTCACCCAAAGGGGGAGTGAAAGAGCTGTCCCTGTTTCTGGTTTGAAACTCTGCAAAAGAGCAGGTGCTTTGTGCCCAAATATGGGTTGGACGGAAGGTCCGGCAAAATCAGGCACTTGGGATTAAAGGTAGATGGCCTTAATGATTGAGGCAATTGTTGCGCGCGATAATTGGCTTTAGAACGTTATGTACTTGAGCACTTTTGTGGCAATTATATAACTACGACAAAATTGATCTAGCGCCTGACTGATCTGAGGATCTTGAAACTCTAAGCGGTCACTTTATCCTGGATCGTGGAAGAGGCTGGACCCGGCGGACATCGCCAAGAGCCTCGGTGTGTTAGCGTAGGTCAGTGAGTCGTGGCTTATTCTGAACAAGCCAGTCCTAGGATTTTTTGTTAATTTAAAGGTTTTTTTTCCCACGTAGAAACTTTGAAGTAGTGGCTAAGCTAGTGGCTCTATAAGGAGAAATAGGGAGTGAAATCGTGCTCATCGTGGTGAAACTCTCAGGTAACATGTGCTTGCTTTTGTTCCGTTATGATTTGTGTGCTGACTTCCCACGTGGGTGGAAACACATATCTATTCTGTCCAACAGCTGCAAATTCCCGACACACCGTATTCAGTTAGAGCCGCTCCAGACCCCACGGCGCTGCGATAAGGTGCCAGGAAACCATAGCCTGAAGAGCGCGAAGCGCTGGCAGGGAACAGTAACAGCAACGACGACGACCGGCTTAAGCGGGAGGAAACCCCGCTGATCCAAGCATCAGCAACGTCCACGGCAGCGGAAGAAACTCCGCTAAGCAGAGCGACAGCGATATCGACGACAGCGGAAGAAGCTCCGCTAATCCAAACAGCAGAGAATGTATATTGGACAGCGCACTCAAAAGGTCGTGAGTAACAAAACCAAAAACTATCCCATGCGCATGACGATATTGGTGCCGGTACGGTCGGGAAAACATAAGAGTAGCGATCGTAGCCGAGCAAGTTGATCGACCGGGATCATTGGCCCCCATGATGATAAGGTTACCCGGTTCGAACCCCAAATTTGACGAAATTATATATGATCATATACAACGAGTGAATTTACCTATCACGTACGTGTTGAATTGAATTGAAGTGAGATACCGAAATCCTAGGTCGCAGCGATGTATGTTTCCGCTGCATGAATATTAAATGGTTTATGAGATACGCACACAAATAACAACCACCCACCCCAATAATACAAATGAATGAAGTGTGTGGAGTGAGACGACGAATACTGTTGGGTGAAAGGAGAAAATAGATGGAAATGAGCACGGGACAAAAGCACGATTGATTAGGTGAAATTACTTGAGAGATGATGAATTAATAGAGAAGTTTAGAAAGGATTAAGAGCCAATCGAAGGATAGTGTAGTGAAGTTTAGGGAAAGAGGGGATACATGGAGAAAAAGGGAAATGAAGAAGTTGATTGATAAAATAGGAAATAAAGAATTGTAAATATGAAATGTTGAAAATTACTACCAAATATATGCATTTTTGTTTTAGAAGCTGGAAATTTAGTTAAAGCTCTTTGTTGTTTTGTGGGAAATTTATAGTTCCTGGAACTGGTTTGTGAAGGCATCACGATTTTCGAGCCTTGTTTTCCCCATTGGTCTTTTTTGGAGATTTTTGTTGGTTCTGGTTACCCAAGCGAGAAGGGAATACGGAGACCGTTGGTATTATTACCTGTGATGATAACGCAGGCAAAAGTGGGATCTATTTTGTCGATCTGAGGTCGATTGTTGCTAGCAACAATTGCCACAGCAATCAGTTCGTTTCCCAAAGTGCTTGGGACGGTCGAACCTGAAACCTTTCTGTGTTTGGGGGTTCAAAGGAAAAAACCTGCCCTTTGGCAGAGTCTCAGCTGGGCACCGAAACAGTGGTGAACGGCCTCCTTCGGGAGTGGCGCTTAAGCCGTTCACTAGCAACTCCCCCATTCATTCATACCCGACCGTCTCGGGTTACAACATGTCAATAATTGGCAACCTTGCCATTAACCTGGAAAATTCGTGTTGGAATAATATTTACCAAATGCTGCTGAACGGATTTCTCGATATTTTTCAATGTTTCCGAAATTGCGATTCTGAGCTCTTCAATTGTGGTGTACCGTTTTCCCTCAGTGTAGATTCTGCGTAAAAGGATCCTCCTAAGATTTTCAACAGGATTCAAATCTGGAGCCGATCAGTCCTAAAAATTAAGTTTTTGAACTTAATCCTTTGCTTAGTTTCCTTGCTGATATGAATAGTCGCATTTTTTTGCGGGAATGTGAACTTTTCGTGACGATATCCACGCAAAAACGCTAGGAGAGAGGATCCCAGAACATGTATGTAATCCTTGAATGATATGAAAGCTGTCTTGAGCTTTCCAGTTGCACAGAATCCCGCCCAAACCATGCACGAGCATCCACCTCCACCAAATTCCTGCTTGAAAAATACTGTTCCTTCTTCCGTAAATCACGTAAAATGAGGAGCTTTAACCTTTTAAACCCTCTTTATGTGAGGATTTTTTTACCAAAACCTGACGAATTGTCACCCAAGTAATATTCAAATTGAAATATTGCTTTATTTGCATAAGTGATTTTGAGGTTTTCGAATCTGTTCTAGCTATTTCCCGCTTATCCCGGTCAGAGAATTTCGATTTATGTGGAGCTCTCTCCTTCTTACCGTATCGTAGAGCATTTGTCAAATAATTGAGCACTACTTGATGAGATCGTCCAATCCAACGAGAATTTTTTCTGATACCAACATTTTATTGGTGATATGCATCGATTTTACTTTCTTTTCTCTCCGTGAGCACTTTTCCCTTCGGCATTTTCCAGATTTATTGATCATAACAACTAAAATAACTGAAAAATGTAACTGGTCTTATAGAAACTTGACACTTGAAAAATACAAAACCTTTGGTATACGCTCAGCGCTTGCACACACACACATATGAAAATCATGCAGTGTATGGTAGTCACCAATACCAACACACTAGAATATAAGTTGAAGCACCGTTTATTTATAATGGCACAAAGCAGCAATATCATCACCTGGTCTTATAGAAGTTGGGCAGAGTGTAGTTGACGTATACTTTCCAGCAAATGATCTATTGATTATTCCAGTGATAATCGATCACCCCTAACAGGACCGATGAAAATGGAACCAAATCGGCTAAACAGAAAATGAAAAAGGCAATCCCAAAATATTGAATGTTTCCGTTAGCTTCCAACGCCAATATAGTAGTAGAGTTTTCATACGAAATAAGAAAACTTCTCAGATTTCAGCGGTAGTAATGGGCCCGAGTCGGATCCAACCAGCAAGTCAAAATATGATTGACCAATTATTCGACCGAGTCGTACGTCGCATAATTGGCACGAGAGCAACAAAATACACGTAGGCGGTATCTTCATTCATTCGATCCTCGATGCTCGATCCCCGCTTCTGAACGGCAGACAAACTAAATCACTTGTCTACGATCTACTACTGGTGCTGCTAAGAATATGAACCGTGAAAAATATTTGCTGTCTAGCGCGGCGGCAAATGTTCGTAAATGTGATTTACAATAATTGAGATTCATAATGAAATCTCGTTGTTGCCGTTGTCTCGCACTTGGGAGAGGCTTTACCTCTGATTTTCATTTTCTCCCCTTGCACCGGATATTGAGCGACATAAAAAAATATGCACAGATGTCTCTTGCAGTTCCAGCATCGGTCCCAACGCACGTAATCACGCTATACGCCACTCAAGATGTTCTGGTTCAACTACGTTCAGTGACACTCACGCAAAGAAAGTAGCGAACGGGGAGACAAAATGAACTGAATAAAAACACTTGTCGACGCTTAATTTTCTTCACTTCCGGTGTGTATTTCGGTGGGTTACCGAATAATATTCCGACCGAAAAACAGCACTGACGAAGGTTACGATCATTTCCAAACTTATGTCACCTGCAAACGACCTTCCGAGTTCAATCCGCCGCGGTTCAGACGAACGAACGAACGCGACACGCACGATCACAAATGATCACAAATAGTAGCTGCTTGAGACTTTCCACGATCGTGCGCGACAACTGCGCCACCTTTCACCGTTCACGATCAAAACTGCCGTGTGCGCACCGAACGACGGACAAGACAAGGATGACAGTGCGGCTTCTGAAAAATATAAACGCGACCGACGACTCGTGAGTACGAAAAACGGTGGAGACGCCAAATACCTTTCCCCAGCCGCAGCATATGCCGCAGAAGAATACCGAGTGCAAGCGAAACTAACCTAACTAACCAGAGAGATCTGATCGTGTGTTTGTGTGTGTGAACACACACACACACACAATGCATCGGTTTGAACCAAAACAAACCGCACTTAGTGGAGGAAAAAAAGGAACGGCGATCACACGATTGCGGCTTAGACCGCACGAGAGATGCGCGGAAGGAGCTAAATAAATTAAATTAGTAAAGAAAAGAAAACAGGGGCAACGAAAAGTTAAGAAGCTAAGAAAAATACACACTCATTGAGAGTAATTCAGCTGGTGGTGAATTTAATACTGAATACAACATGAATACAATACTTTTCAGTGTAACGCAAATAAACCATTTGAGTCTGCTTTCAATCGCGTGTAGTGTTTAGAGCGATACGGTTATTAGCCAAACTCAACTGATTTAATCATATAAATCAATTCTGATCCGCGCTAGACCTCCTCGAACTTCCAAACCAAATAAAAAATATTCTGAGAGCGATAAAAAAAATCTTGAATTATCATGCGTCTACCCATAAAACGCCTATCCGACGCACATCGCAACATTCTATGCTTTCGAGTAAAACACTTGGAACTGATCACAGATTCATCTGAATTCCAAATCAGAACCCACCGCACCACCGTCACCGTCATCGTTGTCGTCGTTTGATTCTTGGCGTTGATTGTCCGAACTCGCTGTGCACTTCAATTCAATGAAACAAACTAAAGCAATTTGTGTGGCATCGTCTTATTGTGGCGCGGAGTGTGCAACAATTTCGCAGCGCAGCTCTAGCCTTTAGCCAGTTTATGAATAATGTTGATGGCGATGATGATCATGATCCTACCGTTTCTCGTGTCGTCTAGTGACCAATCAGTGCGCCGCCACGGCTGTTCACAACATCCAATGTGCCAGAATTGAAACCAATTTGTCATCACTTGTAAATCTATGCTGGGACATTGCGCGAGTTCGACAGCGGCTTTGTTTGTTCGTCGTTTTAACAAAACATTAGGTGTATGACATGGTCGAACGTTTTCTTCGAGCTACTTCGACACGTGTCATGGAATACACCTCAAGTGTTTGGGAATTAGCGCGAAAAATTACACGAGAATTAATCAAGCAAATGAAACCAAATTAGGCATGTTGAGGTTTTAGTGTGCAATAAATGTTTCTATGATGGTTAGACTCTCCACTACCCAAAAGTATCGCCGAATGTGTTGATAAGAGCAGAACTCGAGGAAGGAATTGTCCGATATAGGGCTGTCTTTATTCTATCATATTTTCTGTATATAACATTCATTTCATGTAACGGAGAAACATGTTATTTGCAAGTGGTAGAAAAATCTTGAACGAGAATTGTGTCTGAAAATAATTTGATATTATAATGATGAGTTTTGGTAGAAACACTAGCAATTTTATCGTAAAAGGTAAATTCAACGGGGTCGATTAGAAGATGAATCAATAGTAAGAAAACGCGAATGTTTGAAGGTATTGACGTAGGACTACGTCTTTCATTTCTATACCGGGGCGTAAAATCAAAGTTTCGAAAACGAAAGCGTTACGCCGGAGACCGAGATTTTGAGCGTTAATAGCTCCTAAACAACTGAACGAAATGGTATGATAAACACTTCATTCGAAAGATAAAATGTCTACGCGTTCTATATTTGTTACTTTTTGATCCAAAAACTTGTTTCAATAGTCTTAAAATTGCTTTCAAAACAGGCTATTGAAATCACCAATCGGTATATAAGCGAGCGCCGCTCGGTAATCCACTCAGTTCTAATTGAACAGCGATTGGAGCATGTTTGTCGCTGTTGTGGTGAAGCTCTTCGTTTATCATGAAAGCGCGGATGAACGGTGTCACCAAGAGCCTGTTTGTGCACCCTAGGCCAGAAGGGAATCCATCAGGAGGATAGTGATGCCACAAACGGTTCCCCGGGAAGACATCGCTACACACACATACACGCGCGGAATTCTTTCCGTTTGGATGCTATTCAGCATCGAGAAAGTTCCGGAAAGATCTAATCATTTCTGGAAAATAATCTGCCTGTTCCTCTGGGAATTTAAAAATACATTCATGTGAAAGAGTTTATTTTAATGTTTCCTAACCATATAACACAGCGATCAAATACATTTGATTTTGTAATTTATCAACCAAGTGTAATTAGCAAGAAAGCTTCTGAAGATTATTCTTCCCCATCAGTAGGATATTTCCGTATCCAATATTGTATACGTACGCAATCGATTATTGCTCTGTCGCCGAAAGTTTCGAGCTCAGAGAGTTCATTCCCCTCTAGTTTGCCTTCCAAATTGCCATCGTAAACCACACCTTCTCTCGATTCAATCACACACAAAAAGCATACTTAAGCGATATTCTGGTGGTGAGACACATTCATTTTTCGCGAGGATATCGACAAGACAACATCGTTGCCTAACGTGCTGGAGGAGGTGGACGGCGAAGGATCGACACATACACGCGCAGAATTCTTTCCGTTTGGATGCCATTCAGCATCGAAAAAGTTCCGGAAAGATCCAATCATTGCTGGAAAATAATCCTCTGTTCCTCTGGGAATTTAAAAATACATTCATGTGAAAGAGTTTATTTGAATGTTTTCTATCCATGTAACACTGTGAACAAATATTTTTCAATCAAGTACTATTAACAGGTGGTTATCGAGTTAGCATTAACCACTGGTGGGCTTCCAGTATCGAGGAAAATGTGCAAATATCTAATCGTTACTGAAAATAATCTGCCAGTTCCTCTGGGAATTTAAAAATACATTCATGTGAAAGAGTTTATTTTAATATTTTCTATCCATGTAACACTGTGACCAAATACATTTGGTTTTGTGATTTTTCAATCAATCGCAATTAGCAGGATAGCTTCTGAAGATTATTTTTCCCCATCAGTAGGATATTTCCGTATCCAATATTGTATGCGCCCGCAATCGATTATTGCTCAGTCGCCGAAAGTTCCGAGCTCAGAAAGTTCATTCCCCTCTAGTTTGCCTTCCAAATTTCCATCGTAAACCACGCCTTCTCTCGAGTCAATCACGCACAAAAAGCATACTTAAGCGATATTCTGGTGGTGAGACGCATTCATTTTTCGTGAGGACATCGACAAGACAACATTGTTGCTGAGGGTGCTGGACAGCGAAGGATCGAGATCTGCTCTGAAACGCAAGCAGTTTGTTTGAAACTGTGAGGGAGCACAGAGAAGCCGATCCTTCCGGAGAAGAGAAGGTGACCATCGAAGCAGCCGCTACACACACACATACACGCACGGAATTCTTTCCGTTTGGATGCCATTCAGCATCGAGAAGGATCCGGAAAATAATCGACCAGTTCCTCTGGGAATTTAAAAATACATTCATGTGAAAAAGTTTATTTGAATGTTTTCTATCCATGTAATACTGTGACCAAATATGTTTCAATCAAGTGCTATTAACAGGTGGTTATCGAATTAGCATTAACCACTGGTGGGCTTCCAGTATCGAGGAAAATGTGGAAATATATAATCGTTGCTGGAAAATAATCTGCCAGTTCCCCTTGGAATTTAAAATTACATTCAAGCGAAAGAGTTTATTTTAATGTTTTCTATCCATAAAATATCCATATAATACATTTGGGTTTGTGATTTGCCAATCAAGTACAGTTAGCAGGAAAGCTTCTGAAGATAATTCTTCAGAACAAGGTTTTTCGTATCCTATATTGGATGCATAAAACCTTGTGCCTGCAATGTAACGCTCTCGTTTTCGAAGTCCCCAAAATATTCATTTATTCATTCATTCAGAATGGATTTAGATTCAACTTCAAACAAATGATCTCTAAATCAACGATAGTCCTACGTCACCCTTGCGGTTATATCATAGATATAACCCACTTCCTGTTTTGATAACAAACAACAAATTTTGGGCGGGACGAAGTTTGCCGGGTCAGCGGCCGTACTTTTTTTTTCTCTGGGTTTGGATCGATTAATCGATATAAATTATTCGTTCGCTTCGATTCGTTCGATTTATAATCGATTTCTGTAGAATGTATTCGATTAATCGATGAATCGAACGATTATCGGGGATCACTACCCGTGATCAGTTTGTATGGTTCACGCGTTAAGCAAATAATTCCCCTTCTGCTTTCTTCCGTACTGTTTTCAATATACCACTCTACTAAAGGCTGATTTAGACGATGCCAGTCAGCGCTCTAGTTGAAGTATCCAGTGAATAGAGAACAGACACTCTGTTCAAGTTAGAGGCCAATTACTTGTTCGATACTGGTACAAGTAACTTGAACAGAGTGTCTGTTCTCTGTTCACTGGATACTTCAACTAGAGCGCTGACTGGCATCGTCTAAATCAGCCTTAACTAACTTGGTGACGAAACGGCCTCACCTAGTAGAGTAGTGCGGAGCAAAAGTGCTCACGGGGCAAAAGTGCGCGCTGGCCTTTTTGAAGCAAACGTGCATAAAAATTCGACAACAGGGCATTCGTTTGATACATTATTACAGCTCACACATGTAAACATGATACATTTCATTAAAGTGGCCAAAAGTTATTAGGTAAAAAGAGTTTTGCGTTGTTTAGATCTTTTTTTTTCAATTTAGAGAATGACGATTTACTTATCTAAAATAACTGGTAAGTTCGAAACTACACTGTCAAGGAAACCTTCATTCTATAGTAGATTATAGTGCGTATTTGTTTTTGTGAAAAAGTTCAAGAACTTTATTTTAAAATTCTATTTGTTCCAAAATTGCTTATGCGGCAAAAGTGCGCACCAGTGTTTTGCTCTCAAAAAAAAAAAAATTAAAATGTGTTCAACCAAATTTTTAACGGGACCCACAAGAATAAAACTGAATAAATTTTATTCGATTTTTAACGAGCTCCTAAACAGCGATTTTTCATGACAACTAACTCATTTTTAAAGAAATGGCCGCAACGGGGTCATCCACCATGGTTCCGCTTTTCAGACAACATCTACGAGTCCAGCTGTCAACAACGTAATACTCATTATTCGTGCACTCAAACAATGGGTAATATATTTTCAAATATACCTTAAACAATAACCAAAATACCCGAACACTTCACTTCATTCGTATAACCCGAAAAAAGAAAATCACGAAAATTCATAATTTTTCGACCTTCTAGAGAGAGGTCCCCCCTTAAGACAACGAAAAACTGGTGTTTCGTTTTCAAAACGTTCCAGAGTAATTTCTAGTCATCACGAGATGTCTCTCGCACAGCTTGTATATGAAAGCGTATTAAGAACTTCGTGTTGGATGTGAAGCGGGAATACACTTTGACCAACCACAGGCGCTTTTCCAGAGAAGGATTATACCGACGATGAACCGGCAACGAAAGTTTTTTTAACGTAGGATTACGTCTTTCGGGAACATATTGGGGTACAAATTGAAAATCGAAAATCGAGTACATCGTGAAAATTGTCCAATTTCAAACGCTTATTGCTCAGTCATTTCATGATGGATTGATGAGATTTTTGCGTCAATCGATTTCGGCACTCCATAACAATTTTTTATATTGAAGAAAATAATATATGTCATGAAACTAACTATCGAACAATTGAAAACATCTTTTCCGCTAACCTAACGGAAATACCCTCTTCTGATTGGTCGAAATTGACGACACAGGTGACGGGTCCCTAACAGAGGCATCAAAACCAAGCTGCCTGGGGAAAATCAGCATTGCAAATACATAAAAGTAGGGGGAGCTTTTGTTCCCACTGAAATGTGTTCCTCAACAGAGACATCAAAACCAAGCTGCCTGTGGGAAATCGGCATTGCAAATACATGAAAATAGGGGGAACTTTTGTTCCTACCGATAGGTATTCCCTAACAGAGACATTAAAACCAAGCTGCATGGGGGAAATCGACGTTGCAAATATATGCAAGTCGGGGGCATTTTGGTATTGCAAGTAAGGGTATTGATACGATTAATTCTAGCAAATAAAGGGCCTGATCACGAACGCCACTTCACGGTGAAAACGAAATTAAGTGCATACAAATTGCATACAATCAATTCCGTTTTCACCGTGAAGTAACGTTCGTGATCAGGCCAAAAGTTTAAATTTGGAATTACAATGTTGGTTGCCTTCTGAAATTTCATGTCAATGACCGTTCGTGTATTGTGAAAAATTTTGCACAAGTGTAAATGTAAAATTGTATATGGTAGCAGATGTGTTAAAAATGACTTGATGTATGAAACGATTTGTTTCAATTTTTTCCTGCTCGGAAATGGGTCGTTATGTTTAAGCTGTCTGTGTTGTTGTGTTCATTTTCATCCAGAGAAAGTTTATACGACGAGAAAAATTGGAAAAGTGAAAAAACATTGGAAAAAGTGATTTCTCATATGCTTTAAATATAGTATTAGGTGTTGTTAGTCCAATTAAAATTCGCATTGGATTGAATAAACACTCAGAAAGTAAAAATTATAAAAGAAAATCACCTTTTCCATTTCAAATATGTTTTCTCTATATTAAAATAACATGTTTTTACTGATGAGAAAAATCGATAACTGTTTTCGGTGTTGGTAATTATCTTATATTACGTTGGTGAGTTTTTTTTCTTCATCCATACACATAACACAGGAGGCATCTCGTCTAGGGTCACAGAGGATGGTTTTCATCATATCTCATTCCACTTCGACATCTTTTATCTGATACGCACCATCCAACGACTGTTTAGCATCCTTCTGTCATCATCACTCGGTAAACACTGATGAAGTGAACAAACAATACCTAACAACCAAACAAAACGGCCCTTTTCAGGGCCATTAAATCATTATCAAAGAGTTTGACGGTATTATTCTTCAAACATATCCAAAATCAATAGATTGCCTACCGGAATCCTACGTCAACTATGCGGTCGTGTCTCGGACACAACCCTCCTGTGACGACTTTTTTATTTATTAATTATTGTTCTGTAATCATAAGTTAACTAGACTTAAGTTAATAAGTTATGTACTTATAATCTATTTAAACTAAAGTTTAAAAATCTACTGCTAGATGATGGCTCTTTATCCACATGAGAATTGTGCCTGAAAATAATTTGATATTATAATGATGAGTTTTGGTAGAAATACTTGGAATTTTATCGTAAAAGGTAAATTCAATGGGGTCGATTAGAACCTAATTAAATAAATAAAGAAAAAAATACACACTTTTGAAAAAAATAATATGAATGAAACTTGACTTCTCGGTATTATTTGTAAGAGAGTAACACGTTTTTGCAAGTGAAGTAAAAATTCGATATCGCAATTTGTGTTTTATATCCACTTTATTTCATAATAATAATAATAAACAAATCAAACTATATAACGCACACCAACAAACCACCGCATTCGTGAAACTGAAAATGTATTTTTATTACAGAGTCAGTTTGAAACTGACTCAGTTTTAAATTATTCGCTATTAGAGTATCTGTTGAAGCGAGAACCAAATAATCGCAAACAGCATCACCACGTTGTGGATCGCGTGTATAGAATAGTGCTATCTCTTTCAGATGCACAGTGTTCTACAGTCCATTTCACAAGCACGTATTCAGTACGGGCGGGTGCTAACTTTTGTTTACCGGTCAGCTATGTTCTTTTAATGTATTGTCAGTCGGAATAAAACCTCAGAGAGCACGGATAGACTTGATCAATCACTGTGTAAAATGTTGAATGTTGAATGTTAAATGTTAATAAAATGGTGAAGTTGATTGAACAGAACTTTTCCGGTTATTAACGCGCAAACAGTATCCTTGCTGCACTTCTACTGAAAATTTCGAAATCGTGTGCGTCGTGTACAAATTACGTAACGCGATAAGAGGGGAGGGGGGTCGAGGTTGCGAGACTTTCTGTGTATTAGAGATAGGAAATTGCGTTACGTAGGGGGGGGGGGGGAGGTGAGGGGCTCCAAAATCCGGATTTTTAGCGTTACGTAATTTGTGCACGACGCCAAAGGTGTCGACTAGAGATGGGCAAATCAGCTCATACAAGTGAGCTGCTCAATTGGAACAGCTCTTCAGCTCAATTGATTTTTGCAGTTTGCCACACAATTGCATAACTATCATGGGACATTTTATTGTGTGCATTTTCTTAATAGACGGAAGGCAGAAAAATAAACGAATTTAATTTGTAATTGTACACAAACTAAAACTAATATTAATTCTAATAATATAATATACAACAAATATTGAATGCTGAAATTCAACATAGCAGATGCTTAGGATATGCTGAACTTAAAACACAGAAGGGCCAGCAGTAGCCAAAATAAAATACCTTCAGAATAATTGGCCGAGACAACGTTTTTTGATAAAACTACCGAGATATTATTTTTGCATCCAAGGATATAAACATAAATCCACTAATAGGCGCGACTAGAAAAACTTCTTCGGGATGACAAAGGTAACAAAAGGACCATTATCAATCATCAGAATTTATGCCGGGTGGTTTTCTGAATTTTTTGACGTAGGATTACGTCTTTCGGGAACATATTGGGGTACAAATTGAAAAACGAATATCGATCGCATCGTGAAAAATGTCCAATTTCAAACGCTTATTGCTCAGTCATTTCATGACGGATTGATGAGATTTTTACATCAAAACATTGCGGCACTCTATAACAATTTTTCACCTTGAAAAAAATAATATATATCATGTAAGTAACTATCGAACAATTGAAAAATCTCAACCCCTATCCAAACGGTACTGATTGGTCGAAATTGACGTCATTTCTTTTTCGCCTGCTTTCGTTCCCCGATAAGTCAAAATTTGCATGGCGAACGAGTGGGGGGCGCCTATTTCTCACATACCAACTGATATAAAAGGACGGTATCATTTTTGGATTTCTCATTCTCGTTCAACGCACAGATCGGCAAACATCTGGGCTTCTAGTGTGCAGTGCTCTATAAATCAACCAACACCATACGGTGCGGCAAAGGAGAGGAAGCCATCGGCAACCAACGATGGATGCGGTGCGGCGGGAGGGAGGGAGGTAGGGAGGTAGCAAAGAAGAAGAAGCAGCGGAGAGCATCGAATTAAATCTAGTGTGCATTGCTGGTGCGCTCCTCTTCACATCAACAATTGAATGAAGCAAAGGAGGCAGAGGAAGTGCATTGCATTGCATCGTATCACACCCGCTATCCGTCGTTTAGCTCGTCGTGGTGGTGCCAATCAAACCCTCGCAAATCGACGCACAAAAGCCGATGGCGCCAAAGTCAAAGAAAGCATCAGCGAATCCGTAAAAGCTACCGCTCCCAAAACTAAACTGCTACATCCGACTGAAACGCAGCAGATTCCGTACAACCCATTAAACCATTCCAGTCCTTCTCAGGACTATCAATTTGTTTTGAAACAAAAGAGTTTATTTTACTGTTTTTCACTTACCACAAAAACTATATAAAACCGATCAAAAATACTGTTTATTTTTACATTTTCTACTAACAACTAACATGGAACGTATCACGTCAAAAACATACGTTTCATCAACCACCTTTTACTGGATTTGGCAAAAGAAGCGAAGGATATATGCATGCATATATATAACGGAACGTTCCAGTCATACACAGCCCGTTAGGGACGAATGACCTTTGGGTTAAAGTCCCTTCAAAAACAAGAACGAACGATAAACAGCCCGTATCAGACAAATGCATAAAGAAATTCTATAGAATAATATTCTTGCGGTGCCTTTGCGCCAATTACACGGGCGAGTAGCGCCATAGTAGCAAAAAATGTCGCACCAAATACGACTTTTGCCATACTCATATACGATTTTTTACAGACATAGAAAAAAAAAACAAACGGCGCAAAATATTTTTGTGAAATGTTTATTATAGCCTCACGAAATAATAATTGTTTGATTGACTTGTGTTGGGAGTGGTATATGAATGTTTAAAATGGCACAGATTGATGTTTGGTGAAAACTGCTCCGACGTGAGTTCAAACTCCGGTCGTCTGGATTATCATCCACCAACTATCTCGCGCGGCAATGTGAAATTTAATTCAACAGCGGTTAAAACTTTCGAGTGCATCCGCATTTTATTGATATTTCAATATGATGTAATATGTTCTTTATTAGGATCTAATATGATTTACTGTTTCATGATTTTCTTCAGCATGCAACACGATTTACTACAGTACTGAATCGATTTAAATTATACGCTTATACGACATACAAACTGCATCAGCGTAATATACGCATATGATGCGGATTAAATATATTTTACGATAATGTACATAATAAAAGTGATGTTTATCATACCGAATTGCGACTTAATTTGATAATGGCATATAAAATCGAGTTTATACATTTTATGCGATTTCAAATATACACCATACATACTTTGATTGATATTATATGCGATTATGATTTATTCGGATTTCTTGTAAGACTTAGCACGTGCAAAATTATACCATTTAATGTTTGCTGGGTAGAGACTTTAAACTTTACGTTCATTCGTCTCTAGCCCTGAGAAGGGCCCTTGCGAAGAAAACTAGTTCATACTCTTTCTCGACCTACCTTTAGAAAGACATTTTCATTGTTGCTCAGCACTCCT
Organism: Toxorhynchites rutilus septentrionalis; assembly: GCF_029784135.1. Taxonomy (NCBI): domain Eukaryota; kingdom Metazoa; phylum Arthropoda; class Insecta; order Diptera; family Culicidae; genus Toxorhynchites; species Toxorhynchites rutilus. The sequence continues at coordinate 65,046,033 of NC_073745.1, forward strand.
CAGCAAACGAGTCTGCTTTCGGCGGCACCAAGCGACGCCATGAGCAATATTCTTTTAGGGAGGCAGATTAATCTCCCATCGAACTAGCAGGTCCGAAGGCAGTTTTGAATTGATAAAATTTAAATGTATTTATTTATTTTGATTTTTGATTGTTCAAAACAATTATATAATTTTTTATATATATTGCCTGATGTTTCTACCAAAACACATCATTCAAACACATTTTTTTTCATGCGCAATTTTCATGTATGATTTTTTGACGTTGGATTACGTCTTTCGGAAACATATTGGGGTACAAATTGAAAATCGAAAATCGATTACATCGTGAAAATTGTCGCTTATTGCTCATTTCATTTCATTTCATGATGGATTGATGACATTCTTGCGTCAATCGATTTCGGTACTCCATAACAATTTTTTATATTGAAGAAAATAATCTCATCCCCTATCCTAACGGAAATACCCACTTCTGATTGGTCGAAATTGACGACACATGCGGCGAGTCCCTAACAGAGACATCAAAACCAAGCTGCCTGGGGGAAATCGGTATTGCAAATACATTAAAGTAGGGGGAGCTTTTGTTCCTATCGAAATGTGTTCCCTAACAGAGACATCAAAACCAAGGTGCTCGGGGAAATCGGCATTGCAAATATATGCAAGTCGGGGGTTGCTCCATGAAATTTCGTATCAATGACCGATCGTTTATTGTGAAAAACTTAGCACAAGTGTAAGTGTAAAATTGTATATGGTAGCAGTTGTGCTAAGAATGACTTGATATATGAAACGATTTATTTTAGTTTCCTAAAATTAAAAACCAAGGTGTGTTCTCGCTCGAGAACGGGTCGTTTAATTTAAGCTGTGTGTTTTCTGTGTTCATTTTCACCCGAGGGAAATTTATACGGCGAGAAAAATTGGAAAAGTGAAGAAATATTCGAAAAATTGATTTCCCATATCCTCTATATATAGTATTAGGTGTTGTTAGTCCAATTAAAATTGAATTGGGTTGAATAAACACTCGGAAAGTAAGAATTATAAAAAAAAGAATACCTTTTCCATTTCAAATATGTTTTCTCTATATTAAAGTAACATGTTTTTACCGATGAGGAAAAATTATAATTGTGTTCGGTATTTGTAATTGTCTTATGTTACATTGGAGAGTTTTGACGTAGGACTACGTCTTTCATTTTTATACCGGGGTGTAAAATCAAAGTTTCGAAAACGAAAGCGTTACGCCGGAGACCGAGATTTTGAGCGTTAATAGCTCCTAAACAACTGAACGAAATGGTATGATAAACACTTCATTCGAAAGATAAAATGTCTACGCGTTATATACTTGTTACTTTTTGATCCAAAAACTTGTTTCAATAGTCTTAAAATTGCTTTCAAAACAGGCTATTGAAATCACCAATCGGTATATAAGCGAGCGGCGCTCGGAAATCCACTCAGTTCTAATTGAACAGCGATTGGAGCATGTTGTCGCTGTTGCGGTGAAGCTCTTTATTTATCATCAAAGCGCGGATGAACGGTGTCACCAAGAGCCTGTTTGTGCACCCTAGGCCAGAAGGGAATCTATCAGGAGGAGAGTGATGCCACAAACGGTTCCCTGGGAAGACATCGCTACACACACATACACGCGCGGCTATTAACAGGTGGTTATCGAGTTGGCATTAACCACTGGTGGGCTTCCAGTATCGAGGAAAATGTGGAAATATCTAATCGTTACTGAAAATAATCTGCCAGTTCCTCTGGGAATTTAAAAATACATTCATGGGAAAAAGTTTATTTGAATGTTTTCTATCCATGTAACACTGTGACTAAATATGTTTCAAGCAAGTGCTATTAACAGATGGTTATCGAATTAGCATTAACCACAGGTGGGCTTCCAGTATCGAGGAAAATGTGGAAATATCTAATCGTTACTGAAAATAATCTGCCAGTTCCTTTGGGAATTTTCAAAATATATTCATGTGAAAGAGTTTAATTGAATGTTTTCTATCCATGTAACACTGTGACCAAATACATTTGGTTTTGTGGTTTTTCAATCAATCGCAATTAACAGGATAGCTTCAGAAGATTATTCTTCCCCATCAGTAGGATATTTCCGTATCCAATATTGTATGCGCCCACAATCGATTATTGCTCAGTCGCCGAATGTTCCGAGCTCAGAGAGTTCATTCCCCTCTAGTTTACCTTCCAAATTGCCATCGTAAACCACGCCTTCTCTCGATTCAATCACGCACAAAAAGCATACTTAAGCGATATTCTGGTGGTGAGATGCATTCATTTTTCGTGAGGACATCGACAAGACAACATCGTTGCTGAGGGTGCTGGTTGGCGAAGGATCGAGATCTGCCCTGAAACGCAAGCAGTTTGTTTGAACCTGTGAGGGAGCACAGAGAAGCCGATCCTTCAGGAGAAGAGAAGGTGACCATCGAAGTAGCCGCTACACACACACATACACGCATGGAATTCTTTCCGTTTGGATGCCATTCAGCATCGAGAAAGATCCGGAGAATAATCTGCCAGTTCCTCTGGGAATTTAAAAATACATTCATGTGAAAGAGTTTGATGTTTTCTATCCATGTAACACTGTGACCAAATATGTTTCAATCAAGTGCTATTAACAGATGGTTATCGAGTTAGCATAAACCACTGGTGAGCTTCCAGTATCGAGGAAAATGTGGAAATATCTAATCGTTACTGAAAATAATCTGCCAGTTCCTCTGGGAATTTAAAATTACATTCATGTTTTCACCAAATACAGTTGACCAAATACATTTGTTTTTGTGATTTTTCAATCAATCGCAATTAACAGGATAGCTTCTGAAGATTATTCTTCCCCATCAGTAGGATATTTCCGTACCCAATATTGGATGCATAAAACCTTGTGCCTCCAACGTAACGCTCTCGTTTTCGAAGTCCCCCAAATACTCATTAATTCAGAATGAATTCAGATTCAAATTCAAACAAATGATCTCTAAATCAACGATAGTCCTACGTCACCCTTGCGGTTATACCATAGATATAACCCACTTCCTGTTTTTTGACGTGGGACTACGTCTAACCGGAGTATATGGGGGTGAAGTGAAAACCTAAGCACAGAACATGCAGGAAAAAATGAAAGATTCCAAATGCTTATAACTCGAACATTTCTTGATAGATCGGAAAGATGTTTGCATCAATTGATAGGAAATATTTCTACGCGTCCATCATAATTAATAAAATGTTATTTTGCATGAGATAAATAGCTGAATAACTGTAAAATGTCAAGCGTTATCTAGACGCCCTAACTGCCAAGTTTTGATTGGCCCGATTTACGATTTCCCCAACACAGACTTCAAAATCAATGTACCTGTGGGAATCTTCTTTGTAAATATACATGCAAGTAGGGAGTATTTTTGTTCTCACCGAGCTGTGTTTCCCTAACACGGACTACAAAATCAATGTACCTGGGAAATAGAAATAGAATATGTTGCATCGAGAGTAATAGATGCATACATTGTCCGTTCTGTGGTTTAAATTTTTAGTATCAATTACAATTCGAGTATTAGTCAGCTAGCAACCAGTTATCGGCGGCAACGATGGTGTCCATTCAGCATTAAGATATTTCCACCGAATGAAAAGTGGAGGAAGGAAGTGAGAAGGTCCCACGTCTCTCCGGTTATGTACACGACATTACCCACCCGTATTTTTTTTCTTTATTTCATACACACATATCACAGGAGGCATCTCGTCTAGGATCACAGAGGGCGGTTTTCATCATATATCGTTCCACTTCGGTATCTTTTATCTGATACGCACCATCCAACGACTGTTTACCATCCTTCTGCCATCATCACTCGATAAACACTGGTGGAGTTAACATACAATACCCAACAACCAAACAAAACGACCCTTTTCAGGGCCACCATATCATTATCAAAGAGTTTAACGATGTAATTCTTCAAACATATTCAAAATCAACAGATAGTCTAACGGAATCCTACGTCAACTATGCGGTCGTGTCTCAGAAACAACCCTCCTGTGACTTTTTTTGATTCAGCACGCGGAAATAAATTTATGTGTTTCCACAGTCATGTTTAAATAACAATATAATATCGTAATTTCATTTACAAGCCTATAATAATGTTTATTATCTTGTGATGCCCGGAACTAGACGGAATACTCTGAATGAATGATGTAAGATGGCAAGGTAAGAAAAATTTAATGAAGTAACGAACGATTGAATATCTTCAAAACAAAAACCTTTTGCCTATCTGGCATCTATGCTAAAGCTAAAGAACGAAGAGGGACACACGAAAACAAACTGACGTCATATCATGAAGCGCGGAAGACGAAAAATTCTTTCGCGTCTCACAATTCACACTCTGCAGCTTTTGTGTTCCACAGCTATGCCGCTCTTCAACTCAACAGCTCAGCAGCTCATCAGCAAAGCTGCTCTTCAGCTCAACAACTCAGCAGCTCCGTAATGAGCTGATGAGCTGCGTTGTTTTGATTGTGAGCCGATCCGAATCCGCTCATTGTGATGAAGCGAATCGAATGAACAGCTCATGAGCGGATGGCACATCTCTAGTGTCGACACCGTATCTTAAGACGCGTCCACATTACGCCAATCGGCCTTGGCCGCCCGGTAAAGCCGGCTAAATGTGGACGTACCGCCCGGGCTTGCCGACGTGCCGAAAACCGACTCGAATCAAACCGAACCCAACCCGAAACAAGTGGGTCCGGTTCGAGAAAGTCGAACCAAAATCAAACGAAGTAAATTAGCGTTGACGGCATTGTGCTTCGTGTGTTCGTGACGGCTTCGTGCATCCGATGGGACTTCGGCTTCGTGCACCCGATGGGGCGTCCACATTATACTTATGACAGACATACAGCTGTATTTGCGTTGTACTTCGAAAATTGTATGTCTGTCACCATGTACAGCGCTAGAACCATGCAAGCAACTCGGTACAATCGCTGTACCTGTACCGACCGATTTTTCCGCTGTACATGGCTACAGTTGTACTGTGCGCAGCGCCATAGACAGTTAGTGGTGGGTAGCATGAACAAAACGAATCAAAACATTTGGTATACATTCTTTTCATTGACTTTCTCTTGAGTTAATAACTCAGATTGAAACATATTTGTTGTGTTCGATAGTTTAGACGCTAAATAAAAACCTTTTTCATTGAAATATTGGTGAAAATACAATGCAATAAATTCAAACTTCTGATTGTCAGTCTGACATGCGGTACAATGTACAACCAAAGTATGTGTGTCATGCTATCGTGGTACCTGTACAACGCTGTACACGTACAGCGCTAGTACAGTTGTATGTCTGTCCATGGTATTACATAACGAACCGAATATGCCGCCTGGTACAGGCCGATCGGCATCATTTGGCATAATGTGGACGCGCCTTTATATCATGGACAGACATACAGCTGTACTAGCGTTGTACGTGTACAGCGTTGTATAGGTACCATCGTACTATTAGCGAATTCGTTTTTAAAACTGAGTCAGTGCCAAACTGACTCTGTAATAAAAAAACGTTTTCAGTTTCACGAATGCGGTGGTTTGTTAGTGTGCGTTATATAGTCTGATTTGTTTATATTTACGACGGCAAATGTACAGTGTCGACGTCTGGTGGTGATATTAGTGCTTGGGAGGTAAATTGTTCTCCATCAGATCAGAAGGGCCAAGTGCAGTGTAAACATATAAAAGTTTGAATGAAAATTTTTACTTAATATTGTTTGATTACCTAACACATGTAGTTCTGACACTCACTTAACCATTTGTCGATGCATTTCCTGTTTGTTCCACAAATAATTACTATTATAATATAAAACCATCATTAGACACAGTTTTCGTTTAATATTCTGCGATATCGGAAAAAAACTTTTATTTAATCACATAAAATAAATATTCGATACGTTAAAGTAAATTTTCATTCATAATTTTGATTTTGAAATTTATTCCACCTGAATATCCATCATTATTTCCACCTCCCAATGAAAGCACACGTAGCTTAATGCCGTTTACTCTACTCTTCAAAATCAGAATCCGAATTGGATTACGATTCCAATAATACAAAAGCAAAAGCAGCAGGTTTTCCATTTTCATAGTCTTTATTTTTAGATTTTCCAAAACAATATTCGGAACTTGACAGTTCAGTATAGTTGTATTGGTGAACCCGAGTGCCAACCCGTGAAACATCTCAGTGCGAAACTAACAGCTTTCGGGGCGAACTAGTGTGACACTGAGTGCGAAACTGAGTGAATAAAAAACGTTTTGACAGCAGTTAGTGCGGCACTGGGGTTGAAACTGAACAAAAACGAATTCGCTATATGACAGACATACTTTGGTTGTAAATTGTACCGCATGTCAAACTCAAGACGGGTCTATGGTACTAGGTGAGGCCGTTTCGTCACTAAGTTGGTTAGGGGAGCGGTATATGAAAACAGTACGGAAGAAAGCAGAAGGGGAATTATTTCCTTGTAGCGTGAAAGAGACAAACTGATCACGAGCGAGCTTCGGCACTAGCGTATTGTGTTTTGTTTACAAACAAAACACAGTAGACTTCCAAGATGGCTGAAGAGTGGTTTTAGCAAGTTGGCCCACCTTAGGATATACTTCTAGGCGCCTTGGTCAAACTGACAGTCAGAATTTTTTCCGATTTTTACCACATATTTCAATGAAAAAGGTTTTTATTTAGCGTTCAAACTATCAAACACAAGGATGGAAAACAAGGGAGCATGATGTGATTTACGATTAATCGCAAACTGCACAGATCGCAATCTGTGCAAACTGCGACTAACTATTAATCCTCACCCATCATAACCAAATGATTTTCTCTTGGTAACTCTGAGTTGACCAAAGCATTGCTAGACTGAAAGTAGTTCGAATAATTGAGTTACTCTCCGTCCTCGTTTTGTTTACAACTCCTAACAAGAATTTGCTCCATGGGAATGAGTGTCTCTATGACGCACGATTCTCGCTCTCTCGTCCGGGCGTTCAATTTTCCTTTCCGAGTGCGTTTACTTCGATGAATCTGGGTAAAATAAAAAAATGCGCTACAGCAGATAGGACGACTTTAATGTTTAATGTTTCACAGAGGATTTTTCAGATGGTATTTAAATTAATCTACAAGAGACTACAAACAATAATCCCCCTCAAATCACTAATTTTATGAGTTAATGTAAATGCGTTATTGGCCAAGGCTATTACGACATCGAACACGTGGTCTTGCGAGATATATTTTTGCGCCAGCCCAAATACAGACCTCTTTTTTCGGGCCCGAGTAAACTGGTGGCTAGAAAAGACCTTGATTACCTTGAATTAATCAAAAAACATAAATTAGCGCAAATATGTCAACATGTGTTTTTTTTTGTGTAAGCACGTAAATATTTACTCATAAAATTTTTGGATTGTAAAAACTCTACATAATTTGTATACAGTTAGACTATCCACAGTTAGTGTGGGGGGGGGGGGTCGAATGCTCATACAACTCAAATGGATAATGATTCTCTGCTATCACAAAGCTGAGTAATTTTTTGACGTTTTGTTTTACTATTGATTCATTCAAAAAAAAAAACCTTTATTTTAAAATGTTTTCTTATCCTGAGACTGGCTCACCATATTGCACTGCTACTAAAACCGTAGGCTAACTTCAAGGATATTTTTTATTCATTTTCGGCGAATAATCAATAGAGTGCCGTGTTATGAAACATCAGAATAATAGCAAAAACAATATTACGATCATAAGGTGTTGGATAGGTTATTCCAGACGACATTGGAATATATTCCATATGATCATCTTTAGAAAGATTAAAGACCTTTAAAGGATAAATTTATCTTGGGCACATTGAATTGATGTTCATGACTTCCAGTCGGGTGTTTATCAGCTCTGATAATAATTGTGTGGTCCCCATAAAGCATATATTCCAATGCCGTCAGTTCACTGAAATTCTTAGCATACCGTTTGATGATAAGGTAGGATGTTGATAATCATTTGCTGCGATACCTATTTTTCCAACAGTATTCATTCGACAAAATGAAGACTGAATACCTGAAATTAACCAGATTTAACCATGCAAATCTGCGGTCAAAGCAGTATGTACACTTGAGAGATGCAACAAGTTTGAAGGGATATAAAAAACATTAGTCGTTCGATAGATCTACTGCCAGATATGTCGGAAGTCCACGATATATGAATAAAATACGTCCATACTAATTCATTACATTTATTCGCAACGAAGAACGTAACCACACAGAATTGAATTAATCAAATATGTGATGCGTTTTATCTACAAAATAAGAAAGGGTCTGACATTCAATCGAATTCGAAAGGTGTTTCGTGAAGTCACTAATTGAATTACTATTGGAAAAATTATTTGGAGAGAACTGTGAATGTTCAGAATTATTGGTATCTAAAAACGATTTTGGGCGGGATGAGATTCGCCCAAATCTGCTGGTAATAAAATTAATCACTTGCATCCATTACCCGTCTGCTGTTCATCGGGCGGGAGACGACAGAAAAATAAAATCGACACGAGACTGAGTCAGCCACTCACTGCGGACAATGCAATAGAGAATTAAAAATCCCTCGACGAGTGTCGTAAGATTTCAGTTGATCGTCTCTTGTTACACTTTCCGATCAAGAACTCATCATCCGCTCTATGGAATGGGATTAACCGTTTGTGGCTTGCACTCACGATAAAACTTGAGTAGTAGAAGTAATGTTTCGAGAGTGCAAGCAGTGGGGATTCCGCTTTCATATTGCTTTTTTGAGATCTTGGTAGCTCACCGTTCCAAGTATTCTCTCTGTGTACATATGAAGAATAAAAGAGCATCGCCTGCTGGGGGTGATTTAAAAATATCCGACTAGAGGGATATACTTATTCATTGATCGTTGAATGTGATTTTTTACCATCCCTGATCAAACATAACAACCAAGTTTAAAATCTGAGTTTATAACTCAAGAGGAAGTCAATGAAAAGAACGTTTACCAAACGTTTTGATTCGGTTTGTTCATGCTACCCACCACTAACCGTCTATGGCGCTGCGCGCAGTACAGCTGTAGCCATGTACAGCAGTAAAATAGGTCGGTACAGGTACAACGATTGTACCGAGTTGCTTGCATGGTTCTAGCGCTGTACATGGTGACAGACATACAATGTTCGAAGTACAGTTGTATGTCTGTCATAAGTATTATACCAGGGACAGACATACAGCTGTACTTGCGTTGTACGTGTACAGCGTTGTACAGGTACCATCGTAGCATGACAGACATACTTTGGTTGTACCAAGGCGGTATAATAAGGTGGAACGTTTTGTCAGAACTGCTGTTCAGCCGTTACTTGAGTTCGAATTGACAGCGGCCAAACGAACGGCTAGAGTTTTCCGAGAAAGAGGATAACAAATGGCATGCAATGAGGAGTGCATGCCGCTATGTGTTTGCTGCGCATAAATGTTGGTTTTGTTTACGCTGTTGGCATCATTGTAGTGTTTCGGTGACTGCTGCAAGTTATTGTCTGCATTGCTGTTCTACGGGACGTGAGGGTTGTTGCCGTTGCTGCTGGGATTGGAAACTCAGCGATTGTGGGAGCTTTGCTAGTGGGTATATAAAAGAGGTGGCTCTTAATAACCGGTGGGCTTGTGCCGTACTGCTTTAGCTGGAGACTCGCCTGATCGTTCGGGTTGTGAGACACAACAGCTAGTTCAATTGAAACCAGCCCAGCTTGGTATATGTTGGTGGGGACCGCTATGTAGCATTAAGATTTGATCTACTTTGTTTATAAACAAAAAAGCCGCTGTCATTTTTCATCCCGTCTCGCATCATCCATGCCTTATCATCATACTGTCGAAAACGAACCACCTGTCAATTCCAGCTCCTTGGGTTGTACCAAGGCGCGTAGAAGTATATCCTAAGGTGGGCCAAATTGCTAAAACCACTCTTCAGCCATCTTGGAAGTCTACTGTGTTTTGTTTGTAAACAAAACACAATACGCTAGTGCCGAAGCTCGTTCCTGATCAGTCTGTCTCTTTCACGCTTCAAGCAAATAATTCTTCTTCTGCTTTCTTCCGTACTGTTTTCATATACCGCTCCCCTAACCAACTTAGTGACGAAACGGCCTCACCTAGTACCATAGACCCGTCTTGGGTTGTACATTGCACCGCATGTCAAACTGACAATCAAAAATTCGACCAATTTTCACCACATGTTTCAATGAAAAAGTTTTTTATTTAGCGTCTGAACCATCAAACACAACAAACAAGTTTCCAATCTGAGTTATCAATTCAAGAGAAAGTCAATGAAAAGAATATTTACCAAGTGTTTTGATTCGGTTTGTTCATGCTATACACCACTGACCGTCTATGGCGCTGCGCGCAGTACAGCTGTACATTGAGAGGAAAATTTAGTAAATATGACGAATTTGTTGGTACATGTTACCAATTCTCTAGTCATTTTCTACCTTACTAATCATTGGTACATGTTACAAAAAAAGAATGGTAGGCACATATGTCAAACAAACTACAAATTGTTGGTCCAACATTGGTGCAATAACAGTGAAAATTTTGCTTCATATTTGTTAGAGGTTATCATCAGGGATAATGACAATATTTTTTAATAATTATTTTTAATTTAAAAAATTGTATTTGATTGCGTTTAATTCTACATACTTAGAATACATTATACTAATAACTTATTCTATAAACAACATCAATAATTCTCGTTGGAATCATTCTATAAACTGCGTACAAGAGGCAAATTTTAATCGCAGCCTCAACCACCTCAATTTGATGAGCATTTCCAAAGCAAGTTCCCGTTCCTCTTCCTGCTGCATCGCTCTGATTTGCATTAGCTGATTAGCAGCTGATTAGCAGAGTGACGGTAGAATTAGCACGTTTCATCCGTATTTTGTTCTCTCGTGTCCCTATGAAAAAAAGAAATGCATATGTTGATGATATTAAATATGCAATAAATTATGTATGTTCACCTTATGTTTTTTACGGTCGATGATGTGTTGAAGAAAGATTCCAATCTTAACGACAAACTCGCCGTTACCTTCAATCCCATAGCTTGGATGGTTTTTGGTAAACAAGTATTACGAGTCTGGGATCATGCCAGCTGTAAAGACAAGGAAAAAGGTCAATAGTGTTGTAATGTATAAAATATAACTGATGTTTATCCTTGGCGGGAATATGAAAATAGTTTCCCGACCGAGGTGACTGATGTAATGATGTAAAAAAAACGAATACTTATCTCCGATTTGTTTATGATAAATGATTGTACTGCATATAATTTTAAGGCCAACTAAAAAAGAAAAAAATGGTATTAGGTCAATTATGTTAATATGGATCAAAATTTCTTGTGATATTTTCCCCGGTGAAAATATGAAAACAAATTCTCGGGGGAGTTGAATGCATAATTAAATTCAATAAAAACAAAGTGCTTCCCTCCAAATCGTTTGGTCTCCAAAAGACAAAAGACAAAGTGCGCACATCACAGTTGTTAGGTATGACAATAAAAACAAACTTACTAATGGTATGAAGTAAAATATACGAATTCCTGGTAGGAACATTCATTGCGTCTGACATCTTTTTTACGCAATTTTAGTAATATTTACAAAAAATGTGTATATTTTACCAATGTTTTTGCTACTAAAGATTTGGTAGCTGCTTTTACTAAACTATTTCTCCAGTGTAGCCATGTACAGCTGTAAAATAGGTCGGTATAGGTACAACGATTGTACCGAGTTGCTTGCATGGTTCTAGCGCTGTACATGGTGACAGACATACAATATTCGAAGTACAGCGCAAGTACAGCTGTATGTCTGTCATAAGTACAGTCGAATTTCACTCGTTGCACTAAGCTCTTAGCCCAATTTGTGAAAGACTTTCACTCGTTGGGCTGAACTGTCAAAGTCGAAAATCGATCGAGGGTCACACCGATTGTTTGTTGTTATGGGAAACGCAGAAAAGTTTTCACACCACTGACGTTTATTTCATTCGTGGTTGAGTTTCGTTCTAGGTTGGATTAATTGGTAAGTTCTTAATGAAGTTTGATATTAAAATTAGCGTAGATTTAATATACGTTCATTTCGATCGCCAGGCTCAAAATGGATGGTTTGCAAGGATCCAGTACGAACGTTAACCGGAAACGGAGGAGCAATTTCCTGACGCTGGTGGAGAAGGTTCGCATAATTGAAGGTTTTGAAGCAGGAGGTGGTACGCATGACTTTCTTGGGAAGAAGTACGGCGTAGGATCTTCTACGGTCACGAGAATAATCCAAAAGAAAGAACAATTCGTGAGGCGGTGGACAAGTTCAAGGAATATGGTGAAAATAATCGAAAAACATTGAAAGAGCAGACGTTCCCTTTGCTGGAAGAAGCTCTTTACATCTGGATTTTACAGCAGCGGCAGTCCAACATTTTGTTGACAGTGGATATTCTTAAAGCAAAGGCGGAGCTGCTGTTTAAGATGTTCCAGGACCGGGGGCTCTATGCTGTGCACGGTTTTTCTGCTTCGGATGGCTGGATGCATCGTTTTAAGCAGCGGTTTGGATTGCGCGTGAAAGCCGTAACAGGAGAAAAGGCATCGGTAAACGTTGAAGCGTACCTAAATTTCAAGAAGGTTCTACAGAAGAAGATTCAGGAAATTCAGCTATCACTATCCCAAGTCTTTAATGCAGATGAATCTGCCTTGTTCATCAAGCTCCTAGCCACACGCTCTGTCGTTACCTGTGATGAGACCGTGGCAAGCGGACGGAAGCAAAACAAGACAAGGTATACGTTTATGCCTTGCTCCAACATAGATGGTTCCCTAAAGCTTCCGTTGTATTTCATTTGCACTGCTGCAAAACCACGAGGAATCAACATCGAAGAACTTCCCGTTTCATATAATCATTCCAAAAAGGCTTGGCTGACCAGACTGTTGTTCCGTCAATGGTTCCACGAAGAGTTTGTCCCCGCTGTTCGAAAATTTTCGGCCGAGAGAGGATTGGAGCCAAAGGCATTGCTGGTTCTTGATAATTGCACCAGTCATTATGACGTTGACGAATCTCTACAGAGTGACGATGGACTGATTCAAGTGATCTACTTCCCACCAAATGTAACTGCTAAATGCCAGCCGATGGACCAAGCGGTCATCAATGCAATCAAGCGAAAGTATAAAAGAAAACTGATGCTCGCATTAATTCTGGAAAACGAACACTTAAGGTAAATTTCCAAATATTAAACATTAATTTTTTGTAATTAATTCCAAATATAAACACAAAACTATGCGCACGATAGTTTTTCGTCTGTGCTTTTTCAAAATTTAAATTCAAATTCTATTTGAGGTTTTATTTATGGAAAGTACATTTAGTTTCGAAGAACGATTGAAGAAGATTAATCTTCAACAGTGTATTTCGTGGTTGGCAACCTCTTGGGAGGAGATATCTGACAAAACTATACGTAATTCGTGGAAGAAATTGATCGATGGTTTGCCGGAGGATGCTGTTAATGTAGACTCGAAAGCGGCCGATGATGACTTCAAAGCGCTTGTGTCCAGGATTGACAGTTTGGCAGGAACAAAAACATCTGAGCAAGATATTGATCTGTGGATCAAAGATCAGGTGTATGATGCTGATCATAATCCAGATTGGGTAACCAGTGAAGTGTTCTCTGATGACGAGATTTTGTCATCAGTTCTCAAGGAATCAACCTGAAATGCAAGAAGAATGGTTGGTAGACACAGAAGATGGAAGTAATTCGTTTGATACTTCCATTACTAGTACCGGAGATCCTGATTTTGGCGATGCAATCAAGTCAATTGATTGCCTAGTTCGCTATATGAAGCATGATGTTGCAGAAGTATGCCGTTTGAACGCGCTACGTTCGAAAATCACTGAAGTTGAATGGCTAAAACGAGCATGTTGAAGAACTCTACCATTTTGTTGAAAATGAATTTACGTGGTTTGTTTAATTTTGTTTGAAACGTTTAAAATAAATATTGTTTTTGTTGAATAATATTCGATTTTATTTATTTAAATGATTAATTTAAAATTTATTTTAAACCTAAAAACACCATCCACGAGCCCCTCGAAAATTTTACGTTGTCAGAATTGACGTTTGTCTTCGATTTAGTTGGGCTATAGCCCAACGAACGGGAGCCCAACTAATTCGAAGCCCAACTAGTGAAATTCAACTGTATTAGATACCGCGAATAAATATTAAAAATTCAAAGTAAAAATAGTTTGATTACAGGCGTTTTCATTGCAGGATATATGCCCAAAATTTATATACTATTCTATGTCTGTGAATAAAAACGTCGATAAGTAAATGAACAAAAGAATGAGGGATTACTCATTCATTTCATTTCTCGACTTCTATCCCAATGGGAACGTACCCTCACATTAGATGAAATATTTCACAAAACCATGCAGAGCGTTACAAAACTTTTATGTTAGCAAAGTTTATTGACTCACTATCGATATCTTCCGAACAAAACAATTCAAAGAAACAAATAAATATAAGGCACAATTTTCAACAAAATTTTAAAACGAGAAATACTTGACATTCGATGTCATAAACTTCTCTCTGGGCTTGATAGAACGAACGCGGGATGGATCACTTCCAAAAGTGATGAATCCGGCGTTTACACTCCGGCAACCTTCGACGCGTTGAAGATCTCAATCCAGTAACCGTCCGGGTCCTTAATGAAGGCCAGCCCCTTCATGCGACCATCCTCGGGGCGCTTGATGTATTCCACTCCGAGCTGATCGAACCGTGCACAAGCCTTGTTCACATCCGGTACCATGATTCCAATGTGGCCGTATCCCCGCGGATCGGTATTACCGTTATGGTACTTCTGATCCGGGTCGCTTTCTGTGCCCCAGTTACTGTGGAGATTAAATGAGTCGATCGATCAAAGTGGAAGAAAGGGATCCAACCGGAACTTACTGAGTCAGCTCCAAAGTAGCCTTCCTACTCATGGCCCATTGAATGCATTGCTTTTTGTCAGAAGGTTGGTTTGCGATGTCCTCGTAGCTAAAACAAAAGAACATATTGATGAGCGTGATGAGGTACAAGAAATAATTTTTATTAGCACACCCCATAAAGTAAAGCGAGAACTGCGCCTCTGGGAAATCCATTTTGCACAACAAATTCATGCCGAGAACTTCGTTGTAGAAAGGAATGGAAGCTCGTGGGTCTTTGATTCGGTACATGGTTTGTTGGAAAATGAAATCCTGTAAAAAATTTAGATGTTGAATAATAAACTGGTGAATATATACCATGCTTATTTGTTGAGAATGTACAATGGCAAGAAAGGATTCAACATTTCAAAATAATCGCGACTTCGTCGATGGCCTAATTCTTTATCTTCAAACGGAACAACAAACACTCGAATGATGCGGCAATATTACAGCACCAAATTCAAATTTTTAATTTGATAACAGGCGTATCTGTGGCATGACTACGTAACTGCATTTTAGGATGATGTTCATGATGAGGATGACGCTACCACAGATGAATATTTTTCTCGTGCGATTCTCTGCCGCTGTCCTCTTCCGGTGACAGATCAAATGACCCCGCACTCACCTTCGTTTCAGCATCAGGAAGTTTTAGCAGTTCCTTTGCTTCCTTGTCCGTCAATCCCTGTGCTTCGCCCATAGTGGAATATGCACTTCTGCGAACCAATGATGTGCTGAAGTGGAAAGGTGTATTTATCGGGAAAAAATTAGCATAAGAATGTTTAAATCACGGAAATTATTGAAACAGACCAATAACTAAACAACAAACGACAGCCGCTCACACGTACCATTCGGCGAATAAAATCAGCAAAAGAAATTCAATACAAATGTGGTCAATCACTGCAATATAAGAAAGGTTTGCACGTACACACAGTTTCACACCGTTGCAAAATACTCGAAATGACGTAAGGTTTATTTCGCGTCCTGCAAAAAAAAAAACATTTGAGCGCGCGTGTTTGATACCAACACAGCTATGAAGCATTTGATTTCTAGACCTCGCGTATTCAAATGTACAATGCGTGATGACACCAGAGATGCCAGATGTGAAGACATGAACTTCCGAATTGTCTGGAAAACTAACAATACAGGGACTCGCCTCTAATTGGACAGACCTGTAATACTTATGACAGACATACAGCTGTACTAGCGTTGTACTTCCAAAATTGTATGTCTGTCACCATTTACAGCGCTAGAACCATGCAAGCAACTCGGTACAATCGTTGAACCTGTACCGACCTATTTTACCTTTCTTTCGAGGTCATAACTCAGATTGTAAACTTGTTTGTTTTGTTTGATAGTGCAGACGCTAAATAAAAACCTTTTTCATCGAAATATGTGGTGAAAATTGGTCAAGTTTCTGATTGTCAGTTTGACATACGGTACAATTTACAACCAAAGTATGTGTGTCATGCTACCGTGGTACCTGTACAACGTTGTACACATACAACGCTAGTACAGTTGTATGTCTGTCCCTGGCATAATGCGATGCGCATAATTGGACATTTTTGTAAACATTGTGCAATTCGTTTTCCACGTTGTGTTGTGTTTGTTGATGTATCCAATTACAGGTCACAATCGCCTCTAATGCGACAATGAGTGGTGCCTTGGTATGTCGAATTAGAGTCAACTCTTTGTATATTTTTTCTAAATCAAACGTGGTTTTGAGGTCGTATTTTTGGAAAAAATGGCTACGCCTTTCATGTGTGAAATAACATTCAAAAAATCACCTGTCATTGCTGCATGATACTATGGGGCTGTCCACATACCACGTGGACAGAAAAAGCGTTAGACACCCCCTCCCGCTCCGTGGACAAACGTGGATATTTTCTATACCCCTCCCTCTGTTGTTCACGTGGACATTTCTTCGCTTCTTGGAAACAAAATTCGGGGAAACATTGTGTTGCATATAAATTCTACTTTAAATTCGTTTTTATTTTCTATTCTCTGTTTTTACTTGATAAAAATGTTAGCTCCATTAGTAATAGCGGTTTGTAATCAATTTTTGTTTTATTGCCTAACATTGTCCGTGAAGTTATTTGTATCGCCAGTTAGTTAGAAACATCACTAGTGAATCTAGTCTCGGATATTTTCTGTCATAAATCAACGTAAGCTGGTTGAGCTGTTTCAGTTTTTAAGCTGGAATGTTCTTTAAGCTTCCGACTGAAATGGAGTAGGATATAATAACATTTATAAGACAGATCATTTGAACCTTATTGTTTTGTTCAGGCACTAAAAATTCAAAAAAATGAAGGTGATTCATAAATGAAGAACCAGATGGAAAACTATCACTCCTTTCCATAATTCAAACTGATTTTGCATGAATTACAACCAGTTTCTAACCCGTAACTCATTTTTAGTTCAATTTCCGTTCAAATAATGATACTGCTTTTTTATCTACCCTTCATAAGATTATTCATCACAAGTTCTCGAATGGGTTTTGATCTGGGAAGTCCCTAGTCCCTGAAGACCGTCCGGATTTCGTTAACTGGTGCCCAATTACCCAATAATTGCGGTGGTTTTGACACAAAAACAGCAACAAATGATTCCCAAATACTTCGTTCTACTCCTGACTTTTCTCTCTGGTTCTATAGCTATGAAACACTGGCGGTTTTGTTTTTTAATGTTTCGCGAACAATTAAATTCGAATAGACAATCTTATAAACGCTCAAAATAATCTGTCCCTAATAGTTGATACTGTTCACTTAACTTTTCTGTAAAAAAAATCTATCCTCGTTTAATCATCAATCTGCCCTACAGAATCCTACCAATGATCTTTCTGTACAACTCCGTATGTTTTGGGATATGTAGGGTTATTCAAAATATTGTTGCCGATTTTTAGGGGTAAAACAAAAGCAATATTTTTAGGATACACACTTATACGATTCTACACTTCGTTTCATAACTATAGAACCACTCATTTTTTTAACTTTTAGAGATGTGAAAGATATCGGTCCAAATGATAAAATGGTATACAATTACTATTTTCGTTTATAAAACAAACTTTGTAACCTTCATAGTTTTGTAATCCTTCAAAAAATAAAAATAAAGTATCGGTGTTCCATAACTTTAGAATCAGATGTTACTCCTCATTAAACATTATCACTCCTTTATAAAATTAACGAAGATAGTTAATGTTTCCCACTATTTACACTTCGATTCAACGGAGCTTTTCCGGATCGCTGAAAAATTAAAAAAAATTGAGTGGTTCTAACTTCTTAAAGGCACTGTATGTGCACCTTTTTTTTATCCACAAATCCACAGACCTTTTGTTTTTTCGTAAAAAAAACTGTGTAGGATACTTTTTATGCTATCCCATGAGTCGAAATTCTTGCCCTTTTTTCCAACGGCATCTGAAGATGCAATATCTGGTGAGTACGGCCCGAATAGATACTCTACCGAATACAACATCCCAGTCAAACTCCAAGAATTTTTTTCGGGCTGTCAAAGAAGCTTGGGATTTGGCAAAATTCTGGTGTAATAGCTTACCTACACTGCGTTTCACAACTATAGAACCACTCATTTTTTCAGAGTTTCCAGAGATATGTAAGAAGTCGGTTGAATCGAAGTATATAGTGTAGGATATAATAGCTATCTTTATTTGTAAGACTGGCCATTTGAACTTTATTGTTGTGTTCAGGCGCGAAACAATCAAAAAACTAAAATTCTAGTGTTTCATTACTATAGAACCAGATGGAAAAAATGTCACTCCTTTACAAAATTAATGTAAATTTCACATGAATTACAATAAGTTTCTAATTCTTAGGCCATCTTTAGTTATCAATCAGTTCAAATAACCCATTCGGTGTGGTTTCGACCAAGCTGCGCAATGTTGTAGTGTGTATCACGTTCTACGCAATGGATACTGACCGTTCAAGCTCTTCAAATCACTCGTACTGCTTGTAAGCTGCTCCTACTATTCGTACGATCACTCCTCATAAGTTCTCGATAGGATTTTGATCTGGTAAACAAGCTGACCAGTCCAGAATCTGAAGCCCTTTTTATCAAATCATGCCATAACTTTCCGGATTCTATGAATCGATACCAAATTACCCAATTACCACATTGTTTTTGATGTAAAAACTTCAGTAAATGATTCTGAAGTACTTCGTTGCACTTCTGACTGTTCATTTGTGTTGATGGTAGGCTACTTAAACCAGGCCTTTTTGAGCTAATCCATGGGAGCTAATCCCATGGGTATCCCTATTTCAGGAGACCTTCTGTGATAAAAAAGAAATCCAACTTGAATAGAATTTCTTCATACTGGAAGGACTTATGGAACGTGTCATGAAATTTTTCAACATGTAATTTTGCAGGCGGCTGTTTGATGGTTTAAGGAAAATATTTTCAAAACGGCTTGGTTCATATAGCTTTTCATCAACACTAATGTACATTAAGAAGAGCAATGAAGTACTTCAGAATCTGTTACTTCTATTTTTGAATCAAAAACACTTTGATAATTGGGTAATTTGGTACCAATTCATAACATCCGGATAGTCAAAGCATGGTTCATTGAATAGGGGCTTCAGATTCTGGACTGGTCAACTTGTTTACCAGATCAAAACCCTATCAAGAACCTATGAGAAGTGACCGTACGTATAGTAGATGCAGCTTACAAGCAGTATGAGTAATTTGAAGAGCTCGAACGGTCAGTATCCTCTGCGTAGTATTTGAACTGATTGAGAACTAAAGATGGCCTAAGAATTAGAAACTTATTGTAATTCATGCGAAATTGACGTTATATTTGAAAAGGAGTGAGAGTTTTCCCATCTGGTTCTATAGTAATGAAACACTGGAATTTTAGTGTTTTGATTGTTTCGCGCCTGAACACAACAATAAAGTTCAAATGGCCAGTCTTACAAATAAAGATAGCTATTATATCCTACACTATATACTTCGATTCAACCGACTTCTTACATATCTCTGGAAACTCAGAAAAAATGAGTAGTTCTATAGTTGTGAAACGCAGTGTATTATATTGGCTAATTATAAATCGCTGATTTTGGTTCGTTTAGTTGCGTACTCGAACTGGCTAGAATTTATAATGAATAATACAGAATTCCGTTCGAATCTCACCAGATACAAAGATGACTTTCTCCAGGTGAAGGCCAGTTTTGGGGATAGTTGATTATGGTTCATTCCGCTTCCCTCAAAGATACACTCCAAAATACATTTTCAGAATACACATTCGAATCATACACACAAGAAGTTCAACCATATGAAAAATATAGATGTTCTGCACTGTCAGACAGATCAATCCTCTTTGTCGATAAATACGAATGAATTTATTGAAAACGCAGAATGCAGAAATTTCCATATATTGTTGAACACAGATGTGAACAGTTTTTGTTTTTCAAAATATTCATTCAACTTGTCCACGTGGATGTTGTCTATACCCCCTCCCCCATCATCGTGGACAAGCGTGGACATTTCCGTTACCGATACCCCCTAAAGTTGTCCGCGCGGTATGTGGACAGCCCCTATGGAGGGACGGAACAGGGTTGTACTGCCGTAATCTCGCAAAGTGACGTAAGCCTAAGTTTTTTTTCTTTTTTTTTGTTATAGATCGATAAAGAATTCCAAATACTTAAAAAAACTGCGATGTTTTGCAGAAATGTGAAGAAAATGACCCCGTAAAACCTTGAAAACGGAGTGGCCTAAGCACCATTTCCACTATGAGGAACAAGTTGATTGTGATGCGATGTGGAGAGAGAATCTTGGTCATTCGTCGTGAGCAGACGTGTTTTCGGTAGCTCCGTTTTTGCTGTGGAGATATAGCGTTCTCCGGTGAAAAAGTGTGGTTCCAGTTACAGGAAATCTACTACTTAAGTAGGAAGTGTCGTTTCCTGCAATAGTGTAGTGTCGTCATGTGGAATTTCATAAAATGATTCCGAATTTCAAGTTTTTTTTTCATGACGAAGACCGCTGATGCAATCATTTGTCGAACCGGTTGAAGCATGTTCGTGCAGTTCTGTATATGTGTTTTACTTCGTGCTAATCGAGGTGCGTGATGGTGTGCGTATCGTAGTGAAACCATATGAGTGAATACCACCATAAGAGAAATTGCAGGAAGTGCAACATGATGAGTTGGTGCTGGAGCTAAGTTTTCAATTATTTTCATTCTCATACACATACTACAATACATGTAAATGCAGGGGTTCTGTTGCCATATGGCAGACAAAATACGCTCCATGGATTTGTATCCAGCCGTACATTAACCCTTTCCCGTACAACATCGAGTCTCACTCGTGGGTACTTGCATAACATAGGGCGCTAGAACGCTCAGCAGGCTAGTGAAATCACTTGATGTGTGACGTATTAAATAATACGGGAAGGGGTTAACGAGGTTCTAAGCTTGGGAAAGTTTTTATCGTGGTGCTGTGTTTGTTTTCTTTCAGTGTTTGAATTATAGTTGGCTAGTGGGATGAAAACGTTATAAATATTTTGTACACATGCATCCAAAGATTTCTAAGACACTTTAATAATTTTAAGTATATATTCGATTGTCGAAAATTCATACTTGCTTCGAGAAATACATACTTGTTATTGGGATTTTATGTTTTAAATTTGTCATTTACGTCTCATATTTTTTGCGTCAATTATTGGAATTCAGTGGCTTGAGTTTTGTTTTGTGTATTGTTCTTTAAATTTTCGTGTTTTAGAGAAGTTTCATCAACTACCTTCTCAGGTTTCCCAGAATTTCAATTAAAAATACGTGCGATGAATAGTAGAATATATAGATGATCCAATGAATTTTACCACTTTTCCTTTTTAGGATACATAAAGATAATCTACGTGGCAGTGTCATATGAGATTTTTGGATTTTCGTTTCGTCGAATGGTCGATAGTTTCCGTTTACATAATCACATCACTTACCACAGTGAATCCTGATTGTTCTTAACCATTCCTACTAACAACTATCCCTTCCATGATAAACGCTAGGGAACCACGCTATAGAGGCGAGCCTTCTGGCCTTCGGGCGGCGAATTTCATACTAACATTCCTTTCCTTCCTCTGGTGACTGTAAGGACGTGGCTGGCGTCGTTATTGACCATTTAAAGCTCGAATCACCGAAAATTGCACAACGAGAATGATTTGCTAGTCCCAAGCGTCATTCTGTGTGTTCTTTGTGCAATTTGGTTGGTTCAGGTCAATCACGGAGAGCAACTACGAATTGTACAGTCTATCCAAGCTCAAGCTCAAGCTCAAGTAGATTGTGATGCGATGTGACGTTTGATCTGATCTGATGGCATATCATGACGAGCTGGGACAGCAAATTATACACAACAACAACAACGTAATGGACGTTTAGGACGTTCTTCTTCTTTGGCTTTGAGAGACATTAAACTTTTCCATTTTCCATTTTCCATGTCCATGATCCTCTTTTGAAAGAATTGAAACTCGGTGTTGATTGAAGAGTAAATATCGGATTTGGTGAACAGCTGCACTCTTCTCTCGCGTAACTGTATCTGTTTTACGTTGGATAATTTCGGACGGCAGCACTGCCATTCTACGCATAGTTGTCCCATGTTACTTTTTGACAATATTCACTTTTCTACATAAAACGATGCTTTTATGCCTAATCTACCAGAAACCCACAAAGGTTTTTTTTTCGCGTGTGAAATTTCTTACATTTGAACAAAGCTACATTAAGGTACATTTACACCGCAGTATCACTTGATGCTGCTGATCATGAATTTATAATGCAATAACTGATCAGTTTCATAAGGGCGAAATTCCTTACAAATATCGTCTGAAAAGATTCGCGTTAGACGATTCGACGTCCTTAATTCACGAATTCACATGAAGATTTTTATTTGATTATTCTTACTAATGCAAACAAACAAAGAATATTGTCTTATTTCCGAAGCAATCTGGTCGAATCGATGCAGAAATGATTTTCTTTTGTATCTGGCAAGCAAAATTTCTCAAATATTTTTGTCTGTTGTCTGTCGATCAAATCATGTCTAATCCCATCTTCCAACCTTCAGGATCCTACTCGTGATTTTGAAACGTCAGAAATGGTCAACGTTTAATTGTTGTTCTGCGAGTTGTTGTTAAGTCATGCTATTGTTTTCGTCCAATAAAGTTTTTATATTTTAAGGCATCATTCGGTGGTTTCCGACATTCATCAAAATTACCACCAAACATGCTCGCTGTAAGCTTCCACCAACATTCTAGGCGAATCGAATGCGGATTTTGTGTATAGCAAAAAAAAATATATTCGCAGATCGTACGTTCGGAGATGCAAAATCCATCATCTTCTACACCAAAAAACATGAAACTGCATGAAACTTTTGAAATTTTGAACTGGATATTATTGAAAGATGTCAAAAACATAAGAAATGACAAACGGTATGTCTTTTAACTACAATAGAACTCCAATTATTCGCGGAATTGAATAGCAAGCTTACTGCATATAAAGGAAACTTCGGAATGCTATAAAGGTCTAAAAAAGAGATGTAAACACGAAAAAAATAGGAATTTCAGCATAGACATTGCTTTATCAATAAGAAATCATTAAACTATCTATGCAGCCATTCCATGTCGAACCGATATAGTGGTGCTCAGATTTTCGTAAAAAGTTATAGTTTTGTTCTTTATCGCAAAATATTAGACCTCTATTTTTTTTTAATTAGGGTGCCTATTTTCATTTAAGGATGGTCCGAAAAATAATTTTTTTCTCTTTTTTCCAAAAATGACTTTTTTCAATTCATAACTTAAGAGCTACTGAACCGATTTAGATGATCAACATATAAAATTGAAGCGAATTAACTATTATTTTTCGAAAAAATACTACATTTACTAGAATATTTGATTTTGTATCCGTAATTATTGATTGTATTTCTTTTGTATGGTCTCGGGCGCTAAATTTTTTGCATTTTCTTTTGCGAACTGAAGATTTTTTTACATAACAGATCCTAAATTCAGAGCGGTGTTACTTTTTGTTCTTGAGTTATGATTTTTCAAAATTTACCGATGGTCCGAAAACATAATTTTTACCCCATTTTTCCTCCACAAAAATTTATAACTTTTGAACTATTGGACCGATTCAAACGATCTAACTATCAAATTAAAGCCAATGACATAGTCTTGATTGAAAAAATATTCCACTTGGAAAAAAATTGAATTTGTTTTTTTTTCTATTTATTGATTGTAATTATTTTTCATAGTTTACATGGTTTCGGGACCAAGGCCACCATATTTTTTTACAGTTTTTCTAACAAGCTGAGATTTTTTCACATAACATATCGAAATATTAGAGGGGTGTTTTTTCGTTTTTGAATTATGATTTTCCAGAGTTAACATTTTTTTCAGTTTTCGTTCAATATTACAATGCGACTAGATTAGATCCATGCAAGTAGATTCCATTTTCTACGCAACTATGGTATTTTTTTCAAAGAAGACCAACTCATCTGAATCGGCCCAGTAGTTCAAAAGTTATGAATTTTTGAAAAAACAGGTATTTTTGGAAAAAAAAAAAGGAAAAATGATTTTTCGGACCAACGGTTAATTTTGAAAAATCATGACTCAAGAACAAAAAAGTAACGCCTCTCCGAAATTTTTGATATGTTATGTGAAAAAAAAACTCAGCTTTCAAGAGAAAATATAAAATATATAGCGCCTTTGGTCCCGAGACTATGTAAACCTTAAAAAATACAAATACACCAAAGTCGTTTTTTACGCGGTTTTTTTGCGCGGATTTCAGAACTTACGCGGTTTTTTTACGCGAATTTCGGAATTTACGCGGTTTTTGTTAACGCGGATTTTGAAATTTACACGGTTTTTTTACGTGGCACTTATCAATCACGTCAAAAATAAGAAATTAAATAATTTTGTATTGTGTCATTGATTAGTAGCTGAGAAATAAAAGGAGATACAGATATTATGATTGTAGCATGCAAAAAAAATCAGTTAATCAATTGTTAGAATCTGGGTTGCATTTTCAACTAATAATTCACTGTTTGTTAGATTTTGTCACGGATTTTGAAAACTATCCTGTTTATTTTTACGCGGATTTTGGAATTTACGCGGTTTTTTTACGCGGACTTTGGAATTTACGCGGTTTTCTTACGCGGATTTTGGGATTTACGCGGTTTTTGTTTACGCGGCATGTATCCCCCGCGTAAAAAGCGACTCCAGTGTACAATCAATAATAACACGAAAAGAAAATTCGATTGTTTTACAAATGCAACATTTTTCTAGTAAAGATTGTCTTTAATTTGATCTCATCTATATCGGTGTAGTTGTTCAAAAAATTTTTTGAAAACCATCACGGGGAAATATTTGAAACATAAAAAGAATAAAAAATGCGGGTCTAATATCTTACGATAAGGAGCAGAACTATAAATTCCCACGAAAATCTGGGAGCCATTGTATCGGTTTGGCATGGAGTGGCTGTATATGTAGGGTAGGCGAGGGTTAGACAGTGGACAGTGGGGGTACGATGGACAGGTGGTTTATTTATATAGTTACATTATGAATGTAAAATTTCTGTTAATGAGAACTTCTTCTGCATGCTATTCTATAATATTTAAACCATCCTATGATAACACAAGGTCAAAAGGGGGAAAAGAGAAATAAAAACCGAAAATCAAACACGATGCCGCGAGTGAATGTATTTTTTATTGAAATAATTGTACTAGTAGGGTGAAACGGACAGTTGTCAGTGGGAGTGAGAACTAGTGTGAGAGTGCATACCATGAGTACATTATGTAGAAGTGTATTTTCAAATAATATTGGCAATCCTTTAAAATTGAAGTCCGAAAACTGATCCGAAATCGACCCCCTATTTTCTGATCATGTCTTAGGTGAAATAATAACATGAAAGCTATGATCAAAACAAAAGAGCAAGGGACTGGCACTTACTGATAAATACCGAGAAAGCCTATAACATTATTATGAAACTAGTTTTCGCGGATAAGTTCAACTGTATTTACATTAGAATTTGTATCAATTCCGGAATATATGATTCCATATGTCCATATGTCCATATTCCATATGTCTGATCTGGTACGTACTCCTTTTATCCAAATAATTATTACGATGGATAAAATGTGCATCACGTTCAAATATGTTTTTGTACAACGGGTATACCTCGTGACTAGGGATTGTTAACCGGTTTTACCGGTAATACCGGTTCATTTTTCATTACCGAATTACCGGTAATTTTACAATCAATAACCGGTAGATTCGGTAATTTTCATTTTTACACCATAAATAATATTTGCCTTTATGCCGCTTCAAAATATTACTCTAGAATCAAAATAAGATCGAAAAAGCACAACCGGCAGTGTTGCGTTGATTCTACGACCTCCGAACTTCAGATCAAAATTCGCTGCTAGATCTGGAAACGAAACACTAGATAAGCTTTAGCGATGAAGAACTGACAGTGATAAAGGAATTGATTGATGCCCTCGAGCCAGTTCTGATCTCTGTTGAACTACTATTGCGGAAGAATTGCACCCTCTATGAAGCTGACGTAGGATTGCAATTTATGCTAGAACAGCTAGAACAGCAACCATCAGAAATTTCGAAGCTGCTCCTTGAAGCCCTGATTGGATGGATTGCAGGAAGACGATTCATATATGTAGATGTGTTCCCGTATATGAATAATCATTCTGCTCGTGGTCGAGACCCAAATCATGATGATTTTGGCGTCTTCTATCAAACGTTACGGACTGCATTGACCAAGCAGGCATTTAAAATCGTTCGTGACTTGATGAAATTTGACGATGAAGGTATCGTTTCAGTAGCTGGACAATAGAAGGAAAAAAATCAACTAGATAATACAGAATCCGTAGAACAGTTGAGCATCAATGAAAAACTTGAACGAAGTTTTCAGCAATCAAAGGTATCAACGTCCAGCCCAAGCTCAACGTCCGTAAACGGATTGATGAAAACACTCAGACAAGAGTTTTCGTACAGAGGGTATCTGAGGGCAAATACATGACAATGGTATTCGATGCTCTTCGTTCTCTGAGCGTGCGTCTTCATCATCTGGAAATTTTTGTTAATGCAACCCGACCAAAATAAGAAAACGACAAAATGAACATTCTCTGTGTCCTTAAGTATTACCTTAACCAACAAACTAAGTGGCAAAAACTTGCAAAATGTTAACTAATCATTATCAATAAAAGCCATTTCTTCAGGAAAATGTTTTTTTATGTATTTTTTACCGGTTTTACCGGTAATGGAATTTTTATTACCGAATAACCGGTTTTGACGTAGGACTACGTCTTTCATTTCTATACTGGGGTGTAAGTTCAAAGTTTCGACAACGAAAGCGTTACGTCGGTGAACGAGATTTTGAGCGTTAATAGCTCCAAAACAACTGAACAAAATGGTATGATATACACTTTATTCGAAAGATAAAATGTCTACGAATTCTATGCTTGTTACTTATTGATCCAAAAAATTGTTTCAATAACCTTGAAATTCCTTTCAAACCAGGCTATTGAAATCACACCAATCGGTATAAAAGCGAGTGTCGCTCGAAAATCCACTCATTTATGATTGTGCAACTGTAGGGTCTCTCATTTCAGGTATGAGACAACTTGGATAGAGCAACCATGATCCAGAAGAAAGGGCATCGATGACGGGAGGCGAGATATGTCAGAGAGATGGTGAAGCATTAAAACAGTGAGAAGTTCAGTTAAAGGAGTGATTCGAAATAAAAGAATTGAATTAGTAAATCGAGTTTTCAATACGTATCCTCACATCTGGCGACGAGGATGGGATAAGGTATCTTATCAAATAATGAATAAATAATGAATAAATTTCTTATATATATTTTTTTTCTTTTTTTTCTCCATTTCCATCGAATCATTTTCCTTGTTTGGCGAAATTATTTTTATTGTGATCGTAGGTTTTAACGAAGTTCAAAGAGCGGGGAGTAGTTCTTAATTGGGAAAAGTGCAGGATACGCGTAACGGAATTTGATTTTCTCGGTTACAAAATCAACGCTGATGGTATTAAGCCTTCCAATGAAAAACAAAATGCGGTAATATCTTTTCGTCGTCCAAATAATGAAAGCGAGGTGCGTAGTTTCTTGGGACTCGCCAACTATATGGGAAAATTTATTCCTAACCTAGCTGCAATGGATGCATCTTTGAGAAAGTTAACACAGAAAGGAGTTCAGTTTCACTGGAATGAACCAGAGGCTGCTTTTCTAGCTATTAAAGATAGTATCGCGAATGCAAGAAGCCTAGGGTTCTACAAAATGGAAGAAGAAACGTCTGTCTTGGCAGATGCAAGCCCGTTTGCTTTAGGAGCAGTTCTTATCCAGACGAATGAAGAAGGATTGTCTAGAGTGATAAGTTTTTCATCTAAGTCTCTGACAGACACGGAGAAAAGATATTGCCAAACGGAGGAGGAGGCTTTGGCTCTAGTCTGGAGCGTTGAGAAGTTCCAGGTATATTTGATCGGTCGAAAATTTAACCTCTTGACAGACTGCAAAGCATTGACTTACTTATTTGCTCCGACATCTCGGCCATGTGCTCGTATTGAGCGATGGGTACTGAGGCTACAGAGTTTTCAGTACCGGATTGTTCATATTTCAGGACAATCTAACATAGCGGATGTCCTGTCTCGGCTTTCCACACTTCTTCCTCAACCATTCGATGAATCGGAAGAGCTGATGGTGAGAGAAATAGTATCTTCTTCTGCAGCAACAATGGCTTTGAAGTGGCAAGAAATTGTACGCGCTAGTAGAGATGACCCTGAAATACAACAAGTTATTGAGGCATTAGACTCCGGGGGAGAGGGAGATATTCCTTTACCATTCAAAATGATATCCACAGAGCTTTGCCGGCTAGATGATGTTTTACTGAGAGTAGACCGAATTGTTATTCCACAAAGTCTTCGACAACGGGTTTTACAGATTGCACATGAAGGGCATCCGGGTAGACGGATTATGAAAAGCCATTTACGTACTAACTCGTGGTGGCCAAAGATGGACCAGGATGTCGAAAGATATGTGAAGGCATGCCGTGGGTGTGTCTTGGTCTCTGCCCCCAATCAACCCGAGCCAATGATCAGAAAAACACTTCCATCTCGGCCGTGGAAGCAAATTGCGATAGATTTCTTAGGTCCATTGCCGGATGGCGAAAATTTGCTAGTGTGTATCGACTACTACAGCAGATTTATGGAAGTTATTGAAATGAATTTTATCACATCAGCGTCAACTATTAAAGAACTATTAATAATTTTCTCACGGTATGGAGTTCCAGAATCAATACGTGCGGATAACGGTCCTCAGTTTTCTTCAGACGAGTTTCAAGCATTTTGTGATGAATATGGTATACATCTAGAGACGACTATACCATATTGGCCACAAATGAACGGAGAAGTTGAACGGCAGAACCGGTCAATTTTGAAGCGATTGCGTATAGCACAGGAACTTGGAAAAGATTGGCGGAAAGATCTGCGACAGTATTTGTTAGTGTATCACTCTTCAAATCATTCAACCACTGGAAAAGCGCCTGCAGAATTAATGTTTGGTCGTAAAATGCGAACGAAGTTACCAAGTGTCCCTATCAACATATATGACGATGAGGAAATGAGGGAGAAGGACAAAATTGAGAAGGAGAAGGGAAGAGTATACGCTGATAAGAGACGCAAAGCGAAGCCTAGTACTATAGAAGTGGGAGATAAAGTTGTAGCAAAGCGAATAAGAAAGAACCACAAATTACAGTCAAATTTTTCACCCGAAGAATTTAGTGTGATCGGAAAACATGGAACAGATGTCACTATAAGATCATCATTAACTGGGAAGGAATTCCGAAGAAGTGCTGCTCATCTGAAACAACTTCCAACGCCACCAATTCAGGAAAGCCAGTTGAATAAGGATGCGATTGACCCAAGTTGTCAACAAGACTCACTTGAAATGGTGGATCCTAAACCAGGACAATCAAGGATTCTTCATCATGAGGATCCGGTGCCGAAAAGAACTCGAATGGAATCCACTCGACTAAGGGAGTTCGTGACATATTAAGAACGTAAATTATTATTTTGTTTCGTTGTTTTTATTTTAAGGAAGAGCAGGGATGTAGGGTCTCTCATTTCAGGTATGAGACAACTTGGATAGAGCAACCATGATCCAGAAGAAGGGGCATCGATGACGGGAGGCGAGATATGTCAGAGAGATGGTGAAGCATTAAAACAGTGAGAAGTTCAGTTAAAGGAGTGATTCGAAATAAAAGAATTGAATTAGTAAATCGAGTTTTCAATACGTATCCTCACAGCAACGATTGAGGTACCATCGCTGGAATGAATGGATGTTTCCCTAACACAGATTTCTAAACCATGGAGCCTGGGGAAACTAGCATTGCAAATTAGATGCAAGCAGCGGGAACTTTTGTAATCGTTTGTGTCTTTGCAAATCGGAATATTTCCCTAACACAGACTTCAAAACCATGGAGCCCTGGGGAAACAGACATTGCAAATTATATGCAATCAACGAGTATTTTTGCTCTCGTTTGCGTTTTTGCAAATAGGAATGTTTCCCTAACACAGACTTTAAAACCATGGAGCCTAGGAAAATTGGCATGGTACTTTTCACTTGTTTGCGTTTCTGCAAATCGGAATATATCTCAAACACGGATTTGAAAACCATGGAACAAGGGAAATTTGCATTGCAAATGAGATGCAAGCTGCAAGTACTTTTGTACTCGCTTGCATTTTTGCAAACCGGAATGTGTTTCCCCAACACAGATTCCGAAACCAATACGTTGGGAAAATCGGCATTGCAGATCTTGGTAGTACTTTTATAATCCCATGCATTTCTACACTCCGAAATTCGTTTTGCCAACACGGTCTACAAAAGCGGGTACAACTTCTACGCAGACCGTTTGATGATGGCAAAACGTCGATAACTATTTGCTGCGATAACCACTACCATAATGCATGAATTGATCCAAATTGGGATTTGTTTGCAATTGAATTGGTAAATTGTTTCATTCATTCACTAGTTTAATCAATACATACAAAAGATAGCTCTGCGCAGCAGCGATATCGTATCCAATGAAGAACATCCGAGGTGCGATTATTGCTAATTGAAAAAAACACAAATGATTACTAAGCCAACGGCAGTCCTACGTCAACCTTGCGGTTATATCATAGGTATAACCCATCCATAGTTTTTAAAATTTGGGCACGGTAATGCAATCCCTACTCGTGACTCGTCCCATTTTACGGTAATTTAAGTATATGTTCAGAAAATACCAGTTTGTTTCACTTATCGATACTGCTGGCCTGCACAATTTGGCTGATGCCGCTTTGATCCTGAGCGCGTCAGCGTGCCGTGTTTGTGTTGCTAGATATTCAACGTAAGATAAAAAGAGAAATGATCCTAACTGTATTGTTGAGTCACACGTTCCAGCGCTAGGTAAAAAACGGAACGAATAGTCATGTCAAGTCAATAGGAGAGCATTTTCTAATTCAAAATTGTCGACGCAAGACGACTGCTAATCATGATAAATGATATGAATCATTTCGTCATATGACAAAAATGATGCCAACCCGTCGATGGCAGACGTGGCGTCGAAGTGCGGGTGAATATCGTCAGCTTGATTTATTTATCTAGAGCTCTAACAGAACTATATAGACTAACTACTCGCTCAGAGCGGGAGCGATACTTAATTTTTAGGAAACAGCATCTGCAAAAAACTGCGCACTCAAAAGCGCATTGCTGCTAATTGCACTTGTTTGAATAATGATAATGATCAGCGAATAGCGGAGGTTCGTGGAAGTGGATACCAATTAGTAGTAGCAT
Source organism: Toxorhynchites rutilus septentrionalis (assembly GCF_029784135.1). Taxonomy (NCBI): domain Eukaryota; kingdom Metazoa; phylum Arthropoda; class Insecta; order Diptera; family Culicidae; genus Toxorhynchites; species Toxorhynchites rutilus. The sequence continues at coordinate 65,077,803 of NC_073745.1, forward strand.
TCCGTGAACCGTATGAATATCTTTGGCTGGCTATTATCAGAGTTTTTGTGCTTTCTGTTGCCTCTTTTCTCAACAGATCACGAAAGGAACGTGTGTTAACGAAAGAATTGAACTGTGATAAACGTTGCGTAAGAACCAATAAACTCTGATAATTTTTTAGCATTTAGGTAATTCCTGTTATGTGTTAAAAATGCAGTTACAGGTATTTGGTACTATGGCAATAATTTCGTATTATCCTTTGAGGTCGACATTGAACTTTTGGATAGGAAAGAGCTGACTGACTGAGACTGACAGCTAGAAAATAAGAAAATAAAAATATATATGGTTTGTTATGCTCGAAATGTTTCATATCTTTAGAGAATTGCTGGATTGTTCTGAACTATATATTTATTCTCGATGTCGAGGGACTCAATGAGAAGACAACAATGAGCAACACGCGTAATCAGCAGAAAAACAGTACATTTTGCCGTGACCCTCTTCGATTTTATTGAAACATTGCACATATAGGTTGGTAAAAGTCTGGACTAAGCGTACCATTGGTACTTCGCGTACCTGCAGGCATAAAATAGGTCCCATTCGGGGTCCTTACCTTCCTGTCAGGTAACTCCTATCCCTACCACCCCGTGGTGCCGGCTGTGGTACGAGTAAGCATAGTGAAGATGCAACCAACCCCGGTAGGATCTTGGTCGTATGCAGGGTTGCCACATTTAATTCTGTAAAATTTTCTGAAAAAATCTGTATATCTGTATTTTTAGCCAAGAAATCTGTATAAAAAATCTGTATCGAAAAATTCAGGGAAAAAAATGAAAATAAAGGATTAAATGAGAAAAATAAGTTTGAAGTGAAAACTTATTTTTCTCATTTATGGGTTGTTTAAGTCGTGTCATTACAGCAAAATAGATCATAGAGAAGTTTTTCTCCTCTGAATTGTATGATGTTTATGCATGGTTTTGCCTTCAAAATGTCTTACAAACGACCTTAGCTTGGATACAAAAAATTCTAACCAAGTTACATCTGAGTCACTCAATTTTTGCCCAATAAGATTCGACTTCAGTAGCCTGAATTCATTATCCAAGCCTTTTATATTATCTGCTTCAACGAATTGACGAAATTTTGAGGGTTATCAAGGCCGCACGACAAATCGATTTGAAGGTCAACTCCCCAGCTGCATCCAATCCTTTTTCAGCTTCTTCCGCATCGATACCAATGCAAAAATCCTCAGACTTCTTCAGAAAGTTTTCAAAATCTTTCACATCGTTGCACATAGCTCTCCAAACATAAGTTACCCTACATGATCAACAATAATATTCAAGCAATAAGTTCTTTTGTGTTATTCGGATGATTATGCATAAAAACATGATTTTATGAATAAACGTGAAAATTGTCAAAAAGTAACCTGGTACAACTTTGCGTAGAATTTCAGAATAGGTTTATCGCAATGAATGGCAATTTTGATAGCTAGACACTTGCTCAAATAGAAAATTTAGAACTACATTTTCGTTTTTTTACTTTTCTTTGCATTCTATTTCCTGTAATTTTCGCATAGTGGGTTACTTAAAGAACGATGATTTCCTTATACATTTGTATAGGCATCAAATCTTGTAAAAACCCTCTTAAGATTTAAAAAAATGTTCTAACATATATCAGAAATATTTAAGGACAAAATGAGCTTCAGAAATAACTTACTCTCGCAAAATACATTCATTCAAATTTAAAATTAAAAAAAAACACAAACAAAACAGTAGTTATTGAATGAAAAATATCATCAGAATTCGAAGAAAACATGAGGATCGGGTTAGTCCGTGTTCATTTTCAAAGCAGCGCATCCATTCTGAAAATATCAAAAATGATTTGAAGTTTTATTCTGTGGCTGTCTACCGGGCATGCTGATTGAAATATTGGGCTCTATTATAGCAAACGAGTCGACAAGAGTTTTGCTCGTTAGCCCCATTTTGCTATTATAAATACCGATAAAGTCGATAGCATCGACCGAGTGAATGCTCTCGGTACAACTGTCATAATTTTTCGAGCATTTTGTTTTGGTTTGATGGTTGTTTTTGTTGTATGTTTTAATTCATTCGTTTGTTTTGATCAGTATTTGTTTTACGGTTCTGCCAGAATAGTCTTTACAAAGTAAGTGTTCAATACAGAATCATTTATACTCATCATGTTTAAATTTACAATGCAGAACTTACTTCCAGTGATATTTCACTGACTGAAAATGAGTGGACAGAAGAAGAAAACAAATCACTATCAGTTTTTGAGACGAAAGCGAATGTAGACATTGCTCGAGGCTTTTGTGGAGGCAGTTCAAACAGAATTCCGGTTAAGGAAAAATGGGAGGCATTCAGTGAGGAGCTTAATGCACTGAGAACACCAATTCGTCTTGGTTCAGAATGGCAGAAAGTAAGTGTTTCTTCTACGATACATAAAACTTTCATAAATAAATTTTATCATATTCTTTGAATTATTTTCAACCGAATATCCTACCTAAAAATGGCTTATTCCTGCTAGTGTACATTAGTACGTGTTACTTTTGTCAGCAATTTTTGTTTTATTGCTATACTACCTGCCATATGCTAAAGCTGAAATGTCTTGCAAAACAATAATGTTTTTTTTTAAATTACAGATATGGATTAACATGGGCGATTGACAACACTAGCACACAACAAGCGATAATTTAGGACCGCAGGTGGGGGCCCCAATACAACAATGGTATTTACGCCGCTAATGCAAGAAATCGACGCTAGAAGAGAATTACATGCAAAGAAATTGTTTTACTAGAAAAAAAGTGGAATTCCTGCGTGACTCCTTACGGAATTCCATAGATTGCAGTTGTGAAAATACATGAAATAGTTCATTTTCTAATAATTATATTTTTGTAAATCAAGCAAATTGTTTCATGCTGTCGTTTTTATTACACATGCATGCATTCCTTACGCCCATTAAGCTTTATTCGTTGAGGTAATATCAGTTTTCTACGACATAACATAACCAAATTAACACATTAACACATTAACACATAATTTCCATAACAGATGTCTCAAAAAAGATTTAGTGCTTTATGAAACATTTCAAACTCGTTTCAAAATATTTCAGCACCACCGCTGATATTCGAGCAAGAGTACGAACCGAACTGTTTTTCTCGATTTATATAATTCCAGATTTTACTCGGTGTGATAGTGATAGTGATTGTATCGAATTCTCGATTCGATTTCTATAATAGGGCCCATTATTTCATGAATGGGAGTATACTTTCTTTGTGTTAGCTGCCATTTAACTAATTTCCCAACATGATCAGCAATAACATTCTTGTCTCATTATAATTTTCGCAAAATTGTTCGTCAAATTGGCGGATTGATTATGGTCATACTTAACTTGGAACGAAAAAAATAGTTTAAGCTCTTTAAATCGCTCAAGATTTCGCTTAAAAACTGCCTCCAACGAAAGCCGTTGCGTTGCGTTCAACATTTTTATAAATCAAAGTATATGCACTGGATTAAAATTTAATATTTAAAATTGAATTTAAAGAAAAATCTGTAAATTCTGTAGCTTCGCTGATAATCTGTAATTCTGTGTATACAGATTCTGTTTTTAAAAATTTGGCGAAAAATCTGTAAAATACAGAATATTCTGTATATGTGGCAACCCTGGTCGTATGCTGACAAGGAAGGGGGCCTATCCGAGCGTCTGTTCACCATGGAGGTGCGGTTCAAAACAGCGTCTGATCCCCATGTCAGAGGCGGCTGATCAATGTCTTCGTGCCAGCGGGAACTCTAAAAAAAGCTGTGCATGCCGGTCTTCCGGCGAGACAGGGGGTTGGTGCAGGCCCTGCAAGCCATCCGTAAAAATGAAATGCACAGGAAAATTCACAAAGAATTTCGAGACAGTGCAATCGGTCTAGACCCACGCAAAGAACGCGGACTAGAGATTTGAAACTCGGAATAAGGAAATGCAAATCTCTCAATTTTTTGCGAGTACCCAATATCTTTCAGAAATATTGAGAGCCCCCTTTTTCAACATCGTAGCGCTGCTGGAAAGACTTGATGGTGCGATCGTTTCAAGTTGGGCATACCACCTACCAGAGCTACGGCAACCCACACGAGCTGGGTACAGCTTTCAACATCAGCATTTTTAACGTCCACAGCCCTCATCTAGCTAGTACCGATGACAACAAAGAAGAATTCTACGCGCAGCTAGAGCGTGAATACGATCACCGCCCAAAACATCAATATCGTCATCGGTGATTTGAACGCTCAGGTCGGCCAAGAGGAGGAGCTCAGACCGGTAATTGGTAGGTTCAGCGCCCATCAGAGAACCAACGAGAACGGCCTAAGACTTATCGACTTCGCTACCTCCAAGAACATGGCCATACGTAGCACCTTCTTCCAGCACAGCCTCCAATACCGTTACATCTGGAGATCACTACAGCAAACAGAAACACAAATTGACCACGTTTTGATCGACGGTCAACACTTCTCGGATATCATCGACGACAGAACATATCGTGGCGCTAACATCGATACAGACCACTATCTGGTGATGGTCAAACTGTGTTCTAAACTATCAGTCGTCAGTAACGTAAGACACCAGTGCTCACCACGGTACCAATTACGACGACTGCATGAGCCGAACGTTGCTGCAACATACTCGCAGTGTCTTGAAGCTGCGTTACCGGGGATAGACGAACTGGATGCGGCTCCTCTCGATGAATGCTGGAACACATTAAAAGCAGCAATTAACAGCACAGCAAGGAATGTCGTCGTCAGGTCATTGGAAAGAATGGTTTGAAGACGAATGTCGAGCGCACCTGAACGAGAAGGATGCAGCACGCGCAGCCATTCTGCAACGAGCGACTCCACAAAACGTGGAACGATACAGACTGAAGCAAGGGCAGCAAACACATCTCTTTTGGGAAAACAGCGCCGCCTGGAAGAGAAAAATTGTGAGGAGATGGAGCTACTTTCTCGTTCTTGAGAATTGCGGACAGTTTTCAATAAACTAAACGCCTCGCACATAGGCTTTGTACCGCGGACCGAAATGTGTAGGAACAAGGAAGAAGGCATCTTGACGAACGAATGCAAGGTGATCGGAAGGTGGAGGAAGTACTACGATGAACACCTGAACAGCGCGCAGTCAGGAGACCGAGACGGCGTTGATGAGGACTACACCGGTGCAGTGAACAACGACGACGTATCACCCCCGACGATGCGTGAAGTGAAGGAGGTCAGTAATCAGTTAAAGAACTACAAAGCAGCTGGTAAGGATGACCTCGAAGCGGAGCTCTTTAAGGGAGGTCCGGGAAATCTTGTAGAGTGTATGCAATCACGATCCTGAATGGTGGTCACAAAATTCTGTCTCAGATCCTCTTTCGCCGTCTATAGCCAATATTAAGTAGATTTGTGGCAACGATGAATGGTGTGCGGTGCAATGTGTAAGAACGCCACCTTGATGTCTTATTTCCTCCAGAATCTTCCTTCCCCTAACCTGGCGATATTAGGTAATCTTCCACGGTAGGCATTGGATGTTGTTCTCTGAAAACTGCTTCGTTGACACGACGCAAATCAAGCCATGTTCTTGGTTCTCCGTTTGTTTTTCCCACCATCACCAGCGGAGATACCGATGATGCTGGTCCTTCTTTCACCTCAATAATGTCCCTTAGCAAGAGCTGTTCCAATTTTCTATTTCCCGCATCTTCTAGAGGCATGGGAGCCCTTCTAAGGGGTTGGAATACAGGTTTAATAGCCGGATCCATGTGTAGCAAATCCTTCCTGACCCCGACTAGACTCCAGTATCATTTAATGTTTCTGAACTCGAAGGAGTATTACGGTGTTCAATCATTCGCACCTTTTCACCTTATCCGAACTCTTCTCTTGAAATTTCCGGAAAAGGCATCACGATCCAAAACGACCCAATCGTCTACAAGAATAGCTGATTTTACATTTTGCTGGACATATGTTGTCATTAGTTTGATGATCCCGATGACCACAGTTCAGACAAACAAGAAACCTTTGTTCGGATCTTCCAGTTTCCAGTTTGATCTTTAGATTTCACACCAAAAACCTGTACTTGATTAGTGATTCAATTTCACTAAGCGAACGATCATGCTGGAGCATACGTCGCCGAAGCTCTGAAGACAAACATCCCTCTATGATTATGATAAAGATTTCAATAAGAACATGATAAATATTTCAGTAAGAACAGTCCTGGTTTCATCTGAATATTTGTCAAAACCGCAGTCGATGGCTTTTTGACGAAGGCGGAGTACGAAGACAAGAAACCTTTCCCCCTCCTTTTGCTTCATATTCCTTGAACGATGTCTCTCAAGACAGTCTTGCTTGCAAGGTTGGAAGAATTCAACCAACGCGTTTATCGCAACATCGTCCCACTACTTCTCTTTAAATACCAAGGGAAACTTCTCACAATTCGGGAGATTCTGGAACACATCAGCCATCATACAGTGTGTGGATCTCAGGTGATCTGTCGGGATCGTTTGAGACTCACAGGGGACTTCAACAAGGCGATAGACTCTCCTGTCTGCTCTTCGACGGGGTGCTGGAAGGTGTTATGCGGGGAGCGGCCTTCAACAGGCGGGGCACGTTTTTCAACAAGTCTGGTCAGCTCATCTGCTTCGCCGATGAGGTTTGTTACGATTTACTCTGGTGCGGCTGCTCTCAGCCCCCGAGGATGATTCTGCTGGTTCCGGAACGGAACGCAACCAAAGCCCCTTGGCCTTATCTATGACATTGCAGGGGTAGGCGCGAAAGGCCTCTTTTGGGTCCTCGGGTATCATGGTCGTCGTGTGAGTTGTGTGGGAAAGCTTTCGGATTTGGGTTAGCGAGAAGAAATAGTTTTCAGGTTAATAAACAATTGTTTTATTGACTCACGGATCCTTCTACGGTCTCTACTTGGTATCGGTCTTTCACTCGAGTGGTGGCGGGTACTGGCGGGTACTGGCGTGTGGTGATCGGCTACGGCGTTGTCGGGAACGGCATCGGCGAGGTGGCGAATGGGCAACTGGTATGACGTGGTGATTTCTCCGGATCTTGGCTTCGGTGGGAGGTCGTAAGCTCTTTGTCGTCCTTGGTGGTTAACGAGAAATCCTCGTGACAACTGGCCTGCGTAGCTCCTTTACGGTGAGCCGTTTCAGCCCGGGGCTGATGAGGACGAGACAGGCTCACTCTTTTCGTTGGTCCTTGGTATTTAGCTCAACACCTTGATGATCAGCGACTAGGGTTATTTTCCCTTCTCGAACCTCATTCCTTCCTTCTTCCCGAATTCTTCCGTTCCAACCATTCCATTTCCCTGCTGTTCCAATCTGTCATCCCGTCATCTCCATCGTAGCCATCTATTCGTTAATTCCACCCAACCACCCAACATGGCGGAGATTCAAAATTTAATAGGGTTTTCCCCAACTTGCTTTCATCGAACATTATTTTTCACCTTCAAACACCGCTCCCGGAATCCAAATGATGAAAGTCAAATTTTCGTTCCCTTTAATTCGACATTCTAATTTTGTAACAATATATGGTTACAGGTGGACATAATCGGAGGAACACATGCGACGAGGGACTGATCGCAACATAATTCGTCTCGGTAGTATTGTTGTGATCAATGGCGACGAGCTCAAGGTGGTCAGGGAACAACAAGAACAGCCGTGAAATCTGAAGACCTATAGTGAACGTAAGTCGCACCTACTATGGGCTTAACATAAGGTCCATAAGGTCCTTACTTAAGGTCCAACAAACTCTGGCCCCGTACGAAGTGTACTATGTACAAATCCCTAATTCGGTCGGTTGTTCTCTATGGGCAAGAAGCATGGACAATGCTCGAAGTGGACTCACAAGCACTTGGTGGTTTCGAGCACCGAGAGCTTTGAATAATATACGGTGGCGAACCACGAACTGGCGCAACTCTACGGCGAACCCAGCTTCCAGAAAGTCGCCAAGGCAAGACGAGTGCGATGGGCAGGCCATGTCGCAAGATTGCTGGACAGCAGTCCTACGAAGATGGTGTACGCATCGAATCCGGTAGGAACAAGAAGGAGAGGAGCCCAGTGAACGAGGTGGCTGGACCAGGTGAAGCATTACTTGCAAGAATTGGTGCAGCCGGGAGTTGAAGAACTGCAGCTATGAACCGATTGCATTGGCGAAACGATGTTTGTATCAGATCCAATCTCTTCAACGAATGTAACATCATTGTAAATAAATGAAAAAGTCTACTTGATTTTTTTTTATATATGTGACAAACCCAGTCTGTTTTGTTTTATTTTTTATATTGCTTAATGATTCGGAAAATTCATGAACTATCCAAACTTTTTATAAATATCAGTATCAGTAATCATCCTGTTAGTAGATAGATAATGGTAGATAATGGTGCAGATCTTCGTTTTTGAGCTTTACTTGTTGGAAATGAATGTTACTATGCCAATGAACTCACGAATCGTATAGTAATCGTATCGTAATCGTATAATCGTATCTTCAACAAGTATCTTTTAAATTCCGGTAGATGTTCAAATCTTTACGTAGTGATTATTTAGCAAAAATTGTCACTTCAAAGCGAAATTCTCCTACTGAGTGAAGATCCGGAGATACAGCATGCAGCAATGCAGATCGAGAAGTAGCTCACGGTGACTCATGCACATCTACAGTGGCGAATAGGTCAACCGATACAACGAAGATGATCGTCGACTGCGACATGGCAACATGGCAGAAATCAACCGGATCAAGACGAAAGCAGAAGGAATCAAACGGTTTCTTCAAGAAGGAGTCAGTTCGTAATCCAGCGAAGGAGGAGGCTTCCATTGTCTAAATCGACGATCATTGCAAGTACTAAACGAGCTCCAAAATCGAAAATCCTAAACCTCAATGGAAGAATTCCGAACGTCCCCCAAGATATGGAGATATCTATTTACAAGTGCCACAGGGGTCAGTGCATTTGGAACGAGACAACCACCACACAAACCACTTGCAAATGACAATTATCATTTTTATATTTTTTGCTGTAAAATTTTCATTAAATATAATAAACGCTTGAATATCAGAACTCACAATAATGCATTAAGTAATGTAGCATACCTGGAGGATATTTCTATATACTTTGGGTCGAACGGTACGACATGGTACGAGAAAATGTCTTCACCATAATATCGGAGGAAAGTCTTCATACAAGAACGGAACTATGATAACTCTATTTGTTTATTTCAGCTTTAAAATGTTGGTTGTAACTAAAACCATATCCATTAAATTAATTGTAGAAAAGGTATGTGACCGGAAAACCTTCGATTTGTGAAGTGTTTGTTTGAAAGATCTAGGTTAATCTATTGTAAAGTAGGTCCAAAATAATAGAAATTCAATGTCACAATCACTCGAATTTTCGAGCGCAAATGAACAAATGTAGAGACAATATGTATTCAGATCGCTTCGTTCGCTGAGACTAAAGCCCTACTTTTTTGACGCTATTTTCTGCCAATAGTTAGAATTTCATAGAAATAATATCTTTTAAAAATCCATGTACCGTTTTGTCTCATATTCCGAACACTTAAGCTTTGATGGCCATTGAACAGTGTCTCATTCCTCAGAATGGTACTTTTTCGCGAAATGAATTTAATTGTTGGGTACAATAGAGTCTTCTTTCTCATTTGACTGCAATAAAATTGATTTACTAATACATATTCATGGTAAAAAACTAAAAAAATGTTCAACCACATTTGTGTCAAATTCCGAAAACCGTTTTTGCCTCTGACTCATATTCCGAACACTTTTGTCTCAAATTCCGAACAGCGAAACTTTGGACGGATTTATTTGATCGATATATCAAATTCAAGCCAATTAGCTAGTCTTTTTTGGAAAAATGCTATACTGACAAAAATTTGTATTTTGTTTTTGTAATTATTGATTGCACTTGCTTTTTATTGAAAAAAATAACGATGCTCGTTTTTTACGGAATCTACTGACGCAAACATTTTATCACTGGTTTTGACAGTCTCCTTTTTTGCAAATGCTTAGTATCATGAATTATACGCTGTATCGATACCTGTAATTGATGTTCAAATGAAGGCTATAACTCAAAGAATGTCAGGGTTTTGATTATTCAATGATTGATAACATTAAAGTTCAGTAAATTTAAATTTGAAAATGAAGTGTTCGGAATTTGGATCATGCGTAGAAACTTGATTCATATCCCGAACACTTCTTCAATACTAATTTTAATGAAGATTTCTGCATAAAATATCATTTTTTTCATCCATTTATGTAGATTCTTACATTCTTTAGCACTTAACATGAAAACAGCAAACAAAATAGTTGAAACAACTACGTAAACTGAAAAATGAATTATGCTAGTTTTTTACGGAATTTGCTAACGCAAACATTTTATCTTTGGTTTTGACTGTCACTTTTTCGCAAATGTTTAATATTATAAATTATGGGATGAATCGATACTTGTAAATGATGTTAAAACCAAGCTATATCCCAAAGGATGTTTGTGTTTATATTATTCAATTATTTATAACATAAAAGTTTAGTAAATTTACATTTAAAAATCAAGTGTTCGGAATTTGAGACTGTTCGGAATATGAGGCAAAACGGTACGCTATCATACTGAAATGTCTTAACATATTTCATAATGTCTTCAAAATGTCTTCACAAAATTAAATGTCTTCAAAATGAAGACATGTCTTCAAACCTGGCATCTCTGGTTCGCCACAAAGTGGAAGAGAGACGAAATCGCTAGAAAAGATTGCCTGATTAATTTTCAACAACGATGATAATTTGAAATTTCCAATAATTTGTTTTTTTAATTGCTACATGATATTAGTTAACTGTTTTTGTTTTGATTTATTTAATTAATTTATAAAAAAGGAGATTTCTATTGGAAAAACGTTTTTATATTTGCTCAAAAAAACATGCATATTATTGACCAACTTACCCCGCGTGTGGTGTTAGTTGGTCAATTTATTCTGAAATATAAAAAAGACGGGTGGGTAATGTCGGGGACATAACCGGAGTGACGTAGGACTATACAAAGGGGACAGCTTTTGTTAAATATATATTTTAAATATATTGTTTTATTTTCTTCTTCTACGTGAATACCTACCTATCTACATGAAAAATGGATTAGTATACTGTTTACTCTTTATGAATATGTTGATGGTTCTGAAAAGAACCTTTGGTGTTGTGTTTTTGTTATCACTCGATATTCTCATCTTGTTCGGTTAAACATTCCTGTTTAGCTGTTGCGTTTACCACTCGCCACAGCTTTCACAGTTGGAAAATTTCTTCCCATCCAGCTTGTGACATATTGTTCAGTAAATTACATTTAATGCGACGTGCCGGAGAAACACTTTGCCACTCACTGAAACTAATTGTTGTCTTGATGAGCGCCGAACCGAATCTGCTCTGTTCTTGATGCGGGTTTTCTGATTGTCGTGAGCAGCTTTGCAAGCCAACTCGAGCACTCCGACGGCCGAAACTCTATAATCGCTGTTCGGTATACTGGTGCTCCGGCACCAATCCGTTCGGCCTAGTTACCCTTGCGGAGCAATCAGTGAATGCGACCAACAGGGAACTGGAGACCTGCACGGTTCGAGTGAGACTTTGCCTTTCCCTTAACTTGTCCTCCTTTGTTACGTCCACGATGCCAAGCCGTACAACCACACGGGTTTACGGTTTGAAAGAAAATAAGATATTTTTTTGGGGTTCGCATGTTTTATACTCTAGCGGTACACACTCACAGGATAGAGACAAATCGGCAGACTCAGCCAGAGGGGCGAGTCCAACGAGACGAACGAATGAGCGTTAAAAGGGAGCGATGGCAAAAAAATACATTCATTACGATTTGTTCGCTCGTTGGATTCACATACAGGCTAAAAAGGGTCCTTTTCAGGATCACAAAATTATCTTCAATCTAAAGCGTTTATTGTTTTGTTAGTTAGTTTGTTTGTTGTTTTGTTTTGTTAGCGATCACTTCGGCAGCCGAAACTAACGGCGGCTAGGTGGACTGGTGCACTGGTAGTAACGCGCTCGGCCTAGCTACCCTTGCGGAGCAATTGGCGAATACACCTACGGGAAACTACAGTCCAAAATGGTTCGAGCGGAATTTTGCCTTTCTCTTCACTTTTCCTCCTTTGCCATATCCAGACATGGCTGCTTGTGTTAGTTTGTTGATGTGTTGTGATGCGAACCGATGTGGTGTACGGTTTGAATGAGAATGATCGTTACGGCAGCGGAGCGGGGATTTTTAAGCTGACTGGCTGGCTCGAGAATTACGCATGTGTGAGACTGCGACCAATGTTTCGTTCATATTTTTTCTTTTTCCTTTCCAATCGTGCTTCATTCTATTTCGCTGCTGCTCTGGTTGCCCGTTTTGGTCGGTACGATTTGAGGAGCACAAAATGGACCAATCAAAAATGGGCACATAGTGCATTTTGACAATGCTTGATATTTCACAATTATTCAATTATTTATCTCAAGAAAAATGAAATGTTATTCGTTATGATAGATGCGTAGATATATTTCCTATCAATTGATGCAAAAACCTTTGCGATCTATTGAGAAATGCTCGAGTTATAAGCGTTCCAAATCTTGCATTTTTTCCTACTTGTTCAGTGCCTAGATTTCCATTTCACCCCCTATATCTTCCGGTTAGACGTAGTCCTACGTCAAAACGTTAAATACAAGAAAAATGACAAATAATTGATTCTCTGGTTATTTTTCATTGACAGGGTAAAAGGTAAGCTGCATTGTGGTACATAACATTCTAACGCAAAACTTTATACTAAAAAGTTATAGCCAAATTTATTCAAAAATGACCAACTAGCCCCGCCCTACCCTACACCCTTGTAAACAGGATTACGTTGATGAAGACAAAAAGCATTTTTTTCGTCTACAAATTGTTTTCTAAATTTCACATAACTAGCTATGAACAAATTTCATTGCTTAGCTAAGCTGGAAGATCGCTGACTATTTGTTGTTTTTCATAAAACTGTGTTGATTAAATTTCTTTGAAATAATTACCAGGCTTAAAATTTATCCTCATCGTTTTATTTTGTGAACTTTGATTTCACTTGCTGTTGTAGAATTTAAGTAGAATTCCTTTAGGTTTAATACAAACATTGTCCAAAAGTGTTTCTTTTAGTGGAATCAATTTAAGTTTTTATGAAGTTTGGACCACAATCCTTATCTTGAATATGTAACAGTTCGGCTGAAGGTTTATAAGGTAATACAGTAAAACTATTTTTTTGCGAAATTCAATTTTATTATTCAACATAATTAACTTTGAGGCCGATACAGCGATTATAACGATCATGCAACTTTTCGATACCATTTTTATAGTACTCTTTCGGTTTTTACAAAATAGGCCTCAGTTTCGGTAATCACTTCATCATCGGTCTTAAATTTCTTGCCAGCGAGCATTCTCTTCAGGTCTGCGAACAGAAAATAGTCGCTGGGGGCCAGATCGGGAGAATACGGTGGATGCGGAAGCAAGTCAAAGCCCAATTCATGCAATTACACACGAAATTCGGTTTTTTTCCATTTTTTCCACAATAACAAAAGTTGCTTCACTCTCAATGCTGTAACTCAGGAATCAATCGGCCGATTGCTGTCAAATTTTGGCACGTATTCATTGAAAGATGGTGCTTTGTGATAGTTGAGTATATTTTTGCAAGAGGCGCGATCTAGACGTCAACCTTATGAACTTTTCAGCCGAACTGTTAAAGTAACCATTTATAAGATTTTGTACACAACCTAAAAAAATATACCAAATAGCAGAGGAATTCGAAGAATAATTCAATCACATTGTAACTATATCTGGAACACTTCTTCTTCTTCTTCTTTGTTTTTAAGAGGCTTTAAACTTTGCAGTTCATTCGCCTCTATCTGGAACACAGAAACACAGGTATTTTTATCACATCGATAAAGCTAAAAGATTTATCAATAGGTCCAAAGATAATTTAGCCCGAAATCCTTGATTGAAAGTAGTAGAAGGGAAAGGACCGACTTCCGTAGATCCTTTTCCATGGTTTCATCTGAAAGTCACTGGAAACCTTGTTGAGTATTGAATAATAATGCAAAATGAGACCCTTCTAGAAAAATGAACTCAAAAATAAAAGTAACAAACAGTTCTTTTGTATCGCTTAGTAAGCGATCGATCGTGAGTTCAAAACTCAGGACCCTCATTGACCATCTTTGTGTTGTTACAGAATAGCTACGTCCACGCAACAATCATCAGCGATGGAGATCGATCCACGATCGAAATAAGATCGATTCATCCATACACTGCTCTGCTCTGCCAGACACATCGGGCTACTGTTCTATAAATAACTCAACAATGATCAAACAACTGTCTCCGCTGTCCGGTGGTCCAACTGGATAATGGAAGAACAGAAAGAATACTCTTACGCCTAAATGGCTACTGTGTGAATGTACCATATGTAATGGTATAGAAGAAATACTGGCGAATGGCAACTGTGTAATGGACTAATTATAGATATGATAACCATGTGACATGTACACGATTAAAATTCGGCTCTGTTACAGCTAAAATACTAATGAGCCTTAAATAAATAAATGGGATAAAAAAAAAAGTTCTTTTGTATGACAATAAACATTATGCGATAAACTTGTTTTCTGTCTAATTTTGAAAGAAACGCCTGTGAATGTATCTTCGATTGTTTTTTGCATTAGCTTCCGGGAAAATGGCTGATTGTATAATCACAAAAGTTATTCTTTTCATAAGCCCATTCTGAGGAGGCGATCTGGCGTAGTGGTAACATCCATACCTCTCACGCTAAAGGTCACGAACTCAAATCGCACTCCCGACATTCTTCCAAAAATAGAAGTAAAAGTGAAGAACCAGCCAAAATGTGTTGAAAGTCACTATAATAGAAAGAAGAAAAAAACTCATTCTTCCATTACTATTTAACATTGTGTTTCATAGTACGTAATATTGATTCAGTAGCACAAATTTGTTGCAACCGGTTAAGGTAATGAAAATAAAACGTCAGCCAGCATCACAAGCTGGATAAACAACCCGCTTAATCCGATCGCTAACGCTTTCCACCGTTGAATTCGACCATTTTCTTCGGTATCACTAGTGTAGAACCAAGATAGCATCGGTTCCGCAAACACGGTGTTGGTATGCAAATAAAGCACGACGCCATGGCGCGACCTCTCTGCGAACAGAACAGAGATAATCCAAACAAATTACTGAACCGCGAGATCTGTGGCGGGAAATCGGCTCAAGTAGATTTACCTCAAATTTCATTAATTAATTCACACACGTTCGGCTCCGGATACCGTCCTCCACTGGCACAGACATTTGGAGCTTTGAGCGGGTTATCACTTTCACTGATTTTGCTTCCTGACGGTGGATTCCCTTGTTGCTGGTTGACGTCAGAGACTCAGATCACCATCGTCACACCCTTTCGCCACTTTGTCATAAAACAAACAACAAAAAACGCTGCGATCATCAACGTTCCATTCGCGCTTTTCCGGCAGGAGCGGTAATCCGTCTCGCACGATACACGTCCTCTGGATTTACATGAACCGAAAAAAGCTATCATTCGTGAATACCAATGCAGAGCTTCCTCATAAAAAAAAAGCTAAATCCATAGTCTGTGCTCAGGAGAAAAAATGCAATGCGATGGAAATGTGGCCCTCCAAAATACGAGACGAATGCGGCTTGCGGCCTTACTGGAAAAATCAGGTCAACCATAAGTTACACCAGCTGTTATCAGCGTTGGACATTGGATGCACTATTCGGTCACGAGGGTTTTGGTATTTGTGTTGGATCCGACGGACGGATATGTGCCCCATCCGTTTCGCTACAGAAAACTGCAACAGGATGTCGCGTTTTGTTTTTTCCTCTCAAACCTACGCTATAAAACAAGAGCATGACGAGTAGAAATTGAATGATTTTGGTTCATTCAGCGAAAGTCGTATAGTGTTTGAAATAATTGACAGAGCTTACGTGAATATTGCGAATTTATGCTAAAGAACGAATAACATTCGCTTTGTCTACTGTGCAACGAGAGAACCGAATCGTTATCAAGAGCTATGGATCCAGATATGTCAATATTGAAGAACTCCAGTCTTATTATTTTTGAGTTGGATACTCTTAAAGTGATGAAACTTACAAGTACTTCGACCAATGCCAAGCACCTTAAAACATCTATGATATTAACCTTGAACTCTCCCAAATGGATGCAACCCATCGGCCCATCGTTCAACCCTTCAAGATCTCTCCAAAACGATAGCTAAAGGCCGCATCACTCATCGTGTAACATTTACGAAACAAACCTAAGCTGAAACAAGCCTCCTCGCATCATTTAAACCACTTTAATCGGGCACATTCCATTGCCAGTGCCCACGCCGTAACTAGTTCCAACCGAATCGTTATCGCGGCGTTCGTCAGCTTTTAAAGAGGTTTCGTTGGGCAACAACAAAAAAAAGTTGGACAGAACCCAAGATTAGCTATCGATTGTGGTCTATTTTCTTTCACTTTAATCTGATTGCAATTATGGCAGACAGTGGATGGAACGCGTTTGTCGTAAATATCGAACTGCTTTGAAAAAGGGCCGACGATGAGTTCAGGGGAACTCCAAACCGTTGATGGGGGGACCATAAATTGGAACGAACCAGTCAATTGAACTCATATACCGTGAACCGCTTCGCGTTCGATTCCGGTAGTCGAGGGCTCAGCAAATCGGAACATTTTGCTAATTTTCTCGTTACAATATGTGACGAATCGATTTTAATTACCAGCTTATTCACACCTTCAGGTGTGAATCATTAATTCACTCCCTCCCTGCTGATGCTGCTTCCACTACTGTTGCCCGGCGAACACTCGGCTCGGAAATGCTCTTTCCGTTATTGGTACCGAACGGGTCGTCTCCTCCCTCTGAGAACAGCATTTGTAAGCGTCTCACTTCCACCACAACCGCCGTAGTGGGAAATTGCCGGCTAATGTATCGAATTTCCTGCAGCAGCTTAGGTAACATCTTTTATTGGGAAACACGTTGATGTATGGGAACAGAAAATCAAAAAAAAAAGAAGCAATGCTTTCGATTGAATACGATAAAATGCACCATTTAGTAGACCGTGTCGTGTAGATCTGTAATCCGACCTTGACGCCAGTCTGCAGCAGCTTGCTATCATACATGAAATGGGACCGAATTGGCCACGTCTGGAGCGGAAAACAAGAAACTATCCCAAAATATTGACGATGCCAAGACGTGACATAATGCGAATAGCAAAAGGAAACAACTATCGATTTGCAGCCGGTTCTCAGGGAGCCGAGCCAAAATGGACCGAGCGAACAATAACTTGAAATATGCTGACTTGAGGGCGCGAAAATATCAAATTATTGTCTCTAATTGATTGTTGTTTCTAGCATTCAAATATATGTTCGTGCGTTTCGAGATTTCAAGTAGCATAGTTTCAACAATTAATATTTGATCGATTGAGAAAATGATACGATATCATTATCTTTTCGACAAAAAATAAAGGATCAGAGAGTGGAGTCGAAGTATCTTCGTGCAAAATCAACGCACGAAGATGGAATGTACCTCATTTTAAACCATCAACAACAAACGAAAGCTTAGAATCGATTATTTCGAGAGTACGCATAAAGGGTGTGTCACATCAAATTGTATCACGGAAAAAACGCTGTAGAAATTCGCCCAGTAGACCGATCCTTTTGAAAATTTTAGACAGTAAAATAAAAACTATTAAACAACATTTGACATTTTCTTTTTATTCATACTTCGAGCCCAAGCCCGTATGCTCGCACCTTCCTCTTAACCCCGTCCATAAGGTTCTGTACAACGTCAGCTTGTAGTTTTTTTTGAACAGAAATCCATTTTCTCTTGAAGTCCGCCTCTGATTTGACAACTTTTGGGTTCTTCCGGAGGGCCTGCTTCATAATCGCCCAATATTTCTCTATTGGGCGAAGCTCCGGCGCGTTGGGCGGGTTCATTTCCTTTGGCACGAAGGTGACCCCGTTGGCTTCGTACCACTCCAACACGTCCTTTGAACAGTGGCACGAAGCGAGATCCGGCCAGAAGATGGTCGGGCCCTCGTGCTGCTTCAATAGTGGTAGTAAGCGCTTCTGTAGGCACTCCTTAAGGCAAACCTGCCCGTTTACCGTGCCGGTCATCACGAAGGGGGCGCTCCGCTTTCTGCAAGAGCAGATCGCTTGCCACACCATGTACTTTTTGGCAAACTTGGATAGTTTCTGCTTCCGAATCTCCTCCGGAACGCTGAATTTGTCCTCTGCGGAGAAGAACAACAGGCCCGGCAGCTGACGAAAGTCCGCTTTGACGTAGGTTTCGTCGTCCATTACCAGGCAATGCGGCTTCTTCAGCATTTCGGTGTACAGCTTCCGGGCTCGCGTCTTCCCCACCATGTTTTGCCTTTCGTCGGGGTTAGGAGCCTTCTGAACCTTGTATGTACGCAGGCCCTCCCGCTGCTTGGTCCGCTGGACGAATGAACTTGACAAATTCAGCTTATTGGCGACATCCCGGACCGAACTTCTCGGATCACGTCTAAACTGCTTAACTACGCGCTTGTGATCTTTTTCACTGACGGTGCATCCATTTTTGCCGTTCTTCACCTTCCGGTCGATGGTTAGGTTCTCGAAGTATCGTTTTAGTACTCTGCTGACCGTGGATTGGACGATTCCCAGCATCTTACCGATGTCCCGAGTGCGCAGGATTAATTCACGACGCTCTTTTTCGTTCGACGACATTTTCCCAAATTTACGAAAAATTGACAGTGAAGCATGGCCAACGTGATCTATACACTCTTATCTGATTATAAGCGAAAGCTGAAGATATAATTCCTAAAAATTAAATTTCTACAGCGTTTTTTCCGTAATGCAATTTGATGTGACACACCCTTTGCATTTTGTTGTTTTGGTACGGTTTGCTATGAAGCGTTCTCTAATTCAGTGGTGGCCAGGTATAGGCATGACGCGGGCCGCATCAAGGTTTTTCATCATAGCCGCGGGCCGCAATGATTTTTTTCCCACTGCTGTTTATGATATAGTGTGAAATATAAAATATAGATTCCACCGTTTTTTCTACGCCTAACTACAGTATTTAAATTAGAAACCATTCCTGTTTTTTAATATGAAGACTTATAATATGATCACGGGTAAATTGGGTGTTCTTTCAGTCATTAAAAAAAATATTACAATATTCATTAATTTATATCAATATAGAAAATGTTAAAATACAGTATAATACAATATACCACAACGCCGTTTCGATTTTACCTAGACAATTTTTTTGAGCCAGTTTTTTGGACGCTACTGCTCAAATCGATTTCATTTGTTTCATAACGAAAAACTCAACTTCTCAAAAATATTCATACAAATGGATCCAGATAAAAAGCAACAACAAGAGATTTTTTTTAGTTCTGGAAATCGCGCTTTTGAAAAAAAATTAGAGAAGAAATTCAAAAGATCATGGGTATCAAATTTGTTACGCAGTTCAGAATCACACTGCATTTTAATGAGTTACATCTGCATTTTTTAAGGGGCATGTTCATCAAAAAACTGAATGGAATAGAAAAAGTTTCATGAAATTTTTCTTGTGCTTTGAAATTCCCAAATCTGTGAGAAAAATCAGCCTTCATCGCCTGAGGTGCGTCAACGTATTTACAAGCTGACGATCTTCGTCTGTAGGAGCCTTGAACTGCTGCGACCATTAATTTGATTTATTGTAGTGATAACCTAGCTGACGATACTTTCACACTTTCATGCATCTTGTCAGAAAATGAGCAAAAATCAATTTTCTATTTGTTTTTCGAACAACATGAATATGCTTTCGTTTTTTTTTATTCGGTTGAGTTGTGAACCGATCTACCTTGCAAGCCCAAGTTCAAATTGTTCAGATGGCTTGTGATGTTCGGTAATGGTCCGCTATACGGATATGGTCTGCTTGGTTTTTGAAGTTCTCGCTTTTCGTTTTTGCTAGTGCTGGCTTTCTCTCTCTTATGGACTCACACTTTCATGCATCTTGTTCTTACTCTTATAAGAAACTTGGAAACATTGAGGTATTTGAGTATTAACGTCATCATCAAGGGTTTTTGTGTAATTTTTCCATCAAATGATGAACAGTTAATCCAAAGGCCCAACTCAGTGATCTTAGAATCATTAAATTGTTGAAAGTGATTTCAAATTTCAACTGATGTACTTTAAAACAATTTGTATCGCTGAATCGAAAAAATGAAAAAAAAACCCATCAGCGTCATCAGAGCACAATTTTCTATTATGAATTATTTTTTTCGTAAATAAATTATTGTGAGGTCAATGTAATGAGGGCGAAATCCCCATCTAACGAGGGTGAGGTACTGAGGTGACGCAATCCGAGTCGGCCGCCGGCCCGGGCAAGAATGATACATTTCAAAGCTAAAATTAACCGGGCAAACGTATACACTCCGACGCACGCTAACTAAAGGATTTTCTAAAGGACTTTTTCCTATGTTTCAAAATAACCGGGCAATCGGTTAACCCAATTATTGACGTAGGACTACGTTTTACATTAAGGGTGCCAAATCAGAAAACAGGTCACGTTTTTATGAAATAAAGTTAACGTTAATAACTATTTTCGCTGCGAACGGATTTTAACGATTTGTATACCAATCGAATTGGAAATTTTCTAAGATTTGTTTGATATGCTATACATTACAATCTCATAGTCTGTATATGGTTTAAATTGATGAAAATTGGAAGCATTCCCATTTCCCCATACATTTGTTCTGTCCATTTGGATGCTTTCCCGAACAGAACTGTCAATAACAAGCAACTTATGCAGCCGCTTGAATAGAAACAACGAAGGAGGATAGCGCAAAGAAAATATTTGCGAAATAAACTCCACGCTTGCATAGTATGTAAGCAGTCGCTAGCATAGAAGTATTGCATCTCCTCTGAGAAAAATTCTCAGAATCTTTCTGTGCCCGAAACAAAAAAGGTCGCTTATTCTGCTCGTTTTGTGTTTTATGTTTCCCCTCGAGGTGTGATCGCTAGCGAATATTTCATATGAAGTGTGTTTCGATGTTTCATTTTTATCGCTGCAACTGTGTGCATCTGATAGACGAGTGTTTGATTATTGTTGAATGGCGATGCACGGAAGATGCCTCTCGTGAAATACTCAGTGCAATGCGTGCATTGATATGAAGAAACAAATTGCGACATATGACCAATTAGTGTATTGTTCTCGCAAAGGCATGAAAGAATCGTTGCTTCCTCTAAATGATTTAACAAAACCACGCAAGCCATTAAACCTTTTCAAAATCCCCTAACGTTTTACTAAAAAGTTATTTATGAAATTTAGACGTAGTCGCAAATAATATCCGAATTGATAAACCAACAAATTAAAAAAATAAAAAGATTGCGTAGTCCTACGTCCTAAGTGGTCGTGTCTCGGATACAACCTCTCGAATTATTTTTAAAATCAGTACTGGTGCTAAGCTTGAGCTTGGGTAGACTGTACAATTCGTAGTTGCTCTCCGTGATTGACCTGAACCAACCAAAGTGCACATAGAACACACAGAATGACGCTTGGGACTAGCAAATCATTCTCGTTGTGCAATTTTCGGTGATTCGAGCTTTAAATGGTCAATAAAGACGCCAGCCACGTCCTTACAGTCACCAGAGGAAGGAAAGGAATGTTAGTATGATATTCGCCGCCCGAAGGCCAGAAGGGTCGCCTCTATAGCGTGGTTCCCTAGCGTTTATCATGGAAAGGATGTGTGTTAGTGGGTAGGGTAAAAAAAATCAGGATTCACTGTGGTAAGTGATGAGATTCTGTATATGCGGACTTTCAACCACTCGACGAAACGAAATCCTGAAAATCGATTATGTTTCGATTACCCGAAGGCCGAACGATATATTTTGGATCATTGTGTGTCTAATTTCTCAATTCTATATATGTACCGGAAAAACCGGAAAACCCTATGTACTAAAGCAAACATCGCATACTTTCTGATTCTTCGAATTTGTTATACTCGACGACGGAGAATCCATGAGACTCTGAGAAGGTCACCGGGAAAACCTCTGTACTAAAGCAAACATCGCATACTTTCTGATTCTTCGAATTTTTCATACTAGACGACGAAGAATCCATTAAAAACCTGAGAAGGTCACCGGGAAACTCTATAATAAAAGCGAACTTACAATACTCCTATGGTTTCTAATTATGAAATTTTTTTTATACCCGACGACGGAGGATTCATGAGAAGCCTGAGAAGGTTACTTTGAAACTCCTCTACAATAATGCTAACCTACAATATATTTCGTGAACGCTCACGTCGCATACTTTATAATTTTTGATATATTTTTATATAATCAATGATGGAAGATCCAAGAGAAACCTGAGAAGGTCACCAGAAAACTCCTCTGTAATAAAAGCGAACCTGCAATACTCCTATAGTTTCTAATTAATAGAACACAACATGGAATGAGAGACAAAACAAACTCTTAGGTCCATCACTCGAACAAATATCGATTGAATTTACGATTTGTTGAGTATGACAACTCGATATCTCCTGTACTTTGTATGCGCGCCAGCGAATCATAAAATATCATATAATCACGCGATGAGGACATTAACATCTACAAACCACGAGTAGAATCCTAAAGTTTTGAATGAAAAATCAAAGAAATAAACGACAAACATTGTGGAATAAAATGGAAAAATCATAATATAATAATCCAGAACGAAATCTAAGTGAACCCATAATTTTTTCCAACAACTGAAATATTGTTGAACAATAAAAATAAAAATAAATCGAAATTTTAAGTTTTCCAAATTAGAAAAACTAATATATTCCACTACTCTACAACCATAATCGTTATAACCACCGATTAGTTCACACAATACATAGCATAACACGTTCGCATGCTAACTTAAAACGATTAAATCTGATGATAAAGAACGATCTCACCAAAGAAATTTAAAACAAAATAATTTCCTGAGTGCATATTTTGGCCTTCAGCACTCATACAGTTTGTTATCCAATTAAAAGAATGGCCGCTGCCCGCTCAGGCCAACCATGCCGATGTTTTATGCAGTGATACTTTCACTAACCCAGATCCAATTATAATCGAGCAGTTATCGATTCGATGTCGACCGAAACGAAGTAACGTGCTACAAAAATGCTCCCGTAGGCCGCACTGCCTATAGTTTAAGCTATAATTGTACACGATTGCATGTACAGAGCGAAGCGGCATCACTGTATCAAGTCTTATCTCTTTCTCTCATCCAATGACAGTTCATTCAAAACAATAAAACGTAGAATGAAATGGGTCGAGAATCATTTTCATCATTTTCGTAGGTACAATATTTGTTGTTTCTGTATCATAATTCATAATCTCTTTTTTTCCAGATTTTCTGAACAACATTAACAAAATGGGATACCTACATAATGCAGCAAGCAAAACACAGCAGCTCCAAGCAGTTGTTCGATTTATCCTATGGGCGGATTTCCCCAAATATTTTAATTTCGAAGGAGAAATTAATAAAAATGCAGCAGTTGCAGATGAAAACGACAGTATGTATTTGTCGAAGCTCGTAAAAATGATATGTAGCCTAAGCACATTCGAAAGCTATGCGTGGTCACGGTAATATGAAGAGAACCGTCACAATAACGGTTACATAAAAGTGCTTGGAGTTGTGCGGTTATCAAATTGTATGCTAACGTTCCGGTTCTGCATTTCCATTCCAACGTATCTAACGGAATGCTGATAGCGCAACAATTGAAGATTATTAAAATTGATGCAAGGTTAATTCCTGCGAACGTGAGTAAACACCAGCTTTTGACTGAAGTTGCGTATTTCAATACATAAAAAGTAACAACCACCAGCATCATTAGGTAGATTGACTAACGGATCGTATAGACTGTGACTTTCAACAAAGTCCCCGGATATTGCCCTTCAATGGAGGTCTAAATTTAAAGCTCTTACCAAGGAATGTACGGTATGAGTATTGGGTTTCTATCGTTGTAGTCACATATTTAATGGATTAATGTTTTGTTTCAGTATTGAAAATTGGAGTGATTGCGATGGCAATTTGTTATCCCATTCGCACCAAACAAACACAGTTTATTTGTGCAATAATATACTAAGATGTTTTTATTGTGAAACTCGCAAAAGTTTCCCGAAACAGGACGAGCGGTCAGCGTAAGTTAGGTTATTTTGTTATAAATAACGATTTATAATTTTGTTATTTCCCAGAATTTATTGATTGTTTCGTTCTTCCCGACAGTACGCAGATTTCCAGAGGATGTCACGGTTTGATATAATGGAACGATCGGTAGAAAATCAAACAAAGTAGTAATAAATTTAAATCTCAAAATAGCCATGCATGTATTACAATGAAATGTAATGTGTTTGTGCATATAATAAAATGAACAATTCCATCCACAGCCTGTTTTTATATACTTTCTATTTGACCATGATCGAAAAATGGATAAAACCATAATAAGGGTCGAGCAATTTCGCATTCGGTCGACGTGGTGCCAGATTGGCACAATGTTGGTTCGTAATAGGTGGTCAAATACGAAGAGAAGGTCGACAAAATCATTGCAAAATGGCACGATATCGGCACCGTTGTCGACACCATTTGTTGAGACCAATCTGGCACAACAAAGTAGACTGGGAAGCCATACAAACTTCGATCTCGTTGTCGAAAAACAGGTACAAAGACTTATACGATGGCAAGCGAACCGCTCGTCGCAACTGTACATACACGAGTCGACGAGAAAAAAAAGCACACATTTAAACCAAGCCCGCGACGGTTGGAACCCAGTCTACTTTGTTGTGCCAGATTGGTCTCAACAAATGGTGTCGACAACGGTGCCGATATCGTGCCATTTTGCAATGATTTTGTCGACCTTCTCTTCGTATTTGACAACCTATTACGAACCAACATTGTGCCAATCTGGCACCACGTCGACCGAATGCGAAATTGCTCGACCATTATTATGGTTTTATCCATTTTTCGATCATGGTCAAATAGAAAGTATATAAAAACAGGCTGTGAATGGAATTGTTCATTTTATTATATGGACAAACACATTACATTTCATTGTAATACATGCATGGCTATTTTGAGATTTAAATTTATTACTACTTTGTTTGATTTTCTACCGATCGTTCCATTATATCAAACCGTGACATCCTCTGGAAATCTGCGTACTGTCGGGAAGAACGAAACAATCAATAAATTCTGGGAAATAACAAAATTATAAATCGTTATTTATAACAAAATAACCTAACTTACGCTGACCGCTCGTCCTGTTTCGGGAAACTTTTGCGAGTTTCACAATAAAAACATCTTAGTATATTATTGCACAAATAAACTGTGTTTGTTTGGTGCGAATGGGATAACAAATTGCCATCGCAATCACTCCAATTTTCAATACTGAAACAAAACATTAATCCATTAAATATGTGACTACAACGATAGAAACCCAATACTCATACCGTACATTCCTTGGTAAGAGCTTTAAATTTAGACCTCCATTGAAGGGCAATATCCGGGGACTTTGTTGAAAGTATCAGTCTATACGATCCGTTAGTCAATCTACCTAATGATGCTGGTGGTTGTTACTTTTTATGTATTGAAATACGCAACTTCAGTCAAAAGCTGATGTTTACTCACGTTCGCAGGAATTAACCTTGCATCAATTTTAATAATCTTCAATTGTTGCGCTATCAGCATTCCGTTAGATACGTTGGAATGGAAATGCAGAACCGGAACGTTAGCATACAATTTGATCACCGCACAACTCCAAGCACTTTTATGTAACCGTTATTGTGACGGTTCTCTTCATATTACCGTGACCACGCATAGCTTTCGAATGTGCTTAGGCTACATATCATTTTTACGAGCTTCGACAAATACATACTGTCGTTTTCATCTGCAACTGCTGCATTTTTATTAATTTCTCCTTCGAAATTAAAATATTTGGGGAAATCCGCCCATAGGATAAATCGAACAACTGCTTGGAGCTGCTGTGTTTTGCTTGCTGCATTATGTAGGTATCCCATTTTGTTAATGTTGTTCAGAA
Organism: Toxorhynchites rutilus septentrionalis; assembly: GCF_029784135.1. NCBI lineage: Eukaryota > Metazoa > Arthropoda > Insecta > Diptera > Culicidae > Toxorhynchites > Toxorhynchites rutilus. Next base: position 65,103,881 of record NC_073745.1, read on the forward strand.
AATCTGGAAAAAAAGAGATTATGAATTATGATACAGAAACAACAAATATTGTACCTACGAAAATGATGAAAATGATTCTCGACCCATTTCATTCTACGTTTTATTGTTTTGAATGAACTGTCATTGGAAGAGAGAAAGAGATAAGACTTGATACAGTGATGCCGCTTCGCTCTGTACATGCAATCGTGTACAATTATAGCTTAAACTATAGGCAGTGCGGCCTACGGGAGCATTTTTGTAGCACGTTACTTCGTTTCGGTCGACATCGAATCGATAACTGCTCGATTATAATTGGATCTGGGAAGCGAACGAAAATCATAGCTCTCACCACTACAACGAAACCTAAAAAACCAATGCAGTATTTCACTTTGTCAATTTATTGTTCCATTATTTGCGTAAGGAGTCCAATATAATTACAATGCACTTTAAATCACTATAACAGAGCATACATTTGTCATATTTCGAAAATAAGTATAACACAGCACAAACGCGTACATCTTGTTCTCTCCGCTGAACACTTAAACGAAACTATGCGCGGAGCAACAGAAATTACGTCCGCACCCGACGACTGCCCGACTCTCTCCCAAAATCAGTACTGGTGCTAAGGTTACAAAACTTTATGGAAAGTTTTGTTTTAAAAAATCCTTAAGCGTTAATTTAGAAACTTTTTAACGGAAAATTTCAAAATGTAGCTTCGGGGTGAAATTGATCATTCTATGTTTTTCAGGATTTTCTAGTGTTATATGCACAAAAATGTATAGAGAATCAATTATTGCTCCACCCTAATGTAGCCAAAAACCCTTGAAATGCTCACTTATGAGCTAGTTTTGACAAACCAAGAAAAAATATACTACCACTACAGCAAATAAGTATCCCGTGAAAAAGAACATTCCTTGTTGTTTTGTAAGTGTTTCAAGTTTTTTCCATGTGCGGCTAAACGAATGTCTATCACTGTATTTCAATAATGATTTAAACAAGTTTGGACAAGAAAACATGCATAAACATGATGGGATTCCGTTCTGGTCATTCGTGGTGTTTTTTTTTGTAAAATAGTGTTTTCTAACTTGTTTCACTTGTTTGAATAGTAATTACAAGTATGTGTTAACTTATTCAACTCATCAAGTATCGGCCAGAAGTAAATTAATATGTTTAGCGTCTAGAAATATTGCTTTGATGTGTTGAAAATATGTTTCTTCACCATAATTGAAAATGGAAACGAAAATGCTATTTAGAAAAAAAATAATTTTCATGCAATTTAATAAGTGATTCGTTAAGAACCATTGACAAAAAGAACCTTCAGATGGTATTGAACATGTCCGATTAAAAAAAACTTAAAATTAAATTGCATCATACCTCTGAAAATGTATGTTTGTTTTCAGTAATACGTTTGATCAATTTCCCCCCGGTGATCAATTTGCCCCCGGATGACGGTACCAATATTGACAGCAATTACTGCAGTTACCCGCATGAATCAATGTGAGTGTGAGCAGAACAGCAGAACAGCGGGAAAAAGTTCATTGAGAACTAACAAGAACAATTGTCATTGAATTACTAAAAAAATGAAAAATGGAACTGGAAATAATTCACACAAGAATTACTCACAAAGTTATTTTTATTCAGTTTTCTGAAAACTTTTTTAACTATTTTCATGCATCACTCAGATGAAAAAAAATCATTTTTCAAATCAGGCTGCGGGCCGCATGAACAAAGCCGGAAGGCCGCTGGTTGGCCACCACTGCTCTAATTTATTCCTATCTTTAATCAATCGGCTTGAAAAAACGGTTGAACGTATATATGAAACGTTTACAAAAACGAAACGTTCACAGGAATGTAGGTGATACACTAGGCTAAAACTTTATCTGCAAAAATTAGAATTTACTGCAATATTTGCAAAATTACAGAAGATTTTCTTAAACACTTGAAGAAACGCGTTTTTGGTCCTTTTTTGGAATCGATGTAAAAAATTCAAATGAATATTTTATTCGACAAAGCAACAAAGCCTTGCACATAATTATTGGATTTATAGTGCCATAATAATGTATTAACCCTTTGCGGTCGTATTAAATTTGGGCATGGGTGTCGTACTGGTCGGAACTATTTTTCCTTGAAAAAGCAGTGATAAATACAAAATTATGAAAAATAAACATTGTTTTTATTTTTTTCTAAAATATATATATGTGTTAACTTAACAATGTCTTTTGATGTGGTGTTCTTATATAAAAATTATATTTTATTATTCGTCTTCGTGTGAAATCTTCCAAAACCCTCTCCAAGAGTAAATCATATGAAGTATAATCAACACATAACATTAGTTTTATTATCCGTTTAAATATGAGACACTTTTGCCATTGATGTAATAAATGTGTAATTAATGCCAGCAATGTGTATCCGAAAAGATCAGTACTTTTCTCTTTTAACAAACAAAGGTTTTTTTACATGAGATTATTCAGATTACATAATACACTTATGCAAACTATTATTTTGATCTTTAAACACAACTACTTCAACATAATTCGAACCAGTAGTTACTCAAATAATGATTTATCTGGTTCGAGATTATCAGAACTTTTCGTTTTAGAAGAACAAAAATTTTGTCGCTTGAGACACTTATGCTATTATTCAAATAACATGAGACTCTTATGCAAACAGTAGTTCTGATACTTATGAACAATCTTTTCCATCACAACGAAGTGTTACTATGGCTAAATTCTGCTGTTATGATTTTTGTCCCACATTCCTATGCAATCAACACACTATGGGCCTTATTCCCGAATACACTACACGTGAAAACAATGTGTAGTGAGTACAACCTTATTCCGGAATACACGCCACTGTAAACATTTGGTAGAATTCATTATCAATACACCGAGTTCATCCACCGACATTATTCTCATTTACACTTCACGCTCTCTTTTGTGTAAACAGTCATACACTCTTCCGAAAAATTGGTATATATGACGAGCTTTTTGGTAAATATTACCAATATTTAATAAATGTTTGCAATACGAATTCTTCGTACATATTACACGCTATGATGTCAAATCGGCCAGTATAACCCAGTATAAGTAGTCGGTTCAACGTTCGTTTAACATATACAACATGTTATATTAACCCTACCTTTATGCATATATTGTTATGAATTGAGCTTTTGTATGCATCTTTATTCATTTATTGAACTATCTGAACTATTTAAAATATTTATTGAACTATCTAAACTATTGACATCTGATCCTGTTCGATTGGGTCTGATCCATGGCTACAAATTAGGAAAAATACACAGTTATTACTATGAAAAGCTACGACAGACTACTCAATTCTCACCATTACCCTCTCCCAGGACCAGCTTGTAATTACTTCTCAGCCAAACACATTCGGGAGATATCATGAAACTGACAAAACCCAGATGGCATTAAGAGAAGCTAGCTTTATGCCCCGTTGCAACATTGACTTGACGCGCAGGATACGGAACCTGCGTCGTGACGAATCCGGAAAACATCTAATTGATTGAACCACCGATCACAATCGTCTGCAAAACGTTTATGAAGTTGTCCTTGACCGAATCCAACAGGTAGAACTAGGACTCGACAGGGCTAGTTTTTGTGTATCGAAGTACCCAGATTCCTTACTATTGAAGTTCTCCCGCAGCAGACGAGCACAAATCATTGCTATCCAATATGTATAAATATCAATTAAAGAACATAAATTGAATTGATTTTCACGAATATTACTTACCTATCCCAAATCTGAGTTAATACGACCTTCTTCTGTGATGAAATCAATATCGGAAAGTAGTGCCTTGCAACTCAATTAACAACTCGGTAATTAGGCTAATAAATTTATTTTCTTCGCGGTTGCCAGTAATGACAATCGTAAAAGTTACTAACACCGCGAAGTAAAATGAATCAATCGTTGGTAGGGATGTGTATTTCATCTGACATTCATTTTACAAACGATTGGTAATATTTACAGAAATATGTACATTCTACTGTTAGAATTACAAAAGATTTGGAAGCTTTTTAGTAATCCATTTTCTGGGTGTATCGACACAACTCGAGGATAAACAAAACAAAATACAGCTGACGTTTCTATTATGGTGGGTATAAACTAGTGATATATTCATGTGAAAAAATAGGATGAGATTTATAGAAATCGCATCAACCGTTTACACTAACGCGAACTTATATACTGAATATATTCATATTTTCAGTGAATTTATTCACCTAAAGTAGAACTGCATCCAACTTTAGTGATTTCTCACCAAAGAGAAATTCACCAGCGTTTACATATGCCTGAATTTATTCTATTCATAGTGGTTATATATACCTCGAAGAAGTGTATCATATATATTCTCACCCGTTTACATCTTTTTTCGTGTGAATAAATCCATCTATAGCTATAGATCTCCCAAATGTAAACGCGCCATTAGAAACGACATCGGAAATGAACACAAGGTCATTTTGGTATCCACTCCACATTCTACACGAAGTTCATTTTTACACTTCACGATCGGTGGAAACGCAAAAAAGGGAAGTGAGATGTAAGCGTAGTGGAAACGTTAGTGTAAGTGGATACGGGAATAAGGCCCTATGCGTTTTCTTGTGTGGGTGACTACTTTGTTTGATACTGAGTACCGTTATCTATTACTCGTAGGAGCACCGCATTGATCCGTGAACAGGTTCACTAGACATCAAGCTTAAACTGATAGGGGAACTGGGGAGAATGTGGTCGCCCAAAGAAACATGCCCATTTCCTGTGTCCACATACCACTAAAATTACCGTTCTTCGAAGAATATTGTAGCTCAACTTATTGTAGTTCAAGATAGTAAGCGGTTTTTATTATAAAAATCAAAAAAAGTATATTTTTCATTATTAGAATAAAGGTGAAAAAATTGCAAAAATTTTAGTTAGGAGGTAAAGTGGTCACTTGCACATGTCACGTAAGAAGGGACAGGTTAATGCATGTTTTCTTGTCCAAACTTGTTTAAATCATTATTGAAATACAGTGATAGACATTCGTTTAGCCGCACTTGGAAAAAACTTGAAACACTTACAAAACAACAAGGAATGTTCTTTTTCACGGGATACTTATTTGCTGTAGTGGTAGTATATTTAATTCAATTTTATTGGAAGGACGCGCGTCACAATCACACACACACAAGGCGGCATCGGTGGATATAAACATTCAAACGTCGTTTCTTCCCGAGACATACGTTTAGCCGCAGGGCATAAAAATCAGGTTTTCGCATAATCACTAAGCCTTTATCTGTCTTTTTTGAAAAAATGCTTGGGAATGTTCAATTTACAAGGTAAATATTAGATGTGCAATAAGAAGTAAGAAGTTGGTCAGATTAGTTATCTACGTAGAATGTAAAGCAGGGATTCTCAAACTATTTTGGGCAAGAGACCCCTTTTCCAGAATGAAGTGATACCTTAGACCCCCTATAGCCAAACTTCTTCAATCATACGAAATATTTAACAATTGAAAACTTTTCTGTTCATTAACCCTTTATAAGGCCGGGGAAACTAGGCGAGGAATCGACTCAAACTTCAGAGAACATGAAGAAGAACACATTTCTACCTTTGATAAAAATAAACTATTGAAACAGTTGAAAAAATGGTGGCAGTATAGTTGCCACTGCCCGTTAAACCCAGAAACAATGTCGCTGCCTTGTAAGTTCACCTTATTGCGCCTTTGGTTAAGCAAAAATTTAAACAATATTTCTAATGCAGCGAAAATTTTAATTTTCCATCAAATACACCATTTATTCAAAAACTGCATTAAAATTGAAAAAAACTATTACAGCGAAAAACTTATCAACTTGTTGCATTTTCAGCGAATTTAAACAGAATTTACTGCCGGTACTCTAAAATCGCGGGTTTTCTACATAAAAATGACTCGCAAATTAATATCGTAAATTTTTAGCAACCTAAAAAAATGGAGTATTGCCAGATACCTTTAGAAGTCCTTGGGTAAGCAAAATATTGAAATAATATTCGAAGTGGGGCGAAAAAAATATTTTTGTGGGTGACAATATAGTTATCACGGCCTCATAAAGGGCTAAGTGACCTGACATCATTTTCTCAACGAAATTCAGCAAAGTAAATAGACATAAAATTCGGTGAACACTTTGTTATCTCTTGAATTAAATGAATAGATGAATGTATTATCATTCAAGCTCCGATGAAGGTTCACAAAGCGTTCTCGCAATATACACTTAGAAAACTGTACAGTACTAATCTTGCTTTGGCATGGATTCTATAGGATTACGTCTTTCATTTCTGTACCGGTGTGTAAGTTAAAAGCTTCAGATTCTCAGAATTTGGTACCTAAGTGCAAGCTTGTTATACAGTAAAAAATAAGGATCATGTTTCAACTTGAATATGATCAAGATTGCCTCCTATTAAATCGAGTATATGTGTCAAATACAGTACAAGTCAAAACGTGCCTGAAAGACTTGTACACTCAAGCACATTATGTCGCACGAACTAGTTCACGCTTTTCTACTTGCAGATTTTCCAATCTTGTACGAATTTATGAACGATGAGCCTTGTTAAGTTTTTTAAAGATACAACTATAATATTAAGTAACAAAGGGAATATTCGGTACATTTTACAGGTTTTTTTTTTGATAAAGGTGAAAATGCAAGCCAAGCCGGAGATATTGTAAATGGTGTTTATGGTACCGATACTGTAACAGCTAATAACGTGCAATTTTGATTTAGTCGATTATATTCAGGCATTTTTGAAGATGAAGATGCAGCTCACACAGACATGATAAGAAATTGGAATCAGAAGAAGATTGTGAAAACGATCACTATAGTTTTCGCCAATAAGAACCAAAACTTCTATTTAGTAAAATAACGTGAATATTTTAAACAATTCATATAAAAAAAACAATTTTGGTCGGGATAAAATTCGCCGGGTCAGCTAGTATGATATACTTATCATGATCGTGGGTGTCACCCCTCTAAGAAGGACATCCGGGTAGACCGCGTCCCTCGTCCCCCGTACATTACGCTTCTGATCATCTATATGAAAATTTGCAATTTTTACCAACATTTTGTTTTGTTCAGGAAATGAAGATTCACATACATAGAAATTGAATGAAATCAGTTTTTTTTTGTTTTATTCGGTACCCCGTGCACGATAATATGTCGTGACAATCTGACAAATCAATGATGTAGGCACAGCACAGAAAAATCACATCTGTCAGTGACATTTATCAACGGAACCAAAAAAAAACAATCCACTGCACCCTCTGTTTCTCATTGATTTATTTCATCTTCTTTTAGGCATCAAACGACGAAAGGGAATCTACAATTTAGGACCAAAGATATAGCTAGCAATTAATTAACACATTTAATCCCGATATGACTGATGGCAGTGTAATTGCGGTAGCCGATTTGTGAAAACAACTCATATCGTTTGATCACATCGAAATTATTCACCATTTCGATCCGTCTAAATAGTTTCGTCGAGTGTTCAGTGGATGCAGTTCAGATATGTTAGCTAGATGCGCATTGTTATTATGAGACCGAATGATATCCAATTTCGGTTGGATTTTGGCTTAGTCACAGCTCCAGGCTTTTTTTATGATGCCGGATAAAAGTGAAAGCAGTCAGTCAGCCAAACGAATGCAAGTTGTTTCATTTCATGTTTTGATACATTTTTTTCTGCTGTAGAAAGCGTGTGTTTGTTTTGACTCTATAAGTAATAAATGTTAATAGCTTTCGGGTTGAAGTGCGAATCAAAACAAATTCAGAGGGTTCTGCTTATACCCGTTAATTATACATTTCCATCAACGCTTCGATGAGTAAGTCAACTGTTGGACTGGATTAATAAATGAGTAATTTTTGGGTGATTTATCGACATTCTCAGTTGTTAGTTGGGGAGAAAGCAAAACTGTATGCAATCAAAGCGCAGAGCTTTGAAAATTTGATTAGATGTAATAACAGCTGCCATTTATTTTATTACTCTTTTGAAGCTGAAAGGGGAATTGCTGGATCTTCCAACCGCTGTAATATATCTTGCACGCAAGCAACTGACTTGGGGAGTAATGCCAATCAATGTGTGGGAGTGGGAGTGAATGTTATCGGTAATCAAAATCAGTTATCTAGCACATTCGGGGACATTTCATCATTTTGGGTAATGTGACTGAGTAATTGCATCATATGGTGACAATTGTGGGAAGATTCTCTCCTCTTTCGACGATATGGATATAGTAACTCCGTGGTAACAAAATGCAAGCATCAGAAAACGAACATTTTGTTATTCCTTGTCAATGTTCATTCATACAGGTAATAACATTAAATCAAATCAAACTTGCACGACTTGGAATGAATCATTCCAATTCGACACATTCGCCCACATTAAACAATTGCTGATGAAGTCGTCCGATAGGACCACCTTTCGTCATTCGTTTAGCGTAATGAGCCGGCAAATTTACGAAAGAAATGAAAGGGTGAACAAAAACCATTATCATCGTGATCCAAGAGCACACAATTCTAACAAGGTGTACGGAATTCGCGAGAATTCCGCCCAAAAGTGAATGAATGGTAGTGCTCACCTGTCGATTCACGGGGAAACCCCGTGGTCCAAAAAATTAACATTTTCAGTTCCTTCTCCTTCTCCTCTCTGAACTTAATTGAATATTCAAATCAAATTAATTGCACCGCACATGTTACTCGTTTGGTTCATATTTGTAGGACTGAGAAAAAGTAATTAATCTTTTCCCCATTCGATTCCCAAATTCTATACTTACCGGAATGTTTTTACTATACTCATGAATAAAGTTGTATCAATTTTCAACAATGAAGTAGAAATCAATCGTTCACAGTACACTCATACCTAGCTATATGGCCGCTCTTCATACGGCATTTCGCCATAACGGCCCTAAAATTTTCGATTTATGGTCTAAAATGAGTCGCTATAACGGCGAAAAAACCTTTTTTCGATGTCGATATACAGCCATTCCATGCCAAACCGATATACACTCTGTCCAACTTCTATAAGACCAGGTGATGTTATTGCTGCTTTGTGTCATTGTGAACAAGCAATGCTTCAATTTATATTCTAGTGATATATTGATGACTGATGACTACCGAATGTATTCGTATTTTCAACTGTCAAGTTTCTATAAGACCAGTTACATTTTCCGTTGTTTTAGTTGTTTTGATCAATTAAATCTGGAAAATGCCGAAGGGAAAAGTCCTCACGGAGAGAGAAGAAAGACAAATCGGTGCAAATGAATCACCAAGAAAATGTTGTTATCAATGTTATCAAAGAAATTTCTCGTCGGATTAGACGATCCCATCAAGTAGTGCTCAATTATTTGACGAATCCTCAAGGATACGGTAAGAAGGAGAGAGCTCCACGTAAATCGAAGCACTCTGATAGGGATAAACGGGAAATAGCTAGAACAAGTTCGAATACCAATAGCAATATTTCAACTACTCAACTGCTCGGGTGACAATTCGTCAAATTTTTGTAAAAAATGCTCACATAAAGAGGGCTTAAATGGTTAGAACTCCTCATCTTACACCATCACACATCGGAAGACGTCTGAGTTTTGCCAAAGCTCACATGAACCGATAGTGGAACATGGTATGTTGTGACGAAGAATGTTTCCAAAAGAATACATTTTGCTATATACCATAACGAAAAGTTCTTCAATGTATAGGTTATCTTCACTGACGAAAAAAAAATTAATTTGGGTTGTCCTCATGGTTTCAACGGGTAATGGCGTGATTTATGGAAGAGGGAACAGTATTATTCAACCAGGAATTTTGGTGGAGGCTCGTGCATGGTTTGGGCGGGATTCTGTGCAACCGAAAAGCTCGAGATAGCTTTCACAACATTTAATGATTACACACGTGTTCTGGAATTCTTTCTCCTACCGTTTTTGCGTGGAAAAGTTCACATTCCAGCAAAACAATGCTACTATTCATACCAGCAAGTAAACTAAGCAATGGATTAAGGACCAAAAACTTAATTTTCTGGACTGGCCGGCTCGCTCTCCAGACTTGAATCCTGTTGAAAGTCTCAAGGGGGATCCTTGTACGCAGAATCTACACTGAGGGAAAACGATACACCACGATTGAAGAGCTCAAGGTCGCAATTTCACATGGAAAATATCGTGAAATCCGTTTAGCAGAATTTGGTAAATAGTATTCCAACACGAATTTTGAAGGTTATTTGTCGAAATGACAAGGTTATCAATTATTGTAAATGTAAATGTAAATCAGCCGATAGTTTTTCATTGATAATAATTATGAATTTTGAAGTGGTCTTATAGAAACTGGACAGTTGAAATTATCATATTTAAGCACAATAAACAAACAAACAACTCTTTTGAACGAAATTGACGTTAAATATACTTTATTCTAAGCATTCAACAATGTAGATTTGTAGTTTTATTTCTTTTCGCAAAATATTAGACCCGTTTTTTAATTGTTTTTTCATTGGGGTGCTCTTTTCCATCTTAGAGTGGTTCCAAAAACTTCCTTTTTTTTCTTTTTTCCCAAAAATGACTTTTTTAAAATTTTTAACTTTTGAACTACTGGACCAATTTAGATGATTCATATTTGGGAAAAAAAGAAAAAAAAATATTTTTCGGATCACCCTAAAATAGAAATGGGCAACCTTATGAACAACTTTATCGGTTTGATCTGGAATTGCTGTATACATACACTGGAATTGCTGTATACATACATGAAGTTGTTTCATATCTGTTTATGGATTATTGTTAGTTTTCGGAGTCTGTTATTATTTTATGTACAAATATACAGCCATTCCATGCCGAACCGGTATAGTGGTTCTCAGATTTTCGTCAAAAGTGGTAGTTTTGTTCTTCATCGCAAATTATTAGACCCGCATTTTTTCTTGTTTTGTTAGGGTGACCATTTCTATTTTAGGGTGATCCGAAAAATCATTTTTTTCTCATGTTTGCCAAAAATGACTTTTTTCTGAAATTCATAACATTCGAACCACTGGACCAATTCAGATGTTCGATATATTAAATTAAAGCTAATTAGCTGGTCTTTTTTGGAAAAATACTACAGTTGCAGAAAATTTGAATTATGTTTTCGTTATTATTGATTGTATTTGTTTTTTATAGTTTTCATGGTCTTTTTATATTTTTTCTGGAAAGCTGAGGATTTTTCACATAATATATCTCGAAACCAGGTAGGCATTGTTTTCGTTTTTGAGTTATGATTTTTCAAAATTATCCGATAGTCCAAAAAATCATTTTTTTCCCATTTTTTCCACCACAAAAAATCATAACTTTTTATCTACTAAACCGATTCACATGATCGACATATCAAAATCAAGCCAATGAGCTATTCTTGTTTGTAAAAATATTACACTCTGAATGAAAATGGATTTTGTTTTCTCAATTATTGATTATATTTCTTTTTTATAGCTTACGGGACCAAGGGCGCCATATTTTTTTATATTTTTTCCTGAAAGCTGAGATTTTTTCACATAATATATCCGAATACCAGAGAGGTGTTATTTTTCGTTTTTAAGTTATGATTTTTCATATTTTCAGTTTTCGTTCAATATTTCTATGTGACTAGACTGGATGTATGTGACTATAATGCAATTAATTGGCAAGTGTGTTATTTTTTTCAAAAAAGGCTAGCAAGTAGGCTTTAATTTGACATGCCGATCATCTGAATCGGTCCAGTAGTTCAAAAGTAATAAATTTTTCTCCCTCGATATTTCGATATTTCGGATCAGCCTAAAATGAAAATGGGCACCCTAACAATAAAATAAAAAAAATGCGGGTCTAATGTTTTGCGATAAAGAACAAAACTCTCCGCTTTTCACGAAAATCTGAGAACCACTATATCGGTTTGCCATGGAATGGCTGTATATGTACTCGTTATGAATCAAATGATGTATTAGGCTGTCAAAAAAGTCCTGCGGTATTTTTTTTTGAATTTTCATTTGTTCATAAAATTAGTTACATCTGTTAAATATGCGTCGTTTTGTTCGATGACTTGTTCCCAACGAGATGCCAACTTCATAATACCCCTGTTATAGAAGCTCGCTTCCTTATTGGCAAAAAAACTCGGATAGCCAATTTTCACAGGCCTCTTTTGTGGCTAACTTCTGACTACCTAGCTCGTTCGCCATGGACAAAAACAGGTGGTAGTCACTTGCTGCAAGGTCCGGACTATACGGCGGATGCAAAAGAACCTCCCATCCGAGCTCCCGGAGCTTCTGGCGCGTCACCAAAGAAGTGTGTGGCCTGGCGTTGTCCTGATGGAAGACAATGCGGCCTCTGTTTATCAAAGATGGCCTCTTCTTCATGAGTGCTACCTTCAAGCGGTCCAGTTGTTGGCAGTACAGGTCCGAATTGAGCGTTTGGCCATAGGGAAGCAGCTCATAATAGATTATTCCTTGACAATCCCACCAAACACACAGCAGAACCTTCCTGGCCGTTAATGAGGGCTTGGCCACCGTCTGAGCCGCTTCAGCGGGCTTCGACCACAACCGTTTGCGCTTCACGTTGTCGTAAGTGACCCACTTTTCATCGGCAGTCACCATCCGCTTCAGAAACGGGTCGATTTTGTTGCGATTCGCATGCGTCGATACGGTCAAAGATTTTTTTTGCGTCAACGTGTGTGGCACCCATACATCAAGCTTCTTTGTGAATCCAAGCTTCTTCTAATGGTTAATAACGGTTTGATGACTTATCCCCAGCTCTTGGCCGATGCTACGGCTGCTACTATGCCGGTCTTTCTCGGCTAATTCAGCGATTTTGTCGCAATTTTCGACGACAGGCCTTCCGGAGCGTGGCGCATCTTCGACGACCTCTACACCAGAACGAAAACGTTGAAACCATCGTTGTGCGGTGGAAATGGAAACTGTATCGGGTCCATAATCTGCACAAATTTTATTGGCAGCTTGAGATGCATTTTTGCCTTTGTCATAGTAGTACTGTAAAATATGTCGGATTTTCTCTTTATTTTGCTTCATATTTGCGACACTATAACTCACGAACGACTTAACCAAACAAAACACTGCCAAGGACTATATTATAGCGCGCAAAAATACCTTTCCAACAAGCTATAATATGACTCGATACAATGAATACAACTAGAACTACGCGCTTACAACGACATCTCGCGGAAATACCGCAGGACTTTTTTGACAGCCTAATATTATGTATTTTGTTGATCAAACGCATCTTTATTCAGATGTTTTAGCGTTTGCATGAACTCTTTCGTGAAAAAATATCCAATACCGTGCGGAAAAATCGTGAAATGCTCGAATGAAGAATCGGTAGGACTCTCACTTAATAAGTTAATCATTTTGAGTATGTATGACAAAAATGTCAAATAAATATTAGTCTACCACTTGAGTGTTCTCAACATGATTAATATGTTTCACAAATCCAAGGCAGATTCGGATTGGATTGGATGGACAAAAACAGGTGGTAGTCACTTGGTGCAAGGTCCGGACTATACGGCGGATGCAAAAGAACCTCCCATCCGAGCTCCCGGAGCTTCTGGCGCGTCACCAAAGAAGTGTGTGGCCTGGCGTTGTCCTGATGGAAGACAATGCGGCCTCTGTTTATCAAAGATGGCCTCTTCTTCATGAGTGCTACCTTCAAGCGGTCCAGTTGTTGGCAGTACAGGTCCGAATTGAGCGTTTGGCCATAGGGAAGCAGCTCATAATAGATTATTCCTTGACAATCCCACCAAATTCGGATTGGCTCATATCTGACAAGCACTAATACATGACAAGCATCAATACTTCCAGTGAGAGCTTTCTAGTCGCGTATGGATGCAGCAATTTCAAGGGTTTTAATTCAAGAATTTCCTGAATCTCATCACACTCAGTAGTCCGCAAGGGACTGCTTCCAAGACAGCTAGTGGTTTGCTCAATTTCATCTGGAATATGCTTACACGTAAAGAAGAGCATAAGGCATAACTATAGCAAATACTCTTCATAATGAAAAGCGCTGGACAATCTATTTGAAGCAAAGCGCCAAGCGAGTTGCCTGGTGAAGTCATAGTCATTGTCTTGTCCCTTTTGAACAACGAGACCATTTCGTTATACAACGTTCTAGAATCCGTTTCGGTATCTTGTATAAGAGCATAAAAACAATCATTCACGAACTGCATACCATCCTTTCAATGGCTAGTTCTGACTACTAAGGGTGCTCATACACTGTTTGACCAAAGCCAAATATTTGACTCATTAAAATGAAATTCGATCAATTCATTCGACACAAAATACGACAAGCACAAGCATATTCAGTTGTCTAGAAAATATTGGATACCTAGAATATTTGTTTGATCTATTCTCCGAACCTTAAATATTTCAGTCGATTTTTCCATGTTCGGTGTTTGACATTGTCTGCCACTGTTGATTATTGAAGAGTGGCAAACCAAATAGTGTATGTATAAATTTCAATCCAAACTTTATCTGTCAAAAAGTGCCAACTATTTGACCTCCGGACGAACAGCGCACTGCTACTTCAAGGCTAGTGACTATTTCTTCGACAGATTCGTCGATTCGTCGGCAATTAAACTGAACGGATTGCTTCGCGAATGCTACTATGAGCTACCACTTTGAGAAACCCTGCTCTAGAGCTTGCCCCTCGGAATACATTCAAGGCGTGTTATTTGGCTTAAGAAATCTCAACTAAGTATTAATAAATGACGCTAGTTAATGCATACGTTGAGGCGGCAAAAGTTCCCCAGGAAACGTTAACGCCATTCAAGAAGAATGACTAAACTATACTAATACACTTCAATAATACGAGAATTCGAGAATACGAGAATTCGTAAGCGAGGAGTTAAAATGCACACGTGTTAAAGGAACTTATAACTTAACTTCAAAATGGGTTTTTACTATGAAAAAAATACTAAATAAGCCTATCGAACGAATAGTGCGGAAATAAAACGAATTATTTCACACACATAATTCCCGGCTCCTGACAAACAAAACATAAACAACCCCAACCGATTTTGGCATCTCATAAAACATGTGCAATATCCGTGCAACACGAATCCGCTCCCGCTCTCTGTTAATTTTCCCAACAGCCCATAAATATGCCGCATGTATGCATGTGACATTTTTCAAACTCCACCGGCAGCAGCAGCAACAGCAGCAACGTGCATCGAAGCAACCAATGACACGGCAAGCTCTGCGAAGTGAAGCATGCATTTTCCCACGAAAACAGAGAGGACCTGAGAGAGCTCGCTCGCAACAACAAACAGAGAGACGAGAGAAAAGTGTGGAATGGAATATGCATCTCTCTCTGTGATGTCGTGATGAAATATTGCCGCCCGCCTCTCTCTCACACAGCATGATTTGTTTTGGCGCGCGCGGTTCCGTCTGCCTGGGGAGAGTTTTGCAAAGGAGGAAATTTTATGTTAAGTAACGACGGCCAGCATTGAACGGACGGCAGTTCAACCTCAGAACGCAAGCTGGTTACGTCGGTGTCGAAGTGTCACATGAACCCTCCGCCTATCTTCAAATCTCAAAGTTGCACATGTGCGAGACAAGTTCCACACGGTTGGGATCAAACGATCTCGGATCACGGTCGCTAATCACGCGTTCGCGTAGCACTTGAAGCAGCGATTAAGCTCGAAACTCGTCCGGATAACGCATTTTTTATTTTTGCGAAAAAAAGTCCCATTTCCCCAGTGAAACTTGAACAAAAATAAATCAAAAATTCGGTGCCGTTGAAGTGGAAGAAAAATAAAATAGTATTGGATGCGCCAACTAGACAAGTGCATCAGCATCATCGGAGCGCAGGTTGTGCGCGGTGTGATGCAGTTGTGCAAAGGAAAGCGAAGAGCAAATAAGTGAAAATTACAGTGCAAAGCAAATATACGATAAAATTAAAACATTACTGACAGGTTCGACAAACGTGCGACGGGGAGCATTCGAAAACGCGCAAGAATTTGGCCCTTGATGCACACAGGTCTTGCCACTGATAGTGCACTGAAAAGAATTCAGAAAAAAAAATACATATATGTGTAACAACCGAGCTGAACGCCAAATCACCTGATCATTATCGGGAACGTGTTCTCCGGCAGATGCCGGGTGGGAAGTGAATTTCGACACAGTTACAGTGAGGAAAAAAGGAAGGAAAAAGTGCGTGAGTCGTTTGGAGAAGTTTGGGGCGAAAAAATTGCGGTGAAACATTGGTGGGGCAAGAAGAGTGTCTTCAAGCTTGGGCTCAAGTGGTCATTGGAAGGTTGTTTTGTGGATTTGTGTATGTGTCTTTTTGTTTCTCGTGGTTCGCTGGGGGAGGAAAAGAAAATTAGCATATCTTATTCTCATGGTACACACAACCTAATTCTAAATAGTGAGTGTTGACGGCCAACAAGTTACTCCCATGCGCTAAAATTCAGAAACAACGGCATCTTTCGAGAAATCTATTCGGACTGTGCAGTGGAACGCACAATTTGAAAGTATAATATATTTGTGCGCGCGAATCACCGTACACTTTGGTGCAAAAAAAATTGCAATAGGTGGTGGCAATAAAACATCTCATCGTCGCAAAGGGTAGACCGTAGTATGTCCCTCGAGTGCTGCTGCATTCCAGTGCCTACGATCGGACGACAGCAGCAGCAGCAGCAGTAGCAGTAGTTGTAACATTAGTATTTAATACAGCCACGGAAACAGCGATCAATTAAAATTAATAACCGTAGCCAAGAAGAGTATCCCCACTGGGCCGTTTTCTTCAACCAGAGAATTATGAACTATGTTTAAGCTAGTGCGAACCATGCAACCGCCCGACGACAACTCATACCATCCGGCCAAATTGTGCGTCAGTATCAAGCGAACACTCCATCCGCCACATCCGCTGCCGCATGACAAACACTCCCACCGGTATCCTCATCACTATCAGTATCCGATCGGACGACATCTGCGCCATAGTAGTCAGAGCAGCAGCAGCAGCAGCAGCAGCAGTTTTAGTTCCACCACTAGCAGTAATTTAACAAAATTCCTGATTTTATTGTTCCTATCTATCTGTGATAATCGGGCGTGCAGAACGCTTACCTTAGCAGAGGCAGCTTCCGCTACTGTCGTCAGTAGCACTAGCAGTACCACCGTTCCCATTTTAGCCACCAGTAGTAGCAGTAGCCGTAGTTCCACCACTAGTATTTACCACAACACTATAGTGCATCATCAGCACGAGGAGCAGCAGGAGCAAGAGAACCTTTTAGACGATAGTGATAGTGATGGGTACGTCCCGGCGCCACCAGCTGTGGCGGTTAACCGTACCAAACTGCAGGAGATTGTCATGGAGGGGCTCGGAATCAGTGAGATTCCCAATATGAAAACGGTAAGTTTGGTTTAATTGTAGGGTTTTTATGCCGGCAGATAAGAAAGTGGCGCGTCTTTGGGGCATGTGTTTTAATTCCAGCGAGCGGGTATTTGAATGGGAATTAAATTGTTTGCTTCCGGCGTCGGGATAAACAGATCGGCAGACGGAGACGACCCCCCTATAGCAAGGGCGTCTTTATGGTGAGGGAGGGCCGGTTTGTGTCTGGCTTTATATATATATTTTGACGTAGGACTACGTCTTTGATTTCTATATAGGGGGGTCACTCTACGAAAAATGTAACGTTTATTAAGAGTTTTCAAATTACACAAAATCGTTCTCACGATATATGTTAGAATATATACCATTAAAGGGAAATTTTAACCAAAGTTTTTTTTGTTTGAGACATCAACAGTGGAAATGATAAAACAAGTGAGCTATACAACAAATAAAAGAGGTATGTTTTGCGAGCGGATGCGAAGGTAAATCATGTATTATGCATTCTTTCTTCGAACTTCGTTCCCATGAATGTTGTATGTAACACAAAATTGCGTGCAATAATTCGTTCTATCTATCAAATTAGCAAGATATTAAAGTAATCAGATGTAAGATTTCATGCATCACTCAAACTTCATGCAAGATTTCATTAAAGCAACGAGAAAAGTGTCAACCATACATTGATCGTTCATTTAGCCTTAGGGCACAGCAGTGGAACTCCATACAATTCACTGACTAAAAAGTGTCCACATTTTCACGCTTGTTTACGTGAAGAATATATTTTTTTCAGGCACACTTGATTTGAGAGTGTATGGATTTCTAGCTGTCTTGACGCAAGGTCTTTAATGAAGAATGAGAAGATGGGAAGGTTTATATAAACATGTTTATAATTACATAAGTTTATTCAAATATTAATATTGCTCTTATTTAACTATTCAGTGCAATTTTATCAAAATTTGAAAGAGAAATTAAAAAAGGAATGTTTTTTTTCAATATTTTTCTGAGATGGTTATTAAAAGTCCATGATTAATATTGCTTTATTATTTACCCTCCATTATTTGTTAATTTCTCCTGCTTTTCGTTCTTTGACCTATCATTTTAACAATTCAATTTGAGAGGTTTAAAATTGCGACAAGATAAAAATTTGGTGTGAAAGAGCGTGGAAAATTGTGGAAAATTAAGTCGCAAATTCTCTGAGCGTTATAATTAAAGTTCTTCTGTAGCATTTAATTTTTGAGTTTTTGTGAATGACAGATTACAGTTGATTCATAAAAGAATAAGATTTCATTTGATATGACGATTTTTGAAATCGACTCAATGGTTGTAAAGTTATAAGGTTTTGTAAGAAATCTTACTTACTTAATCAGCAAGAGGCCCTAGTGGCATGTGCAAACCAACATATCATATCTTTTCGTTATCCGCAAACATGCCAAGCAGTAACTTAAAAAAAAACAAACTCATAAACGACAAAAAGAGTATTAGATTGTATATTTTTTATATATTTTTCACAGTTTTACAGTACCATTTGCTTATTGGCGTTGTTTTAGTTGGAGTGCCTTTTAATTGGCGGTTCACCAGTTGGAGCACGCGCCAATCAAAAAGCAGTCATCTGTCATAATGGTATGTCAGTTTTACTATGTTGTTCCAATGCCATTTTTATCGAAGGGTCTTTGAACGTTAAACTCAAAAAATGAAGGCACAGTATAAAAGTATTTAGTTTTGCAGTTTGTTTGACAAATGTATTCGTTTGAAAATATTTATTAATATATATATATATATATATATATATATATATATATATATATATATATATATATATATAAACTGAGACTGAGACAACTTGCAGACGATGGAGTTATTTCCATCACGGGTACTAATCCCGTCGCTCTGCAAAAGTCGTTGCAAGATACCATGAACAATCTGTTCACGTGGGCCCTTAAGCTGGGTATCGAATTCTCTACGGAGAAAACTGAAATGGTCGTTTTTTCTAGGAAGCACGAACCCGCCCAATTCCAGCTTTACCTATCCGGCAAAACGATCCAACACTCTATGTTTTTCAAATACCTGGGTGTATATTTTGATTCTAAATGTACCTGGGGGAGACACATTGCGTATTTGAAACAGAAATGCCAGCAAAGAATCAATTTTCTCCAAACAATAACCGGAACATGGTGGGGTGCCCATCCAGGAGACCTCATTCAGTTGTACAAAACAACGATATTGTCAGTGTTAGAATATGGCAGTTTTTGCTTCCGATCAGCTGCCAGGATTCATATTCTCAAGCTGGAGAGGATACAATATCGTTGCTTGCGTATAGCCATGGGGTGTTTGCATTCGACACATACGATGAGTCTCGAAGTTTTGGCAGGAGTACCCCCGCTTACTCTTCGGTTCACAGAATTATCCTACAGATTTCTCATCCGTTGCAAGATCATGAATCCATTGGTGATTGATAACTTCGAAAATCTACTACAACTGACTCCTCAGTCAAGTTTTATATCTTTATACCATGAGTACCTTACCCACGACGTGCACCCTTCACCAGGCATCTTCAACCAAGTTTGCTTCCCATACTTTTGCAATTCCTCTGTCATTTTTTATCTGTCCATGCGACAAAAAATCCATGGAATACCAGATCACCTACGCTTCAATGTTATTCCGTCGATATTTTCGGAAAAATATGGGAAAGTTGGATCTGATAAAATGTTCTTTACTGACGGTTCATACATAAACGGGTCCACTGGCTTTGGCATCTTCAATGAAAATTCCAGTGCCTCTTTCAAACTCAAAGATCCTTGTTCCGTGTATGTCGCAGAAATGGGTGCGATATACTATGCTCTAGGGATCATTGAAACACTGCCCATCGACCATTATTTTATTTTTCAGACAGGCTCAGCTCAATAGAGGCAATCCGCTCAATGAAAGTTGATAAACGCTCATCTTATTTCCTAACAAGAATAAGACATCTATTGAGTGTTTTGGTCGAAAAATTATTCAAGATTACCTTAGCATGGGTTCCCTCTCCTTGCTCGATTCGGGGGAATGAGAAAGCGGACTCGCTAGCTAAGGTGGGCGCTTCAAAAGGCACACTTTTTGAAAGGCAAATTGCTTATAACGAATTTTTTCACATTCCTCGTCAGGACACACTCGTTAGTTGGCAGCGCATGTGGAGTGAAGATGAGTTCGGTCGTTGGTTACACACGATTATCCCTAAGGTCTCGACGAGTGCATGGTTCAAGGGATTGAATGTAGGTCGTGATTTCATTCGCGTGATATCTCGGCTTATGTCCAATCACTACAACCTAAACGCGCATCTCTATCGCATTGGGCTCGCAGCAAACAATCTTTGTGATTGTGGCGATGGCTACCACGACATCGAGCATGTTGTCTGGTCGTGTATCCGGTTCCATGCTGCTCGCTCTCAGCTCTCTAGAGCACTGAGAGCAAAAGGCAGACAATCGGATATCCCCGTCCGGGATATCTTAGGTAGCCGGGATCCTGATCTTCTGCTTCATCTGCTTCTGCATCACCTGTTCCTGAGAAACGCCGATGTCAACGTTTAATGATGTTTCCTTCGTTGTGTCCCCGTTTCATAACCCTCCTACCCGATCGATAAACTTTTACTTAGTCGCGGCAATACATACACACACTCTTTACAGATGCACGGGCCAAAGGTTGTGCAGTCCACTGATCATTCAACAAGAGCCAAAGGTTGTACCGCTCATGACAACTCTACACGAACTGATGATTGCGCCGGCTAGTGACCATTCTATCCTGGATTCCTCGAGTCGAGAAAGACGCACCACGCTAGATATGGGGTGCAGACTAGGGAGCGTTGCTGATTAATGGTCAGCTGCATCCCAATAGGAAGTAGCCCGTGTCGGGCACACGTATAGAGCATCGAAGACTGCAACATATCAATTATGAGAACACTTGTAATACTAACCTCGAGCCAACCGCGAGTAATCGGTTACATATTACTAACATAGTTGTAAGACAAAAATTGTCAAAATATTGGACTCCCGGCCCCGTCAGGCTAACGCCACATGTGCCTTAATAAAAAATATATTTTGGAAAAAAAAAAAAAAAAAAAAAAAAAAATATGCGTATATTTATATATATATTTCTCCTTTTTTCCAAAAATATTTTTTTTTAGATTCATATCTTTTGAACTACTACACCGATTCAGATGATCGACATATCAAATTGGCCAATTAGCCAGTTTAATTAAATACTATACTTGCAAAAAAAAAAATTTGTTTTCTTGATTATTGATCGTAATTGTTCTTTATAATTTTCATTCAAGGGCGCTATGTTTTTTATATATATAATATATATATATATAATATATAATATAATATATATAAATAAAACATAATATATATATATATATATATATATATATATATATATATATATATATATATATATATATATATATATATATATATATACATATATAAAGTGAATTATATCACATCCACTATTCAAGGAAGTTAATGATATTTTCTAGCATCAATCCAAATGTAGTAATTCTAATTATTATTATGGCCGCACTGAAAGACATGAAAAACAACAAGAAAAACGCGAACTTTGAAATTTGTCAACTATTGCAGTATTACTTCAGCCATTCCATGACAAACTGGTATATTGGTTTTCAGATTTTTCGAAAATTGGTAGCTTGTTTTCGTTATGGTAAAACATTGAACCTGTATTATTATTTTTTTTTGGGTGATTCGATTTTTTCACTTTTTCCCAAAATGACTTTTATCAAAAACTCATAACTTTTGAACCACTAAGCCGATAAAGATGATCGATACATCAAAGTGAAGTAAATTAGCTAGTCTTTTTGGAAAAATATCAAACTTCCAAGAAATTTGAATTTTGTTTTCGTAATTCTTGATTGTATCTGTTTTTATAGTTTACATGGTTTCGGGACCTATGGCGCTATATTTTTCTATATTTTTTCTTGAAAACTGAGGATTTTTTTACACATTTATATTTTTTACTCAAAATTAGATATATTCTTTTTTCTTTTTTGAGTTATAATTTTTTAGAGTTAACCGATAGTTCGGAATATCAATTTCTTCCCCTTTTTCCTATTCTCAAAAATTCATAACATTTGAACTGCTAGAGCGATTCAGATGATCGATATATCAAATTAAAGCCAAGAATTCAGAGTTGTTCGAGAAATAATAAAACGAAAAATAAATTTTGGAAAAATATTGCACTTGCGTCAAAATTATTTTTGTTTTCGTGATTAATAATTGTGTCTGTTTTTCGTAAATAAAAAAACAGGAAGTGGGTTATATCTATGGTATAACCGCAAGGGTGACGTAGGACTATCGTTGATTTAGAGATCATTTGTATGAAGTTGAATCTGAATTCATTCTGAATGAATGAATATTTGGAGAACTTCGAAAACGAGAGCGTTACGTTGGAGGCACAAGGTTTTATGCATCCAATATTGGATACGGAAATATCCTACTGATGGGGAAGAATAATCTTCAGTAGCTATCCTGTTGATTGCGATTGATTGAAAAATCACAAAACCTAATGTATTTGGTCACAGTGTTACATGGATAGAAAACATTAAAATAAACTTTTTCATATGAATGTAATTTTAAATTCCCAGAGGAACTGGCAGATTATTTTCAGTAACGATTAGATATTTCCACATTTTCCTCGATACTGGAAGCCCACCAGTGGTTAATGCTAACTCGATAACCATCTGTTAATAGCACTTGATTGAAACATATTTGGTCACAGTGTTACATGGATAGAAAACATTCAAATAAACTCTTTCACATGAATGTATTTTTAAATTCCTAGAGGAACTGGCAGATTATTTTCCGGATCTTTCTCGATCCAAACGGAAAGAATTCCGTGCGTGTATGTGTGTGTGTAGCGGCTGCTTCGAGATCTTCCCGGGGAACCATTTGTAGCATCACTCTCCTCCTGATGGATTCCCTTCTGGCCTAAGGTGCACAAACAGGCTCTTGGTGACACCGTTCATCCGCGCTTTCATGATAAATGAAGAGCTTCACCACAACAGCGACAACATGCTCCAATCGCTGTTCAATTAGAACTGAGTGGATTTCCGAGCGGCGCTCGCTTATATACCGATTGGTGATTTCAATAGCCTATTTTGAAAGCAAATTTAAGACTATTGAAACAAGTTTTTGGATCCTAAAGAAACAAGTATAGAACGCGTAGACATTTTATCTTTCGAATGAAGTGTTTATCATACCATTTCGTTCAGTTGTTTAGGAGCGATTAACACTCAAAATCTCGGTCTCCGGCGTAACGCTTTCGTTTTCGAAACATTGATTTTACACCCCGATATAGAAATGAAAGACGTAGTCCTACGTCAAAAATTTTTTGCACGTGTGAAATTATTGACTTAAATTAACTATGTCCATTATATGAATCGATTCAGTAGATAAAGGTTTTTGAAGTTTTAAAAAACGTCATTTTTGGAAAAAAAAAAAGGAGAAAAATGATTTTTTGAACCATCGGTTAATTTTGAAAAATCATAATTTAAAAACGAAGAACATATTTTTGGATATGTTATCTAAAAAATCCTCAGCTTTCGAGAAAAAATATAAAAAACATAGCGCCCTTGAATGAAAATTATAAAGAACAATTACGATCAATAATCAAGAAACCAAATTTTTTTTTTTGCAAGTATAGTATTTAATTAAACTGGCTAACTGGCCAATTTGATATGTCGATCATCTGAATCGGTTTAGTAGTTCAAAAGATCAAATCAAAAGAATCTAAAAAAAAATATTTTTGGAAAAAAGGAGAAAAGTAGATTTTTCGAACCACTCTGCAATGGAATGGGATCTAATATTTAACGAAAAGAAACAAAACTACCAATTTACACTAAAATCTGAGAACCACTATGTCGGTTTGGCATGGAATCTATATATAATACTAAAAATATATAGTTTGGTGTTAATTTCCCCTGCAACTAAAAAACTGATTACTAGAAACTAATTGACGTTAACGTTTTATTACCTTGTAAATTCTAGATACAATACCAACAGAGGGTATTTTAAAAAATAAAAATAGCTTTTTATGGGGTGTGTTCAAAACTAAAAAAAAAATATTCAGAAATCATATTTTTATGTTGTTTTTTAAGCGTACCTACATTATTTAGTCGTATAATTATTGTATCATTCAATTTATTCCGATGAGAATGCTTTAAAATATTTCAACTGATGCTCTTACCACATTTTAATTTTTTTTATTCAATGTTCAGTTTCTATGACGAAGCTTCATTCGTAAATTACACATTTGTCATCATTGGTGGAATACGATCATAAATGTTGTTATGAATAGCACAGCAAGTTATGATTACAATACATATGGATTTATTTTGATAATGCATTATACATAAACCGATAAAAATGCATTATAATATTTATCCACAGCGTTTTAGCGTCTATATGTATATTTTATTCAATGATGATCATGATGATGCTAACATTAATAACATTATATACGAACCTCCCACCTTATATATGATGTCTCCCACCCTTTTAGAGACATCTTAACATTATGTACAATTTTTAGAGCGTAAACTATCTGTCAATTTTTTCACTCTTTACATTTTCTTGCCACAAATCGTTGCCACTTTTTTCTCTCAAGTTCCACTTCTCTTCTCTGCTTAGGGCATCCATATACTAATACACAGCATTTGACAGCGTCAAACATGTCCGGGTCGCAAATGCAATTTGCGACCACTGTCACTCGCGAGAACTGCCAAACTCTCAAGCTGGCGTAAATCAAGGCGCCTCACATACTGCCAGGTGGTACAAAATGTGAAAACCACTCTACAGCCATTAATTTACAGGATGACATTAACACACTTCTATAATAAAAAATAATGAATGAAAATTTACTTTTCTATTTCGAATATGTATTCTATGCAATACAGTATTACGTAATATTGAACTGGAATTGTGTTTGATGATGATTTTATATTATAATGGCGAGTTTTTGTAAATGTTGTGTGTTGTGAAATATATAGCCTAATGGTTAAGAGAGCGTCGTTTTTTTCAGTAATCGAATAACTTAAGAATCTCCATTCAAATTTAAAGATTTAAAAAACTGCCTTGTTTAAATTTTCGCGAATTTCACAATTGTTTCGAGATAAATATGATTAGCGAATGGGCGCACCTTGTTACATAGATCTGCCTTGAGCTCACCGATAGTTTGGCAATGACAGCTAAATTTGCGACACATCTTGAATCGCGGATCATATCCTCTTGGCCGGGGCCTGCGTTCATTAATTAGGAGGAGGCAGCGATTATCATTCGGAGACTTATTGAGATCGGCATTACATCGCATCACAAAAATGAAACGAAATGAAATATTAATTCCTTCTATGATAGATTGAGCAGTACAACAAATACGACTTGATTGTGAAGTCTGCAAACGAACATTATTTCACCGAAATAGCTACTGGTCCCGATGCCTAATAATAAGAATAAGACAATGGAAAGAAATCACAATACCATACTGCCGTTCGACGCATAGTTGTCCCATGTTCCAAAACCAGCAATAAGAAAAACGCAATCAAAGCTTTCTCGGATATCTCTCTACCAAAAGCTTTAAGCATTTCAATTTAGCAATACACCGGATTTTTATAAGCACTATAGTATTGTTTAATGAAATGTGATGAGATCCCCTCACTGAATCAATCAAGCTTGATTACGGGTTTAAAAATTCATGGTGGGACTGTTATGCCTAGAATATCGACATGGGACAATTGAACTTGATGTTGTTTTTTGATATACTGGGAACAAACTATATTTTTTTTTATGTTTTTCCGAAAGATTATGCATAAAAACAACGTTCTATACAGAAAAGTGAAAATAGTCAAAAAGTAACATGGAACAACTATGCGTGGAACGGCAGCATAGCTATCCGTTAAAAATAAAGCAACTTCATAATTTCATTTGTATTTTACCTCAAAATATCACGAAATCGTGGGTATTTTTAACTTTTTCTTTCATTTCTTCCCCATAAATTTCACATTCAATGTAATGAATGACGATATTTTTTTTTGTTTACCGATTCACATATACTTCATCTATCATTCCACCCTGTTCCGCTGATATTCATTAATCATTAATCAATTGTTCGAATAATCACAGTCCTACGTCAAACTTCCGTCCGTGCCCCTAGGCTCAGACCCTTCTACTTTTTTGAAAAAGTGTCAGCCCAAGGAGTTCTATCTGTCTGACTCTCTGTACAAAATGTGCTCTCAAATCGTTCGAGTGAAGTGTACATTTTAGGTAACTTAATAGTTCATTGGAATTTCTGAGTAGCGTTTGGGGAAAGTTCAGACTCGATCAGTTTATTGTTACAATGAGATACGCAAGTTTTCCAATCATTTTTACTTTTTTCCTCATTTTAGTTTTATTACAACCTACAACCGTAGGAATTTCAAACTATTGAAATTTAATCTATCTATTCTAATGTTAGAATCAGTAGACGTTGGCACCATATATTGTTATTAAGGAGGTAGTACACTATGGAAACTTTAAAAAATCGATAAAAAAATCTGGACTAAAATGTTCTCTGGGACGTCTACTTTACTGTAGTTTTTGTCCTAGGATTGTTCAATTAATGGACCTAAGTCTTTGCGTAAGGAGCGCTGATCCAAAATTTAAAACGCTTTTTTCTCGAAACTAAGTTTTGCAAACTGGCGGGAGTTTTAAAACGGTCCATCCGATTTTGATGAAATAGTTTTTCCCAGATTCTCCACTAAATTTCCTGTCATCCATAATTCTGGTGAATATTTTTGTCTCGATTTTTGAGGCGAAAACGCATTTTTTTTTACAAAAAATGTCGTCGTTTTGTCGAAAATCAATATTTTGAAAAAATCCTACGTACGATGACAGGAAATATATCCAAGATTAGGTAGAAAAATCATTGGTTGAAATCGGTCCACTAGAAAAACTTGTGGAACTCCCACCAGTTTACAAGGTTCCGGTGCAAGGGGTCAACAAATTGGTTGCGGATATTCAGGTGACAGTCCAATTGATACAATTTTTTGTTTGTACGTTATGTAATATATACCTGATAAAACTATGATATCAGATTAATCATAGTAATTCATTTTTCCGTTGAAAAAAAATATGGGTAGTTGTGTCCAAGATACGACCACATTGTTGACGCAGAACTACGCTGTTATTTTGTTCAAGTCGTTCAAGTCTTGTTAATAACTTCGAATATTATTTTAGAATGTTGCGAAATTTTAGAAATAACTTTTTAGTAGAATGCTTTGGTCACTCTGAAATGTTTTATTGACGTAGAACTACGTCTTTCAGGAAGTGTGCCAAATCAGAAAACAGGCCACGTTTATGAAATAAAGTTAACGTTAATAACTATTTTCACTGTGAACGAGTTCTCATGATTTACATACCAATCGAATCGAAAATTTTCTAAGATTTGTTTGACATGCTATTACAATTCGCTAATCTCTAAAGGGTTTAAATTCATGAAAACTGGAAGAACTTTCTTTTTCCCATTCGTTCTGCCGATTTGTGCGCTAACCCTACCCGTATTTCGAATGCTTATAACTCGAACATTTTTTAACAGATCGGAAAGATGTTTGCATCACAATTAGGAAAATGTTATTTTTCATGAGATGAATAATTGAATAACTGTAAAATGTCAAGTGTTATCTAAACGCCCTAACTGCCAAGTTTTGATTGGCCAGATTTACGGTTTCTACAACACAGACTTCAAAATATATGTACCTTAGGGTGGCAATGGATGTATGGAAAAAATTTCATCATCTAATTTCAAAAACCGACCATGTACATTTTGTTTATTGGCCCAAAAAAATATCTGTGCAAAGTTTCAGCTTAATCGGACATGATTTAAGGGTGCCTCTCAGGCTAAGTTCCAAAAAATCGATTTTCGGCCAAAAGTTTTTCTTCGAGATAACACCAGATCAAGGGGTCTTCGTAGTCACTTGGTTACGCGTTAGCTTACTAAGCGATCGGTCGTGAGTTCAAACTCAGGACCCTCAATTGACCATCTTTGTGTTGTTACGTCCACGCAAACATCATCAGCGATGGAGATCGATCCACGGTCGAAAATAGATCGATTCATCGATACAACTGCTCTGCTCTGCAAGAAACATCGGGCTGCTGTTCTATAAATAACCCAACAATGATCACTATCAACTGTCTCCGCTGTCCGGTCTGCTGAACAATGGAAGAACAGAAAGAATACCCTTACGCCGAAATGGCTACTACTGTGTAATTTACCATAACGCCTACATGGCTACTACTAACTACTGTGTAATTTACAGTTTATAGAAACATAAAAACATATGTACATGTACACGATTAAAACCCGGCTCTGTTACAGCTAAAATGCTAATGAGCCTAATAAATAAATAAATGGGATAAAAAAAACACCAGATCTTGACGTTTTATGCATTTTCAAGTCATTTGGCATCGAGAAAAAAAATTCGATTTTCTAAATTTCCTTTACTCCTCCCTTGGAAGATTTTCGAGGGTGAAAAAATCAAAACTTTGAGCTTTGAGGCGTCGCTAAATCATGTCCGATTGAGCTGAAACATTGCACAGATCATTTTTTGGGCTAATAAACAAAAAGTACGTGGTCGGTTTTTGAAATTTGACATGACCATTTTCGCTGCCACCCTAATGTACCTGTGGGAATCCGCTTTGCAAATACATACAAGTCGGGGGTACTTTTTTGTGTTGAGTACTTTCGTACTCGCTTGTCGTTGTGCAGACCGGAGTATGTTTCCCTAAAACGTACTTTCAAACTAAGAAGCCTGGGAATTTTCAGATACTAGAGATGAATGAACTTTCGCGGTTCGAGAACTACGTAAACATGCGATGTGCAATAGTTTCAGAGGGAAATGTAAAATACAATGATCGTTTGACGATTCTTCCGTTCACATATTTCGGTAGTCCTAGGCATCATATCAAACGTAAAAGGACGTTCATCAAATTTATTTATAACGAAGAACATAATCTATTACAAAAATTTCGATGCAGTCTAAAATAATCGAAGTGGTAAACAGGTGGATTGCATAATATAATTGCGTAGTTCTATGTCGAAAATATGCGGTCGTGTGCTAGATACAACCCCTTACAATTTTTTATTGTAGAATCAGTTGACGATAATTTATTGATGATTGGTTGTTGTCCTCGCAGATCAATACACAAGCTGGTCGCATGTCGTACTTTATTTCTTGTCAATGCATTGAAAATTTCGAACGCTATTCTGGTGGCCTTTTTCGCAGTTGACATACACTCGGCTACAGGCGGTTATATATTTGTTGCACCAACATGATTATTCCACATCTCATAACTACATCAATCTTTCTTTGGCATCGAATGGACACAACAATAATGGTAATATTTGCAAGTATCAAATATCATGCTACATGTTGTTTAGTATTGTCTCAGTGGAATCGCACCTCTGAACATCGTTCGTACAACGAAAACCAACCAGCACCAAACAAGCGTTCAACAGAGCATACATACAGAGCCATACATTGATGGCTTGATGCGGCTAAGAATATAAACACTTCTCATCATCCATCATAGCATGAAGATATTAGGTAATTATTGCATCGCGACAGGACCAATGCACACGGGAGCAGATACAAATAGGGTTCCAGCGTAGCGAACGCATACAAAGCCATTTATCGATGGCTTGAAGCAACTAAATCAGGTGTATGACACGATTATCGCTATCTCACTCTACCTACCGTCACCGCCTATCTCACTATCCCTCTGCTGTAAAAGTTCATCATCGACATCACGATATGTCAGATGGTGGTAAATTGGTAATTCGCGATGACGTCGACGGCTGGTGGCGACTTCAAACTAGAGCCATAATTTGGGTCCCAAAATCGTTAGTGTAATCTCTACCAGATTAGAAGACACGGAGCCGGTTTTCAAATTTTAAAATTTGAATGAAAATTTTCACATTATGTTATTTGATTATTAGAAACACGTATTTCTGACTTTCATTCAACAATATGGTCATACAATTCCAACATTGTTGCTGATTTTTTTCTTTATAATATAAAGTTTTCTTCATAAACAATTTTCGTGTGAGACTTTTTGCCCACCTGCAAACAAGAATGTTTTCAATTTCAACAGAATACTAATTTCATATGGAAAAGCTAATTTACATTCACAATTTTAATTTTGAAAACGTTCACTCCGACTGAAAATCAACTATTCTTTGACGCTCCCATAAACTAGCTAACGAAGCTCACTGCCGTCAACACGGATCGCTGGTTTGAAGAAACCAAATGCTTCTGACGTTTTAGATGTTGGCACTAAATACATGGCGGGTGTCATACGGCTGAACTAAATATACACACACTCATCTCCGCTTTGCGCTCTTCTCAACAGAAGCCCTTTCAATTAATATTTCCGGTCTCGATTAGCTTGGCTGTCATCCTTGGTGGAGATAGTTTTGCTACTGTCATGCGAAACCAAATCACACACAAAATTCCTGAACAATTATTTTCTTGGTGCCAGCCTAATTTGATGACTCCCCACACAATTGTGTAGCTCAAAACCTTAATGGAATGGCGTCAGTTTGATACAATGATTTCAATGCCAGAGACATCAGCGAGTAAGAAATTTGGTCGCGACCACAGCTCAATCTGAAACGAAAACATGTGATGACACAAAACAAGGAAGAACAAGTGATGTTCATTGCTTGGTGTCTAGAACGATACTGAAAGTTTGCCTCAGCAAGATCCAATATTTATGCTCTAGGCAAATATACCCCTTCATTCTTCTTCTTCTTCTTCTTCTTTTCTTTATTCACGGAGACTTTAAGTAATTCCCCTTCGTTGATCTCCGATGAGTTGCTCGATATTGACGGCATGGGTAGGGAAACTCACAAATGAGCAGAACGAATGTATGGGAAAATGGAAATGCTTCTAGTTTTCATCAATTTAAACCGTGTACATACCAGTGGATTGTAATATATAGCATAAAAACAAATCTTAAGGAGTTTCCGATTCGTTTGGTATGTAAATCGTCAAAATCGGTTATTAACGGTAACTTTATTTCATTTATTTCACGTGACCTGTTTCCTGATTTGGCACCCTTAATGAAGGACGTAGTTCTACGGTAATAATTGCGAAAATCATATACTTTTTATGATGTTCATAGTGGGTAGTCTTAATGTTAACTTTATTTCATATAAAACGTGAATTGATTTCTCTAACGCCGAACCTGTGATGCAAAATTTTTAGTCTCAGACAATAACTATGTTATGTAATGAACAAGGAATTCTCCAAGGGACACTTCAAGCTGAATTTGAACAATTTGAGTTATCAATGAAGCAGTCTAGGGTGTGACAGTTTATTTGTGTTCATCTGAAATAATTAACCAGCAATAATTGTCATTTTATTTCCACATCGTGTAACGCAAAATCTCCTTTGCCTTTGGACGAAATCACTAGCATATAACATACCCTTTGCTAAATTTCTTTTTGGATATAATCGCGTGTGTTTCGAGGCGTTCCAAATAGCCTTTTTCATGGCCAAGAGTTTTGTTTAAGTTTAAGTTTAAGTTAAGAGAACTGAGAAAGATTAAATCCTCTATAATCCGAAACATCTTCATCATCTGCTTCGCTTCTATCACAACGTGTTTCATTCCACCGTTTACCAAGCAGAAGGATACAATTTATCAGTTCTTTCTAGAATTTTTTTCGGAAAGAACGCTACGGAAGACGGAACCACAAAACAGTGCGCAACCCGATCAACGCATGCATTATCGATCCAACACACACACAGTGGGGAAATTTTGATCGGTGCAAGTACTGCTACGATTTTCAAGTCGTTTGGTGAAGAGTGTATCCTTGCAGCACATGTACACATTATTGTTGTTTCCATGTGTTGCCAAATTCAGATTTGTGTCAATCATCTTTCACTGTTTCTACAGAACCACGCAAACCATCTGCCCTTTTCAGGGCCGCAAAAATTCTACTAACGAGTTGTTCATAATTTTCGATGCATTTTGAAGCAATATTTGAAGCGATAAACAATACAATAATTATGTAATTATCAGACAACAACGCGGACGTGTCTTTTTGACGTAGGACTACGTCTTTCATTTCTATACCGGGGTGTAAAATCAAAGTTTCGAAACCGAAAGCGTTACGCCGGAGACCGAGATTTTGAGCGTTAATAGCTCCCGAACAACTGAACGAAATGGTATGATAAACACTTCATTCGAAAGATAAAATGTCTACGCGTTATATACTTGTTACTTTTTGATCCAAAAACTTGTTTCAATAGCCTTAAAATTGTTCTCGAAACAGGCTATTGAAATCACCAATCGGTATATAAGCGAGCGCCGCTTGGAAATCCACTCAGTTCTAATTGAACAGCGATTGGAGCATGTTGTCGCTGTTGTGGTGAAGCTCTTCGTTTATCATGAAAGCGCGGATGAACGGTGTCACCAAGAGCCTTTTTGTGCACCTTAGGCCAGAAGGGAATCCATCAGGAGGAGAGTGATGCCACAAACGGTTCCCCGGGAAGACATCGCTACACACACACATACACGCGCGGAATTCTTTCCGTTTGGATGCCATTCAGCATCGAGAAAGTTCCAGAAAGATCTAATCATTTCTGGAAAATAATCTGCCAGTTCCTCTGGGAATTAAAAAATACATTCATGTGAAAGAGTTTATTTTAATGTTTTCTAACCATGTAACACAGCGATCAAATTCATTTGATTTTGTAATTTTTCAACCAAGTGTAATTAGCAGGAAAGCTTCTGAAGATTATTCTTCCCCATCAGTAGGATATTTCCGTATCCAATATTGTATGCGCACGCAATCGATTACTGCTCAGTCGCCGAAAGTTTCGAGCTCAGAGAGTTCATTCCCCTCTAGTTTGCCTTCCAAATTGCCATCGTAAACAACACCTTCTCTCGATTCAATCACACACAAAAGCATACTTAAGCGATATTCTGGTGGTGAGACGCATTCATTTTTCGTGAGGACATCGACAAGACAACACCGTTGCCTAACGCGCTGGAGGAAGTGGACGGCGAAGGATCGACACATACACGCGCAGAATTCTTTCCGTTTGGATGCCATTCAGCATCGAGAAAGTTCCGGAAAGATCTAATCATTGCTGGAAAATAATCTGCCAGTTCCTCTGGGAATTTAAAAATACATTCATGTGAAAGAGTTTATTTTAATGTGTTCTATCCATGTAACACTGTGACCAAATATTTTTCAATCAAGTGCTATTAACAGGTGGTTATCGAGTTAGTATTAACCACTGGTGGGCTTCCAGTATCGAGGAAAATGTGGAAATATCTCATCGTTGCTGGAAAATAATCTGCCAGTTCCCCTTGGAATTGAAAATTACATTCAAACGAAAGAGTTTATTTTAATGTTTTCTATCCATAAAATATCCATATAATACATTTGGTTTTGTGATTTTTCAATCAAGTGCAGTTAGCAGGAAAGCGTATGAAGATTATTCTTCAGAACAAGGTTTTTCGTATCCTATATTGGATGCATACAACCTTGTGCCTCCGACGTAACGCTCTTTTCGAAGTCCACCAATATTCATTTATTCATTCATTCAGAATGGATTTTAATTCAACTTCAAACAAATGATCTCTAAATCAACGATAGTCCTACGTCACCCTTGCGGTTATACCATAGATACAACCCACTTCCTGTTTTATAATTCTTTCTAACTTTTGCACATTTTCGGCAACTCTACAAACTACAAACTGAAGAAGACATCTTCAGCTTGATGAAGACATTGACAAAATAAAATGACTGGTGCTCGGATATCGTCATTTCAGCTTAAGAGATCTAGCCATTGCATCAAACATCCCTCCCGAAACCGTTCGTCATATTTTGGTTGATGTTTTGGGCATCAGTGGCAGCACGACTAGTGCCAAAACAGATCATTTTTTCAAAACTTCTTCGCCATCAAGAGCCGAAGACATGCTTTAACGATCAAATTCTGCTTCCTCGTTCATCCAAAGCACTGGCGACGAGACATGGCACAAATGACAATGATACAAATTACCACTTCGTGGGACCCGTTTTAGCAGCATTGAAGACATAAAAACGAATTCTAAACGTGAACTGGCAATTCCTGAATACAGCTATAAAACCGTTTTGTTGACTTGATTGTTCGATAGAAAAGAATATTGCTTCAGAAGTGGGGCTTTTTTGATGGCGATTATATAAATTTAGATAATAAATAAGCATTTTCTTTAAAAACACGAATTTCCGTAATATATTTGACAGAATGTATGTTATAGGAAGGCGCGACGGAAAAATAGCAATTTTGGAGATGAATTTCGCATCTGCCTGTAATATGTTTCTTTTTTCGGTTTTGCTTCTCACAGATTTGTAAATTTAAACGTTCTTTTGCGCGATGAACGATTGATTTCGACATGTCAACCTTTCTGGCCACTTCCCGTACTGAAACCTTTTTTTTTTACTCTATTTAAATAAGAACTGATAGAATCTGGTTTTCGACCCGTTTCCAGATTATCCTCAAACGTGTCAATTTTCACTGAATCACTGTTCGTTCGATTTTCTCACTTCCAGCTTTAATTTTCTTTAACTTTCTTAGTGACAAGTGGTATTTTGTGAGCAATTTTTCGACATTGTTCTGTTCAAAGTACAGAATACAAATAACACGTTGCTGCACAGGGGCCTATCAGATAGTAAACAACAGGACGCATTAACAAAAATTGGCTATAATATAGAGGATTGCGAAATGACATCCTTGTCTGACTTCGTCCATACTTTCTGGGACAGTTTCTGATTGTTTTATTGTTTTGTTCGTCACTGAATGTTCGAGAAGTACAAAACAAATTTCCAGTTAAAATTCTGTCGTTTTTATGTTGTTACTCTGGTTTTGTGTGTTTTTCTGTTTTTCTGTTTTTCTGTTTTTCTGTTTTTCTGTTTTTCTGTTTTTTTGTTTTTCTGTTTTTCTGTTTTTCTGTTTTTCTGTTTTTCTGTTTTTCTGTTTTTCTGTTTTTATGTTTTTATGTTTTTATGTTTTTATGTTTTTATGTTTTTCTGTTTTTCTGTTTTTCTGTTTTTCTATTTTTCTGTTTTTATGTTTTACTGTTTTTCTGTTGTTCTGTTTTCCTATATTTCTCTATGAACTACACCGTCTCATTACATTACACAATAACATGACTTGTATGCATTCTGAGTGGTAAACTCTAGAATATGCGTGATGACAGTGCATGTCTGAAGGAATTTCTTCAACGAACAATCCCCCGATTTTGGACCGGTGGCTTCACTCGATTATCCCTAAGGTTAGCCTTAAACCATGGTTCAAAAGTCTGGACTTGAGTCGGGACTTTATTCGCACCTTCTCTCGACTCATGTCCAATCACTGCTCGTTAGACGCGCTAGTCTTTCGTTTTAATCTTGCCGATAAAAATATCTGTGCTTGTGGCCAAGGTTATCACGACATCGAACACGTTGTTTGGTCTTGTGAGGTGTATCTTGTTGTCAGATCGAATTTAGAAAACTCTCTTCGGGGCCGGAGGAAGGCAGCCCAATGTGCCGGTGAGAGATGTGTTGGTTCGGTTAGACCTTGATTACATGTCCCAAATATATGTCTTCCTAAAAGTTATCGATCTTCGTTTGTGATTATCCTTGTATCCTTAGATTTTCCTTTTCCTTTTCCTTCGCGAGAAATCAAATCCATTCTTACTAACAATAGAATAAGATGAAATGTAAATACATATTAGATATAAGATAGGCTTAAGAATTGAGTATGATGAATGTTAATGTGAATGTGAATGTGAACATTGTCAACATATCCTTATATCCCTTCCTGTTTCTGAAGAAAATATGTCACCCTTCTAAACTCGAGCAAACCGCGAGTAATCGGTTCTCTACTTCATTAACACTAGAATTAATGAAAAATGTTTATATATACTTGTAACAATACTTGTAACTTGTAACTTGTAACTTGAGCCTGTAAAAATAAACGAATTAATAAAAAAAATCCACCGATCAGAGCATCGAACAGAGAACAGAGAATCGAACCCGAACATCCGGCATGATAATGTGTGATGCTAAGCACTCGGTCACGGATATACGGAGACCATTCTGACTGTTCCAAATAAAATCTTACGTAAAATTGTTGGGACTCCTTTTGCCCTAACCTCTATGATCTTGAATATAGGTTATTTCGTATTACGTTAGTGAAACTAGATTTAACCACGATATTACCCGGTACAAACTCTGTGTTTTAAGTGTTTTAGCACTAGTGTTATGTGAATTTATTTTCTCCAAAAGCATCACTTGATCGTAAAAAAGCAAAATATCAGCCGATCATGCAGTGTTCTTTAAGCGTTGAGTTCAGGACTTAGACAACCCGAGGCTATATCAATATAGTTTTGGTTTTGTTTTTGTTTTCGAAGCACTTCTCAGAGAAGTGAATCTACTTTTACAATTTTTTTGGTAAGTTACAGCTTTGTGGTTTCTACTATCTACTGTGAAAGAGCTTCTTCCCGTCATATGATGCCATGTGTCATGTCCTTTGTTTATCTCTTCCGAGTCGATCAATCACATATAACGATGCGCAATTAAATTAAAGTTAGGTTGACTCGTGACTAACAGCAGCACGAATAGCTAATTATGGAAGACTTAAAAACAAACCGAAACAGAACGAGTTTGAACTATGTTTGCAAAAAATGCGTTTTTTCTCTCGACAGCAAAACAAAACCTGCGATAATAATGATTGTTCTGATAGGAACACATCACGGGGTCCCCAGCTTCCCGCGAGGAACGACTTCTTTCGGACACAACACGTCAATTTCAATCGCTTCCAAATCTTGTGGCCCAACGCTGGGGGTCAATTGTGAAACCGAACACTTCAGCTGATGACCAACACTCCGATTTGGCTTTGAAGAGTGATCGAGAATTTGATCACACTTAAGCAAGTGAATTGATTGACGGACATTTTTTTGCAGCGGTATCAGAAATTGATGGTAGGCCTTCTGTTAGCCGACGTCACCGACAGAAAAATGTACTAAGTAGAATTGAGACAGTCAAAATCAAATGCGAGAAGTAAGATTCCGGCAGACATGCGCCATTTATCAGACCACATCCTATCCCTTGAAACATGTGGGGAAGTTGATGCCCAACTGAGAGCAGAAACAAAAAATTTAACTTTGATAAATTCCGCTGCAAACGCTAGTATACACTCGGCGCACACTATCGTGTTCATCTTGCACGGCCGGCTTCTCTATCGCATCTACCGAACAAGAGCTGACATCCTGTCGCATCCTCCATCGAGTCTCATTAGCCGCCTCTATCCAGCGGGAATCAGCATAATCCACCCCGTTCGCGTCGTCTCAAGATCGCTTCATATAAAATTAATAGCATCGAAGTTCTATATTTATACACACACAGGAGAAGACGCTGCTGCACCACATATGGCAAACGGTGGGGGTGTGGCGGGTACCGATTTGTCGGTACAACATTTTCAAAACCCCTGGTACTCCTTGCCTTAGTACTCGGAATTATACATACATATAGATAGTGAATATAGTAAAGCAGAGCAGTGGCATAATCATCGCCGGTTGAAGTCGCGGGAAAATTATCTCGATTACAGCCGCATTGAATTTTATTTATTAACAAATTCGGTCGGAATAAATACGGCCATACATCGGCGAGTGTCGAGTAGTACTGCACCGGAGAGAATCAAGAGCGCATAAGTGCCGCTTACAGTTTGCGGTGTGCACTGACAGTGACCAACAAAAATACAAAATACATTTGAGCAATACTTATCATTTCTGAAAAGAACTCATGATATTGACACATAAAAACCAAGTACTCAATATCCATTGAGGTTTGGCGATTTTATGCCAAAAATTGAAATGAAAAATGAAATGAGCTAGTAAGCTGTAAGCTAGAACATACTGCCCAAATATGCATGGTTGACGTAAACGCCAACTGTGTTTTTCGATACAATTAAAATTACAAAAATTATTAAACCCCTTTGGCCCGCTTTTGATCGTTAATATTTATTAAATAGATACAGATTCTTCTATATAAATTGTTCACGGTCATGGTTATTCTGCTAGAGAAAAGAAATTCCCGGCACTGAGTATTGTTGGTGGTTACGTCAACCATGCATATTTGGGCAGCATAGCTCAGCAACAAATTAGCGTAGAAATTACAACAACGACGATAATATGTAAATTGTGTTCATGAGATGTATACTTTTCATGAGATGTATCTTTTTTTTTCGAATGACATGGCTGCAACAAAAAACTCAAAACAGCTAATAACACAACTTACCTCTAAACTTCACGCCACTACGATGGAACCAATTACGTTTAATCTATGATAACCTGACTCAACAATACGTCAAACTCAAACCGTGTTGGCGGATATACATGCCTGTGCATTCCAAAAAAGTCAACACGAACTTTTGCCCCGTATTACTCTACTAATTAAAAAATCCGCTAGTAATACTACGTTGAGACGTCAAGTTTTCTTTAAGAACGTTAGTACTATCTAAGAAGAAGACGATTGTGGAGACAGAGGAAAACCATAACTATTTTCAAGCGGTGTTCGATAAATCACATAATAAAAAAAGACAGAAGTGGCAGAAGAATAGTGACTAGTCGTTGGATTGTGCATATCACGATAAAAGATGCCAAAGGGAATATTCTAAAAACTATCCTCGGGGGTCCTGGATGAGATGGCTGCTGCGTTATGTGTGGATAAAATAATGAAAAGTATATATGCTAAATTCCTCAACGCTAAATTGGACTAATAACAAAACAAAATAGACAGCTCAAATCGGACGATCCGTTCTCGAAAGATGCTAGAACGAATTCATTTTGATATTTGAAGATTGAAATAATTTGTTTCGTTTTTATAGCTATTTCCAACAAAACTGTCACCAGATAGTGTTACACTCACACTTATACACTTATTTTCAATATTGTATTATTTTTTCCTGTATACTGCTTCTTCCTCTTTGGTTGTCTTCAAGAGACTTTGAACTTTGCAGTTTATTCACATCTAACCTTTACTATGTGTCGTATCTAAAAAAACACCCGACTTTCGTGAACCTTGTGTAATTTTTTTTAGAAGCAGCTGAAGAAGGTTGATTCATGATTCAATATAGCTGGCCATTGGGTTGTAATATTTTCCTACTCCTGCACTGCATTTCGAGCGAGCGATTTACAACGAGTAATTTGTACCTAAGGCTTTGTAACGTTAGTGATATATGAAAACAACAACAGCACACAAAACCGATTCGAACCGATTGTTTGCGCCCGAAAACTGCGTACCCACGTCATAATTTAAAGTAATACTCGTTCACCTGGCAACCTAACACATGTAAATAACGCTGTCAAATTGATTTTCATAATTAAGCGCCACTGCTCGCTGTCTAGAGTAGCACCAGAAGACTGAAATCGCGGAAAACGGCTTTTATACTTGCTACACGGGCACAGCTAATCATTTAGATGGTTATTTTTAACACAACTGGAGGAGCGCAAATTAGAGCAATCAAAACGTGAGATTTAGCACAACAGAAAATCAAGCATCGAACGCATATTTTATTGTACAATGAAATGAATTTTCGTGACAAAAAGTAAACAAGAAGTAGTAAACAAAGTCTCGATTGATAGAATTTTGTTCTCGAGAGTTTTTTTTTTAAGTATTCTTAGAATATTACATTTTTATCTGCATTTATTACATTTATCTGAACTAATTGAAAATGAACTTTTCATCGTTGAAAGAAGGAGAATATTCATTCCAATATCTAATTTTCATTTCTCAACGTGACCGAAATCTCGTAACACTCAAAACCAATCGACATGTGCAAACATGGCAACCTTGCTTGGACGCAAAACAAACGTCAAAATTGTTCGACCCGTATTTGTAATGCAATTTACTCTCTAGCACATTAGATAGAGATTGAAAGTGTTGACATTTAAATTATTACTTGAAGTTATTTTTGACACTTACTCAACTTTTCTCAACTTAATCCTCAAGAGCAGCATGAATTAAAAAGAAGCAGAAGAAGCTTCAGCTTCAACTGGATTTTATCCATTACCAGCTGACCCGGAAAACTTCGTCCCAGCCACAATTGATATTTTCATTGAAGTATTCTAGTGTAGAGACACGAATTTCGGACGTTTTTTTTCGAGCTCCGTA
This sequence comes from Toxorhynchites rutilus septentrionalis, assembly GCF_029784135.1. Taxonomy (NCBI): domain Eukaryota; kingdom Metazoa; phylum Arthropoda; class Insecta; order Diptera; family Culicidae; genus Toxorhynchites; species Toxorhynchites rutilus. The sequence continues at coordinate 65,144,403 of NC_073745.1, forward strand.
AAAATAAGGCAAAGAATATTTTCACTATCCATTGTATCATTATTTGTTCATCTATCTTTTAACAATAAAACACAATCTGAACAGAGAAATAAATGTTCATAACAAGAATAGTTTTAAGCTGATGATGTGAGGGGTTCAAAAAAAAGTTGTGACATGGCGTACACGATTCCAGACCTTCTGGTAATCTGAAACAAAGAAATCGAACAGATTCTGAATCAGTAAACAACCTCAGACAAGTCAAAAACATCTTTTTTGACAAAATGGCAGCCGTTTGAAAAACAAAATACTGTATAAAAGGTTTTTTCTTACGTTCCTCGATTTTTTTAAAAATAGTAAAATTTAAAAATGTTATTTTTCGGAGGTTCATGCGATAGAGAGATGCAGGTGAATTTTATTCCTATAAATTCGACATGAATCGGTTCAGTAGAACTTGAGAAATCGTGTACGTCAGTTTGGAAAAACTAGTTTCGAGAAAACGCGTTTGAAGTTCATTGTTATGGCCGTACCAGGTTAGATACCGTATCACTAAAATACCTCTAGTTCGGTAAATAATAGGATTTTCGATAAGTTCTTTCTAGGGTATTTTCTTGAATGTCTAAACTACAGAAATATGAAGGATTAAAAAGATTTTCTTTCAATTTTCTAGACTTGAATACTGCCTTAAAAAATTTCGGACACTCAATTTCCCACAGAAATTAGTTTTTGTGCGTGATCTATATTCGTGGTCTATAGTTTCTTCTTGGCATAAAAACCTACCGCAGACTAAGCCGCATCAAACCTGATATTGACTGTTCAAATCCGTTGCTCCATTCTCAAGTTAAATCGTAAGGAACGGATAGCAAATCATTTTATTTATATAGCCATTCCATGCCAAACCGGTATAGTGGTTCTCAGATTTCCATGAAAAGTAGTAGTTTTGTTCTTTATTGCAAAATATTAGACCCGTATTTTTTTTATTTCTTCGTTACGGTGCTCATTTCCATTTTAGGGTGGTCCAAAAAATGATTTTTTTCAACTTTTTCTCAAAAATGATTTATTTTGATTTAATTATCATGATCGATATATCAATTTGAAGCCAATGTGCTAACCTTTCGTTACAAAATATTGAACTTGCAAAAACAATGGATTTTTTTTCGTAATTATTGATTGTAGTTGTTTTTTGTTGTTTTCATGGCTTTGGACTAGAGGGCACTATATTGTTCTATATTTTTCCTTGAAAGTTGAAGATTTTTTACATAACATATCTCGATATCAGGGATGCTATTTTTTCGTTTTTGAGATTTGACTGCAATTTGATATGTCGACCATCTAAAAAAGTTCAGTGTTTCAAAAATTATGAATTTATGTTATGAAAAAAAAACAGGTCTAATGTTTTGTGATAAAGAACAAAATTACCACTTTTCACGAAAATCTGAAAACCACTATATCAATTTGGCATGGAACGGCTGTATATAGATTTAATAAAGAATAAATAATAATTAAATAAATAAATAAATAAATAAATAAATAAATAAATAAATAAATAAATAAATAAATAAATTAAATAAATAATAAAAATCGCTAAAAATGACTTTCAATTTTTCCATGTTTTCCAATGGTTTTCATAACTTTTTTGGTATATAAACCTGACGCAGACTTAGACTCATCAAATTTGATACTGACTGTTCAAATCCGTTGCTTCGTTCTCGAGTTAAATCGTGATGAACGGACACCAAATCATTTTTATTTATATAGATTCTCAGAAAATTTCCCAAAAATAATAATTTTAGTTTTTGGATTTTTTCCTTCTTCTACATTCGAATATTACATAACCTTTCTCGTTCCGCTCACTGTACAAACTCTGAGCCACAGTAAACGCTCTCCGTTACGATTGCAGCGTGGAACATTTAAATCATGATGCACTTGAAGAAACAGCACGCCGTCTATACGTATGTACCTAGAATCGCGTGTTCCAGAGAGAGGGCAACGAAAAAGAAAAAAAATTCCGGAAAAAGACAACCGATACCGGCGATTGAGGGCGTGAAAATGAGCGGCTGTTTCGGAAGCACTTGACGTGGGAAAAATCGCAAAAAAAGGTGAAAATGGGAATGCACAAATCACGTGACAATCGGACAAAAGCGCCCCCGTGCTCTGCGTTGGCAGCTGTTCCGAATCAACGGAAGCTGCCATCGATTGTGCCTGCCGTGGCAACGGAAGCTGTATCGAAAGCTGCTGTGACCATTAGAGGGCTGACTGTTCTACATACACAATTTCGACCATTCGGCTTATCCCAAAATATCCATCGCTCTCCGGTCGGAAACGGGGACAGTGCATCAATTGTAATTATCCGGGGCAACAACAACGAGAAAAAAAACCGTTATCGTGTATAGTTTCCCGTTCTGCACTTGCTGTAAGTGGCTCACGGAATCGAAGCAGCAGATATGTAGAAGTGGGCGGCAAGTTCAAGTGCATTTCGTGCAGTGGCACGATTCGAAACAAATTACAATAGCAGAAAAAAGTAAAACAGATGAATAATTGAAACGCTGAGCTCTCATCTCCTCACCCGGATGGGTTCCCTCAATCGGAAACGAGACGTCCTCAGCGGGAAAATAGAAATGCGGAACTCCGCACGAGCACGTATCACAACGGGGCGGGACGTGCGACCGGTGTCAATCTTACGCATCTACAGATCTCGAAGCGCGAGGGAGTTAAACAGGCTCGGCAAGTTCTGGACAACAACAGACGTCGTGTCATCACTCTGAATCGACGTTACGTTACCCGTCACGACCACATCGATAATGATGATGATGATTGACAGCCTGACTGGTCCCGGAACGCGACGCGAATCGGTTGCTGCGCGAGATGGCGCTCCGCTCCAACAGGACAAGGAAATGGGGACGCCCGGTGGGGGAGGTGTGAACGTGTGTGGCATTATGACAGCTAATCTGATTCGATTTGATTAACCGGCCAATTTAATCTCCTCCGGGCATTGTCAGGTTGTCCCAGTTTTGTGCGGTCGGTGCGGTCAGCCCGTAGAATCACTTCATGCTCGATTCTAATTCGATTTAATTATAGCTAGAAATTGCTGCCCTCCCTCGCAAGCAGATTCAACCTGCTCCAGCCAGACTTGGGTGGGTCTTCACGAACTCCCCGGTGTGGATGTGTTTGTTTGTGAACCACTTTTTTTCCTGTACCTACATGCAACACACAACCAACTGCTGCACGTCACGGCGACTAGCAGTTATGCATAATTAAAATTAAATTCATCATCACCCACTTTACTCGGCACGATTGGCGTTTTTTTTTTGCCCCAACACTCGCTCGAAAGTACCTAACCTTATAAAGTCACCCGGCTGCAGCACTGGTCCTCCACCGGCATCCAATTAGTGAATTGACAGCAAATGTGGCCGCGATGGGGGAGGCCCGACGTCTGTTACGGGTTACGAGTATATAGATTTTTTTTTGAGTTTGAATTAGATAGTTTTCAACAGGGAGTACCATTTTTTCGCAAAACGCGAATCTGGGTCACGCTGCTCTTGCGCGGCAAAGTTGGCGAATCTCAATCGCAATTTATAGACTGAATATTGTTTAGTCAATAAACTGAGTGAAAATTGAAGATGTTCAAATGATAGATGAGACTGATTCATCAGAAGTGACAAGTGTGGGAATAACGTCGTGTTCTACGTGTTAATTTTGGTTGCATGTAAGCTCATTTATTATCATGAATAATTGACTCGCAAACACTAAATGACTCTGAAGTACCGGAATCATGCCACATTTACAGCGTGTGAGAAACAAACTCAATCGATCGAGACTAGCTGCTTGTTTCAGAGCACTCGATTCATTAACACATTTCATATTTATTGCCGTAACCGCCGTGCTTGAATGGTAACTAATTGGAAAAAGCAAACGACCCCAGCACCAAGTTTAGACCGGAAAATTTATAAGTATTGATCGAATCATTCTCGGATAAGGTGATGGTGTGTAATAAGATTGTGTAGCACAAATGATTCGGACGCTTTTCTAATTCTAAATAAAGAGCTTTCACAAAATATCAGTTCAATTGGTATTCTTAACAGATCGGGCTATCTAGGTTAACCTATTGGGGATATCTCCCCAATAGTCCGATTGCAAATATATTCTTGAATCTGGCTGATGGGTTGAACAATGCAACGAATATTGTTGGCTTATCATTCTCCTTGGCTTCAAAGGAATTGTCAACACGCGCGCTCAGCACAACAATAGCTCCACAAATCGCCATTCATCCTCAAACAGGAATATTGTGTGGGAACAGGAACAAAAGAGATTTCCATTCCCACGTTGTCCTGAACCAGTGAAGGAAAAAAAATCGAATAATCTCAGTTTGCGCAGCTGAGGATGAGATATTGTTCGTACTTCTTACTGATGACGAACCACTATGATCTGAGAACCAAGAGAACTTCATTTTGTCGGGAAGGGACTCCCAACAGATTAAGCGTTGATCATGGATCGAATCATGATCGCCTAATTTCCACTCTTAGTCCTGATGGATCACGAAGCCTATCACGATGACTAATTCTGAAAGTTTGTCCAGGATTACTGACTTCCAATTGTCCAGTTGCAACCACTACTTGTGGGAATTTATCGACTGGTTGCTTGGTAGAAGCTCATAATATAATTTTTTTTCCAATCCCATAAGATACTTAGTACATATTACTTTCTTCGGGTGAAGACCGACTTTGAAGTTAACTAATGGTGGTTCATTTCAGTTATCTCAAGTTTTTTGCTGCTCAACATTGTTGTAAATTATCCATTTTCATCATCTGTCCGACCAGGGTTGCTAATGTTCTAGTTTAAACCGGAATCTTTCAGTTTGTTTCTCTCGATTCAGATTTTAAGATTTCCAGATTTCTATTATTTCAAAACATTATCCAGCTTTATCTATTTTTTTAGATTTGTGCTGCAGTCTTCCTCATTGTACAGGGTTTTCCATTTCGGGCTTCCGAAAGTATACAGCCCTGCGCTGACAACCGTTTGACATAGCTGTCAACCAAAGCGTCATATCGTTAGTTGAATGTCTGCCATTTTACAATATGGATCGTTTTAGCATCGCACAACGTGTTAATTTTGTTAAATTATACCATAAAAATGATGAAAAACCGGCAAATGTTTTTCGAGCATTACGGACGGATTTTGGTCGTCATGGACGGCCTACAGAGCACACAATCGCTAATGTAGTGCGTAAATTCGAACAAACTGGATCCGTAGCGGATATTGTGAAACCTGTGCATTATCATAATGTGCGTTCGGCCGAAAATATTGCTGCTGTTGCTGCCAGTGTGGAGGATGACCCGAATGTTTCGATTCCACGGCGTGCTCAGCAATTGGACTTGTCAAACACATCATTGTGGCGAATTTTGCATTTGGACTTGCACCTACATCCATATAAAGTCCAACTGGTACAAAAATTAGAGCGTGGTGACCATGGAATGCGTCGGGCATACGTCGATTGGGTGAACGAACAACAGCAGCAAAATGCTGAATTTTCGCATCAAATTTTCTTCAGCGATGAGGCACATTTCGAGCTCGGTGGCTATGTGAACACCCAAAATTTCCATATATGGGGCTCAGAAAATCCACACGTGATTGTTGAGAGGCCATTGCATCCGCCAAAAGTCACTGTTTGATGCGCATTATGGTCTGGTGGAGTCATCGGGCCGTATTTCTTTGAAAATGAGGACGGCGAGACGGTACCTGTGAATGGTGAGCGCTATGGCCGCATGTTGACCGATTTTTTTGCCACAAATTGAAGATATGGATACGGATGACATGTGGTTTCAGAAGGACGGCGCCACGTGCCACACAACACGACCGAACATGGCCATATTGCGAACGAAATTTGAGGGACGCATAATTTCACGTTTTGGTGATGCCAATTGGCCGTCCAGATCATGCGATTTGAACCCGCTAGACTTTTTTTTTGTGGGGTTATGCGAAAGACCGTGTCTATGCCAACTCTCCGCAAACTCTTGAACATTTGAAAGACAACATTCGTGAAGTTATGACCGAGATACCGCCCCATATGTGCCGAAAAGTAATCGAAAATTACCTGTTCCGGTCAAGGTGTGCGAGGAAGCCCTAGGTGGACATTTGAATGATGTTGTATTTCACACATAATGGCATAAACCAAACATTAATTTGAGATAAAAGTTTCATCGAAACAGGAAGCAAAGGAGGAAGCAAGGAAGCAAGAAGCAATAATACGAGATTTTTCAAGTTTTAACCAAATAAAATCGTATTTTCTAGCAGAAAATATCTCTAAATATAGTTTCACAGAAATGTTCGAGTGGTGAGAAAAGTTATTTTGATCTGCTCGATTGATAAGATTAAATAATTTTATGAGCAACATATGAATACTACGCGAGGCTCCGAAGGAAATTCAATTTCTCTAGCATTGAAATGGCTGAAAAAAATCGTTTTAGATAAATGAAATTCAACCTTCTTAAAATAAAAAGGTTTTACAGGATCCAGTTTTTGTAAGAGCAATCCTCCAGTTTTTTAAAATATCATTGACAACCCTGTGTTCTGCATTCTGGTTGCGTTTATGAAGCAAGTTGCAGATGGAAATGCAACTTGAGCTCGGGTAGACTGTACACTTCGTAGTTGCTCTCCGTGATTGACCTGAACCAGTGAGATTGCACAAAGAACACACTGAATGACGCTTGCAAATCATTCTCATTATGCTAGTATCAGTGATTCGTGACCTCGTTGGCTTCGTACCACTCCAGGACATCCTTTCAATAGTGGCACGAAGCTAGATTAGGCCAGAAGATCGTAGGGTTGTCGTGTGCGACAGAGGAAGTAGACGCTTCTGTAGACGCTCCTTGAGATAGATCTGCCTGTTTACAGTCCCGGAAGCCATGAACGGCACACTCCATTTGCCATAGAAGCCCCATCATGTATTTCTTGGCACACATCGATAGTTTCTGCTTCCTGGCTTCCTTCGGAACATCAAACTTATGCTGGGCGGTGAAGAACAGTAGCCCCCAAAACTACCGGAAGTTCGCTTTGACGTAAGTCTCATCATCCATGATGAGCCAATGAGGCTTCATCAGCATCTGAGTGTAGGGGAAGTGAGGGCATAGTGGTCACCCTAAGGAATATGCCCATTTCCAGCGTCCACATACCGCTTCAATTCCTGTTTTTCGAAGAATATTATAGTTCAACTCATTGTTGTTCAAGATAGCAAACGGCTTTTACTATAAAAATTCAAAATAGTACATTTTTCATCATTAGAAAAAAGAATATCGAATATATAAAAATAAGAATATATAAAAATTAGAAATCGAACTTTTTTTTTTGTTTGGTGGTAAAGTGGTCACTTAGTGGGGGCCAAGTGGTCACCCGAAAAAATCAAGCTAAATGCGATAAATTTATGCGTTTTTTTCGCCCAAATTTGTTCAAGTCATGTTATATATAGTATGTAAAAGTATGAAATAAGCTTGGCCTATTCACCTAAAGTCTCAATTTCAATTTTCTCATGCATACAAAAACGTAGTAAGAAACACATAACGTTCCGCATAACGAGGCTTGATTTATTTGGAGTGACATATTTCTCCAGGGTCAAAGCCCAAAGGAACCTCTCCAAGAGCAGAATGTGATAAGGTATATCAGCTTTAGTAAACAGAACATTGTAAGTCGTTATTCGCCTATGACCACTTTATCCCCAAACTTCAAAGTAATTTCTATGCTAATTAATCGCTGAGATTAAACAAAATATCTGTTCACCTCCCCTAGAATATGTGAACAGTCGTCCAAACTGATGATTTGTCCAATATATCAGATTGAATAAACTAAATTTCACGAGAAATTCCTTAGATACCATGCCCACAGAACTACGGCCTGATGACTATCGAGGGAGCAATTTCTGTTTTTATTTATATGTTGACATGCGACAGCTCTACTGAAGTACAGGGTTACTCAAAAGTCATTAAATTCTTCAAACATAAATTCACTACCAAAAAGGCACCTATAGTCAATAGTAATACTACCAAACAAGCAGGTGACCACTTTGCCACCCATGACCAATTTGCCCCCACTACCCCTAATTTTGTTTGTTCGCTTACGATGATTTTGGCGGATGAGTTGTCGAATTCGTAGGTTTGCTGTCCCACAGCGCTGGAGTCGACAGCTAGTCGACACGTGGACGGTTGACCGTTGCTCAGCGTCTTCCCTCCTTGACGGCAATCGACAGGCCCAGGACGATATCAGAAAGGCACTGTCGAGAGGGGTCCTCCTTGGTGCCTATGACCAAGCTGGCCAGAGGATTATCGCTGATCTTTTACCCTTAGGCGTAGAGGAGGACCACTAGACCGAAAGGTGTGCCGGTCAACCGGGAGATCGTCGATGAATCCAGACTTTTCGACCGAACTCTGAGACAAACGTCCGTCACATACCACGCCTGAATCCAAAAGCCTCGTTTTGTCTAGCGGGTTCTTCCACCAGCCTCCTCTAATTTATTTGGATCCTTTGAATAGCGGACTGTTAGCATATTCTCTGCACTATGGCTAATTCTCTCTTTCTCTCTTCCTCTCTCTCTCGCTCTCTCTCTCTCGCTCTCTCTCTCGCTCTCTCTCTCTCGCTCTCTCTCTCTCTCGCTCTTTCTCTCTCCCAATCCTCGTGATGCTCTACCGTCATCGAATCGCCACCCTGTTCGCTTCATTTTACAAATATAATACAAATCAAATTTATTTACATCCCTACTTGACAAACATTGTTCCCTACTAAACAAATTTACAAAAAAATACAATATTTAAAAAAAATCATATTTGGAGGGCTTAGAATGCAAGGGGTGTAAGTGCCTTGGTCGATTTCTCTTTATCGACTTTCTCTTTTGATCATAACTTAACTGCAAACACATTCCCAGCTTATTTGACAATGTGGACGATAGGTCAGAACCTCAATTATCGGTTTCTATAGCAAAATCAAATTGGAACGTTTTTGCGCGCTGAGTTATTCACAAAAGAAAAAGTTGATGAAGAGAAATCGATCAAATCACTTACAACTCTTGTATTCTAAGCCCCTCATTTATTATAAAAAAATCAACTATAACAAACGGTTAGAAACTTTAGCAAAACAATTCTTTCCCACTACGTTACACTGTGGTGAGATATTCTGATAAAAAAAATTAACATATCACAACAATTTCATGGATTTTGAATTTCGTTCAGGTTAATCTGTTAATGCATGCGATTAGGTTTTGATAGTTTATTCTTTACTAGTCAAAAATATTTACAGGAATGATTGAATGCGATGCAATCTAATAGTGTTCTATCCTTTTTCTAATGCTGTGTAACGAAAGAGGGCCCATTTTCATTTCATATGTTTATTTTATTTATGCTAATTAGCATTTCATCTGTAACAGAGCCAGATTCAGTCGCGTACATGTTAATCTAATCGATAAAGACGGTGAATTACACAGTATTTTTTCATCGTAAGAGCATTCCTTCACTGTCCAATTTCACTGGACAGCGGAGACAGTTAATATATTGGTTGAAGTTCCATAGTTGTGTTATTAGTAGCACAAATAATCCGATCGTTCTTGTTGCAAGCAGGAGAGCGTGTGTGGATGGAGAGAGTTCAGGATTCCGACCGAAAATCCTTCACTGATGATTGTTGCGTGGACGTGATTCGTAGTTGTTTTATAATAACATACAAATATGGTCAAATTGAGTGCCCTAAATTTTGAACCCACAACCGTTCGCTTAACACGTTGAGCCAAGCGTCGGTCCCTAAGGGCCGACGTTGAGCTTTTTGGTAGAAAAGCGCTGACTGACTGGGACTGACAGTTATAAAATAATAAAATTAAAATATATACGGTTTGTTTTCGGATGCTTTACAAAATGTAACTACTTTCTAGTCGAATTTCTGACTATTTTCTATTCATACAATAAGTTACTGTGGGAATTGGGACCGACACTGATGCTGTGCAAACGCTCTTGGTGCGGGCTGAAGGGAAAGCGCAGCAAGAAAAAATTGGGGCTTAACGTGTTAATAAACGGACACACAACCAATGTTACTACGAAGACCCCACGTCTTCCGAATTAAAACAGCCTTTAATGTCTGCCATAAAAACGCTCTAAAATCATCCAAAACTTTCTAGATGGACTCAACACAAAAAAAAACCTGACATAATAATGAACACGTTGACTAAATATTGTACGGATCAGCCCCGTTGATCGTTCTTCTGTTTGCTCACCGGGCCTTCGTCCATCCATTTAGTCCTAAGTAATAAACGAATGGTTATGTGGATATCCTTCAAATAAAGTTATCGCCGGCGCTAATGGATTCTGGCAGGCAGCTTCCTTTTGGGCAACGACAAACAAATTTCAAAGGACTCATCCTCATCCTGCGCCATTTATTATCAATTGCCTGGCGCAGGTAAAGAACAGAACGTGCGCTCCGTATGGGATTTCCTGCTTTTTTTCTCCCTCCACTTTACGTGTTTACAACTCTAGATAAGCCCGAAAAACTGGCATAATATTTGTAAAAGAGTTGCTGCAGGGATTCAGGGCGTTCTCCGGTACGCAACGATCACATTCCAACCGTCGCCTCACTCTCGCTGATCTTATCGAGGAGGATGCTAATGATGAACGCCAACGATTTACCGCCTCATTTAAGATGTACCATACTTACGCGCTCTTACGAGCATCAACACTTCTGTTGTCTTCCAAACGACACTTGTCGCCCCCCTGTCGAGTGTTTGCGAAAGAATGCTGTCCTGCTGTATGACAAATCATCCAGCGCGCGGGAAGAATATAGCATTTTATGAACTCACTCACATCCGGAAACAACCATGTATGATCATCAAACCACGCGTGGTAATCAATCTTATCTGAGATGACGACAGTATCGGCACATTCGGTAAGCTTCCCGGAGCTACTTAAACCACTCGGGCGCCATGTTCCTCGGCAGAGAAACGTGTGCGATTCAAGTGATAGAAAACCGTTTTCGAACCGGTCCTCACGTGGCTGTAATTTCGGGTTTTGTTTGCAAAACCATGACCGAGTCCGTGTGGGACTGAACAAATAAAGAACTGATCACCCAAAGTACCGTAGGCCAATTCATCTCCGGCTTCGCGCGCGCTGATCATAAATCATCGCACCGATGCGAAGAGACGCTTTCCGTTTAGCGTTTGCTTTGTCCAATCCACGCTATGTATGTCAATACAAATGGATTGACCCACCACGAAGCTGTCACGCTGTGACGCGCTCTGGTCCCCAGCTTCGTCTCGCCGCCCCGACCGGACGAAAAGGTGCTAAACATTTTAGCGCACTGGTCAATTACGCGCAAAACGTGGTTCGCGCGAGACATCAAGACGCTACCCACGATCGGCTGCATATGGTCCCGCCGCCACGGTTTTTCGGTCGTCCACATTTCACTGTCACGGTTAATTCGGGGGGAACACATTTTGATTATCTTCACGCTTTACTGGGGCGCGCCATCTGCAGTGGGGGTGGGCCGACCCACCAAAATGCGCGCTCCAAATGTTGTGAATGGCCTGCGAGAACAAAAATGTTCGGAATTTCGCGAGCAATTACGCGTACTGGCAGGGAAAACATCTGATCGCAATCATTGTTTACCTTTGGCTTAATGCGAAGCGCATATCTGTGGTCAAAAGGAAATACCAGAAGCCACCCACCCGAAGCCGAGGTTGGCTGCTGCTTCTGCTGCTGCCGGCAGCAAAACAAGATAAAACTGCGACCGGAAAAGCCGGCGAAAATTTGCGCGCTCTATTTCTGAATCCGTTTTAAATTGTTGCTATTTTTGGCGTACCCACGTACCCTTCCCCGCCTAATGGCAAGATTCCGGAGATGCTTGCCTCTTGTTTATAAATACCATGAGATGATGTTCCAAAAAAAACCGCTTTTCTAATTCATGCCCACTATTAACCGCTGGCGTTATTAATAAACATTATCAATGAAAGTTTACATCTCGTGCGAAGTAAACTCTGTTTGTTTACGATCTGGCACTTAATATTTGACCAATCAGAGTGAGGGGGCGGAAAAATTTCCCGCACTGCACGAACCTAGCGGTGGTCACCACAAATCGTCGTGTTGTTTTTGCGCTCTTTATGTTTTGATAGAAATGGTTAATTAGGTGAGTTGATCAGTTATTTCATACGGGTAGATGTTTATGGGCTCTGAATTTTATCGCGGCGATGAAATACGAACAGGTAAACAGGTTCCGGAGGGTGTGGGTTTTTGTTTACCGGGGGTCTACTCGCGGAATTTCATTCTGCGTTCTTCAGAACGAATGCTTGACTTTTATCGTTGTTAACGATAACATTACTTGCATTGCCAGCAGTTACAATTATGGAAATCAATGCGAAAAATGCGACGGAATAGACCGTAGCAATCGATTGTGTCAAGTGACGCGAGCGAACTAAATGAGAGGAACTGTTTTGGAAAGAACTATTCGAGAGGGAACTATTTAGGAACGAACTGATGCGAAACGAACTGTTCGCGAGTGAACTATTTGCGAGCGAACTGATTGAGAGTGAACTGTTTAGGAACGGACTGTTTGCGAGCGAATGAGTGCAGCTGAACTGAAAAGATATGGAAAGCAGATTGCGCTGGACGGAATGGATAAATACAACGAGAACGATTATAAAAATAACTAAAAAATATAACGATATTGTCATTTACAAGCAAAATACATGTAACCCAGGGCTTATTTTGTTAATGTATACTCAGTTTTGAGTTAAAAATTAACTTAAATTTTCATAGTTTTGAAGGCAACCCATATCATATGGGCTCCAGAAGGCGACCCATTTTTGAAGAAGATTGTGACTGGTGATGAAAAGTGGATCACGTACGACAACCTAAAGTGAAAAAAGTCGTGATCGAAGCGCGGTGAGCCGGCCCAAACCATCGCCAAGCCCGGATTGACGGCCAGGAAGGTTTTGCTGTGTGTTTGGTGGGATTGGAAGGGAATCATCCACTATGAGCTGCTCAACTATGGCCAGACCCTCAACTCGGTTCTCTACTGTGAGCAGCTTGACCGTTTGAAGCAGGCGATTGACCAGAAGCGGCCAGAAATGATCAATAGGAATGGTGTTGTTTTCCACCAGGATAACGCTCGGCCTCACACATCTTTGATGACCCGCCAGAAGCTACGGGAGCTCGGATGGGATGATTCTATATGTTTGTATGATATGGGCTCCGATACCGGGATACCGATATTAATGCCGCTGAACGAAAGTGCGAAAGAACGGTTCAAAAGAACTGGTTCATTTATATGAATGGTTGGCGACTGAACCGTTCTTCAAAGTGTTTTACCTATTTCTACATTATTTTAAAAAAAATACACCCGAATGTAACCTAAACCGTAGAAAAAAGGTGTCAACTTGTGGTGCTTTTTTATAGAATTCATAGAATTAGGGTCCTGATGACTTGATTAGAAAGGAATTCATTCTAATGAGTCTAAGCCGTTCAAACTTACTGCATCTTGCTTGACCAGTTATATACAATGATACAGCTTCAATAAAGTATATTTACTGTGATCCAAGATCGGTACATGGTAGGAGGTGCTGCCGTAGAAGTTGCGACGTAAAGTATCGATCATTCATATTGTCATTAGTTCAATTGAATGAGATTAAAAATGATCGTGTAATTCCAAAAAGTTGGAATGACTGGCAATAATGATTTTCTGATATCGGTTCATCATTACTAAAATAGGGCACGGCACGTTCGTTTTATCAATAACGGTGGATGAAGTAAGGTGCGATCTAATCATTTTCCAACCATTTCTGAAGGACATCATAAGGAAAAATCCAATTTTTGATGTTATAATTGAAAACCATCAGAAATAATTTTCATTCAAGACTGCTTTCATTGCTTAAAAAAACTTTTCAAACTATCAATTATAATATTTATTTGGTACAAAGAAAAAAAATTTTCCTTAATAATTTTGATTTCGAAAACGTGATATGGTTGCTAGGGATGCTGCAATCTTACAAGCTGTCACAATCGGCTTCTTTGTCGCGAATCATCCAGTCCAGTTTTTTTAGTAATGATGATGATGGTCCCACCTCATTCCCCTACAAAGGTTTGAGCAGGACGAGTTATCTTATTGATAATAATTAAGTTACTGTATTTTTTATTACATCATACTAACCAGTGAGCACATTAAATTGAAAAGGAAACGGACTGGTTATCCAGCAGACATAGATTCCGAATTGAAGAACAACTTATGTTATTAACTTACGTATTTATTCCATGGCATGTCGAGAGAATTTCCAACCCGGGAAGACCCTAGACCGATCGGGAATTGAACCCAATGCCTCTGTCAATATTAGCCATGAACTTACAAGGGAAATCCCGCTTTATCAGATCCCCGGCCACGGCCTGCAATAATTCTAGCCAATACTTCAAGCCCATTACTTTACATACCTCAAGGCATGTCAAGAAAATTTCTAACCCGAAAAAATCCTTGACCGATCAGGAATGGAATCCAATACCTATGTCAGCATTAGCCTTGAATTTACAAAGGAATTCTCGCTTCACTGGATACCCAACAACGGTCTGTTAATCGTTTTCGAGACCAGACTGCTGAGCAAACCTAAGCCTAATTCCAGCCGATACTTCAGGCCTACATTCAACCTGGGATATAAACGTGTCAACCTGAATCTGCAATGAGATCTGCCACAACACAGTGAGTCTTGATATAATTATCTGTTGAGAAGATGAATTTACAAGTATTATAGGAGTGTTAAAAAAAATAGTTGTTTTTGCATATGTTCTATCTCAAGTTGTTTATGTTTGCTGACGCGCGCGGGCTCAAGCTATTGTTTAGGTTGATGTCTACAGGTAAAGTAAAAAAAACCATCATCATTTTAGTCTAAAGATAAGAAAAAATACAATAATCCAAAGATGACGAAGTAATCTTACATACTAACATTAATTATATGCAGGGTCGGAAATCTAAATCATGCTTCAAAAACTCTTTACAAATCCTACGGAATATTCGTAGGCTTGTAGCTGTCTTTGCTTCATTTGGTAATGTGTTATACAGGCGATATCCTTTATAAAAAAGTGAGTTTTGGGTACATGACATTCGAAAGTTCATGGTTCTGAGATCCCTTGCTTGTCTTGTGTTATATCGGTGCATATCTCTTCCATACGTTATCGTGTTTTGTAAATAGTGCGGTGTCATACCGCTAATCATCTTATATACATCTTCTTACTGACATCCATTGTAGGCATTCAAGCATAAATCTTCGTGGAGTAAGTCGATCGCATCTCTATATCAAGCGCATGGCCTTGTTTTGAACAATTTGCATTCTTTTCATTTTTCTCTTATTTGCGAGAAATAGCACAGATGCACAATAACCGAAATGTGGAGCGATCAATGCTTTGTAGATGGTGATTTTACTTTCAAAGGTCAAGAATCGATTAATTCTACAAAGCCATATTTTTGAGCTGCCTTCTTTATTATATAGTTTATATGTTCGTCGAAGCGCAGCGTTTCGTCAAGAATAACGCCAAGATATTTTATTTATGTCGTTCTTTCCACAGTTTGCCCATCGATAGTTATACTAAGACTATCACTGTCAAGATTGCGTATCGCTACTACAATATACTTTGTTTTACTAATGTTTAGCTTAAGTTTTTTTCCATTTCAACCATTCGTCTAAGTTTTGCAGTTCACGGTTCATCTTGACGTAGCAGTCTTGCAATGTCTCAGCAACAATGAATATCACTGTGTCGTCAGCAAACAAGTTTACGTCACTGTCATTTAACACCTGTTTGATGTCATTAATATAAAGCAAGAAAAGCAGTTACCCTGGTATGCTATAAAGATTCACGCATTAGTATAAGTGAAAAAGCTGCAAGATATTTTGTGCAATAACATCGTAGTTCTGCAAACTAAAGGGTGTGTCACATCAAATTGCATCACGGAAAAACGCTGTAGAAATTTAATTTTAAGGAATTATATCTTCAGCTTTCGCTTATAATCAGATAAGAGTGTATAGATCACGTTGGCTATGCTTCACTGTCAATTTTTCGTAAAGGGCCTGGCCGGGTAAGGGAGTAAAAAGTGCCCCCAAACCAAATCACTAGCTGTATGGCAAATATAGTAAAGGATATTAAATAAGAAATTTTGGTGGTTTATTTGAACCCCTATGTGGTTTGACGTAGGATCTATAGTGAAAAACGTACTTTTCGTTAATTTCACGCCATCCTCAAAAGATCCGAGATAAAAATTTGAAAAAAATACTGAATGTGCATCTTACTACGATGTATCAAAAAAAATTATCAAAAAAAAATTTCATCAAAAATTTTAGTACTAAAAAAAATAATGAAATCTTGAAAATTTTTTTTTTGGGATTTAGAGATTCAGTACTACTCTAATTCATATTTTAATGTGTTTCTACGGCTTTTCTAGATATGTGTGATTTTTTTCAGATTTTTTTCAGTGTTGCGCGGTATCAAAAAATTTTTTTTTTATGTTTCCAAAGAGTGGTTAGGTAAGGGAGTAAAAAGTGCCCCCAAACCAAATCACTAGCTGTATGGCAAATATTGTAAAGGATGTTAAATAAGAAATTTTGGTGGTTTATTTGAACCCCTATGTGGTTTGACGTAGGATCTATAGTGAAAAACGTACTTTTTCGTGCATTTCACGCCATCCTCAATAGATCCGAGATAAAAATTTGAAAAAAATACTGAATGTGCATCTTACCACGGTGTATCAAGAAAAATTATCAAAAAAATAATTCATCAAAAATTTTAGTATTAAAAAAAAATTATGAAAATTTGAAAATTTTTTTTTGGGATTTAGAGATTCAATACTACTCTAATTCATATTTAAATGTGCTCTTACGGCTTTTCTAGATTGATAAATATCGTCAAGCTGTTTTTTTTTAAATATCTAATAATAAAAATAAAATAATAAAAAAGAAAAATACACAGTACAAAAAAATGTTATAGATTTTCTGGCATTTCGAAATTTTGAAAAAAAATATAACTTTGAGACCACAAATTCGATTTGTTTTTTTATTTTAATCTTTCAATTGAAAACCACGAATACAATAAAATAATCGATTTCAAAAAAATAAAAATAATAATGCAGACGATGAAGAAAATTATTTTGTGTCACACAATGCTCTTAAAAATTCAGGAAAAATTACGCCACATGTAGAAAAAAGACACATACGAACGCATTTAAATAAAAATTTGAGCAGGAGTGGGTCTCAAAGTTATATTTTTTTTTTCAAAATTTCGAAATGCCAGAAAATCTATAACATTTTTTTGTACTGTGTATTTTTTTTCATTTTATTTTTAGTATTAGATATTTGAAAAAAAAAACAGTTTGAAGATATTTATAAATCTAGAAAAGCCGTAAGAGTACATTTGAATATGAATTAGAGTAGTACTGAATCTCTAAATCCAAAAAAAAAATTTTCAAAATTTTAATATTTTTTTAGTACAAAAATTTTTGATGAAATTTTTTTTGATAATTTTTCTTGATACACCATGGTAGGATGTACATTCAGTATTTTTTTCAAATTTTTATCTCAGATCTATTGAGGATGGCGTGAAATAAACGAAAAAGTACGTTTTTCACTATAGATCCTACGTCAAACCACATAGGGGTTCAAATAAACCACCAAAATTTCTTATTTAACATCCTTTACAATATTTGCCATACAGCTAGTGATTTGGTTTGGGGGCACTTTTTACTCCCTTACCTAACCACTCTTTGGAAACATAAAAAAAAAATTTTTTGATACCGCGCAACACTGAAAAAAATCTGAAAAAAATCACACATATCTAGAAAAGCCGTAGAAACACATTAAAATATGAATTAGAGTAGTACTGAATCTCTAAATCCCAAAAAAAAAATTTTCAAGATTTCATTATTTTTTTTAGTACTAAAATTTTTGATGAAATTTTTTTTTGATAATTTTTTTTGATACATCGTAGTAAGATGCACATTCAGTATTTTTTTCAAATTTTTATCTCGGATCTTTTGAGGATGGCGTGAAATTAACGAAAAGTACGTTTTTCACTATAGATCCTACGTCAAACCAGATAGGGGTTCAAATAAACCGCCAAAATTTCTTATTTAATATCCTTTACAATATTTGCCATACGGCTAGTGATTTGGTTTGGGGGCACTTTTTACTTCCTTACCCGGCCAGGCCCTTTGTAAAAATGTCGTCGAACGAAAAAGAGCGTCGTGAATTAATCCTGTGCACTCATTTCGAGAATCCGGAGTTGTCACATCGGGACATCGGTGAGATGCTGGGAATCGTCTAATCCACGGTCAGCAGAGTACTGAAACGATACTTCGAGAACCTAACCATCGACCGGAAGGTGAAGAACGGCAAAAATGGATGCTCCGTCAGTGAAACACAGTAAATCACAAGCGCGTAGTTAAGCAGTTTAGACGTGATCCGAGAAGTTCGGTCCGGGATATCGCCAATAAGTTGAATTTGTCAAGTTCATTCGTCCAGCGGACCAAGCAGCGGGAGGGCCTGCGTACATACAAGGTTCAGAAGGCTCCTAATCGCGACGAAAGGCAAAACATGGTGGGGAAGACGCGAGCCCGGAAGCTGTACACCGAAATGCTGACGAAGCCGCATTGCCTGGTAATGGACGACGAAACCTACGTCAAAGCGGACTTTCGTCAGCTGCCGGGCCTGTTGTTCTTCTCCGCAGAGGACAAATTTAGCGTTCCGGAGGAGATTCGCAAGCAGAAACTATCCAAGTTTGCCAAAAAGTACATGGTGTGGCAAGCGATCTGCTCTTGCGGAAAGCGGAGCGGCCCCGGCAATGACCGGCACGGTGAACGGGCAGGTTTACCTTAAGGAGTGCCTACAGAAGCGCTTACTACCACTATTGAAGCAGCACGAGGGCCCGACCATCTTCTGGCCGGATCTCGCTTCGTGCCACTATTCAAAGGACGTGTTGGAGTGGTACGAAGCCAACGGGGTCACCTTCGTGCCAAAGGAAATGAAGCAGGCCCTCCCAGGAAGAACCCAAAAGTTGTCAAATCGGAGGCGGACTTCAAGAGAAAATGGATTTCTGTTCAAAAAAACTACAACCTGACGTTGTACAGAACCTTATGGACGGGGTAAAGAGGAAGGTGCGAGCATACGGGCTTGGGCTCGAAGTATGAATAAAAAGAAAATGCCAAAAGTTATTTAATAGTTTTTATTTTACTGTCTAAAATTTTCAAAAGGATCGGTCTACTGGGCGAATTTCTACAGCGTTTTTTCCGTGATGCAATTTGATGTGACACACCCTTTATTTTCATTTTTGTGAACGTAATTTTGGTGTAATGCATAAAAATTCAAACATACTTGTTCAATTACAGACCATAACAATACTGAAGGGAAGTAATGGCAATGGAAATGATTGTGTAGGGTTGAAGAATGATGATAATGTGGATTGAAGTGAATCTCGAATGAATATCATTACAGGATAAATTCGATATAACGTACATTTTACTTTCAAAAAGTGTACGTTCTATCGAAGCATAATAAAGAACTCAAAAACGTAGCTTATATCACTTTATTGTGTTGCTGTTTGGGTAAGGTTAATGGATACATTCAACTAAAAGGCGAAGCCAACCTTTCTCATGATGTTTCCCTTCGTACTGTTGATTAAAGTTTGATTCGGGATTGGTTGAAGACACAAAACAAGCTTTAGTATCCAAATACAGATAATTTATTGTTCTCTTAGAAAACAAAAATATTCAAAAAATTATTCCTTTGGACTTTGGAAATGTGTACGTTATATCGAGGTGAAATGGACGTTGTATCAAGTGACGTTATAGCGAGGGTACGTTATATCGAAGTTCCCCTGTACTGGTAATGTCAATATGGATGATCGTGTAAGGGCCGCTTATGTAGGCTTTCAAGATGATTACCGCAGGGTGGCCAGAGTTTTGGCGTATTGGCTCACCTAATAGTACTTTTCTTTTTGCTGGCAGATTGTGCTTGTCGTCGCTTGTGCTAGTCGAAGTTTGACTTTGATGAGTAAAGCGACGAGCAAGTGCCGGAAACGGCGATCGTAAGAAAAAGATTTCATTCGGAGGATGCACTCGTACTGGCAAAAAAAACTGCCCTTTCTTCCAGTAATTCGACGGGAGTCTGGGGGATTAGAAATGACCAAATAAACAATGATAGACTAAGCCAGGGTAAACTATTCCACCAAGATGCGGTTTCTTGTAAATGTGCTAGATGTATGTCGCGGAACGATTTGCGATGAAGGTTTTCCTTCTCGAAGTTATTGACCGAAGCCAATGTAAGATGATCATAGAGTCTGTCCAGAAGACATTCTTGACATTCAGCGTTGTACTGATTCAAACTTTATGGTAGAAATGGCTCAACAGAAGAGCAGCTTGACGTTCCAATCTCGTAGGTTGATGCGGGGCCATTTTGGATTTGGCGGTCGTGGTTCTACTGTACTCCCAATTCTTATAAAAAATGCTTCAATTCACAACGGGCGATTATCTTGGTAGCTCACAAGATAAGATACTCAAGAATATCTAACCACTTGTTATTCGCTTGTGTATCGGAATCAACATTCAGGACATAGAAACACAGACAAGGGAATAAATTGCGAAAGCTGAGACCCATAACGAGATGATTCAGTATGTTTGTTTGTAAACATTTTGACACACTCTACGTTCAAAAATACCAATCTAATGCGAGTCCAAAATAGCTCTCCATCTTCAGCAACAGTCTTTCAACCGGTCTAAATTAAACCCAGAGGTTAAGTATCACACGATTTATGGCGAAATAATTGGACTATTTCTGGCCCGTCATCATATCACGGATTCCAACCAAAATATTTTGGAATGTAACAGGCGGCACATCGTAAATTCCTCCGCGCGCCTGCCAGCGTCTTCGTCCAAGGTGAAGAACACGAATAACGTAAAGCGGCGCTCCAAACCCGAGGAGGGGATTCCCTCAGCTTGCGGAAAATCCGTTCGCAATTATCACCGTCATCATCATCGTTCGGGGTTGACAGTTCGAAATGTTTGCACTTCTTATTGCAGTCGGCGATAGGTGTGCGATAAAAGAAGTGAACTGTGGAGGAGCTGGCCCCAACAACGTCGCGAGATCAAGATTGCTTCACACGATAAGACCCGTGTGGCAAATACTACCGACTGTCAAAAGTGGACCATGACGCGTGCTTGTCACGAGGATTTTTCATTGCGTCATTGCATGCCATGAAAAAACGTTAATGACTCTTTGAGGTTCATCGATGGTTTGTCCCAACGGTACCGAACAAACAGAACACGAAGCGGACAAATTGTCTCTCTTTCAACCAACCGCGGCTCGTGCTAAATGGATGAGAACATGTGCATGATGTATCTCGTGAGCCATTGCATCTAATCAAGTGTAAATGAGCCCCTGAAGCAGCTGATTTGAGCGCCCATGTTGAATTGGGCTTTCCATTGACAGGCAGTGAGTGGTCGGGAATATTGGTCAAATCAGACTGAACGCGGTCTTGGCAATCGGATCGATAACCCAATTTCAGTCTCATTCGAAAGCTTTTGTACACATAAAAATTACATACTCATACGAGCAAAGCTTATTTCTATCATAACCCAATTTAGATTTGGGACACCAAACCCTGCACACGTGTTCTCCTTCGTGTCGGAATTTAAAACATCTAGATAACCAGATAACCCCCTTATTTTTTTGTCGACCAACATTTTAAATTACGCACATACAGACGGGAGACCAATTATTTTGTTTTCTGTTTGGCCTAAGCACTCTCACTGCGATACAAATTCCTCGAAACGGAAACCAATGCACTTGCCTCCTTGTTGTTGGTCAACAAAAACAGCACAGCCGATTCCACGGAACATGAAGTTATCGGTTAGACACCGATCCACATCGTTTGGTTGGACATTCCAAGCTAGGGCTTTTCCGATACACACAACCAGGAAGCGGTTATTGCCCCCCGAGTGATATCAACAGTAGTAACTAACAACATAAGCGACGCAACGCAGAAGGGAATGATTTATGATCGCTGGACCTGCCTGCGCTCGGCCTGGCCCTGCGGATGTCAAATTGTCATAAAACTAGAATTGGAACATTTCGTACCGCCCGCTTTGATGTCTCAATACTTACATGGTCATTTCCCCGCCGGCAGGGAGCAGCAATATGGTCAAGTTTATTGCTTTCCCAACAAGTGAGCTATTCATAAATAATTCCACCGGCAAAATCAATGTGTGTTGTGTATTGGCGTTTACTTCCTCCGCCCCAACGAGGCGTGTGAAATTAGGCGCCCTAACGGGAAACCGATCAATGAGTTCATCAGTAACACAGATCTTTAGGGTGACTCAAGGAATGACATAAACAAAAACTCCTCCTCACATTCCAAAGCACGTATTAAAACAAATTTGTTATTTTTTTTTCTCTGGCGGGGATGGAAAATTATGGGCGGAATGTGATGCGTAGCGAAACAGTAAATACATATGACCAATGACGTTTTCGGATGGCATTGACTCGAGAGGACGCTTCAAACAGACGCGCAGGGGTGGAGGGAAAATGGAGAGGCGTTTCCTAGTGGCCATGTGGCCGAGTTTTCTCCGTATTTTCGACGGTTACAATCGCCATCTATGGCGATTAAGAATCGTGCCTTCTTTTGTGGGATGAGCTGTTCTCATATTTATTTCGAGTATAAACTTTTGCTCGTCCGCAGATTTTACCCTCCTGTACTCGCGTGCAAAATCATAACACGTATACTCGCGCACGGTGTCACAGACCGAAAATTGAACTTCTTTGTAATGTTGACATTGTGTATTTTTCAGGCTTTATTGGCAATTATTTGAAGAAGAGGGTATGATTGAATGAAAAAACTCCAAAAAATATGCTTTCTTCGTCTTTATGATGTTTCAATAGTCATCTAATCCAACCTCTTTAAAATAGAATAATTTTGGATACTCCAACGCAAATAACGAAATTCGAATTTTTCACTGATATTAATTAAAAGTTAGCAACTTAATATCATTCATGGAAGTATAAAGAGCTATAAAATAACATAAAAACGTATTAATCGATTGTGGTTTCATTGGAGTAAGAATCAGAACATAGCATAACTGCATGCTCGAAACAAACATATTTTTTTTTACATTTCATGCAGTTGTTGCGTGTTTTTTGTGTCTTTTATCGAAAAGAAGAATGTATAACGACCTTCTAGATAATTACCAGATGATAAAGGTTCTTGAATATAAAGTTTGCATATTTCTAATATTCTTTGTGTCTGTTTTCTTGGTAAACTAAGAATTAATGCCTTTTTTTAGATGGTGCATAAAAAGATGATATAAAAGGATTTTTAGGAATTTCCTTTTATTTTTCTTGTTTTCTTGTCGATAATGTCCATTATAAAAAAAAATCCCCGAAACTGTAACTGTTAAAAATTACCATGAGCTACCGATTAGTTTATAGTTTACTGTTTACAATTCTTCCACGAGGTAAATTATTTCACAAGTGTGTATATGTATGACCATTATATTTAGCGAATAACTATACGAAAGTCAAACATTTATATTTAGCTTTTGAACATATGAATCTAACGACGAATAGTTAATATATGGATCCGTTCAATCCAGTTACAAAAGAGACTGAAATCAAATAAGAATAGTCCGGTAAGACTCTTATGCATGATATTCAATAAATATTCCATGCCACTAACATTAATTTATACATTTCATTCATCAATATTCTAGAATATGAAAAAAGGCACTTGTCCAAAAAAGTTACTCCTATACTCGCGTCGGTGTGTCAGACCGAAAGTGTTAAAAAAGTGGCACAAGTCTCCTTTGTACCAACACATGCGATACGCTAAACGATGACGAACGACGAATAACGAAGCTAGAGAGAATCGCAAAGTCGTAGTGTTGATATCTTCTGAGAAATGAACGAATTATTGATTTCTCGGTCTGCCAGACCAATGCGCGAGTATAGGAGTGTTAAGAGTACAAATCACATCATTGGTACCGCGTAGTATGGAGACCAATGAGAGATCATAAAAGGAAATGATTAAAATAAAACAAAAAGTAGAAGGGTCTGATCCTAGGGGCACGAACGGAATTTTGACGTAGGACTGTAATTGTTCAGAATAGTTGTTTTTTCAAATGTAAGTCTTTCCATTGTTCAGAAATCTGTTATTTTAATTCTTTTGAAACTCTAAATAGTAGTCCTGAAAAGGCCGGAAACCGTCAAACGGTTTGTAACGGTTTGTACTCATAATCGAGAGCAGTAGCTTTCTCGGTGGAATAATGTTCGTTTGCAGACTATCACAATCAAGTCGTATTGGTTGTACTGTTCAATCTATCATAGAAGGAATTGAGCCAAGATTAACCCTTTGCGGTCATTTGTCAGCTCTCAGTCACCACAGCAACGAAATCATACTAAATACATCACTAAACGAAGATATAGTTTAATTTTCTTCTAAACGAATTTAAATGTCTAGTGAACTTTTTCACGAATGTATACGGAGTTTCTGTGAATAATAGATAACGGTACATGATATTGACAAAACATTGTAAGCGTGGAAAGATAAGGGGATCTCTTTCAAGGGAAATTAGTTCCGACCGCAAAGGGTTAGTATTTCATTTCGTTTCATTTTTGTGATGCGATTTATTGACGATCCCAATAGGTCCTCACATGATAATCGCTGCGATCCTCCTAGTATTGATATCATTTTTCGCTGTACAATTGCCGTCGTATACCAAAGTCATTCCCTAACTAGAATATCTTCAACTGGACTTATCTATAACAGGGCGTACGTTAACTGGGATGCAAAGCAGTTATGTATCAATAATAGATGTTATCTTCAATTCGAAGTATTTCTTTTGCTGTTTGGCAGTCCAGTTAGCGAGTTAAATTCGATAAGTGTATTGATTTTTCGGCCTAATTAACGAACCTTTTTTATTTGTTAAACTTGTGTTATTATTTCCACTGTCAATGTCTCAGGCGAAAAAAATGCTGGATAAATTTGGTGTCTAATGGTATATATTATAACAGATATCGTAAGAATGATTTAGCGTAATATGCATTTGAAAACTCTTAGACAAATATTACATTTTTCGTAGAGTAACCCCCTATATATAAATAAACAACGTAGTTCTTCGTCAAAACTAAACTAAAAATTTTCATTTAAATGTTAAAATTTCAAAACTGCATTCGGGTGTTCTCCTCTGATAAAAGTGGATCCCTACCTAGATGGGGACAACGGACGTTGATGATGCTGAAGTTAAAGAAGTGGCGTTTCAGATAAACCCCCTTCCGCTTTCTGCCGTACTGTTTTCTACCGCTCCTCTAACCCAGTTTAATAACCAATCGGGTGCACCTTTTTCCATCAATCTACCTTGAGCTCACCGAGTAGTTCGATAGGCTTGGCAATGACAGCTAATTTTGCA
Organism: Toxorhynchites rutilus septentrionalis; assembly: GCF_029784135.1. NCBI lineage: Eukaryota > Metazoa > Arthropoda > Insecta > Diptera > Culicidae > Toxorhynchites > Toxorhynchites rutilus. Next base: position 65,169,813 of record NC_073745.1, read on the forward strand.
GCACATCTTGAATCATATCCTCTAAGGCGGCGGTGACACTGGATGCGCAAAAGTGATCGTACGAATTGTATGCAATAGTGAAAGTAAACAACCACATTGAGTTGTATTGGTGTGGTTACATTGATTGCCCCTTGCTTCGTTCGAATTCGTCAACTTCTATCGAACAAAATTGTTTGTTTCTCTTCGTACAATCAAATTTTCGTGCGTACTCCGATCCAAAGTAACCTTAGCCTAAGCCGGAGCTTGCCTGAAACCGATGTCGTAAACAGCTAAGAGACTATCTTGAATGTTTATATAAACATATCCAGGTAAAATCATGCATTGGTTGCACGAAAAGAACTGATGAGACGATGAGACGTTATAGGAGGGCTGTCGCAATTTCATCTCCGCGTTACATGGGAACCGCGTTCTGAGAGTACCGCGTTATAGGAGGGTTGACTGTATCGAATTAAATCGTCATGTAACTGAGCGAGAGGTTACAGAGATGCTGAAAATACCGAAATCAACAATCTACGATCATATAAAACGGCTTGGACTCGTTAGAAAACTTGATATTTGGGTACCTAAACATATCAAAATTTCATTCAATAAAGCGTGTCGATATTTGCGGTCTGCATTTCGAACGCAATAGTTCGATCCTTTTTTTGAAGCGAATAATTACTGGCGATGAAAAATGAACTGTTTACAATAATTTCAAACAAAAACGACCATGGTCCAAGTATTGAACCTCCACAAACCAACTCGAAAACTAATATTCACCAGAAGAAGATTTTGTTTTCAATTTGGCGGGATTGGAAAGGAGTGGTATTTTTTGAAAACTGTGTTGTAGAATAGACAGTGCTGCTTTTCAACTTATTGTCAACAGTTGACGATTTGTACGATAGATGATTTACCTCTAGAGCAAACCGTTGGTAACATTGTCGGCATTATTTTATGCGGGTTAATCCATGTTTTTTTTAAGCCGAATATCAATTTAAATTGTGTTTTGCATGGAGATTCGACTCATGATCGTTTTATACGCCTTTTTCTTGCGAGAGGTTCTATTCCACCGGAAACTTTCTGTCACCACATTAACTAAACATTAAACAGAAATGTGTATGTTATCGATGTGATGAAATGTTAAATGGTACTGTAGATAAGCTGCTCAAATTAAGATGCGGCAGCTTTTTTGGTGAAACCATAAAAAGTGCTAGATCCTGACCGTGATTCATTACAACTTTGTTGTGGACGAAACGCATCTACTGACTGTGTTTTCAGAATAAACTATGAATATTTAACTCTTTCAAAACATATACATATGAATATCCTGGGTCCTGTCCAATAGAAGATTTCTGTGGGATTTTGAATTTCTTTGTATATGCAAATAACTAGAAGTAACTAACTGCAAACAAGAATCACAGAGTGAAAATTCATTCATTTCTGTTTCATTTGCATCATGTCTAAAAAGTCGTCCAGTTTCGAATGAGTAAATCCCAATAATGAATAGGGAGAGGGGATCACATTCGGATACTTTGTTTTCTTTAATTTTTAATATATTTTTTAAACTTCAAAAAAATCCTGAATTCATCCTGGTTGTCATTTGGACATCAAAGTATCATATGAGCGTGTTAGAGATGTGCCTTGATGCGATTACGGATGGTTTATTCTAATTTTAGAAAATTGCCTTTTTGTCCGAATGTGTCCCATGTGTGGGGCAGTTTCGGACAGTCCTGGGGCACTTTCGGACAACGGAAAAAAAATTAAAGTTTTATGTTTATCAACAAATCCATCCGTTTCCTTTTATTTCCAGCATATTCTGCATTTTTCTGTTTATCAGTATTTCTCTGAAAGGAAACTGCTTGCTATGAGAGTCAGTAGAAATTCGTGATTTTGCTTTCTTCCGTTTTCGAGTGGTGGTTTTCCGTAGTGAAGTTTTTGGAAAAGGTTCAACATTTTCCGGGAACAAAGTTGTCAAAGTATCTATTTGTGCTGTAGACGCAATGTTTTGCAGAATTGTTGTATTACCCGATGAGTCAGTAACTACCTCCACTCCAGTGGATGAAATCATTTGAGCATTCAAAATCCTTGTCCGAAAAAACCTTTCTTGAGAATGGATACCAACCTGTCATTTTGAATCCATATTACTCAGATTGATGGAAGCATTATAAGCCGATGCAACTATAACTGAAAGGTCGTGTATAGAAATAATTTTTCCACGATGGTTGAGAAGCCAATCGTTCTAGGAAACTGAGATCTTTTGCTTGAAAGGACCCACAACTGAAACATCCAGCGATTGTAAGGACATAAAGTGGAAAAGATACATGAATTGTGCAATTTTCTCGGCAATATTTAATTGTTTGCAAAGTGCAATGACTTTTCGATTGATTTTTTTGAAATTAATTCGTTTACGTTGCTTTTTGCTACCTTTTTCAAATGTTCCAGAACATTGAGAAATAGTTTTCCCGTTATGCAACCGTTAGTTGGGAAATTAGCAAATACAATAGACCCAGTTGGACTACCTGTGAGCTAGAATCATGAAAACGTTCTATTCCAAACTCATTCGATAGCTCTTTCTATCTCATCTTCGTTGATACTGGTTCTATCGATTTCTTTTTGTAGTTTCGAACCATCATTAGGTCTCAATCAGACTAAATTTATATTTGTTAGTAAACAAAAATCAGACACAAATTTTATGAGGTATTAAATAGTTTCCGAATGTGCCCCGTGAACGATGTCCGAATGTGCCCCACCATCATCCGAAGACAAATCATAATTTTGTTTAATAAATAGACCTTTATTTTCCCGTTGTATGCAGTTTTTTTTCATTTCATGTTAGTTACTAACTGAGGTGGTGTACTTAAATGTCTAAATCGTTCACAAAGGAATTAGAGAAATACTTACAACTTCAAGCTCAAAAGTTTCGAAACTTGTATGAAAAAGAGCACTGTGTTGTTTTCGTAAGTAATGTTGGTGGAAGAGCTGTCAACTTACTTATATTTTTAATTTGGTTGAAATTTGTACCACCTAATTTTTACAGGCGTTGTCCGAAACTGCCTTTCCCCTATAGAATTTTATTCTTCGAAAGATTCTTCAAATTCCAGATGTAATCGTGAATAGAAACCGAAGAAGACAACTTCATATGTCGAATTATTTACACAATCAACACTGTACTCATCACCATCGGTTCTCATTCTCGCAACTTCATCATTCTTTGACAGGCAATCACCGCAAAATTATGCAATATATCAATTGTTACCTGCGTAAGAAAAAGCAGTATACAAGTATTTATTGACCCTGGGTGGAAAAAACCTCTTACTCTTCGTAAAGAACCGAACGTGTTTCGTCTTCCCACTGATCATCTTGGCCTCACCTCTCGAATGACAGTTAAAATATTGACGATTATTAACACACAGCAGAGAAAAAAAAAACTCCCATACATGAGTCGGGCCGCACTGAGATTGCAATTTAAATCATAAAGCAATAACGGCCCATCCCGATTGGTGCTGGCCGTCCTCGGTAGGTGCCGTTTCTGTCACATTGTGTATCCTTCGCTCAACGCCTCCACATCTGCGCAAGAAACCACCGAAAAGATGAGCCAAGGCTATGCGCCCCTATTGGACGGAGGAACAGAGCTACGCTTGGCAGCAGGTACTTTTCACACCCGTTCAAGGGTCACCAGCTCTCGTAAGTGTTGATAAAGTATTCCCAACGAAAACAGATTGTTACGTGGAGTCTGACAAAATGTTCGGTGAAGGGTTTCGGCCGTGCCTTTTTCGATTGTCATTAATTGACCATTGAGTAGAGAAGATGGTTTTCTGAATGAATCATAAAATTGTCACTATATCGCCACACTATCGATTGACGAAATGTGAATGCTTTTGTTCGATGATTTTTCGTTATCGACCTTCCCGACCGAATCATTTTTTACTCATGTAAGCGACCTGAGTGAGATCGCTCGGCGATTGCTCGCTTGGATAAGCCCATAAAGTGATGATTGAATTTCAACACCATTCAACGTAATGCTCAGCATATCGGTCCCTCCACACCCGGAGCCCCGGTTTCATGTTACACTGGGAAAATATTTGATTAACCATTTATACGCACGCGCGCTCTGTGGATCATGCTCCTCGGCGATCAAATATGTTGAAGTCTGCCGTCACAACATACTCAGCCACACTCAGCCCATGGAACGGGGATCGCACACCGAACATCTGTTTCGCTCTTCTCCCTTTCGGCTGTTGGACCCCAGCCGAGCCATACTTGAGCCATATGCTTGAGCGCACGCACATCGAGTCGTCAAACATACACTGGTGTGTGATTTTAACGATTTATCGAAGATTAGTTAAACAAACGGGGTGCTGGAACTAGGTCGATCCGAGGATCGCGCTACCTTTTTGTCGTAAAAAAGCTACTTTAAAATGTGAGGTATTCAAATGCAAAGCAAATAACTAGGGTCGACGACGGCTGTGATGACGTTTGGCACGAGAGTGCTGGTTGAATGTTGTTTTCCACTTTGGTTGGTGTCTTGAGGGGTGAAAACCAATAAAAGTCTAACAATTCTCTGCTGAGCGAACAAGCCGTTCCGGTCGTTGCTTTTTATCAGAAACGGATATTGTGGTAATCCTTCGGTAGTGCCACTAGACACGTTTGTGTTTTGATAGTTCCCAGGAGCTGCTCCGTAGCATGGAAGGGCACATGACTTCTAAGGAAACTCCGAATTATGATACGCACGATCGGAACATGTTGTGAATATAGGTAATCCTATCAACAGCTAGGGTTTATTTAAAAGTCAGCAGTTTATTTTTAGACCGATTGACTGGCTCAATGAAATCGTTATATTTAGTAATCAAAGAGCAGTTCAACTCGGAACGATTGATCAGCTTTTAATTGAGCTACAATGTTGCTTGGATGGCGATTCCCTGTTTTGAGCTGCAATCATGAGTTACTGGTAAAATTATACACGCGCGTCTGATAGACGATTGACTGAGAATTAAATTTCGCTAATAAAAACTGGATTTCTTTTTGTTTTTTCAAAACTTGTGTAGACAAACACGATGATTTACTTACTATGACAGTAGCTGATCGAACTAAATTCTCACTCCAGATTCATGAATTCATGATACAAAAACTGTATTCATTTTCATGCAGTTTTTTTCTTCTTCATATATTCCCAACCAAATTTAGTTTTAGTTTTTTCCAAGTTTAGGTTCGTTGTCAAGGGCACATTTCACACCAAAAGTATATTTTGTTGTTTTTTATTTGTTCCATTCAGTTGTAAGTTACAGGATGTTAACACTGGTAGTCAACAAAGAGAAATTGCGGTACGTTTTACACGTTTTACACCGATAAAAGCGAAAATGGAAGCCAGATCACTGAAATTGTGAATGGTGTTTATGGTGCAGATGCTGTAATTACGTGAAATTTCGGTTTTGTCGATTCCGTTCAGGCATTTTTGATGTTAAAGATGCACCTTGCACAGGCAGACTAGTCTTCGAAAATGTCAATAAATTCACAAAAATAATCGTAGTTGACCGGCATACGGAATAGCTTCTACTAACGCTTGATGTTTGGATGTCACATCAATTAACACAAAAAAACACGATGAATCGAATTTCCATCTGCCAAGTCTTGACCAACCGGAATGGAATCGGTCCTTTCCTTAAACGGAAGAAGACTGAGGATGAGAAATGGGTCACATACGACAATATTGAAGCAGCTCAAACGGTTGTCAAACCAGGACTAACGAAAGCTTCTTCTGTGTATGTTGTGACAAGTCAACTTGTTCGTTCGGGTTGTTCGAGACTTCGTCTCCTCCCACGGTACTTAATAAAAACAATAATGATTAACAGAGGGAGAACACACGATTATTTCAATGAATAAAGCTGGCTAGGATAACATTAATCCTCAGAATATTAAGTGGAAGTTCCCTTCTGTTTTCATCCGCTCATAACACCACGTTTCCGGAGGAAATTCGGGTGGCGAAAGTAGATAACCATCGATTGTTTAGTGGATAGTAAGAAGGCCAGTGTTTTACACGTGTCCTGTTCTAACTTCTTGTCTCCGGTGCACCAGGCGAGGAACAGAACTCGTACGAGCTTGCGCGCTAGCAGACAGAACCCACCCAGATTATACTCCAGTGAAGCAGCGGGTCGTGAACGAAGTAACGTTGCCGTTACAATCAATAATTACAAGGCCAAAATCCAAAATTTCTGCAAGTATAATATTTGATAAGAGACTAGCTAATTGGCTTTTATTTGATATGTAGATCATCTGAATCGGTGCAGTAGTTCAAAAGTTATGAGTTTTGAAAAAAGGAAAAAAATGAGAAAAAAATGATCTTTCGGATCGCCTAAAAATGGAAATTGTCACCAATTTAATCTGATGTGTAGATCATCCAAATCTGTACAGTAGTTCAAAAGTTATGAATTAAAAAAAAGTCATTTTTGGAAAAAAAAATGGGAGAAATTGATTTTTTGGGCAACCCTAAAATGGAAATGATCACCCTAATGATAAGATCCCCTTAGTCTTTGACCACCATACTAGTGAGGCATAGGTTATCCTAGGCCGCACAATGGCAGTGTAGACCCACATAACAATTTTTGGTTTAAGGCCCCATGTTCAGCCTATCATTTTAGAAGGCAATGTTGGCCTTACTTATAACTGCATCTAAGTGTGCGTTCCAGTTAAGTTTAACGTCCACGATTACGCCTAGATATTTCACTGAAACGCTGAATTTTATTTCTCCTCCAAGATTTAGAGACTGCAGATGCAGTTTCTTCTTTTTGGTGAAAGGAACGATTGTTGTTTTTGAGGGATTTATGCTCAGACCTTCTTTGATACAACATGATATGACTAGATCGCCAGCAAAACCCACGGCTTCGAAACCATTTGCCTCCAAACTTATCAGGAGGTCGTCAACCACTAGTGGCCAAAGGAAAGATGATAGAACTCCTCCTTGTGGGCAACCTTTCGTTGCAATCAAAGATGTCGACGACCCGCCCAGCTCCGAGGTGATTTGTCTATTTGTGAGCATGCCCTGGATTCATTGGACTATGCAGTTATCGAAATGTGTTTTTCTCATAGCCTGTGCCATTTATACATAAGAAGCATTGTCGAAAGCCTCCTCGATATCAAGAAACGCACATAATGCATTTTCTTTTGACGAAAAAGATTTTTTAATTTTAATCACAAGCGTGTATAACGCTGTGACTGTGGATTTGCCTGATTGATAGGCAAACTGATATTTATATGAAGGGCATTTGGACAAGAATACCGACTTTATGTATTCATGTAGAGCTTTCTCCATAGTTTTCAACGGTATTGATGATAAACTTATTGGTCTGAATGATTTTGGGGGTGATTTATCACGTTTCCCAGCTTGTGGAATGAAGACCACTTTAACGAGTCTCCGTGTGGAAGGAATGTGCTCTAGTATCAGACTTGTCTTAAAAATTTCGATTAAAAATGGAACTAGCTTAGATTCTCCTCCTCAGGACTGGAAAAATTCCATCTGCACCTGCGGATTTGTATGGTTGAAAGGATCTCACCGCGCTTTCTACTCTGGCCCTCGCGAAAACCAATCCAGCGACTAAGGGGTGTGTCACATCAAATTGCATCACGAAAAAAACGCTGTAGAAACTCGCCCAGTAGACCGATCCTTTTGAAAATTTTAGACAGTAAAATAAAAACTATTAAACAACCTTTGGCATTTTCTTTTTATTCATACTTCGAGCCCAAGCCCGTATGCTCGCACCTTCCTCTTTACCCCGTCCATAAGGTTCTGTACAACGTCAGGTTGTAGTTTTTTTTTGAACAGAAATCCATTTTCTCTTGAAGTCTGCCTACGATTTGACAACTTTTGGGTTCTTCCGGAGGGCCTGCTTCATTTCCTGGTTCATTTTCTTTGGCACGAAGGTGACCCCGTTGGCTTCGTACCACTCCAGCACGTCCTTTGAATAGTGGCACGAAGCGAGATCCGGCCAGAAGATGGTCGGGTCCTCGTGCTGCTTCAATAGTGGTAGTAAGCGCTTCTGTAGGCACTCCTTAAGGTAAACCTGCCCGTTTAACCGTGAACTTCATCACGAAGTGGGCGCTCCGCTTTCCGCAAGAGCAGATTACTTGCCACACCATGTACTTTTTGGCAAACTTGGATAGATTCTGCTTGCGAATCTCCTCCGGAACGCTGAATTTGTCCTCTGCGGAGAAGAACAACAGGCCCGGCAGCTGACGAAAGTCCGCTTTGACGTAGGTTTCGTCGTCCATTACCAGGCAATGCGGCTTCGTCAGCATTTCGGTGTACAGCTTCCGGGCTCGCGTCTTCCCCACCATGTTTTGCCTTTCGTCGCGATTAGGAGCCTTCTGAACCTTGTATGTACGCAGGCCCTCCCGCTGCTTGGTCCGCTGAACGAATGAACTTGACAAATTCAGCTTATTGGCGACATCCCGGACCGAACTTCTCGGATCACGTCTAAACTGCTTAACTAAGGACCGTATCGTTATTTATGGGTACGCCTTAGAGTCTCCGTCTGAAAAAGACTATAGCTTGTTTTGACAGCTGTTTATTTTTCTCCTGTTGTTGACACAGTTAGCGTTCAGTTAGCATTGTTAAAAGATCGTTTTTTCCTAAAAGTGCAATCATGAGAGGGCTAACAGAAGAAAAACGAAAATCCATTGTGACCAGATACTGCTCCGAAACAGGAATATCAATGAGAAAATTGGCGAAGGCGGAAGGAGTAAGCGTCCATGCGGTCCAAAACGCTATCAAGCGATTTGGTATGTATAATACATTGAAGGATCTACCCGGTCGCGGCAGAAAACCTGGGCCATCCAAGCCAAACTTGGATAAAAAGATTTGCAGGCAATTTGAAAGAAAAAAGGAATTATCGATACGGGATTGCGCAAAAAAGTGTGGAACATCAATCGGTATGGTTCAACGTGCCAAAGAACGTAACTCACTGAAGGCATATAGAAAGCAAAAATGTCCCAAACGCAGCCAAATTCAGGCAAGTTCCGTGAAAACCCGTGCCCGTAAGCTTTACGATGGGATTTTAAGCAAACGCGAACTGTGCATCGTCATGGATGATGAAACCTACGTCAAACTGGACTACAAAACTCTTCCTGGGGCACAGTTTTACACTGTAAAGCAAGGAACAGATGTCCCGAACGCGGAGAAGTCAATTTTTTGCGAAAAATTCGGTAAGAAAGTGCTGGTTTGGCAAGCTGTTTGTCAATGTGGCATGAAATCATCTCCTTTCTTCACTCTCGGGAATATGAATGGTGAAATTTACCGGAAAGAATGTCTCCAAAAGCGTGTGTTACCGCTCATCCGAAAGCACACTGGTCCGACACTATTTTGGCCTGATTTGGCATCATGCCACTATGCACGTTTGACCTTGGATTGGTATCGCGAGAATAATGTCGATTTTGTGGAAAAGGAGATGAATCCTCCAAATTGTCCGCAAATAAGACCTATTGAAAAATTTTGGGCTTTGATGAAGGGACGACTGCGGAAGAAGGACAAGGCAGCCGATGACCTTGAGCAGTTCAAAAAGGATTGGATAAATGTGAGCAAACAAGTCGATGAGACGGTTGTCCAGAACCTAATGAGGGACATCAAGAAGCAGGTGCGATCATTGGCGCGAAAATCAGAATCTTGATTATTTTTTACTGTTACTCCTTTCTTTCATTCATAAGATACAATATTTTGATATCAGAACTGAAAAATAAATGCAATATTTGAAATAAAGCTGTGTTTTGAGCGTACCCATAATTAACGATACGGTCCTTACGCGCTTGTGATCTTTTTCACTGACGGTGCATCCATTTTTGCCGTTCTTCACCTTCCGGTCGATGGTTAGGTTCTCGAAGTATCGTTTTAGTACTCTGCTGACCGTGGATTGGACGATTCCCAGCATCTTACCGATGTCCCGAGTGCGCAGGATTAATTCACGACGCTCTTTTTCGTTCGACGACATTTTTCCAAATTTACGAAAAATTTACAGTGAAGCATGGTCAACGTGATCTATACACTCTTATCTGATTATAAACGAAAGCTGAAGATATAATTCCTAAAAATTAAATTTCTACAGCGTTTTTTCCGTGATGCAATTTGATGTGACACACCCTTTATGTTATATGTTATGTTATATGTTATATGCTTATATTAGTTACCTTTATTATCATATGTTATACTGTCAGTCACCGGTGACAGACGAAACCTGAGCGAAAACTTGGTGTCAGCCACCGGTGACTGACGTGGCAGTCAACCTTTTAATAATATCGAAACCTTTCCGTATCTTAAGTATTGGCTTCATAGTAACTTTATGTCCCTTTTTTAAGCGTTGATAGTTCTCCAGGTTTAGAATTGTTGCTTTGTTATGCTACCTTTTAATTACAACCATTACATTTTTTGTGTGTTCCATAAATATATTATAATGAAGCTATTAACGTTACGCAATGTAGACAAGCATGTTCTGGTAACTGAATCAATCTCCATTACACCTCAATGAGGATTGCATTTTTTCTACAGTGCCGTATTAGTGTTGTTCTTGGAATGTGAAATTCAACGCAGCTGTGTTCAATGAAGGACCCTCCCTTAACAGCTTTTACAGCCTCTTCCATCCGCTAGTTCCTCCATGACTTCCGGTTGCTCTTTTAAACGAAGTTAATGATCATTTAAAAAAAAAGGAGGAGAGGAGATAATCAAATTGTTTTCAAAACAAAATGTTCGTCTTTCCTTTCGATGGAGTATCAAACTTACCCGGTTTGATGAATATTTTTCAACATCAATATTCCTGAAGTAAAAATGAAAAAAATACCGCTGATTCGATAAAATGGAAGGAAAGTGATTGTAAAAGACTCACGCAACGAAAAATACTATAAAAATTACTTGTTAACAGTGAGAAACTTTGTTTTCTGCAGACGAGAATTTACATCGAACTGTTCTTTGCAGATCACTTTTATGTTTTTTATACACAATTTTGACAGAAAATCAGCTAGGTGTAATCAGTAAGTGTCAAAAGTATTGTTATACTGTGTTGCAAGTTTGTACGTCAGTCAAATTTAAAATAACAATGTAATTTATCAATTATACACATATGCGAATGGGGAACCGGACAACAGTGATTTTCGAACCGTACACACCCGCCCCGCCTTGTATGTTTTATATCATACACATTCCAATATCGAGGCTCCGCGGCGGTCTGTCATTGAAAAATCCGCGCGGGAGTGCCGTCCAGTGTGTTATTACGCTAAGTATCGAATTGTTATTAACATAAAATTCAACTCTTTCTAACTTGTTTGGTGGTCCCGAAACGAACCGATGGAATTTGGGTGGCCTTGTAAAAGCAACTGGAAATGTTTGATACATTTTTGTTTTCGTGAGAATAACACGAGATTTTTCATGATCACTCCATACGCAGAATAGAAACTGAGGGCACCATTTCACAGAGAAAACGAAATAAAGTCTATATAACCTTGTATAAAATTTATTTCGTTTTTATCGTGATGTGGAAATATTCATGACTGTTCCATGCGAAAGCAGAACAAAAACATATGCTATTGGATTGCATCACGGGAACACCAAGTCGAATGCGTAAATGCGTGCGAATATTCCTTCGCTCGGACGCATTCACACGCAAACAAATTTTCCCGGCTGTTCCATGCGAAAGCAAAACAGAAACTTATGCTAGTGCAAGTACTCACGCCTTGCGTGTGTCCGCTATGGATTCCCAAACACTTATGCAAACGAGCAAAAGCAATCACAGCTTGCATGTATTCGCTATGACGGTTTCTCCAGGTGCCTAGATTTTGCGTCCGTGTTCGGGAACACATGGCGATCACCAATCATCATCAATGAGCTAGATTGTTATGATTTCAATAGCTTGCTTTCAAAGCAATTTTTAAGCTATTGAAACGATTTTTTTGACCAATAAGTGACAATCATATAATTCGTTAACATTTTATCTTTCGGATGAAGTGATTATTATACCGTTCAGCCGGTAAAGAGTTATTAACGTTCAAAACCTTGCAGTCCAGCGTCACTCTCTTTTTTTTCGAAACTTTGAACTTACACCCCGGTACAGAAATGAAAGACGTAGTCCTACGTCAAAAAAATCTGCGGAAATTGTCCAGGAACACGCAGATTTAAAAACCTCACGGCGTATAACATATGTTCAACGCGACAGTATGAGCAGCAAACAATGAGGACGGGATTTGCCGAAACGTTCCCAATAATAATGTACTAAATTTACGACATTCAGTTGTCATCCTCTCGCGAGCAGCAGTCTGATGTCATAAATTTAGGGCAGCGTTAATGTTAACACAGCGGAACATTCTTACAAGACGGCTGTCGATAGTAATTCAGTGGAATCAGAGGACTAGAATCAGATTTAGAGTTCAAAACCAGGAATTTTCAATTCATTCTAAATTGATATTCAAGAAAATAGTATGAAAATTAAACACAAATAGAATGCTAAAGTCAGAGCAGTAACCAAGTTCCGAAAACATTGTTCCTGGAATAACGTCCAACAAAATGATTCCTCAATTATTTAGAATTAACATATTTTGAATCCCAAAAAAAGGATCGAGAGAAAATAGATATGATAAATGACACCGCTAGCGTGTACAACAGGGCGTTCTGTTTCCGACATTGAGACCGCTTCGAATGTCAATACGTGCTATTTCTCGGTGTAAACAGAACGATAACAAATTGTGGACCCAAATTTTCACAAAGCCTGCACACCAACTGCAGGCTGCATCTGTTTTCAATCCTGCGTAAATTTCAAAAACATTCTGGCCGATAAGTCTCTGACAAAGCCATTCTTTCCCATGGCACTAGGCACTGGGGTCCATTTTTCCACACGCTGCATACTCATTTTGCGGTAATTATCAAATACAAAAGTAAACATCCTTTGGAGAGCGAGAGACAATCATGGGTTCGTACGAAACTCCTATTCTAATTTCCACCCAGAATTTACGACTCCGAAACGAAAAAGAGGAGAAGAACGACTTTCACAGGGAAAGCTTGCGCCGTCGCTTCATGCTTAGCCGAGGAGCCCTTAATCTGCCGCCTGTGCACCGAACGCAGTGAAGTGGGATTAGCCATGCTTACAAGCGGATTAGAGTTCGATCTTGACCGAGGCAAAGCAGGGAAGATGTATATGCAAGCAATAGGTTCGATTTCGTTTTTGGAGATCTAACCTTTTTTTTTTTGGTACTTTTTTCCGAGGCGGCATGTGTTTGCTAACTATTCGTTACGCTTTTGCGATTCTCTTGTATTTCTTACCCATTCGAACAACTACATGAGTACTCCGGAAACGAATTTGCTACCTTCACAAGAGTTTCTGTTGACTACTGCTGTCTCGACAGTAGCTTTCATATCCTACCAAATATTAATATTTATGGTAAAATTTAAAACAATTATACCAACCAACTTCCTCCCACTATATTTATAGAAAGTAAATACCTTCCCCGCTAATCGGGTCAATTCAGCGTGTCTCATGACTGCGCTTAGCTATCTTATCTTGGCGCGGCTGACAGCGCTGTGTCATAAGATCGCGATGTGTAAACCACGCCGAGTGATTGATTGGTCACCTGTCAGTAGAGCTTATCGAAGACTTTCCGTAGGTATAAAACAGCTGTTTCACCCGGTTATACTGACGACGCGTGTTGCCGTCGGAAATTCCTTTCCAAATCCTCTAATCTTGAAAAGCGGTGTTTACCAGCGCCAGGGTCCTCAATGAGTTGGTGCATTGGCATCATTCTGTGGGAAATCACCGCTAAAGCCGCGATGTGTGGGTTGTATCTCTCAGTGCCACCTAATATACCCGTCACCCGGTGATATATTCATTATGCTGCTGAGATACACAACTCGCTGCGCGATTGGCAATGACAGCAGATTGAGACGAAACTCCCCCAACACCTGCCGATCGAGCACGCGTTCTTGAGCGTCGATTTGGTGACCATAGCCACGGTGGGGGTAAATGATGATCGTTCATCGCATTCCTGGCGTAAACGGAACTGGTTTTACTACCGGCGCGCTTTATCATTTTATAGCCACGGTGAAACGCTGTGCGCGCGCCGCATTCCGCCGTTGCGTTATGATGAGTAATAATTCGTGGGCTATTTTATAGGTTATTCACAAAGAAGTATTACTGCGACTGCCCTCTCGGTGAGAGGAAACAGAAATACAGACTACGGTTTGGATCCCAATTAAAATTTATCGCCTTCGCCGACGAAAACAAATAAAAAATGATCGTTGCACTGGAAGTAGTCATTAGTCGGAGGGCAGCCATCGATTTCGTGAATTGCGCAAGGTGAGATGCGCAGGTTCTGGACTATGATTACCTCTGTTGGGGGCTGCTGTTGCGAAACAACATGTCCTCAGAATGTTTGTCGACCCTGGAAGGGTGACCATTCGGAGGCTGTAGGGTAACAGAATAGTTTCGTAGTCGTTTCGCGAGTTCGGCCACGGTATGCTTTCGCATACTTCGAAATGGAACTTTATGCATTTTTCCGTCCAGCCCAGCTCGATTCGAGTGTTAGCTTTTAACCGCTTTATCGCGTACTGCTGTTGCAAACGGATTTCACCGCCGTTTTGGAGAGCTGAGCCGCAGCTTATTAGTTATTTGTGAAGTCGTTAGAGCAAACGCACATCTCCTCGTTGGAGGTGAGATTGGCGAACAAATTGTTTCTGAGCCATAGCGCGATGCTTATCCGATTAGTGTTGCTTGCGCATAGCGATATTGTGCAACAAATGGTGATGATTATCAATGGTGTGCTTAACCCATAGCAGTGATACATCATATGATTCATCTCACCTTCTCGTTTGTTAGGAAAAACTGAACAACTCCTCTCTAGCTTTGTCAATAGCTTCGGGAGCTAAACTATTTAATTTGAATAGTGAAGTTTTAGATTTTAGACAACACCTTTGGTAGTCTCCATTATGGGTCGTAACGTTATTTAAGAGTGCGAATTTTATTATTTGTTTTAGAGAGAAACGAAATCTATTCTTTTTACCCAAATTTAAATATGTACTCTGCACTAAATGTACATGGTTTGTTCGTTAACGTGTTGCCATTTTGAAGATAACTCCATCATATTTCTTACATAGAAACCCTCATCGCTGTTGGCAAAGAACTGGGACTTTCGAAATTGGCGATTTTAGTGTTAAAGACATAAAGCGTCCGGGTCAATCGAAAAAGTTTTAAGACGAAGAGTTCGAGACATTACTGGATCACGATTCGTGTCAAACGCAAACAGCCGAAGCCGCAGAATATATCTAAGCGCAAGAAAATTATGCTTCATACTAATCGAAAGCAAAAGATGTCGAACGGCAATTTTTCATGTCCGGAATGTTGCTTGAACGGCACAAAAGGAAGTCTATAATATGCCATCATGACAACGCGCGGCCTCATGTTGCTGTTCGAGTCAAAAGCTATTCGGAAAATAGCGGATGGGGAATGCTGGCACACCCGCCGGGCTCTGACTAGAACTTGCTCCTTTCGACTACCATTTGTTTCGTTCGAAGCAGAACGCCTTGACTGGTATACACTTTACTTCAGCACAGGGTACCAAAAGTTGGCTGCATTCATTCCTGGCTTCCAGAGATAAACGCTTCGTTCGCGACGGAACCCGTAAAATGCCAGAAAGACGAGAAAAAGTAGTGGCTAGCGATGGCCAATACTTTGAGTAATTTCATTTTATGATTTAAATAATGTATTTTTCATGCAAAAAAAACGAAACGAATTAGGCTCACCTTATAGGAAACCTAACCTGAAGGCTATCTTGGACGCCCTCGCTGTCGCCTGGTAGCTGACTGGAGGGTAATTGATCATTGAAAATGAATACGCCATGTTGCTTCTATTCTGCAGTCCGTGTTAGGAGAACTACTTGCATTCTTGTTGAAAATTGGAAGCTCTCATTTCAACGCTATTTTATCAAACTAACAATTGAAAAAAATATGATTTAATATTAATATTTGAAATAGATTGGGAGTGTCCAACTCGATTGGTACAATAATCTCGCTAATCCATAAAAAAAACTAGAAGTGGGTTATAGCTGAGATGTGGACTACCACTGACTCAGTAATTATTTGTTTTAATTTGCCTCTAAATCAATTCTCAATGAATAAATGAATGAATATTTCGAAAAAATTGTTTTCTTGTTAGTGAGTGAGTGGATGAGTATAAGTATGAAATTGTTTTTAACATAAAATTCTGCTCTTGCTCATGAATTGCATCACGGAACACCTAGTCGAATGCGCAAATGTGTGCGAATATTCCTTCTTTCGGGCGCAATCATAATCAAACATTTTTTATGACCACTCCCTGCGAAAGTAAAGTAGAAACTGTGAGAGGTTGGCGTCGACATCATGCATCATGCCTCAACCACAGTCCGATCGCGATTGAAGTGATATTTTAAATGAATGCTATATTTATGGTGATTTCGAGAATATGTTTCGAAGCAGTTTTTCAGCAATTTTTTGCTGCCAAAAAATTATTAACGTTTAAAATCTTGCACTCCAAGCGTCACGCTCTCGTTTCTGAAACATTGAACTTACACCTCAGTACAGAAATGAAAGACGTAGTCCTACGTCAACAATGCGGTCGATTGCTACCGTAGGACTACGAAAGTATTGCCAATGAAAACAAGCATTGTAGGAATTTAAGAATAAAACTCTCTAGTACAGATATTTGGTAGCAATGAGAAGAGGCAATGAATAAATGCTTGCGCTGTGTGAAGGATGCGAACAATTCGCAAAACAACAAAAATACAATCTGATCAGAGTGCTGAATCTACCCTCTGCATTAGCATGGACTGTTGATTGGTCGAATATGAAAAATCCCACACATTATGCTGAGTAGCACCATTCGCGTGCACCCGTGGCCGTGTGGTTAGCGTCTCACATTATCATGCCGGGTGTTCGGGTTCGATTCCCGTTCTGGCCGGGAGATTTTTCGTCAGAGAAATTTTCTTCGACTTGCACTGTGGTCACGCGTATTCTAGAGCTTGCCCCTCGGAACACATTCAAGGCGTGTTATTTGGCTTAAGAAATCTCAACTAAGTGTTAATAAATGACGCTAGTTAATACATACGTTGAGACGGCAAAAGTTCCACAGGGAACGTTAACGCCATTCAAGAAGAAGCACCATTCGCAGAACGGCAACAGAAAATTCGAACCGAATCGGTTGAGCGGTTGACAGCAACTGAAGCGGAACAAAGTTTCACCTTCAGTTTTCCGCCAAAGAACACAGCTCTCACTGCTGGAAATACTTTCTTTGCATCTAGCTGGAAATGCGCTGCACTATGACACCACTTTTAACCTGGAGGTTCGTGTTCTCTCAAATTGGATAATCGATTGCAATACCAATAGGCCTGAAAACACACCTAAATTCACACAAGTTCTCTCCCAGCAATAAATATATGAAAATCGATTTTCCTTTCATTACTTCAGAATGCATCGAAATTTTTTAAATAACTCTTTAGTGGAAAGTTTCGGTTGCCCTGAAAAGGACCGATGGTTTGCATAGTTTTATGAAAACAACTGACGATGGTTGATTAATTTTTTTTTCTTCCCAAAATATATATTTTATTAAGGCACATGTGGCGTTAGCCTGACCGGGCCGGGAGTCCAATATTTTGACAAATTTTGTCTTACAACTATGTTAGTAATATGTAACCGATTACTCGCGGTTTGCTCGAGATTAGTATTACAAAGATTTCATAATTGGGATTTTGCAGTCTCCAGTACTATGTATGTGTGGCCGACACGGGATACTTCCTATTGGAGTGTAACTGACCATTGATCAGCGACGCCTCCCTAGTCTGTACCTCATATCAATCGTGGTGCGTCTCTCTTGACTCGAGGAATCCAGGGTGGAATGGTCACTGGGCGGTACAATCTTCAGCTCGTGTAGAGTTGCCATGAGCGGTACAACTTTTGGCTCTTGTTGAATGATCAGTGGCCTGCACAACATTCGACCTGTGTATCTGTAAAGAGTATGTGTATGTATTGCCGCGACTAAGTAAAAGTTTTTCGATTGGATAGGAGGGATATCATACAGGGATACAACGGAGGAATCATCATCAAACGTTGACATCGGCGTTTCTGAGGAACAGGTATAGATGAAGCAGAAGATCTGGATCACGACTACCTAAGATATCCCGGACGGGGATATCCGATTTTCTGCATAGTGCCCTCAATGCTCTGGAAAGCTGAGATCGGGCAGCATGGAACCGGATAAACGACCAGACAACATGCTCGATGTCGTCGTAGCCATCGCCACAATCACAAAGATTGTTTGCTGCGAGCCCAATGCGATAAAGATGCGCGTTTAGGTTGTAGTGATTGGACATAAGCCGAGATATCACGCGAATGAAATCACGACCTACATTCAATCCCTTGAAACATGCACTCGTCGAGACTTTAGGGATAATCGTGTGTAACCAACGACCGAACTCATCTTCACTCCACATGCGCTGCCAACTTACGAGGGTGTGCTGACGAGGAATGTGGAAAAATTCATTATAAGCAATTTTCCTTTCAAAAAGTGTGCCTTCTGATGCGCCCACCTTAGCTTACGAGTCCGCTTTCTCATTCCCCGGAATCGAGCAATGAGAAGGAACACATGCTAAGGTAATGGTTGATTAATGATTCATCATTGTTCTCACAAGAACAATACACAAGCTTTGCAGCCACATCCGTTTCCTTATTCATACCACCATCATCACCACCATTGACAACGCATAAAATGCAACGCAAAAATGATTACGTGTGACTCAATCATAAACAATCACTCTTCGCCTAACTACGAAATACATTTCATCTAGTCACGACATCGAATTAATACGAATAATTTAGAAAAAGATCAACATCGCAATTCGGCTTGACATCTTTCATTTACAACTCTACCTCCGAAGCGATCCCTGGCTGAAGAATTGATGTTTTCCGCAAATACAATTTATGATGATTCTCATCTACGCGTCAGTATAGGCTTTGCACCATGCACCATGCCTTGAGAAAGGCTATTTGGGAGTATCGCCGCCGCTGCCGTCCGGTTGCTAGTTGGATAACTGATGCAGCATGAATGAGTGATTATATTTTGTTCCATCAGCACCATTATTCCACATTTCTTAACCACCTCAAACCACCTACAACAATAATGTTTGTGTGTAAGCTTGAGCTTGAGCTTGGGTAGACTGTACAATTCGTAGTTGCTCTCCGTGATTGACCTGAACCAACCAAATTGCACAAAGAACACACAGAATGACGCTTGGGACTAGCAAATCATTCTCGTTGTGCAATTTTCGGTGATTCGAGCTTTAAATGGTCAATAACGACGCCGGCCACGTCCTTACAGTCACCAGGGGAAGGGAAGGAATGTTAGTATGATAACCGCCACCCGAAGGCCAGAAGGGTCGCCTCTATAGCGTGGTTCCCTAGCGATTATCATGGAAGGGATAGTTGTTAGTGGGAGGAGGTAAGAATCAGGATTCACTGTGGTAAGTGATGTGATTCTGTAAACGCGAATTATCAGCCACTCGACGAAATGAAATTCTGAAAATTCTACTTGTCACAACACGCGGTAAAGATTATCTTCAGGTATCCTGATAAGGAAAGCCTGTGTTGTTAATATTTATCGCACGTACTTTGAGAATTTTAGACAATTTGAAAAAAAATTCTATGATCATTCTATGAGTGTCTACGAGTTTTATCATCCTTCGAACGAAGTGTATGAATATCGCACAATTATATCCACATATACCATAAATAACTACAGGTAAACACACAAATCGATGACCGTCCGAAAGGAAATATGAGATTTGGGAACACAATATAAAAAACTGAATTAGGAAACTGAAGTCTGAATAAGGATCTAGAATCATTGACAGAACTCCAAAAGAATATGAATCTGATATCTCACAAACTTTTATAAAAGTCGTTATGGGATGGAACTTAATTGAAAAACATCTTTGCTGCAAACAAATCTAAAGTAAATAATGATGTTCATATCCGACGATGAGCCTTTTCGAAGATAAAGGCAAATTAAAAATACTAACTCACCAAAAAGACTGGCAACCATGAACATCGCTAAATGGAGCTCATGCCTGTATTTGTTAAATTTAGCTGAAATCACTCGTTTCGCGCAACACATGGGTTTAACTAGCCGCTCAGAGAAACGCATAACACATACAGAACAGAGCATGATCAGATAATTCTAAAGGTACGACCGAAACAAAAGAGCATGAGTCTTCCACACACTGAAAAATTACTTGATGGCCTATAGACTCACTATGGAACTCGTTTTCGCGAATTACACAGCAGATCATTCAATCCCGAACTCCCATACCGGCGAATGATACAATACTGAAACTAAGCTAGTTCATCTGAACTAAAAGGACTATCTGTGGGTTAATGTATTCATTTCGTTAATAACAGGAGCTTCTAAAACCTTTATATACACAAACACACGAAAGAAAACGAACGCTCTGTCTTTACAGTAAGTTCCCAGAATGAAGCACGTCACGACACATCGCCTCCCTCTATTCGGCGGTGGACGCCCGGCAATGTAACACAATGCAGAACATTTTCGAAGTTTCCTCATAAACCACAAAAATGCTCCATACTGCATCACACCATCAAGCAACCACCGAAATATAAGAAATGGTACATCGTGACGCATCTCACTTCGAAAACTTTCTGTTAATACATTACAAAATAAGTGAAGACATTTACAGATTTCCTGTTTGCAAAACGATTAATATTTAAAAAAAAAATCATCTGGCATCTCTGAACATCAAACGCACGAACACATAAACACCTATGGAGGAGAAACCAAATCTTCCGACCTGAACCAAACACAGGGCGCAGCGATATAACCAGATTACTATTACATATGAACGCAGCAAGCGCCTTATATTGTCATATAGTACCACTGCCACTATAGTTTACGTGTTTACACAACCCAAGCCTTTTTCTGTGCGCTGATCATGCCCCCTGCTCAACACTCAAATGCGATATTTTCACTGCAGCAAAAATTTCCTATTGAATATGGATCAACACTTAAAACACCTTTTGGAATGAGCGAACCAACTTTATTCCATGTCATCGTCTGCCATTAACCATACACTCGCGATTCAAAAACACGTCACAACATGAGAGCCAGACAAACGCCGTAATGAAATTCACAGGCAGAAACAAAATACATGTCTTCGCTTCTTTCCAAGATTGATTCAGTAAAATTAATTTGGATTTTGGATTTAAACTGGATTTAATATGGATGCGGGAAACACTGATTTTCACAATTTCAAATCGATTTCTACACATGAAAATTAACACTTGGTAATGAAAAATTGAAGGGTAGAAAATAACGAAAGTGAACACGGAGCAACGAAAAACACAACCACACTCGATCAGCTCGATCAGATCTCACAATAATGTTTGTGTGTGATGTAAAAATACAAAAGCACTTTCCTTCTGGCAGCATGAAAATCGACGCGGTGTCTCAACCCAGGGGTTAGACATCAATTGAATATAGGCTACCCAAAATCAAAATCAATATGGCGTCATTTGTTTATCAACATATCATTTACGAGGATTGAAATCGAAAAATGCGCTGCTTTATTCTAACTGCATGAGCGATATTCATATTTTGGTTTCACATGGAGGGGTTCACATTTAACATGGAGTTTAAAGTTAGCCACTATTCGACTATATAACCGCACCGAGTTGTACACAACAGTAATTGATTGAACCAAAATGTCAGTAAACCGCAGCAATATTGGGTACACTGGCAATATGAGTGATTTGACGTTTTAGTCGTACCCCTGTCTCAACCAGCCGGGTGACGTCTTTAGAGAACCCCCATTGAACTGACAGGAGCCAACATATTGGGTATCCCACTGACATTTTCCCTTTGTTTTCATATGAATTGGGTATCCCACTGACAGTTCTGCTTGAGATTTTGCTAACGATCCTTGCATCAATCATAGCACCCGGCTGGTCTCAACCGAACAAAATTGCATCACTTGTGTATTGATTCGATAGCATGAGAACGGAAAATTGCTTGACTTTGCAAGTTGTGCTGTGGACTTTTGGAAAAAAAAAAGTGCTGATATCTATAAACCAAACATGTTGCTACATGAGCGAAGAATAAACATTTTCGTTAGGTTGTGACAGCAAATTTGAAAGTCGTTTGCTGCTACTGATGATGATGATGATGTAGTTGCTGTTGATGCTACTGCCTTGCTACCACTCCTGTTGTTGATTTGGATTTGATTACTCTGCTTCTTTTCGAGTTCTCCTTCCTTTTGATTGATGACATTAACTACTTCACTGTTAGAAAATATGTGCCGCAATGTTTCATTTCTCTTCAAGAACTGAACAGTGCGCTATATCTTCCATTCTTCCGTTGCATCAAGCAAAACCTTTGTATGAGATGTCAGCATTTAAAAAGACTGTTATCTGCCGCCTATCTGGTGCAAGACTGAGGTTCATGAGAGCGAACCCAATTTTTATATGGAGATTACTGTTTTCTGATTTTTCTTATTTCCCTTGAATAAAATTATATGCCCGTAGATAGCTACTATTGTTTTCGCAGTGTTGTATTGGAATTGTATTTCGCTTCTCAGTACATCTTGAAAAGCATAAATTAAACCAAACAAACGATGGGATATAGCAAAAACGTCACTGACGCAGCTCTAATAATACCGTTTTTATAGAAAAATCTTCGAGAAATCCGTGATGTTTTTGTCTGATCGTACCCGTTTTATATACAGAGAAACATTGAAAATGAGTGTCGTGTCAGAATGGTAAAAAATCGCCTTAAGAAACTCCTCCTTACCCAGCGCACTGATCATTTATAGCGACTTCTTGACAAAAAATGAGACATATAGTTGGATTCAATTGTTTGTTTTTTTCGTCTGAAGGCAATAACAAAATATTTCTGAACGTTGCTGGTCCGATAAATATCACAGGATTAGCTTCACAGTTGGCTACTGACTCGCTGCGGTTCTTTGAAATTAAGCTGTCAAAAATTAAATGAACATCCGGAAGGGACAAACTTATCGGTATAGGTAAGTGATCCCGGATAGGAGACCACCCGGAAATTCATAACTCGCGATACTTTTTTAGAAGACCTCATATGTTTGTTGTGTTTCCACCATTATTGCACGTTTCAAATAAATAAAACATCAAAATCACTTAATGCTAATCATTTCAGCCTACATTTGGCAACACATAAAACCCAACAACAATGTATGCGTGTGGTGCGAAGACACACAAGCGCTCTCCATCAGACGGCATGAAAACCGACAGTTTGTATTATTTGGATTTGAAGATTCACAACACGACAAACCCTCCAAAGTGATGCATGAAAAAAATCGCAAACAAAAGAGGAGCACAAAAATAGATTTGACTGGGATTCAAAACATCACAAATCCAGATAATGGCAGTGGTGGAACAAATATACAATCGTCTGTGACCACCAGAGTTGCCAACCTTTCAGTTTTTCCTGGATATTGCCAGTTGTTTTAATGCATTCCAGCAAAACAGCCAAAGGCACAAAATCTCCAATTTTTCCCAAATTTTCACAATTTTCACAAATTTACACGCTTTTTGATAATTTTTTATTTCTTCGTCATTTTCAAGTGTTTTACTCCGCCAAATTATACTCTTTTGTTTCCAGACTTGTTTACACTAGGATGTGTTTGCCATAGTATGCTCCTGTGTGCATAATTTGCATGTAAACACCAGAGAGATGCCAGAGAGAATCGTTTGCCTGGTGCATTACGTTCGCCCGGTTTATTTTTTAATAAAAAAAACTATCCGGACAATCGTTGGAAAATAGGCTTACTTGCGAGAGGCCGATTCGGATTGCGTTATGTTGGCGGCTTGAGTCCGCTTCGGTTCCATATCCTCGTTAAAAAAGGATTTAGACCTAATTACATAAAGAGCATAACTTTCATTACGAAATTAAGCTCCTGTGGCGTTAATACGTAAGTACCAATACTACATAGTGATACTGTCACTGTATATCATTATTTTCATTGCTAATTAAAACAAAACTGAGAATTTTTTTTTAAATTTTTTCCACCTTTTTACAGTTTTTTTTTTCAAATTTTTCCAGCTTTTAAAAAAATTCGGTTGGCTTATCTGGTGGCCACAGTGTGTGTCAGCTGATTTTCATTTTTGTAGAAGAAGGAGAATGTTTGCACCACCCCTATATTTTTTCCGTTGGTTCTTCTTCAGGAATGTAGCAAGGCGATTGTTATCCAAAATTTGACTCTGTGATCAGATCTAAATAAAAGTGCATCCTAAACTTTTCTTACAATTTCAAATATAAAGAAAGTCCAGCTCCTGCCCGGAGCTGCATGAATACAAGTCTGTATCACTATATACTGGTTGAATTGGTTACTGGTTGCTTATGATATCTCAAGCTTACTTATGAATGAAATCTACGCAAAGAAATGCAGCACACGACCGTCGATATTCGCTCTAAATATTTACAACCGCGATCATTGCCCACCGGGGAACCTACCGATGATCACCTTTCAACAAACATCACACACTATCGCGCATCGAGATCATGACTGTTTACAAACACGCGTCACACGAGCGTGGTTCTCGCGCGCTTTCTGACCAAACGATCGCCGACCTCAAACTGTCAGTCTTCCCCTCCGTGGCATGTTTTATTTTTATCTCCAGAGGGCTCGTCGCGGGTGTTGAAACGTTGCGTTCGTCGTGCCTAATAGAAGTTAATTCCCCACATCGAGAGCACCGTGGTCCGATAGCGTCTGGGGTCAATCATGATTTATTAGCTTGCGGCTGGAAATCTGGATCTGATTTGCACAAAGCCCATGATTATATAGATATATTCAGTTTTAATGAAAGTATTTAGCGGAATAGTAATCGACAGCTACAGCACTTATCGTAATTGTACCGGTACAAAACCCGTTCATCGCCCGCTTCGCTGGCGCTTTATGGACCTCAGGGATCACGGTTCCACGAACGTGGGCAACGGGATGAGCTGCGGCACCGATTGCGATAAATTCTCGATTTGCTGACAGATGCAATTGTTTTGGCGGCTGATTCTATGACCCTCGATGACTGCCGACTGCTTCGAGTCGCTCCCGATGTGTGTTTATGTGGGACGAAGAGTACGTGCTCGATTAAAAAAGTGTCAAATTAATGCAATTGTACCTCCCTCCAGTGGTGAACTGTACACCCCGACAATGGACTGCAAGTTGCCGGAATGAACCGCGAATGATCGAGTGCCTGTCGTGCTAATTAATTTGACTCCTGTCCCATGGCGGGTTTGTTGAGCCATTTGTTTTGGCGGAACGTTTATCAACAGTAGCGGAAAACAGGAAGTGTCGTAAAAAACAACGATCAAACGTGTTTGGTAACATCATGGGAAGGGGTGAAGAATTTTATTTGGCATTTCACAAGTCAATAACCAGCTTTCAGAGGATATTAACACCACTGTGCTTAGGACAAAAGAATGTATACTTCCAATTTCACCAAGATAATCCCTTTTATCGATTAGAGAGAGTTGAACAGAGTCTCTGGGGAAAATACACCCAACATCTCTGCAGTTGTTGTGCTAACCTACTTTACTGTTTATCCTATTCGACCTTCGTGTCCGGGTCCGATGATGATCATTCCGAGAAACGTCACATCACATCACGATAAGCAGGGTCGTAAAATGGAGAGGAATGAGAGGTTGCTGAAATGCGAAATTTTTTCAGTCACAGCCCACAACAGTACGGAGGTGGGCAAAATGAGATAAAAAACCCCCTGCAGTTTGGGACTTCCAGAATCAGCTCGAAAAGCATTCAACAAGTCATTGTTGCTAAATTACAGCTCCGAATAGTTATCCACGCCTATTTTTCGTTGCTCGCAAGTTAAGCAGCTAATTACGGAACTCTTTCTGAGTTCAATTGTAAGTGCATAGGCAAGCGGAGTTATTTCAAACTTTACAAAAAACAACCAAAACCGAAGAAGTTGCTCTCGTCTAGACACTATTGTCGCCAATGTCCAGCGAACTATTCTAAAAGCAACTCTCCTGGCATCTCTATTCATCCTCGTAAAACTATGATTGATGATGCGGTAAATCCACTTTTCGGTTTCCATCCCACTGACCGAAAGGATACTCCATCTGATAACCTGCTGAGACGAACCCAAAACGAAGCTATAAAACCCACACCAACTTCCCGGTGGTGGGCATGGATAATGAGGCCTGCGATTGGCAAGTCCAATCCTTGCGAAGGTCGTGGCAGATCATCCCCACAGCCCCCCAAACACCTGACACTGAATTGACGAAACGGAGAATGATGATCGTTAATCGTTTGTTTGCGTTCTAAATTGCTGCTCACTCAGAACCGGAACTAAGTTTTTTTTTGTTTTACTCAGCATCCAACAAATCGCGCGCGCTCAGTTTGCCGCTCGCGAACGCGTGCACAGTTGTGCACCAAGTGAGAAACACACGCACGCATACACACCCGAGCGCACAGCATAGGCGCGCGAGATGATCGACCGCGTTTACAAGTAGTCGTTGAGCCGCACTAATAAGTCATGAACGACGCTTTTAAGATTGTATACATTGCCTCCGCCGGAAGGGGGATAGTGTGGGTGGAGGTTCGGAGGTGAAGTGGTGCGTGGTCCTGGGTTGTATCCGAGTGCGATTCACGCGTTCTGCCGGTCTGCTTCTCGTCTCCTCCAGAAGTGGAACTGTGTCGATGAGACGACAGAGAAGAAACCGGAGGCGGCTGTGAAGGCAGTTTGTCGCGAAAACAACTCGAAAGCGGTGGGTTGGTTTGATATGGTTTTGGAATTATGTGTTTTGCTTTTTGTTGTTGCCTATTTTTGGAAACTTGGCCGTGTGGCATTCGTTCGAGTGATTCATCCTTTATGCTGCAGATTTTTTTTTTTTTTTTTATTAAATCGTTTATTTTTACAGGCTCAGTTACATAAGTTTAAAGGAGCCAAACTTCTATCTGTATTGTTACAAGTATATATAAACATTTTTCATTAATTCTAATGTTAATAAAGTAGAGAACCGATTACTCGCGGTTTGCTCGAGTTTAGAAGGGTGACATTTTTTTCAGGAAAAGGAAGGGATATAAGGATATGTTGTCAATGTTCACACTCACATTCATCATACTCGATTCTTAAGCCTATATTATATCTAATATGTATTTACATTTCACCTCATTCTATTTTTAGTAAGAAGGGATTTGATTTCTCGCGAAGGAAAAGGAGAATATAAGGATATAAGGACAATCACACACGAAGATCGATAGCTTTTAGGAAGACATATATTTGAGACATGTAATCAAAGTCTAACCGAGCCAACACATCTCTCACCGGCACATTGGGCTGCCTTCCTCTAGCCCGAAGAGAGTTTTCTAAATTCGATCTGGCAACAAGATACTCCTCGCACGACCAAACAACGTGTTCGATGTCGTGGTAACCTTGGCCACAAGCACAGACACTGTCATCGGCAAGATTAAAACGAAAGAGTAGCGCGTCTAACGAACAGTGATTGGACATGAGTCGAAGGTGCGAATAAAGTCCCGACTCAAGTCCAGACTTTTGAACCATGGTTTGAGGCTAACCTTAGGGATAATCGAGTGAAACCACCGGCCCAATTCATCTTCGCTCCACTTACGTTGCCAGTTAGCGATGGTATTTTTGCGGACTAAAGAATAAAATTCATTGAAGGCGATTTGACGCTGATAAATATCGCCTTCAATTGCACCTACCTTTGCTAATGAGTCAGCCCTCTCATTTCGAGCCATTACGCGGAAGGGACCCACACAAAGGTAATGATATAACAGCGTCTGGTTAAAGCACTCAAAATTTCTCGTATTCTCTCAAGGAAGTACGGCGAGTGCTTTTCCGGCCTCACTGAACGGATAGCTTCGACAGAGCTAAGACTATCCGTTAAAATGTAATAGTGTTCAACAGGTCGTGAGGCGACGCTGTCCAGCGCCCAATGTATTGCTGCCAATTCAGCAATATACACTGAGCAAGGATTCTGAAGACTGTGGGAGGTGCTAGAAAATTCGTTGAACACTCCAAATCCTGTGGACTCATTCATAGAGGACCCATCAGTAAAGTACATATTATCACAATTGATACGCCCATACTTTGCATTGAAGATCGTAGGAACGATCCCCGATCGATGATAATCTGGAATTCCATGGATTTTCTCCTTCATGAACAGATCAAAATGTACAGAGGAATTGATGTAGTCAGGAAAACAAAAACGGTTGGGAGTATACGAAGAAGGATCAACCTGCATAGAGATGAATTCATTATATGAGCTCATGAATCCAGAATGAAAATTTAGCTCGATAAGCTGCTCAAAATTTCCGATCACCAATGGGTTCATAACCTTACACCGTATGAGGAACCGAAGAGATAATAAATTGAAGCGATCTTTTAGTGGGAGTACGCCTGCCAAAACCTCGAGACTCATGGTATGCGTTGAGGGCATACATCCCAACGCAATACGGAGACAAAGATACTGAATTCGCTCGAGTTTAATGAGGTGTGTTTTGGCAGCTGATTGAAAACAGAAACTGCCATACTCCATCACTGAGAGAATAGTTGTTCGATACAACATTATAAGATCTTCGGGATGGGCTCCCCACCAGGTGCCGGTAATTGTACGGAGAAAGTTTATTCTTTGTTGGCATTTTTTACTCAGATACCTAATATGGGCCCCCCAAGTACATTTGGAGTCGAACCAGACCAGATACTTGAATGACATAGCATGAGTGATCGGTTTACCCAAAAGTTGAAGCTTTGGTTTTGCTGGTCTATGCTTCCTAGAAAAAACCACCATCTCTGTTTTCTCCGTGGAGAATTCGATCCCTAGCCCAATGGCCCAGGTTGAAAAATTGTTCAAAGTATCTTGTAAGGGTTCTTGCAAGTCGGATTCGTTTGATCCTACGACAGACACCACTCCATCATCTGCAAGTTGTCTTAGGTTGCAATTTTGTGTAAGGCAATTGTCAATATCGCTTACATAGAAGTTGTACAAAAGGGGGCTTAAACATGAGCCCTGGGGGAGTCCCATGTAGGAGATCCGACTTACTGTTGAATCCCCATGAGAAAAATTCAAATGTTTCTCACAAAGCAAGTTATATAACATATTATTCAATAGAGGTGGCAGACCCCGAGAATGGAGTTTGTCTGACAGGACCTCTATTGAAACAGAATCAAAGGCCCCATTTATGTCCAAGAATACTGAAGCCATTTGTTTTTTTTCGGCGTAAGCCATTTGAATTTCTGAAGAAAGCAACGCAAGACAATCATTCGTCCCCTTGCCCCTGCGGAACCCTAATTGTGTATCTGAGAGTAGGCCATTCGTTTCAACCCATCGATCAAGGCGAAACAAGATCATTTTCTCCAACAATTTCCGTATACAAGACAGCATTGCTATTGGGCGGTACGAATTGAAGTCGGACACGGGTTTTCCGGGTTTTTGAATAGCTATAACTCGTACTTGTCTCCAATCATCCGGAACAATATTATGTTCCAGAAACCGATTGAATAAATTCAACAAGCGATGTTTCGCCACATCAGGGAGGTTTTTCAACAAGTTGAACTTAATTCTATCCGTTCCTGGAGCCGAATTGTTACAAGAAAGGAGAGCAAGAGAGAATTCTACCATCGAAAACTCGGAATCAAGATCGCACCTACCTTGTGGTATATCTCGAACAATTTTTTGCACAGGTGCGGAATCAGGACAAACCTTCCGTGCAAAATTAAAAATTCATCGATGTGAATATTCCTCGCTTTCATTCGTTGAAGAGCGATTTCTCATGTTTCGAGCCACTTTCCATAATTTTTTCATTGACGTTTCTCGTGACAAACCTTCCACGAAATTTCGCCAATAAGCACGTTTTTTCCCTTTGATCAAGTTTTTAAATTGATTTTCAAGGTCCAAATACGACTGAAAATTTTCAATGGTTTCACGTTTCCGAAAAGCTTTGAATGCGTTCGATTTATCCTGATAAAGCTTGGAACATTGGCTATCCCACCATGGATTGGGAAGCCTTCGGCGAAGAGTGGAACCTGGGATGGGTTTCGTTTGAGCGCGAACCGCGCTGTCAAAGATCAAAAGAGAAAGGAAGTTATACTCCTCCAATGGAGGTAAACCATCTCTGGAATTGATGGCTAGATTAATCGCGTCCGCATATTTTTTCCAGTCAATGTGTCTTGTGAGATCATATGCCATGTTTATAGATTCAGAAGAATTCGACCCAATGGTGATGGAAATTTTGATTGGCAAGTGATCACTACCGTTGGGGTTCTGGATTACATTCCACTCGCAATCTAACGATAGTGAATTCGAGCAAAGCGAGAGGTCAAGAGCACTTGGGTTAGCAGGAGGTTTAGGTACACGTGTTGTTTCCCCAGAGTTCAAAACGGTCATATTGAAGCTGTTACAAAGGTCATATATCAACGATGAACGATTGTCGTCGTACTGTTCCCCCAGGCAGTTCCGTGAGAGTTGAAGTCTCCCAAGATCAATCGTGGCTCAGGAAGGAGTGAGCACATGTCAACAAGTTGCTTGCGGCTAACCGCAGCTCTCGGAGGCCAATACAAGCTGATAATACAAAGGTCTTTGCCTCTGATGTTTGCATGACAAGCAACAGCTTCGATCCCTCCAATAGGTGGAAGGTCAATTCTAAAAAATGAGTGGCACTTATTGATCCCCAATAGCACCCCTCCGTATCTGCCAACATGGTCCAAGCGTATAATATTAAAATCGTGGAAAGAGATATCATCTCGCGAAGAAAGCCAAGTTTCGGACAGAGCAAAAACGTCACAATTGAAGTTATGAATTAAAAATTTGAATGTATCCAATTTAGGGATAAGACTACGACAATTCCACTGTAAAACAGTGATATCTCCGACCTCTCTATTTGAATTAGACATCAAGAGAGATAATCATTGCAAGGAGGGGCCATGTTTGCATCAATTGTTGCAAAATTGTCTTTAATACTGGAAGCATTGAAATGACAATGGTTCTGATGGAGTCGGAAACATTAAAGCATGTGAAGATTTAAGCCAGAAGGTCAGTCAACTTAATAAATCCCGATTGGGGAGTTGAGCTGGACGGAAAAATAGGGACATTTGGGGTTTTTGATGTCCCCTCGAGTGCTGGGTCGTTCGAAGGTGAACTATTCCCACGGAAGCCAGGAGGACCTGATTTTGCTTGTCCGCTGCACTCGATTTTTTAGGCATGCTAACAGGAGGTATAACCGGAGGGGCTTGTCCTTGAACTTTGGGAGTGGTCACATTTTTGCGCCGGGGATTCCCTTGGAAAATGAACGGTGTGCCCCCGTTAGCTGTGTCCGCTTCCATTTCGTCAACGGGCAACGTGGCGAAGACATTTTGTGTGTTGATTGGTTGTTGTTGTTGGGCCAGTGGAGAAGCGCCCTTTAAAATATCCGCAAAAGTGCGTTTCGAGCGTTCCTTCAAAGAGCGCTTCTGTTTGTCCCAGCGACTCTTGTAAGTTTCACAAACTGAGAGCTCGTGTGGGGATCCCCCGCAATATGGACATTTATGCTCAGTCGCACTGCAGGATTTCCCCTCATGTTGCTCTCCGCAAGTGGCACAGCGCTCCTTGTTGGCACAATAATCTGAAGTGTGACCAACTGACTTGCATTTTTGGCAAGTCATGGGCTTTGGCACGAAGAGTCGCACAGGTAGTCTTAATTTGCCCACCATGACGTAGTCAGGGAGAGCGGAACCAGCAAAAGTTACTCGAAACGAGTCTGACGGCGTGAATTTAGTTTTTCCCTTTTCTTGGGATACTTTCCCTAGTTGGCGGCTGTCCAAAATTTTAACGCCCACCAACGGGAGTCTTTTAAATTTACCAACTCCTTCCTTTATCATTTCACACGTCAGACCCGTTTCAGTTATCACCCCCGAGATTTCTACGTCATGGGACGGCACGTAGACACGATACTCTAGGGAGAATCTCTCGTCGATCACAATTGCATTTGCGTGTTTCCGATCACTCACGACAACACGCAGTTTGTTCGGTCTAACATTAGAGATTTTGACCACGGAGGAATAATATCTTGCCAGATCTTTCAAAACCTGAATGACATTGATGGATTTTCCTTTCGGTTTGGGCCGGAAAAAAACAACCCATGGGCCAGCTCCAGGTGAATCTTCTGGATAGACCTTGACACGAGGAGAGGAAGCAACTGAGGGGGAGGTCGAGGTCGATTGTTGAGCGGGAGCGGTATCAGTAGGGCTGGGAGGCAAGTTCGGGAGTTGAGCGGAAACGGGAGCGGGAGAATGAGGGGGTGAAGAGGAAAGGTTTGCAAATTTTCTTGAGGGAGGCTTGTTGAGGTGAGTTAACTCTTCCTGTGAAGAGACATCTTCTGAGGGGGGAACGCGTTTAAGCGACTTCCCAGCACCCGTAGCTGGGGAGGGGGAGACAGTGGATTGGATATCCATGTCAACGCTTTCTTCCCCTTCTGCCATTTAAAATGGCAGATGTACACTTTCTTATAATTTTTGCAATTTTTTTTATAATTAACCTTAACCTAATAACCTTAACCTATTATTTCAGTATACTTATTATACACACCAGTGCGGATTATTTATAACGGTGCTGCGTGTTGATCGTTCGGTACAGCTGAACCCGTGTATCGCACCACGCGGTGATGATGTCGAAGACGGTGCTACGGCGATAACACACCAGCACACAGCGCTCGCGTGCAGGGTTTCTTCCTCTCGCTTGTTGTGTCTGCTTCAATGAATTCACAGGGAATCCCGTTAGTGTCCAACACTCACTTCACCAGCCACGAAAATAACGGTATCACTTCAACGATGGACGATAACGATATAAAACCGTCCGGCGGCTTCGAGCTTAGGAAGACGAATGATGCTGCAGATGTTGCATCAATGAAAATAAAGTTTATCATGTTTCAATATCATCACTCACATAGCAAGTATGTCCACAATTATGTCACAACCTTGAATATGGTTGACTAAACCCAACGATGTATATAGCCCACCCAACAAATTGCGCGCGAACGGTGCCGGATACTGCACTATTGCCTGCAAGCAGTCCTTAATTCGAGCTACATAGAATCATTTCCACAATATCAGCGTCGGTCCCCGCTCCCAAAGATATTTATTGTGTATAAAGAAAATAGTCAGAAATTCAACGTTTTCAACTTTTTTCTAACGGAAAACCCAGCGTCACTCCCTAGGGATCGTCACAGGGCTCAACATGTTAAACCAAAAAAAAATATCCTATGATCTAAAATTTCCATGTGACGTTCGGAAGCTATTTTTCATCTTGCATCCTTACGAAAATTTACATTATCTCTCGCCAAATCCAACAATCACTGAATATAAACAAGGCAAGTATAATGACCTTTTAGAGGACACTTGTTTCATTGTATTTCAAAGCACTTTACAACTGTCGAACTTGCATAAGATATGCGTTCCGCCAAACTTATGGCTGATTTAGACAAAACGATAACTGGTTCGAAAGTAAAATTGAAATCCAAAAAAGTACAGGTACCTACTTAAAATTTAATCTCAGTCGTGAATGGTCAGATGTATGTCGTCGGGTGGCAGAAAAAGCACTATGAATATTGTTCTCGCCCTGGCCAACTCACCAAGACATCATTTGATGTTTATGGAACGAACATCGTTTGCTGACAGGCGTCGAGCGAGAATGAACTGTCTTTCTCAAGCATGGTCTAGGAGGTGTTCCCAGCAAACATTAAATCGCATAACTTGGCATATTCTAAGTCGCATATAAAGTAAAATCGAATCAAAATATTATATAATGTCGATCAAAGGATGCATTTGTATAGCTAAAATCGCATAAAATGAGAAAACCTTGATTTTATTGATCACTACAAATAAGGTCTCAATTCGGTGTAATAAGCATCGGTTTTATGATATACATATGCATATCAGGCTGATGCAGTTTGTGAGTCGCATGAATTGAATCAATATATGAATCAATATAGTACTGCGAAAAATTGTCATACATGCTGTGGAAAATCGTTCAACAGTGTATCGTATTAAATCGCGTGAGTCGATGGGTCGATGGGTATCACGAGTTAAGTGAGCTACACATACAACGTCCCGTCACCGTAAAGTCAACGTAAACGAATGAAATGTCAAATATTGTCCCATGAAAATCATATGGAAATGTAAGGGATCTTTCATTCGATATCAATATGCAGCAGTTGCAGGAAAAAAGTAACTGTCCATTTTGTGATTGCGTCCATCTTGGATTTGCATTTTTCATTATCTATCTGTTAATCAAACCCTTTCATTTAGTATTCATATTGATGGAGTTTTGAGAAGATGTGTAGTCCTCCATTTTATAGCGGCCGTCATCTTGAATTCTCATGATCTTGGAATACGTAGTTTCATAATGACAGCAGAGATAAAGGGATGTTTCAAATTTTAGATCAATCGGCTAACAGGAAGGGGATCAAATTTCTGTTAATGTGGGACAACCCTACAGACATACCAACAGGTCAAGCTAAATAGATCCGTTAATTAATAACAACAGAAACGTTAGGCGAAAAACCACAAACGAATTTTACTCACTGATGATCCCATCTTTACAGCAAAAGATCCTTCGATGAACAGAACGATTGTGTCTATAATAGATATCATAAGAAGCATTCGAGTTTATCTGGCGAGTCGAAAAAGATAATCATTTCGCATGATTTATGACGGTTTGATGGGCAGTGAGTAACGATAGCGTAACCGAGATATATTTTTGCGAAAAAAGAGTGAGAACATCGGCCCACAATTCCCAAAATCACCATCTGTGCAATGCTAAAACGTTTCAATCTAACGTCTGTCCCTTTCCCAGAAGCTTGAATCAAAGCGCCGGAGCGATACAATGGAACGGAAACTACGTCTGATCTACGCACTCGATATTTTCGCAGTACAGTTTGGAATATACGCATTCAGGAAGATTTCTTCAAGTATTGGGCCATTGAGAAACCAAACAGGACCGCAAAGCAAAACATTACTGCAAAAACGCGGGCCCGCAAGCTGTGTGACCAGATGCTGACCAAATTCAAAGGATATGGATCTTATGGACGATGAAACATATGTTAAATCGGACGTCAAACAGCTTCCAGGAAAGATGTTTTATGTAGTCTCGCGGTCGCGGCGATGTTCCCAAGCCACAAAAGTGTTATCGAAAAGAGCAGTGAAAAAGTACCTGGCGAACATGGACATACATGTCAGGAAGCGGTCTCGTCCACTGGTCTCGGAACTCCAGACAATGACGCAGCGGCTACGGCTGAATAAGATAGTCAAGTCGATTTTCCAGGCGAATCGGTAGTAATGGACGACGAGACCTATCTCACCCTGGATGGTAACAACTGGCAGGGCACTTCGTATTTTACTTCTCCCACGAAGGAAGTGAACTCCGAAGTGTTTATTTTACACACCAAGTTCCCCAAGAAGGTGCTGCTGGGGCTTACAATCAGCGAGAATGGGATGTCGAAGCCGCTCTTCTTTACCTCCCGACCATGAACGGGGAAATTTCTAGTACGAAGTGCCTGCCGAAATGTGTGTCGTTCATCAAGAAACACCATAAGGGCGAAGACGCGGTGTTCTGGCCGGATCTGACGTCGGCTCACTGCTCGAAGCGATCGCTAGACGAGATGGAGCGGCTGAATATCGATGTGGTACCCAAGTCGGCGAACCCACCCAACGTTCCCCAGCTGCGCCCCATCTAGAATTTCTGGGTAAACCTTAAGCGTGAGATCTACTCCAACAATTTTGTCGCAAAAACTGAGAAGGAATTGATAAAGAAAACGAAGAAAGAACTCAAAAACATGCCTACACGCATGTTTTCGTCCGCCATGGCGGATGTTGCGGTTAACTGCCGCAAGGCCGTTCGCAAGGGCGTAGAATTTTTGTCAATAAGCTAATATAGTTACCTTCCATGAGAAATTTATCAAACTTAATTATCTGTCTTAGATTTTTATCATCATCTGGAAAAAAGTGCATTTTTTTAATGTAAACGTTACATTTTAGAGACAAATAAACACATATTTACTTAAAAATAATAAACGATGATTAAATTTTCCGTTTAGAATGAATATCCTTTAATGAGGTATCCAGTTTTTTACAAAAAAAACCTTGAATAATTTGAAGGCGTCTTCAGCCATTTGAAGAAATAACAAAAAATACAAGTTTTGGCCTCTCCTGTATACCCAAGGTGATTTAGTATGTTTCTGCATGAAAAAAGTATTTGGATAAGGATGAGACTGCAGATAGAACATCGACAACCCTGGATTGGGAAGTTATTTCAATTACTTATAAGAAGATTCAAGTTATCAAACTTCAACCTATTTGGGCCCGAGTTTTAAGTTCGGAACAACACTAAAAGCCCGGCAGAAAATGTTATTACAGTATATTAAATTCCTTGCTATGAATCTTCTGAGATTTTCAGAGCGCTTAAAAGCATTTCAGTAATCAAACCTTATTTTCAATTAGCATTAGCATTAGAATTAGCATTGAACAAGTTGCACAATATCGTAGGTGGTACGAATTCAGAACTGTTAAGTTAAAAACTAGCCTCCATCCGTTGCTGATGATTGGTAATATCTCTTAGATGAAATCAAACCTTATTTTCAATTATGTATGAATTATTTTTCATCTTGTGTTTTTTAATATCGGCCAGATGGGTAGTTACCGGATGTCCGTTTCATCTCTATTTCTCATTCAACCAATATATCTAACATAACAACCGTTTTTCAAATTTGTTCCGCGGTTTTATATTAACAAATCTTAAATGAGTATGCGAAAATAAGAACATTCGTATTGGACATTAATCCTTCAATGATAAATTAGCATCATGTGTATTTTTTCTTTCACCGCCAAAGAGATGATATTTGCATAAATAATTCAGATCAATGAAATTTCGTTTAAAACAACATCATCATCATGTAAACATGTTAAAGTGACTGAATATATTCACACCATAAATGTAAATTTTCCTAAGGTCTATCATATAATATAAATCGATCAAAACAGCAACAGTTTTGTTTTCATAAATCCGTTTCGAATATTTGCGATCAAATTAAATCGGGGATTCTTCCATCGTCCCACCTTCCTCCACTATGCTGAAACGCCTTATCTAATGTGGAGCTATCACTTCTCACACAGAACCGGCGCTCGTTTATCGCGTCTCGTAAATTTGAAATTCACATATTCGACAAATGCAGACGACACGTTTTGGAATAAAATATAATATGCAAAAAAAAACTAAAACAAACTCGATGGGTGCAAACGGTGACGGAACCAGTTTTGTGATAACGCGGACAACAGCAGGTGACCGCTGGGAATCCCTCGCATTTTTGCGAGTTGGGTTTAGATGCGTTTTTGGAGGGAAGTAGTCTTATATGTTTAATGCACAAAAATTTGTCCATCTAACTCCACATCAGTGGAGTCCACTCCCTTCCGCAGCAGATTTTATCTCCCGTTCCACTAACTCCGAGTGGCAGGCGGTCCTCTGCGTCATGTTATGACGTTGTCCCTCATTAGTGTGTGCTTTGGTTGTATTTTGCCTCCCATCACTGAGAGGCCGCGTTAATTAGAAATCGTGGGTAAATTGATAAACAATCTTCCCGCCAACAATAAGTGAGCTGCTGTTCGACAGTAACAGCCATCTATTGTTCCGACCTACTCCCGGCCTGCTACGAGTATTGCCGCAACTTGTTAACCATTTCTACATAATTGCCGATTTTCTTACAACGTGGATTTCTCACGAGTCCGACAGCGTTTTATGAAATCGACACGCACGTCAAGCATTCGTTAACTTAATCGCGAATCAATGCTACCGGAGACTGGATTTTAACGCCGTGAAAAATGGTACGCTGTGTTCGGGATTAACCGCTCCGGAAGAAACGGATCACATGCGACCTGTTTCGGGATGACCTTTAGGATACAGCCGAAAACACAAAGACACAGGCCCGATAATTTGCTAGCCCGGCATCCGGTTCCGAAGTTAATAGTCAAACAGTAAACCCGTACACAAGCAATGAGTTGTCTGTTGTTGGTAATCACCATTATTAAAGCATCATCAAGCTGCGAAAAACAAACTGTTAATGGTCGCGTCTCGTGTGATCCGAGTGATCCTCCGACTAAACGGCCTTAACAGCGCGGCTACAATCAACATCTTCATTGCCACCTACTTAGCAAGGGAATTATTCCATCAACAACAACAGCGCCACCATCACGTCCACCCCGGTGAAAAATGTCAACTTTTGGCACAGCCGGCGATCAATCACACTTTTTTACGATCGTGACGAGTCAGTGATCGAGGCAGAAAGTCCGCCTCGCTAGCCCTCCCTACTCGAACGGAACCATTGGGGACCCCTGCCAAGCGATGTGTTTTCTTCGTCAGGAGGCGCCGCTGTCGCAGCATTTGAAATTCCAGAAATTCTTTCGCCAGCGGTGTATTTTTTTTCTTCCTTTCACCACTCGCCTACATGATGTTACACGTTGTACGTGGGAATGCGTGAGAGAGGATTTTGCCGTCCGGAAGCGTGTGTGCACAGTGTTTTTAGGTAAGTGTGGGAGGGGGTTTGGATGGCGGAACCTTCAGCGGCGCGCAAATCATATTTGTTTGACAGCTTTCGCGACAGCAATCGATCGGTGTGTTTCTTTCAGTAGCGGTTTCCGCAAGGTCACACGAGCAGCGTGCAGACTGGACCCGGAGATGGGGATTAGACGAGTGCTATTAGGGTGTTTGTTTACGGAAGAAGATCGTTAGAAGCTCGCAGGAATACTTCTCGACATGCAACATTCAAGTTATTTTGTTCACATGGTTTAGTGCAGGTATTCGCTTTTGTTTCATTATGATTATGTTATCATCGAACGGAATTAAGTTCTAAAACAAATTTATTAGCTAAATATATTAAACATATATCGGTAATTGATTATTTAGAACAACTGTCATCGATTCTGACAACAATGTGATCCGTCATCTAGTTTGTTTACAGTGTTCGATTTCTACAGTTCATGTCAAGTGTGTTTTGCTACGTTCACAGCTTAAAAAATTATCGAAAGAAGAAATTGTTTTCAACGCATTGCCGCTTGAATAGCGTCGTTAGAGGCTACATTGGACACTTTTTCAAGGTTTTTCCACTTTGGTATACACTGTCCACACACTATCAACATATACAACGTGGCAAATATATTTTGTCACAAACCAAACTTAGGAATTACACCATCTCTTACTGACCGTACAAGTCTAAGTCGTTTGACAAAGTCATTACAAGCTGCGCGCATATGATCCTCCGGCATATCATCCCATATTGTGGAGATAACTTTTTGACGTAGAACTACGTCTTTCAAGAAGGGTACCAACTCAGAAAACAGGTCACGTTTTTGTGAAATAAAGTTAACGTTAGTAACTATTTTCACAGCGAACAAATTCTGATAATTTGCACACCAATGGAATCGGAAAATCTCTAAGAATTGTTTGATATACGATAAAGTACAATCCACTAATGTCTAAACAGTTTAAATTGATGAAAACACGAAGCATTCTACACAACGAGCGGATATCATTCATGCCTAATGATGATTTCACACACATACACATACAGCTCGATACACGGAGAGGAAGTCCTCTGTATCGAGGTGTGCTACGACAAAGAAGAGCAGCATACGAGAGTTTTTTTGTGTTAGTGTGGATATGGAAGAGTTTCCAGAATTTTGGAATATATATATATATATATATATATATATATATATATATATATATATACACTGCATTTATTTAGATAAACGTATATTTCATGAAAGTATGCAAATTCCAGCAGGATGACCTTACTGCATGTTGTGGGGTTTGATCACATCTCAAGCGGAATATAGGAGCAAAAAGGTTTATAGTTTGTGATCGATATCTGAGTGGGAAGGAGAAAGTGTGATGCGAGTAGAACCAAATAAACGAGAAGTGCTGATAGCTTTCGACGATTCTGAATCGCATGCATGAATCGAGTCTACTGAAGTAAAAAAAATAAATGACTGAAAAGTTATTTCAAAAATTTCTATGCATTTTTAAAATAATATCCGAAGTGATAAACAAGTGGATTGAATAATATAATTCCGTAGTTCTACGTCGAAAACTGCGGTCGTGTCTAATAACAACCCACAATTTTTTCAACTTGAATTGAGCTTCGAATTTTGTAGTCATTAAGCTTTGAAAGCATGTACGACCAAAGAAAATAATCTAGTGGGTTAAGCTCGGGAGAAGATGGAGGCCATTCATCATTGGTAACACAATTAGTCAAATTTTCCTGGAACCATTGCTGTACCACCTTCGCTGTATGGGAAGGAGCACCATCTTGTTGAAAACAATAATGTTTATCTCCAAATAACTCTCTTGAGCGAGGAAATACGTTTTGCTTCAAAACTGCGTCGTTTGAGGCTACATTGGACACTTTTTCAAGGTTTCTCCACTTTGGTATACACTGTCCACACACTATCAACATATACACCGTGGCAAATATATTTTGTCACAAACCAAACTTAGGAATTACACCATCTCTAAGTCGTTTGACAAAGTCATTACAAGCTGCGCGCATATGATCCTCCGGCATATTATCCCATATTGTGGAGATAACTTTTTGACGTAGAACTACGTCTTTCAAGAAGGGTACCAACTCAGAAAACAGGTCACGTTTTTGTGAAATAAAGTTAACGTTAGTAACTATTTTCACAGCGAACAAATTCTGATAATTTGCACACCAATGGAATCGGAAAATCTCTAAGAATTGTTTGATATACGATAAAGTACAATCCACTAATGTCTAAACAGTTTAAATTGATGAAAACACGAAGCATTCTACACAACGAGCGGATATCATTCATGCCTAATGATGATTTCACACACATACACATACAGCTCGATACACGGAGAGGAAGTCCTCTATATCGAGGTGTGCTACGACAAAGAAGAGCAGCATACGAGAGTTTTTTTGTGTTAGTGTGGATATGGAAGAGTTTCCAGAATTTTGGAATATATATATATATATATATATATATATATATATATATATATATATATATATATATATATATATATATATATATATATATATATATATATATATATATATATATATATATATATATATACACTGCATTTATTTAGATAAACGTATATTTCATGAAAGTATGCAAATTCCAGCAGGATGACCTTACTGCATGTTGTGGGGTTTGATCACATCTCAAGCGGAATATAGGAGCAAAAAGGTTTATAGTTTGTGATCGATATCTGAGTGGGAAGGAGAAAGTGTGATGCGAGTAGAACCAAATAAACGAGAAGTGCTGATAGCTTTCGACGATTCTGAATCGCATGCATGAATCGAGTCTACTGAAGTAAAAAAAAATAAATGACTAAAAAGTTATTTCAAAAATTTCTATGCATTTTTAAAATAATATCCGAAGTGATAAACAAGTGGATTGAATAATATAATTCCGTAGTTCTACGTCGAAAACTGCGGTCGTGTCTAATAACAACCCACAATTTTTTCAACTTGAATTGAGCTTCGAATTTTGTAGTCATTAAGCTTTGAAAGCATGTACGACCAAAGAAAATAATCTAGTGGGTTAAGCTCGGGAGAAGATGGAGGCCATTCATCATTGGTAACACAATTAGTCAAATCTTCCTGGAACCATTGCTGTACCACCTTCGCTGTATGGGAAGGAGCACCATCTTGTTGAAAACAATAATGTTCATCTCCAAATAATTCTCTTGAGCGAGGAA
Source organism: Toxorhynchites rutilus septentrionalis (assembly GCF_029784135.1). Taxonomy (NCBI): domain Eukaryota; kingdom Metazoa; phylum Arthropoda; class Insecta; order Diptera; family Culicidae; genus Toxorhynchites; species Toxorhynchites rutilus. Next base: position 65,211,608 of record NC_073745.1, read on the forward strand.
TTACGTTATGCTTCAAAACTGCGTCGAGGTAATAATCTGCATTAATTTCCGCATTTTTATAAATGAACATAAGAGGAAATTTCCCTCTTTTACATTGCTTCCAAAACCATGACAGATGTTTGACTGATTGCCGAAGAATCCTCCGACATAAGCACCAAAAAAATTGGATTCCAGCTGTCGACAGCGAGAAGCACAAGCCATATTATCGCCGATCTAAACTACTGCATATCGTTGACTATCAGCAAAACGTGATCGTGACAAAATGAATGGACGTAGATTTCCTGTGATGAAGACCATCCCTTTCTAGGATTTTCCGCTTTTTTGTGAAAAAAACATACAGAAAAACGGGTCTATATCAACAAAACTCCCAAATTTGTCAGTGTTTCTGAAGACAACACTACACACTATTTTATATATGTGAGTAATTTTCGTGTACGATACAAAAAAAAATCTAGCTCATATACTACGTCAACCCGTGTTGAACTCAAACATCGATACATGCATACGTGATACATGAGAGAGACAAACGAATTCTTTTTGGGATGAATCACTTCAAGCAGGGCTAGTTATTTTCGAAGATAATAAATGTGACTGAACTTCATACATACACCTCTCACTTTCACTACACTCATTTTCGGTGAATTAATTTCAGTGTATCGGGATGAAGTGGAAACGAAATATTCTCTACGCATACTGAAACATTGATTCTTCTGTTTCGTTTCTTTCCTCCTTCGTTCTCTTACAAGTATAAAAGCAGAAGCTTTCACTGACGATTAAAATAGCTTGAACGGGTTATATTTATTTTCATTTCGCATATTAGACAACGTTTGCTGCTTTCAATCGTAAGTTTTATTTCACCAAAATGGATCGTCGCGGACCGTGTTCAAAATTCTTCAATCACTTGTAAATAACATGTTTCTCCGTTATTCGGAATACATGTTTGATACGGAAAATATAATAAAATGAAAGACAGCTCAAATTGGACTATTCCTTTCTGGAGTTTTAGGGGGTAAGAAATATTACTATGATGGTTCGACACTCCTCACCCCCTCTCTAAGCGGGTGGCTGCTATACAAATGAGACACAAAATTTTGCATAGCTCGAGAACTATCAAACAAATGGAGCAAAACTTGGCATGTGAGGGTTTTTGGGTACGAGAAATGTTTTTTCGATGGTATGACATACCTACCTCCATTTCTGAGACGAACCAGCCCAGGAGGCTGAAAGTCTCAAAAATAAAGAAAAAGAAAAAAAGAGAAAAATACCTACCTCCACTGAAGGAGGGGGGGGAGCGGTTTGGTACTATACTAACAAAACACAAACTTAACAAGCATAATTCAAGAATGTTACCGACCAATGATGCAACAGGGAGGGCAATTCAATTTTTGTTTAATTAAATTTAGTAATTGTTCAGAAATTGTGCACCCGTGGCCGAGTGGTTAGCGTCATAACTAACATGCCGGGTGTTCGGGTTCGATTCCCGTTCTGATCGGGGGAATTTTTCGTCAAAGAAATTTCCTCCGACTTGCACTGTGATCACGCGTATTCTAGAGCTTGCCACCCAGAATGCATTCAAGGCGTGTTATTTGGCATAGAAATTTTAACGAAGTACTAATAAAAATGACGCAAGTAATACTACGTTGAGACGGCGAAGTTCCTCTAGGAACGTTAGTGCCATTGAAGAAGAAGAAATGTTCAGAAATAGTCTTTAAGTAAATTAATTGTTTTGTTCATTGTTGGCTGGCTCATTAATAAGATTGTCGTTAAATGTAAATTTTTTGTATGAATTGATGATTGTAATAACTAACCTTAGTTTTAAGTGTATATTGTACTAACCCAACTTTGTAATTTGCCACGATCGAAAGCCCCCTTGAGTAACATCGGCGGACAAGCTGATGGTGTTCCGGAAGTAGGAGAGAGAGAGGAAGGAATGAGATAGAGGAATATTTGGGAGAGAAAGGATTGAGAGAGGAGAGTAGACGGAAAAAGGAAGAAGGATCAAGGTTTCGTGGAGGGAAATGAAAAAGGCCTCGGCCACTTTAGCTGGAGTCTGGAAACGAAGAACAACTATACGAAGATAGTGAAGTAAACGCTGTTAGAAAGTTTATATTTACAGTGAGTGTTATACTCCTGGGTGTGTGACAAAGAAAACAGGGACGCTCCGGTTCACGCCACACTGTTTCCAAGCGTGCCCCCGGATTAGGAAACCTCCAGCCGCCCGTGCACTGGTTAAGCGCTGCAGTTAATCCAGCGATTTCTACAACAGAACCGCAATTCGCTGTCAAATCCGTCTGTGGTATCACAGTTCAACCCACGACCAAGGTACGTGCCGAAAGTCTCTCCTCTCTCTCCGTTTCATCAACCATCAACCACGTGTTCATCGAAGGGCCCCAACGGTCGACGAACGGGCCGCAACGAAGAAATTATTGAATAAAAATTGTAAATTGTAAATGATTTAGTAGTTTTCACATATTTTTCCATTTCGAACCAGCCCTTTTGAACTTCTCTTTCGGTTGTGGTAGTGTCGTGGTAGTGGGCGGTTATGGAGTAATCCAAAACTTTCAAGAATTAATAGAGCAAATGGAACCAAAATTAGAATGTGAGCATTTAATAGTAGAAGAAATGTTTTTATGATGGTTTGACACCCCTCCCTTCTCTGGAAGAATAAGGAGGACAAACATATTAACAGCTAAATATGATAATCTAAAATATTCGGAAAACTCTGAAAGAAAATAAGAAAATTCGAAAAATTGAACTCCCAAATGTTCTACAATTACATCGTGATAAGCGATTTTAGTCCATTTGATGTTTGCGATTATGAAATTGATCTGTGTTCGAAAGTGGAAATGGATTTTCAGGTGGAAAAACCCTATGTATTCTAACTATATAAATAACTAGCTGACCCGGCAAACTTCGTCCCGCCCAAAATTTGTTTTTTTTGTTATCAATACCTTCAAACACTCACGTTTTCTTATTAAGCGCAAGTTCATGAGCCCAATCGCAGAACTGTTCATTGATTGATCTTCTAATCGACCCCGTTAAATTTACCTTTTACTAAAAAAAATCCTTATACTTCTATCAAAACTCATCATTATAATTTCAGATTATTTTGAGACACAATTCTCGTTCAAGATTTTTCAACCACTTGCAAATAACATATTTCTTCGTTACATGTAATAAATGTTTGATACAGAAAATATGATAGAATAAAGACAGACCCCTCCCCTCTTCGCCACTTAGAGAGGGGGTGGAGTGTCTATTCACCATAGAAACGTTTCATGGCCCCTAAAATCTTCACATGCCAAATTTGGCTCCATTTGCTTGATTAATTTTCGAGTTATGCAGAAATTTGTTTTTCATTTGTCGGTCAAGGATTTTTTCGGGTAGGAAATTTTCTTGACATGCCTTGAGATAAGTAATGGGCCTGAAGTATCGGCTAGAGTTGGGCTTGGGTTTGCTCAGCTGCTTGAACTCGGAAACGATCGCATCGTGGCTTCCCTTGTAAATTCTTGGCTAATACTGACATAGGTATTGGGTTCAATTCCCGATCGGTCTAGGGTCTTCGCGGGTTGGAAATTCCCTCGACATGCCATGGAATAAATACGTTCATATAATGCCTTAAATTGTTCTTTCGACTAGTAATCTATGCCTGCGAGATAACCAGTCCGTCTTCTTTTCAATCTAGCTTGCCTACTGGTTAGTTGATGAAGAAAATGTAAATACCGTAATATAATTATTATCAATAAGATAACTCGTTCCGTTCAAACCTTTGCAGGGGAAAGAGGTGGGACCATCATCATTTATATATTTGTATGACAGCCCGCCCTAAGAGAGGGGGAGGAGTGTCGAACTACCATAGAAAACATTTATTGCATCCTAAAACCTCCACATGCCAAATTTGGTTTCGTTTGCTTGATTAGTTCTCGAATTATGCAGAAATGTGTGTTTCATTAGTATGGCAGCCCCCCTTAGAGAGGAGGGTGGAGTGTCTAATCACCATAGAAACATTTATTACAAACCTCTATATGCCTAATTTGGTTTCATTTGCTTGATTAATTATCGAGTAATGCAGAAATTTGTGTTTCATTTGTATGGCAGACACCTGTAAACATGCACAAACACGTGCGCACGCAAACGCAGGTGCACAGGTGCGCACGCACCTGTACACACTCGCATACACGCACACACATGCACGCACGCAAAAAAAACACGCACATGCACGTTCACGCACCACAGTTTATGGTGGTGCACAAGCGTCACTTTACCGTGTCTTCGGGGATATTCCGATCTTTTTTTCATCAATCCAAAGTGAAAATTTATCATTTGTTGTCGGTAGCGACATATTTGACATTTCGACATTTCGACATTTCGCCATATTTTAGTATCTCATGATACATCATACTCTCCTGGTCACACCACACACAGAGCACCGTCTTTCGGTCGAAATGATTTGGCTTTGCAGTGGATGGTCCAGCTTCAGCATGTGAGAGCCACAATTGCTTGCGCTTAGGATTTGCATGTACCTGCAAAGACGATTTACCAAAGCCCCTCGGTTTTATAGTCCTGTTGGGACATACAACCCATCTACCAACATCTGAAACATCAATCGCACAATACAACTAGAACAACTCGGGTAAAGGGTGACATTTCGTATGACTTTGAACTACTTCACCTTCACATTAACCGCCCCAAATTCGGCACTATCGTCAAACGCTTCGTATTCGCCTTGGATCGATTCAAACATATTTTGTGATAGTAACCAGTCGAATTGTCGTAATTCGTCAAGAAGTCGTGGATACGTTGGATGTAATCCAGGACTTATTATTCCGCTTCAGGTTCTTCGATCTCATTTTCAGCAATCAGCCTGGAAATTCGAAGAGTCGAAGTAGTAGGACTAAAACCAAAACTAATTTCGATTTGTTTCCGAATTGAAATCAACGCAACTGTTGCTGAAATATAATATACGAACATTGGGCCCTATTAAAGAAATCGAAGCAATAATAATTTTGATCGTTAGCTCTATTTTACTATTACACCCAGGTTTTTTTACGTGGTTTTTTTTTTGCGCGGTTCTTTTTTACGATGCTTTTTTACGCGGATTTTCCAATTAACGCGGTTTTTTTTCCGCGGTACTGTAAAAAAAGACCAGTGCAATATCACATCTTCCCCTCAGCTCACATTTTTCTCTAATGTTCCCTCAGAGCATATTACGGTAATTAGTGCTTGTAACGGAGCTTAGCGCTTAGTGCCGCACCTCATCACGATTCTTACGAGGATTTTGAGTGTTTTGGGCGCGTAAAAAAAACCTGGGTGTATAGATATCGAGCAAGCCGATAAAATCGACCGAGAGATTGCTATCGATGCAACTGTCATACTTTTTCGAGTTGTTTGGTTTGCAAGTTGCATATCTTTAGAGACATATTTTGTTTTAGTTTTCGTATTTTTTCGCTTAAATATATGCAATTGCAACACATGAAATTCGAGCTCGGTAAGAGATTATCTCGATTTAGAAAATACGAAATTTTGCTCTGTGTGACAGTGATATTTATATAATAGGGCCCATTGTTTTGAAGTGATCTTCAACTTAGCGCAATTTATGGATGATAATAATAATGCTTATAGAGCAACTGAAACGGTTCTTGGAGCTGTTTATTGTATTTTTGATGACAGATTGGTGACAGTTTCTTCATTTCATGCTGATAAATAGTTTGTAGTTAAAAGTGTTTTGACGATCAAAATTTGTTGCAAGCCATCCTACTATGACCATCGAGACGAGGAATACAATGTCACATGATGTAATGAACATGTACACTTGTGGCAATTTGTATAATAGAAATTCACACGTTTCCCGGGGTGCCGTTGTTTAACGTTTGCATTAAAAAAATTACTTTTTTCGGACGGTGATAAAAAATTGTAAGGGGTTGTATCTAGGACACGCCCGCATATTTTCGACATAGAACTACGAAATTCTATTATCGAATCTCACTTGTTTACCATCTCGAATATTATTGTAGAATACATCGAAATTTTTGTAATAGATTATGTTCTTCGTTACAAATAAATTTGATGAACGTCCTTTTACGTTTGATATGATGTCTAGGACAAAAGATCATTGTATTTTACATTTCCCTGTGAAATTATTGCATATCTCATAATTACGTAGTAGTAGTTATCGCTTCTTAGTTTAAAAGTACGTTTTAGGGAAACATATTCCGGTCTGCACAACGACCAGTGAGTACAAAAGCACTCAACACCAAAAAATACCCCCGACTTGCATGTATATATGCAAAGCGGATTTCCACAGGTACATCGATTTAGAAGTCTGTTTTGAGGAAACCGTGAATCGGGCCAATCAAAACTTGACAATTGGGGCCTTTATATAAGGCTTGACATTTTACAGTTATTCAATCGTTCATCTCATGAAAAATAACATTTCATTGATTGTGATAGACGCGTAGAAATATTTCCTATCAATTGATGCAAACATCTTTCCGATCTGTTATGAAATGTTCGAGTTATAAGCATTCGAAATACGGGTAGGATTAGCAAATAAATCGAGTGAACAAATGTATGGGGAAAAAGGAAGTTCTTCCCGTTTTCATGAATTTAAACCGTTTTGAGATTGGCAAATTGTAATGTAAATCTTAGAGAATTTCCGATTCGATTGGTATGCAAATCATGAGAATTCGTTCACAGTGAAAATAGTTATTAACGTTAACTTCATTTCATGAAAACGTGACCTGTTTTCTGGTTTGGCACCCTTCCTGAAAGACGTTGTTCTACGTCAAAAAAAACTAAATAGATTGAGTTTGATAAATTTCCCATGGAAGGTAATTATATTAGCTTATTTGCAAAAAAATCGAGCAGCCTTCCGGCAATTAACCGAAACATTCGCCATGGCGGACGAAAACATGCGTGTAGGCATGTTTTTGACTTCTTTCTTCGTTTTATTTATCAATTCCTTCTCAGCTTTCGCGACAAAATTGTTGGAGTAGATCTTACGCCCATCTTACGCAGGCTTGCCCAGAAATTCTCGATTGGACACAGCTGGGGAACGTTGGACAAGTTCGTCGACTTGGGTACCACATCGATATTCAACCGCTCCATCTCCACTTACGATCGCTTCGCGTAGTGGGCCGACGTCAGATCCGGCCAGAACACTGCGTCTTCGCCCTTATGGTATTGCTTGGTGAAGGACGCAACTTCCGGCAGGCACTTCATACTACAAATTTCCCCGTTCACGGCCTGTCCAGAGCTAAAGAAGAGCGGCTTTGACATCCCCTTCTCGCTGATTGTCACCCAAGCAGCACCTTCTTGGGGAACTTGGTGTGTGAAATAAACTTCCCTTCGGAGTTCGCTTCCTTCGTGGGGGAAGTAAAATACGAAGTGCCTTGCCAGTCGTTGCCATCCAAGGTGAGATAGGTCTCGTCGTTCATAATCACCGCCACGTCGCGATTCGCCGGGAAAATCGCTTTGACCATCTTACTCAGCCGCTTCCGCTGTGCCATTGCCTGCTCCGAGACCAGTGGACGGGACTTCCGCTTCCTGACATGTATGTCCATCTTCGCCAGGTACTTTTTCACTTTTTGTCCGGTTGCACCGACCTCTGTCAGATTTGCGTCTCGAACACAGTTTTAGACTGTTAGAATATGAAAGAATATTAATTGTTATTTTTTGAATACTCAATTGAATAATAATTGACCTGACCTGAACTATTCCTCACTCCACTACACCCATATCTCGTTATACGGCCACTCCTTATACGGCATTTCGTTATAACAGCCCTCTTCAATTAAGGCATGTTTTTGATTTACGGCTTAAAATGTTTCGCTATAACGGCATGAAATCGGAGTTAACAAAAAAAAGTTGATGTCAAATGTCTACAAATTGCACGAAATTTTTCGATTTTCAAAAAAACTCAAACGTTGACGGCTGTGCGAGTGTAGTTTTTCGTGGGAATCAACATTTTTAAGGTGAAGGTGGAAGCTAGCCACTGTAGTAATATAGGTAAACCCACGTGTAAAAATGGGGTAATAGTGTTCGTGAGAGAAAGGCAAAGCACACGTAAATAGATCAATTCACTTATCAGACTGTGCGGTGCTTCATTGACACGAGTCTTTGAATACATTTGAAAAAAAAAATCAATTCAATACTAAAGTAAAATGTATGAACGATATGTTCCGATGAACAAATGAAATTATAAATATATATAGAAGGTGCATTTGCATATGAAATAAAATTCTGATTATACGCGAGCGTAACATGAGCAAATTTATAACATATGCGAATTGGGGCTTCCGCATAGTAACTCGATGTTGATAATTCCTTTATATTTTCGTTGATCGTATTGTTTTCACATATTCACGTTGGAGAACCTTAACCCTTCTTCTCGTTGACCGAGGCATTTGATTGAATGTAATACTTTTCCGTTTGCTATTTTTGAAAGCATAGGCAGCCGTGGCAGTGTTCCGAGCTCTTCAATACAATTGCTAAAACTTACACTATAGACCCATTAAACGTAAAAATAATAATTGTACTGATATCAACACAATTTTATTCTATTGATTTTCATGACATGAAACGCTATGACTCAGGAATAACATGCTCTTCCGATGATGTTGTCTGGCATCAGTGTCGAAAAAATAACGATACTTTCACCAATACAAACAAACTCATTGCCGAAAATTGAAAAATGAAAATTTAACTTTCAGAGCCCTAGCTCGAGTTTTCCGGCATTTTTCACTATACAGTGCGACAGCAGATGAAAATTTAATATCTTTTGAGTAATCGATTAGAGTTTGGTTGATATTGCTTTATGGGAAGTGTGCGAAAAAGATAATTTTCTTCACACTGTTTCGCAAAATTATTAATTTTCGGGTGAGGGAGATGAAAGAAATGAGCGCCATTGTGACAGCCATTTGTGGTTAGCTTCCACCTTCACCTTCAGAAAGTCCCGTTTGAAAATTCGAAAATTCATTTTTTTCCCATACTCTAATGTATTTATCCTTTGACCTTCGACACATATTTAATGTAACAGTTCTTCCATGTTATTCTTTTATGTACAAGTATATGTACTTTTTATGTATGTATTTTTGATTTAAATGACAAAAATGCATTTTGAATGATGAATCATGTTACATATTTAATAAATTTGGAACCGATCCGATATGGATTGTATGGATTCGTATTATAATAAGTGATTTCTTATACGGCTTTTCGCTCTGCGGCCAAGGTATCGTGGAACGTATCTAGGTATGCGAGGTGGCGAGGTATGGGTGTATTATTCTATGAAAAATCTACATCAGACACAATTCTCGTTCAAAGTTTTTCTCCGCACACAAAAAACGGATTACATAGTAGTTGGTACGAAAAAGATATTTTTTTCCATATTGTCGTCCTTAAATTATGTTCATTCCATCAAAAAATACCGTTTCCATTTCCAGAAGCAAAAATACGACGGCTTAACGCCGACTTTGCAAGCGATACGATAAATTTGAATGAATAATAAATGTTTTGTGTTTTAATAATCAATTCTCGACGTCTTTTCCGACACAATGTCACCACACAAGCTAAACATCTGAACTGAAAAGTAACCCCCCATGTCAAGCTCCGCATGTTTAAGGTTAACCATGGTTCAAATAACCATGACAAAAACAACATTTCCATAATTACCTTATATTTATGACAGCGTATCAATTTGAGTATCAGATGGGTATTATGTAAATATGTTCACTTTGATCATGTGATAAAGTCTGATATTTTAGGCAAACGATCGTTCACAGCTCATAATGACCCTAAAGATGAACTTCCACGCCCCCTTTTAATCGGCTTCGGAATTTTTCATCCATTATGAGATTCGCCTCTTTTTGAAATGGATATCATCAACGAGGATAGACATAGATCTTCAGATGGGATTTGAGAACAAGTAATCCGCTACATGGTTTATGTTACGTTAAAAAATTCCAATCTAGTTTATTAAAGGCTTATTCATAATTAAATCCCATGTTGCATTTCGAGCGCCCAGCTAAAAGTGGAGAAGCAAAAGATTGAAAACCGAAACAATATTCCCACGAACTGTGTTTAACGCTATCGTCGCTAGAGGCTTCCACTGAAACATATACCGAAAACTGCATCCGGCTGCAGCCATCGGGACAACTGGTCTCTCGATGGTTCACACAAATGAATTCGCTTTTAAAACCGACCCGACGCAATCTTCTCAAGAAGTCAACAATCCTGCCCACGGACACACTCTCGAACCCGGCCGGCTAGCCGGCCTGGGAAGGGGAACACACACTTAACGCATTTGTGTAAGAAAGACTACTCAAACAATAATCAAATCCCGTGTCGACAGGTTGCGAAAAGCGACACCTTACCCGGGTATCCCTTTTTTCTTCTCATCGCACACCGTCTTGCATAAAGCAAGCATAGTTAAAATATTTACATTTCCAAGCTCGGTCTTTTCTTTCCGATCATTTACCTGTGACGAGAAGACGACCAGAAAGAAGCGACACTTATCAAACACAGCCTGATAAAGTAAATGATCCCCCAAGGCGCACACGGCACCGAAAAAAGGAAAGCAATTAGCCATCATGCCTGGCTGTGTCCGGGCTCGAGGGGACCACTCCGCAATTCAGTGCTCCTGTGGTGGGTTGGTTGCATGATGGAATCATCCGACCGCGGCTATACACTTTGATGATAATAGACGATACTTACTCGAAAGTGTCGATCCTTACAGGCTCGATTTTTTATGACTCTCTTTTCATAATCTATAAATCCGAACAATTAACGACAAATTGCTGAGGTGACATCACCCTCAAGGAATGTTTGAAAGTCTTCGATTAGTACAATAAATATTTTAGGAGACGCCCTAAAGCTGTTATTGTTTATTGGCCACATGCACAGCGAAGTTATCCTGTCTTCACCAAAGAACTGTGAACATTCCAAAAAGTCACGCGTCCTCTAAGTGCTCACGGTAGAGGCACTTTGATTGATCTGCTATGGTTATTCATTCAGATGAATAAACATTGATTCTGATTTAAACCGATCCGTACCGATCGTATGATCGTATCGGGGAAAAACTTTGACTTTGCAAATGAGACAATCAAAAACCAAGAGGCACATAAAATCCAACCGTTTTGATGCTAATGCCCGTTCGGTTCAGGCTGCCTAAGTGGCACAAATGTGCTGTCGTCACGCAGCTCTCCTTCCAATCTGCATAGAAAACACATAAATTTCTTCGGAAGCAACCTGCTTGTAGCATATTTTCGTCCAGCGACTTCATTTCCTACTCGATTAAAGTGCCATAAATGAGCGATTTATTCACGCCCGCATATCAAAGCGATCATCCGAGGGTGCCAAAGCTTTTGAAAATCGTTTGAAATCTTATTTGAAAATAATCGCCCTGAATCGCTCCCCAATCCGCCGCTTTCGTTGTTTGAATGTTTTTACTCATTATGCTTCTTTGTTTTGAAATGTTTCCTTCCAGATGAACGTCAGTCAGCAAGAATATGAAACCAAATATCGAGAGTACCTGGAACGAGTCAACAGACGTAACAGCCTCCAGCGGTTGCAGCGTCAACTTGACCACGATGAGACTGATGACTACGTGGGTGCGGATAGCCTGCTAGAGAGCCGGCATCTGTTCAGCTTCCCGGATTCAGGTGAGGAATCGAAGAATGTAATTCCTTAGAATTATTTGGGAATTATTATAAAAAAAAAGGAAAAAAATTATTGAATTATAAAAATCTTAATCTTAATAATTATCTTGTAGATCGTTTGTTCGGTGTCAAAAAGTTGAGTCCTAATGAGACCCCATTCAAATGATATGAAAAACTTTGATCGTCGAAATTTTTTTGTAAGAATCGGAATAAATAATAGATTGAGATCTGAAAAATATTTTCGGCGTAAAATTCACTTCCTGTCCAAGCTGCAGAATGATTCGGCGAATTAGCAAGCTTAGAAGAGGTCAACTTTAGTAAAGGGTATGTCACATCAAATTGCATCACGGAAAAAACGCTGTAGAAATTCGCCCAGTAGACCGATCCTTTTGAGAATTTTAGACAGTAAAATAAAAACTGTTAAACAACTTTTGGCATATTCTTTTTATTCATACTTTGAGCCCAAGCCCGTATGCTCGCACCATCCTCTTTACCCCGTCCATAAGGTTCTGTACAACGTCAGGTTGTAGTTTTTTTTAAACAGAAAATCCATTTTCTCTTGAAGTCCGCCTCCGATTTGACAACTTTTGGGTTCTCCCGGAGGGCCTGCTTCATAATCGCCCAATATTTCTCTATTGGGCGAAGCTCCGGCGCGTTGGGCGGGTTCATTTCCTTTGGCACGAAGGTGACCCCGTTGGCTTCGTACCACTTCAACACGTCCTTTGAATAGTGGCACGAAACGAGATCCGGCCAGAAGATGGTCGGGCCCTCGTGCTGCTTCAATAGTGGTAGTAAGCGCTTCTGTAGGCACTCCTTAAGGTAAACCTGCCCGTTTACCGTGCCGGTCATCACGAAGGGGGCGCTCTGCTTTCCGCAAGAGCAGATCGCTTGCCACACCATGTACTTTTTGGCAAACTTGGATAGTTTCTGCTTGCGAATGTAGTATGATTTCAAACCCCGTTCCAAAGTCCATCTTAAAACTCCCAATATACAAATTATCCTTCTCCTCATAAGCAGTTGATTGTTTCAAAATAAATGACTCATGCGTGGTCACTTCAATTTACGATTCCCACGAAACATTCCTCAAGCGCAACTGCATTATTTCGTTAATTGTTTTTCTCCCACATTCGTCCATGCCAACATGCGCGGGCGATATGAATGCACCCTTACATCATGTCGCGCGCAGCTAAAGGCAATAAACCAGAAACCAAAACAAACCCAGTTCTATTCTGATTAAATACGCGACCGTACACAAAGTCGTCGTGACACTTTACGATTTCCCATGAAATCGATATGCGCGCTTATGAGCGCAGTAAGCAATTTTATTTCTTGACACCATTCACATCGAACACTGCATTCGATTGATTGGCTATTCCCCTTTGAAATCGACTTGGCTCCTCCCAATGAAACTCTCCACAAACTGTTGGCTAAGTTAGCTTAAGACACATGTAACTAGCATTAAGACAGTTCTTGTATGACACTCGACGCGGATGCACGCGTGGAGTGACGAGAAATGAATAAAACCCTTTTTGAATAAAAGTATAAAGAAAATATAAGACATGGCGACCGTGAAATTAAACCTGCAATCTTCGGAAGTGATTTATGTGAAGAATATTGAAAATAAGTACAAGGCCGCGTGTGATGAACAATATTGGTGATGTGAACAATATTATTGGCATTACAATATAAACTATATAATTACATGGCGAGTGGTAAACTTGAGTGCAATTACCGCCACAGCTCAATGGAAAAGCCAAAATAAAAGTATGAGAAGAAAAGTTAAGGAAAGGGAGAAAAATCCCCGAAGTTTGTGTAATCAACTTTAGCGCAGACTGAAAAAAAAAAATATATATGAAATATATATTTATTATGAACAACTGGACAAGCTTAAATAGTGAATATTAAGTGTCGTGCCAACAGGCGAGTGATAATTCGAACAGCAAACATTGGAACAATAGCGAAATCTAAACAAATAGTGCTGGGAGAAATTCAAAAAGTGTTACAAACAATGTGATCGGAAAAGTGCCAGAAAAGCGGTGTAATATAAATACTGACACTGAATAGGAGGGAAACAAAATAAAAAAAAAAAACTCCTTACGAAAATAATTTCAATGAAGATCAAACCAAAAGTGCTGGGAGAAAATCAACAGAGACAACTTATTTTACCATGTGAATAAAATGAAAAGTTAACCTTAATAAGGAGAAACAGCAAGAGCAGCAGCGGAAAGTGTAACGCGAAGATAAATGAACAGAAGCAGGAACATCGGAAGGCGAGACCATTGTCAGCAATAAGGAACTGACAGGCGGGACCAACAGAGAGCAGAAGGAGCTAAATCTGGAATGAAACCGACGATATGAAGTAAGCAATTGAAACTGATGTATATCAAAATAAAACGTACAGCACTTATCGAACTGAACGCATAGGCTAGAATGATTATATGTTTCTTTATGAAGTGTTCGAATTACATACCCTCGGTTACAAAGTATTTATAAAAATTATTTCCAAATAATGAGTTTTGATAATAATATATTCGGTATAGAAACAATAAATTTCGATACATTTACCAATGACTATAATGTATAATGCATAATGAAAAACAATGCATGTAATTAATTGAATATGCTTCGAGAAAGTAGAAATGGGCCTGTTTGACAAGAAAACTATTCAAAATACAGGAGACCCACAAGTAAATATCCTAAACCACGTGGAACAACACACTTTATTCCACGAAACGCAAGAGTTATTATTATGGATTATACTTGCGATTTTATTAATATTTGCTTTCATTAAACTATACAAGAATTATAAGCAGTGTGTACGTAAAGAAGCACTGAAAGCTGCACAGTCGGCACAAACTATGGCATCAATTGCCTACAGCTTTAGACTATATATGAATGGCCGCTAATAGAATAACTTAATATACAAAAATTACAGCAAAGAAATAATATCATAAGAAAATAATATAACGAAAATTATATATTATTTTTTTTAACCTCTACTTCAAAAATCTTATAAAAATGATTAAAGACGATTTTGAAGATTTTCTGAAATTATTAGCCGATGTAAGCAAAGGAAAGGGCGAAGGAGCTTTCGCACCTGATATAGTAGTATTTGGAGAAAATACTAAACTCGAATCGTATGAAGAATTACTAGACAGAATAGATGAATTACCCGGATGTGATCCGATTACGTGGCTAAAACTTCCCGGCCAGAAAGAGAGAAGACGACAAAGATTGGCCGAAGCAAAAAGGAATAGAAGGCAAATGAAAAATAATCAATAAAATAATATATATATTTTTTCGCAAATTTGTTCTTATCATTAGTCCGAAAAGATAAAATTCTGAGAATTTATGAATAAAAATGAGTCTTCCTAAATGGAACAACTCAAAGAAATTGAATCATATCTGAAAAAGGGATATCAGAATTTGAACAAAAATAAAAACAGACCAAGAACTTTATATAATATTGAAGTCAAAAGGCAACAGTTACAAGAAAACTTAGCCAAATATCGAACAATACTAAAATCTTTCGAGTATAGACTTGGAGCTTCAGTCTGGAATGACGAAGTTGAAACTTATGGTGCACTGAAACAAATATATCAGAAGGCCATCAAAATTTTAGATGAATCAGAAGTAATACAAAGGGAATACGATAGTGAACCAGAGACACTTGGTAAATCAAGTGGTTTACTAAAACCCTATAAATTAAGCACTGACGATTCACTATTGAGAGTGAAAAGTGAAATTAATTTAAAACAAAGAAAAATTAAATTTAAAATATTGACAAAAATTTTAATTTGGTATATTAAAATACACAAAGTATCCAACATGGCTCTTAATATTAAAACAGCCGCTGAATTAGCAACGCTGATACCCACTTATGACGGAAACGCAAGTGGTGTTAAATCATTTATAGACGCGGTGAACTTGGCAAAGACCATAGTTCCAATCGAAAGCAAAGCAGCCGCAATTCAAATTATACTAACAAAATTAACTGGAAAAGCGAGAAATTTATTCTCAATATCTCCAACGGATTATGACGAAATAGTCGCAAAAATCCAAACAAATTGCGAAGAGAAATCAAATTCAGACATAGCCTTAGCTAATCTGATGAATTTGAGACTCAAATCGACAAATGAAATCGAGAAATTCACTAAACAACTCGATGAATTGACAGATAAGCTCAAAGATACCTATATAAGAGAACAAATTCCCGACACAGTCGCAAGGAAAATGTCTCAAAAGGTAGCGATCAAAACACTTATCAAAGAAACACCCAACAGAGAGACCAAAATGATGCTGAAAATTGGCAAATTCGACAATTTACAAGAGGCCATCAACGTAATGGTAGAAAATGAAAAGGACAATACTGATTCAAACGCAGTCGTACTGCAGTCGATTAAGGATAGACAACCAAATCATTATAACACAAACCGAAATTTCAATTACAGAAACCCTATGGTTTATGAAAGAAATAATCAAAGAAATTATTTCCATGGAAGATATCAAGCAAGATATCCAAATAACCTCAATAGAAACCTCAACCGACAATATCCCATTAACCATCAGTATCCTACTAATAGAAATTCAATCCAAAATTCCCGACAACAACCAAATTTCAATCAAAATTTACAACAATACCCTTTTCAACGAAATTTCAATCAAAACCAAAACAGAAACGTTAACAGAAATTTCAATAGAAATAATGTACCAGCGAGAATGTACGTAGTAAATCAGCAAGACATTCCTCGACTGAATAATCATGCAAACAATAATGGATTTCACCCACAAAACGAATCAGATAATACTTGCCAAGCTATGGTACCGTTCAACAACAATATTGCAAATAATGGGAACAATCAAGCAAATACCGATTATTTTTTAGCCAACCAGTAACAATTGCTAACAGATGTCGACTAACTGAACAATTGTTACGGACAGGCATACCGATTTTGACATTAAATTTAAATGCATCAAATTTTATCCAAGTCAAAGTGCACATGACTGGAAATAAAATATGCAACTTGATCATTGACACCGGTGCAGATATTTCGTTGTTCAAAGCACGAAATATTCTCCCAAATCAACATGTAAATACTAACAATAAGATTAAATTAACCGGCATTACGGAAAATAGTGTAGAAACATTAGGTTTAACAAATACATCTTTATGCTTTAATAATACATTAACTTTAAATCACGATTTTCACCTAGTTACCGCAGACTTACCAATTACGGCTGATGGTATTCTAGGTCGAGATTTTTTAATAAATTATAAATGTTTAATAGATTATGAACATTGGCTACTTACATTTAATATAGCCAATATACAAATTTCAGTACCAATAGAAGACAACTTAAATGAAGGCTTCATGCTACCAAGTCGTAGTGAAGTTATCAGAAGGATACCATATTTAAACATTAGAGAGGATATGGTAGTCCATTCAGAAGAAATTTACCCAGGAGTTTTCTGTGGTAACACTATAATTTCACCTTTAAAGCCTTATGTAAAATTTGTAAATACTACGAATAAACCTTTGTACATACATTATTCTAAATTTAAGCCTACATTAAGTATTTTAAACGATTATTCTATTCTTAATGTAAATACCAAAAATATTAATAATAAGAGATCCGAAGAGATTTTTAAAAGCATAAACACGGACAAAATTCCTCCATATGCTAAAGATAAATTTAAAAAATTAATTAATGATTATCAAGACATATTTTGTCTTCCAGAGGAGGATGTTACTCAAAACAATTTCTATTCACAGAACATTGTTCTAAGTGATAAAGTTCCTGTATATATTCCTAATTACAAGACGATTCATGCGCAACAAACCGAAATTAATCAACAGGTAAACAAAATGTTAGAGAGTAATATAGTGGAACCTTCAGTTTCACCATACAACTCTCCTATACTTCTAGTACCGAAAAAATCCCAAAATAATGACAAAAAATGGCGTTTAGTCGTTGATTTTAGACAACTAAATAAAAAAATTTTAGCAGACAAATTTCCTCTACCAAGAATTGACGATATTTTAGATCAACTTGGCAGAGCAAAATATTTTTCAACATTAGATCTCATGTCAGGTTTTCATCAAATACCTTTGGACAATGAGTCTAGAAAATTTACGGCATTTTCAACACAAAACGGACATTATCAATATACAAGATTACCGTTTGGATTGAATATAAGTCCAAACAGTTTTCAACGTATGATGACAATTGCAATGGCTGGTTTAACCCCAGAATTAGCTTTCATTTACATCGACGATATTATAGTCGTAGGATGTTCTGTAAACCATCATATTTCAAATCTAAATCAAGTTTTTGAAAGATTAAGATATTACAATTTGAAGCTAAATGCGCAGAAATGCAAATTTTTTAGCACTGAAGTTACCTTTCTAGGTCATAAAATAACAGAATATGGCATGTTACCAGATGATTCCAAATTTTCAACTATTCAAAATTATCCAGTTCCTAAAAATGCAGACGAAGTTAGAAGATTCGTTGCATTTTGTAATTATTATCGTAAATTCGTACCAAATTTTGCATTAATAGCAAATCCCCTTAATCAACTATTGAAGAAAAATTCACAATTTATATGGACCAATAGTTGTCAAAATGCATTCAACACCCTAAGAAATTCATTAATGTCACCAAGATTATTACAATATCCAGATTTTACGAAGCAATTTATATTAACAACAGATGCTTCAGATATAGGTTGTGGAGCTGTATTGTCTCAACAAACACAACATGGAAATTTACCAATAGCTTTTGCAAGCAAAACTTTTACACCTGGTGAAAAGAATAAACCAGTGATTCTAAAAGAATTAACAGCCATACATTGGGCTATTAATTACTTCAAACCTTACCTGTACGGTAGAAAATTTTTAGTACAAACGGATCATAGACCGTTAGTTTTCTTATTCGGTATGAAAAATCCAACTTCAAAATTAACTAGAATGCGTCTTGATTTAGAAGAATATGACTTTACAATTGAATACATAGCAGGAAAATCAAATGTAGGAGCAGATGCTTTATCAAGAATAGTAACCTCCTCTGATGAATTAAAAAATTTAAATATATTAGGAGTAAGCACAAGAGCGATGACTCGTAATTCGAAAAATAATTCAAATATGAAAACATCTGATAATCAAATTTCTGTACCACGAGAAACTGATCACTTCTCTACGTACATGACAAATAATCCATCAGAAACGAAGAAATTAATTAAACTCGAAACACGCGTCGACAAATATGGAATGATATTTTATTTAAAGAAAAACAATAAAATTATTGCCCAAGTGCATCAACAAATTTTACATGGAAGTCAGACATTAGAATCTGCACTTCTGAAAATAGAAGGAACAATGATTAAAATGAACCAAAAGAAATTAGCGCTGTCGACAAAAGACGAAATATTTAAAATGATATCAATTGAAAACTTTAAAATATTAGCGAATACTCAAGTGTATTCAATAGAAATTATTATTTACAATCCACCAATGTTTTTAACAAAAATAAAAGACATCCAAAAAGTATTGAATGATTACCATAACACCCCTACAGGAGGTCACATTGGTCAACATAAGTTGTACCTTCAAATTAGAGAAGTGTATAATTGGAGCAATATGAAAAGATCGATTGCAGAATTCATCAAGGCCTGTGAATTATGCAAACGAAACAAAGTCATAAAGCATACAAAAGAAAAACAAGTAGTTACTACAACACCAAATCACCCATTCGAAAGTATTTCAATAGATACAGTTGGACCATTACCAAAAAGTAACAACAACAATAGATATGCAGTTAGTATTCAATGCGATTTAACGAAATATGTCGTATTAATTCCAGTACCTACTAAAGAAGCAAACGTAATTGCTAAAGCATTAGTAGACAATTTTATTTTAACTTACGGAACATTTTTAACCTTACGTTCTGATCAAGGAACTGAGTATAATAACGAAGTCTTTGAACAGATCTGTAAAACGCTTAAAGTTGAACAAAAATTTAGTACAGCCTATCACCCCCAGACGATTGGATCGTTAGAGAGAAATCATAGATGTTTAAATGAATATCTGAGATCTTTCGTTAACGAACATCAAACGGATTGGGATGAGTGGTTAAAATACTATACTTTCAATTATAACACAACCCCACATTCACACCATGAATTTACCCCTCATGAATTAATTTTTGGAACTAAAGCTAAATTACCACAAGAATTATTTGAAAAAGGAACTGAACCAATATATAATTTTGAACAATATAGTAAAGAACTAAAATTTAAATTACAACGATCTAATGAAATAGCAAGAACCAAATTAATTGAGCAGAAAATTCAAAGAGCAAAAAACTCAGAAAATGTCATTAATCCAATTCATTTAACAGTAAACGACAAAGTTTATCTAAAAATAGAAAACAGAAGAAAACTTGATCCATTCTATGACGGACCATATATAGTTCAAGAAATACTAGATACAAACTGCAGGATTCAGAACCCCAAAACAGAACATACACAGACAGTACACAAAAACAGATTGATAAAAATATAAAATCAAACAACATTCATTTTTAGAGAAGTTACTTCATTCGCAAAAACCAATTATATTACAATTATTTATAGAAATCTTTAGAAATATATCAAATTACCAATATTATACAAAACCACATACCATTGTTTACAATATACCAACAGCTTTGGAAAATAAAAGTTTAGAAACCTATAAAAAGTCTATAAAATATTTGTAACATTGAGAGAAGCCAAGGAATAATTAATCCATAATCTGAATACTAAGAATGATTCCATTGCATTACATCATTCTCTTAAAGAGGGATGGTGTAGTATGATTTCAAACCCCGTTCCAAAGTCCATCTTAAAACTCCCAATATACAAATTATCCTTCTCCTCATAAGCAGTTGATTGTTTCAAAATAAATGACTCATGCGTGGTCACTTCAATTTACGATTCCCACGAAACATTCCTCAAGCGCAACTGCATTATTTCGTTAATTGTTTTTCTCCCACATTCGTCCATGCCAACATGCGCGGGCGATATGAATGCACCCTTACATCATGTCGCGCGCAGCTAAAGGCAATAAACCAGAAACCAAAACAAACCCAGTTCTATTCTGATTAAATACGCGACCGTACACAAAGTCGTCGTGACACTTTACGATTTCCCATGAAATCGATATGCGCGCTTATGAGCGCAGTAAGCAATTTTATTTCTTGACACCATTCACATCGAACACTGCATTCGATTGATTGGCTATTCCCCTTTGAAATCGACTTGGCTCCTCCCAATGAAACTCTCCACAAACTGTTGGCTAAGTTAGCTTAAGACACATGTAACTAGCATTAAGACAGTTCTTGTATGACACTCGACGCGGATGCACGCGTGGAGTGACGAGAAATGAATAAAACCCTTTTTGAATAAAAGTATAAAGAAAATATAAGACACGAATCTCCTCCGGAACGCTGAATTTGTCCTTTGCGGAGAAGAACAACAGGCCCGGCAGCTGACGAAAGTCCGCTTTGACGTAGGTTTCGTCGTCCATTACCAGGCAATGCGGCTTCGTCAGCATTTCGGTGTACAGCTTCCGGGCTCGCGTCTTCCCCACCATGTTTTGCCTTTCGTCGCGGTTAGGAGCCTCCTGAACCTTGTATGTACGCAGGCCCTCCCGCTGCTTGGTCCGCTGGACGAATGAACTTGACAAATTCAGCTTATTGGCGACATCCCGGACCGAACTTCTCGGATCACGTCTAAACTGCTTAACTACGCGCTTGTGATCTTTTTCACTGACGGAGCATCCATTTTTGCCGTTCTTCACCTTCCGGACGATGGTTAGGTTCTCGAAGTATCGTTTTAGTACTCTGCTGACCGTGGATTGGACGATTCCCAGCATCTTACCGATGTCCCGATGTGACAACTCCGGATTCTCGAAATGAGTGCACAGGATTAATTCACGACGCTCTTTTTCGTTCGACGACATTTTTCAAAATTTACGAAAAATTGACAGTGAAGCATGGCCAACGTGATCTATACACTCTTATCTGATTATAAGCGAAAGCTGAAGATATAATTCCTAAAAATTAAATTTCTACAGCGTTTTTTCCGTGATGCAATTTGATGTAACACACCCTTTAGTATAAATATTTGATAAGACCTCAACAAAAATCATTAAACAATATTGAACAACCGTTTTCTCAAATAAGCTTTAACATTTCAACTGTCAAGCAAATCGGTCTAAGTGCGAAAATACGTCCAACATCTGAAAAAATAGAAGTATGGTGCAAGACACGACCGCAAAATCATCGTGGTACTACTAAATTATTGCAGACGAGAATAAACATGATAGAAATTTGCAAATGAGCTCTTTAGTACAAATATTTGGAAGTAATGAAAAGGGGCCGATGAATGAATACTTGCTCTGAGAGGAGCGAGCAATTCGCGAAGCAATAAAAATTGAATTTGAGCAAACAGTCAAATTAACTCTTAGCTCTTATATGTACTGTTGATTTTTGAACTTAATGAATATTCAAGCAGTTTTCAGTATCTCCTAGTAAATCCTCAAACCTTCCAAAAATCTCCAACGCTCTCAAAAACACAATTTTCCACCAATTTTCACCTTCTGTTTTCCATCGAGCGCCTAGCACTGGAAAATATATTTTTCACATCCGGCTTAAAATGCGCTGCAGTGCACTTTTAACCCGGAAACAATACTAGATTTCACAAAAATGAAAGATCAATCGGAAAAAGTCACCAATAAGTCTGAACCGTGACCAGAAAAAAATCAATCCAACAACCGTTCAGAAGAAATGTAATGCTACAAGTAAGCTAGAAATATTGTGGCTCTGGAAAAATATCATGGGTAAAAATGCCTCACAGAAAAAGCGTAATTTCTATTATAATTTTTTTTTTTCGTTTTCGTTCTTCGAAATTTATTCTGAGGTCAATGTAATGAGGGCAAAGTCCACTTTTAACGAGGATAAGGAATCGAGGCGGCCCTATCCTCAACGACGCGATCCGAGTCGACCGCCGACCCGCTGTCGGAAGCGGCGGTCTCTCGCACGTAAATCTGTGTTCCACTGGTTGCCCGGTTAAATATCAGAGTACCAGTAATGCAAAACAGAGGGATATTGCTTCATTATGATGCCACGACCGGAAACGATTGAGAAGCATTTCAGCTAGAGGTGGGCAAAACGGTTCATTCCAGTGAGCGGCTCAGAGCCGCTCGTTCATTGAAACGAGCCGACTCATTTGAGCGGCTCTTCTTGGAACCGCAGCTCGTGTTTGAGCCAGGACTCTTTTGAACCGAGACTCTTTCGAAAAACGGCTCTTTTTTCAATCGCGGCTTTTTTTAGCCGAGACACTTTCAAAAAGCGTCTCTGAACAGCTGCTTTTTTGAGCCGAGATTCTTTTGAATCGTGACACTTTTTTGACCCAATCTCTTTCAAAAAGCGGATCTTTTTTTGAATCGCAGCTTTTTTTTTTGATCCGAGACTCTTTGAATCGCAGCCCTTTTTTGAGCCAAGACTCTTTCGAAAAAGCGGCTCTTTTTTGAACCGCGGTTCATTTGTAAAGAACCGTGGATCGTACGCTCGTTCTGACGAACCGGTTCAAATGAGCGGCTCGTGAGCCCTCGCCCATCTCTATTTTCAGCATACGAGGGCAGTCCGATAAATACATAGCCTAGAAAAAAAAACTCCAACTTCTTTAATCCATCTAAAAAATACGTTTTCTCGAGGTCTGCAAAGTAGACCTCCATGGCGGCGATGACCTCCTCATTCGACTCCAACTTCTGCCCGGCGAGTGACTTTTTCAAGTTTGGAAACAAAAAAAAAGTTGAGGAATACGGTGGATGGGGCAGCAGTTCGTAGTGCATTTCGACCATTTTTGCGATTAGTAATCTCTCTTGCGATACTGGCACCATCGGGCGATGATGCTAAGTACTTATCGGACCGCCCTCGTATGCTTTAAGCTGGGTTCAAAATGTCGCGTTTTTGACTCGTTGACGTTGACGTTTATTTCAAAAATGTGTGTTTACATTAGGGTGCGCAATTAAGCGTAGTAAAGGTACATGAAATAAAAACATATATAATGTTTACAGGTTTCAAAAATTCTTTTTGTCTTGTCTTGGGTTTATGCGATAGCGACATCTGTACTGATTCAGAATCTATTCGAGTTTTCAGAAAGGAAGTGGGTAGGGAATCGTGTCCGCCATGGCACAACTTTTTTAAACACCCTCACTTCTCCCACGTGTAAATATTCCAAATTTGAATATTTTTTTATGTAGGACTAAGTCTTTCATTTCTGCCTTAATTATTGCCCTGAACACTTGTTTTAATAGCTTTAAAATTGCTTTGAAAACAGACTATTGAAAACACATAAATCCGTAGATAATCTAGCGCACACTTCGGAAATCAATTTAATCGTTAGGGCGATGTGAGATAAGGAAGGTCACACTCACACGCTCTCACGCCTATGAAAGCAGTTCTCTTCCTATTCCATTTCGTTTCTGCAGCTGACCTGAAAGAAACATTTTGCGAAAATCAAGATGTCGATGATAATTCGATAGAGATGGGTGCCATTGAGTATGGATTTGATACTGAAAAATACGAAATATTTTATATGATGTAGTGAATATTTCGCCGTATCGAAGAAATCATAATGATGAAAGCAGTGTTACACAATAATTTGTGTGCGATGCTGTAATCGATCGTCAATTCCAATTGTTGGGAAGGGGGTCTTATTTTTGCTGTATAATTCCGATGAGGAATCCATTCCTTCTCAAGCGTTAATAATCCTGCTCCGGAACAATGATTCTTCCAATTGTCGGGGCTTGGGGAGGGGGTACTATTAGCGCTGGGTATTCCCGAGGAGGAATCGGTTCCTCCTTTAAGCATCAATAATTCTTTTCCGGCTGAACGAAGTAGTATGATAATCACTCAATTCGAAAGACGAGATGTCTAGGAGCTATATGCTTGTTACTTATTGATTGCTAAGCCAACGTTAGTCCTACGTCCACCTCGCGATTATATCACAGATATAACCCAATTCTAGTTTTTCCGTTCAACTCCTGTTGTATTGGTAACCCGTTTTATGCCAAGCGTTCGAAGAATCGAACAGCAACTTCGATAATTTTTCGTGGCTTTGGAAAGCAACCAAATAATAAGGTTTTGACATCAAATGATAGCTTAGTCTATTAGCTACCACTTACTATCAATTTCATTCAAATTTGTATCACTTCATTGGGCATAAAAATCGGTTTCAAATAACTATGTGCGGAAACTACATAACCTCACATAACCTAACAAAAAACAAAACCATAAAAAATTTCAAAATATGTAAACTTTTCTACAATATTACTTCGATAAAAGATCATAAGATAAAAGAACCTCCTACAGGAACAAAATTGGCCAATGTTTTTGTTTGGCGCTTTTTTGATTTTTTGTCATTTTCCGGAAAACGGAAGCACGGAAAAAAATAATTATTTAATATTGGGGTTTCTGTAACGCCAATAATCAATATTACACCAATGGCTCTTGTTAAAAAAATAATATAATTTTTACAGCTTGGTCGTTAGTAGGTTAAAAGACAACAAAACAAATAACGAAATAAAGAATAGTAAAAAATATGCTTTGTTTTATTTATTCAGAGCTCGAACAAAACGTCCAAAATTTGTGCCCTTAAATATATTCGCTGTTAGTGAATAGTCTAAATAATGAATAAATGTGTTGTAATTGGTCTAACAGCGTTTTTTATTCATGAATTTGACATCTAAGACATTTCGCGAAAGGGGATCTGACACAAATTGGCACACGATCACTTTTGCGTCGCAACAGCAACAAGGATACGATAAGTGATCAGCTACCAGACAGTTTTTTGACCTATTCTATGAGATTATGCACCGAGGAATCAAATTTCAGAACAAGTTTTAGGAGGAAAATTATAACGTTATCTGAATAAACACTGATGATGATATAAATTCTTCGAAACGATTTAATTTTTTGCACCTAAAGGGTGTGTCACATCAAATTGCATCACGGAAAAAACGCTGTAGAAATTTAATTTTTAGGAATTATATCTTCAGCTTTCGCTTATAATCAGATAAGAGTGTATAGATCACGTTGGCCATGCCTCACTGTCAATTTTCCGTAAATTTGGAAAAATGTCGTCGAACGAAAAAGAGCGTCGTGAATTAATCCTGCGCACTCATTTCGAGAATCCGGAGTTGTCACATCGGGACATCGGTAAGATGCTGGGAATCGTCCAATCCACGGTCAGCAGAGTACTAAAACGATACTTCGAGAACCTAACCATCGTCCGGAAGGTGAAGAACGGCAAAAATGGATGCTCCGTCAGTGAAAAAGATCACAAGCGCGTAGTTAAGCAGTTTAGACGTGATCCGAGAAGTTCGGTCCGGGATGTCGCCAATAAGCTGAATTTGTCAAGTTCATTCGTCCAGCGCACCAAGCAGCGGGAGGGCCTGCGTACATACAAGGTTCAGGAGGCTCCTAACCGCGACGAAAGGCAAAACATGGTGGGGAAGACGCGAGCCCGGAAGCTGTACACCGAAATGCTGACGAAGCCGCATTGCCTGGTAATGGACGACGAAACCTACGTCAAAGCGGACTTTCGTCAGCTTCCGGGCCTGTTGTTCTTCTCCGCAGAGGACAAATTCAGCGTTCCGGAGGAAATTCTCAAGCAGAAACTATCCAAGTTTGCCAAAAAGTACATGGTGTGGCAAGCGATCTGCTCTTGCGGAAAGTGGAGCGCCCCCTTCGTGATGACCGGCACGGTAAACGGGCAGGTTTACCTTAAGGAGTGCCTACAGAAGCGCTTACTACCACTATTGAAGCAGCACGAGGGCCCGACCATCTTCTGGCCGGATCTCGCTTCGTGCCACTATTCAAAGGACGTGTTGGAGTGGTACGAAGCCAACGGGGTCACCTTCGGGCCAAAGGAAATGAACCCGCCCAACGCGCCGGAGCTTCGCCCAATAGAGAAATATTGGGCGATTATGAAGCAGGCCGGAAGATCCCAAAAGTTGTCAAATCGGAGGCGGACTTCAAGAGAAAATGGATTTCTGTTCAAAAAAAACTACAACCTGACGTTGTACAGAACCTTATGGACGGGGTAAAGAGGAAGGTGCGAGCATACGGGCTTGGGCTCGAAGTATGAATAAAAAGAAAATGCCAAAAGTTGTTTAATAGTTTTTGTTTTACTGTCTAAAATTTTCAAAAGGATCGGTCTACTGGGCGAATTTCTACAGCGATTTTTCCGTGATGCAATTTGATGTGACACACCCTTTATTATCGAAGAATTTATAACCAACTAGAACCAACAGATCTTGTTTCGGCGTGATTTCACAAATTTACCAAAAACTTCTGTAGCGTAACCGCTGTATATATAACACTCCTATACTCGCGCATTGGTCTGTCAGACCGAGAAATCAATAATTCGTTCATTTCTCAGAAAATATCAACACTACGACTTTGCGATTCTCTCTAGCTTCGTTATTCGTCGTTCGTCATTGTTTAGCGTATCGCATGTGTTGGTACAAAGGGGAAGTGTGCCACTTTTTTAACACTTTCGGTCTGACACACCGACGCGAGTATAGGAGTAACTTTTTTGGACAAGTGCCTTTTTTCATATTCTAGAATATTGTTGAATGAAATGTATAAATTAATGTTAGTGGCGTGGAATATTTATTGCATATAACGCATAAGATCATTACCGAACTATTCTTATTTGATTTCAGTCCCTTTCGTAACTGGATTGAACGGATCCATATATTAACTATTCGTCGTTAGATTCATTCGTTCTAAAGCAAAATATAAATGTTTGACTTTCGTATAGTTATTCGCTAAATATAATGGTCATACATATACACACTTGTGAAAGAATTTCACTTGTGGAATAATTGTAAACAGTAAACTATAAACTAATCGGTGGCTTATGCTAATTTTTAACAGATACATTTTCGGGGATATTTTTTTATAATGCACAATATCGACAAGAAAACAAGAAAAAGAAAAGGAAATTCCTAGAAATCCTTTTATATCATCTTTTCATGCCCCATCTGAAACAAGGCATTAATTCTTAGTTTACCAAGAATACAGAGACAAAGAATATTAGAAATATACAAACTTTATATTCCAGAGCCTTTGTCATCTGGTAATTATCCAGAAGGTCGTTATACATTCTTCTTTTTGATAAAAGACCCGACAAATAGGCAACAACTGCATGAAATGTAAAAAATATGTTTGTTTCGAGCATGCAGTTATGCTATGTTGTGATTCTTACTCCAATGAAACCACAATCGATTAATACGTTTTTATGTTGTTTTATAGCTCTTTATACTTTCATGAATTATATTCAGTTGCTTACTTTTAATTTATATCAGTGAAAAATTCGAATTTCGTTATTTGTGTTGGAGTATCAAAAATTACTCTGTTTTAAGGAGGCTGAATTAGATGACTATAAAAACATAATTAACGATGAAGAAAACATTTTTTTTTAGTTTTTTCAT
This sequence comes from Toxorhynchites rutilus septentrionalis, assembly GCF_029784135.1. Classification (NCBI taxonomy): domain Eukaryota; kingdom Metazoa; phylum Arthropoda; class Insecta; order Diptera; family Culicidae; genus Toxorhynchites; species Toxorhynchites rutilus. The sequence continues at coordinate 65,239,812 of NC_073745.1, forward strand.
TCAATCATACCCTCTCCTTCAAATAAACACCGATAAAGCCTGAAAAATACACAATGGCAACATTACAGAGAAGTTAAATTTTCGGTCTGTGACACCGTGCGCAAGTATACGTGTTATGATGTTGCACGCGAGTACAGGAGGGTTAATAATGCTACTTGAAAAGCGAATCTACTCAAATGCTCAAATTGTGCTTTCTTTAGTTCAACAAACAAGTCAGCAAACATTCACAGAATATTTATATTCCTTCCAGGTCACCAATTAAATCACCAGAATCTTCGGCGCAAGCGCTCCCTCAACAACAACTATGATCTGGTGTATATCCGGTTCGATATACCAACCAGAAATGCATCCACCGGTGAACTATCCGGTATCAACTCTCCCTCCATGCTCCCGGCAGCAGCTGCTGCTGCAACGCATCATCACAGCAGCCAGAATCACCATCAGCGGCACCAGCAAACGCTCACGGAGCTTCCACCAATCTCGCCCGAGAACATCGAGGAATCATCACTAAACATAATGTTAACCAGAAGGCAAAACGACGAGCGCAGCACAAATATCAATAGTAAACATCAGCAGCATTTGACACCGGCGGCCGGCGAGGATCAGCAACAGATGCACTCTCATCACGGAAGGCGCGCAGGGCGAATTAAATTCAAACATAATATTCACAATAGTGGAAGCGGTGTCACTGGTGGCCACAACGGCTTCTCTGCGGACAACGGGAGTCACAAAACTGGGAAAACTATCAATTTACACATCTATCAACTGGTTGAACCCTACGAGCGACACTGGCTGACATCGAAAACTATCGCCGTCTCTGAAATTGCACTCAACGATAAGAAGTGGTTCCAATTGGCACTGGACGAAGCTGTGCGCACGTGGCTCGATGGTTCAAGGAAGAATCTCGGATTGGAAATATACTGCGAAAATTGCTACAGCCACGATATCTTTGTCATTTATGACTCGTCCCCTTTCTTTACGAGTTATGAAGAAACGCCCGTCCTCAATGTGGTGGGAAAGCTGATCCAGCGAGAAAAACGTTCCAAAGTACAACGCTACCGGCCCACCATGGGTGACTATCTCTCCCCACCGAAGTCAACCTCTTGCACGACCAGCAACAAACGTTGCTGTCGCCATCCGCTGCTGGTGGACTTCCGTGACATTGACGGATTCGATTTCATCATTCAGCCAAAAATTTTCGACGCCGGTTTCTGCCGAGGTCGATGCCCACTGAAATTCAACCCCGCTAGTCATCACGCCATGCTGCAGAGCCTCCTGCACGAGCACGCCAAGTATGAGGTCCCGAAGCCGTGCTGCGCTCCGTCCCGCCTGGACCACATCGACGTTCTGTATGCCGATCCGAAGAATACTCAACGATTGAAGGTGGCCACCTGGAGTAACTGGCGGGTTACGGAGTGTGCCTGCTCGTGATTCACACGCACCGGATACAACGAACGCAGATGAAATGCTTGCATTTATGAACCCTGAACCCCCGAAAATCCTAGAGATGAAAACGAAAGTATTATTTGCGACAAACAAAACGTGTAGTTTTTTAAGTAACAGGAAACCAAAATTTACGCCGAAGGAAGCAAGTGCTACTACATTTTTTTTTTTGCTTTTCGGGTTGAACGACGCTACGAGAAAATCTCAGTATAGAACACAGGTCCATACAAGTTAGTTCGAATGTCAATTGTTCCCAGACTTTGTAGCAAGTAGCAATATGATTTTATTTATACATTATTTATTTGTAGAAAGTACTGATACCTTTTTAAGATTAATTTTAGCACTAGGCGTAAGCTTTTCTCTCTGCAGAGAAATCATAACGAAACTAGGAAAATTTTACTGCACAAAAACATGGATAACTCAATGTTGGCCAAAGGAACGAATCACTGAATAGCAGAAAGGCGTGAGTCGATTCTATAGATTATATTTATTACTTTTTCCGTCTCTTGTACTTTCTCTTGATTACTGAGCGATCTTCGTAGGGTATTTGTGTTAACGCTAATATATATATATTTTGTAACAATTTTTTTTGCAATACAAACAAGCCAGAACAGACCTACTTATTTTGTGAAGCCTTCCCAAGAAACGAAACCATATGAAAGAATAAAAAGAACGATGTTTATGAAGCGAGAAATGTCCAGTAGCAAAAATGATACGTTTGATCTTTATTGAAATCCGAAAATTCAGGTCTTATATCATACAATATGTGCAATGAACTAGCGTGGTTCTAAAAATTTTATTTTCTACCTCAGATAACCATAAGCATTGAAACAATTACTTACTTTTCAAACAGAGGTTTTTTGATCGCGACTGGTGATGTCCGGTAATCACTCGATTGAAGGATGTACCACATCAAATTCCATCACGAAAAAAAATACCTTGTTGACCGATCCTTTTCAAACTATCAGACAATAAAATATAACCCAATAGTAAGCTGTTGGCATATTTATTTTATTCAACTTCAATACCATAACCGTATGCTTGCACCTTACGCTCAACTTCACATCATAATTTATTTATTTATTTATCTTCGACACAAAATCGTACAGACGTTTTCATTTATTAAGTCTAAGGGACTGTCCACGTGGACAGAAAAAGCATTTAGACACCCCCCCCCCTTCCCCTCCGTGGACAAGTGTGGACATTCCTTATACCCCTCCCTCTGTTGTCCACGTGGTCATTCCTCGGGATTTGAGGAAAAAATCAAGAAATTCTATTTTTTTCGCTTAAATTTCATTTCAAGTTTGTTTCTGTTTTCTATTCCATATTTTGTTGATAAAAATTATAGCCTTCCCACTCTACATTATTGTGCCAGATTGGTCCCAACAAATGGTGTCGACAACGATGCCAATGTCGTGCCATTTTGCAATGATTTTATCGACCTATCCTTCGTATTTGACAACTAATTACGAGCCAACGTTGGCACCAACCTGGCACCACGTCGGTCTATTGCCAAACTGCTCGTCCCTCATTATAGCTCTAATCGATCTAAAGAAAATCATACAAAATATAAAAATGAAAATGTTTACAAATATTTATTTAGGTTATACATTCAAAACATTGGTACATTATTTTCTTCTCTAGCACTGTATAAGAATCCGCTATACGGATTGAGAATTATTTGTTGTGAGCTATCTAAAGATAAACGGTCCCCGATACTAAAATTGAGTAATAACAAGTAAGAAATAAACTTTGAAATAAAGGAATGTTCCCCCATAGCATTTCCGTCCGGTCCATTACAACCGTTCCCAGCATCAAGGTTTACTTTTTCGGTGCAGTTTGCGAATTCGTACTGGTTTTCTTCTGATATCGAGATGGTAGTTAATCATCACTGCTGGCATTTCGTATATAATCCGTCATTATATCATCACCAGTGAAATTCTGACAGCTGCAAATTTCTCCATCGGAACATTCGTCACACCCGCGCTCTACAACGGAAGCAGCAACACCTAATTCTTATGGCATCAACCATAATATGAGTTTGTTTCTGGAATAGAATTAAGAAAATAGTATTTACATCATATATATATATATATATATATATATATATATATATATATATAAATTAAAGCTAGTCATAGAAGTTAATTTTAGCGATATGCGTTGACCTGAGTTCATCGGCAATACTTCACCGGAGCTGTAAACATGGGTTGGAAAGTAGTCGGAAACATAATGCACATCATCATTACCTTCATCATCCAATAACATTTTATAATATACGAATCCTAATTTTGTCTCATTTTGTCTCAACAAGATTGAACGTTTTTTGTGGAATTAAAATAGGAGTTGATTACACATATTCTATGAGTACAAAATAAAAACTATCCATACTTACGAATTTGATTCTCGATCCATTCTCTGTTGTGTTTTGAATGACAGTTTAGAGAGAAAAAAAGAGAGAGAGAGAGAGAGAGAGAGAGAGAGAGAAAAACAATCTCTGCAGTGATTCCGTTTGGCTCAGTACAAGTACTCACGATAGCTGCAACTATAGGCAGTGCTGCTTGCGGGTGCAGGGTGGAGGTAGATTCCGGCCTTTTTGTAGCACTTTATGGCGCTCGGTCGACATTGAACCGACAACCGCTTGAAAATAATTTAGAGCGGGTTACCAATGGTAACGATTTGTCTTGAAATCTTCGATTTCTTTCAACATTGTCCGGGAGCTCATTATTTTCTTCCGAATTCCATTTACTTTATCTCCATATCCATATCAAAATATCGATTGTGAACCTACTCTCGAGTATTTTTATTAAAGCTGACTGGCTATTTGAGTTTTAAAAAAATCAGACAATTATAGAAATCGAATCGAGGATTCGATACAATCACTATCACTATCACACCGAGTAAAATCTGGAATTATAGAAATCGAGGAAAACTGCTCGATTCGTTAGCAAGCTTTCACCTCATGTCAATCCAAATCTGTAATTTAAAAAAATCATTATTGTTTTGCAAGACATTTCAGCTTTAGCATATGGTATAGAAAGTTTGGTATAGTATAGCAATAAAAAAGAAAATTGCTGATAAAAGTAACACGTACTAACATACGCTAGCAGGAATAAAAAATGTTTAGGTAGGAAATTCGTTTGATAGTAATTCAAACAATATGATAAAATTTACTTATGAAGTTGTATGTATCGTGGAAGAAACACTTACTTTCTGGCATTCTGAACCAAGACGCATTGATGGTCTCAGCGCATTAAGCTCCTCACTGAATTTCTCCCACGTTTCTCTAAACCGGGATTTTATTTGAACTGCCTCCACAAATACCTCGAGCAGTGTTTACTTTCGCTTCCATTGGTTCAACGAGTCGTTCAAACAGGTGGTGATTTGTCTGTCCACTCGTTTTCAGCCACTGAAATATGTGCTGGAAGTAAGTTCTGCATTGTAAATTATAACATAATTAATATGAATAATGTTGGATTGAACACTTACCTTGTATAGACTATTCTGGCAGCACCGTAAAACAAATACTGATCAAAACAAACGAACATGTGTTGAAAATTGCATATATTCAAGCGTTTCTGAAATGTTTCCTAAAGGAAAATATCAGGGACGCAAACCAAAACAAAATAATTCTCTGAAGATATACAACAAGTGAACCAAACAACTCGAAAAGTTCTGACACTTGCATCGATAGCTATCACTCGCTCGGTGCTGTCGAATTGCTCGATTTCTATAATAGTAAAATAGGTCTAACGAGCAAAATTCTTATCGCCTCGATTTCTATAATAGGGCCCAATGAAATCAAGCACTTTGTTTGAAAACAGAATTTTCTCGTCTAAACATCAATGACTTTCGCTTTTACAGGTTCGGTAGTGCCTGATGGCTATTATGAACCTAGTAAAAACAAAACATCTGCAGTATCATCGTGATCGATGATTTCGTTGACCTACAACCCTTAATTGATAAATCATGCTAAATATTGTCCTGAAATATTCGTGCCGATTCTAAGGAAAAAACCCAAAGCATATTTTTGTAGACATACATCTTTTCGATCATAGATGCACCGTTTTTTCCGGAATATTGCAGCATCCTTCATACAACTTGAGAATTCCATCCTCTCAGAAGTTATGCTATGCAGTAAGTTGAAGTTCTTACAAGAATATTAACAGTTAATAATCAGAAGATGCACTATCTGGTGAGTAAGGCTGGTAGAGTTTTAGAAGTGCCCGAGAAGCGTTCTGGATCGTTGATTTTAACACGTTCAACTGCTAGCAGTACTTGTTGGAATTCATCGAAACTAGTTGCTTGGTAGAAGCTCTTGATACAGATCTTCTTCCAGTCCTACCAGACCCAGCCATAACTTTCTTCAAGCGAAATCCTGCTTCGGGGTTCCATTCACTTGCTAAGATTTTTTCCAACTAGTCATTCTTGTGAATGATTTGCCCTTTACAATTTGCTACAAATATGTATTTTCGTCGCGTTTATGAAACGAATCGCAGATTGAGATAAATCCCTTCAAGTGTTTTTCGGTACAATAAACCCTTATTCCGGAATCCGGTCTAATTTGAAATTAGCACAATATTGCGTTCTTTAAGAGGGTATTCTAGTCTAGAAATTTAAAAAAATAATTTTTTTCATATTTCTTTAATTCAGACATTGAAGAATATACCATAGAAGATACTTTTAGAAAATCTCATTATTTACCAAGTTATAGCCATTTTATCTAGTACGGCCATAACAATTAACTTCAAACGCGTTTTTCTCGAAACATGTTTTTTCGAACTGGCACACGATATCTCAAGTTCTACTTATCCGATCTATGTTTATATGAATACAATCTGTATACATACATCTCTCTATCGCAAGAACCTAGAAAAAATATCATAATTTCGTAACTTTACTATTTAAAAAATAAAGAAACTTGAAAAAAATGTTTTAAACAGCATTTTTTTTTCTTCAATATTCCACCATTTTGTCAAAAAACACGTTTTTGATTTGTCCGAGGTTCAAGCGATAGTGGCATCTTTACTGATTCAGAATCTGTTCGATTTGTTTGTTTCAGATAACCAGAAGGCCTGTGTAGTGTATTGCCTACCTTGTATTAATAAACAATTGCAACACACCTATTTACTCACACCTTGTATTGCCTCACATTGTTATTCACCGAAGCATACCTTCTATATTCATATACATTGATGGGTGGGCTACGGGCTGTCATTCGGGCTACGAGCGTAGAGAAGGACGGACACAATTTTACAACTGGCGACGAGGAGAAAAAATAATTGAGGAACGAGGTAATTATGCAACCAGCAAAATATTTTCATTGTGTAAGAAAATTGCGTGGCCTTTATCACAAGGTAAAATCCAGTAGCAACTGGAAGTGGAATGTTTAGCAAACGCGAGAATTATGAAGAATTCTCCGTGGGGTCGAATTTTGCGAGAATCAGAGTGATTCTCACGGCGTTGGCGGGAATCGGAAGGATTCCTCCTGTTTGATTTGCGAGAATTGATAGAATTCTCCAGGGGGCAAAGTTCGATAGAATTTAGACATTCTCGAGGAGTGCGGAAGTTTCATGTCTTCCCTACTGTGAATGGTTCGCATCTCGACGAGAAATGTTATGGAAGAGAAAAGTTTGTTTCCTGCATAAGAGGTTATGTCATAACCAAACGAAGCCGTTCGGGATACGGCCGAATGATGTAAACACAAGACGAAAATTCGAGAATTTTCCCTGTTGTTTTTGTTTTGGCTCAAGGAAGGATTCGTCCTGTTTGACGTCGGAAGGATTCCTCCTGTTTGATTTGCGAGAATTGATAGAATTCTCCAGGGGGCAAAGTTCGATAGAATTTAGACATTCTCGAGGAGTGCGGAAGTTTCATGTCTTCCCTACTGTGAATGGTTCGCATCTCGACGAGAAATGTTATGGAAGAGAAAAGTTTGTTTCCTGCATAAGAGGTTATGTCATAACCAAACGAAGCCGTTCGGGATACGGCCGAATGATGTAAACACAAGACGAAAATTCGAGAATTTTCCCTGTTGTTTTTGTTTTGGCTCAAGCTAAATCTAGATCAGATTCACAAATCGAAGTGCAGGGAATTAGAACTGGGGCCAATTCGATGTATAGTAATTCGAATTGGAGACGCACTGATGAAGCAGACGGGCATAATTGAGATTGTGTTATCGAATACAGATGGAAGATAAAATGTTTGTCTCTCTGTGGTTTCAGATGGATGAATCACGGGCGGTTCCGGCTTTTAGATGTGATAGAATCGAAACAAGTAAACTTGCTCGAGAATGGAAGGTGTGGAAGGAGTCACTGGAGTGCTTCTTTGCGGCCTACGATATAACGGATCAGAGAGTCATGCGAGCGAAAATGCTCCATATGGGTGGTTCTGCCTTGCAGACGGTTTTCAAGAACCTGGAAGATCATGATCACGTTCCACTGGTCTCCCTGGTTCCGCGATGGTACGATGTAGCGGTTGAAAAACTCGACGCATTTTTCGAACCAAGACACCAAAACACTTCTGAGCGCAGGAAGCTCCGGCAAATAAAGCAGAATTCTGGTGAAAGATTTGCGGATTACGTCATCCGTCTTAAGCAGCAAGTTGGTGAGTGTGGATTCGAAAGATATGGAGCCGATATAGAGGAAATCCTGAAGAATATCTATCTAACGGATGCCGTTGTTGAAGGATGTTCTTCAAACGAAGTGCGCAGAATGATTCTGCTGAAGGATTTGCCTTTCAAGGATATCGAAGCATTCGGAGTTACCCAAGAAGGCGTGGACCAGCAATTGGTTGAGATTACCCAATCGGGGACTCACACGATGGATAAGGTATACAGTGCTCATTCGCAGAATCGAGACCGCCGTAGTGCTGTTAGAGATAACTCAAACAGGGTGTCGATGAAGAAATGTTACAATTGCGGTCGGCGGGGACATCTGTCAACCTCTCCAATGTGCCCGGCACGCGGTCAGCAATGCCGCAACTGTAAGAACTACGGTCATTTCGAGAAACTGTGCCGTAAGCGAAAGTCAACGCGATCAGAACCATCGCAGAAGAACCAAATCCGAGTAATTGAAAGCATCAGCAACGACAATGATCTAAATGTAGTCGTACCAGAAGACAACCCAACCCAAGTCAAAGTGTACTACGCCTTCTACTCAGGTAATGAATCAAACATGCTTACATGCAGTATCGGTGGTGTTTCTACGGAAATGTTGGTCGATTCTGGTGCTGATGCTAATTTGATTAGCGAGGTATCTTGGGTGAAAATGAAAAATAGTAGGATTTCGGTGTATTCGTCAACCAGAGGGAGCAGTCGAATTTTAAGAGCGTATGGCAGCGATATTCCATTGACCATTTTGGGAACCTTCGTTGCGGACATAACCATTGGAGAGAAGACAATTCAAGCTGAATTTCTCGTAGTCAAAGGAGGCCAACGTTGCCTTCTTGGTGACCGAACAGCGAAGCAGTTAGGTGTATTAAAGATTGGTTTGCACGTCAATCGTGTCGAGAACTCTACACAGCCGTTCAGCAATATTAGGGGTATCACGGCTTACATCCCTATGAATCCTGAAGCCATCCCAGTTTTCCAGCCAATGCGTCGCATTCCTTTGCCATTGGAACAAGCAGTTGCGAAGAAAATCGATGAATTACTGAAGCGGGATATCATCGAAATCAAGACAGGTCCAACCAGCTGGGTGTCCCCGTTGGTTATTGTAGGAAAGGCAAATGGTGAGCCTCGACTCTGTGTTGATCTCCGCCGAGTAAACGAGGCTGTTCTTCGTGAGCACCATCCGATGCCTGTTGTGGAAGATTACATTGCGCGCCTGGGAAGAGGATTGATATGGAGCAAGCTCGATATTCGCGAGGCGTTCTTGCAGGTCGAATTGGCAGAGGAATCACGTGATGTAACGACCTTCATGACCAACCGGGGGCTATTCCGGTTTAAGAGACTGCCGTTCGGCTTAGTAACGGCACCGGAGCTTTTTCAAAAAGCTATGGACGAAATACTGGCAGATTGTAGCGGCACCTATTGGTATCTCGACGACATAATTGTAGAAGGGAAGGACATCGAAGAGCACGATAATCGACTTGAGAAGGTATATTGATTTCTGACAATTTGATATTGTTTGTATTTGTTTCCCCTTTATACGAATAAAATTACTTTCTTGGATTAAACTTTTGAATTTCTTCATAAAATATACACTGAACTGTGAACTGAGTCCAGGGTTTCGATTCCAGGTTCTTTCGAGATTGAAGGACAGGGGAGTGGAGCTCAAATGGGAGAAATGCCAATTTCGGGTTACCGAACTCGAGTTCTTGGGCCATCAGATCTCCAGAAACGGGATAAGTCCTTCCGAGTCAAAAGTAGCAGCGTTGATGTCATTCCGAGAGCCTGAAAATGAAGCAGAGGTACGTAGCTTTCTCGGATTGGCCAACTACCTGAATCGATTCATTCCGCATCTTGCGACTATTGATGAACCGTTGCGCAAACTTTTGGTTAAGGGTACTAAGTTTGAATGGACTAGCAGAGAATCTGAATCTTTCCAATCCATCAAAATGGCTTTAAGTAACGTGAGTAACTTGGGGTTCTATAAAGTAGAAGATCGTACAGCTGTAGTAGCAGATGCCAGTCCCCAAGGGTTAGGAGCTATTCTACTCCAAATCAACGACGAAAATGTCCAACGTGTGATCAGTTTCGCTTTCAAATCCTTAACAGAAACGGAACGACGGTACTGTCAAACGGAAAAGGAGGCCCTAGCTGTCGTGTGGAGCGTGGAACGATTCCAATACTATCTCCTTGGCAAGAAATTTAACATCCTGACAGACTGTAAGGTTCTTGAATTGTTGTTTTCCAAGCGCTCAAAACCCTGTGCGCGAATAGAACGCTGGGTCTTGCGATTGCAAACGTTTGACTATAACATCATACACGTCTCAGGTAAAGAAAACATAGCTGATTCGCTATCTCGATTAGCTATCCAGGAACCTAAGCCATTCGATCAATCGGAGGAAATATTCGTACGCGAAGTAGCCATTCAAGCTGCTAACTGTGCTGCGTTAACTTGGAATGAGATTGTACAAGCAACAGAAATCGATGACGAAATCTCAAAAGTACTGGAAATTCTGAGGAATGGTGATATGCAGAACTTATCTGTTGAATACAGAGTAGTTGCCAATGAATTGTGCAATTTTCAAGGCGTACTGCTACGAAACGATCGGATTGTCGTACCTTTTTCATTAAGAGAAAAAGTGCTGATTACAGCTCACGAGGGTCATCCTGGCATAGTGATGATGAAAAGTCACCTAAGATCAAATGTCTGGTGGCCTAAAATGGATCAGGCAGTTGAACGATTCGTGAAGCGTTGTAGAGGTTGCGTATTAGTTGCTGCTCCCGAAGCACCAGAGCCAATGCAACGTAGTCACCTCCCTTCATCACCGTGGCAAACATTGGCACTCGATTTTTTGGGACCTCTGCCTGAGGGGCAACACCTGTTGGTTGTTGTTGACTGTTACAGTCGTTATATAGAGGTAGTTGAAATGGATACAACAACAACAACAAATGTTACGCGAGAGTTGATGACCATGTTCAGTCGGTACGGAATTCCATCGTTCTTGAAAGCCGATAATGCACCACAGATTAGTTCCGATTGTGAGGAGTTTAATGAGTTTTGTTCGACTAATGGTATCAAATTGCTGAACACAATACCGTACTGGCCTCAATCAAACGGAGAGGTTGAACGGCAAAATCGTTCGATTTTGAAGCGCCTCCGAATATCTCAGGAGCTTGGGAAAGATTGGAGAAACGAGCTACGGCTGTATCTATTAACCTATCATTCCTCGAAGCATCCAACCACAGGCAAATCACCAGCAGAGTTGATGTTCGGTCGTCAGATAAAAAGCAAGCTACCAACGATTTCGAGTTTTCTTGAAGATGAAGGAGTACGTGAGAGAGATGCTGTCATCAAAGAAAAGGGGAAAGAGTACAGTGACAGAAGAAGACAAGCAAAGGAGAGTAATATAAAAGAGGGTGATGTCGTACTTGCTAAGCGGATGCGAAAATCAAATAAACTAGACACCGAATTCACTAACGAAGAGTTTGTAATTCAGCGTAAAGAAGGTACTGATACCGTCATACAATCGAAGGCCACTGGTAAACAATATAGGCGAAGTTCAGCTCATTTAAAGAAAATTGAAGATCCAAGAACTTTCCGGAAAACTCAGGAAGACAGCTCAGAGCCTATCTCTCCGTCAGTTCAATCTGAAATCGACGGCGACAGGAGATGTGATTCCAGGGTCGAGTCAGAAAACACATCAGTCGAGGCATCCGTTTCATCCAGATCACCTGTAACAAGACGTCCGAGAAATGTACCGACGAAGTATCAAGATTATATACCGTATTAACTGTAAAGACCAAACAGATCTAAATAAATATTTAAACTTGTTTGCATTTTTAAATCAAAGGAGGGATTGTAGTGTATTGCCTACCTTGTATTAATAAACCATTGCAACACACCTATTTACTCACACCTTGTATTGCCTCACATTGTTATTCACCGAAGCATACCTTCTATATTCATATACATTGATGGGTGGGCTACGGGCTGTCATTCGGGCTACGAGCGTAGAGAAGGACGGACACAATCTTACAGCCTGGAATCGTGTACGCCATGGCATGACTTCTTTTGAACCCCCTCACTTGATCAGCTTCTAATTGTGAATATATTTTTTATCCGTTCAATTTTTGTTTTATTATTGAAAGATAGATAAACAAATAGTGATATTATGGATGGTAAAAATATTCTTCGTTTTACTTTTTCGGAGCTCGAAAAAACGTCCGAAATTTGTGTTTCTATTTCCTTAATCTGATCGAGTCAAATCCTATCGGGTTGTGCAAATGTTGGAACCTTGAAATGCAGAATGCAAAAGTTTATTTCGTTCGGATTGCGATATGTCAAATCCGATCGGGTTCCGTAATATGGGTTAATATGTAGTCCATGCATTGTAGCGTTTTTCGTGTCGTTTCGTTTCTCATGAACGGTGATTTTCGACATCTGTAGCTAATCTGCTAATTCATGTACATCAAGGATTATTCTTGATAATTGTCTCCATTTGATTGCCAGCAGTAGCAGCATGAACTTTCCAGACAACTAAAAAGAAGCGTATTACAAAAATTACCAGACATCAATGAAGAACCACATCAAGAAATAGATCTGCAGAGATACGGCCCGTACACTCATGGAAGAATTTGTTGTTCGTTTCAATGTTCAGAAATCCTTGAGAGTTCTCGAACCGCTCACGAGATTTCTCGTGTTTCGCGTTCCGTCTGTAAGGCTAGGCGCAAATTGAGAAGCGTATAGCGCTCGTAAGCGAACGCGAGACTACCAACACGATTCATACGTGCCACAAACGTAGCGTGGTGGAGCGCATATTGAGTCGCAGTTTGATGTAAATAACATGCCACTCGCATACAATGACTGATTAACACAGAGTTGCGCGATATATTTATTTACTAACACAATCACCCGACCAGTACATCCATACAGTGTCAAACCCACGGCGCTATATGATTGTTCACCAACACAACTAATACACCACAAAAACAAGCACTATATCGCGCCAAATTACTCGCGCTATACGCTTCTCAATTTGCACCTGGCCTTAGGCAAGGCGCAAATTGAGACGCATATAGCGCGAGTAACTTGGCGCGATATAGCGCCTGTTTTTGTCGCTAATGAAAACAGATAGAACGGCGCAAATTGCCCAGATGACGCGAGATGGTGGAGCGCTCGTGAGACACGACTCGCGCGACGCTGTGGCTGAACCACAGTTTCTCGTGCTGGTCATGCCGGCTGTGATGGTTGTGGTGGTGAACAATCATATAGCGTCGTGAGTCTGGCACTGTATGGTTGTGCCGGTCGGGTAGTTGTGTTAGTAAATAAATATATCGCGCAACTCTGTGTGAATCAGAAATTGTATGCGAGTGGCACGTAATCCACAGCAAACTGCGACTCAATATGCGCACCGCCACGCTACGTTTGTGGTACACATGAGTTGTGTTGGTCGTCTTGTGCTAGCTCACAAGCGCTATACGCTTCTCAATTTGCGTTTATGCCGGATTTACAATCGTTCACATTGAGCGCGATTTTTTTTCTTCAATAACGATTTTTATTCGTCAACCAATCAGAGCAAAGCGCGAAATTACCCGTGACAGTGCGAAAAAAGATAGAACTCTCCAAGCTTTTGTTGTGAAAATCGCGTTGTTTTGACAGGAGACGCTACATACATCAGCCAGGTGGAACAAGATATGCTAGATGGGAGGAATGATATATCGAAAAAAAAAATCAGCTTTATTCATATGAACCGCTTCAATACGTGAGAGCTAAGTCGATCACCTATTGCAAACATATTGCTGCATAATCATAATTATTTTTACACATTTTTGTTAATATCCTATTGAATTAGCTAGTTTTTCAATTATTAATTATTTGGAATACTTGCATTCACACATCTAACGATATAATTTTGTTCCACCAATCTAGTACGACCTTGTCCATAACAAATAATGGCAGTATGATTAGAGGGATGCAGGTTTGACAGACAGATTATGACAGATTATCGCGTAATATCGCGCACCATTGTGAAGAGCTGCTCTGAAAAATAACGCGCGTGAGTCTATCGCATGCGATTAAAAGCCTGCATTGTAAAGGAAGCATTAGCCTAACGGATGGAACACGAAATAACGCGTGTTTTCTACACTTGATGCTTAAATATACATTTCAGGAAAGAGGTTCAGTCATATGAAAAAATATGGATGTTTGACCGAGCAACACTCTTAGGTAGTTCAGTTTTTTTTATTGATGAATACTAAGTACTCAGGGCGAGCGTGAAATTAAAAAAAATCGTGTAAATAAAAAACAGATCTCATTAAATTTTGACTATTAACTTGAATGTTTTACTTTAAAAAATACTAAACGTGTCCACGTGGACATTATCAAAACCCTCTCCCCCCTCACCGTGGACAAGCGTGGACATTTTCGTAACACCAAACACCTACCTACCCCCCTTTCTTCATGAAAATCACATATAATTGAAGGTTTGTTGAAAAGCCCCACGTCTCTAGTTGCTAATACTACCATAAGCCATTGAAATTATTCAATTTTTTATGTTTTTTCACGATTTTCCTCAAAGAGGAATTATGATGCCCAGAATACGATCATGGTTTGTCCGGCTTTAGAAATCACCATTTTTGAATGAAAACATTCGAATTCTCAAGTAGATGTTGCCTTTATCATTGCTTGAGTTTACTGTCATCATATTGACCCATTCATAATTTAGGCTTTCTTCAGAATATTGTATTTTCTTGGGCATTTTGAAAGTGTTCTCCTCAACACACTCAATATAGAAAAACTTTATTTCTGCTATGCGCGAAGGACACAATAAACAAACTGCAGCGCGCCAAGCGGTTGCCATAGAAATCATGTGGACAAAACAACATTACATTTAACACTCCTATACTCGCGCATTGGTCTGTCAGACCGAGAAATCAATAATTCGTTCATTTCTCAGAAAATATCAACACTACGACTTTGCGATTCTCTCTAGCTTCGTTATTCGTCGTTCGTCATCGTTTAGCGTATCGCATGTGTTGGTACAAAAGGGAAGTGTGCCACTTTTTTAACATTTTCGGTCTGACACACCGACGCGAGTATAGGAGTAACTTTTTTGGACAAATGCCATTTTTCATATTCTAGAATATTGTTGAATGAAATGTATAAATTAATGTTAGTGGCGTGGAATATTTATTGCATATAACGCATAAGATCATTACGGAACTATTCTTATTTGATTTCAGTCCCTTTCGTAACTGGATTGAACGGATCCATATATTAACTATTCGTCGTTAGATTCATTCGTTCTAAAGCAAAATATAAATGTTTGACTTTCGTATAGTTATTCGCTAAATATAATGGTCATACATATACACACTTGTGAAAGAATTTCACTTGTGGAATAATTGTAAACAGTAAACTATAAACTAATCGGTGGCTTATGCTAATTTTTAACAGTTACATTTTCGGGGATATTTTTTTTATAATGCACAATATCGACAAGAAAACAAGAAAAAGAAAAGGAAATTCCTAGAAATCCTTTTATATCATCTTTTCATGCCCCATCTGAAACAAGGCATTAATTCTTAGTTTACCAAGAATACAGAGACAAAGCATATTAGAAATATACAAACTTTATATTCCAGAGCCTTTGTCATCTAGTAATTATCTACAATACGTTATACATTCTTCATTTGATAAAAAAAAACCCGAAAAACCCGCAACAACTGCATGAAATGTAAAAAATATATTTACTTCGAGCATGCAGTTATGCTATGTTCCGATTCTCACTCCAATGAAACCACAATCGATTAATACGTTTTTATGTTATTTTATAGCTCTTTATACTTCCATGAATTATATTCAGTTGCTTACTTTTTATTAATAACAGTGAAAAATTCGAACTTCGTTATTTTTGTTGGAGTATCAAAAATTACTCTGTTTTGATGAGGCTGGATTAGATGACTATTAAAACATAATAAAGACGAAGAAAACATATTTTTAGGAGTTTTTTCATTCAATCATACCCTCTTCTTCAAATAAATGCCAATAAAGTCTGAAAAATACACAATGGCAACATTACAGAGAAGTTTAATTTTCGGTCTGTGACACCGTGCTCAAGTATACGTGTTATGATTTTGCACGCGAGTATAGGAGGGTTAACAAGGAAGCTGCAACTCTGACTAACATCCGACCGACCGACCAAAACCGATCTGGTCAATAACCTTGGTACGATCGCCAAGACCGGAACGAAAGCATTAATGCAAGCTTTGCAAGCCGGAGCCAACATACGGAAGATTGCTAGCAACTGTTTTCATTTACAGCATGCTATCTTTGAAGATTATTATAATTAAATTGACTATTTGATAGATGTAAGCGTTAATATTTTTTATTTTCTTTATTGTTTCTTCTCTTTTTTACTCTTCGGCTCATCTTCATAGACAGATATTGCCCTAGGTTGCATTTTAGAGTAGACTGGAACAATCCAATAAGCATTTTCTTCTACATCCTTAGCATATTTGAGAAGTGTCTCACGAGGATCTTAATCATCTTCCACTCTCTTGTTCAGACCAAGATTCCTAATTACATACGACGTCAAGGTGCCTCCGGAACTGGTGACACGCCCCCTTTGTTCACTGGTAGTGGGAAAATTTGGTCATTTGGATTTATTAAGAATCAATCGATCTTTCTGCATCTTCTTCCGATGAGAGCGAGACTTCTCCTGATGGAACATCGAAAACGCGTGGGGAGTAATGACTTGGGCGCCTCCGATCACTTCCGCATATTTTCCGGCGATAGGCACGATCCGCGCAGAGCTTGACTCCTCTCATACTTCGCTTCTCATCGCACAATCCACAGATAATTCCATTTCCACACCCAAGGAAAATCTGGTTCAACTTCGGATGCCAATGAGTTCGAATGACATGTGAATCAGTAAATGGAATAATCGTTCCGAAAGTGGCTTGCGGAGAAAACCTTTGTTTTTGTTTTGATTTCACAGTTGTATGACAGCTGCGATGAAAGTTCGAAAATCACCGCCCTTTAGGATTAGTGGCGAACGGGCAGAATGCAAAATATTCGAACTCGTTCGGATTGTAAAATCCAATCAATCCAATCGCCGATCGTGAACCGGAATGAAGGTGAATATATGGATCCGCTCAATTCAGTTACAAAAGGGACTGAAATCAAATAAGAATAGTCCGGTTAGAGGCGAATGAACTGCAAAGTTTAAAGCCTCTTAAAAACAAAGAAAGAAGAAGAATAGTCCGGTAATAATCTTATGCATGAAATTCAATAAATATTCCACGGCACTAACATTAATTTATACATTTCATTCAACAATATTCTAGAATATGAAAAAAGGCACTTGTCCAAAAAAGTTAATCCTATACTCGCGTCGGTGTGTCAGACCGAAAGTGTTAAACACGTCCCCTTTGTGCTAACACATGCGATACGCTAAACGATGACGAACTACGAATAACGAAGCTAGAGAGAATCGCAAAGTCGTAGCGTTGATATTTTCTGGGAAATGAACGAATTATTGATTTCTCGGTCTGACAGACCAATGCGCGAGTATAGAAGTGTTAAAAATGAGCTTGATAAACAGCTCCTTGTTCGCTGTCCAATTTTAAGGGTTCGATGAGCGATTTATAACGAATTTTGTCGAGAGCATATGAAGAGTTAGTGATCAATTCACGCAAGAATATTTCTTTGTTCGGGTAGAACGTGTTGATGATAAGCGACATCAGCTGAGAGATCTCAGCCTTAAAGTTTCCACATCTCCGGTTGGTTGTGGCATCTGAAAAAAGATAGTAAACCTATATTATAAAATCACCCGAAATTACGCAATACTTTACATTTTCAAATGTAAGAAAATTTCGTATTTCACATCGCAAATAATCGATATTGAGAATAGGAAATATACATACCTTCGAGTCCTTTTGATCTTTTTGTAAAATATTCAAAAGTTTTACTGTAAAAGTTAAGCTTTTCAAAAACACGCTCTGGAAAAGTCTGCACTGCAAACATCTAGAACTATCAGCTAATGAAAACCATTGAGAAATATGTTTTCGTTTTGGGTTTTGCCAGAGTAAACGTCATCGCCTCCAGAGATGCCAGATGATTTTTTTAGTCTGCTACGAAAATGTTGATGTGTATAAATATCCGCCAGCTACCTTTTTAACCGTTAGAATCGCAAAGTGATGTCTAAAAACGAGGTTGTTAGCGCAGGAAACTGAACCAAACCATAGAGAAGAGAAATACCATATCCCTGCAGTCTGCAACTGAAAATATAAGTCTGCAACTAAATAGAGCTTGCGACGAAAATTAAATATCAGTAAAATTGCGAACAAGTCAGCGAATTTGGCATCCTTGCATTGATGAAAAACAAATTTCGAAATAATTCGAGGTCGAACAGATTGATAAAAGTGCTTATTCGAAGTCGAACGGGTTACAAAATGCATCATTTTGCTAATTTCAAACCCGTTCGTGTACCGGAATAGAGGTGATTAACTATTCGTCGTTAGATTCATACGTTCAAAAGCAAAATATAAATGTTTGACTTTCGTATAGTTATTCGCTAAATATAATGGTCATACATATACACACATAAAGAGAGAGTCGATGTAGAGAAATCGATGAAATCACTTACACCCCTTAGAGTTTTTTCATTCAATCTCTTTTTCAAATAAATTCCAATAAAGCCTGAAAAATACACAATGGCAACATTACAGAGGAGTTCAATTTTCGATCTGTGACACCGTGTGCGAATATACGTGTTATGATTTTGCACGCGAGTACAGGAGGGTTAAAAGAGATCTGCATGGAGGGGTACAAATTCGAATTTTAGTCACTGTGATTAAAACGACAAATCCTCTGAAAATTGTCACGACAACCTCTCTAAATTGCTTTGTACTAATTTGTTCTAATTTATTCGTTAGCTGTCAACTGAATTTCTGACCAGTCATAATTTTGAATTAGAGCACGTGAATTTCTACTGAATGTTTTAAATCAAAGAATTGTTAGTAAAACATTCCTTTTACATTGATTAATCATGTCTCATTTTATTTATCTAGACTTGCAAAAAAGAAAACTGGTAGAGACCATATCAATTCAAGAGCAGATAAATATCTACCGAAGGTAAGAAAAAAATTGCCCAAAAATGGCTGTCTAAAGTATCGTCCGAATATTTCCAACTGACTGTATTTTAAAATATGTTTGAAAAACTCGACCTTAGTTTCAAATTTTGCTTTTATTCCTCTCATCGGGTCCATATAGCAAAACTTATAAGAAGCCACTGATCATAATTGATTTGATGTACTTTGACCAACTTGGGGGATATTTACATAACAGCAGCACCAAAACGAAAATGAGGGATCTGTGCGGAATTTCTTCTCAGCGAGTGGAGGAACTGAAGGATTTCCTCGCTGACTTGAGTTCTTGGGGAGCGAATCTTACCTTCATCACAAACGGTCCGTTTCATGACGTTAGTGGACACATTTTCCAGGATCCAAACTATCAAAAAGAGTACACCAAAGAATGTCGCTACCGGCTTCAGTGCGGCATAATCGATCGGCTTGGAAAGGAGCACTACAGTGAGGTGGCTTCCAATGCAAAATTGATCCCAATCGAGCCCATATGGACGGACCCAATTACGAGAATTGCCCGAATGTATGGAACCATTCTTCGCGCCTGGGATAACACCCGACATCAGGAAGTTATCCGATATGCTAGCGAGCACGAGGCGTTCGCAATAATAACGAAGAATTTTTCACTTTTACTTTATGCTGGATCCGTGATGCCCAAGTACAGACTGTGGTCGATGGCTAACAGTAACAAGATCGGTATGACGATCGCCCAGATTGAGCCACTTGCTGTCCGGAGGACGCTTCGTCTCTCGGTCAAACAGCTACGATTGCTCGGGGTTTTCTGCGATTGGTATTACACTACACCGACGTTCAGTGGGTTTTTGGAGCGAGCGAAGATTGAAAATAGCAAAATAGGACTGTTCAAAAACCTGATTGATTACGTAAAACGTTCCGTTGGTAATCTACAGGATGATGATTATCTACGAATTGCCCACGACTTGTATGGGGAGGACAAATTCATCGACAGTTGTCATCAGTTGAAGTCCGTTTGTGAGAGCTACAACATCGTGAGTTTGCTTTGTTTGAATAATATAACTTTCACTTGAAGTCAGGATTTTTTTCTTTAGGATAACATAAAACTATCAACAGAGCAAAATAATGACATCATAAGCATGAAGTTGAAAGGGCAAGATTCTTTCAATTACGATATCTATCATGATATATGTTTCAGCTGCTCGATCACGTTCATCGATTATCGCTATTGGCTTGAACAAGGGGTCAATTTTTACGACATTGTTATGTCTATTTACCAACGCATAAGCGGTTTGATTTTACAACACCGAAACGATTCCTCTCTCAGGCGATATATTATGATTAAGCGTAATCATGATGAGCCTTTCGCGACAACGGAGTTGAAACCCGAATATCCGAAGAATTTCGAAGTACTCTCGCTCGACGACTTATTCTCTTTCAAGGAGGAAACATTGGGGCTCAATATACGTTTTTTGGAGTTTATCACCGGTCTCAAGTTCGACGAAACATCCGTGAACTTCTTCCACAGCACTGAAAATCGCAACGACTTGCATGATACCGTTACCCTACTCTTCATGGTCACGGTGAGTACTTAACGACCAGCTATACTCTGTGAGTTTTGGCAACAGCAAAATTTTGCAGTCGAAGATCATTATCCCGTTCGAGGCGGACATATTTCTACTCGCCATTCAGGAATGCCGCAAGGAGTCTAGCGAACCAAATCACCTGCCGGAAAATTTGAATCTACGAGCGTTTCATTTGTATTTTATGTACCTCAAGATGCGCGTATTGATCAAGCATTGCTTCTACGGGGCCGGATTTGACGAAACATTCATGGTAGGCGAATTGATTGTGTGCCATTTTTGGGGCTCATTATGACTAGGGTGGTTTTTTTGTAGGATGAATGTAAGCTTGATGGCACCGTGTTCCAAACAATGTTCCAGAAGTGGATCGCTCGTGGCGCAACGGATGATTTTAGTGAGGCAATTAATCGATTGGGTACCTATCGCATGCACGGATCCTGCCCCCCTCGATGAAGAGTAGAAAAAAGTATTTGTTTTATTTTTATTTCAACTGCTTTTTTAATTGTTAATTGTAATTAAAATTTAATTGGAAGCATTGTTGCTTTGGTAAGGTTGTCCTTTTTCTAGTATTTTTTATTCCTAGCGTGATTAATCATACCTGGGTTTTGTGAATAAAACTTTTCCTTTAATGGATTTCTTGCCTATGGGAAATATACTATGGGTCCTATTCTAGATGGCGAGACGAACAATTCGGCTCCGGTCACTGTCGAGTCGAGCAAAATATCCTATTCCAGTACACGAGTTTCATGGATAAAGTACTGGCAATAAATAAGAATACACTCTGTTAGTTTTAAAAATGTAGTCAAAAGGGAGACGAATTCAAAGCAGTAATCGAGATTTTATTTTTCCAGGATTATAATTGCATATCATCCTACCCAGTGAAAAGAAAGAAGTTTCGTTAAAATTTGGTTTGTTCTTCAAAATAGTGAAATGAATATTAATTGCTTATTTTGGTCTGGCAAATATAAAGAATACATATCGTGTATTTGAAACCCGTCACTGAAATACTGTCCTCCTTTGGCACAGATAACTGCCTGCAGGCGACACGGGACATGCTTTCAACCAAGTTTTTCAGATATATTGATCAATTTGTTCCTACGTCGTTGAAAGTTCCTCAAACAGCAGAGTTTTGTTGGTCATCGTGGTTTTATCCATTTTCATGAATTGACCACAGATTTTCGATCGGGTTCAGATCGCGTGGTTGTGGCGGCCAATCCATCAACTTCACACGAGATTGACGGAAGTGGAACGACGTGTGCCGTATGCTTTGGATCGTTGTATTGCTGAAAGATCCAATCCTTCGGCAAACCGATTATTCGAACTGAGTTCTTCAAATTGTGCTTAACCCTCCTGTATTCGCGTGCAAAATCATAACACGTATACTCGCGCACGGTGTCACAGACCGAAAATTGAACTTCTCTGTAATGTTGCCATTGTGTATTTTTCAGGCTTTATTAGCATTTATTTGAAGAAGAGTGTATGATTGAATGAAAAAACTAAAAAAAAATATATTTTCTTCATATTTATTATGTTTTAATAGTCATCTAATTCAGCCTCCTCAAACCAGGGTAAGTTTGATACTCTAACACAAATAAAGAAATTCGAATTATTCACTTACTTTTAATTAATAACTAAAAGTAAGCAACAGAATATAATTCATGGAAGTATAAAGACATTAAACAATATAAAAACGTATTCGGCCTTATTCTGCGTGGCGTGTGAGGTGAGATGACAATTGTCACTTATGTCACGCGATTCCACCAGGCGTATGCCGTGAGAAATCTCACTTGAATGAACTCTCACTTTATTCCCGCTCTCAAATATACGTGACGATTGTCACATGAACTGGGATTTCTAGGTGACAATCGTCGACATGTCTTGAGGTGTCGACAGTGCATGAAAACAAATGAAAAAAGGAAGAGGAATAATAAGTGTTTTTTGGGTCGTATAGAATCGATAGTAATGGTATTATATGTATCAATAAATTCAATTTATCTTCAATTTTCACAGTACGAAAGACAAATTGCAAGTAGTTTTTTTTTGTGAAAGCGGTAGTGAGTCTGTTATTCCTCAATTGGGCGAATAAGCACACCGAAATTATTTTCATTTCATGAAATCTATTTATTTTCTCTAAAATATATCTATCATATGGGTCTTGTGTTTCATCTATCTATCCGCGAGTCATCGTCACCGAACTGCATATCCATTTCAGAAGCCGTGGTATATGCCCGAGCCGGAGCCAGAGCAACAATTTAACACTGAGAGTGCAGAGAGCAGCAGCAACTACGACCAAAACAAACAAAAATGCTAAACTTTACAGGATGCAATCAACTGTTTCACCAAATCTAAATCAAATACCTGCAAATTCGGCAGAATGTCCTGATACACTAACAACAGGCCAGGTTAAATCAGATCTATAGATACGGTACTGACTGCAGCAAAACAAATATCTGACCTCTCTGAGCGAAACAAATAAAATTCTGGGATGCCAGATGTTTTTTCTCAAATATATGCGATAAAAATCTGAAATATTTGTAAATATGTGCTAATGTATGTAATGTAATGGACATACTGACCAGCTTCGTTTATCATATGGAATCAATAATGTTTTGTCACTATTTTAAATAGCCTGCAGCAGGAATAAAAGGTTATGATAAAAGTTAAATGTCTACAAATTCGTGAACACATGTGCGAATGTGGCATCTCTGATCAGATTTGGCAACCAGCAGAATGAACGCCTTGTCACTTGCTGTTCATCCTCTCACATACATCAAATGAACCTCTCACGGCATCCGAAACGACTGTAGGAATAGAGTGAGGAGAGTTGCGTGATGGTGATGTGACAATTGTCATCTCACCTCACACGCCGCGTAGAATCAGGCCGATTAATCGAGTGTGGTTTCATTGGAGTAAGAATCAGAATATAGCATAACTGCATGCCCGAAACAAACATATTTTTTTTAACTTTCATGCAGTTGTTGCGTATTTTTCGGATCTTTTATCAAAGAGAAGAATGTATAACGACCTTCTAGACAATTACCAGATGATAAATGTTCTTGAATATAAAGTTTGCATATATCTCATATTCTTTGTCTCTGTATCCTTGATAAACTAGAAATTAATGCCTTTTTTTAGATGGTGCACTGAAATCAAATAAGAATAGTCCGGTAATGATCTTATGCATTATATGCAATAAATATTCCACGCCACTAACATTAATTTATACATTTCATTCAAAAATATCCGTGGAGGCGATCCGGCGTAGTGGTAACATCCATGCCTCTCACGCTAAAGGTCACGAGTTCAATTCTCACTCCCGACATTCTTTCAAAAATGGAAGTAAAAGTGACGAACCAGCCAAATGAGTTGAAAGTCACTATAATACAGATAAAAAAAAAATTCAAAAATATTCTAGAATATGAAAAAAGGCACTTGTCCAAAAAAGTTACTCCTATACTCGCGTCGGTGTGTCAGACCGAAAGTGTTAAAAAAGTGGCACACCTCCCCTTTGTACCAACACATGCGATACGCTAAACGATGACGAACGACGAATAACGAAGCTAGAGAGAATCGTAAAGTCGTAGTGTTGATATTTTCTGAGAAATTAACGAATTATTGATTTCTCGGTCTAACAGATAAATGCGCGAGTATAGGAGTGTTAAGAATATCGATGTACTTGTCAGCACTCATAATACCATCAATCTGAATCATGTTTCCAATACCGGACCAAGTAAAAGACCCCCAGACCATGATGTTGTCGCCACCGTGTTTCACTGTCTTCTGAACGTTTTTATCAAGCAGCTCCTCTTCTCGCTTAATCCATACATTGGGTTGTTGTTTCGTTCCGAAAAGCTCGAGTTTGCTTTCGTCTAACCACATCATCTTTTTCCAGAACGATTGTGGACATATTTATTAGCGAACTCCAAACGTTTGATCTGGTAGACCTTGCGGACTAACGGTTGCCGAGATGCAAACTTGCTCCTTAATCCTTGCTGTTGAAGTTCAATCGCACTGTTCGTTCCGATATGTTCAATGATAAACTTTCTTTTATAGTTCTGCTTGTAGCTCTTGGGTTTTTTTCGCACTTCTCCGACGATTCCTGCATCATCCCGGTCGTTGTCAACCGTTTGCGTTCACGTCCTATCCGGACGCAAACTGACCCAAGCTCTTGGTACTTCCTTTCATGCTTCTGAATCGCACCAATACTTACGTTTTACTTGGCCGTTATGTTCTGATAGGATCCTTAACTATTAATTTCCGCACAGAAATTTCGATTATCATGATCTACAAGAAAAAAATTATAACAACTCGCGGAACAGTACTCAGAATAAACAAACTCAATCTGACTTTAGAGAATGATGGAACCCAAACACCGAAAACGTACAGAAATGTCATTGATATCAGTAATGACGCGCCATCTTCTACTGAATACGAATACTGTTCACCTGTATTCTTTTTTATGCCACATTCAATTTGACCATTCATTCATTCATCCATTGTGCAAATCTTATACCGCAATTCTAAAACAATATTTCTAGTTATAGCTAATGTAAAACAAACGATTCATGAGCAAAGAGAGAAAAATTTAAACAGTGGGGTTTATTCCACGCCGCGAATGACGTGAGATAACTCAAGTCACTCGTGTTACTCTATTATCTCTGACTCGTGTTACTCTATTAAAATACAAATTTCTGCATTACTCAAGAATTAATCAAGCAAACGAAACCAAATTAGGCATATGGAGGTTTTAGGGTGCAATAAATGTTTTAACGGTGGTTAGACACTCCACCCGCCTCTCTGAGGGGGGAGGAGGGCTGCCAAACAATGAAGCATACATTTCCGCATAATTCAAGAACTAATCAAGCAAACGGAACCAAATTTGGCATGTGGAAGTTTTATGGGGAAGAAACATTTCTAAGGTGGTTCGACACTCCTCTCCCCTCTCTAAGGGGGGCCTCCCATACAAATGAAACAAAAATTTCTGCATAGCTCGAGAACTAATCAAGCAAACGAAACCAAATTTGGCATGTGGAGGGTTTTGGATACAATAAATGTTCCTATGGTGGTTCTACACTCCTCCCCCTCTCTTAGTGTGGGCTGTCATACAAACGAAAAACAAATTTCTGCATAACTCAAAAACCAATCAAACAAACGGAGCCATATTTGGCATGTGAAGATTTTAGGAGACACGAAACGTTTCTGTGGTGAATAGACACTCTTCCCCTTCTCTAAGGGGGAAGAGGGGAGGGGACTGGGTTTTATTCTATCATATTTTCTGTATCAAACATTTGTTCTATGTAACGGAGAAACATGTTATTTGCAAGTGGTTGAAAAATCTTGAACGAGCCTTGTGTCTGAAAATAATCTGATATTATGAAGATGAGTTTTGGTAGAAGTACTAGGAATTTTATAGTAAAAGGTAAATTCAACGGAGTCGATTAAAAGATCAATCAATGAACAGTTCTATGAATGGACTCATGAACTTGCGCTTAGTAAGAAAACGTGAATGTTTGACAAAAAAAAATGGGCGAGACGAAGTTTGCCGGGTCAGCTAGGTGATTATAAATATACATTCTGACATATTTTAGACTACACGTAGCGATTCCGCAATAATTCCAAGAGCATGTACGAAGAATGGAGGAAAATCCTACGATGGCAAAGGGTTTGATATCTGCTGAGGCAGCGTGCACATCGAAGCCAATTTTCGCTTCGGTGTGGGTGGATACAACTGCAGCGCCTAACAGTCCTGGGCCACCAACCAAAAAATCTTTGGAATGACAGAAGGTATGGAAGTAAATTTTAATTTGGCCCGAATCGTTTTACTTTTATTTCATTACAACAGGCTCGTGGCAACATCAAAAAAGGAAGATTATTAATACAAAAAATGAGGCCGAGGCTACTGAAGAAGGTCTTAGCAAGATGTATACTTTCTCGGCCTGTAAAGAAGCTATAGTTAACTTGTTATCGCTAAACAAAACCGTTAACCACGAGGGTAATTGATGATTGCACCTACAACAGACTAGCACGAGTACATCGACGATCTTGCCTCTAAACCTGTCTAGGAAATGGAAGGCTACATAAACAGTCGGTATGCTTCAACACAAACCAATTATTTGAAGCAGCTAACCAATTCCGCCGAATGCGAATTAAAAAAATCATCATTTTAATTATATGATTAAACAGATTTTTTTATTTTTCTAACCCACCTACACAGCACACCACACTCCATTGATTTGATGGCAAAAATATGTTCATCCAGAAATGGATCTGACAAATCTATAATCATACACTTAGTTGTAAAAATATTACATTCATGAGCTTTATTTGACTTGTAAACTTTTCCCTTGTGCCCTTTTCTTTTAATTTGTTTTAAGAGAACCAAATCATTGAAATGAAACAATAATTCGAATTCCTTCAACATTAATATTTTTACTGTTGGGCTTGATTGGGCTTCAATTGAGTAAATCATTTGTTACTAACAGGTATATCCATCATTGAGCATACTAGCTACAACATAAAATAAGGATTTGAATAAATTCAATTCTGGAAACATTTGATATTTTCATATAGATATTGAATATGAGAAAAATCTTAATTTGTCGAAAGCTTAAAAAAGATGGAAAATTTGGATATTGATATTTTTTTTAGAGTTAGGGGTGCCTCAAAGCTCTCGAAGTTTTGATTTTTTGATCCTCGAAAATCTTCCAAAGGAAATTTGAAAATTCGATTTTTTTTCCATGCCAAATGATTTAAAAATGCATAAAACGTCGAGATCTGGTGTTATCTCGAAAAAAAAATTTTTGGCCGAAAATCAACCTTTCGACCCTTGGAAGATTTTCGAGGATGAAAAAATCAAAACTTTGAACGCTTTGAGGCACCCCTAAATCATGTCCGATTGCGCTAAAACTTTGCACAGATCATTTTTTTTGGGCCAATAGACAAAATGTACATGGTTTGTTTTTAAAATTCGATGATGAATTTTTTTCCATACATCCATTGCCACCCTAATGTACACGCAATAGGCCAATCAATTGATTGAAAGCAACGATACAATTTTTTTTCTCAACTTGCAACAAGAAGATTTTATGTTTACGTAATTCATGAATCGCCCCAGCTCCCTCAGATTTTTTTTTCTAATAATCAGGAAGTATATGAATGTTACGCGAAATTGAAAAATATATGAAATTGAGAATATAGAACTTGGCCTTATAAACTACGAAAATCTTATTCAATTTTTTAACACAAAATCGAGTATACATCAACAGTAATGCTTTCCTTACAATGCAGGCTTTTAATCGCATGCGATATACTCACTCGCGATATCATATTGGCAGCTCTTTACAATGGTGCGCGATATCGCGAGATGATCTGTCATAATCTGTCTGTCAAACCTGCGTCTCTCTAATCATACTGCCATTATTTGTTATGGACACGGTCGTACTAAATTGGTGGAACAAAATCATGTTGCTAGAAATGTGAAAGCAAGTATAAAACTCTAAATAATTAATAATTGAAAAACTAACGAATTCAATCAAATATTAACAAAAATGCGTAAAAATAATTATTATTATGCAGCAAAACACTTGCAATAGGTAATCGATTCAGCTCTCACTTTATGAAGCGCCTCATATGTATAGAACTGAACATTTATTTCGATATATCATTCCACCCATCAAGCATATTTTGTTCCACCTGTCTGATGTATGTAGTGTCTCTCATCAGAGCAACGCGATTTTCGCAGCCAAAGCTTGGAGAGTTCTATCTTTTTTCGCACTGTCATGGGTGATTTCGCGCTTTGCTCTGATTGGTTGACGAATAAAAATCGTTATTGAAGAAAAAAGACGGGTGGGTAATGTCGGGGACATAACCGGAGTGACGTAGGACTATATAAAGGGGACAGCTTTTGTTAAATATTTATTTTAAATATATTGTTTTATTTTCTTCTCCTACGTGAATACCTACCTATCTACCTGAAAACTGGATTAGTTTACTGTTTACTCTTTATGAATATGTTGATGGTTCTGAAAAAAACCTTTGGTGTTGTGTTTTTGCTATCACTCGATATTCCCATCTTGTTCGGTTAAACCTTCCTGTTTAGCTATTGCGTTTGCCACTCGCCACAGCTTTCACAGTTGGAAAATTTCTTCCCATCCAGCTTGTGACATGTTGTTCAGTAAATTTAATGCGACGTGCCGGAGAAACACTTTGCCACTCACTGAAACTAATTGTTGCCTTGATGTGCGCCGAACCGAAGCTGCTCTGTTCTTGATGCGGGTTTTCTGATTGTCGTGAGCAGCTTTGCAAGCCAACTCGAGCACTCCGACGGCCGAAACTCTATAATCGCTGTTAGGTATACTGGTGCTCCGGCCTCAATCCGTTCGGCCTAGTTACCCTTGCGGAGCAATCAGTGAATGCGACCAACAGGGAACTGGAGACCTGCACGGTTCGAGTGAGACTTTGCCTTTCCCTTAACTTGTCCTCCTTTGTTACGTCCACGATGCCGATTCCGTACAACCACACGGGTTTACGGTTTGAAAGAAAATAACATATTTTTTGGGGTCCGTGTGTTTTATACTCTAGCAGTACACACTCACAGGATAGAGACAAATCGGCAGACTCAGCCAAAGGGGCGAGTCCAACGAGACGAACGAATGAGCGTTAAAAGGCAGCGATGGCAAACAAATACATTCATCACGATTTGTTCGCTCGTTGGATTCACATGCAGGCTAAAAAGGGTCCTCTTCAGGATCACAAAATTATCTTCAATCTAAAGAGTTTATTGTTTTGTTATCACTCGATATTCCCATCTTGTTCGGCTAAACCTTTCTGTTTAGCGATTGCGTTTGCCACTCGCCACAGCTTTCGCAGTTGGAAAATTTCTTCCCATCCAGCTTGTGACATATTGTACAGTAAATTACATTCAATGGCTCGTCGCATTACCACCACTCAGTGTCGGATTGGAGGTAATTTTAACCTGTAATTGAACATTTTCGATGACAGTGGTACAGTGTCGACTTTCAATGTGGGGTCATAATTTGGATCTCTATGTTTACAAAAATGTCGAACTAAATATGTCGCATTACATGTCCGTCCAATTAGCTAAATGTCGAAATAATTGTAAATTACTGTACTTTCAATCTGGAAACAATTTAAGAATTGGTGAAAATTGAATAATCAGGAAAGTCCCCAACTATCAATAATCTCAGAACAACTGCCAAATTCACATACTCATCAGATCCTGGCAAATAAATTATGAAAAAATCAATTTGTGTTTTATTATTATTTTGGATATTATTGTAGAAAGCATTGAACTGTATTTTGTAAACTCTTTTTTGAAAGGTTTAATGACCCTGATAAGCGCCTTGTTTTATGGAATGGTTCCAATTTAGAAAACTTTGTACTCGTGGTTTGAAATGGAAAACCATTTCGAACGCCCTCGATACCGCCTTGTTCTGGATTTGCCACCAAAGCAGATTGTAAAAAGAACAAACTTTTTTCTTATGCTACCTGCTGCCGTTTTGCGATTGCGTTTGCCACTCGCCACTCGCTACAACTGACTGTTGTCTTGATGTCCACCGAATGTGTTCTGATCCGAATGCAGTTTTTCTTATTGTCGCGAGCAGCTTTGTCAGCTAGCTCAATCACTTCGGCGGCCGAAACTAAACACGGTTCGAGCGGGATTTTGCCTTTCCCTTCACTTTTCCTCCTTTGCCATGTCCGAACATGGCTGCTTGGGTTGGTTTGTTGATGTGTTGTGATGCGAACTGATGTGGTGTACGGTTTGAAAGAGAATGATCGTTACGGCAGCGGAGCGGGGATTTTTAAGCTGACTGGCTGGCTCGAGAATTACGCATGTGTGAGACTGCGACCAATGTTTCGTTCATATTTTTTCTTTTTCCTTTCCAATCGTGCTTCATTCTATTTCGCTGCTGCTCTGGTTGCCCGTTTTGGTCGGTTCGATTTGAGGAGCACAAAATGGACCAATCAAAAATGGGCACATAGTGCATTTTGACAATGCTTGATATTTCACAATCATTCAATTATTTATCTCAAGAAAAATGAAATGTTATTCGTTATGATAGATGCGCAGATATATTTCCTATCAATTGATGCAAAAACCTTTGCGATCTATTGAGAAATGCTCGAGTTATAAGCGTTCCAAATCTTGCATTTTTTCCTACTTGTTCAGTGCCTAGATTCCCATTTCACCCCCTATATCTTCCGGTTAGACGTAGTCCTACGTCAAAAATCGCGCTCATTGTGAAGGATTGTAAATCCGGCATAAGTGACAATATCGTTTTATATTTCTTACAGGCATTCTCGTTATGTTTATCCATTCCGTCTAGCGAAAATCAGTTCATCTGCACTCGTTCGTTCGCAAACAGTTCGCTCGCAAACACTTCGTTCTCAAACAGTTCTTTCCCATACAGTTCACTTGCAAACAGTTCACTCTCAATCAGTTCGCTATCAAACAGTTCACTCGCAAACCGTTCTTTCGGAATCAGTTCGTGGGGAGAACTACCGTTCTTTGAAAAAGAACGACCGTACGTTCACTCTTTTCGTGAACGGTTTGTCCATCTCTATTTTCCACTCTTTGTTTTGTTATGTTCACTCTCAGTCCCGAATAAAGATGATCTGAGAGTGAAATATGATTCATCGTGCAATGACACGATTGCTTGCTGCATTCTCTTCGCCATGCTTATTCCAAGCAGATACAAGAGTGATTTATAATTAGGTGTGGAGAAATGAGCGAATAAACTTTTCCATACTTGACGAATTTCATGCCAACTCGTCTTAGGGAGTTGGCAGCACAATCTCAGATAGTAGTGAAACGTTGTGAGTGTTAAGATGTGGGTCATTTAAGCAACTTTGCATACTTGAAATGTTCGAAAAAGAATTGGACTACTTTTTGGGAAAAGCCATTTTTTTATTAATGTATTACAAAAAATTATAATTCAAAAACTATGATACCTACAAAATTCTTGTCAAAGGACGAATTGTAGAAAGTTGTTTAAATTTCCACAAAAAAATACCAAAAATTTTTTGGAAAAAAATTTCGCTGACATTTTTTGTCAAAAAATATTTTAAATTTTAAAAATTAAAATTCATTTTTCTCAAAAACGTATTTTTTAAAAATTCCCAAAATATATATATATATATATATATATATATATATATATATATATATATATATATATATATATATATGAATAGCCCTTACAATTTCCAACAAGTCGACCATACATCGGAAGATGGGCACTTTTACAGGGAAAAAGTTTTTCGAACAACAACTTTTTCATGTTTTCTTTCAAAAAAATACAACTTGTCTTAATTTTGTTTAAAGTCAAGATAGCGATATAGCGTATTCGACAAAGTTTTAGACCTTGTTAAAATATAAACTTTTGTCGAAGACATCAACTTTCTGTCTTTTATAGTTTTTGGAATATAAGTCATTTTTGTATGAAGACTCCTGAAAAAAATAATGTTTTGCTCGTAACATTTTTGTGTGTAAATTCTCACGTTTGACATGTTCTTGACATGTTCCTTAATGGAAAAAAGTAGCAAAGCATGTAAATTGCGATAATTTATACATCAAAATGTTACGAATTAAACATTAACAGTTTTTTTTTCAAAGAAAAAGTTGTTATTCGAAAAACTTTTCCATGTAAATGTGCCCATCGTCCGATGTACGGAAAACTTGTTGGAAATCTTAAGGGCTATTTACATCAATTTTTTCAGAATTTTAAAAGCATATGTTTTCGAGAAAAATGAATTTAAATGTTCAAAATATTTTTTTTCAATGATTTTTTTTTCCAAGTAATTCTTTGATAATTTTTAATGAAAACCAAAAATGGCAACTTGTGGACGTATTTCATGTTCCTGCTCTTTTAGTGTCCTCTTGGTTCCAACGGCTTCAAAGGGAAAGGCTATACGAACTAAAGAATCGACTCAGCCGGCAAGTTACAACACGGAGCAACTGCGCCCATCATGCGCTATCGATATCCCTATCGTCCGCAGGCTGACGCATGGACTCTTTATGCGCTCTATCGTGCCCTTAGAAAAATCCTCGGTCGAAAACTACTAAAAAAACATTTGGTAATGCAAAATTAGTAGAATGTACAAATTTTTTGTACATATTGTCAACAAACCCGCATCCCTACCAGAGATTAGTATATTTTACTCGATAACATTAGTAAGCTTGAATATTGTCATATCTGAAAATTGGTGAGAAAAGAGAGCATTAACCATTTTCATTGTTCCCATAAGGCAATACGGAGGTATAATAAGGATATAATTCTGATACGTGCATTTTCGGCGAGAAAATGTAGCCGATATTGGGCTTCCGAATCATGGTTCTGCTTGACATATGTGTTTATTAGTACGGTCGAAAATGACTATAGATTGGTAGTATTTACCAAAAAATTCGTTATATTTACTAATTATTTCTCTCAGTGTGTACACCTCTTAAGCCGGGTTCAGACGGTGCGAGTAAGCATACGAGTCGATCTAGTCAGTTACTGCAGTGCAGCTACTCACACCGTGTGAACACATCATGCCAGTTAGTGTCATGTGTGATTCGGCGTGCGAGCTACTTCAAAGTTTTTTGAATTTACTCGCACTCGCATCCCTCAAAACGTCAAAAAACAGAATTTAGCGTTCGAATCAGGGATGCCAAATGTAAACAAATGTCTCTATTTTTAAGATATTTGAAAATATGCGAAGATATTTATAGACTTGAAAAATATTGGAAAAACAAATAAAACCCTAATAGTTTCTAAACGGAATCGTTGTTATTTTGTTTGGCACACTGGCGGGGCACGTTTTCTTATTGAGACAGTTTTATTGGGAATCTAAATATAAAATCATCATCGGGCACAATTTTCATTCAAAATTCACTCACAACTTGCAAAAAAAAGTATTGTTCTAAGAAACAGAATACATATTCGATTTGAAAAAAGTATATTTTCATTCATTATTTTAGTTTTTGAGACGTATTTATTCCTCCGGCGAATCTACTATCATTTTCATTTCACAAATTGGTACACGAAGCTGCTGTCAACGCGAAGTAAATCAAATTTTGAAAAATCTTTTAGACTGCCATTTGTAGCACCACATACTTTCGGAATTAATTAAGCTATGGATGCTTTCGAGGTTCTAAAAAATAGCGACAATAATCTGATATATATTCCATATTCCAGAAGAAAGGCACATCATTTCTAGTTTCACTCATGAGTGTATATTGGCGTTGTATTTGTGGAGCAATTAAATCCAACAGTTTTTTCACTTTTTCAGGTGTTATTTCCAACACTGCTCTGTACTCTCGGGGATCATCATCGTGGAGTTACTCCAGTATTGTATTTGTTACTCCTTTTCTTTGCATCCAATTCCTGGCCCGAATCCTTTTTTCTTTCTGCTTTTTTCGGATAGTACCCTCAGTTCAAAGAAATTCAGCACAAAGTATTTGTAAACACGGCCAGCGTGTGTCTCGCGATAAAATTTAAAATTGTGTAATGATAAATTCAACTGAAAACCTAAGCCGAAAACAGCCAATAAATAAGTTGATTTCGGATCAATCATCTGTCAAATTCGGACCTGATTGCTGTTTCTGACTATTTGATGGACATTTGAAAAATCGTCTGGCATCTCTGGTAAACCCGTACTTAGTATCTAGTTTCTTGTCAGCAGCTCACATTGTGTGAACGGACAAGGCGAGTCAACCATTTGTCAAGCGAGTTCACCGGGTCAGTAGCTGCTCGTTGTGAAGTCAGCTACTAGCAACGTATAAATGGGCCTTTACGCAGGCTGACAAGAGTTTGCTCCGCCTTGTTTCCTCCACTTGGTGGATACCCTGCATGTACGTTTCATGCGTTCGCTCGGACAGTGCTGGTCCTGTACACATTTTGGTAAAAAACTTTTGCTACGCACTGATATTTGTTTAGTACACGTTGATCAAATTTGATCTGTCAAATTTTTATCAAATCAAATCAAGTCAAATATTTGACTTCGGTCAAACAGTGTGTGAGCATCCTCAGATAAGAACATTCTAACGAATAATGTCATTTTTTGAACCACAAACTTGTTATTTAAGTTCAAGGCTCATTGAAGCTGAACGGGTTGACTCAACAAATTTTGGGAATCAAGCTCACTGAGACTTCGAGTCCACGTGTGGAATTAAAACTCTGGACAGAGCCATTTGCTTTCTTTCTGCTATTAGCTATTTGAAACGTATGTTTGGTATTTTTTGAATATATTCATCCTATGAACTTACTCATTTTATTTTTCAATCGCTTTCAGGGATTGATAAGCATGAATGGATACTTCTTCTTCCTTTACGGTCAACAGTGATTCCTGCCCTAAGCCGCCTGTATCTTTGCCATGTGTTTTTAGGTGCGATTTCAACTTGGAAGATTGTGTAAACGCTAGGGGACAATGTGGACACATATAGGGACGTTCACCTGCGAAGAAATTAACCTGTCGAATTATTCATGGTAGTGGGCCATTTTCAACCTACCCGTATGCAATCGAATGTGCACTTTAAGAGTGGAACGATCCATGAAACCTTTCGAACAATGTGGACAAGAAAAGGGGCGTTCACCTGTGAAGGAATGTTTCTGTTGAGTAATTCATTTTAGTGAAATCAGCTTACCGACCCGTATGAAATCGAGTGTGCTTTTGGAGATTGGCCCGAGACTTAAACTCTTTCGGACAACTTGAGCAAGAAAATTGGCGTTTATCTGCGAAATAAAAACTTTGCTGAATGTTTCATCGTAGTTGAACGTTCTCTAACCAACCCGTGTGTGTTCGAATGTGCGCATTCAGCGCTGAAGGATTCTTAAACGCTTTCGGGCAACGTTCGCAAGAGTAGGGGCGTTCATCTGCGAAAGAGAGCCTAGTTCAACGGTTCGTGGTCGTGGAAGATGTTTTACTAACCCGTATGAGTTTCAATGTGCAGTTTGAGCTGCCTTGGTTCCGCAAACTTTTTCGAACAATGTGGACAAGAATAGGGTCGTTCATCTGTAAAGGAAAACCTCTGCTAAATGATTCATTGTAGTAAAATCGATTCACCAACCCGTATGAAACCGAGAGTGCCTTTGGAGCGCGGAAGGATAGCTAAACGTCTTCGGACAACGTGAGCAAGAATAGGGGCGTTCATCTGCAAAGGGAAGACTTTTTCGAATTGCTCATCATAGTGAAACAATTTACACCAACCTGTATGAATTCCACTGTGCCTTTGGAGATCCCAAGAAGTCCTAAATGCTTTCGGACAATGTGGGCAAGAATAGGAAGGTTCATCTGCGAAAAAAAAACCCTACAAAATGATTCATTATCGTAAAGCATGTTCTACCAACCCGTATGAGTTCGAATGTGCTGTTTGAGCGTCGTATGGTCCACAAATGCTTTGGGACAATGTGGACAAAAATAGGAACGTTCACCTGTAAAGGTATGACTCTGCTGAATGGCTCATTCTAGTAAAACTATTTTACCAACCCTTATGCATACGAATGTGCTTCTGGAGCGTTTGAGGATGCTTTAAAGTTTTCGGACAATGTGGACAAGAATAGGGTCGTTCATCTGCATAGGAATGATACTGCTGAATGATTCATTAAAGTGAACTATCTTTTACCAACCCGTATGAGTGCGAAGGTGCTCTTTGAGAATTGTACGATGCGCAAAAGTCTTCGAACAATGTACACAAGAATAGGGACGTTCACCTGCAAATTAATGATCTTGGTGAATTATTTATTGAACACAACTTTATCAACCAACCCGTATGAGATCGGCCGTGCAGTTTGAGTCCTACTTTTGATCTAAATGTTTTCTCACACTTTCCACATTTTAACTTCTTCTGTGAACCATTCGAATTACGTTTTCGTTGTGTATTTGTTTTAGCCACCGAAATCAGTGGTATATTGTCGGCATTTTCGTCCATTTCGCTGACGAAGAATTCCTCTCTTTTTTCTTCCTTGATCTGCATTTCAGCTTCCTGTGCAATTGACGCAACGTCCGATATTGTGGCTGTTTCAAAAATATTATCACCATTCGACAGTTCGTGGTCATCAATAACTAACTCTGGCTCAATCTTGATGTCACTCGGTTCGACGCTGTGCATAATCTGAAAGCAGCACTCGGGAATGTTGTGGACGGCAATGAATTCCTGGCGACATTTGTCACACGTAGGATAACTACTCAACTGAGAAGTGATACTGCGCAATTTCTGCAGGATAGTTTTCAGCTTCTGGCCTTGATGTTGAGAGGGAACCAATGCATGATATTCCTTATTGCATGTATCAGAACAAAAACTGCATTGGTCACTGTCGAGATGAAATGTGGTTGAACATCAATACCATTTACTAGGCAATTGTCTGGTCTGGTTGAATCAGGTAAATTCGAGTTAAACATAAAGTCTCAGTCTCATACGCTTATACGCTCTTCCATGTTTTTTTTGTGATCATGAATAGATAAAGAATAATATTCAACGTGTGGAAATATATTCTGATATGGAAAAGCATGTAAACAAACGGCTTCCAGTTTCACCCTAATGGAAATGTGCCCTAATATATATCAACATGAACAGATTACCTGCCATTGTTTGCAATGGTGCAGGTTCATTAGATTTTTTTTCAATAAACTTACAGGAGGTTACTAACAAGCGCCATCCCACTCCTCCAGCAAAGTTGTAATCATTCGAACGTATTCCGAGCTCAAAACTCCTACAAAATAGAAATTTTTACGTACGCTGTTTCGGGGTGGTCGTGTATAATGTACAAATAAAACACCCACTAACGTGAATTCTAACAAATTAAAAGTATGTTTGAAAATACTTAAAACATACTGTGTACATTGAACAAAGACGTCCTTGCACTGTATTGTTTTGATTCAGTTATGCTGTTGTTTGCTTTTACGGGTGACAGCAAGCCACCAGTGAGTCAGCTGTGTTGATGTTGATAATGATCGTTAGGGATGTCCATGTTCCTAATTGACGAATTTACGTTAGAATTGCAACCAGATGTCGCAGCAAGTAAAATGATGATGTTTTGTTTTTTTTTTGTATGGAATTGGTTTGATTTGTTTTGAAAAATCAGAAATTTTCTGCAAATTTCTCGGATTCAAGTATTCTTTCTACGCTGAAAAGGATAGAAAATCATCATTTTGAATTGTTTCATTCATAGCATATGACAAATGACTCGGTAAAAGTATTATAATTTACATTTTTTTTATTAGATAAATGATGGGTGGCATTTGTTGCGCTTCAAATATTGCAGATCCTTCTCGTATCGGTCGAAACGAATCCCCTGCATAATCAATTGTATCAACCATCTTGGTGTGATATCGATTGCCATTATTCACATTATTCACAGTTTGAGCTTCTGAAATATGTCCGGAAGTTAGTACTCATAACCTATATTCACTATCAAACATAAACATTTCGAAGATTATCTATGACTTTGGTCAAATCGCGTGTTGAAACCATCATAAATATACAAAACTCCAACTTTCTTACCACATACTGACGACATTCAATGGCTGAAATGAATCTAAATTGAAATAAAATGAATAATCACCACCGAATCTTGCTTTTCAGTGGGTAAGATAAACAGACACCCTCACTTTTGTGGTTCTGAGCTCTAATGTAGATGTCGTATGAGCTGATTCAGCTTGGAGTAAATTCGTCAATACTAACAACCTAGGTAGTGCGGATTGAATCAAAACGGCTGTCTAAAAAGATCCAATTGAAATGTCAGAACAGATCCAACGATCAGGAGTGTTATTTTTCTTATGATAATCAACACTATAAAAAAGGTATTGTTATCAAAGGCAAAGGGGGTCTCCGTAGCCACATTGGTTGCGCGTTCGCTTAGCAAGCGATCGATCGTGAGTTCAAAACTCAGGGCCCTCATTGACCATCTTTATGTTGTTACAGAATAGCTACGTCCACGCAACAATCATCAGCGATGGAGATCGATCCACGGTCGAAATAAGATCGATTCATCCATACAACTGCTCTGCTCTGCCAGACACATCGGGCTACTGTTCTATAAATAACTCAACAATGATCAAACAACTGTCTCCGCTGTCCGGTGGTCCAACTGGATAATGGAAGAACAGAAAGAATACTCTTACGCCTAAATGGCTACTGTGTGAATGTACCATATGTAATGGTATAGAAGGAATACTGGCGAATGACAACTGTGTAATGTGCTAATTATAGATATGATAACCATATGACATGTACACGATTAAAATTCGGCTCTGTTACATCTAAAATGCTAATGAGCCTTAAATAAATAAATGGGATAAAAAAAAATCAAAGGCAAAAAAATTAACATTATAAAATGAATGAACTACATTTTCCGTCAATTGTTTAATTGATCATTGCATCTCTGAAAGAACATCTCATATTGCAAGGTATCAAAACCTGACAGGATATCAACAACCTACGAATAACGCTTAGTTCACTTCAAGATTTCAATGTGGGAGCAAAATTCGCCATTGGCGAATTTCGATACATAAATACATAGCAAAAGTGAAATTTTTTTTTCTAACGTCGGTGAAAACAGCCTTGCTAGTGAAGCTGACCGAATGGAATTCGCGTAACTATGATCCGGTAGTGCTGATGATGAATATAACGGTAAAGCAATCTGCACTTTTTGTTGATGATGGACGTAATCCTCCGAGTCAAATGCCGGTTTAATTGTTGGGAAGGCATTACAGTTTCTCACGAGGTTTCCTTTCCAGTTGAAACGAAACGATGTATTTCTATCAAAACGATCCTGAAAATATGTATGAAAGGTTTGCTACACTTGGTTTTCAATAATTCAAACATCGTACTTACTCCACAGATACGGGAATCCTTATTCGGAACTAGTTTTTTTGTCTCCGCAAAAATCGACCCAGTGCGTCTGTAAAAACGTTTCCAAGGGTATACAATAAAAGCTTACGCAAACATTTTCACTCGTATTCGGGCAGCCTTTCACTGAGTTATGCATTTTCAATGGCCACTTTCCCTAATATAATGTTTTTCCGAACGAAATAAAAACAAACGAAGTCACAGTCACGTAAATGTTTACTCCTGCGATTTGAAAATATTCGATAAAAAGTGGAACGAAGAGTTACCAGATGATTTTTAAAAAAGGTCTGTAAAAATATGTGAAAGTCTGTTAAAAATGTGGAAATGTCTGTAAAAGTGTGCGGATCTGTAGAAATGTCTTTCAACGTTAATTTTCACAGATTTATTAATGCTTTATACATCGAAATGCACGTAAGATTGTCTTTTGTATATTACTATATATTTTGTGTATGTATATTTTGTATATATACAGCCGTTTCATGCCAAACCGATAAAGTGGTTCTCAGATTGCGATGAAAAGTGGTGGTTTTGTTCTTTATCGCAAAACATTAGACCCATATTTTTTATTTTTTCGTTGGGGTGACCATTTCCATTTTAGTGTGGTCCGAAATTCCCACTTTTTCCCAAAACTGACATTTTCAAAAATTCATAACTTTAGAACCACTGAATATGTTTAGATTATCGACATATCTAATTGAAGCCAATGGGCTAGCCTTTTATTAAAAATATTGAGCTAGCAAAAAAAATTTCATTTCCGTAATTTCGTTTAATTTCATTTCGTATCGATTGTAGTTGTTTTTTAATGTTTTCATTGGCGCTATATTTTTTTATATTTTTCTTGAAAGCTGAGGACGTTTTACATGACATATCTCGATTTCAGAGATGCTTTTTTATTTTTTTAAGATATGTTTTTTCAAAGTTAACCGGTGATTCGAAAAATCATTTTGCCCCTTGAGAACCACTATTTCGCATTCACATGAAATGGCTGTATATATATTTCCAAATTTTCGTGAAAAGTGGTAGATTTGTCCTTTATAGCAAAATATTTGACCAGTATTTTTCCATTTTTTCATTATGGTGCTAATTCATATTTTAGGGTGGTCCGAAAAATTATTTTTTTCGCTTTTTTTTTCCAAAAATGACTTTTTCGAAAATTCATAACTTTCTAACTGCAGAACCGATTTGGATGATCGAAATATCAAATTAGATGGTATTTTTTAGAAAAATACTTGCAAAAAAATGGATTTTGTTTTTGTAATTATTGATTGTATTTGATTTTTGATGTTCTCATGGCTTCAGACTAGAGGACGCTATATTTTTTTGAAAACTGAGGTCTTTTACATAACATATCCAAAAATCAAAAATGTGATTTTTGTCATTCATGAGTTATGATTTTTCAAATTGAACCGATGGTACGATAAATCATTTTTTTGCCTTTTCTTCCAAAAATTACTTTTTCAAAAATTCATAACTTTTGAACTAATGTACCGATTTAGGTAATCGACATATTAAATTGAAGCCAATGGGCTAGTCTTATTTAAAAAATTGTTGCACTTGTGATTCCAGCCGCATATATTTAGTCTAGCTTCATAGAAGTATTG
Organism: Toxorhynchites rutilus septentrionalis; assembly: GCF_029784135.1. Taxonomy (NCBI): domain Eukaryota; kingdom Metazoa; phylum Arthropoda; class Insecta; order Diptera; family Culicidae; genus Toxorhynchites; species Toxorhynchites rutilus. Next base: position 65,281,017 of record NC_073745.1, read on the forward strand.
AACGAATACTGAAAACAACTTCAATTTGAAAATTCATAATTCAAAATCTGAAAAGACACTTCATTTGTTTCGAAATACATTACGTAAAAAAAACCCCAGCTTTCAAAAAAAAAATATTTAAAAATATAGCGCCCTCTATCTTCAATCGAAAAAACTATGGAAAACTAACACAATCAATAATTACAAAAACGAGAATCCATATTTTTCGCAAGTATGTATATTTTTTCAAAGAAGATCTATTATTGGCTTCAATTTGATATGTCGATTATATGAATCGGTTCAGTTGTTCAAAAGTTATGACTTTTTAGCATGAAATTTCGTAGTATAGTATAGTAAATGTATAGTATGTATAGAAAATGAATGCAATTTTTCATTCATCGTGAAGAATCATATCGTCTCTTTCGTCTGCAATGATGTCAGGGCAAACGTACTTATGAAATCATGAAACGTTGACGTGTACAAGATATTGTTACAAAACAAAACACCAACAGAATGCAAAAGATACTGAAGTACTGTCGTCGGCCACTGAGCGATACTAGGCTCAGATATCACTGCGGTCCGACCTATTTTGCGCACGTAACCACTGTGGTGACACCGGCAGAAACCGATAATTGAGGTTCTATCCTATCGACCACATTGTGAATTAAGCTGGGAATGTGTTTTAAGACATGTATCTTCATTTGGCAACCATCCTCTCACATGGGCGCTATTATAAGAGGGGCTTAGAATGAAAGGGGTGTAAGTGATTTGATCGATTTCTCTACATCGACTCTCTCTTTTGGTCATAACTTAGCTGCAAACTCATTCCCAGCTGTATTTGACAATGTGGAAGGTAGTTCAGAACCTCATCTATCAGATTCTATAGCAAACTCAAATTGGAACGTTTTTGCAGTTGAGTTATTAATCAAAGAAAAAGTTGACGAAGAGAAATCGATCAAGTCATTTCCACCCCTTGCATTCTGAGCCCCTCATAAATAATGTCACTACTCCATACAAACATATAGGGGCTTAGAATGCAAGGGGTGTAAGTGACTTGATCGATTTCTCTTCATGAAAAACGTGAAAAACGAATAATTTTACAGAGGCACTCGCTGACTCAAGCAAAAGTTTTCAATTTGATTCTCTCACCATCTAACGTGCAAAGTTCTCTGAAAATAGATGAGCGGAATCGAGACAGTATTTTTCCGTTTATATCGAGAATGAAATTTGCGCAGATGATAGGTGAATGTTTTCTATCTCAAATAAAGTGAGGCATAATCGGAGAATAGAGGGTGAGTTTTATCTGTGAATGAGTGTTGTTGAACGAATTTCGATGCGATTTTGCCCATACACATTTCGGTGGGATCAAAAGTCCCTCCTCAACTTACAATGCCAATTTCTTCAGACATCTTGGTTTTTACGACTGTACTGGGGAAACCACAATTCGGGCCAATCAAATCGAGGCTGTTAATCCGTTTAGATAGCGCTTGACATTTTACAGTTATTCAATTGCTTCTCTTAGGAAAAATATCTTTTTATTGATTCTGATAGATGCGTAGAAATATTTCCTATCAATTGATGCCAAAATACTTCTAATCTATTAAGAAATGATCGAGTTATAAGCATTCTAAATCTTTCATTTTTCCTGCGTGTTCTGGGTTTAGGTTTTCATTTTACTTCCATATATTCCGGTTAGACGTAGTCCCGCGTCAAAAAATGATCTCGAGGCAAGCGGAGAAAGTAATGTTCTGTGTCAGGTGAGATTGGAATTTCAATTTATTTACAAAGTCAACAGTCTGAACATAGATGCCCTAATACTTCAAATTAAAACTTCGTTATATGCATAATTTGTTCGTGTTGTGGGGAGGCACAAAGAGTTTTGGATACACAAATTCCGGCGATTAACCCTTTCGTGTATAACGTCGATTAGCCAGAACGTACAACATCGAACCTCACTCGTGGTGTATCGATGTGAAATGATTGCAAAGCTCCAGGCGCATGGTGTTCGTGGGAAAGCAAAACAAGGCTTAAAACATGTCTAATTCACCGGCGCAATTTACGTACACACGCACAGTACAATAGGGGAACGACTCGTTGTGTTTGGTCCATGATGTTTGAAATTAATTAATAAGGCAAGGAGTTAATGTTAAAATTTACCATCCGGAGGAGCTCAGAAGAATCAATATAAGATGTGATTAAGTCCGATGTGAATAGCGCTTTTGTGACATTCCTTCATGAGACCAGTAAGTCTAGCATTATCAGCTTGCAGAGCTCCTCGTAGCTGGATCGTTTCACAGAAGAATACATAGGGTGACTGACTTCATTCGTTGAATATTTTTTGGTGGTACGGCGACCACATTGCACAAGCAATATGCAATATGCGAGAGTCGACCGAACCAAACCACAACAGAAAATCTTGATGCAGTGCAAACAGTCGAAGATTTCACCAAGTACTGCTCGCAACTGAACGAATTAAAGTCAGAGATCCGAAACAATTAGTCAATATGATAGGCGTCGTATTACACCAAGACAATACCAAACCTCAAGTCTTTTTGAAAACCTGGCTAAAATTGTTGGAATTTGGCTTGGATGTGCTACCCCACCCACCGTACTCAATGTCTGATTATCACCTGTTTAGCCTCTTACAAAATTTTATTAAGGTCAAGAACTTTGACTTATTGGATAATAGAAAAGCATCGTGCCCTGTTTTTTACGAGACCTGCGTTGGCAAAAGATTGTGGAACAAAACCGTACTTCGGTGGTTCAGAACGGACTTCCCGATTTCGAATAGATCATATGGCGGCTGGAGAGAGGGTTGAAGGGCCGATGCCGTACCTCTATGTTTGTATTGAGATCCCATTTCCCGTTATAATTGTATGATAGGGTGAGCATCGGAGATTCGTAATCTGTGCCAGGAAATTATAGTGACTGAAAATGAGGTCCTGCCACGCTACATTCGAAACCATGGAGTCTGTTTTGAGCCACCCTGTATAGTCGCATAAATGTGTGTCTATTTTTTCATAAATCGTTTATTTGTACAGACTCACTTACATAAGTTTAAAGGAGCCGAATTCTATATCTAATATTAGTTCTAAAGCACACTTCTAATTTTGCTTACTCTATGGTTAATAGGATGGGGAATCGATTACTCGCGGGCGACTCGTGAGGGTGACAATTTTTTATCATGAAGAGGAAGGGACATAACAAAGTTTGAACAATACTGATGATTAAACACGGATATCGATGGTTTTGAGGGAAAGATAAATTTTGGACATGTAATCAAGGTCTTACCGAGCCAAAACATCCCGCACTGGCACATTGGGTTGTTTCCCTCGGGTCCTATGAGAGTTTTCTAAATTCGATCTGGCTACAAGATACATCTCGCACAACCAAACAACATGCTCGATGTCGTGATAACCTTGACCACAAACGCAGAGATTGTTGCTGACAAAATTTATACGAAATAACAGCGCGTCTAACGAACAGTGATTGGACATGAGCCGGGAGAAGGTGCGAATAAAGTACCGACTCAAGTCCAGACTTTTGCACCATGGTTTGAGGCTAACCTTAGCAATAATCGAGTGAAACCACCGGCCTAATTCATTTTCGTTCCACTTGCGTTGTCAGTTAGCGATTTCGGATTTAAGAATAAAATTCACTGAAGGCGAATTGACGCTGATGATTTCGCCTTCAATTGCACCTACCTTGGCTAATGAGTCAGCCCTCTCATTACCCGGAACTGAGCAATGTGAAGAGACCCAGACTAAGGTAAATGTGTGTCTATAATAATTATGCTTTGAAATCTTTTCTCAAAATCGACACTACATTCCGAACTACCCAATATTTCCTAAAATTTGCAAAGTTGTTCAGAAGTATCATTGTTAGATGATACCTTTCATCACGATGATATACTGCAAATTTGTTATTTTGGCTAGGTTTATTGTAGCTGCCAAGTACTACCTAAACTGGTTTTGTGTTCTGTGGAAGCAGGAGCGCATCATTGATGCTTAGACGAGAGGAAATGTTAGTAAATAATAATTTTGCAAAACTGATCTATGGATCAGATTCGATCCAATTCTTAGTTTTTGACTTTGCAGTTTATTCGCCACTATGGATCAGATGAGAGAACGGCATCATATATGACTGACCAACATCAATGAGTCTGCACAGCGATCCGGGTGTTGAATTAAAGTTTTTCAATTAGCAATAATCGCACCTCGGTAAAACTTCATTAGATACGATATGGCCACTGCGGAAAGTTGAATAAAAGTTTCGAGATTGAAATTTGAAATTTATAAGTGTTCAAGTTCCGAGTATTGTTTTGGAAAAACTAAAAATAAAGACTATGGAAATGGAAAACCTGCTGCTCTTGCTTTTGTATTATTGGAATCGTAATCCAATTCGGATTCTGGTTTTGAGCAGTATATTCGTGTAGACGGCATTAAGCTCCGTGTGCTTTCATTGGGAGGCGAAAATTATTATGGATATTCAGGAGGAATAAACATGCCCTCAAAATAAAAATTATGACGAAATTTTGCAAACGAAAAACATTGAACGAAAACTGTGTCTAACGATGATTTTATATTATAATAGTAATTATTTGTGGAACAAACAGGAAATGCATCGACAATTGATTAAGTGAGTGTCAGGACTACATGTGTTAGGTAATCAAACAATATGAAGTAAAAATTTTCATTCAAACTTTTATATTTTTACACTGCACTTGGCCCTTCTGATCTGATAGAGAATAATTTACCTCCCAAGCCCTAATATAGCTACCAAACGTCGACACTGTACATTTGTCGTCACAAATATAAACAAATCAGACTATATAATGCACACCAACAAACCACCGCATTCGTGAAACTGAAAACGTTTTTGACGTAGGATTACGTCTTTCGGGAACATATTGGGGTACAAATTGAAAATCGAAAATCGAGCGCACCGTTAAAATTGTCCAATTTCAAACGCTTATTGCTCAATCATTTCATGATGGATTGATGAGATTTTTGCGTCAATCAATTTCGGCACTCCATAACAATTTTTTACATTGAATGAAATAATATATGTCATGAAATTAACTATCGAACAATTGAAAAATCTCAACCCCTATCCTAACAGAAATACCCACTTCTGATAGGTCGAAATTGACGACATATGCGGCGGGTCCCAAACAGAGACATCAAATCAAGCTGCCTAGGGGAAATTGGCATTGCAGATACATGAAAGTAGAGGGAGATTTTTTTTCCACCGACATGTATATTTTCCACCGACATGTATGTATATGTAGAGATTTCAAATCCATGGTGTTTGGGAGAAATCAGCATGTAAATACCCTCGATAGTTTAACTAACGACGCGCACAAATGTATAGTGCTCATTGTAACTAGCGTGGGCATTGCTGATTGCATACGTGCTGGCGAATAAGTTGGGAGCGATGAACAAGTGTTTTTTCGTTCCAATAAGAATCTTTCGATTGAAGAATGATGTTTCAATGAACTGAATAGAACTTATGCTTGATATAATTTAAAAAAATTGGAAAAATGAAGAAATATTCGAAAAAGTGATCTAACATATGCTCTACATACGTATTGGGTGCTGTTAGCCCAATTGAAATTCGCATTGAGGCATGTAGCATCGTGTTCCGTTGGGTTTAAAGTGAAAAGAAAATGGGTTGAATAAATACTCAGAAAATAAAAATTTATGAATGAAATTACTTTTCCATTCAAATATATTTTCTCTATACTAAGGTAACACTTTTTTTCTGGTGAGAAAAATTGGGTTCGATAATGATAATTATCTTATATTGCTTTGATGAGCTTTTTTTCTTTATTTCATCCATGCATAACACAGGCGCCATCTCGTCCAGGACCACAGAGGGCGGCTTTGGTACGTGATACGCACCATCTAATGACTAATCACCATCCTTCTATCATTATCACTCGGTTATGGACACTGGTAGAGTGAACAAACAATACCTAACAACCAGACAAAACGGAGTCAAATCATTATCGAAGAGTTTAACAATGTAATTCTTCAAACATATCCAAAATCAGCGTGCAGCAGATAGCCTAACGGAATCCTACGTCAACTATGCGGTCGTGTCTTGGACACAACCCTCCTGTGACTTTTTTATTACAGAGTCAGGCCGATTACACATTATCCGGTTTCCGCCGGACCAGTTTGAAACCCAAATGGCAAATTTTGACCGGACCAACCTCTTTACGGCGCCGTGATGCAGCCGTCTACTGCGACTACAATGTCCGGTGACCGGACAAGCATTTTAAGCGATGATAGTAGTATTGTGTCGACGTCTGGTGGAAACATCGGTTTGGGAAGGCAAATCATTCTCTATAAGATTATCACACCTCAAGACAGTTTTAAGTTGTTTAAATTTTTAATGAAAATTTTTACTTCATGTTATTTGATTGCTTAAAACCCGTGGTACTGATTCTTCCTTAACCATTTTTATATAATTTTCTTGATATTTTCACTAAAACTCATCATTGTAATATACAATCATTATCAAACACAAATATTGTTCAGGAGGTTTCCCAACATGCAAAAGAACGTATTACTCTCTTACATAAAGAACACTTTAGAAGAAGTTAATTTTCATTCATAATTTTTATTTTAAGATATGTGTTTAATGCACCTGAAAACTCATTATCACTATCATTTCCCAAAAGCAGAGCACGAAGCTCGATACCAAAAAAGCGAATTGACAGTTTTTTGTCATGTCTGTTAGTATTAGTACAATTCAGGCAATTTTCCGCCCCATGTATTAAATGTGTGTGTGCTATTGACGTTTGTTTGTTGATTTTGAAATTAATCAGAATTTGCAAGTGATATGGATACCGAAATTTTTATTTCGCTTCTTTATTCAGCTGCTGTGGAACAAGTTCGATGATAAAAGTTTCTGCAAAGGCGCACGAGGACATTATGAAGCATATTGCCGTAGACTGTGTGTGAACGGTGGGTGGTGTTTTTCAACAAATTGAGTTTTTTAACTTCTGTTTTTGTTTTGTTCATAGATAAGTTCCTTTATTAGAAATCGCTACTAAATGAGTTCGATGATGACAAACAGATTTCTAAATGGTTCACCAAGGGATAAATTTTGAGCGACTTTATTGAGCTGAATGTGAAGGTCAGTTTTTGATAATTTGAACGCATTAAAAATAGTTCTCCCTCCTAATATTCTTATTCGATATTCCACACAGTTAAACCTGACCCGGAACGCGATCGACTAAGAGGTGTTCGCGACCAAACTGTTCGATCTGTACTCGGTGGTCAAGATGTTCCGCTGCCCAACGCCGAAGCTTCGGCACTGTCAGAGCGGAATCAACCAGCTGTTGGCATATCTGATTCGGTCATTCTTCACCCAGGATCCGTGTATTGACAGATGTGCCCTAGAGAAGCCGTTTCTGCCCAAGAGGTACGTGCTCGAGGACTTGCGGCATATGCTGAGAGCGTTTCTGGACGAGAATCTGCGGAAGCAGCAGTGAGATAGTGTTTGAAGGAAAATTATGTTATTTTGATTGTGAAGATTATTATTGCAATGGTGGAATAAGAAGACTCTAGAATGGATAGATGGGCACACATTCTCTCGTAGGAAAATTCTAAGATAATCACACACATATCACATATAATTAAGTAGTGCACCTAGGTTATTACGGAATGTTATTATTATTGGTTCATCAAATTCTTTACTTTCATATAACCGTGTTTTTGCGACTATTGAAAAAATGTGTGGCTACTGAGCATGTGAAATGAATTATGCTATTTGTGTATGTTTGGAAATAAAACAATTTAGCGTATGGATAAGTACACTGCAACTGGATTGAAGTTAGTTTTGGTAATACTGTTGACGACAACCATATTTTTGTCCAGTAAGTTTGTTTAAGTTCATTCATCATGCAAGTTTACATCGCCGTCGTTATGGGACACGTTATAGATCCACAAGAGCCCAAGACGAACGTGTGTGCTCTGCGAATTACGGAAAAGTTTCGCGAATGTATTCTGAAATGGGGCGGGGAAATTAAAACCTTTGACCGCTCTGATCGCACCTATCGATAAAAACCTAGTCCTGATGCAGGGTACACGTCATCTCCGCGAGATCTGCTCTCACTTTGGCCGTGCTCTTAGAGCTCCAAGAGACGCAAATTTGAAAAGGTTCGTGGTTGCCGCACCAGCTGGAATTACAACATTTTGCGTAGGCTGCATGTAGCAGGAGGATTCGCGTTGACGGCATTGAGCTTTGTTTACCAGTTCAGGGGAGCATAAAAAATAATTGGTTTCCAGGCGGAATGGACATGTTTTTAATATTAAAATTATGAATGAAAATTAACTTTTCCGTATCAAATTAATATTCTATTCAAATAAAAAACACCTTTTCTGTAAGTAGTGGAAAAATCTCATGCGAAAACTGTTTTTGAAGACAACTTTATATTATAATGAAAAGTATTTAAAACTGGCTTCGTGTCTTCTAATCTGATAAAGATTACACTAATTGAGTTTGGGACCCAAATTATGGCCTCTAATTGAAAGTCGCCACCAGACGTCGACACTATTCCATTGTCATCGCGAATTTGCAGCAATGTTTATCTGTCAAATCCACATATATATAAATGCATGTATGTGTTTGTGAGAGATGTATGGTTTTGTGTAGGGCGAGGTCTCTTTCACATTGTTGTCCGGTTTTCCGTCCAAACCCAGCGGCACTTTTTGAAACCGGTCCGGCAGAAACCGGATAATGTGTAATCGCCCTCAGTGTGGCACTGACTCAGTTTTAAAAACGAATTCGCTATAAATTGCCCAGAACATCTTCATGTATAATTGATAGTATTTAAGTCGAATGGAACAATTTGCGATTAGTGTGTAAACGCTGACAAAAGCGCACCAATTCGATATCTGTTATTCTTATTTTGATTACGAAGTTGTCATCATGAATTAGTTTTTTTTTCCTATCCTGGAATGATTCTTCTGCGACAGAAAAGTGGTTCCGATACAGTGAGAAAAAGTCCAGAATAATCAATCAGCTAAAATGCCACTATTCGATTCGGTGCTTCAGGAAAAGCCAGCGATAGTGCTGGAAATGGGCTACGCCTTTACCAAGTATGGCATTCTCGATAATTACAAGAGACTAAATTATTACTGATAATTGGAACTCCCTCCATAGATTGGGCTTCGCTGGTGAACCGAATCCCCGCAGCATCATACCATCGGAGGTACTCGATCACAAAGCTAAAAGCGCCGGGAAGACTGCCGCCAACAAGAAACTGTTCGATTTTGCCAACGAGTCCGAACTGTATGACCAGCTGGTAGAGTTCCTCAAGACCATATTTTTCAAATACGTGCTCGTGAGTCCCAAGGAGCGCAAGGTGGTAATCGTTGAGTCGGTCCTCTGTCCAACGCAAATCCGCGAGAATCTAGCAAAGGCATTGTTTTGCCACTTCGATGTGTCGTCCATATTCTACGTTCCGACGCATTTGGTGGTGTTGGCTACGCTTGCCGTAGAAACGGCCCTCGTGGTCGACATTGGTTACAAGGAAGCGATTGTGGTTCCTGTGTACAGTGGAGTACAAGCCGTTTTCGCTTGGGAAGCGCAACCGCTAGCAGCAGAAGCGGTTCACGAGCGGATCAGGACCGATCTGGTGGCCAATGGTGTCGCTAAAGAGCTACTAACGGATTTCATCGTCGAGGACATCAAAGTTCGCACTTGTTTTGTTACCACCCGGGAGCGAGCGCTGAAGTGGCAACACGGAGAAACATTCCAGGCCTGTCCAGAAGTCGAATATCCCATCAAGGGGGACGAGGTGATTAAAATTCCAGGAATACTTCGTGAAACGGCTTTCGAGGTGCTTTTCCCGGACGATAACGATCGTCTGAACTTGGCCAACATAATTTTGAACTCTATCCTCAAATGTCCAAAGGACATGCGCAAAGTTTTGGCGGAAAATATTGTTCTCATCGGAGGCTCGGCAATGGTGCTCGGATTGGCGGCACGATTGAAAAATGAGCTTTTTGCAACGCTAGAATCGGACCTGTACAAAGATAAGCTGTTTGTCAAATCGTTCAAGTTTCACAAGCCACCGACAAAGGCTAACTTTACGGCCTGGCTTGGTGGATCCATTTACGGAGCAACGGATTTGGTTCTTTCGAAATCGCTTGCCCGGGAAGCGTACAGCAAAAATCAGCAGCTGCCCGATTTTATCAACTACGAGGAAACACGGTTTTACGCGCGGGGCTAGCAGAGGAGGATGCGTAGGCGCTAGATTCTTATATTTATTCTAACACGTAATATAATTACTGCTAACTGTTGCACTGATATACACAGGCTTTTTAATTAAATTTATTTTCAACTAGCTCGGCAATATAAAGTGTCAATGAGCCGTGTTCATGAATAGAGAAAAGCCTCTGTAAGTAGAACAATGCAAATGTTCTTTCTCCAAAAGGCATAAAAGTCCTATCATCCTATCATTTTTTCAAAAAATGGTACAATATAAATAATTATATAACAATTAATAAAAAAAAATATTATTTGAGGCTTCTTGTTATGGATTTTTTGATAGAGAAAATCATGGAACCAGTCTTCCAAAAAACACTCACACATGTGCACGCGATGTTCAAATTCCAAGGTTCTGTTGTACACGAACATGCTTTTCGCTAGTTTTCAGCGTTATCCCAAACACCCCAAAAAATATAGAGAAGACACGCGTTTCTCACATCATAAAAAAAACACGATGTCCCATCATGTACAAGACATACCACCCGTTGTCCCAGTATTCATTGCTCTTCGTTTTCTTTCATGCGCGGAAAAAAAATATTTCTCCTAAAACATTTCTTTGAAGAATACTTTTTCACTGATTAAAATAACTCATAGTTTTTTCCCGTGAAAATAAAACTAAGCTTTGTATGAGATTTTTTTCCGTGCGTGTTGCCTGGGGAAGGAATTGAAGTCTGGGGAAGCGATTGCACAGCGAGGCGACGGCATACAAATGCTGGCCAAGTCTATATAGGGTAGATAGGGGCAATATGGTCCCCCTAAGAACGAAACTTCCTAAAACACGTAGAAACGTTTTTAAATTATGCTACAGGTTAAAACCTCACGATTTGAAACCTTTTTGATCGATGTGAATTGTATGAATATACTTTAAAAAAGATTTACGTGGAAAATTTACACTTTTAAAAATGTGTTCCATTTCCGTCGATCGAAAGTACTACGGGGCAAAATAGTCCACCATGCGGGGCAATATGACCATGTTAGTTGATTCAATCTTTTGAGCATGTTCTCGCTAGGAAATAACGTAACAAGTTCATAAAAGGAAAGTTTATTCTATTTTGCAACTATCACGTATATTTCATTGGGTTTCAATCTGTTACGAATTATTCTGGTGCGGCTGCACGATAGATACAATACGGTACCGCAACTTATGAAAAAGGCCTTTCAGCCATCTTGGAATTTGTATGTAAACAATCTGCAATATTTTGCAATATTTTTTTTTGTGCTTTGTGTGTGGAATTGTTTTGGTGGCAATAAGAGCATTGAAAAGTTGAAAGGTAAGTCTTTTACGGTTATAGTTAGGTTTGGTAATATACTCTATCGCATTATATGTTTCAGCTCAAGAGAATAAATCGACTCTCGGTGTCGGTTGGCGATGGAGATATTTTACCCGCGTTTTGCAGCTAGAGACGTCGGTTAATTGTTCGATTAATTCAAATAATCGATTATCTGTATCAGTAATTTTATATCAAATAATGAAAAATCAAGGTATGAATACATCGAATAATTATCAAAGTAATCGCGATTAATGAAAAAGGGAACCATTTTTTTCAGAAAATACAGTGCAAAATTTGTTTAACCGTCATGGTGTTTCGTCGAAATTCATAAAATATGCTAAATCATTTACGGTAGAAGCTTGATTCCTAGGTGGTGGAGGAGTCTGAGAAGAAGAATTCAGGGTCTACAGGAGTAAAATGCGGACTTGAAGAAGGTGGTCTCAGCTCCCGTCCTAAAATAGTAGTATTCAAATTCAGAGCGCCGAGGAAAATATACCATACTAGTGATCAATGATTCTATGACCAAGCAGAGATATTCAAACAAATCAGCTATTTCAACAAACATCATTCGAAGAACAAATAATTTTAAACAGCCAAAATTTTGGTTGGTGCAAAAAAAATGCATGTCGGACTCGACTAATATCGACAGACTCGATAATATGTGATTCGATTATATACAATTTTGAACTCGATTATATACAGTTTGGAAAAAAATATTTTTTTTATAATTTAAGTATGACTTATTTCAAGAAGGAAGGTAACCTTTTAACGATAAGGTGAAATTTAAGTGGCTATTACATGTACAGTGGGGTGAAAATCGTCATTTTTGAAGATTTTGCTTGAGTTTTCACCAGTTATATCGTTATATCGTTATTGCAGCCAAATTAAAAAAGCAGAAGTTGGGTGTCAAAAAACAAATCTTAGAGCGGTTAGAGAGCTTTAATTTAATTGATAGAAATGATCTAGTTCAATATAAATTTTCAGGATAAAATTAATAATAACACATTAAATATTATTAACTTTCAAGTTTTCCACTTAAAAAAAGGTTAAAATCCACTAATTTAGATGTTCCACTACTATATCCTGTACAAAATTTTCTCATATTTCAAATGAAAGCAACAGAATCGTCTTCCGTAGCGTAGTTTTTAAAGTAGAGCCAGTTTGAGGCAACAAGTCCGAAACAAAAAAAAATAGTTCTATTACTATTTCATTGTTGAAATTCGAACATATGCGTAGAAGGATTTTTATTCATCAAATATGATCGTCTATTACCTCCTGAAAGAATCTGGATAAATTTATTTTTTTCATGCTAGAAAGGTATTTTCTGACTTTGAGGGGGTGAATCAAAAATCAAATTCCTCTTTTATATTCAAGAAATGAAAAAAACAAAAAACGATTAAAAACTTTTTTCTGACTCGATTATATACAGTGAAAAGGAATCAGAAACTGTATATAATCGAGTCCGCCCTGTATTGTGCATCATTTTCATGGTGTGCTCTTTTTTCAATCATCCTCAAAAAAATCATGAACTTCAAAATTATGACATATTTTTTTTATCATAAATGTCTGTTTGTTTTGATTACAAGAAATAAAAATTCGCTCGATTAATCGAATATTGAAAGACAATTATTCGAATCAATCGAATATATAAAAATCACCACACGATTAATCGACAATCGAATAAACGAAAAATTTAGACATCTCTATTTGCAGTCAAATCCCTTCCCACAATCCTCTGTATATTTATACCGTTTCCCCTCGCGCACTTATTGACCACATGGTCACACCTTTATTCTACACATCTTGGTGCGGCTGCTCTCAGCCCCCGAGGGAACGATTCACTGGTTCCAGGAGGGAACGCAGTCTAAGCCCCCAGGCCTTATCTATGACCGTGCAGGGGTGGACGCGAAAGGTCTTTTTTGGGTCCTCGGGTCTCAGGGTCGTCGCGTGAGCTGTGTGGGGAGGCTTTCGGATTTGGGTTAGCGAAAGAAGTAGTTTTTAGGTTAACAAATTTATTGGCTTACGGAAAACTCTCAAATTTCTAGTAGTTGACGGCTTTGGGCTGGCGGGTGGTGATCGGCTACGGCGTGGTCGGGAACGGCATCGGCGAGATGGTGGTCGTGTGGGATAACGGCGATCGGCCGCTGACGTGATGTGAAGTTCTCCGTCGGTTGTTTTTCCGGATCGTGGCTTCGGCGGGAGGTCGCAACCTCCGTCTCGTCCTTGGGGATTAGCGAGTAAAGCGTGACAAGAAACTCACGACAATTCGCCTGCGTAGCTTCTTTGCAGTGAGCCCTGTCAGCACAGGGCTGATGAGGGCGAAACAGGTACACTCTTTTCGCTGGTCCTTGGCGATTAGCTGAGTAATTTGATTACCAGCGACCAGGGCTATTTCAGCCGGTTTCACCGCCTAATATGTCTGTTTCACCACGAGGTATTACACCAGAAAATTAGACAAACTTGTACAAAAACTTCGGTTTGCTTTTTTGATCTGCACACTTTCGCGGTCGAAACCCAAGAGAGCTCAATCCCTTTTCTATTCCTTTCTCGAACCTCCTTCGTTCCTTCTTCCAAAATTCATCCCTTCCAACCATTCCATTTTCCGGCCGTTCCAATCTGTCATCCCGTCCTCCTACCCATTGTAGCCACTTAGTGGTTATATCCACCCAACCACCCACCATTACGGAGATTCAAACTTAAATAGGGTTTTCCCGTTGGTTTGGATCCATACATTTTGCTGTCGTCGATTATTGTCTTTCCCCTCCGACCGTCTCTCCCGTAAACCAAATAGTGAGAATCGAATTTTCATATTCTTGTGCTAGATTCTAATTTGTAACAATCTATGGTTACAAATCAGCTAGCATTTACAAAATATAACCATGTGATCAGAATGATTGGACTGCAATTTTTCGTTACTCAAAGCGGGAACAGAGAATATCTGTGCCGTTATGTACCCAATATTGGCATCGATAGCATTGGATCCATCCATCGCCGCCCGCAGAGGAACTGAATTGTGCCGAGAGTAGCAACATAGGGAGTCCTGTGGAAGATTCTATGATCGTTATTCCGTGTTCAGCACTCAGCGCTCAGCTGAAGTTATAGCGCTTTTCTGCCTTTTCCCCGCATTGTTAGAATTTTGGAATTTCTGGTCTGTACCTGTTGAATGAAGATAATAATTTTTAGTTTACTTGCTTCTCCTATTGATGAGAGATAGTTACTGGAATCACTGAATTTCCATCGACATTGAATTGCCTTAATGGTGGAATGTTTTACTTCTGTTGAACGTCCTCCAGTAAATCGTAGAATTTCCCGACTGCAATGCGATTGAATTCTTGTGCCCTGGCGCAGAGGTTCAGATGTCCGAAAAGAGAGTTGTGGGTGGTGCTTTCGAAAGCCAGCCAACCAATCTATTCCTGCTAATTGCTTTCGGCTATTGGAAGGGTGAGGAATATCATTTCTTTCGGCCAAACTAAACGCCAGCTTCCGGATTTCTCTTGTTGTAAAAACATTACCAAATGATCCGAGCAGCTGGAGCTGCAAAGGATCTGCACAATGTAAATAACGTTCAAGTGTTTTCCGCGGGACACAATGCACTAAGAATGCATGTCGCACTGACGTAACACTCATCACCGCTTCGATTGCCGCGTTCAAGCCATTCTGTGACCACTTTTTACGATCGGATGTTCTGGTATAATTCCGCACCATGATTCCACATCTAGCTATTTCCAACTAAGTTTACAAATGTTGACAGCTGTATTTACAGGTTATGTTGAAAAAATACATGGCCCCATCATACCGCCCCAAGCAGGTATGGCCATCCCGCCCCGTACATTTACGCTCAATAAAAATGAACTGATCGTTTACATGAAACGTTGAAGCAGTACAATAAATCAGTGGAAATGTTCAGAAATAATACCAGTACGAATTCATATAAAGAGCAGAGTAATAAATTTCAGTATGAAGCGTACAGAGCTTATTTTGTTGACTGCTTTTCATATATGGTTTTCGTCATAATCAGTCAGTATGAGATTCGTTACAATATCTTTATAAAACAATTGAATTCGTATACGGTTTTTACGGAGATACTTAATAAAAATATTTCTAACACAATTGTCTAAAAATAAGTGCTATTGGTTCAATAACAAGCTCAAACCAAGGGTGGCCCATTTCGCCCCACCTGGTCATATTGCCCCTATCTACCCTATATAAAAATGGATTTCTGTCTGTCTGTCTGATTCTTATGGACTCGGAAACTACTGAACCGATCAACCGATCAAATGAAGCCAAATAAGGTATCTGAAGGCTTAAGGGTGCAATAAATATTTCTATGGTGGTTAGATTCGCCAACACCCCCGCCCTCTCTAAGGGGGGACTGCCATACAAATAAAACACAAATTTCTGCATTATTCGAGAATTAATCAAGTAAATGAAACCAAATTCTGCATGTGAAGGTTTTGGGGTACAATAAATGTGTCTATAATGGTTAGACTCTCCACTCCCCTCTCTAAGGGGGCTGCCATACAAATGAAACACAAATTTCTTTCTGGAGAAAGGGAAAAATCTGAAAATTTAGTTCCCATATGTTCTACAATTACATAGCGACAAGGGCTGTTAGTTCATTTGATTTTTGCGCTAGCGAAATTGATCTTGGTTCGAAACTGGAAATGGATTTTAATGTGATGAAAGGCACTCCTATATCTTCTTCTATCTTCTAGATAAATAACTATCCAAAAATTAGTCTTAGATGCATGTTTTCAGGAAAGTTTACACATATTCTTGGTATTTTTATGAAAGTTTAATTAGAGCGGTCCAAGTTAAGGCGTTCAAAAAATCAATTCCAAAAAATACATTTTATAGTGACAAAGCGCCTGGCCGGGTAAGGGAGTAAAAAGTGCCCCCAGCTGTATGGCAAATATTGTATAGGATATTAAATAAGAAATTTTTTATTTGAACCCCTATGTGGTTTAACATAAGATCTATAATGAAAAATGTACTTTTTTGTTTATTTCACTCCATCCTCAAAAGCTTCGAGATAAAAATTTGAAAAAAATACTGAATCTGCATCTTACTACGGTGTATCAAGAAAAATTATCGAAAAAAAAATAATCAAAAATTTAAGTACTAAAAAATATTAAAATTTTGATTTTTTTTTTTTTTTGGGTTTAGAGATTCAGTACTACTCTAATTCATATTTAAATGTGTTCCTACGGCTTTTCTAGATGTGTGATTTGCGCGGTACCAATTTTTTTTTTATATTTCCATAGAGTCTGGCTGGGTAAGGGAGTAAAAGTCTCCCCAAACCAAATCACCAACTGTATGGAAAATATTGTATAGGGTACTAAATAAAACATTTTGGAAGTAGTACCATATATTTTAGTCCTTATATGGACCATGGGATCTATGGAGAAAAATGCACCTTTTGGTTTATTTTACGCCATTCTTAATAGCTTTGAGACAAAAATATGAAAAAATACTGAAAGTACATCGTATTAAGATGTATCGATAAATTTCTTCAAACTAAAAAAAAATGAAATACGCAGTACAACAAAATTTTATATATTTTCTGGCATTTCGAAATTTCGAAAAAAAATATAATTTTGATACCCACTTCTGCTCTAATGTTTATTTAAATGCGTTCGTATGTGTCTTTTTTTCTACATGTGGCGTAATTTTTCCTGAATTATTAAGAGCATTGCGAGACACAAAAATAATTTTCTTCATCGTCTGCATTATTATTTTCATTTTCTTCAAATCGATTATTTTATTCTATTCGTGGTTTTCAATTGTGAGATTAAAATAAAAAAAATGAAAATAATTCGGATTTTTTTAAGTGTTCTTCTCATTAATCCGAATGATCTTTCCACAAGGACTTTATTTTTCCTCACAGAGCTCTATCGTACTGCTCACTCCTATGAATTTGGTAAACCATCTAAATCCAATGTAAAAATAATCTCATATATTTTAAGATACGAGAAAAAAGTCTTTGTGCAGCTCTAAATATACCGACAAAATTTAGACATATGAATTAACCCTTTGAATAAGGGGGAGCGCGATAGCGCTCCTCTTGTTATATGCCAAAAGTGCGGGGAGCGCGATAGTTAATGTTTTTGACTTGGCACCACTTAACGTAGAATTTCGTCTTGCGGGGACATTTTTGCGAATGAAATTGTGTAAATATAATGTTTTCATTGTTTAAAAAAATTATATACATATCAATAAGAAAGTTAATGTTAATATATTTTATAAAACCCACTTTTTATGTGTTTTTTTTCATTAATACAACTTTGTAACCTAATCAGTTTTCTGCGTTCTTTAGTATTTTTCAAATATACCCAAACTCATGCGCATTTTTGGCATATGCTCACAAAATTCGCTCCGCACTCAAACGGTTAAAGCAGTAATGGGTGTCTAAATTCAAAATAAATGAAAAATGTCCAAAGGCCAAAAAAAATTTTTTTCTCGCGCAATCCTCTTAAAAGGGGGTCTCCGTAGCCACATTGGTTGCGCGTTCGCTTAGTAAGCGATCGATCGTGAGTTCAAAACTCAGGGCCCTCATTGACCATCTTTGTGTTGTTACAGAATAGCTACGTCCACGCAACAATCATCAGCGATGGAGATCGATCCACGGTCGAAATAAGATCGATTCATCCATACAACTGCTCTGCTCTGCCAGACACATCGGGCTACTGTTCTATAAATAACTCAACAATGATCAAACAACTGTCTCCGCTGTCCGGTGGTCCAACTGGATAATGGAAGAACAGAAAGTATACCCTTGCGCCTAAATGGCTACTGTGTGAATGTACCATATATAATTGGATAGAAGGAATACTGGCGAATGACAACTGTGTAATGTGCTAATTATAGATATGATAACCATGTGACATGTACACGATTAAAATTCGGCTCTGTTACAGCTAAAAAAAAATGCTAATGAGCCTTAAATAAATAAATGGGATATAATAAAAATCCTCTTAAAAAATTCAAGAAAAAATTACGCTACAAGTGGAAAAAAAACAAGAGATACGAACGCATTTAAATAAGAATTAGGGTAAAATTGGGTGCAAAGTAATATTTTTTTTCAAAATTTCGAGATGCCTGAAAAAATATATATTTCTTTGTACCGCGAATAACACTAAAAATTCTGAAAAAAAATCACATATACCTAAAAAAGGCGTAGCAAGAAATTTGAATATTAGGGTAAATGATCTTGGTTTGTCCAGTCGAAAATATGATCATGGTTTGCCCACTTTTTTGAATGCTCTAATTCAGCGCTCCTGTGTCAAATAAGGCCTTCGAATGTTTCGAAACATATAAATGAAATTGCCTTTTACATGATTTATAGTAGTTTGATAGTATATTTTTACGAAATCACATGTTTTAAAGGATTATAAAATACACCTTCTATTTGTGTCAATGCGCCCCTCATTCGAGCTAACTTTTAATCGATCACCAGATGATTATTTGGCACGTATTCAGACCTTTTCTGGATTACAACACTTATAAATATTGTAAGCATGATGGCTCACCATTTGTATCGGATTTACATAGCTAAACCATTAAATTAACGTATTTTGATGAACTCAATTCTGATCATGAGTTGTCCAATTCAATAATGTTGTTTTGTCCACATGATTTCTATGGCAACCGCATGGCGCGCTGCAGTTTGTTTATGTTTGTTTATGGTGTGCTTCGCGCATAGCAGAAGTATGGTTTTTCTGTGTTGATTGTGTTGAGGTGAACACTTCTAAAATGCCCAAGAAAAGGCAATATTCTGAAGAAAGCCTAAATTATGAATGAATCAATATGATGACAGTAAACTCAGGCAATGATAAATGCAACATCTAATTGTGAATTCGAATGTTTTCATTCAAAAATGGAGATTTCTAAAACCAGACAAACCATGATCATTTTTTTGGGCAAACCATGATCATAATTCTTCTTTAAGGAAAATCGTTAAAAAACATAAAAAATTTAATAATTTCAACACCTTATGGTAGTATTAGCAACTAGAGACTTGGGGCTTTTCAACAAACCCAAACTCGTATCGATAATGTGTGGTTTTCATGAAGAAAAATCGATTTGCATTTACTAGTTGCGTAAAAACACCCCAAATTGGACAAACCAAGATCATTTACCCTACTATATAATCAACTAGAGTAGTACTGAATCTCAGAATAAAAAACAGGAAGTGGGTTATATCTATGGTATAACCGCAAGGGTGACGTAGGACTATCGTTGATTTAGAGATCATTTGTATGAAGTTGAATCTGAATTCATTCTGAATGAATGAATATTTGGAGAACTTCGAAAACGAGAGCGTTACGTTGGAGGCACAAGGTTTTATGCATCCAATATTGGATACGGAAATATCCTACTGATGAGGAAGAATAATCTTCAGAAGCTATCCTGTTGATTGCGATTGATTGAAAAACCACAAAACCAAATGTATTTGGTCACAGTGTTACATGAATAGAAAACATTCAATTAAACTCTTTCACATGAATATATTTTGAAAATTCCCAGAGGAACTGGCAGATTATTTTCAGTAACGATTAGTTATTTCCACATTTTCCTCGATACTGGAAGCCCACCAGTGGTTAATACCAACTCGATAACCACCTGTTAATAGCACTTGATTAAAACATATTTGGTCACAGTGTTACATGGATAGAAAACATTCAATTAAACTCTTTCACATGAATATATTTTGAAAATTCCCAAAGGAACTGGCAGATTATTTTCCAGCAATGATTAGATCTTTCCGGAACTTTCTCGATGCTGAATGGCATCCTAACGGAAAGATTTCTGCGCGTGTATGTGTCGATCCTTCGCCGTCCACCTCCTCCAGCACGTTAGGCAACGATGTTGTCTTGTCGATGTCCTCACGAAAAATTAATGTGTCTCACCACCAGAATATCGCTTAAGTATGCTTTTTGTGTGTGATTGAATCGAGAGAAGGTGTGGTTTACAATGGCAATTTGGAAGGCAAACTAGAGGGGAATGAACTCTCTGAGCTCGGAACTTTCGGCGACTGAGCAATAATCGATTGCGGGCGCATACAATATTGGATACGGAAATATCCTACTGATTTTTTTTTTTTTCCAAAATATATATTTTTATAAAGGCTCATATGGCGTTAGCCTCACGGGGCCGGGAGTTCAATACTTTGACAATTTTTCTTATTATCTATGTTAGTAATATGTAACCGATTACTCGCGGTTGGCTCGAGGTTAGTATTACAAGTGTTTTCGTAATTGGGATGTTGCTGTCTCCAATGCTCTGTACGTGTGCCCGACCCGGGATACTTCCTATTGGGATGCAGCTGACCATTAATCAGCAACGCCCCCCTAGTCTGTACCTCATATCTAGCGTGGTGCGTCTTTCTCGACTCGAGGAATCCAGGATAGAATGGTCACTAGCCGGCGCAATCATCAGTTCGTGTAGAGTTGTCATGAGCGGTACAACCTTTGGCTTTTGTTGAAAGATCAGTGGACTGCACAACCTTTGGCCCGTGTGTCTGTAAAGAGTGTGTGTATGTATTGCCGCGACTAAGTAAAAGTTTATCGATCGGATAGGAGGGATATGAAACGGGGACACAACGAAGGAAACATCATTAAACGTTGACATCGGCGTTTCTGAGGAACAGGTATAGATGAAGCAGAAGATCAGGATCACGGCTACCTAAGATATCCCGGACGGGGATATCCGATTGTCTGCCTTGTGCTCTTAGTGCTCTAGAGAGCTGAGAGCGAGCAGCATGGAACCGGATACACGACCAGACAACATGCTCGATGTCGTGGTAGCCATCGCCACAATCACAAAGATTGTTTGCTGCGAGCCCAATGCGATAAAGATGCGCGTTTAGGTTGTAGTGATTGGACATAGGCCGAGATATCATCCTACTGATGGGGAAGAATAATCTTCTGAAGCTATCCTGTTAATTGCGATTGATTGAAAAACCACAAAACCAAATGTATTTGGTCACAGTGTTACATGGATAGAAAACATTCAATTAAATTCTTTCACATGAATATATTTTGAAAATTCCCAAAGGAACTGGTAGATTATTTTCAGTAACGATTAGATATTTCCACATTTTCCTCGATACTGGAAGCCCACCAGTGGTTAATGCCAACTCGATAACCACCTGTTAATAGCACTTGATTGAAACATATTTGGTCACAGTGTAACATGGATAGAAAACATTCAATTAAACTCTTTCACATGAATATATTTTGAAAATTCCCAAAGGAACTGGCAGATTATTTTCAGTAACGATTAGATATTTCCACATTTTCCTCGATACTGGAAGCCCACCAGTGGTTAATGCCAACTCGATAACCACCTGTTAATAGCACTTGATTGAAACATATTTGGTCACAGTGTAACATGGATAGAAAACATTCAATTAAACTCTTTCACATGAATATATTTTGAAAATTCCCAAAGGAACTGGCAGATTATTTTCAGTAACGATTAGATATTTCCACATTTTCCTCGATACTGGAAGCCCACCAGTGGTTAATGCCAACTCGATAACCACCTGTTAATAGCACTTGATTGAAACATATTTGGTCACAGTGTAACATGGATAGAAAACATTCAATTAAACTCTTTCACATGAATATATTTTGAAAATTCCCAGAGGAACTGGCAGATTATTTTCAGTAACGATTAGATATTTCCACATATTCTTCGATACTGGAAGCCCACCAGTGGTTAATGCCAACTCGATAACCACCTGTTAATAGCCGCGCGTGTATGTGTGTGTAGCGATGTCTTCCCAGGGAACCGTTTGTGGCATCACTCTCCTCCTGATAGATTCCCTTCTGGCCTAGGGTGCACAAACAGGCTCTTGGTGACACCGTTCATCCGCGCTTTCATGATAAATAAAGAGCTTCACCGCAACAGCGACAACATGCTCCAATCGCTGTTCAATTAGAACTGAGTGGATTTCCGAGCGCCGCTCGCTTATATACCGATTGGTGATTTCAATAGCCTGTTTTGAAAGCAATTTTAAGACTATTGAAACAAGTTTTTGGATCAAAAAGTAACAAGTATATAACGCGTAGACATTTTATCTTTCGAATGAAGTGTTTATCATACCATTTCGTTCAGTTGTTTAGGAGCTATTAACGCTCAAAATCTCGGTCTCCGGCGTAACGCTTTCGTTTTCGAAACTTTGATTTTACACCCCGGTATAGAAATGAAAGACGTAGTCCTACGTCAAAAAATAAAATTTAATTTTAAATAAAAATAAAAATTAATTAAAAAATTTTTTAGTATTTGATTTCTTGATGCAAAATTTGTTTGAAAATATTGATCGATACACCTTAGTAAGATGTACTTTCAGTATTTTTTTTTTCATATTATTGTCTCAAAGCTATTGAGTATGGCGTGAAACAAACGAAAAGATGCATTTTTTTTTGCCATAGATCCTATGGTGTACCATATAAGAACTCAAATATATGGTACTACTGTCAAAATGTTTATTTAGTACCCTATACAATATTTTCCATATAGCTGGTGATTTGGTTTGGGGGACTTTTTGCTACCTTACCCAGCCAGACTCTTTTAAAGTCTAAAAAAAAAATTTTGGTACCGCGCAACACTGAAAAAAATCTGAAAAAAATCACACATCTAGAAAAGCCGTAGGAACAAATTTAAATATGAATTAGAGTACTGAGTACTGAGAGTACTGAATCTCTAAATCCAAAAAAAAAATTCAAAATTTTGATATTTTTTTAGTACTTAAATTTTTGATTCATTCTTTTTTCGATAATTTTTCTTGATACACCGTATCAAGATACAGATACACTGTTCCCGAAACTTTTGAGGGTTGATGTGAATCCCGATTTTTTTTCAGCGAGTTACGACGTTTTTGCTTTTCCGTGTAACCTAGCTTTTGCTGTAATTTTATTTCATTTTGTTTTAATTTTAATTCATTTTTATAATTTATTTAGTACCTACATAAATCGGTTTGCAGGTAATTTTAGGACAGTTTTCCTGCTTTGTGTAGTGTTAACAGGAACAATAATTTTAATTTTCAATTTCAATGGTACTTCAAATTGTATAGCCTTTTATAATTTTTTGGACAATAAGTTGCAATTGATGACAGATATTTTATTTGTTTTCGCTAATGTTGGCTGCCATCGATGATCGTACGTTTCATGCCGTTACCCGAAGTGCTGCCAGTATCAACATACACATTCAGTATTTTTTTCAAATTTTTATCTCGAAGCTATTGAGGATGGGGCGAAATAAACGAAAAAGTACGTTTTCACTGTAGATCCTATGTAAAACCACATAGGGGTTCAAATAAACCGTCAAAATTTCTTAATTAATATCCTATACAATATTTGCCATACAGCTGGAGATTTGGTTTGGGGGCACTTTCTACTCCCTTACCCGGCCAGGCCCTTTCTGCATTAAACGCATAAAACCAGCTGAGTTGAAACTAATTATCACCCGCAAAATTATAATGGAAAAATCTACCATATTCATGATTTGCTTTTGCGATGACGATTTGTGAAAGAAATACCTTTACTCAATGTTCTGTATGTCGTTGTGATGATGAAAATATACGTCACCTTTATTCCATGGTTTACTGATCAATGATGCACAGACTTTGAAAACATACACATCCAACGATGCAAGAGCTTGTTTCTTTCCAGGGAAAAGATCACAGAGAATTCCACATCTACACGAATTTATTTCGCATTTCAGGTAACCATTAATGTTTTGTTTCTCATATTTAACTTTTCATAGTAGCACACAGGGATAGAGCAACTTGGGAAGGATGTGGCATGCGTCGTCAATTCCGGGGGTCCGATTATTTCGCCATTCCGTGTTTGTCTATTTTGTCATACTTTCTCACTAAATACAAATAAAGTTATCCCACGAGTCTTAGCGACGGAATGTGTTACGTGTTTACGTGGGATTCAGTCCCTGCTGGAAGGTGAGCTGTTGCTGTTTCTTGATTTCGTCCTGCATTTCCATCGCTAGCTTCTTGTATTTTTCGGCCTTCTTCTCATCCTTCGCGATTCCATCCCCCTTAGCATACATTTGGCTGAGATTAGCACAAGCGTACATGTTCCGTAGCTCGCATGCCTTGTAGGCAAACTCAAATGCCTTCTGCATGTCCCGTTCTACCACATAGGCCGTTGCCGGCAGCGACGCTGCCTTCCCGGGGGAACTTTTTTCCTTCTGCTCCAATGCTTCTTTCACCTTAGGGACATTGTATTCGTCCTTCAAAATGCCGGAAATGTGCATCCCAGATAGATAAAAGCACGCATTGCCATTGTTCATTTCGCAACTCTTCTTCAGAAACTCAAATGCCTTCGGAACGTCCCGTTTAAGTTCCTTTGGAACCGATTTGGATACCAGCAATAGACCAGAGTGCAGACAGGCGTCCGGGTCGTTCAAACCACATCCCTTCTCGTAGTAGCTGTACGCCTTCACCGGATCGCCATTGTCCGATGCTCGGCCCTTGCCCAAGAAGCTATAGTTACCGTATTTGAGACAACTTCTCGCGTACCCATAGTCGTCGCAGTTCGACCGGTAAACCTTTGCCGCTTTGTCGAAATCCTTCTTGATGCTCTCTAAATAATCTCCCAACAGATGACAAACTGGAATTAGACACACGCAGAAAAAAAATCCTTATCAGAAAACCACCGGCTCAACGGGTTCCCGAACCTAATCAAAGAGGTGTTGTGTAATTCATTTTCAGACGTAGTTTACTTTGTTTACCTTCTGGTTTTTTCTCCGAATAGCACCCAAATCGATACTCGATCCCCAGGTTTTCTAGGTAGTCTTTGACATCCGTTTCGCTCTTTAAATCATACGACATTTTACCGAGGGGAAATCACTCCTCCGTGCGAAAGAATTTGTTGTTTTTATTCAAGAAAGCCGTATGCAATTCAAGTGTTTCACTCTGCCCAAATCAGCTGGCCCGGTGCGATATAATGCCTGTCCCGGTGACAGCGGCCGATTGGCAAGTGATGATGGCCAGGGATGCCAGGTGTGAAGACATGTTTCCATTTTGTGAATAAGGGCCTGGCTGAGTAATGTGCGATTCACATAGAACGTTACGGAGAAGAACGTCTACGTTCCGTCTAGAGATGTGCCATCCGCTCATGAGCTGTTCCGAAGAATCGACTCTTTGAAGTGAGTTGACGCGGAACAGCTCGCAAAAAAAATCAAACAGCTCTTCAGCTCACTTTGATGATGATGAAGGAGAGAAAAGAGCTGTAGAATTGAAGAGAGTGTGTGAGCTGTAAGATTCAAATGAACTGACCGTCTCTCGCTCTTCGTGTTAAGACATCAGTTTAGTTTCATTTGTCCCTCGTCTTTTCAACTGTTATATTCGCGTTGACGGCATTGAGCTTTGTTTACCAGTTTAGGGGGCGCCAAAAATAATAATTGGCTCTCAGGCAGAATGAACACGTTTTTAAAATTCAAATTATTAATGAAAATTAACTTCTGTGTATCAAATGAGTATTCTATTTCAATGAAAAACACTTTATTTGCAGGCGGTGCAAAAATCTCATAAGATTTTTTTTTTTGAAGAAAACTTTCTATTGTAATGTAAAGCCTCAGTAAAAATGTCGGAAATGTTGTACTCGCCGAGTCTGTTGTAAATAATAGTCTGGAATACGTGTTTCAAGTAATTAATAATATGGTGTAAAAAATTTCATTTGAATTTTAACATTTTCAAACTGGCTTCGTGGCTATCGAGTTTGGGACCCAAATTGAAAGTCGGCACTGACAACTGAGCTGAAGAGCTGTTCATAAAGAACAGCTCATTTAGATGAGCTGATATGATCAGAGCTGTTCATCATGATGAGCTGATTTGCACACCTCTAGTTCCGTCAACGTCTCCACCAATTCACACATGCAGTCAATACTTCCACCAGCCCGTCACGTCAAATGTCAAACGAATGGTTTATTTAATGTATTCATGGTGTCGCCATCTACAACAATTTTAAATTGCAATGCCCTCTTTCGAATCAGCATGCCTAGAATCAGTCCTAAATTTTGAAAAATTCAATGAAAATCATTAAATTAAAATGCTTGAACCCCTTAGTCCGACCCTTATTCAACAATAATAATAAATAGAATAATTCTCTCAACTAGTCGCGAATGATTTTCACTCCGAAATTTGGAGCTAAGAGATATATTGGTATAAAAAGTACAGTAAGTTACTTATAATGCAATATGCTGAGGCACCACTCAGTGTCGCACTGGAGTCGATTTTGACCAGTAATTGGACATTAGCGACTGGTGGCGACTTTCGATGTGGGGCCATAATTTGGGCCCCGAACTCAATATTTACAAAAATGTCCAATTAAAGGTAAACATGTCTAATTAAACATGTTGCATCACAGATCTGTTCAATCAGCTTAATGTTGATTTAGATGTAAATTACTGTACAACCAAATCAAAACAAAAGCCGAGACACAAAGTCCAGACAAAAACCAAACGAGCCGTCCGTCTCCGTCAATTATTCTTTTCTACAAATCCTGCCGGTCGTTTTCGTTGAACGTATGCTGCCGGGTCGTTACGTTGCTGGTGTATGGGAATGTTTTCATGAAAATTGCATGGTAGAATCATTGACGTATCGTGACGTGACGGGACGTGAACGTGACGTGTATGTTGTATGTGAATCGCACTTAATGTGCGATTCTCATAGAACGTTAAGCGGTCCATACATCTACAATATTATTGCACAACATAGGAGGTTGTGAAATACTATAGAGCGCGTGTTTCTGATATTGAAATATTGTACAATATATTGTACGATTAAAAAATCGATATTTATCGTTCAACGATTGAAATCAGAGATCGAAATCCTCGCTCGGATGCACGATAAATATTCAATCAATCAATCTAGTTTTCGATGAACCGTGTATTGTTGATATTTTCGTTTCTTCGTTTTCACCGAAAATTCTTTTTCAGAGAGAAACAGATGTGGAAAATCTCGTTCTCGGAAGTTCAACGAGAATGGTTTTTCGTCTCTCATTTGGTACTGAAAATATGGAGCGAAAAATCATAGCTAACTTTACCAACGTTAATCTGTTAGGACAGCGTCCAAACGATCTGCATTTGGACAGCGTCTGAATTGTACAAATATTAATCCATCTCATGTTCACTTCACGATGAAACCCAATATTGCCGCATATTTTCATGCAATGTTTTCAACTGTACTGAAGAAGTGAAAAACCATTATCGGCATCAAGGAGTCACTGAAAACGAAACCATTTTTCGGCAATTATAACTCACCGAAAAATAAAAATCGGCTTTGCGTTTCTCACGAGAATCGAAGTGAGCGTATAACATTCTCTCGCCTCCTATATTCTCAGCTATTTTTCCCTGGGGGTGAAAACGGATGTTTTTCGTCTGAAATCGGCGAGCATTTCGATCTCTGATTGAAATCGTTGGTCGTGACGTTGTGCTAAATGGTGTCAGTTAATGTCAAAGTTCATGCTTACATTAACATAATCCCGCGTGTAAAGTAAGTGTTCTCTCAAAAAAAAAAAAAATCAGCTGGTATTTCTAAGAAAAATATTACACTTAGAATCTGTTTTCGTAATTATTGATTGTATTTGTTTGAAAAATACAACAGTTTTTTTTCTTGGAAGCTGAGGTTTTTTTACACAACATATCCAAAAATCTGAGATGGGATTTTTTTCGTTTTTAAGGTATGATTTTTCAAAGCCAACCGATGGTACGAAAAATATTTTTTTGCCTTTTCTTATGAAAATTACTTTCAAAAATTCATAACTTTTGAACTACGGGACCGATTCAGATAATCGACATATTAAATTGAAGCTAATGGTCGCATAGTCACATAGCTATATAGAACGAAGACTGAAAACAAGTTAAACCTGAAAAGCCATTACTCAAAAAAAAAAAAAGATACATTTGAAAATGTTATGTAATCCAAACCTCAGCTTTCAAGGAAACATATAAGAAAATATAGCGTACTCTATCCTTAGCCAAGAAAACCATGAAAAACTAACGCAATTAATAATTACTAAAATTAAAATTAAAATTTTTAGCGAATGTAATATTTTTTCAATGAAGACTAGATCGCTTTGATATATCGATAATCTGAATATAAGTGGTGCGGACTCAATTCACTTCATTTTCAAGCAAATTCATGCATTCTTCAAGCGATTTCTTGCATTAAATTCTCCGGCCACCAGAGATGCCTAATTTACAGATATGTTTGTAAATTTACAGATTTATTATATCTGTAAAATATTTTTTATTTTTGTTGCAGACTTTGGATATAACAACAGGTTTTTGAGAAATGAGAGGCTCTATTAATCACATCAAAGATATTTGACTCACCGTATGATATTTTCCATAGTTATAATACATAAAAAGTTTTTATATTTAGTGTATATCAATACACATGACGTTAGACCTATTTTTTGAGTCATTCATTAACACTTTGCCGTCCGGCGTAACCACAGTGGTTACGTGCGCAAAATAGGTCATACTGCAGTGATGTCGTGAGCATAGTATCGCTCAGTGGCCGACGACAGTATTTCAGTATCTTTTGCATTCTGTTGGTGTTTTGTTTGGTGACAATAACTTGTACACGTCAACGCTTTTTTGTGATTTCATAAGTACTTTTGCCCATCATTGCAGACGAAAGAGACAATACGATTCTTCACGATGAACGAAAAATTGCATTCATTTACTATACATACTATACATTTACTATACTATACTTCAAAATTTCATGAGAGTAAGGGAACAGAGTCGAGAACCTATGAGCACTATCGAAGAGATTGGTAAAACTAAACAGATGTAATTTCCCGATAATGTCAAAAACTGAATTAGCGCTGCCTGCGTCAAGCGAATTATTTTTCAGCAAACGTGCGGACGGCAACATGTGCGTTGCCAATTTTCTTAAAAATTACTCTCCTGGAGGGGTATCTTTTAAGCAAACGACAATGAGTTGATTCTCAAACCCCCAACTGAACATCTTCGAGTAATATTAAGATTGACTACAGCGATAACGTAGACGGTTTCATCCCAGTCCTTGAGCATCCCTTCAACCTCGCTTTGTTAGCCTATATCTATACACTTAGAAAAATCCTCGGTCAAAAACTACCAAATACATTTGGTAATGCAAAATTAGTAGAAAGTACAAATTGTTTGTACATATTGTCAACAAACCCGCATCCCTACCAGAGATTAGTATATTTTACTCGATAACATTAGTAAGCTTGGATATTTTCATATCTGAAAACCGGTGAGAAAAGCGCGTATTAACCATTTTCATTGTTCATATAAGGATATTATTCTGATACGTGCATTTTCGGCGAGAAAATGTAGCCGATATTGGGCTTCCGAATCATGGTTCTGCTTGACATATGTGTTAATTAGTACGGTCGAAAATGACTATAGATTGGTAGTATTTACCAAAAAATTCGTTATATTTACTAATTATTTCTCTCAGTGTATATACAGCCAATTCATGCCAAACCGATATAGTGGTTCTCAGATTTACGTGGAAAGTGGTAGAGTGGTAGTTTTTTTCTTTATCACAAAAAATAGACCCGTATTTTTTAATTTTTTCGTTAGGGTGACCATTTTCATTTTGGGATGGTTCACTAAATCAATTATTTCCAGTTTTTCCCAAAAATGCTTTTTTTTAAATTCATAACTTTTGAACCACTGATTTTAGATGATCGGCATATCACATATTGACATTGGAAAATCATATCTCAAAAACAAAAAAATAGCATATCTGATATCGAGATATGTTGTGTAAAAAATTCTCAGCTTTCAAGGAAAAATATAAAAAAATATAGTGCCCTCTAGTCCAAAGCCATGAAAACAGCAAAAAGCAACTACAATCAATAATTACGAAAACAAAATCCATAACTTTTGCAAGTTTAATATTTTTTAAAAAAGGCTAAGCTCATTGGCTTCAATTTGTTAAGTTGATCATCTAAATCGGTTCAGTAATTCAAATGTTATGAATTTTTGAAAGAAGTCTTTTTTGGTGAATAGATGAAAAAAATGATTTTTCGGACCACCCTGAAATGAAAATGGTCACCCTAACGAAAAAATAAAAAAATACGGGTCTAATATTTTGCAATAAAGAACAAAACTACTACTTTTCATGGAAATCTGAGAATCACTATAGCGGTTTGGCATGGAATGGCTGTATATATACATAATATACATATACAAATAATAAATAAATAGTGCACCCGTGGCCGAGTGGTTAGCGTCTCACATTATCATGCCGGGTGTTCGGGTTAGATTCCCGTTCTGGCCGGAGGATTTTTCGTCAGAGAAATTTCCTTCGACTTGCACTGTGGTCACGCGTATTCTAGAGCTTGCCCCTCGGAATACATTGAAGGCGTGTTATTTGGCTTAAGAAATCTCAACTAAGTATTAATAAATAACGCTAGTTAATGCATTCGTTGAGACGGCAAAAGTTCCACAGAGAACGTTAACGCCATTCAAGAAGAAGACATATACAAAATATTTAATAATATACAAAAGGAAATCCTCATCCTCATCTTTAATGTTGGACGCTCTGCAATGGTTATCCGTGAAGCAAAGGATTGTTTATTTAACTATGGTGTTCATTTTCAAAGTAGTTAAAGGTTTGCTGCCTCGATATTTGTGTGATCGAGTTGAAAGAGGAAGTGACTTTCACAGTTATAACACAAGAAACGCGAATGAATTGAGAACACCCAATTTCTTGACATGTGCTTCACAAAAATTCGTTGTATTTCAAAGGTATAAATGTGTTCAACTCGATGCCAAGACATACTAAACGTGCAACAACACTTACAGAATTTAAGAAGCACTGTATTTCACATGTGAAAGCTGTGTTTCATTAACAGCCGACCGATATATTTTTAAATTTTATGACGAAGATTGTTACTGACGAAGTTTTTTTTTGAACGGATTATATTTTGCAAACTTAATTTTTTAAATTATCTTTTTTTTTTAATTTGTATTTAGGTCCTCTCTATTATGTCCGTCATGATCCTGGTAATGATGGACTATTTTTATTTTTATTTTGTTGTTTTATATTATATTAGTTAAAAAAAATAAAAGTAGTCTATATAAGTTTGAGCGTCGCGCGCGTAACACAGATATAAAGGATATTAAATTGAAAGTTTTCTAAGTGCCGGTCTAGAAATTTTTCGTTAAGGAAATATTCTCGATTTCTCTGGATGAGGATATTCATAGTCAATCCAATACAAGGCTGGCGGTTTGGCTTGTGCTCTGGTGGACCACTCGGCTGCAAGGGCCACGTCGGGACCGTATCGGCTCTGTTGCGGACATGACTGAGTATTGGCTTGTCATTTGACATTGCAATTTTTTGAACTTATATCTGTAAATAAAATCAGTTCGTTATTTTTTTTGTTTGCCTAACTGATTTCAATGCTGAAAAAAAAACTAAATTATCTTTTAGATAACTCGTCTTGCTCAAATCTCTGTAGGGGAAGGAGGCGGGACCATTATCATCATCTTTATATATAAAAAAAAGACAATCTTACGTTAATGAATCTGTGAAATTTCACGTTAAAAGACATTTCAACAGATCCGCATACTTTTACAGACTTTCACATATTTTTACATACTTTTTCAAAAATCATCTGGCAACTCTTCGTTCTACTTTTATCGAATGTTTTCAAATCGCAGGAGTAAACATTTACGTGTCTGTGTCTTCGTTTGTACGTTTGCACAAAGTATTAATGAATCTGTGAAAATTAACGTTAAAAGACTTTTCAACAGATCCGCATACTTTTACAGACATTTCCACATTTTTAACAGACTTTCACATATTTTTACAGACTTTTTTAAAAATCATCTGGCAACTCTTCGTTCCACTTTTATCGAATATTTTCAAATCGCAGGAGTAAACATTTACGTGACTGTGTCTTCGTTTGTTTTTATTTCGTTCGGAAAAATATTATATCAGAGGAAGTGGACATTAAAAATGCGTTGCTCAGTGAAAGGCTGCCCGAATACGAGTGAAAATGTTCGCGTAAGATTTTATCGTATACCCTCGGAAACGTTTTCACAGACCCGCTCGGTTTATTTTTGCGGAGACGACAAACTAGGTCCGAATAAGGGCTCTCGTATCTGTGGAATAAGTACGATGTTTGAATTATTGAAAACCAAAAGTGTAGCAAACATTTCATACACAATTTCAGGATTATTTTGATATAAATACATCGTTTCATTTCAACCGGCAAAGAAAGTTCGTGAGAAATCGTAATGCCTTCTCCACAGTTAAGTCGGTAGTTGACTCAAAAGATTACGTCCATCATCAACACGAAGCGCAGATTGCTTTACCGTTATATTCATCACCAGCACTAGCGGATCATAATTACGCGGATTTCATTCGGTCAGCTTCACTAGCAAAGCTGTTTTCACCGACGTTAGAAAAAAAAACGTCCCCAAAATATTTCACTTTTGCTATGTAAGTACGTATCGAAATTCGCCAATGTTGAATTTTTCTCCCACATTAAAATCTTGGAGTGAACTAAGCGTTATTCGTAGGTTGTTGATATTCTATCAGGTTCTGATATCTTGCGATATGAGATGCTAT
Organism: Toxorhynchites rutilus septentrionalis; assembly: GCF_029784135.1. NCBI lineage: Eukaryota > Metazoa > Arthropoda > Insecta > Diptera > Culicidae > Toxorhynchites > Toxorhynchites rutilus. The sequence goes on from NC_073745.1 coordinate 65,314,158, forward strand.
TTCAGAGATGCAATGGTCAATTGAACAATTGATGGAAAATATAGTTTGTTCATTTTATAAGTTTAATTATTTTTGCCTTTAATAACAATATATAACAATATATAAGAAAAATCAAAATCCTGATCGTTGGATCTTTTTTGACATTTCAATTGGATCTTTTTTGACAGCCGTTTTGATCCAGTCCGCACTACCTAGATCTGAATCGGTCCAGTAGTTAAAAAGTTACGAATTTTCAAAAAAAATATTTTTTTGGAAAAGGGCGAAAAAGTGGATTTTTCGGATCACCCTAAAATGGAAATGAGCACCCTAATGAAAAAAAATAAAAGAATACGAGTCTAATATAATATAGAAAAGTACCCAGCAAACATTAAATGGTATAATTTTGCACGTGCCAAGTCTTACAAGAAATCCGAATAAATCATAATCGCATATAATATCAATCAAAGTATGTATCGTGTATATTTGAAATCGCATAAAATGTAAAAACTCGATTTTATATACCATTATCGAATTAAGTCGCAATTCGGTATAATAAACATCAATTTTATGATGTACATTGTCGTAAAATATATTTAATCCGCATCATATGCGTATATTACGCTGATGCAGTTTGTGTGTCGTATAAGCGTATAATTTAAATCGATTCAGTACTGTAGTAAATCGTGTTGTATGCTGAAGAAAATCATGAGACAGTAAATCATATTAGATCCTAATAAAGAACATATTACATCATATTGAAATGTCAATGAAATGCTGATGCACTCGGAAGTTTTAACCGCTGTTGAATTAAATTTCAGATAGCCGCGCGAGATAGCTGATGGATGATGACCCAGACGACCGGAGTTCGAACCCACATCGGAGCAGTTTTCACCAAACATCAATCTGTGCAATTTTAAACATTCATATTCCACTCCAAACACAAGTCAATCAAACAATTAGTATTTCTACAAACATAAATACTCATATATAAAAACAGCGATCCGTGAGGCTATATTAAACATTTCACGAAAATATTTTGCGCCATTTGTTTTTTTTTTCTATGTATGTAATAAATCATATACGAGTAGGTCAAAAGTCGTATTTGGTGCTTTCACAATTCATGAATATATTCATATTAGATCGTAATTTAATTTCAACATAATCGCTATTATAGCCGGTCAAAGTTGCATATTCATCCAAACAAATTCGGTATCGGTAAGCATTTGCCATGTATGTATATGGCCTCCACTTTTGCATGCATATGCCAGTTAGGCGCATTATATGCCAACCAAATTTTAGGGCATATGATGTTATATATACGCTTGTTATGCGATTTAATGTTTGCTGGGAACTCAATTAACATTAACAGTTTTCTTCGCGATTGCGATCGTAGCTTCTTTTAGTCTAAGACAAGACCAGACAACTGGCTTCTTACTCTTCTTCGTCGTCCAAAAACGAAGCCATGACATGAAGATGCCAGAGCTGCCAAATATTATAAAATATCGGATTTTTCAAATTTCTATTTTAATGAATCGTAACATTTGGTTGGTGCGAATTCAATGATTATTGCATATTTTCAAATATCAATCTCAAAAATATGCTTTAAAAGGATAAAATAAGTCTTTTAAATACCCATATCTATAATATAATCGTTTCCAAAACAAATTTGGGATTTTTTTTTAGCAAATAAATCTAATCTGACAACCGTTACAGCGTTATGCAGATTCTCATTGTCTGAACCAAAACATTCTATCTTATTATATGAGCAGGAATACAACCAAAACAACGTTAGGAAGCCATTTTATTCATACAAAACGTAATTCAAAAATAAAAATGAAGTGTAAAGCCTTAAATTGTGAGCGAAGGACGGATACTCATCCTGAGTATAAATTTTATCGGTTCCCTCAAGACAAAAATATTCGGAAAGAATGGATTCGATTTTGCGTGAACAGTGAATTAGAAGTTCCATTCTTTGAAATCAAATCAAGCACAAGAATATGTAGCGTAAGTATTAAAAACTAATTCTAAAACATATCCTAATACTAGTATATATACAGGCTCATTTTGTTGATGGGAAATACAATGAAAATGGAGTTACGAAAATTCCGACCTTAGCTGCATCCGCGAATGAGGAATGGGAAGAGATACAAAGTATTGAGAACAATTATGATTTGGTTGACGTATATGAAGGAGATAAACAACTACAGGAAGAAATATTTCGTTTGAAACATCAAATTTCCAAGCTGAAAAGGTAGTGTGTCAAAAAATATGTTATTTTCTAATATTTTATATTGATGTAACCGTTAATAGAATTGTAAAACAATGGAAGAAAAAATGCGGATATCTGACCTCGAGAATTCGTGGAAAACAACCCTTGAAGAAGCTTTTCAGAGAAGATCAAATTAAGCTATTAACAGGAGAGGTTAAAAAAGTGAAACGTTGGTCCAATGAAACGATTACGGAAAATTTACAAATTCGGTTTGCATGTCAAGGTGGATACGACAAGCTTATTCAAAAAGGCTTCCCGTTCCCATCCACGAGGACTCTACTACGCCAAATTGAAGGAGTTCGTTTCAGTCCTGGTATGTAATTATAATCATATGTCTCATCGCATGTTAATATATGAAATGATATTTTGTAGGTATTCTTGAAGATATATTCGAGCTGCTACAACATAAAGTCTCCACAATGTCGGTTGAAGAAAAGGACTGCGGATTGGTTCTAGACGAAATGAGCATAGACGAGGCAAATGAGTTTTGCCAAAATACGAAGCAGTTTGTTGGAACAACAACGCTTCCTATGTCCCAAACTTTAGCCTGTAAAGCTTTGGTATTCATGCTAGTTGGAATCGCAGCGCGCTGGAAACAGGTGGTTGCTTTCGAGTACACCGGCAACTCTATACAAAAAGAGTTTTTGAAGAATGCTGTATTGTCTGCAGTTTCAAGAGCAGAGGGAATCAGTTTGCGTGTCCATTTTATAACAACAGATTCCGGGTCCGAAAACCAGCGCATGTGGAAGGATTTGGGGATCGATATTCGTCGCAAAAATGAGACATTAAATGCTGCGATACCTCATCCAAACGCTGAGAACAGAATGCTAGAGATCATACCCGATCCCGTACACGTATTTAAAAATACAGTACATGGCTGGTTGAACAATGTCTACCTGAAAGTTCCGGATTGGTATGTTCGTGAAAAAAAGCTAACATCCAATATTGTTCATCGAGACCATTTAACCACAATCGTGAACTCCGAAATAAACAACACGTTGCGGCTTTGTCACAGACTAACGGCCTCGGATGTGTGCTTTGACAACAGAACATCTTCAATAGATAAAATGAAAGTATGCAACGCAACAAAATATTGCAACAGGACGGTGGCTGCAGCATTGAAGTTTCATGCGGAAATACGAGAATTACCGGAGCTTCTTACTACCGCATGCTTCATAGAAGACTTTGCTCGATGGTTCGAGCTTATCAATAATAGGGCAGAAGAAAAAGTATTTTGTTTGAATGATCCTATGAAATATGACGAGGATATCGCTCATCTGAAGACCATGGTGCGGTTAATGTATGATCTCCAAGTAGGACACGGACATTGGAAACCATGGCAAACAAGTGTAATCGTTTGCACGAATGCAATTGTGAGGTTGACAGATCGGCTTTTGCATGAAGGACACCCACAAATATTTACATCGCGGTTCGTCCAAGATTGTCTGGAGGGTCTTTTCTCATTGATTCGTGCAAAGCAACGACGCCCAACTCCATTGCAATTCAGCAATAACTTGAAAATTGTGACTCTTTCGCAATACATGACCGTAGTACCGAATGCTTCGTATACAGCCGATACACAACAACATCTTATTGGATTGATAGATTTGCTATCAAAGCGGCGTGAAGAATGTTCAGCCCAGAAATTGATGGACAATGAAGCAGCATCGACATCATATCGAATTTCAGCTTCATCTAATTCTAGTGATAATGTGGATGATATGAATATTGAATTCGACTATGAGTACACCGTCGATGAAGCGAAAACTTTTCTCGACAGAACAGAACAAAATTCGTTGTTCTATATAGCTGGTTTCATCATCAAAAAAATTATTCAGCGGGAAAGAATATGTCAGCAGTGTAACAAGAGATTGGTAGTCAGCAAAACACAACCTAGATTGTATCAACCGTCTCTTTTTTCATATTTGCGAGCTACAGCTTCTAACTCTCCCATCTGCATAGTGAATGATGAGACTTTTAATTTCTTCTTAGCAATGGAAATTCTATTCCGAAATATGAAATCGCATTTGGAACCTAACGAAGCTGATTTGCCGAAGAAAATGGCAGGAGAAATGTATGTTTTGCCATCCACTTTATTCCATTGTGAAAAAACAAGGAATGACATTATAAAAAAATTTATATCTTTTCGTTTAAAAAGCGGAGAAAACAAAAAAACAAGGAAACGAAAATTTGATAGCAGGAGCATGGCATGGTAGAAATAAAATATATTAGTATCAGAAACCAAATAGATTATTATTAAACTAAACTTATGTCCATTTCCATTTTAGTGTTGTCCGAAAACTCATTTTTTCCACTTTTTCCCAAAAATGACTTTTTCAAAAAATCATAACTTTTGAACCTCTGAACCGATTCAGATGATCAATAAATCTAATTGAAGCCAATGAGGTAGATTTTTAATAGAAAAAATATTGAAAAAAGTATTGAACTTGGAAAGAGGGTTCTAGAGAGGTGTTTTTTTCGTTTTAGAGTCATTATTTTGTAAATTTAACATGTTTTAAGTCTTCGTTCAATATTCTTATGTGACTAGACTAGACCTATGCGACTAGAATCCTATCTTTCCGGTAAGTGTGATATTTTTTAAAAAACGTAATTTATTTTTATTGGCAACACTGGAAAAATCGACTTTGTTTACAAAATTTATCGAAATCGACCAATCAGAAATCAGAACGACTGACAGAAATTTGGTCCGTATCTGACAGAAATTTGGTCCGTAAAAGACCCCCTATTGTCTGATCTTATCTTAGCTTTTAGTAATCCATTTTCTGGGCGTGAGTGTACACTGAGAGAAATAATTAGTAAATATAACGAATTTTTTGGTAAATACTACCAATCTATAGTCATTTTCGACCGTACTAATAAACACATATGTCAAGCAGAACCATGATTCGGAAGCCCAATATCGGCTACATTTTCTCGCCGAAAATGCACGTATCAGAATTATATCCTTATTATACCTCCGTATTGCCTTATGGGAACAATGAAAATGGTTAATACGCGCTTTTCTCACCAATTTTCAGATATGACAATATCCAAGCTTACTAATGTTATCGAGTAAAATATACTAATCTCTGGTAGGGATGCGGGTTTGTTGACAATATGTACAAAAAATTTGTACATTCTACTAATTTTGCATTATCAAATGTATTTAGTAGTTTTCGACCGAGGATTTTTCTAAGGGTAGAAGACCTTTTAAAAATCCACCTGGCATCCCTGGTCTCCGGCCTTCAGTCTGTTTACGAAATTGTTGTTTACTTTTCTGCAAAACAATCGTGCTAATGGAATCCTCTGCAAACTTCTATGACATTTTCAGATAGTCTTGGGGATAAAAATGACCACCGACGGCCAGCAGCTGGATTTCTCCGAAATCTGCCGCAGTTGCATGGCGAAGAAGCAGCGAATGAAACCACTGTTCGACTCCAGCCTCGACGTGATGCTGATGGCAGTGGCGAATGTTCAAGTGAATTCACATTGTTTTGTCAAAACTGAAAATCAAATGAACTCTTATCGCGTGTTTGTATTACAGGTTGCACCCAACGATGGCTACCCGGGTCAGATGTGTGTACAATGCGTGCTGCAGGTCAGCCGTGCTTTTACATTTAAGCAACAGTGCGAGAAAACGAACGCCACTCTGAAAGAGTATCTAGAACGGAAGGCCCCAAAAGCTGAAGCTGAAGTCAGCCAGACAAAGACTGGCAGTGGCGACAAATTGAATCATGCTCCGGGAAAGCAAGAGAAGATACAGCTGATTACGGTGGATCCGAACGGGCACGAGATTGGGTATCAATTCAGCGGAAACGTTTCCAACGAATGTGTTCTCATATTGGGAACAGTGAAAGATGAAACGGTGACGGCGTTGGAATCATCCGAACTGTTCATTCCAACGGTTAGTGCGGGCCAAAAAACGGTTATTGCTGCGGACAACGCGTATCAAAGGATACGGCTGCTGACAAATCAGTCAGCAAGCACCGCAGCATCAGGTGGCCAGGATGTTGGCGATAATTTAAATTTAGTCGCTTCGTTCAATTTGGATCAGGATATTCTTGAATGTGAAACGATTGCCCTGGAAGAAGTTGTCATTGAAGATGATCGGTACGATACAACCGATTCGTATAATCAGAACAATGAAAATAAACAAACCAACAAGGATACGCTGTCGAACAGCAGTAGAGTTTTGTTTGTCGCGGATGAGTTCAAATGTGAACATTGTTGCGCAGAGTTTAAATCAAATATCGTATTGCAGGTAATCTAAATGAGAAAGTGTTTGAAATTCTTTGAAAATCATTTAAAAATTTATTCTCTCAGACACATAAACAGTCGTGTTCTGTCCTATTAAACACACCTCTGGCTGAAACCAGTATTCAGGAGGAATCGGGACATCATCTTCCACCTTCTTATAACGTTTCCACTTACAATCAATTCGTGTGCGAAGTTTGTGAGAAGAGATTTTCCGACAGCAGTAAGCTGAGGGTGTGTCTTTGACTACTGAAAAACTATTAGAAAATCGGTACAAATTTTTCCTCTCTTTGCCAGCGCCACTCTCGGACCCATTTGGTGGACAAACCACACGTGTGCAAAACTTGCGGGATGTCATTCGCCGAAAGTTCCAATCTGACCAAACACCACCGCAAGCACACCGGTGAGCTGCGGAACGTGGTTGGCAAGCCGAACCTCTGCTCGGTGTGTGGGAAACGCTTCAAGTGGGCCACATCCCTGTCGAAGCACATGAAACACCATACCAAGCGGAAGCTGTTCGTGTGTTCGTATCCGGGCTGCACGAAGTACTATGTGGAGCAGCGTTCGCTGGATATTCATATGTTTTCGCACAACGGCAAGAAACCGTTTGCGTGCAATTTTTGCGATAAAGGTTTCACGCAGAAGTGTAACTTGGAGAAGCACGAGCGAGTGCACACGGGTGCGTTGGTGTTTATTTTGCGGTTTAGCCCAACGGTGGTAACGTTTGTTTCGTGGAATTTCAGGGGAGAAACCGTACAAATGTAACGTGTGCCAAAAAAGGTTTGCTCAAAGTGGTTACCTGGTAATACACCAGCGAATTCATAGTCGTGAGAAGCCTTACAGGTGTGAAGAATGTGGTGAGTGTCTGAGTTTATTTCTTGATTTTTATAGATATTTTGAAGCTATTTAGGGGTAATACAGTAAGGAGTTCGGCTCCTTTAAACCTATGTAACTGAGCCTGTAAAAATAAACGATTTAAATATATATATATAGCTATTTAGGGGTACTAATAAATTTCGAAGGATTTTATTAATTACTAGCTGGCTCGACAAACGTTGTTCTGTCATATAAATTATTTCAAGGGAATATTTTGGTTGTTAAATAAAAAAATAACCAAGGTATCGAAAGTGTGTTTGAATGTTCTAACGATTTATAAAATCAATCGAATTTGATCGAAAATAAAATGAGTGTATCCATTTTAACGGAAGCGTGTGTGAACGGAAGCTCGTGACTCGTGACTTTTGTGTTTTATTAAGAAGAAAAATGTCGCACCGCTATATCGTTGCGAAGCAATTCAGAATAATCAGCGCATGCAAGAAGTTCATGCTGTTCATTTTTGAACTCGAGTATGATGGGTCTACTCTTTGAATATTTGGCGATTTTTTCCCCTGTTGGGTGTGAACCACTGCGTCCATTATTTTGAACTATTGTGGTATGTCAGCGTGGCAAGGTTCCCACATTTGCACGACTCGATTGGACTTAATTAGAATGCAAAATTGCGATCCGTATGGGTAACTCTGACTCGATCGGATTTCAGAACACGGATTAGTAGTTGATCTGTAGAAGGATCAGGAATCGTTATAGATTATAGAATTATAGATTTTCTCGAGCGTATTCTTCCACTAACCACTAACCAGGTATTCTTAACCTAACTTCCACTTCAGCTAATCCTCACGTTTGCCATTCAACTGAATACATCCAGCATCGTGTAAGACCAAATACGTTAATATTTTGTGTTTGCATGCCGTATTGTAATGTCATGTGCAGTGATGGTAGAAAATCACATTCAACGATCAATGAATAAGTATATCCCTCTAGTCGGATGTTTTTAAATCACCCCCAGCAGGCGATGCTCTTTTATCCTTCATATGTACACAGAAGGAAAACTTGAAACGGTGAGCTACCAAGATCTCAAAAAGCAATATGAAAGAGGAATCCCCAATGTATGCACTCTCGAAGCATTACTTCTACTACTCAAGGTTTATCGTGAGTGCAAGCCACAAACGATTAATCCCATCCCATAGAGCGGATGATGAGTTCTTGATCGTAAAGTGTACAAGAGACGATCAACTGAAATGTTACGACACTCATCGAGGGATTTTTAATTCTCTATTGCACTGACCGCAGTGAGTGGCTGACTCAGTCTCGTGTCGATTTTATTTTGCTGTCGTCTCCCGCCCGATAAACAGCAGACGGGTAATGGATGCAATTGATTAATTTTATTACCAGCAGATTTGGGCGAATCTCATCCCGCCCAAAATCGTTTTTTAGATTCCAATAATTCTGAACATCTCTTCAAATATTTTTTCTAATAATAATTCAATTAGTGATTTCACGAAACACTTTTCGAATTCAATAGAATTTAAGACCCTTTTTTATTTTGTAGATAAAACGGATCACATATTTGATTAATTCAATTCTATGTGGTTACATTTTCCGTTACAAATAAATGTAATGAATTAGTAAGGACATATGTTATTCATATATCGTGGACTTCCGACATATGTGGCAGTAGATTTATTGAACGACCAATGTTTTTTTTCATATCTCTTCAAACTTGTTGCATCTCTTGAGTGTACATACTGCTTTGTCCGCAGATTTGTTTGGATGAATCTGGTTAATTTCAGGTATTCAATCTCCATATTGTCGAATGAATGGAACAATCGGTATCACAGAAAATGATTATCAACATCCTACCTAATCATCAAACGGTATGCGAAGAATTTAAGTGAACTGACGGCATTGGAATATATGCTTTGTGAGGACCACACAATTATTATCAGAGCGTCCGAACAAACGTCCGTTTTGCTATTGTTCTGATGTTTCATAACACGGCACTCTATTGATTATTCGCCGAAAATGGATAAAAAATATCCTTGAGGTTAGCCTACGGTTTTAGTAGCAGTGCAATATGGTGAGCCAGTCTCAGGATAAGAAAACATTTTAAAATAAAGCCTAATTTTTTTTGAATGAATCAGTAGTAAAAAAAACGTCAAAAAATTTCTCAGCTTTGTAATAGCAGATAACCATTACCCATTCGAGTTGTATGAGCATTCCCCCCACAAACTGTGGATAGTCTCCCCCAAAATATATATTTTTATAAAGGCTCATATGGCGTTAGCCTCACGGGGCCGGGAGTTCAATACAATTTTTCTTATTATCTATGTTAGTAATATGTAACCAATTACTCGCGGTTGGCTCGAGGTTAGTATTACAAGTGTTTTCGTAATTGGGATGTTGCTGTCTCCAATGCTCTGTACGTGTGCCCGACACGGGATACTTCCTATTGGGATGCAGCTGACCATTAATCAGCAACGCCCCCCTAGTCTGTACCTCATATCTAGCGTGGTGCGTCTTTCTCGACTCGAGGAATCCAGGATAGAATGGTCACTAGCCGGCGCAATCATCAGTTCGTGTAGAGTTGTCATGATCGGTACAACCTTTGGCTCTTGTTGAATGATCAGTGGACTGCACAACCTTCGGCCCGTGCATCTGTAAAGAGTGTGTGTATGTATTGCCGCGACTAAGTAAAAGTTTATCGATCGGATAGGAGGGATATGAAACGGGGACACAACGAAAGAAACATCATTAAACGTTGACATCGGCGTTTCTGAGGAACAGGTATAGATGAAGCAGAAGATCAGGATCACGGCTACCTAAGATATCCCGGACGGGGATATCCGATTGTCTGCCTTGTGCTCTTAGTGCTCTAGAGAGCTGAGAGCGAGCAGCATGGAACCGGATACACGACCAGACAACATGATCGATGTCGTGGTAGCCATCGCCACAATCACAAAGATTGTTTGCTGCGAGCCCAATGCGATAGAGATGCGCGTTTAGGTTGTAGTGATTGGACATAAGCCGAGATATCACGCGAATGAAATCACGACCTACATTCAATCCCTTGAACCATGCCCTCGTCGAGACCTTAGGGATAATCGTGTGTAACCAACGACCGAACTCATCTCCACTCCACATGCGCTGCCAACTTACGAGCGTATACTGACGAGGAATGTGGAAAAATTCATTATAAGCAATTTGCCTTTCAAAAAGAGTGCCTTCTAAAGCGCCCACCTTAGCTAGCGAGTCCGCTTTCTCATTCCCCGGAATCGAGCAATGAGAGGGAACCCATGGTAATCTTGAATAATTTTTCGACCAAAACACTCAATAGTTGTCTTATTCTTGTTAGGAAATAAGATGAGCGTTTATCAACCTTCATTGAGCGGATTGCCTCTAATGAGCTGAGACTGTCTGAAAAAATAAAATAGTGGTCGATGGGCAATGTTTCAATGATCCCCAGTGCGTAGTATATCGCACCCAGTTCAGCAACATACACGGAACAAGGATCTTTGAGTTTGAAAGAGGTACTGGAATTTTCATTGAAGATGCCAAAGCCAGTAGACCCGTTTATGGATGAACCGTCAGTAAAGAACATTTTATCAGATCTAACTATGCCCCCATATTCTGCCGAAAATATCGGCGGAATAGAATCTGAGCGTAGATGATCTGGGATTCCATGGATTTTTTGTCGCATGGACAGATCAAAAATGACAGAGGAATTGCAAAAGTATGGGAAGCAAACTTGGTTGGAGATGCCTGGTGAAGGGTGCACGTCGTGGGTAAGGTATTCATGGTATAAAGACATAAAACTTGACTGAGGAATCAGTTGGAGTAGATTTTCGAAGTTATCAATCACCAATGGATTCATGATCTTGCAACGGATGAGAAATCTGTAGGATAATTCTGTGAACCGAAGAGTAAGCGGGGGTACTCCTGCCAAAACTTCGAGACTCATCGTATGTGTCGAATGCAAACACCCCATGGCTATACGCAAGCAACGATATTGTATTCTCTCCAGCTTGAGAATATGAATCCTGGCAGCTGATCGGGAGCAAAAACTGCCATATTCCAACACTGATAATATCGTTGTTTTGTACAACTGAATGAGGTCTCCTGGATGGGCACCCCACCATGTTCCGGTAATTGTTTGGAGAAAATTGATTCTTTGCTGGCATTTCTGTTTCAAATACGCAATGTGTCTCCCCCAGGTACACTTAGAATCAAAATATACACCCAGGTATTTGAAAAACATCGAGTGCTTGATCGTTTTGCCGGATAGGTGAAGCTGGAATTGGGCGGGTTCGTGCTTCCTAGAAAAAACGACCATTTCGGTATTCTCCGTAGAGAATTCGATACCCAGCTTGAGAGCCCACGTGAACAGATTGTTCAGGGTATCTTGCAAGGATTTTTGCAGAACGGCGGGATTAGTACCCGTGATGGAAATAACTCCATCGTCTGCAAGTTGTCTCAGCGTGCAGTCTCTAGTTAGACAATCATCTATATCATTGACGTAAAAACTGTACAAGAGGGGGCTTAGGCAGGAGCCTTGTGGTAGGCCCATAAAACTGTATCGAGAAGATTTCAAGCTGCCATGATTGAAAAACATGTGCTTTTCTGACAGTAAATTGTACAGGAAATTATTCAGAATTGGTGAAAGTCCACGATTATGAAGTTTATCTGAGAGAATTTCCATGGAAACTGAATCAAATGCCCCTTTGATATCGAGAAAAACGGAAGCCATTTGTTCTTTGCGAGCAAATGCGATTTGGATTTCAGAAGATAGCAGCGCGAGACAATCATTTGTCCCTCTACCTCGGCGGAAGCCAAACTGCGTATTTGACAGCAAATTGTTCGTTTCGACCCACTTGTCCAAACGAAGTAGAATCATTTTCTCTAACAACTTACGAATACAGGATAACATTGCAATCGGCCTATACGAGTTGTGATCGCTAGCCGGCTTGTTGGGTTTCCGTATGGCTATCACTCTTACTTGTCTCCAGTCATGCGGGACAATATTCAGCTCCAGAAACTTGTTGAACAAGTTCAGCAAACGCTGTTTTGCCAAGTCGGGAAGATTCTTCAACAAGTTGAATTTAATCTTGTCCGACCCCGGAGCTGAATTGTTACATGAGAGGAGGGCAATTGAGAATTCCACCATCGAAAAATTCTCATAGTCGCATTGGAGAATTTTTCGATGGTGGAATTCTCAATTTGGATAGTCTATCTGCATACAAATTATGTTCCACAATCCTAACATTTTTTGAGTAAATATTTACGTTCTTACACAAAAACACATGTTGACATATTTGCGCTAATTTATTATATTTTCAAGGTAATTAAGGTCTTTTCTAGCCACAAGTTTACTCGGGCCCGAAAGGAGTGTTCTGTATTTGTGCTGGCGGAAAAATATATCTCACAAGACCACGTGTTTGATATCGTAATAGCATTGGCCAATAACGCATTTACATTAACTCATAAAATCAGTTATTTGAGGGGGATTATTGTTTGTAGTCTCTTGTAGATGAATTTAAACACCATCTGAGAAATCCTCTGTGGAACATTAAACATTAATATCGATCTATCTGCTGTAGCGCATTTTTTTCTCACACAGTTTCATCGAAGTAAACGCGCTCCTAGAGGAAAATTGAACGCCCGGACGAGAGAGTGAAAATCGTAAAGCGTACGTCATAGAGATACTCATTCCCATGGAGCAAATTCTTGTTATGAGTTGTAAACAGAACGAAGAAGGAGAGTAACTCAATTATTCGAACTAGTTTCAGTCCAGCAATGCTTTGGTCAACTCAGAGTTACCAAGAGAAAACCATTTGGTTATGATGGGAGAGGATCAATAGTTAGTCGCAGTTTGCACAGATTACGATCTGTGCAGTTTGCGATTAATCGTAAATCGCATCATGCTCCTTTGTTTTCCATTCTTGGTCCAGTGTGTGTTTCATCGAAAAAAACATACTTAAGTTTATGTAAAATCTTTTGGGATAAGGTTACAATCAGTAAAAGTGTTCTGGGATCGATATCCTAAAATTTTATGAATATTTACGTGTTTACACAAAAAAACACATGTTGACATATTTGCGCTAATTTATGTTTTTGATTAATTCAAGGTAATCAAGGTCTTTTCTAGCCACCAGCTTACTCGGGCCCGAAAGGAGTGTTCTGTATTTGTGCTGGCGGAAAAATATATCTCGCAAGACCACGTGTTCGATGTCGTAATAGCCTTGGCCAATAACGCATTTACATTAACTCATAAAATTAGTGATTTGAGGGGGATTATTGTTTGTAGTCTCTTGTAGATGAATATAAATACCATCTGAGAATTCCTCTGTGGAAAATTAAACATCAATGTCGCCCTATCTGCTGTAGCGCATTTTTTTACTTCAGTTTCATCGAAGTAAACGCACTCGGAGAGGAAAATTGAACGCCCGGACGAGAGAGCGAGAATCGTAAAGCGTACGTCATAGAGATTTTGGTTATGATGGGAGAGGATTAATTGTTAGTCGCAGTTTGTACAGATCGCGATCTGAGCAGTTTGCGATTAATCGCAAATGACATCATGCTCCCTTGTTTTCCATCATTGGTCATGTATATTGTGTTTCTGTCTGGCAATAGCGAATGCTGTGTCGGCATTGCGCATGATATCGTCTCACAAGTAAATGTATTCTTCATTACGCCGCTTCTGTTTATTGTGTCGTAGGAATGGCAGTCGTTCAAACTTTGCGTACATCTTCTTCTTCTTGAATGGCGTTAACGTTCCCTGTGAAACTTTTGCCGTCTCAATGTAGCATTAAGTAGCGTCATTTATTAATGCTTAGTTGAGATTTCTTATGCCAAATAACACGCCTTGAATGTATTCCGAGAGAAAAGCTCTAGAATACGCGTGACCACAGTGCAAGTCGAAGGAAATTTCATTGACGAAAAATCCCCCGGCCAGAACGGGAATCGAACCCGAACACCCGGCATGACAATGTGAGGCGCTAACCACTCGGCCACGGGTGCACCCAACTTTGCGTACATGTCGACCATGAATTGTTGGCACTGCTCACGACATCGTAGAATTACAGTATCCTGGCGCGTCGAGTCATCATACGATACACATAAAAATCCATCAAGCTCTCTCCACTCTCTTGTCCATAAATATTAATTCATAATGAGAAATAATGTTCATAATGAATGAAGTCCAAACGGCTGGGGGATTTTCTGTCAACAAATTTTCTTCTGACTTGCACTCTGGTCACATATATTCTAAAGCCTGTCACTCAGATTCTATTCAAGGTGTGCTGATTAGCATAAAAATCTCAACTAAATAATACTTTAAAATGACGCGAGTAACACTGCGTTGAGAAGCCGAACGTTAGGGCCATTGAAGAAGATGGTGAAGAGTATGAACAGTGTTTGTCGCCGATAAAAACCATATTATTGTTTTTTCTTCGAATCACAATTTCTCGCGTCGCTGTACAGTCGCCTACTATGATTCCAGCATCGTCTTCAACAACATGCGCATTGGGTCTGCACACATGCTCTTCAGTTAGTGTTTTATCAGGATTGGGGGCAATAGCGTGTAATCCGAGCAAATGTGATTTAAAGAATTCAATAATTCATTGTGCTCATTCAATAAGATTATCAGCACGCCGTCAATGCGCTTGACTTTAGGCGAATTGAGGTTGCTAACGCATGTTCGTATGGAAGTTCGATATGGCGAACGAAGCGCCACTTGTCGTTGAACAACGTGAATAAATATGATCAGTTTGAAAAACGAACGAAATTATTTGGATATTGTTTATACAAAAATGCAAAATTCACGTTTGGGGATAGTGGTAAAAGGGTGAAAATTTGGGTTTAAATGTATATTCAGAAGCCAAACTTTTAAAAAAAAAGGAAAAAATGGGTAGATTATGTCTATGATATAACCGCTAGGTTGACGTGGGCCTACCTTAGCTTAGTAATTTGTTTGTACTGATTAATTTTTTTATTGATGCAATTCATGCATTGTGATAGATTATGTTCTTCGTTACAAGTAAATTTAATGACAATCTATTTACGTTTGGTATGATATCTAGGACAAAATATGTGAACGGATGAATTATCAAACGATTATTTTATTTTACATTTTCCTCTGAAGTTTGCATCTCTCAAGTGTACGTACTTTTTGAACCGCGAATTTGCTTGATTTGATGAACTTCAGGCACTCAGTTTCGATTTTGATATGTACGTCGAACGCTTATTTTTTAATCAATAGGCGTTATCGCAGCAAATGGCTATCAACATTTTGCCTAATCATAAAATTGTATGCGTAGAAATAATTCCCCTCTAGTGGGGAATTTGGCCATTAAAAAGGGGGAATTGTGCAAGGAAATATCGCACATTTACTACGTTTTGAAGATGGCAATGATCAAGACTTTTGACGTAGGACTACGTCTTTCATTTCTATAATGGGGTGTAAGTTCAAAGTTTCGAAAACGAAAGCGTTACGCTGGAGAACGAGATTTCGAGTGTTAATAGCATTGTGTTAATAGTGTTAATAGGCATTGCGAAATAAATTCAAGTTGCGGATACTTTTGTACTCATTTGCGTTTTGCAAATTGATATGTTTCCCTAAGACAGATTTCAAAACCATGGAGCTTGAGAAAATCGGCATTGCAAAATAGATGCAAGCTGCGGGTACTTTTATACTCGCTTGCATTTTTGCAAATTGGAATGTTTCCCTAACACACACTACAAAACCATAAAGCCTGTGGAAATCGACATTGCAAAAACCGATGCAAGCTACGAGTACTTTTGTACTCGCTCGCGTTTTCACAAATTGGAATGTTTCCCTAACACAGATTTTAAAAACATGGAGCCTGGGAAAATTGGCATTGCAAAATAGATGCAAACTACGGGTACTTTTGCACTCGCTTGCATTTTTGCAAACCGGAATGTGTTTTCCCAATACAGATTCTGAAACCAAGAAGTTGTGAAAATCGGCATTGCAGATACATTCAAGTCGGCAATACTTATATACCCCAATGAATTTTTACACTCCGGAATTCGTTTTGCTAACACGGTCTACAAAAGCGGGTACAAATGCAACGCTTTGGTTCGATTATTCAAGACTGCATTGGAAGATATCTCTTCATGTCGCCAGCTAACTAAACTTCTACGCATACTGTTTGATTTTTTGACGTAGGACTACGTCTAACCGGAAGATATAGGGGGTGAAATGGAAATCTAGGCACTGAACAAGTAGGAAAAAATGCAAGATTTGGAACGCTTATAACTCGAGCATTTCTCAATAGATCGCAAATGTTTTTGCATCAATTGATAGGAAAAATATCTACGCATCTATCATAACGAATAACATTTCATTTTTCTTGAGATAAATAATTGAATAATTGTGAAATATCAAGCATTGTCCAAATGCACTATGTGCCCATTTTTGATTGGTCCATTTTGTGCTCCTCAAATCGTACCGACCAAAACGGGCAACCAGAGCAGCAGCGAAATAGAATGAAGCACGATTGGAAAGGAAAAACAGAAAGTGGGTAATATCTATGGTATAACCGCAATGGTGACGTAGGACTATCGTTGATTCAGTGATCCTTTGTTTGAAGTTGAATCTGAATCCATTCTGAATGAATGAATAAATGAATATTTGGGGGACTTCGAAAATGAGAGCGTTACGTTGGAGGTACAAGGTTTTATGCATCCAATATTGGATACGAAAATATCCTACTGCTGGGGAAGAAATAATCTTCAGAAGCTATCCTGTTAATGGCAATTGATTAAAAAATCACAAAACCAAATGTATTTGGTCACAGTGTTACATGGATAGAAAACATTCAAATAAACTCTTTCACATGAATGTATTTTTAAATTCCCAGAGGAACTGGCATATTATTTTCCGGATCTTTCTCGATGCTGAATGGCATCCAAACGGAAAGAAATTCCGTGCGTGTATGTGTGTGTGTAGCGGCTACTTCGATGGTCACCTTCTCTTCTCCTGAAGGATCGGCTTCTCTGTGCTCCCTCACAGTTTCAAACAAACGGCTCGCGTTTCAGGGCATATCTCGATCCTTCGCCGTCCAGCATCCTCAGCAACGATGTTGTTCTCGTCGATGTCCTCACGAAAAATGAATGAGTCTCACCACCAGAATATCGCTTAAGTATGCTTTTTGTGCGTGATTGAATCGAGAGAAGGCGTGGTTTACGATGGCAATTTGGAAGGCAACTAGAGGGGAATGAACTCTCTGAGCTCGGAACATTCGGCGACTAAGCAATAATCGATTGCGGGCGCATACAATATTGGATACGGAAATATCCTACTGATGGGGAAGAATAATCTTCAGAAGCTATCCTGTTAATTGTGATTGATTGAAAAATCACAAAACCAAATGTATTTGGTCACAGTGTTACATGGATAGAAAACATTCAAATAAACTCTTTCACATGAATGTATTTTTAAATTCCCAGAGGAACTGGCAGATTATTTTCCGGATCTTTGTCGATGCTGAATGGCATCCAAACGGAAAGAATTCCGCGCGTGTATGTGTGTGTGTGTGGCGGCTGCTTTCGAGATCTTCCCGGGGAACCGTTTGTGGCATCACTTCCCTCCTGATGGATTCATGTCTGGCCTAAGGTGCACAAACAGGCTCTTGGTGACACCGTTCATCAGATCTTCCCGGGGAACCGTTTGTGGCATCACTCCCCTCCTGATGGATTCATGTCTGGCCTAAGGTGCACAAACAGGCTCTTGGTGACACCGTTCATCAGCGCTTTCATGATAAATGAAGAGCTTCACCACAACAGCGACAACATGCTCCAATCGCTGTTCAATTAGAACTGAGTGGATTTCCGAGCGGCGCTCGCTTATATACCGATTAGTGATTTCAATAGCCTGTTTTGAAAGCAATTTTAAGACTATTGAAACAAGTTTTTGGATCAAAAAGTAACAAGTATAGAACGCGTAGACATTTTATCTTTCGAATGAAGTGTTTATCATACCATTTCGTTCAGTTGTTTAGGAGCTATTAACGCTCAAAATCTCGGTCTCCGGCGTAACGCTTTCGTTTTCGAAACTTTGATTTTACACCCCGGTATATAAATGAAAGACGTAGTCCTACGTCAAAAGAAAAAAATGAACGAAACATTGGTCGCAGTCTCACACATGCGTAATTCTCGAGCCAGCCAGTCAGCTTAAAAATCCCCGCTCCGCTGTCGTAACGATCATTCTCATTCAAACACCACATCGGTTCGCATCACAACACATCAACAAACCAACCCAAGCAGCCATGTCTTGTAAAAGAGGTAAAGGAGGAAAAGTGAAGGGAAAGGCAAAATCCCGCTCGAACCGTGTTGATCTGGAGTTCCCCGCAAGGGTAGCTAGGCCGAGCGCGTTAGCACCAGTCCACCTAGCCGGCATTATATAGTTTCGGCCGCCGAAGTGATCGTGTTGGCTGGCGAAGCTGCTCGCGACGATAAGAAAACCCGCATTCGAAACAGAACACATTCGGTTCGGTGGACATCAAGACAACAATAGGCAGTTGCAGCGAGTGGCGAGTGGCAAACGCAATCGCAAAACGACAGCAGGTAGCAGAAGAAAAAAGTTTGTTCTTTGTACAAACTGCGTTGGTGGCAAATCCAGAACAAGGCGGCATCGAGGACGTTCGAAATGTTTTTTTTTCAAAACCACGAGTACACAGTTTTCTAAATTGGAACCATTCCATAAAACACGGCGCTTTTCAGGGCCATTAAACCTTCCAAAAAAGAGTTTAGGAAATACTGTTCAATGCTTTCTAAAACAATATCCAAAATAATAATAAAACACAAATTGATTTTTTTCATGATTTGTTTACCAGGATATGATGAGTATGTGAATTTGGCAGTTGTTCTGAGCTTATTGATGGTTGGGGACTTTCCCGATTATTCAATTTTCACCAATTCTTAAATTGCTTCTAGATTGAAAGTACAGTAATTTATATTTAGCTCGACATTTAGATAATTGGATGGACCTGTAATGCGACATTTTTGTGACCATAGAGTTCGGGGTCCAAATTATGACCCCACATTGAAAGTAGACACTGTACCACTGTCATCGGAAATGTTCAATTACAGGTTAAAATCGCCTCCAATGCGACACTGAGTGTTTCTCCGGCACGTCGCATTAAATGTAATTTACTGAACAACATGTAACAAGCTGGATGGGAAGAAACTGAAAGCTGTGGCGAGTGGCAAACGCAATAGCTAAACAGGAAGGTTTAACCGAACAAGATGGGAATATCGAGTGATAACAAAAACACAACACCAAATGTTCTTTTCAGAACCATACAGTAAACTAATCCATTTTCCAGGTAGATAGGTAGGTATTCACGTAGGAGAAGAAAATAAAACAATATATTTAAAATATATATTTAACAAAAGCTGTCCCCTTTGTATAGTCCTACGTCACTCCGGTTATGTCCCCGACATTACCCACCCGTCTTTTTTTATTAATTAGTTTATTTTTACAGGCTCAGTTACTTAAGTTTAAAGGAGCCGAATTCTTAAATATAATTTTTAAACTATGGTTAGTAAGGTGGAAAACCGATTACTCGCGGTGTACGCGAGTTTAGGAGGGTGAAATATTTTTAGGATATAAGGAAATTGTAACAATGTTGATGAACACTCATTTCATAAATCTATTCGTATATCTATAGTGTATTTAGATTTCAACTTATTCTACTATTTATAGCAAGGGGACGAATTACCCGCAAAGGACTTACTGTTTGATGATTAGGCAAAAAGTTTATAACTATTTGCTGCGATAACTACTACCATAATGCATTAATTGATTTAAATTGGGATTCGTTTGCAATTGTATTTCGTGAATAGTTTCATTCATTCGCTACTTTAATCAATAATTTAATCAATACACACAAAAGATAGCTCTGCGCAGCGGCGATATCGTACCCAATTAGGATCATCCGAGGTGGGATTACTGCTAACTGAAGAAATACAATTGATTACTAAGCCAACGGAAGTCCTACGTCAACCTTGCGGTTATAACCCATCCATAGTTTTTACAATAATATAGACTTGAAACATATTTTCCTTATTCAAAGATCAAGATCTGAACATGGTTTAAAATACGACGAAAGTTTCGGATCGATTTCAGAACAAACTCATCGATTTTCAAATGATCGATTTTTCTCCTCATCTGCTTCTCTTGCACGAGAGCACTGCAGGATATCGATGCAATTATCTGCAATGGCTTCTGTAAGTCTTCGTTCCACTTGAAATGCTTCAATCAAACCTTGACTGTCCGTGACATGGTCAACAGTTCCTCCCAATTGTTTTGGATGCGCAAGGGATGCACTAAAATGATGTCGATCGTCAATTTCCGGCAAACGATCTCGTCCATCAACATGGTAATGCAAGCTGTTAACGAGGAACATAGTAAAGTGTTGCAGTAGCTTTGAAAGAAATTGAGCTGAATACAGCAAAAATAAACTCCATCGTACAACACAGCTCTATCCCGATCGCACAACCACTGAGTCCTAACAAGCAACTTGCCACATCACATATCACACGGAAGCACCGTCTTTGCAAGAAGGGGACGAGTACAATGAAGTTCCCGTTGCAAAAAAAATCGAAGGAACGAAAGAAATGGATGCAGAGATTGCGGTACCACTAGCAAGACGAGAGGAAAAATTTCATTTGTATTTGTCAGGTTTTGCTCCTCAAGCAACAGTGGATGAAATTGCTGACCTTGTGAAGAATCTCAACACTGATGAGACTTTTGACGTGACGAAGTTGGTTCCTAAAGGTAAAAATCTTTGTGAACTCACCTTTGTGTCGTTCAAAGTCGACATTGGTTTACATCTAAAGGATTTGGCCCTTCAACGTTCGACGTGGCAGAAGGGAATAGTCTTTCGCGAATTCGATTCAACATCACGAAACAACTTTCGCACCTCAACCGCATCAATCAGCCCATCGCAGTGGCGTCACTCTGCAAAACAAACGGGTATCCGAGCACATCCGAATCTGTAATTCGATCACAGCTGATCACCAAGCTTCCGATAATCACGTTCGAAGTTCACTGACTATTTACTATCAAAACGTTAGAGGACTTCGAACCAAAACAAATGATCTTTTTCTTGCTCTCGCTACATGTGAATATGACGTTAATCGCTGTGATCGAAATGATGCTAATAGCCGATATCGTCGAGGTGGTGATGTACTGATTGGTGTTAAAACCGATCTTAAGAGCAAACAGCTGTTTGCATTGTGTTGAGGGATCTACATTTTTTCGTCGCCACCGTCTACTTACCGCCGAATGCTCACACTTCATTTTACGAGATGCACTCAGCTTGTATGCAACAAATTGTTTCGATGGCTAAGAACCGTGACAAAATGATAGTGGTAGGTGATTACAATCTGCCAAATTTATGCTGGGAATATGACGAGGAAATGAAGTCATTCTTGCCAGTAAATACGTCTACCGAATCGGAGTTAACTTTAGTAGAATCTATGTTGGTTACCGGACTACAGCAGCAAAATTCATTCATTAATGACAATGGCAGGCTACTCGATCTGGTTTTACTAGTAGCACAGCTTGTGTAGATATTTTCGAACCATCATTGCCGCTGTTGAATGTGGATCGACATCACAAACCTATCGTTTTAAAACTCGATGTTGTGCACCAGTTTATAGATAGAACAAAACATTGAACGCTTTGACTTCCATCGGTGTGATCTGACTGCACTCAATGAGAAAATTCAGCAAGTCGATTGGGAGCAATTCCTTCGAACAGAATCAGTGAACGAAGCAGTTGCCCGATTTCACGATAAACTCTTCGGAATCATTCAAACAAGTGTGCCGTTGAGAAAACGCGTGAGAATGACTCACAAAAACCAGCCCTGGTGGAATGTGGAGCTCCGTAATCTTCGAAATCGACTTCGTAAAGCAAGGAAACGGGTTTTCAAATGCAGGGGTGAGCAACGAAAAACAGAAATGCGTGAAGCTGAGGCCTAATACAACTCTCTGAACGCAATATGTTTTCGCGGCTACATTCATCGCATCGAAGATAATGTGAAGGCGGACCCGAAATCATTCTGGAACTACGTGAACAATAGAAAAACGACGAAAGTTATACCTCAAAACATGTGCTACCGGAAAACCGTTGCCATCACGTCGCAGGACTCAGCGAATCTGTTTTCGTCCTTCTTTCAAAGTGTGTCAAGTAATAACTCACCACCTTTGACTGAAAGTTACCTGAACAGTATTCCGCAGTTCGATATGAACGTGCCTCGAATTAATTTTTCAGTACACGGAGTCCTGCTTAAGCTGCAATCCATCGATGTATCAAAAGGACCTGGACTAGATCAATTACCACCGTTTTTCATCAAACAGTGTGCGAGCTCTCTTGCTTCTCCAGCAAGCATTCTGTTCAACCGTTCTCTTATTGAGATGCTCTTTCCGCCTCGATCACACCAATCCATAAGTCGGGGTCGATCAACGATGTAGAAAACTATCGTGCGATCTCCATTCTTAGCTGTTTACCGAAGGTCTTCGAAGGAATGGTACATGATGTGCTCTACCAGTCTACGAAATGCATGATCTCTGACGACCAACATGGTTTTATGAAGAAACGCTCGACTACAACCAACTTGCTATGCTTCGTATCGACTCTGGTAGACAAAATGGAGAAACGGCAGCAAGTCGACGCTGTGTATGTTGACTTCGCCAAAGCATTCGGCAATGTGCCACACATACTAGCTGTTGAGAAGTTCAAGAGGATAGGAATTCCAAAGTGGCTAACACGATGGATTCTATCATACCTCACTGGACGCTGTTCCTCAGTGAAAGTTAGTGGTGCCTACTCTGCCCCGTTCCAGATACATTCCGGAGTCCCTCAAGGTAGTATCCTGGGGCCGTTGCTCTTCGTTCTCTTTATTAACGACCTATGCATAACACTGAAATCCCCAAAATCGATGTATGCTGACGATCTAAAAATTTTTCGAGTAGTCTCAACGCTAGTAGACTGTTGTGCGTTGCAATCGGACGCCGACACGATTTTGGAATGGTGCAGTTTGAACGGGATGGATGTTAATGTCAGCAAATGTTGCGTGATTTCATTCAGCCGCTCACGTACACCGATTGTCTTCGACTATAAAATGGCGACAACAGGTTTGAAGCGTACGAGAATCATAAAAGATCTGGGAATCCTCGTAGACAGCAAACTAAGGTTCACGGAACACATTGCGTCAGTCACTGCGAAGGCATACTCCATGTTAGGTTTCATCAAACGAAACACGAAATGCTTTGAAGATATTTATTCTTTGAAAACACTGTACTGTTTGTCGCGACTGCTAATATACTCATCAATCGTGATCGGCTTTTCATTTCTGTAAATTTTTTTCTGGAAAACTTTATAAACTCTTTTATGTAGCCGACTAATACGTGGGTGCTAATCACGTAGTGCGGCGTTGACTCCACACTGCAACACTCTCTCAGCTCAATGGAAGCGCGTCGCGCTATCAGCGGAGAGAGAGAGAGTGTCGACAATGTTGAGCTCGTGATGTTACTGCTGCTGCTACCGAAGTAGACCGATGCTGCTGCTGCTGCCACAATAAGCAGACCGATGCGGCGTCCAATTCGATTCGCTAACGATGAAGCACACCGATGCAAAACCCAGCTGAATTGCTGGCTGCACGGATTTATTTCACCGCTGCTGCTGCTGCTCAATGGCTGATTGCTCGGGTTGGCTCCGAAGTTCGTTCCGCTGCTTGTTGCTCCTGTTGGTTCTTATGGTGTTGCTGCTGCTAGCTTAGCTAGATGTTGCTCGTTCCACGTCCGTTGTAAGAATAACCGCAGCGCTTTTTTTTGCATTAAATTCAGATTTATTCATACAATTTTTGGTTTACAATCATTCTTACATATTAAGTGATTCCGCAGAGTTGCGTTTCATACTTCGGGTTGAATTATAATTTTTATATTAAAAGTTTATTTTCCTAACGGTTGTTATTTCAGCTTGAACAAACATATGTTCTATTTATTTTCGATTTATACTACCTACAATGCGTCTAATTCAACTATATATACATATTTACAAATATTTACAAAATTGAAAGAAAAAACAAAAAATGAACATATGTAATCTATGAATAAATATTTCTAATCGTTTGCCATTCTGAAACTAGGGATCTGGCGCGATTGCGTGCTTCAAAGTCTTCGATTCTTCGTGCTATTTGGTCAAAACCTGCCAAGGTGTTGTGTGCCTTGGAAGTTGAAGTGTGCCTTGGAAGATTCAGAACCATTTTCAAAAATTTGTTTTGAACTATTTGTAGTTTTTTAATATGAATTTTAGCACATTCCATCCAAACAGGAGAGCCGTACTCTAACATAGGAGACACAATCTGTTTAAACAGCGCAAGCTTGTTCGAGATAGATGTTTTCGCTCTTCGAGCAATAATCGGATAGAGTCTTTTTAACATTATAATTCCTTTTTTAACTCTGTCGTCCAGATGCGACCGGAACAGCAATTTGCTATCAAGGATAACTCCAAGATATCGTACGTCGGATGACCATTCGATTTCATTATCTAAAACCTTAACCTTCATCATTGGTTTCAATCTGTTGGTATTCCGATGCGGAAATACAATGACTTGAGTCTTTGCAGCATTTATACGGATTTTCCAGATTCTAAGATACTCAGTGTAGCTATCAAGTCCGCTTTGAAGTTTGGAAACAAGGGTACGGATTACTCGCCCATTGTAGCTTATTGCCGAGTCGTCTGCGAATAACGACAATGTTCCACCATTTGGCAAAGGTGGAATATCCGAAGTGTATAGGTTATACAATATAGGGCCCAATATACTCCCCTGGGGAACACCAGCGATTATGTTATAGCGTACCGAGAGCGCACCGGCAATGCTGACCTGCGATGTTCTTCCTTGGAGATAGTTCTCGATTGCCTTCACCAAATAGGTTGGGAAATTGAATCTTCGAAGTTTGAATATCAGACCGCTATGCCAGACGTTATCAAAGGCTTTCTCTATGTCCATCATAGCCATGACTGTCGTCTTTGATAGGTTCTTAGATCGCTTGACTAAGTTAGTAACCCTCTGCAACTGGTGGACTGTGGAATGTCCTCGTCGAAAGCCGAATTGTTCGTCGAGAAGGATGTTGTTCTCCTCAGTGTGTTTGAGTAGTCTGGTGTAGATAACTTTCTCAAACAATTTGCTAATTGACGAGAGAAGGCTAATCGGGCGATAGCTTGACGGAATTGTGGGATCTTTACCCGGCTTGAGGATTGGCACTACCTTCGACAGCTTCCAAGCAGAAGGGAAATATCCAAGTTCTAGGCAACGATTAAAAAGGTTAACTAGGAGAGTATTTGCTTTTATACCGAGTTTCTTTAGCACGATGTTAAAATGGCTATCGAAACCAGGAGCCTTCATATTGCGGGTGCTTTTAATAATTTGTTCAATTTCAATTGTGGTAATTTTTTCTCCCTCGGGAAACTCGAATGTCACAGTAGCAAGTTGAGAGATACACTGCTCGATAGTCGCTTCCATCGGACTATCAATAGCCTGTCCTAGTGCATGCGCAGCCTTAAACTGAATCGAAATTGCGTTTGCTTTTTCAGCGGATGTTAGAAACACGTTATTATTTACCGTAAGTGGAGGAACTGGTTTCGGTTTACTTTTCAAAACTTTAGTCAATCGCCAGAAGGGCCTAGAGTAGTTAGGTAGATTCTTAAGCTCATTTTCAAACTGTCTATTCTTCAGTTTTTCTATCCTTGTTGCAATAACCTTGTTCAATTTTCGATAAATAATTTTCCTATTCAGATTTCTCGTTCTTTGAAAGTGACGTCTGACACAGTTTCTGAGAGATGTTATACGTTTAGTTTCTTCGTCCAAACTTGTAAATTTACTTGTAACATGCGTTGTTGGAATAAATCTGCCTTCTGCTTCATTGATGTTATGGGAGAATGTTTGCAGTACATTGTCGATATCTTCCACCGTTTCTAATGGAGTGTTCTCGTCTACTCGATCTTCCACGTACTGCTGAAACCGAGACCAGTTAGCACGATGATAGTTGCGTTTACGATATTGTTGGTGTTGGTTTGCGGCTTGATCTAAATCCAAAACCACTGGAAGGTGGTCGGAGGAAAGATCTGTTATCGCACAGGGCTTGGAACATCCGTCAGCAAAATGTCAAGCGTCGAACCGGCCCCTGTCGGGGAGTAGAATGTTGGAGTATCCGAATGAAGAATCATGTAGTGTCCTGCCTGGAGATCATCGGCAAGCACTGTTCCATTCTTGTTGTTCCTGTTGTTCCCCTAGGTTGAGTGACGAGCATTGATATCACCGGCTATTACTAATTTACCACTACGTCGAGTCAGCTTCTGAATGTCATTTTTAAATCTTGTTGAGCTTCCATCAGAATTCTTGCATTGAATTTGGCAATAAACGGCTATCGTGGTGGTTGGACCATCTGCAGTCATCAGTTCAATGCCGACAGCTTCAATGATAGTCAGACCAAAATCGGGCATCGTCCTGAACTTGAGCCCTTTACGGATGACTATGGCTACTCCACCTTTAGCAGCCTCAACTCGATCAAGTCTGAAAACGAAGTGATAAGGTAGACTGAAGTTCACGTTTGGTTTGAGGTGTGTTTCTGTGAGAAAGGCGACGTCTATTCGTTTGTTTTGAAGAAATTAGGTGATTTCCACCTATTTGGCCGCCAAAGAGCGGGCATTCCAATTAAGGATGTGAAGGATGAATGTTAAGCTGCATGAAGTAATGCATCATCTGCATCATCATTTTTTGTAGATCAGCAACGATGGCTGCTAGATGGGCAGTCGACTGGGATAGGGAATCCATAGACTGGTTCGCATTTTGTCTGGAATACGGCTGTTCTGCTTCAGGTGACCACTGGTTTGAAAAATCCGAAGGTTGATGATTCGATCTAAGCCCAGGAGGGAGTCTAGATGGAGGTGATTTTCGTGTCTGTCGTTGGCAGGGTAGTGGGAGCGGAGCAAGATTTGGTACTGCTCTCAGCTGTGGAGGTGATAGTTCGGGAAAGCCATTCAAATCAATAAGTTCTTGCTTCTTCTTCTTATATTGTGCTGGTTGATTCCTTTTTGTAGCTTCCATCCTGATGCGACGATACTCCTCACGTTTGGGACAAATCATGTCGGTTGACATATGATCTCCTCCACAGTTTTTACATTTGTAGACATTTACTTCTTTGAGAGGACACTTTTCTGTAAGATGTTGATTTGAGCAAATATTGCAATTTGGCTTCAGATGGCAATTACGAGTACCATGGCCAAAATTTAAACAGCGCATACACTGCGTAATGCTCCGGTTGGGTCCTTTATACAACTCCCATTTGATTCTCAAGCTGCTGATTTAACGAATGGCTTGCAATGCACCTAGTGATGTGCTACCTTTAGCAAAATGTACCAAATATAGGCAGTCACAATATTGTTTCTCTTGATTTCGTCGGTTCATAGGGAAAATTGCCTGTGGTTGCAGTTTATATATATCGCGAAGTTCCGCTTCAATGTCCTCGGTTGCCATGACATGAAGCCCTCTGATAACTACTTTGAATGGCTTCTCGGCTGCTATGTCGTGTGTGTAAAATTCAATGCTGGCCTTAGTCAAATACGTTTTAACTTTGTTATAATGTTCGCGGGTTGATGTCACAATTTTTATTCCCATCCTTGTAAGTTGGTACTCAGCGTTTACGCTGATCGCTTGTATTGTCCGCTTCAGATTTTCCAGGGGACACGATTTCACTATCAAAGGGGGCATCTTTTGTTTTATCGGGTGATTGCTCGTTGTATTTTTCTCGGGTTCTGCGTTAATGGTTGTCATTTCTCGAACGGACGGATGGTCTTCTTCCGCATCTGCTAAGATCGCAAATCGGTTCCTGTTCCAGTTTGATTAGGCTAACGGTGGCGGACGAATAGAATCGCTGCTGTAACGTTCGTTAGGACTTTCCTTTGAATCGTCAAGATGTATGCTTTTTTTCTTTCTCTTTCCTCCCATTTTCACTTTCAAACTTCACTACACGCTGTCTACCGCTGTTCTTGTTGTTCTTATTGCTGATATTGTTACTGCTGCTGCTGCTGCTGCTCGTTGCTTCGCTGCTCACTTGCTTGCGAACGAGAAAAGATGCCGTTTGACGCGGAAATAAAAACACAGAAACAGCGCAAGGAACGATAGGAAAACCACACAACGATATTCAAGTTGGATTACCACTGGTGGGGTCCAATCTTGGATCGAGGCGCAGCGAAAGTAAACTGAACTGGACTGCTCAGCAGTCCGATGTCGAATGATAACCGCAGCGCCGAACTGCGAGCGCTTTTATAGCATGGCTCAACAGCTTTCCTTCTTCTGATTGGTCTATAGCTCTCATGGCATGTTACTCATATATCTTCCTATTATTATAATTTTTTTTTATTTTCGCCAAATGAGCTTTGAGGAATAAAGTGATAAATTTTAAATCATCATTTTCTATACTCTACCCTGAACTCTACACTGTTCATTGGTGCGTAGTGTGTTGGAATACGGAGTACAAGATTGGGCACCGTTCCATGTAGTCCACATAAATCGGATAGAGCGAGTCCAAAAACATTTTATTCGGTATGCTCTTCGGAACCTAAACTGGAGCGATAGGACGAATCTGCCAGTGTATGAAAGCCGTTGTTTGCTGATTGACCTGCCAACATTAGCAAGTAGACGAGTGCTTCTTTAGCGATTACTCGTCTTTGACGTCTTGACAGATCGCATCGATTGTTCAGACATATTAGCGAAACTACGTTTCAACGCACCTCTTCGAGTGACGCGGCAATCAGAATTTCTCCGCCGATCGAATCACCGCACCACCTATGGTATGAACAAACCGTTGGACGTCTGTTGTAGCAAGTTCAACGAAGTGTCTTATATGTTTGACGTTGGTATATCAAAGAATGTGTTTAGGCTTAGACTTAGTAATTAATTATATCTGTACGATTTTTTTTATGTCGAAGATAAACAAACAAACAACATAAGCGTTACGAGTATTGTTGTCTTTTGTGTAGTATTTATGTGAATCTGGATTTCCTACAATGCCGCTGATGGAAACAAAACACCGTAACAGAGTGATTATCGAAGATGTCATGAGGTGTTCTACAACGTCCTCAAGAATAACGATTTTGGCTGAAAACGTTCAAGCATAGGTGCCATACTGACTTGACATTTTTTTTATATCTTTTTTGCAATCAAATACAAGTATAAAATCTTTTTTTTTGCGAATATAAATTGAAAACAGGTTGTATTTTTTTACTATTTTGCTGATATTCTACAGACAATCTTCCGAAATACGGATAGGGGGGAAAGCACTGGGATTAATTTTCGTAAAGGGGGGAATGGAGCAAAAAAGGTTGAAAGCCACTGCTATAGAGGCTTTAAATTTCATAGTTCATTTGTCTCTAGTGTCTGCACGATTTTCCCAGGTTCCTACGTTTAGGAGACCGTGTTGAGGCAACATATTCTAGTCTGCACAAAGACAAGCGAGTACAAAAAGTACTCGCAGTTTGCATTTATTTGCAAAGCCGATTTCCCCAGATATCTTGGTTTTGAAGTCTGTGTTAGGCAAACACATTCCAGTCGGAACAAAAATGTCCCCGATCTGCATGTATTTGCAATGCCAATTTCCCCACGCTCCTTGGATTAAAAGTCTGTGTTAGGGAAACACATTTCAATCGGAACAAAAATACTCCCGACTTTCATGTATACGCAATGCCGATTTCCCCAAGGCTGCTTGGTTTGGATGGCTGTGTTGGGGAAACCGTAAATCGGGCCAATCAAAACAAGGCAGTTAGGGCGTTTAGATAACGCTTGACATTTTACAGTAATTCAATTGTTTATCTAATGAAAAATAACATTTTATTAATTGCTTTGGGCTATTTGTTGCGGGATTTCGGATTATGTACATGTGCACACGATCGTAGTATGAACAAGACTCCTTTATTCATTCTTACTTAGTTTACACGTTAGTTCTTAAATCTAGTACTGCGCTAGCTAATTGCGCATGGTGGGAGAAACCTGGAACAATCAATAGCCAATCAGAACGATGTAGAAAGCAAAGACAAATACCAATATGCTTACGCCAACGCGCTGCTGGTAGGTCTTGCTGTGCGCTATCGTGTGTGGTAAGGAAAGGGGCAAGAAGGAAAAATAACTGCAGGACGCATTGTATACGTCCTATGAAATTCGATACCATGGGAGTGTAGCGATTTATGACTTGGGACTAGATGCATTGGGACACCAGTGTTCTCATTATGTTGCAACACTTGCGAGGTATAGAAATGTTCAGCTACAATCGATTAGCTGTGAAATGACATGAGCCAACGCGGATATGCCATGTAATGAAATTTGAATAAGCGCATCAAGTGCATGTATGGGAATCAGCAGAAACTAAGTCAACTCTGTTTCTAGCGAAACATTAAGATCAGTTATTTATGATCTTTGGAAAATCTGTTACAGTATACCCTAGCAATTGATGCAAACATCTTTCCGATCGAGTAAGAAATGTTTAAGTTATAAGCATTCGGAATCTTTCATTTTTTCCTGCATGTTCTGTGTTTAGGTTTTCATTTTACCCCCATATACTCCGGTTAGACGTAGTCCCACGTCAAAAAATAATATTCAGAAAAAAATATTTTTTTCCTGCATAGAGCCACCATATTCAGTATTAAATATATGGTAATTGGTATCCTAACGGTATCATATATAGTTTACAACCTATTCTCATGCCTACCAAGTTTTTTTTTTCATAATTTCATCTAAATCGATCGGGGAAAATCTGATGAAAATTGATCTCCGGTCGTAAATAACGTAAATCCCAAATACGCATTTTCGTAGCACTTAAAAATCCCAAAAAACTGCAAACAACACGGCAACAACAATGCAGAAGATAACTAAGTACCCATTTACGCATTGATAAAATACGAAGACGCTACCACTTCGTCAGGTGAAACTATGGAACGGAAACCTTGTTTGTACGATGGTGCAAACATTATCACGCATACGGTATTGGCGGAGCTTACAATCTGTACCAAGGCACCGACCGGGTAATTCGGATGGAACTAATTTGTTGGCGACAAATGTACCCTTGTCAGAATAAATCATTGCACAAAATTGTATTACAATTGGTTTTAGGATAAACTTTTTTGACTTATGATACAGACCACTAGTGTATCATTATATCATCCAATAATCAAAAAGAATCTTTTCTTACAACTACTTTTTCGACGACTTTTTTGTAGGAAAACAATTCGCTGCCTCCAACGCGCTGACGGTACATCTTCGCTCGCACAGTGGCGAGCGTCCGTACGTTTGCACCGAGTGCGACAAACGATTCTCCCGCCAGGAAACCCTCACGATTCACAGGAACCGCAAGCATCTGAACGACAAGCCCCATGCGTGTATGCTCTGTCCGGCGACCTTTGTCACCACCTGTGGCCTCACGGCGCACATGAAGAGTGAACACGGCGATCGGTACTACCACATGTGTCCAACGTGTGGAAAAGTGTTTGCATCAATGCAGAGTTTGAAGGTGAAGTTTACAAAAAACAAGAGTTTATATTTTTACCTTCACGATTAATTTCACAGCATCACCAGAAAACCCATCTCAAGGAGGGAGAAACAGAGGAAGATGAACATCAGCCAATGATCCAATTCGTCGTCGAGCAAGAAATTGTAGTGAAACAAACCGCGGATACGTTAGAGCGAACGTAGTCGTCATCAGTGAAAACTTGAAACTTGTGATAAACACTAACGTGTGAAATGAACTGCAATAGTCGGAATTTCTTTCTAAGAAAATATTTTTTTTTGTACTGAAATTAAAAGGTTTTATTTTCTTAAGTCAACCATTTATGTCAGTGCTCGATGCATAATCTATTTTTTTGTAAATAATTTGTTTTTTTTTCATTCAAAAAATCACCTTTTGCGGCGTTTCAACGCTTAAAGTGCGTTTAAATGTCAAATCAACACTTTTCTGTCGAAAAGAAATCTCCTGTAAACTTGAGAGAAAAAATGCATCCCAACCTATAGTTATAGTTAGTCAATGTGATCCACGCACACAAGAAACTTAAGCCAAATTTAGACAACAGTCATATTGCCGTCCGACGCTTTCTTTTATCCTAACTTCGAAAATAGACCCGAAGTGGCCTTGATTTTGTCTCCGTTGGCTGCCCTGAGTTCGGTGATAACCATCTGCCGGCTGAATCCCATCGATTCCAGCTCGACAACATCCATCTCGGTGAACTGGTCGGTTGGCAGCAGCACTAGCGGGACGTCATCCGCTGGTGCCGGTGGCAGCGGTGGTTGTGGCTGCCCACCTGTTGAAGTTGGTGTGCCGCTACTGCTGCTAGCGCTGCCGCCGGTGTTATTGTTGCCACTGCTCGTTGATGCTGCAAACAAAATTTGTCTAGTGTAGTGAGTTGGAAAAGAAGACACACTTTTGTACAAAGTGCGTTTCAAAGGGTTCATTACTGTAAGCATTCAAGGAATGAGTAAACGTCTTGTTACTAAAACTCTTCAAAATATGACCCTTGGACAACAGCTGCCAGTGTTTTTCTATAATACATCGGTTCCCTGGAACTCTTCGCGCCGAAGGCTGTTCATACGGAACCTCAATCACCGTATTTCCTAGAGAAGATACTGGAAATATTGAGTACTTTATCCAGGCGTTGTTGCGTCATCATCTTTGTCTGTGTCAGTGTCTTAGAATATCAACAAATATTCACGAGTAACGAATATGATTTTATTTCAGTGTAAATGACTGTTTTTCCAACTTGAAACACATTGCCCTCATTATATTAATCCGCGTTGACGGCATTGAGCTTTGTATTACGAAATGGGGGAGTAGGCATGACAATATGGGTTTGCAGAAGGAAAGAACACACTTTTAAACTTAAAATTATGAATGAAAATTATTTTTCTCAAATCAAATTAGTACTCCATGTAAATTAAAATCACTTTTGCTTGCAAGTAGTGAAAAAATATCATACAAAAATTGTGTCTAAACATAATTTTATATTATAATGGTAAGTTTTGGAGAGAATATCTGAAAATTCATAGAAAATAGTTTGAATTAGGGTCAGAACAACGTACTTCTAGGAGGAAAATAACGCCAAGAAAAAAATTTCATACAAACTTTAGCAATTTAAAATTGCCTCAGGGCCGACTAATCTGATAGAGAATAGTTGGCCTCATACAAACTTATGTCGTATCCAAATGTCGACAACATTCCGCCATCAACGCGAATGACAATAACAAACGAGTTCATTTTGTTCATATCGCTGATGAATGAACAAATTTGCTCAAATGAATGAATGTGGCGTTGAGTGGGGTTCATAACTTCGCTGTTATTTATACTTTAAATTTCAAGAGCAATAAATTGATGTTCATCACATTCGAAACGATATTTTCTGACATTGATTTTTTGTCAAAATTCTAAAATAAAAAAAAAATATTCAGGCTGGATCTTTTAGAGAACGAATACGCCAGAGTTCGATGAAACGAATTTTGCAAGAAATCGCGCATGATTTTGTTTGGCGAGACGGTAACAACGGCATAAATAAAAACCAACCGCACACGGTTGCCTCAGATTGAAAGTAAACAACAGCTGATGTTCATTTGGCTAAAATGAAATTTAATTATCGCATCTTGAATAATCAAGATGAAAATGACACTGGGTGGAAAAATAAACTTCAAAACATATAGAACAACAAAAGTTCATTTGCTCATATTCACTGGTTGTCTGGATCTGTCATTTTGATTTTCGTTTGGAATATATAGGCTTTCGATGCAACCCAGCCCGAAAATCTATGCATTTGAGCTTGGCGAAGATTTTTTTTTCTCTATTATAGTGACTTTTAACACATTTCGGCAGGTTCGTCACTTTTACGTCCATTTTGGAAGAATGTCGGGAATGAGAATTGAACTTGTGATCTCTGTGTGAGATGTATGGATGTTACCACTACGCCAGATCGCCTCCGCTTAGCGAAGATGCTTTTTTCCAACATTGGTCTGTGTCCTTTTACATTGCTCAATACCTGGCAATTCCTTCAATGAGTTTTATTCTTTAGTCCGTAAGAATACTTTAGCTAACTGGCAGTGCAAATGGAAGGAAGATGAACTGATATTTCTGGCATGATTTGAGGAAGGAACTCGAGGTCAAGCTGAGCCGAAACATTGGAGACCGAACACGCGCGATTTGGGGTGTTCGTGGGTCATTGAAAATCCATCTTGCTACAGTTTCAACCAGGATACTCAGAAAAGTACGTGAAATTACTGGAAGACTTTCTGGTACCATTTACCTAGGATTTTAGGCCTGAAAACTTCACTTTTCAGCAATACAATGCAGCCATCCATGTCAGTAAAAGAAGTATACAGAGGTTTTCGGAGCGAGACATCAACGTCTTGGACTGGCCAGCACGTAGTCCAGACCTAAATCCAACTGAGAATCTTTAGGGAATTCTTGCACGACGTGTGTAAAGTGGTGGAAGACAGTACGGAATAGTTCGGGAACTAGAAGCTGCTGCAACGCTTGAAATTCTCGTTAATACAATGCCCAACAGAATTTTCGAAACTATTCGCAAGAAAGGAAAGCAAACCATTATTGACACACTGAAGCACTGAAAAAGGTACAGGAAACCCCATTTTTTGCGGTTTTTTGTGCGTTATATTAAAAGAAGCATATTTGTCGAAGTTATCGTCCATTTATTTTCTTTCGATGGTTTGTGTTGGGAGGACAACCCTGACGAGCAACGTACATCGAGTCGGAGGCTCGCCATCTGACAGCTGTCAGATCGGATGTCGACCGTGCTCGATAAGAGGAGACATCGCTCAACTCTTTCTCTTGTGCGTGGCACGTCATCGGGAAAGGCCACGTTTATAGATCGCACATAGTCTCATATTTTAATAAAGTTTTAATTTGTTTGTTGTATAACCGCGTGCATTTTTATTACAACAAAGTGGCGACGAGTATTATCGGTGTCGGTTTTGCGCGTCAGTGATCCGATTTTGCCAAGTTTTGTCGGAAATACGTTCGCGAAATAAAAAGTAAGGTTACCCGAACTATGGAATCAACACAGCAATCATCAGGAGCATCCAACCAAGCATCGAACACTAACACGATGCTTATGCAGATCCTGATTCAACAGCAAACGTTGATGACGAAACTCAACGATCAGATGTCAGCGACCCAGCTGGCCCTCAAAGAGTTATCGAGAGATGAAATCGCGCTAGATTCGCTCTCCAGTAACATCATCGAGTTCGTCTATGATCCGGAACATGGGTGCACCTTCGATACGTGGTACTCGCGATATACCGATTTATTCGACAAAGACGCAGGAAAGTTGGACGAGGCAGCAAAAGTCCGGCTCCTTCTAAGGAAACTGAATCCATCAGCACATGAGCGATACACTAGCTTTATTCTTCCGAAAGCGCCAAAGGACTTCACGTTCCAGCAAACCATCGAGAAGTTAAAAACCATCTTCGGGGCGACGACCTCCATCTTCCACAGACGCTACCAGTGTCTGCAAACTTCCAAGGACGATTCTGACGATTTTGTTTCATACTCCTGCAAAGTGAACAAAGCGTGTTG
This sequence comes from Toxorhynchites rutilus septentrionalis, assembly GCF_029784135.1. NCBI lineage: Eukaryota > Metazoa > Arthropoda > Insecta > Diptera > Culicidae > Toxorhynchites > Toxorhynchites rutilus. Next base: position 65,350,141 of record NC_073745.1, read on the forward strand.
GAACTTCAAGCTGGGTGATTTGACGGAAGAGCAGTTCAAAACGCTCATCTTTGTGTGTGGACTGAAATCACCGAAAGATTCCGACATTCGCATGCGTCTGATCACCAGGCTGAATGACATGGCGGACATAACCTTGGAAAAAGTCGTCGAAGAGTGTCAGAGCATGGTTAACCTCAAAAAGGACACCAGCCTCGTGGAAAAACTTTCTGCGTCGGTAGCAGTACATGCGGTTCATCAGCAGGGCAGCTCGAGGTTCAAACGGAAGCAGCAAAAACCCAAGCACGAGTTCAAACAGCAGACGTTCGGTAGTGGATTTAGCAACGAGCAGCCTAAAACACCATGTTGGTCATGCGGGGGCATGCATTTCTCGAAGGATTGTCAGTTTCGGGAACATCAGTGCCGTGACTGCAAGAAAAAGGGACATAAGGAAGGATACTGCGCCTGCTTCTCTAAAAATCAGCCAACGTCAAGAAGAATGTAGGAGCGACCAAGAAGGAAGTGAATATCGTTTCCGTCAAAAATATCAGCCAGGGGAGGAAGTTTGCCGAGGTCCGGATGAATCATGTTCCGACACGACTACAGATAGACTCAGCGTCGGATATTACTATCATATCCGAGCAACTTTGGAAGCAGATTGGTCAGCCTCCGGGAGTGCAACCCTCCTGCAGAGCTAAAACCGCTTCTGGAGAACCCCTGGACCTTATATTGGAGTTCAGGTGTGACGCGGAAATTGGCGGTATTTCGAAACGAGGTTTGTGCCGTGTAGTACCCGCTAATCTGAGTCTGAATATTTTAGGTGCAGACTGGATTGAATTGTTTGGGCTGTGGGACATCCCGTTCAGCTCATTCTGCCGCAAAGTCAGCGGTTCATCATCAAATGGCGTTCAGGCGTTGCAATCACAGTTTCCCAAGGTGTTCACCAGCAACTTGGGTCTATGCATCAAAACAAGAGTTCGGCTCACACTGAAAGGGGACCCAAAACCAATTTTCCGTCCTAAACGTCCCGTGGCATACAGTGTGCAGAATGCTGTGGAAGACGAAATTCAGCGTCTACAGAACCTGGGCATCCTCGTTCCTGTCGACCATTCTGACTGGGCAGCACCAATCGTGGTTGTGCGCAAACCAAATAGCACCATCCGCATTTGTGCTGACTTCTCCACCGGGCTCAACAACGCTTTAGAGCCGAACCAGTATCCATTACCACTACCTGAGGACATTTTCACGAAAATGGCAGGCTGCAGGTGGTATAGCCACATTGATTTGTCGGACGCATACCTCCAGGTGGAAGTCGATCCCAGAGACCAGCATTTACTCACCATCAACACGCATAAGGGATTGTTTCGCTACACCCGTATCACCCCGGGCATCAAGTCAGCGCCGGGGGCATTTCAACAGTTGGTGGACACAATGATTGGTGGTCTCGCTGGCACGTGTGGTTATTTAGATGACATTTTGGTCGGTGGTCGCACTGAAGAGGAACACGATAACAACCTAAAACAAGTGCTCCGCCGTCTCGAAGAGTACGGGTTTACCGTCAGAATAGAAAAATGCAGTTTTCGGATGCCTGAAGTGAAGTACCTCGGACAGATATTGGATGGGAATGGAATCAAGCCGGATCCCAACAAGACATCGGCTATCGCAACCATGCCAGCTCCTCACGACATCCCTTCGTTACGTTCGTATCTTGGTGCCGTTAATTATTACGGAAAGTATGTTCCGGAGATGCGCAAACTACGGTACCCGATGGACCAACTACTGAAAGCTGGCGTGAAATGGGAATGGTCAGATGCATGTCAGCGCTCGTTCGATCGATTCCGTGACATTCTGCAGTCTCCGCTAGCACTTGCCCACTACAATCCAAAACTGGGTCTTATAGTTTCGGCAGACGCTTCACAGCACGGTATTGGCGCTCGCATTGCTCATCAGTTCCCGGACGGAACAGTTAAAGCGATTTCCTATGCTTCTCGCAGTCTCACACCAGCAGAGTCCAACTATAGCCAAATCGAGAAGGAGGGTCTCGCACTCATCTTCGCCGTAACTCGTTTTCATCGGATGATTTTTGGTAGAAAATTCACACTTGAAACCGATCATAAACCGTTATTGGCCATCTTTGGCAGCAGAAAAGGAATCCCGGTGTACACCGCGAACAGACTACAGCGTTGGGCACTTACACTGTTGCTGTATGATTTCAATATCCAGTACGTCAAAACGGAGAGTTTCGGGTACGCAGATATTCTATCTAGGCTGATCAACACCCATGTTCGGCCGAATGAAGAATACGTCATTGCATCGATCGAGTTGGAGGACTGCATGCAGAACATAATCAAGCAGTCCCTGGAAGATTTCCCCGTCACCTTTAAGATGGTCCAAAATGAAACGCAGTCGGATTTAATTCTCAAACAGGTGGCGCTGTACATACAATCTGGTTGGCCTTCAAACAAGTCCGATCTCAGCGACCCTCAGCTGCAACAATACTACCAGCGTAAAGACAGTCTTTCAGTTGTTTCCAACTGCGTGTTGTACGGAGAACGTTCAGTTATTCCATCCAAATTTCGGACCCGTGTTCTCCGTCAACTCCACAAAGGACACCCCGGCGTGGAGCGTATGAGGACGGTGGCACGTAACTATGTCTATTGGCCTGGCATCGACGAGCAGATCACGCAGCTCGTTCGTTCATGCACCGAATGCGCTAAGGCAGCGAAAACCAGCAGTAAAGTAAACCTGGAGAGTTGGCCTTCACCGCAAAAACCATGGCAACGTGTACATGCAGATTATGCTGGACCTGTGGACGACTTCTACTACCTTATCGTGGTGGATGCATTCAGCAAATGGCCTGAGGTGATACCAACCAAGCGAATCACCACTGAAGCAACACTCACCATGTTCAGAGAAATTTTTGCAACTCACAGTATGCCAGAGACGCTGGTAACTGACAATGGTCGTCAGTTTGTCAGCGAGGATTGCGAGCGCTATTGTGAGCAGAACGGCATACTCCATCTGAAGACACCGCCATATCACCCACAATCCAACGGACTTGCTGAACGCTTCGTAGACACGTTCAAGAGGACACTGAAAAAAATCACATCAGGGGGAGAGGCGAAGCAATAGCAACCTTTTTGCTTTGTTATCGCTCTACACCGTGTCGAAGCGCACCCCAGGGAAAATCACCAGGCGAGCTGCTACTGGGTCGGCGACTCCGAACTTCATTGGATCTGTTGAAGCCACCCACACCATTCCACAAAGTTGCAGATCCCAAGCAGAACGCTCAGTTTAACAAAAAACATGGTGCAAAACCGATGAATTACGACGTCAAAGAACTTGTCTCGAGTCAGCCTCTCGAATCTCCTGAACCTAGGACAATTAATCGAAATCCTTCCCTCATCTCATCAAGAGCTACTCCTCAGCTAGAACCAGTTCAGCCTCGCCAATCTTCACGACCCAGAAGAAAGCCGGTGAGGTATGACCCGTATTACCTTTACTAAAAGGGGGAGGTCGAAGGCTCGCCATCTGACAGCTGTCAGATCGGTCGATGTCGACCGTGCTCGATAAGCCGGGTTCAGACGGTGCGAGCAAGCATACGAGTCGGTCTAGTCAGTTACTGCAGTGCAGCTACTCACACCGTGTGAACACATCATGCCAGTTATTGTCATGTGTGATCCGGCGTGCGAGCTACTTCAAAGTTTTTTGAATTTACTCGCACTCGCATGCTTCAAAACGTCAAAAACAGAATTTAGCGTTCGAATCAGGGATGCCAAATGTAAAGAAATGTCTCTATTTTTAAGATATTTGAAAATATGCGAAGATATTTATAGACTTGAAAATTATTGGAAAAACAAATAAAACCCTCATAGTTTCTTAACGAAATCATTGTTATTCTGTTTTGCACGCTGGCGGGGCACGCTTTCTTTTTGAGATAGTTTTCTGGAGAATGTCTAATATAGAATCATTATCAGGCACAATTTTCATTCAAAATTCACTCACAACTTGCGAAAAAAAGTAAGGTTCTAAGAAACAGAATACATATTCGATTTAAAAAAGTACATTTTCATTCATTATTTTAATTTTTGACGCGTGTGAATAAAATTTTAAAAAGTCTTCTAGACTATCATTTAAAGCATCACATACTTCCGGAATTATCTTAGCTATGGATGCTTTCGAGATTCTAAAAAATATCGACAACAATCTGAACAATATTCCAGAAGAAAGGCATATTAATGTCATTTATATTATCACTCTTGCAGGTACAGCATCCTTCATGAGTGTATCTTGGCGTTGTATTTGTGGAGCAATTAAATTCAACAGTTTTTCCACTTGTTCAGGTGTTATTCTCAACACTGCTCTGTAATCTCTATAAAATTGTGTAATGATACATTCAACTGAAAACCTAAGATGAAAACTACCAATAAAGAAGTCGATTTCGGACCAATCATTTGACAAATTCGGACCTGATTGCTGTTTCTGACTATTTGATGGACATTTGAAAAATCGCCTGGCATCCCAGGTAAACCCGTGCCGTAAGGCCCATTTATACGTTGCTAGTAGCTGACTTGACAATGAGCAGCTACTGACCCGGTGGACTCGCTTGACAATTGGTTGACTCGCCTTGTCCGTTCACACAGTGTGAGCTGCTGGCGAGAAACTAGATACTACGGCACGGGTTTACCAGGGATGCCAGGCGACTTTTCAAATGTCCATCAAATAGTCAGAAACAGCAATCAGGTCCGAATTTGTCAAATGATTGGTCCAAAATCGACTTCTTTATTGGCAGTTTTCATCTTAGGTTTTCAGTTGAATGTATCATCACACAATTTTATAGCAAAACAAACGCTGATCGTGTTTAAAAATACATACTTTGTGCTGAATTTCTTTGAACTGAAGGTACTATCCGAAAAAGCAGAAAGAGAAAAGGATTCGGGCCAGGAATTAGATGCAAAGAAAAGGAGCAACAAATACAATATTGAAGGAACTCTACGATGAGGATCCCCGAGATTACAGAGCAGTGTTGATAATAACACCTGAACAAGTGAAAAAACTGTTGGATTTAATTGCTCCACGAATACAACGCCAAGATACAGTCATGAGGGATGCTGTACCTGCAAGAGTTAAATTAGAAATGACATTGATGTGCCTTTGTTTTGGAATATCGTTGGGATTGTTGTCGATATTTTTTAGAATCTCGAAAACATCCATAGCTCAGATAATTCCGAAAGGATGTGATGTTATAAATGGTAGTCTAAAAGATTTTTTTTTTTAATTTTATTTATTTTGTGAAATGAAAATGATAGTCGATTTGCAGGTGCAATAAATACGCTTCAAAAATTTTAATAATGAATGAAAATGTACTTTTTTAAATCGAATATGTATTCTGTTTCTTAGAACAATACTTTTTTTTGTAAGTTGTGATCTGATAATGATTCTATATTAGAGATTCTCAAGAAAACTATCTCAAAAAGAAAGCGTGCCCCGCCAGCGTGCAAAACGAAATAACAATTATTTCGTTTAGAAACTATGAGGGTTTTATTTGTTTTTCCAATAATTTTCAAGTCTATAAATATCTTCACATATTTTCAAATATCTTAAAAATAGAGACATTTCATTACATTTGGCATCACTGATTCGAACGCTAAATTCTGTTTTTGACGTTGTGAAGCATGCAAGTGCGAGTAAATTCAAAAAACTTTGAAGTAGCTCGCACGCCGGATCACACATGACAATAACTGGCATGATGTGTTCACACGGTGTGAGTAGCTGCACTGCAGTAACTGACTAGACCGACTCGTATGCTTACTCGCACCGTCTGAACCCGGCTGTAGTATCTAGTTTCTCGCCAGCAGCTCACACTATGTGAACGGACAAGGCGAGTCAACCAATTGTCAAGCGAGTCCACCGGGTCAGTAGCTGCTCATTGTCAAGTCAGCTACTAGCAACGTATAAATGGGCCTATAAGAGGAGACATCGCTCAACTCTTTCTCTTGTGCGTGGCACGTCATCGGGATAGGCCACGTTTATAGATCGCACATAGTCTCATATTTTAATAAAGTTTTAATTTGTTTGTTGTATAACCGCGTGCATTTTTATTACAACAGTATGTATGCATTTAAATGCGAAAAAAAGCATATTTGCGTCTAAATTATCCACTTCTCAAATCAATCCCATTCTTCCATCAAATGCTCTAAGTTGGACTTGACATGATTTCTAACAGCAACAAGTTTTGACATGCAACTAAAAGCACAAAACAGCCACGCGCAACCGAAAAGGCAAACTGTCCCATCGCAAAGCAGGGAAACAAAAGGAAATCGAACGGTGTACGGCGTGGATTTGAGTTATTTTCTTGGGGAAACTAAATTTTTTTTTTTAAATTGTGTACCGGACACGATTTTTTATAGCTACTGGTGAAGTTTTGAATGATTTTGTATGTGATTTTTTTTGTGTGGTTCCTATCCCCCGCACAGAAAAAAGGTTCGCCTGTACTGTGTTTAAACGGATTTTTTACACTGTTCTTAAAGTGTGTTTACACTTTCTTCTTAAAGGCGCCCGTCACATCATTTGTTACGCTATTTGCATATGCGCTCCTTCGACCCAGGTTCATTACCCAGTATCAACGCTCAATGGCAAGGTATCAAAAAATCAAATAGATGCGCGCTTGAAAAGAAAAGGAACAAAGATTTTAAAATTGAAGTATAATCGTTGAATTTAATAAATTGTAATTTGTTTTCAGTAACTTTGTTGATAAACACAAATAAATTAGCGATATTATTCAAAGAAATTATTAAATTGTTCAACTCAAGATTGTAAATGTTCGCTTATAAGTTGGAGTATTTAGGAAAAGAATAATTGTTTAAATTCAAAGGGAATCACTAAACGTGAGTGAATCAATTGCATTGTGGAAGGCATTAACAATATGCTTATTTTAGGAATTTAAAATTTTTCTTCGAGAAAAAAAAGGAGTTTTACATGTTAGAATAACTTGTATTTTTGCTTGAAAACTGTAAGTAACTGTCCCATTGGAATTGACATGTCGATTCCTGGTCCAGTAATCCCAGCTCCTGTGGATATACCAATTTTAGACCCATCGAGGCAACACGAGTGATCATGGACGAGTTTCAGGACCACTTTCTTCCCATTCGCTGCGATTGAATTCAATCACTTTGAAGGGAACACTGATATTAGTCTTTGTTTCCATACAGTTTTCATTCATGCTTACTATAGTGTTCAGTATACTAGTATACTCACATTTACCCCTCACTAAAACGATTATGTCATCAGCAAAACCAATGACTTCGTATCCTAAGACCTTAGACAATATTAGGAATATCATCGACCCCAACAAAGGAGACAGAACTCCTCCTTGAGGGCAAACTCTAGTTGGTTTCGTTGTTAGAGTAGATCCTGCTAATTAAGCTGTTATTAGTCGGTGAGATTTCTTTAGCATTAAAGATTTCTCTGTTTCTGAAATTATCGTGTGAAACGCTGTTTTAGTTGATTTGTTTGCTTGATAGGCTTGTTTTATAATCCACCAAATTGTCCAGAACTACGTCCGGTTGAATATTACTGGGCAGTTATCAAGCGGTACCTTCAAAAGCTTAGTAAATCGACGTGTTCAAGAAAATGTGATCATCTGCAAGCCGAAAAGTTCACCCGGAAACTGTGAAGAGGCTTAGGAGAGGAGTTCGAGGAAAAGATCACCAGTTTCATCATTAGATGAAGTTGTTAATGTGTGAAGTGCTGTTTCAGATGATATATTTGCTTGGTATGTTCAAATGTGATGATTTGATATGGAGATCAATTATCCTTCCCATAATTTTCAAGATGACAGATGTTAGACTAATTGGTCTATACGCTCTGGGAGTCGTCCTGTCACGTTTACCAACTTTGGGAATAAATATAACCCGGACTTCTCGCCATTTAATAGGAATGTAGCTTAGTACAATACTAGCCCTAAACATCTCCATCAGAAGAGGGACAGAGATATTCTTGCTTTTTTGTAACAGCGCCGGATAAATCCCATCTGGTCCTGGCGATTTAAAGGGCTTTAAGGAATCCACTGCCCACTCAACCATTGACTTCGTAAAGACCGCCATTTCATTTAGCTCTATTCTCGTCTCTGATTGAACAAGATTGAGCTGTATTGAAAACCTGTGCGTGTTCGGAAGTTAATTGAATTGACCCTGGGAAGTGTGTTTCCATCGTGGTACTAAGTGTTTCCTGGGGGTTGTATATTGATCGTTTCCTTTTTTTCAGACTACCAAGTCCGTTGGCCTGATCCTTAGAAAGGGCCCTATGAACTTTTGCTGCAACAGGTAAACTATGTACCTGTTCACAGGTGAACTTCCGATCTCTTCTCTTAGATTTACGGATTTCTTTGTGATATTCTGTTAGACAGTTTTTGTAATCTGTTCAATCAGAGGTAATTTTTGCTTTGTTGAAGACAATTTTAAGTTTTTTTGTTCCCCCAAGATGCATCTTTACTTGAAGTTTTTTGCTTCAGTGGACAGTTTTCTTCAAAGGTGGACTTAATATTGGTTTCAAATTCTGATGAAACTATTTCAAGCTTTTCAGTGGAAGAAATACTTTCCACTGATATCAAAATTTTCTCCAGAAGTTTGGAATGATAACTATCCCAATTTGTTTTTGCTCGGATCTCTGAATTGTTCGATCAAAAGATCACCAGAATTATAATTAAACATTATATGTTTATGATCAGATAGAAATTCTTCGTTTGACACATGCCAATTTTTTATCTTATCTGATAGTTTAAAACTGCAGAGTGTTAGATCAAGTACTTCTTGTCTATAAGAGTTAACAAATGTTGGGTCGTTTCCTTGATTACAAATGTTAATATTATTTGGCATTACACATTCAAGCAAACATTCAACTCTAACATTGATGTCGCTACTGCCCCAGACCGTATGGTGGGCATTGGCGTCACATCCTATGATGAATTGTTTGTTATTTAATTTACAGTGTTGTATTAGCGAAGCAACTTCAAATGGAGGAATTTTAACTTTATTCTGTCCAGCATTTTCTTCGTCTTGTTGGTTTCCTTCGTATAGTCAGTGACAGTATTTTGAAAGACAACCAAAACTAAAATTCCTTTCAACTATGACGAATTGTATGCTCAAAAACTGTCAACAACTTTAGGGTTCGTAACTTGTCAATTTATATTCAAACCGTCCCTGTCGGAACATGCCCGTACTTGACTTGAATTGGTAAGCCTCCTCATCCGATGCCTGCAAATAACTAACCTTGCTCTTGGTGACTTTTAGCGATCATGTTTTTCACGGACTCTGCGAGGGCCTTCTGTTCCTCCTCGGCACTGCCAGTCAGTCGGGCACAATCGGGAAGATCGCCTTCGGCTAGGAATTGCGTTTTCGTACCGGTCGTACCAATCAGCAGCACATTATGCTTGAGATCTATGTTACACTACGAGGAACAGAACAGAATCAACATTAGCAAAATTCGTGAAGATAAGAAAAAACACTCAACTCTACCTGATGTCTTTTCAGCATGTCCAGCCCAAGCAGCATATCCATTGGCTGATCCTCCAGCACCGAGAAGCTTGAGGTGAGGAAATCGTTCTCGATCTGGATCTGGACCATGTGGATTCGGCCGATAATCTTCTGCACCCCAACACCTTTCGCAATGCCGGCCCATCTCGTGTCGACCAGTCGCATGATGTTGCAGCGTTCCGCCGCAGCGGCACTCATGATTGTCGCCTGGGCACCCGAGTCAATGAACGCTTTCACGGGGTGACCATTTACGCGACAGTTGATGTACAACATCACCACGGTTCCGAACGTTTCCGGATTGTACTCCATCGCAGCCTCCATGTTTGCCTCTATATTCTTCTGCTTGATCTCCTCGGCTATCAGCCGTTGGGCCTCCGCATCGAACGGACTGGCCTGGAGGATTCTCATACGCTGCTGTTGCTTTTCCATGCGATCTGCGATCTGTTTTCGCAACACCGTGGCGAAAGTTTCCAAATCCCCTGAGATTAAGGCTTCCGCCAGACGCGGATTGTTCTGCTTCAGCAAGGCTAGCTGGTCTGGGTTGGAAAGGAACATCTCACGAACCACGGCGGGATCATCTTCAGGTGCGACCGTTGGAGAGGGCCGATTGTTGTTAAGTAAGCCTGAATTACCACTACTGGAAGGAACACCCGCAGGAACCTGGATGGCACTGAAGTCCAAATTGGCAAGACGTGTCGGCTCTGTAAAACAACACGAAGAAAAATATATTAACTGTGTATTTACTCGAGATATTTTAAGATCCTCCCACGGTCCTCCAGACGACGAACAAAACAGACCGTGCTTGATGTCTAAATTCTCTACCAACCCACATTGATTCGCTGCACTCTCGCAAAGTGCATTGACCTTATGCATTCACTGTCCTTTGGTTTTTTTTACCTGACGGTTGTTGTCGTGCGCGTCCCACTTGCGGTGCCGCAAACTGCGCGGCCTGCGATATGTGCTGTAGCATGACCACTTCTCCATCCCTTATACCCAGTTCGGCCAGAGTTTTCTTGTCATCGAGCAGCGGATGGCCATTGAAGGAAATGACGATTTCCGTCGCCGGGAAACCACACTCGATTTCACAGAGAGCCTTGAAATTTTCTAGCTCCATGTCATGGGAAACTTCTAGCGGGAAGGAAAAATCCGCTGGTGTCGTCACAGTGACTCGCATGTTCGCGTACTGCTTCTAACCCTCGAGAAACAAACCACGAATTTGTGTATATCACCCAATATATCTAGTGACTGGGAATGAGAAACGAGCGGATGCTAATGAACCGCACAGTTCGATGTTTTCAATACTTGTTTTTCACACAGCTGCTTGCTTTGCGTTAAGCCCCGGTGACGAAAAAAAAAAAACACTTCAGAGAAATTTAAAAACAAAGATTCTTGATGATTTTGTTGGTTGATGACGAGGTCTTAAACCACAGCGAAAAACTGAGGACATTCGCCTTCTTCACTTCACCGCCGCCTGCTTCCTTTCCAAACAGCAAACAAGATTGATCCTGTTATGAATTTAGGGGTTGGGTTCACTAGTTGTTAAATTTGGATAGTATCGATAGTTCACGTTGTATTGAAATTTGAATCTCGAGACTAGAAATCACAAAAACTACAGAGGAAACTGACGATGCGAGCGCATTGCCACCGTTAGCTCGTTTATTTTATTTCTGCCAAAAAGACGATGGCGACAGAGTCGTCGAGACGGAAAATACAACATGAAAGTTGAGGTAGCAAATTCACCAGTCCACAACATACACTCTCAAGTGACATTACTGCGGGTTAAGAAATAATAAAATTTCAAGGTTGAAAGATGACTGAAATTCTAATTTAACACTCCTATACTCGCACGAAAAATCATAGTTTGTGTGCTCTGGACTGTGCGCGTCTCTGTGATATTGCTATTGTGTATTTTTAGGCGTTATTGGTATTTATTCAAAGAAAAAGATATGATTGAGTGAAAAAAATTCAGAAAATATTTATTCTTCAACTTCATTCAGTTTCAATAGTCATTTAATTCAGACACCTCATTGATGCTCAGTCTGTTAGACCTATACGCGAGTATAGGAAGGTCTAGTCTAGAAATTGAAGAAAAAAATGAAATCTCGCGTAACTTTTGAAAAGGTCCAATGTAACATTTTCGTCAACTCGAGAAAAACGAAGTTGAAGACCCGAACATTATTTCGCGAATTGTCTTAAAAGCTATCGATCTTTATCACTATTTTCACCACTAGCTGTCAAGAATAACTCCGTAAAACCAATCGTGACTGTCGATCCGTGATTTGAGATTAAGGTTGAAGCCTCGGAGCGAAAAATGTTACATTGGACGTTTTGACTGCCCGCGATTGCACATTGGACATATTACGTTGCACTATAAGAATTTGAAACTAACTAATAAACAACAATCCAAATATCAGCATTTCGTTCTAAAGACTGATTATTATTGTTATCGCTCGTTGAATTGCACTGAAATCGATAACAACACCTGTAAGAAACAAATTCCAAAACGACCGAAGTACGACTGCGAGTTGTTTTGACTGCTTTGTTACTTCGGACGTTTCGGCCGTCGGAGGAAAGTGGCGTCCGAAGTAACAGTCGAGTGCTTAAAATCCGAATCTGTACATTGGATATTTTTTGTATCGGCGACAAAAAGATGAAGAAGATAGATACGTGAACGATTGTTTTTGTAATACATTCAATGATTAAAAACTAATAGCGTGCGTCCATTAACTCGATTTGTTTACATTTGTTACATAGGACCTTTTCAAAAGTTACGCGAGAAATCTGTTTCTTCTTTTTCTGATATTTAGACATTCAAGAATATGCTCTAGAAAGGACTTTTTGGAAATCCCTTTATACTTTCGACTTATAGCCATTTTCGTGATGCAGTGTCTCATTTCGTACGGCCATAACAATTAACTGCAAATCGTTTTTCTCGGAACAAGTGTTTTCAAACTGGCGTACACGATATCTCAAGTTCTACTGATCCGATTTATGTTATGATATTTATTTGAATACAATCTGTATGCATTTTTCTATCGCACTCCCAGAAAATCCATTACGAAAATAAGCTACCAAATCTTTAGTAATGCAAACATTGGTAGAATGTACATATTTTCTGTATATATTACTAACCATGTGTAAGATTAATGTCAGATGCAATCACTACCAACGATTGGTACATTTCACTACACGGTGCTCGTGAATTTGAGGATTGTCATCCTGGCAACCGCGGCGAAAAGAATGAAGTGACATGATTTCTAATTTCACCGTGCGGATAGCAACAACATGAAGGTATGGAGGCGATCTGGCGTAGTGGTAACATCCATGCCTCTCACGCTGAAGGTCACGAGTTCAATTCTCACTCCCGACATTCTTCCAAAAATGGAAGTAAAAGTGACGAACCAGCCAAATGAGTTGAAAATCACTATAATAAAGAAAAAAAAAAAAAAAAAAAACATGAAGGTAAATGATTTTGAATTATTTTCAATTATGTATTAATGGAAGATTCATTACAAAAAACCTACGTACATATTACGACGTTTGGACGGCAGATGGAGATCATATGCAAGCATCGATCAAAATGTCGCTGTCGGTAACTGGAATCAACTTTTGTGGTGTTGATGTCGGGGCATTCTTCGGAGATCCTGACTCAGAACTTTTCTACCGATGGTATCAAGTAGCTGCTTCTCAACGTTCCTCCGGTCCCAAAATTAATGTTTATTTGCCAGCAAATTAAAAAAGTGAGTCCGACTACTGGTATGATTCAGATAATATCAAACTTTTTTTTTCACAGGAGAATCAACGGAACTGCATGTTATGACATCCATAGTCAACCATAGCGGAATGAGCGAACAGCAAAGCGAAGCCTGCGAATCGACAACATGCAGCATCAACAACCGGCGTTATTTATTTTTAACTAAGCTAGGGAACATAATCGTATCGTATCGAGGCCTTTGAAATTGAAACAGAAATAAATATATTTAAGTGTCATTTGGCTCTTCAAGCTAACCACAAGCATTTTAAAAAGCCACCCCGAAGACCCTGAACTGTAACTTATGTTGAACCAACGTTGAACCGACATCTTATATTGGGTTATACTGACTGATTTGACATTTGTTTACCATTGTTATCGCGTAATATGTACGAATAATTCGTATTGCAAAAATTGACTAATCATTGGTAATATTTACCAAAAAATTCGTCATATTTACCAATGTTTCCTAAGAGTACATGAACCAATTGACGAATTTACGTAAAGGCGAATCAAGGCGCCTAGAAGTATATCCTAAGGTGGGCCAACTTGCTAAAATCACTCTTCAGCCATCTTGAGAGTCTACAGTGTTTTGTTGGTAAACAAAGCACAATACGCCTGTGCCCAAGCTCGCTCATGATCAGTCTGTCTCTTTCACGCTTCAAGCAAATAATTTCCCTTCTGCTTTCTTCCGTACTGTTTTCATATACCGCTCCCCTAACCAACTTAGTGACGAAACGGCCTCACCTAGTACCATAGACCCGTCTTGGTATATCCTAAGGTGAGGCCGTTTCGTTACTAAGTTGGTTAGAGGAGCGGTATATGAAAACAGTGCGGAAGCAAGCAGAAGGGGAATTATTTGCTTGAAGCGTGAAAGAGACAGACTGATCACGAGCGAGCTAGGGCACAGGCGTATTGTGTTTTGTTTACAAACAAAACACAGTAGACTTCCAAGATGGCTGCAAAGTGGTTTTAGCATATTGGCCCACCTTAGTATATACTTCTAGGCGCCTTGAGCAGAATCAGCTCATTCGACACCTACATTAGAGCTCAGAACTACAAAAGTGAGGGTGTTTGTTTATTTTACGCACTGAAAAGAAAGATTCGGTCGTGTTTATCCATTTTATTTCTGTTCAGATTCATTTCAACCATTAAATGTCGTCAGTATATGGTAAGAAAGTTAGGACTTTGTATATTTACGATGGTTTCAACACGCGATTGGACCAAAGTCATTGATAATCTCCAAAAATTTTGAGTTTGACAACGCATACAGGTTATGAATACTCTGGATAATGGTGATGAAATCGATATCATATTAAGTTGAATGATATCATTGATAATGTAAGGGCCGATACGAGAAGGATCTGGAGTATTTCTAGCGCAACACATGCTACTCATCGTTTACCTAGTTGAAAAATAATAAAGTTATTATACTTATACCAAGCCATTTTTCAAAATATGCATATCACATTGTAAAATGGCGATTTTCTAACCTTTTTAGTGCAGAAAGAATACGTGAAACCGGGAAATTTTAAGACAAATACTGATTGTTCAAGAAAATTTGAACGAATTTCATATTAAAAAAATAAAACATCCTCATTTTACTCGCTGCGCCATCTGGTTGTAAATCTAGCGTAAATTTGTCAATATAAAAATATTTTTTCAAATTTTAATATTTTTAGAAAATCGGGAAACGTAAAAATAACACGTTTATAACCGATTTTTCCTCTTCAAACGGCCGCCATTTCGTCGAAAAACTTGTTTTTGACTTGTCCGAGGATCATGCGAGAGCGGCATCTTTACTGCCCAGCAAACATTAAATCGTATAATTTTGCACGTGTCAAGTCTTACAAGAAATCCGAATAAATCATAATCGCATATAATATCAATCAAAGTATGTATCGTGTATATTTGAAATCGCATTAAATGTTAAAACTCGATTTTGAATACCATTATCAAATTAAGTCGCAATTCGGTATAATAAACATCAATTTTATGATGCACATTGTCGTAAAATATATTTAATCCGCATCATATGCGTATATTACGCTGATGCAGTTTGTGTGTCGTATAAGCGTATAATTTAAATCGATTCAGTACTGTATTGAATCGTGTTGCATGCTGAAGAAAATCATGAAACATTGAATCATATTAGATCCTAATAAAGAACATATTACATCATATTGAAATGTCAATGAAATTCTGATGCACTCGAAAGTTTTAACCGCTGTTGAATTAAATTTCAGATAGCCGCGTGAGATAGCTGGTGGATGATAATCCAGACGACCGGAGTTCGAACCCACATCGGAGCAGTTTCAACCAAACATCAATCTGTGCCATTTCAAACATTCATATTCCACTCCCAACACAAGTCAATCAAACAATTATTATTTCTACAAACATAAATACTCATATATAAAAATGGCGATTCGTGAGGCTATAATAAACATTTCACGAAAATATGTTGCGCCATTTGTTTTTTTTTCTATGTCTGTAATAAATCGTATATGAGTATGGCAAAAGTCGCTATTATAGCCGGTCAAAGTTGCATATTCATCCAAACAAATTCGGTAAGCATTTGCCATGCATGTATATGGCCTCCACTTTTGCATGCATATGCCAGTTAGGCGCATTATATGCCATCCAAATTTTAGGGCATATGATGTTATATATACGCTTGTTATGCGATTTAATGTTTGCTGGGACGCTTGTTATGCGATTTAATGTTTGCTGGGTGATTCAGAATCTGTTCTGTGCGTTTCTCGAGTATGATATTATGCGGGAGTCACCCAGCGTAGCTTTATTAATGCAGGTACGTCTTACCTCGTGCTGGTTGATGGTTAATGTGAAGTCGAGGGCAAACGGTTGCTAAGCAACGGTTTATGCGGTGTCGGAATCTTACACCGTCGTTATGTCGACTCAACTAAGGGTGCGCCTGCGGTGTCTATATATTTGAGATAACACATGTTTAAATCGGTCGTACTTTTATTCGATATCACATATGTTCGATTTTTTTTGTTTCAGTTAACCAGAAGGGTTGGACTTTATTCGCACCTTCTCCCGACTCATGTCCAATCACTGTTTGTTATGGGCACCTTACACGATCAAACTGATTGACAATAAGTGTCTTCAATATCGTGACAGCTAGGCTTTCGACATCCGATCTAACCTCAATCAATATTTTGCCACCTTACACGGTCAATATCGCCCTCAACCCGAGACAACGAAAATATCCGCGATGGCTAGTGGCGACATTCGAGTTTGGGACCCAAACTATTCTCCATCAGATTGGAAGGCTAAAAGGCAATTTTCAATTGGTAAAATTTGAATGAAAATATCTACTTGGTATTATTTAATTAGTTGAAGCGCGTAGTCCTAACTCTAACTTAACCTATTTTCTATGAATTTTCAGATATTCCTACTAAAATTTATTATTATTATATAACGTCAGTTTCAGATACAATTTTTGTATGGGGTTTTCTCACCACTTGCAGAAAAAAAGTGATTTGCATTCACATAGAATACTAATTTGATTTGGAAAAGTTAATTTTCATTCATAATTTACACTTTAAAACTCGTTTTTCCTTTTCAAAAACACATCATAATACTCGCTTCACAAATGCCGACTGATTCTTTCAGTTTCAGGGATGCCAGATTATTTTAAATTGCGAAAATATATGCAAATTATATTATCTGCAAGCAAAAGTTTTTATTCGATAAATAAGACTATGACAGTAGATCCCCGATTATCTGTATCTGTATCTGTACCCCGATTATCTGTATCTGTATCTATTTCTGTATTAATAAAACATAGTTTCTATGTTTAAACATCATCCCGACTATTCGCGGATAATCGGGATTCTACTGTAACTTGAATTAACACGTGATGTTTTTTCACCTGTGATTTTCCCAGATCTTTTCATTTTATAGGGGAGTGTGAAGAAACACACAACTTAGACTAAAGCGGCTGCCCCGCTCGCTAGCGCAAAGAATGACCGAGTTCAATGTTAAAAAATTCCTAAGACGTTGTTAATTTTCATTCACTCTCTCACCATCACATTGTTAGTTTACTTTGAGGTTTTGATTTGTATCGCGAAAAGTACTGTTTTTTTGCTATTTTAGGTACAGTAATTTACATTTAATGCGACATTTTTCTAATTGGACAGACCTGTATGCGACACGTTTAGTTAGACATTTTCGTAAACATCGAGTTCGGGCCCAAATTATGGCCCCACATTGAAATTCGCCGCCAGACGTCGACGCTGTACCACTCTCATCTTCAATGTCCAATTACAGGTCAAATCGCCTCCAATGCGACACTGAGTGGTTCTCCGGCATGTCGCATTAAATGTAAATTACTATATCAGTTTTCCAAATCAAAAGCTTTCATTTATGATTCCTACAATTTCAGAAGTTTATAAATTTTAATTGCAATCGCAAAAAAGACTAACATACATTAAATGTCCGCTTGCAAATCTGGCAACTCAGTCTGGAAGTCCGTGAGGTAAAACGTCATCATCATGCATCCATATGAAATGTCACGATATTGATGCCCGAAAATCAGAAAATCCGGATTTCTGCGTTGTCGGCCATGTTCAGCTGTCATTATGCTCTCAAATGTCATCATATTCTCAATAAATTTGACCGTGTAAGGTCCGCTTTAGGGTGGGTTTAGACATCAACCATTTACACTAGCGCGAACTTATATAATGAATATATTCATATTTTCGGTGAATTTATTCACCTCAAGTAGCACTGCATCCAACTTCAGTGATTTCTCACCAGTGAGAAATTCACAAGCGTTTACATTGCTGAATTTATTCAAGTTATATATACCTCGAATAAGTGTATCATATTTATTCTCACCCGTTCACACCTATTTTCACGTGAATAAATCCATCTATAACTATAGATCTCCCTAATGTAAACCCGCCATTAGACGCGCTACTTTCTCGTTTTAATCTTTCCGGCAGCAATCTCTGCGTTTGTGGCAATGGTTACCACGACATCGAACACGTTGTTTGATCGTGCGAGTTGTATCTTGTCGCCAGATCGAATTTAAAAAACTCTCTTCGTGTTCGGGGAAGGTAGCCCAATGTGCCAGTGAGATATGTGTTGGCTCGGTTATGCGGGCGCTACACGATTCGTCCAACGTTTTACTCGAATGTTGGACTCAAACATTTAACTCGATGCATCGACAAATGTTGTGACGAATGTGCTGCTATACGGTGAAGTGAATGTTCGATTCAATGCAATCGGTCCAAACAATCGGCGAGTATTTGGATCGAATGTTTATTGTTTTTATTCACTATCAAAAACGTTAGGAAACTTGATGACGATGCGAGTATTGAAATTGCTGCCGTAGCAATTATACTGATATCGGGCTGCAAATTAAAAATGCTTGAAATCATCATTATTAAACTGCAATATTTTGCCGAATATTTTGAATTTTATGAATCAATTCCCTCTAGTTCCCTCATCTGAAACTTGTAAACAAACCAATCTGTCAAAGATATATTCGGACGAATCGTGTAGCGGTGTATCGAATGTCATCGAGTGTCGAATCAACGAATGACAAAAATCCTTTGACTCGTGCCACTCGCGTTGGAAGGTAATCCACAACGAACGGATTACCTTCCAACGCGAATATTCGACACTTGACATTGGAGGTTCGTAGCTCGTCAGTCGACTACACGATGCGTCGAATCATCGAGCGTCCAGCATTCGATGGTGTTCGTAGCATCGTGTAGCGCTGGCTTTAGTCTCAACTAAGAACTGTGGAAGTGCCCCTCACTCCTTCAATGCAGAGCATAACTTTTAAACAACTACATTCTTACTTGGTATGAACATTATGAATATTAAAGGTGCATAAAATTGAACTGAAACAATTCAAATCGATGAATAAACAACTCATTGTTTCTAGTTAAAACTGAGGGGCTTAGAATGCAAAAGGTGTAAGTGACTTGATCGGTTTCTCTTCATCGGCTTTCTCTTTTAATCATAACTTAACTGCAAACACATTCCTAGCTTATTTGACAATGTGGACGATATTTCAGAACCTCAATTATCGGTTTCTATAGCAAAATCGAATTGGAACGTTTTTGTGTGCCGAGTTATTCGCGAAAGAAAAAGTTGATGAAGACAAATCGATCAAGTCACTTACACCCCTTTCCTTCTGAGCCCCTCAACTGTCATATTGATGAAAAGTGGTTCATGGGGTTTAACAAATGAACGATTCGAATGATCTTTTATACAGAAATCTTCGCTAAAATTAAGGCTGATTTAGACGATGCCAGTCAGCGCTCTAGTTGAGGTATCCAGTGAACAGAGAACAGACACTCTGTCCAAGTTACTTGTACCAGTATCGAACAAGTAATTGGCCTCTAACTTGAACAGAGTGTCGGTTCTCTATTCACTGGATACTTCAACTAGAGCGCTGACTGGCATCGTCTAAATCAGCCTTTAGTATTTAAATAGTGTTCGGAAATTGAGTCAGTGACAAAAATTGTGTTCGGAATGTGAGACAAATGTAATTGAACACATTTTTAATTTTACACTATGAATATGTATTTGTGAATCAATTTTATTGGCTTCAAAGGCTCGTTTGAATCAAAAATCAAATTAATCTCGCGGAACAGTACCAATTTTAGTAATGAGACACTATTTAATAGCCAACAAAGCTTAAGTGTTCGGAATTTAAGACCAAACGGTACGGCTCTACATTTATGACGGAATCGATGGTGAGTGAACATCCTTCAGCGAAACATTTAAAGCACTGTTTCTTCGTTCAATCGTTTCCAACGAATCCGCATGAGTTTGAATGTGCTTTACGAGTGTGTTACGATTCATATACGCTTTCGGACACTGCGGACAAGAATAGGGACGTTCACCTGCAATGGAAATACTCTACTGAATAGTTCATTACAGTAAAACTTTTTTTTCCAACCCGTATGAGTTCGGATGTGGCCTTTGCACGCTGAAAGATGCCTAAACACTTTCGGACAATGTGGACAAGAATAGGGACGTTCACCTGCAAAGAAATTAACCGACTCAATAAGAATATTGTAGTAAACATTCTACACCAACCTGTATGAGTTCGAATGTGTATTTTGAGCGTATTAGGATGTTTGAAGGTTTTCGGACAATGTGGACAAGAAATGGGTCGATCATCTAGAAAAGAATGGTCCTGCCGAATAGTTTCGTTACAGTAAAATATTCTTTACAAACCCGTATGAGTTCGAATGTGCTGTTTGAGCGTTGCAGATCGCACGAACGTCTTTGGACAATGAGAACAAGAATAGGGACGTTCACCTGTAAAGGAAATACTCTACTGAATAGTACATTGAAGTGAAGCAATTTTTCCAACCCGTATGATTTCGAATGTGCTCTTTGAACGCTGAAAGATTTCTAAACACTTTCGGACAATGTGAACAAGAATAGGGACATTCACCTGTAAAGATATGATTCTGCTTAATGGCTCATTGTAGTAGACTTTTTGTACCAACCTGTATGAGTTCGAATGTGATGTTTGAGCGTATTAAGTCTTTTGAACGCTTTCGTACAATGTGAACAAGAATAGGGACGTTCATCTGCAAAGGAATGGTCCTGCTGAATGATTCATTATAGTAAAACATTCTTTACCAACCCGTATGACCTCGGATGTGACTTGCGAGCGTTGAGCTATTTTTGAACGAATTTGGACAATGTGAACAACAATAGGGACGTTCACCTGCAAAGGAATGAACCGGCTGAATAATTCATTCTAGTAATCATTTCATACCAACCCATATGAGTTCGAATGTGAAGATTGAGCGTTGCAAGTCGATTGAACGTTTTCGGACAATGTGGACAAGAGATGAGACGATCATCTGCAAATGAATGTCCCTGGTGAACGGTTTCGTTACAGTAAAATATTTTTCACAAACCGGTATGAGTTAGAATATGCTGTTTGAGCGTTGTAGATCGCATGAACGTCTTCGGACAATGAGAACAAGAATAGGGACGTTCACCTGCAAAGGAAAGACTCTGCTGAAAAGTTTATTGAAGTAATTTTTTTTCCAACCCGTATGAGTTCGAATGTGCTCTCTGCGCGCTGAATGATTCCTAAACGATTTTAGACAATATGGGCAAGAGTATGGACGTTCATCTGCAATTGAATGGGCTTGTTCAATAGTTCATTGTAGTAAAACATTGTTCGCCGACCTGTATGAATTCGAATGTGACGTTGTAGCGACGAAGCAACATTGAACGCTTTCGGGCAATGCGAACAAGAATAAGGACGTTCATCTGTAAATAAATGATCCTGATGACTCGTTTATTGGATACAACTTTGTCTACCAACCGGTATGGGTTCGAACGTGCTGTGTTAGCTTGTGATTAGCGTGAAATGTTTCTTCACACTTTTCGCATTTAAACAGTTTCTCTTCTGAAATAGATTGTCATGCAAGGTTTGCAGAAAATTGTATCACATGCTCACCCGTATTTAACCGTATGTGGTTTTTCGTCGAACTTCCGTCAGCGGTGTCTTTCTTACATTTTCGACGTACTGAAGGTGAATGAACTTTCTTCTGTGAAACATGCAAATCACTTTTTCTTTGAGTATAAGCAACAGAAACACGTGATATATTGTTGTCCTCGTCATCCATTTCACTGATGAAGAATTTCTCTCCGTTTTCTCTCATGATTCTCATTTTGTCTTCCGGTTCAACCGTTCCAAATCCCACTGTTGAATCCGTCTCGAATATGTTTTCATTTTCCGACATCTCATGATCATCAATCATTAACTCTGGTTCCATCTTGATGTTATCAGTCGATTTGGAGCTGGACACAATTTGGAAGCAGCTCTCGGGAATGTTGTGGATGGTTATGAATTTTTGGTGACATTTGTCGCATGTGGGATAACTGCTCAACTGGGAACTGAGACTGTTAATTTTTTGCAGCACAGTTTCTAGTTTCTGCTCTTGGTGAGAGCGGATCAGCGCGTATTGGAATTCCCCACTGCATGTGTCGGAGCAAAAGCTACACTGGTCACTGTTGAAATGGATGGATGTTTGAACATCATTTATGTCATTCAATGTCATTTAAAATATTACCAATATTAACTAATAGCGCCATGCTTACGAATTGCAAGTTTTTGATCAACTAAGAAGAAACTGTTTTTAAGATTTAACAAAACATGTCTTGTAATTAAACCGATTATAATTTAGAAGGTTATGAATCACAGAATACCACAAAACCATTCTATAACTGATCAAAACATGTAATTTTTTTTATTTTGCCGTGATCTGAAATGCGGACACTTTTTTAACATGATTTGAATGCCCAGCTCTTTTGCTTCAAGTTTCGGATACATTGTGTCAGCAGCATTTCTTTGATAAATAAGTTATTGACTTTTGTAGAGCTAATTCTTTCATTGCAATCTTAAACCAAACATCAATAATGAACGAAAAGATGTGGAACTCCTTTTGGTCTGAACCATTTGGGGAGCACAAATTCGACCAATGAAAACGAGGCACATATTGAGTTTGGACAATGCTTGACATTTCACAATTATTCGGTTGTTTATCTCAAGAAAAATAAAATGCTATTTATTGTGATAGATGCGTAGAAATATTTCCTATCAATTGATGTAAACATCTTTCCGATTTATTAAGAAATGCTCGAGTTATAAGCGTTCGAAATCTTTCATTTCTCCCAACGTATTCGGTGCCTAGATTTTCATTTTACCCTCTAAATCTTCCGGTTAGACGTAGTCCTACGTCAAAATTATGAAATTTTAGGGTTTGTAACATACTCCTTTGAAACTGCTTCAATGAGATATTTTATCCTTAACTTTCGATCTGTCCGGATTTTAAGTCATCTTCTGAATGTGTTTCTGACGTGGGACTACGTCTAACCGGAATATATAGGGGGTAAAATGAAAACCTAAACACAGATCATGCCAGAAAAAATAGAAGATTTCGAATGCTTATAATTCGAACATTTCTTAAGAGGTTGGAAAGATGTTTGCATCAATTGATAGGAATATTTCTACGCATCAATCACAATTAATAAAATGTTATTTTTCTTGAGATGAGCACCTGAATAACTGTAAAATGCCAAACGCTATCTAAAGACCCTAACTGCCTCGTTTTGATTGGCCCGATTCAAGGTTTCCCCAACACAGCCTCCAAGGTGCCTGGGGGAATTGGCATTGCGAATAGGGGGAACTGTTAAGTATGAAATTGATAAAAAAAATCACATAAAACCATAATTGCAGTGAAAATGCGCTACACTATCGTGTTTACCATCAGCTCGACTTGCGATTTTTACACTTTTTATGATTTTTAGAACTTTTAAAAACATATTACTAACTTCGTTGTGTGTTTAACACATGCGCCCTCCGTGTGTATTTCCCTCACCTTCTAGTCTATGTACTTTGTTTTGTTCCCCCCTAATGTGATTCTTAACACTGCCATCAAAACCAAGATGCCTGTTTGTTCAAATTCTTTACTTACTCAGCAAATATCTTGAATTCAATTGAATTCGAAAAGTGTTTCATTTAATCAATACAAAGGGTTACTATGTCAACGGAAGTCCCACGTCAACCTTGCGATTATATCATAGGTATAACCCATCCGTTTTTATTCTGAATATGGGTTTGAGAAACACAAATATTTGTTTTGATTTTTGACATTTTCTTTTTTCAACAGCTTGACACTGCACTAAATTAATGAAATTAATACAAACTATCAACTAACGTGACTATTTTAGAGGCGAATGAACTGCAAAGTTTAAAGCCTCTTAAAAACAAAGAATCAATCAATAACGTGACTATCAACTATCAATCACATTAATTTAACATGCTCATGTTTTTGGTTTTGGTATGATATTGAATATAATGAAAAAGTGTCCGGATTCTGTGCCATTACGGTATCAACAAGTAATCTACATAGCCGTAATAGCAAAAAGTAAGCTTCGGCTTGCGATGGTGCGGCTTCCTGCACATTTTCTCATTCAACTTACAGGTTGTTGCTAACAAACGCCATCTCACTTTTTCAGCTAAATCAACTCAAAGCTAAAAACAGGCAAATTCAGCCAGAAAAATTATAAAACTTTCTTCAGATTCCAGGAGCACACAAAACAAACTAACGGTGTATATTTTAGAGACGGGCAAACCGTGCTTGAACTGTTGTTCACCAAAAAGTATGAACGAACGGTCTTTTTTTTACTACACTGAGAGAAATAATTAGTAAATATAACGAATATTTTGGTAAACGCTACCAATCTATAGTCATTTACCGTACTAATAAACATACCATCATGATCAAAATATTCCTGGGATTTAATCAGGAAATAAAAAATACTAAATTATACATCAATATCGATATTGTCCTCTTCAAAATACTCCCCATCGACTGCAACGCACTTATGCCAAAGCTTGATCCAATCCTCGAAACATTTATTGTATTCAATTTGCGCTATGGCCATCAGCGCTATCTTCTGGAGTCGTCCGAGCCAAATCAGGTGAATTCGGTGGTTGCGGAATGGTATTCGTTTCGTTTTTAGCTAAATGTTCACGAATAACGATTGATTTTGCAAATTTTACAAAATCGAGGCACGCGCAATAGCAGATGTACTCAATACAGCATAACTTTTAGAAATCCAAAACTACCACACTACAAATTTTATAGGATGTCAATGACAGATATGCCAACCTACAAAAAAAATGAAAAATAAAAATGGTGGTGATCCCAGAAACTGTTTGATCAAGGTAGTATATGTCGAGCAGAACCATGATTCATAACCCTAATTTAGCTACATTTTCCCGGCGAAAATGCACGTATTTGAATTACATCAAAATAATTACCTCCGTATTGCCTTATGGCAACAATAAAAATGGGTAATGCGCGCTTTTCTTACCAGCCTTCAGATATGCATTCAAGTTTACTCATGTTATCGACTAAAATATTCTTAAACTCTGGTAGAAATTTGGGACAGTTGGTAATATGTACAGAAAATATGTACATTCTACTAATGTTTGCATTACCAAAGGTGTTTCAGAAAATTATGTGTTATCCTGCAGCAACAGTCAGCCAGCTTAAATATGGCTTATATCGTTCCATCGATGTGAATCTGAGCAAAAATTATTATATTTTTTTGCACCCATCTAGGTTGTCCTGTTCCAACTTTCTGATGAGGGAGAGGCTACCGAGCAATTCCACGCCAAATTAGCAGGCGACTGACTCGACCGTCTCTGATTTTTTAAAACTTGGTATTTATAATGGACACTACCAAAAAAACACAATTTTCATTAAAATATTACCAATTTGAATTTCGGTTGATTTTTCTGATCGTTTTCGGTTTTTTTCGGAATCAAAATGAATCGTCTAGGATGTTACGAGTAATGAAAAAGCATGTTTTTGTTTCTTTAGGTTAACGATACAAGTGAAGAACAAAAGAAATATATAGCGAACTCGTTTTTAAAACTGAGTCAGTGCCAAACTGACTCTGTAATAAAAAAAGGTTTTCAGGCATTACGGACGGATTTTGGTCGTCATGGACGGCCTACAGAGCACACAATCGCTAATGTAGTGCGTGAATTCGAACAAACTGGATCCGTAGCGGATATTGTGAAACCTGTGCATCATCGTTATGTGCGTTCGGCCGAAAATATTGCTGCTGTTGCGGCCAGTGTGGAGGATGACCCGAATGTTTCGATTCCACGGCGTGCTCAGCAATTGGGCTTGTCAAACACATCATTGTGGCGAATTTTGCATTTGGACTTGCACCTACATCCATATAAAGTCTACAAAACAAGTGGTACAGTGGTACAAAAATTAGAGCGTGGTGGCCATGGAATGCGTCGGGCATACGTCGATTGGGTGAACGAACAACAGCAGCAAAATGCTGAATTTTCGCATCAAATTTTCTTCAGCGATGAGGCACATTTTGAGCTCGGTGGCTATGTGAACACCCAAAATTTCCGTATATGGGGCTCAGAAAATCCACACGTGATTGTTGAGAGGCCATTGCATCCGCCAAAAGTCACTGTTTGGTGCGCATTATGGTCTGGTGGAGTCATCGGGCCATATTTCTTTGGAAATGAGGACGGCGAGACGGTAACTGTGAATGGTGAGCAGTATGGCCGCATGTTAACCGATTTTTTTTGCCACAAATTGAAGATATGGATACGGATGACATATGGTTTCAGTAGGACGGCGCCATGTGCCACACAACACGACCGAACATGGCCATATTGCGAACGAAATTTGAAGGACGCATAATTTCGCGTTTTGGTGATGTCAATTGGTCGTCCAGATCATGCGATTTGAACCCGCTAAACTTTTTTTGTGGGGTTATGCGAAAGACCGTGTCTATGCCAACTCTTCGCAAACTCTTGAACATTTGAAAGACAACATTCGTGAAGTTATGACCGAGATACCGCCCCATATGTGCCGAAAAGTTATCGAAAATTACCTGTTCCTGATCAAGCCCTAGGTGGACGTTTGAATGATGTTGTATTTCACACATAATGGCATAAACCAAACTTTAATTTGAAATAAAAGTTTCATCGAAATTCGAATTCTAAGTGTGTTTTATTTCAATTTACTTTCGGAATTTAAAGTTGGAAAACCCTGTATAAAATCATCATTAGACAGTTTTCATTCAATATGCTTCTGCGATATCGATAGAAACCTCTTATTTCATCACATAAAATAAATATTCGATACGTTAAATTTTCATTCATAATTTTGATTTTGAAAGCATGTTTATTCCACCTGAATATGCATCATTATTTTCGCCTCCCAATGAAAGCACACGAAGCTTAATGTCGTCTACGCGAATAAACTCTTCAAAATCAGAATCCGAATTGGATTACGATTCCAATAATACAAAAACAAAAGCAGCAGGTTTTCCATTTTCATATTCTTTAGTTTTAGATTTTCCAAAACGATACTCGGAACTTGACAGTTCAGTATAGTTGTATTGGTGAACCCGAGTGTCAACCCGTGAAACATCTCAGTGCGAAACTAACAGCTGTCGGGGCGAATTAGTGCGACACTGAGTGCGAAACTGAGTGAATACAAAACGTTTTGACAGCAGTTAGTGCGGCAGTGGGGTTGAAACTGAACAAAAACGAATTCGCTATTACATTGCAAACAATCGATATTTAAGAAAAACAATATACATACCTTCGAGCCTTTTTGATCTATTTGTAAAACATTCGAAAATTTTACTGTAAACGTCCGCAGTGCAAAAGTCTAGAACTATCAGCTAATGAAAACCGTTCACAAATTGTTGTTTTCGTTTTAACCTTTGTCAGGGTAAATGTCGTCACCTCCAGAGATGCCAGATGATTTTTTTTTGAAAGTCTGCGACGAAAATCTCGAATGTATAAATATCTGCCAGCTACCTTTGCAACCACGAGAATCGCAAAAAAAACGCAGAGAATTGATCCAAACCATAAAAAAAAGAAATACCATATCCCTGCAGTCTGCAACTGAAATTATAAGTCTAAAACAGAATAGATTTTGCAACAATAATAAAATATCAGTAAAATTATGCGCATGTCTGCAAATTTGGCATCCTTGTATTGATGAAAAAAAAATTTCGAAGTAATTCGAAGTCGAACGGATTGATAAATGTGCTTAATCGAAGTCGAACGGGTTACAAAATGCACTATTTTGCTAATTTCAAGCCCGTTCAGGATCCGGAATAAGGGTGATAGTCATAACAGAGATTTCAAATTTTCTCCGAGTATATGGCGTTGACGCTAAAAGTAAATATTACTATTTTAAGACACATATGTTCGCATTATATTAAAATAGAGTAGCGAGTTATTCTTGTAACTATTTCGCTAAAATAATCATTAAAAAATTATTATGCTGGTGTATGCGAATGCGATCATACGATTTCCATGGGGAAATATGACAGGACGTTGTATGTGTAGCGCACTTTATATTAATGCACGAATTGCACTAAGTATTGCAATGAGAACGAGAGCAAAATTTTCATCAATTTAAACCATTTACAGCATATGGGATTGTAATGGGAAGCTTATATATAATTATTCTGTCATGCAGTTCTTATGGAAACATTCACATACACCAGCAACGTGGAACGTGGGCTTATGGAATAGAACATGTTTTCCCCCAACTCACATGAGTCAAAATGTGCTGTTTAAGCTTTTATTTTAAGCCTTTCACACTTTTCACATTTGAACGATTTATCTCCTGAAATAGATTCTAAAACGATGTTGGCTGAAAATAACACCACCTTCTGGCGCAAGTATCAACAAGTATCATATCAAATGTCGCTCAGTTGCCTAGAACGTATTACGGCTCTATATTTATGACGAACTCGATGGTAAGTGAACATCCTTCTACAAAACATCTAAATCACTGTTTCATTCGTTTCCAACGAATCCGTATGAGTTTGAATGTGATTTACGAGCGTGCTGCGATTCCTAAACGCTTTCGGACACTGTAGACAAGAATAGGGAAGTTCACCTGCAATGGAAACACACTGCTGAATGGTTCATTGAAGTGAAACATTTTCACCAACCCGTATGAGTACGAAGGTGCCCCTTGAACGATGTCCGATGTCTGAATGCTTTCGAACAATGTGGACACGAATAGGGACGTTCATCTGCGATAGAATGAATCTGCTAAATAGTTCATTGAAGTAAACATTTTATACCAACCTGTATGAGTTCGGATGTGAAGTTTGAGCGTATTAAGTTGTTTGAACGCTTTCGGACAATGTGGACAAGAATAGGGACGATTATCTGCAAAGGAATACCCATGCTGAATGAATCGTTATAGTAAAACATTATTTACCAACCCGTATGAGTTCGAATATGCTGTTTGAGCGTCGTAGATCGCTTGAACGTCTTCGGACAATGTGGACAAGGATAGGGGCATTCGCCTGCAAAGGAAATATTCTGCTAAATAGTTCATTGAAGTAAAACATTTTTTCCAACCCGTATGAGTTAGAATGTGCTCGCGGAGTGTTGGAGGATACCTAAACGTTTTCGGACAATGTGGACAAGAAAAGGGACGTTCATCTGCGAAATAATGAATCTGCTGAATAGTTCTTTGCGGTAAATTATGTTTTACCAACCCGTATGCGTTCGAATGTGAAGTTTAAGCGTTGCAAGTTGATTGAACGCTTTTGGACAATGTGAACAAGAATGGGGACGTTTATCTGCAAAGGAATGGTCCTGCTGAATAAATCGTTATAGTAAAACATTCTTTACCAACCCGTATGCCTTTGGATGTGACTTAGGAGCGTTGAGTTAGTTTTAAAAGATTTTGGACAGTGTGGACAAGTATATGGACGTTCACCTGCAATGGAATGAACCGGCTTAATAACTCATTGTAATAAACATTTTACACCAACCTGTATGAGTACGAAGGTGCTGTTTTAGCGTTGTGATTCGATTGAACGCTTTCGGACAATGTGGACAAGACATGGGTCGATCATCTGCAAAGGATACAAAAGAATGGTCCCGCTAAACAGTTTCGTTACAATAAAATAATCTTTACAAACCCGTATGTGTTAGAATGTGCTGTTTGAGCGTTGAGTTATGTTTAAACGATTTTGGACAATGTGGACAAGTATACGGACGTTCGTCTGCAAAGGAAAGACTCTGCTGAATAGTTCAATGATGTAAAACTTTTGTTTCCAACCCGTATGAGTTCGAATGTGTTCTCTGCGCGCTGAATGATTCTTAAACGCCTTTAGACAATGTGGACAAGTATACGGACGTTCGCCTGTAAAGGAAAGACTCTGCTGAATAGTTCAATGAAGTAAAGCTTTTTTTTCCAACCCGTATGAGTTCGAATGTGCTCTCTGCGCGCTGAATGATTCTTAAACGCTTTTAGACAATGTGGACAAGAATATGGACGCTCATCTGCAAAGGAATGATCATGATTAATGGTTTATTGGACAGAACTTCGTTTACCAACCGGTATGGGTTCGAACGTGCTTTGCTAGCTTCTGACTAGAGCTAAATGTTTTTTCACACTTTTCACATTTAAACAGTGATATATTGTCGTCTTCATCGTTCATTTCGCTGATGAAAAATATCTCTCCGTTTTCGCTCTTTATTCCCGTTTTGTCTTCCGGTTCAATCGACCCAAAGCCCACTGTTGAGTCCGTCTCAAATATGTTTTCATTTTCCGACAGCTCGTGGTCATCAATCATTAACTCTGGTTCTATCTTAATGTTATCAGTCGAATTGGAGCAGTGCAATGTTTGGAAGCAGCTCTCGGGGATATTGTGGACGGTTATAAATTCTTGGTGGCATTTTTCGCATGTGGGATAACTGCTCAACTGGGAACTGAGATTGCTAAATTTCTGCAACACAATTTCTAGTTTCTGCTCTTGGTGAGAGGGGATAAGCGCGTATTGCAATTCCCCACTGCATGTGTCGGAGCAAAAGCTACACTGGTCACTGTTGAAATGAATTATATTCGAACATCAGTGTCATTTAAATTATAATTCTTCAATATAGTAATAATAATAAAGGCCTCGCCTCATTCCCCTATATAAGTTTGAGTGGGTAGATTATCTAGTGGATAATAAATTAGTACATAGCCAGTTTTACGAAAAAAACGAACTGACTTCAATTGCAGATATAAAATTTCCTCTTTGTGATATCGGTATTTCATTATACTTTATCTATTCAAAAGCTTCATTGAACATGCTTGTAAGAAATAAACAGTAAATCTTTCAGTTCAACCAAGTCACAAGAAGAAACACTTGCTGCCCCTTCAAGCCATCCAATAATATCTTCTGAGTTCACCGTAGCCTGATTGCCAAATTTGTCTGACAAACTGTTCTATTTTCCAGATTAATCAAACTTGTTGGATGAATTTCAGATTGTAACGTAAACTTACAGGTTGTTGCTAATAAACGCCATCTCACTTTCCAGCTCAATTAATTTGTAATTCAAAAATATCCAATTTAAACGAAGAAATTCTTAAAACATTCGACAGAGTTTCGGGAGCAAACAAAACCAACTAGTTTGTGTATATTTTGAATCTCTTTAGTTGTTTTCATTCCGCGGTTGAAGTAATTGAGTAGCAGGTATATTGCTCCCTGCTTTTTTCGTGTAGTGGTAGCCAAAGAAGCAAGAAGCAAAAGCAAAGCAAAGACTGATTTAGACGATGCCAGTCAGCGCTCTAGTTGAGGTATCCAGTGAACAGAGAACAGACACTCTGTCCAAGTTACTTGTACCAGTATCGAACAAGTAAAGGCGCGTCCACATTATGCCGAATGATGCCGATCGGCCTGTACCAGGCGGCATATTCGGTTCGTTATGTAATGTGGACGCCCCATCGGGTGCACGAAGCCGAAGTCCCATCGGATGCACGAAACCGTCACGAACACACGAAGCACAATGTCGTCTAATGCTAATTCACTTCGTTTTGTTTTGGTTCGACTTTCTCGAACCGGACCCACTTGTTTCGGGTTGGGTTTGGTTTGATTCGAGTCGGTTTTCGGCACGTCGGCAAGCCCGGGCGGTACGTCCACATTTAGTCGGCTTTATCGGGCGGCCAAGGCCGATTGGCGTAATGTGGACGCGTCTTAATTGGCCTCTAACTTGAACAAAGTGTCTGTTCTCTATTCACTGGACACTTCAACTAGAGCGCTGACTGGCATCGTCTAAATCAGCCTTTAAGGCTTAAAGGCTGATTTAGACGATGCCAGTCAGCGCTCTAGTTGAAGTATCCAGTGAATAGAGAACAGACACTCTGTTCAAGTTAGAGGCCAATTACTTGTTCGATACTGGTACAAGTAATTTGAACAGAGTGTCTGTTCTCTGTTCACTGGATACTTCAACTAGAGCACTGACTGGCATCGTCTAAATCAGCCTTTAGTTTGAACCTTTCATAAGTATGACAATATTCTACACATTCATAAAGGCAGTAATTTGACGCATCATCCCTTGCGCAAATGTCAACTCTGACCGAATGTTTATTTTCAATTGTGCATGTTTTGCTTTAGTGTCTGAAGTTGATTTTTCGATCGGCAAATTTTTCAACAAACGAATATAAGTGCGGTACGGAGGAGCAATGTCGAAACGTACCGCTACAGTGGTCGCCGAGGAGGACAACTACCTGGACGATCTGGTGCAGGACCAGCAGAGTAATCGGCCGTCCACCAGCAAACACACGCTCGATTCCGATGAGGACGACAGCGGCGAAGACGAAGCTCAGTGAGTACGACTTCTCGATCGAAACGTTTGAAAAGAATTGTTAGTAAGGATTTTCTTTCCCATTCGCACGGCCCTCTTAACAGGTACAATGTTCTGAATGATAACGAAATCGAGGGAGAAGAGGAAGGTATCGCCAGAGTGGACGGTGAGATGAAGTTCACTCCTTTCAACATGAAAGAGGAGATGGAGGAGGGACACTTCGATGCGGATGGGCATTACTTGTGGAAGAAGGGAGCCGAGATTCGCGACAATTGGCTGGATAACATTGATTGGGTGAAGATCAAAAACGATCCCGATTACAAGGATAAAAAAGGTGAAGGTGAAGTCAGAGGGCTGGGTGAATCGGACTCGGAGGACGAGGAAGATGAAAAGAGCAAACGGGTTGACTCGTGTACAATTTATCGAAACATTCTGGAGATGATGGAACCAAAGGAAACGATCAAGAAAGCGCTCCAGAGGATTGGCAAAAAGAACGCCAAATTAACCACGGCTCAGCGCTGGAAGATGAAGAAGGCTGGCACATTGGACGATTCAAGCGAGAAAGTTACTCGATTGACTGAACTTGCAAATGAGATACTCACTCGGGAGGGTAATATGGACATTTACGAGGAAACGTATGAAATGGTTCAAAAGAAGATAACCGAGGGATCCGCTGCTACGAAAGATGAATTGGATATGTATGCGGATGATTTTGACCACAAGGAGAAAGGAAAGCTGAAGGAAGTTAGATTTGATGAAGCTTCCGATGCGAAACCATCCACCTCGAGAGTCCGAGAGGAGAATGACGACAGTTCTGTTCTGATGTGGGAATATAAAGAGCAGCAGGATGGTACGGAAATTCACGGTCCATTTACCACCGAACAAATGCATAAATATGCGGAAGAAGGTCGGTTTAAGAATGGAGCATTTGTTAGGAAAGTAGGTAACACTGACACACGATTCTATTCCGCGGCGAGGATCGATTTTGAACTGTACTTGTAAAAGAATAAATTAAATAATAAATTGAAAAGTAAAGTTATTGTGTGGGTTTGCGCACGAACTTAATGGTTTTTTTTCATTCATTTTATGCAGAGGTGTATTTTAAGTGAACTTTTGTTGAACACAACTTGCTCGAATTGAGTTAAATTCAACAACTAAAAACATACAATTAACCCTTTGCGGTCGGAATTGATTTTCCTCGAAAGAGACCCGCGTAGTGATGTCTAAATTTTTCATTTGTTCGATTTTCGGTTAATCGTTGGAGCATTTTTCAATATTCGATTCATTCGAATAATTATCTTTCAATATTCGATTAATCGAGCGAATATTTATTTCTTGTAATAATCACGTATAACGTTGTCATTCTGGTTGCGTGGTCTATCGGGTTGTCGATGTTAGATGGTTGGTTTGGAGTTCTTTGGAAGTTGAGATATCTGACGTATGTAATTTCATACGCTGAGCCGATACAGTATCAAAAATGGAAATCATTTGAATATCGAACAAAACGTTTTTATTTCATAAAATTAAACTTCAACAACCATTTTCATGGTTTATTAGTACTTTCGTGTACTACCGTTCTACGCATTATTGTCCCACGGTTCATAGGGATTGCATAGAACATAGTACAGTTATGCGTAGAATGACAGTGTATCAGATTTAGTATCACTGAGTGTGGTACCGGAAACAGCACTCCGAAGGGTGCAAACCCACATCACAATTCAAGCAAATATACGTCGTACACCCAGGTATTTTTACGCGGTTTTTTTACGAGATTTTTTTACGCGAATTTTCCAACTAACGCGGTTTTTTTATGCGGATTTTCCAATTAACGCGGATTTTCCAATTAACGTGGTTTTTTTTACGCGGTACCCGTGTAAAAAAAGACCAGTGCAATGCCACATCTCCCTCTTAGAGCAAATGACGGTAATTAGTGCTTGTAACGGAGTTTAGCGCTTAGTGCCGCACCTTATCACGATTCTTACGTGGATTTTAGGTGGTGGGTAATGGGAAGCTCGCCGGGCGGTGCAACGGGACGGGGTTTTTACGGGCAGCTATTCGTGAATGTCTTTCCCAGTCTACTTAGCTCTTGATTGTCCAACAGTGGTACTGCACGTGCATCGACAGAAGAGTGTACAAATTACTAGGGAATCTTCTGGCAACAGCAGATGACCTCATTCGTGAGGAAAACCGAACTATAGCTACCAGTAACCAACGAAATTGCAGGAAAAAATTACGGGTTTCGGAAACGAGCAACACTCAACTTTTTACTTCCGTTCTACGTAAAGATAGTCCCATTTGATATCTATCGTTGGGTGACATGGTTTTTTTTTACGCGGATTTTCGAATTAACGCGTGTTACGTCGTTAGGGTGGGGTTTACTGTTCGGAGGTCTTCGTAGAAGAAATCACCAAGGTTCCCGATGAAATCAGCTCAAAGCTGTAAATTTATTGGTTCGAGTTAATTCCACATTTCGAACTATTTTAGGATAACAAATTTTAGTTACTTACAATTGGTCTCCTACTAAGTATTTTTATACAAATAAATTTAATATAATAGAGTAATTCAATTTCTAGTCTATAAGTAGATTTCTCAATTATAATAATTAGTTATTTAATAATGGAAATCTAATTTACTTCGAATCCTGTTTCTATTCACCATCAAATCAAAACAATGATAAGCTGCTATTGCTCATTTTGACTCATCGTTTACAACAACCGCGTCGGGGGGTTCGATGATGGATTCATCGCACTAATCCGTCGTAATATCCTCCCCCTCGTGCCGTACGGCACCACGTTCACCACTATCTTTTCTTCCACGTTCTCCGCAGTTCAATTCCTCGTGGTCTTTTCTAAATTCTTCATCCGATCTGCCCACATCTAGAACCGCCAAGTTACAAACCGCTCTTCTCTTTAACGTGCCGGTCGATGTTTCCACATCCGCTTGGCGTACAACTCCGTCTTTCCCAGGGTAGGTTCGAATCACGCGACCACGTGTCCAG
This sequence comes from Toxorhynchites rutilus septentrionalis, assembly GCF_029784135.1. Lineage (NCBI taxonomy): Eukaryota > Metazoa > Arthropoda > Insecta > Diptera > Culicidae > Toxorhynchites > Toxorhynchites rutilus. The sequence goes on from NC_073745.1 coordinate 65,385,585, forward strand.
CGGTTTCGTACTTTACAGTCGATCAACATGACCAACGCTCCTTCCTTGATCGGTGCTACATCGTGGAACCACTTTGATCGGCGAGTTATTACCGGCAAGTACTCCATTATCCAGCGACTCCAAAAGGAGTCAAGCTTATTCTGTATGAGCTCCCAACTGTTCTTCAGAGCTCTTCTGTCATTCACTGGCGCTTTGACCGGTTGTCGAATTCCACTAGAGCTAAGCATCAAAAAGTGGTTCGGTGTTAACGATTCCTGCTCTTCACTGTCCAGCGGTAGAAACGTTAACGGTCGGGAATTAACCATATGTTCCGCTTCAGCCAGAAATGTCACAAAGGATTCGTCGTTCAACTTCCGCAACCTGGGTAATGTTCCAAGTGCCGTCTTCACGGAGCGGACCATCCGCTCCCAACATCCACCCATATGCGGGGCTGATGGTGGGTTGAACCGCCATTGAGTGTTCGCGTCCGTAAACGTGCTACTCATAGCAAGATTGATTTCCCGCAACTCTTCTTCAAGCTCTTTGCTGGCGCCTATGAAGTTCGTACCATTATCTGTGTACACCTCCTGCGGTGCTCCTCTGCGAGCGATGAATCGTCGAACTGCCTTCTTACACGAGTCGGTTGTTAGACTATGCACTACCTCCATATGTATAGCTCGGACGGTGAGGCACGTGAAAATGGCCACCCAACGCTTAACAGCCATTCGGCCTATCTTTACTAGATAGGGCCCAAAGTAATCGATACCTAGGAAGGTGAAGGGACGAACAAAGAGTGTAATACGGAACCGAGGTAATTGGCTCATCTTCGGAACCACAGGGGTGGCCTTGTATACACGGCACCACTGGCAGCGTTTCGCTATAGATCGAATCTGCGCTCTTAGCGCCGGAATGCTGAATTTTTGACGGATTTCATTCACCACCGTTTCATTGTTTCCGTGACGAAACTTCCGATGGTACCAATCTATCAACAAGTTGGTGATCGGATGACCCTTAGGCAAAATTATTGGAAACTTGGCATCACGTTCCACGTATTCTGCCGAAGCTATTCGACCATCAACGCGCATTAATCCATTTTCGTCCAATACCGGAGAAATATTCGCCAACGAGCTACTCCGGCTTAGAGCTTGTCGTTCTTCTGGTGCTAAACGTGCGTTGCGATTCATCAATGCCACCTCATCCGGATAACCATCTGATTGTGCAAGCCGCAAAATACTCTCCTCAGCATTCTGCAACTGCTTTCCTTCGTCATCGATCGGTTGTTTTCTGACCCTCTGTAGCAGCTTCCCTATGAACCGGTATACATATGTCATGCTTCGTATCAGTCGTTCGTATCTCGAAAATCGTGTCACATCGATCATTGGGATTGACAGAAAGTGACTACAAACGTACGACGGTCGCAGCTCTTCTTCAGTTCCGTTCGCCATGGTAAACCTATTCGTCGGACAATCGTCCTCCTCCTTATACAGAAAGGCAGGCCCTCGCACCCATCTGCTATCTGGCCTGCAGTTCGGACCTTTGCCCCACTTCGTAGCTTCATCTGCGACGTTTATTTTCGTTCCCAGCCATCGCCATTCCTCGGTCTTTGACAGAGTTAGGATCTCATTCACTCTAAACGCTACGTATGGTCGATAACGGCGGGTATCTGACTTGATCCACGAGATCACAGTGCTAGAATCACTCCAGAATATTGTGCGTTTGACCTTGACCGAGTGACCTTCCTCAATTGTCTTGCGCAAGCGAGCGCCAATCACGGCCGCCTGCAACTCTAACCGAGGCACGGAGACCTGCTGTAGGGGAGCCACCTTTGTCTTGGACGCAACCAGAGCGCAGCGTATTTGTCCTCGGTCGCGAATGCGGAAATAAGCTGTGGCAGAGTAGGCTTGTTCACTTCCGTCAACAAAAATTTGTAGCTCCAAATCATCATAAAAATGGGATCGTATCCCGGGAAGTAACATCGCGGTGTTCTGACGTTATCCAGCTCCTTCAACGCTTGCAGCCACAATTTCCACCGTAGGAACAGATCTTCAGGAATGCGATCATCCCAATGCAGCTTAGTTCTCCAAACGTCCTGCAGCAGTATTTTCCCTTGAATTACGAGTGAGCCTACCAGCCCCAAGGGGTCGTAAATTTTCATGATGAAGCTCAACATTATTCTTTTCGTAGGCACAACGTAACTCTCTACTAGCGATTTCATTTCCCCGTGCAGGTTGATCGTGAAACAGAAAAAATCTTCGCTCGGTAGCCAGGATAATCCGAGAACACGCTCCAACCCACTGTGGCTGTTCATTGAAAGATCTTTCACTGCAGCTGGATTCACTTCTCCGATAGCTTCCAGAACTGAAGATCGGTTCGACACCCAGTTACGTATGTGGAAGCCTGCTTTCTGGTGGACTTCGGCTACCTCCAATGCCAATTCGACGGCCTCCTCTTCTGTGTCGACGCTATCAAGATAGTCGTCGACATAGTGTTTATTCTTTATTGCTGCCACCGCCTTAGGGTGTTCTTGCTCATACTCCGTTGCGTTAAGATTCTTCACGTATTGTGACTGTGCAGGAGAACAAGTTGCTCCAAAGATGGCGATGTCGGACGCCATAGTTATCAATGGTTTCCCTGACGACTTACGGAAGACGAATAGCAACGCACTTTGATCGCTTTTCCTGATGCCAACTTGCAGGAACATTTCCTGAATATCACCGGAAAAGGCGACTTCCCGTTCGCGAAATTTGAAAGTTACGTGCAGCTGTGGCGTCAACAGATCAGGCCCTTTGAGGAGCATCATATTCAGCGACACGCCTTCCACCTTCGCGGCCGCATCCCAAATGACTCGTACCTTTCCAGGTTTATTTGGGTTCAATACCACACCTAACGGAAGGTACCAGGTACGTCGCGGATTGAACTCAGCCATTTCTCCGCTGTCACTACATGGATGTAGCCCTTTGATACGTAATCTGCAACTTGTTGTCTTACACCCTCGTAGAGCTGTGGGTCTTTTACAAGGCGCCTCTCCAGGCATCTCCATCGACGCTCCAGCTACAGCAACTCCAAGACTTTCTACCGAGAAAAACTCCTGCACGTAGTCATGAAGGTCGCGCACTGATGTATCCGCGCATATGTGCATTTGTCGATGCTGAAAATTTTTTTCTCCCCCTCGTACACGGCCACATACGACCCATCCAATGCGAGTCTTCGCGGCGATCGGTTCGTTCTCTTTTCCTTCGCGAAGTTTCGTTGTAGTCAGTAAATGTGAGTTGCTTAGACCAATCAGCAGTCCAGGGATGACTCTCTGTAAATTCTTGATCGGCAGATGTCGCAGGTGTTTGAATTCTTTGGCCAACTGTTCAAAGTCCAGCGATTGCTCTGGCAGCCCCAGGCTTTCCACGGTATATACTTCAGACAGGCTGAAGTGTTTTCCGCTTCCAGGCTCCGAAATACTCAGCTTCTCAAGTTCCCTAGTCTCTATCTTCTTATTTATTCCACTAGTTCAATGGATGCATAGGGAATGCGGTCTACTATTCACTCCCAGGTCGTCTGCAATCGTCTGCTCTAAGAGTGTCACAAACGAACCGTCGTCTAAGAACGCTGTTGTGACGGGCCGAGTAGAAATAATCCACAACAGTTTAAACGGAATCTATTTTATTTGTTCATAGCGGGAGTGAAAAACTAACAACTGACGCACGTTCGTGCGCGGGAAGAGAAGCTTCTAGAATGTCAAGGTTAGCACTGTTGAAAGGTATGGCAATTCAGAACAAGGTTAATATATAACACTTCTCCCCCTCGTAGAAAGAAAGCTACATTAGATAAGAAGATTACAGATTCATTCTCTGGGGAGGCTTGATTGCACGGCTGGATCGTCGCAGTGATGGTGCCAACTCTGGTAGTGATGTCGTAGTCTCATCAGCATTGCGGCAAGTTACCACCGATGTCGCACCAGTAGCTTCCTCAACCGGGCTTGTAGCAGCAGGAACAATCGCAGGAGATACCCTAGTGGTGGCAGGAGCCACGGCAGTAGAAGTAGTGGGCATGGTTAGCTCGTAACGTTCAATGAACTGCTCGCTAGGAATGTCCACCGAACTCTCCTGTAGATCAGCGCCCACACCGACTATATGGTCAATATGACGCTCCCAGATGCGTCCATCGTCGAGACGCACAGCATATCGCAACTTCCCAAGCTTCTCGGCGATCTTTCCAAACTTCCATTTGTCTTTGGATAGGAAATCTCGCACACGTACACGGTCACCATCCTGGAACTGGCGCACAGCAATATCCGCTTTGTTTGAATTTCATTCTTCGGCAGCAATAGGTCGAGCCTTGATCTAATCTGTCGACTAAACACGAGCATTGACGGTGACTTCCCTGTAGATGGATGGATCGTCTTCCGGTAGGTAAGAAGAATGTTGGATAGTTCCAGATTCAGCTGCGACTTCGAACATTTCAACGCCTTCAATTTCTGTTTGAATGTCTGAACGTACCGCTCAGCTTGTCCATTTGTTGCTGGATGATACGGTGCTCCCATCTTTTGTACCACCCCATTCATCTTAAGAAATTGCTGGAAGACCTCTGAAGTAAACTGGACGCCATGGTCGCTCACTAAAACTGAGGGAATGCCGAACGTACTGAACAATTCCCGGCACATAGCAACGGTACCTTCAGCTGTAATGGATCGGCATATCTTGATCTCCGGCCACTTACTGAAAGCATCCACATATATGAAGAAGTAGGTTTCCATGAACGGACCCGCAAAGTCCACATGGACCCTCTGAAATGGTTCACTCGGAGTTTCCCAGCAGTGAAGGTTCATCTTCGTAGGTTCCGCACGCACCGACTGACAGTCAGCGCAATTCGCAATCATTTCCTCGATCTCTCGATCTAATCCTGGCCACCAGCAGTATCCTCTTGCGAGCGACTTTGTACGCGTAACACCAAAGTGAGCAGAGTGTAATTCCTCCAGAACACGTTTCCGGAGAGCAGCAGGAACGTACACACGAATTCCCCGAAGTAAGCATCCTTTTTGTAGGGAGAACTCGCTCTGTTCTACTTCGAAGCGATCCTTCGCTTCCACTGATTAACCGTGCTTGACTCCTTGGATTAGTTTTTGCACCACTTGATCCTGGGAAGTTGCTTGACTCAGCTCGGCTGCAGTCAACGGTAACGTATCTATTTGGCTTAATTCCATCACATCGGATTCTTCGATCTCGTTCTCGGAATCAGTAATCTTCAACGGAATTCTTGACATTGCATCAGCATTCGCATGTTCGGTAGATTTACGAAACCTGATTTCGTAATCGAAGCTTTGCAAGTAGGTAGCGTAATGCTGCATCCTCAATGCAGACATGACCGGTAATCCTTTGTGCTCCCCGAAGATCTTCGAGATCGCCTGATTATCGGTTAGCAAAGTAAATTTCCTCCCGTACAAATATTGGAAAAACTTCTTCACGCCAAATATTATAGCGTATGCCTCCTTGTCCACCTGCATATAATTCTGCTGCACCCGAGTCAAGGTCTGGGACGCGAACTGAATTGGACGTTCCATGCCATCGGGGTACACATGACTTAACACCGCTCCTACACCGTAGGGTGAAGCGTCCGTAGCAAGCAACAGTGGCAGCTCAGGTGTATAGTGAACAAGGCAGTTGTCGGATAGCATCTGTTCTTTCACTTCCCTGAAAGAATCTTCGCATAGTTTAGTCCATCTGAATGGAACATCGTTTTTGAGCAGGTTATTGAGAGGATACAGAACCGTACTCAAATTCGCAAAGAATCGTCCGTAGTAATTTACGAATCCTACAAAAGACCGAACTTCATCTTTGTTCTTCGGTCTTGGCATTTCATGGATGGCTTGTACTTTTTCCTGGATCTTATGAATTCCATTTTTATCTATCACGTATCCGCAGTATTCAATTTTGTCCACGAAAAACTCACACTTTTTCTTATTTACCCGTATTCCGCATTCGTTCAGTCGCCGAAGTACCTCTTCTAGCCGACGCAAATGAACTTCATCCGTTCCACCCGTGATCTTAATGTCATCCAGAAAAACGCTAACTCCTTCTATTCCTTGCAGTATGGCCTCCATCTGTCGTTGCCATATAGCTGGTGCCGATGCGACACCGTACATGAGTCGATTCGGACGGTAAAGACCACGGTGGGTACTCAACGTGAGTATCTCACGGTCTTCCGGAGCCACTTCTAGTTGCAGGTATGCTTGGACGAGATCGATCTTGCTGAACTTGATTCCTCCTGCCAGCGAAGTAAATAGCTCGTCCACAGTAGGCAGTGGATGCTTGTCCACCACGAGGTTCGGGTTTACGGTCTGCTTGTAGTCTCCGCAAATCCTCACTCGGTTCTGCGATTTCTTCACAGGAACAATTGGTGTTGCCCAGTTACTGGAATTAACTTTCGTGAGCACACCTTCTGCAACCAGCTTCTCTAATTCATCCTCCACCGCTTTCAGCATATTAAACGGTATCTTGCGTGCCTTGAGGAACACTGGCCGCGCATCTTTCTTCAAAGGTAGGTTAGCTTGAACGTGGGAGATCTTTCCGATTGAATCTTCGAAAACTTTAGGGTACTTTTCCAGTACCGCCTTCAATGCAGCATCACGACACAGAGAACCATTAGCAGTAGCAGCAGTAATCGTGTTCACATTCGATCCCTGTATCAAATTGTTCCAGTCCACTGACATTTGTCGTAGCCATTCTCGACCTAGTAACGGGTGCTTCCCGGAATTCACAACATATAACGGCATAGTCATTTTCTTTCCCGCGAATTCCACACACGCGTCAAAAATACCCAGCACATCGATGCTGGTATTGCAATAGCTAACCAAATTCGTATCACATTTACGCAACCGCACTCTCGGAAAAAGTCTGTTTCGACATTCAGAACTGATAATACTGACCGGCGAACCAGTATCAATTTCAAAACGTATGAACTTTCCGTTAACGGACACATCTACTATAAGTTTCTTACAACGCGACGTAGATTCGACCGTACAAACTTCACGTACTTCCGCACTACCGGCACATTTATTGTCACCGGATTGGTCCAAGTAATTGGTCTGAACTGATTGACCTTTGTTCGTCGAACGAGAATCATATTTCAACGTAGCCGATTTCTTCAGGCAAACCTTCGCAAGGTGCCCCGTTAACTTGCAAAACGAACACACCGTTTGTTTATGCTTGCACGCATTTGCAAAATGCGATTTGTCCCCGCACCGATAGCAACTTCCATCGCTCGCACTTTTACCCGCATTTTTGTTTACAGAATGTTTTTCTTTTTTACCTGTTGCACGGTGCATCGCATGTACATCCTGTCTGGATGAGCTTCCTTCGATCACGGCTCCTCCCTTACGAGAAAGCTCCATGCTCATCGCAATATCACGGGCTTCAGTCAGGGTTAACTTCCGCTTCTCCAGCAGCCGGTTCCGGATGTCATTCCTCTTCATTCCGAACACTAGTTGATTTCGCAACGCCGTCTCCAAGTACGCTCCGAAATTGCACGTAACCGCTATTCTCCGCAGGGCTACCAGATACTCATCCACCGTTTCGTCAGCAGAAGCAGCATCTTTATCGCCTTGGCGACGACAATTGAACCGAAAATTCTCGCTAATTTCCAGCGGGCGGGGGCTGAAATAATCTTCCAGTGTTGCAACAATCTGCTGGAAGGTTTTATCTCGGGGGGCATCCGGAGCAACTTTATCGCAAATGATGTCGTATGTTTCGGATCCCATGTAATGTAGCAGAAGATGTTTTCTCATATTATCTCCAATCCCGTAAATGTGGAAAGCAGTCTCCAGGCGTTCCACCCACCGCATCCATTTCAACTTGCGTCTGTCGAAAGGATCGATCGCAAAATTTGGTGGTGGAAGAGCAGCAGCATTATCCGGAATATCGCCTGAATTCGCCATCCTCCGTCGCCAGAACTGTTGTGACGGGCCGAGTAGAAATAATCCACAACAGTTTAAACGGAATCTATTTTATTTGTTCATAGCGGGAGTGAAAAACTAACAACTGACGCACGTTCGTGCGCGGGAAGAGAAGCTTCTAGAATGTCAAGGTTAGCACTGTTGAAAGGTATGGCAATTCAGAACAAGGTTAATATATAACAAACGCGTAGGTGTTTACTGTACCTTTCCTCCCATAAAGCGTCACTGGAATGACCTTAAACAATGTCGACGAGACTGGATGCTGATGGATGGACACAGTAGCATCGGTGGAGTTTACAAACGGCTTTCTTTCAGACTCAGAGTGTAGCAATCGATGATGGCGTTTCTGACAGCTGTTGATTCCACAAACTTCGCCTTCGCATGGCCAGCGAGTGTGTGACACGAGACATCGTCGGCACAACTCATTGTCTTTGACGAAATTCCATCGGTCGTTTATCGAAAGCCTTTTGAAGGCTACACAGTTTCCAGTGGTGTGACCGTAAACGTTGCACATAGGACAGTTCCTGTTCGATCTGTCATCTTTGCCTGTCGAAGTATGGTGCTTGTCTCGCCGATCGCCGAGTGGATTGGATGTAGAATCTTTCCGCTCGTGAGTTGCGTGAGTATTTAAGAACGCCTTATCTTTTATTTTGGGTTTCTCGTCCTTCGCAGGCTTCGTTGTGATGCAGAAGTTTGTAATCCCACTGGTAGCGGTCGTGACCTTCCGCATATACTCGCTAAAGGTCTTCAAATCAACCACTGGCAGGTTCTCTTGGTATAATGCCCAATTAAATTTTATGTTGGAAGGTAATTTGTCCACCAGCTCTTGAAGCAGGATAGGGTTAGAAAGGTGATTCGTCATTCCTACAGCCTCCAGGTGACCGCACAAGTTTTGCACAGCCAGGCCGAACTGGATTAATGTTTCCAGTCTTTCTGCCTTGGGAGCAGCCGTAGCTCGAACTTTGGCCACTAGATTGTGAACAATCTGTTCTGGCCTACCGTACAACGTCTGAAGGGTAGACAAAACGTGTGGCACGGTAGAAGAATGGAGGAGAAAACTGCTGACGGCTTCTTTTGCCACCCCTATCAAAGCCCGTTGTAAACGCGGCAAATTTTCTGATTCAGTGTATCCACACGCCTCTGTGGAATGATGGTAGCTACTAATGAAAAGAGGCCACTCGATGGGATCCCCACTGAAAACGGGAAGCTCCCTCGAGATAACTTGTCTCGCTGCCAACTGATGAGGTGTTGGACCCTGTCGAATCTCGAAGGGGTTTAAATGTATATTTGAGGGCCCTAACGGATCGACAACAGGAGGAATAGTTTGCCCTAATCTTGGAGGTACATATGGTGTATGGGGTGTCCCTTCTCTCTGTAGTCTGTTCGGGATCGTTTGCGAATAGTTACTCACAGGTGCACCTGTCTGCTGGGTTGTTTCTGGAGCGTCATACTGACAATGGTCCCCACGCTGTTCTGCTGCCGATTGTTGGTTGCTCTTCATACGTAGCGACTTGAGCTGCTCGAGAAGATCTTGCTCGTGCGCCAGAAATTGTTGATTCTTTTCATCTCGTTTCCCTCTCTCAAGAAGGAATTGCTGTTCCAGTTGTTTGAATCGTTGCACAAGGTCGTATTCTTGCTTCTGGTACTGCTTTCCAATATCGTGCTGCTTTCTCAACGCAGCTTCGATTTGCAGCAGACGTTGTTTGTCCTGTTCACGCTGATCCTCTGCACGCTTCAGTAGGTTGGTCAACTCCTGCTCACGTTGCTCTCGACGTTTCTCCTCATTCTGGCGTTGCTGTTGGAATACTTCTTCCATCCGTTGTCTATCTTGCTCGTGCTTCTCTTCTGCGCGCTTCAGCAAATTCGTCAGCTCCTGTTCTCGCTGTTCTCGACGACGGAGCTGTTCCTGCTGGACAAGCTGATTCTGCTTCTCACTCGTTTCGCGTTGCCATTCTTGGTATGGAAGAGGATTCCCGGTCACCTTAGGGACAATCTTCTGATGCACGTCTACCTTTGACGATTTCGGGATCTGGCCGCTGATGTCTAGCAATCTGACAAACGGTGTAAGATTGACTAGTGGTATATTTGGCGTGTTGGCAGTATGCTGTATTTGCTGGTTGGACTGCGACTCTACAGCATCAACAATTCGTGGGATTTCCCCGACTATCGGTGATACGAGGAACGAGGATAACATTTTCCGCGACATCGGCTAGTGTTTTATTCGGGTCTTCATCGGCGGCTTCACTTATTTCAAAGGGAGTCGATGACCCTACCGGTTCCACGGATTGAACGGGTACTGGTTGATTTAATCCATTTTCGATCCAGGCTTCAACCTTACTTCTGCTTGCTTGACTTCGATTACTTCTGCTGCTCCGCATACTTTCCGCATCTTCATCCTGCTGGCGAAGCAACTCATGCCTTCGAGCCAAGTATTCTTTCTCACGTTGAAGCTTTTCGTTCATCGCCTTCTCGACTATCTGCTTCTCTTTCTGCAACTTCTCTTCTTCCAGTTTCTCTCGCAGACACCTTTCTTCTTCCAACAGTTGAAAGTCTCGAGCTATTGCCGCTCTACGGGAACTTGTAGTGCTAGACTTTCCAGTCCTAGAGCTTGCACGTGATGGAGGAACACATTTCACACAGATGAAGTCTCTGGATCGTACTGTAACTACGTCCACTTTCGCGCATGAGAAATGGTACCAAAGCATGCATTTTCCGCATTGTGCCATATACAAATCCGCACTGTTGGGCCGAGTACATTCCGCACAATCGAAATCATCTCCGTGCTCGATGTCGATCACTGAAGGTTCAAATCCATCTCCGTACGACTCCGGTGAACTTACTTCTTCACTACGGGGTGGTTGAGAACTGCCGCTAGCTGGAGCTTGCTGTGTTGCTCGAGTTTTCGATCGAGTCTGACGAACAAACGAACTCTGCGTATTCATGTCACAATTCTTTGAGATTGTTACGTCGTTGGGGTGGGGTTTACTGTTCGGAGGTCTTCGTAGAAGAAATCACCAAGGTTCCCGATGAAATCAGCTCAAAGCTGTAAATTTATTGGTTCGAGTTAATTCCACATTTCGAACTATTTTAGGATAACAAATTTTAGTTACTTACAATTGGTCTCCTTACTAGGTATTTTTATACAAATAAATTTAATATAATAGAGTAATTCAATTTCTAGTCTGTAAGTAGGTTTCTCAATTATAATAATTAGTTATTTAATAATGGAAATCTAATTTACTTCGAATCCTGTTTCTATTCACCATCAAATCAAAACAATGATAAGCTGCTATTGCTCATTTTGACTCATCGTTTACAACAACCGCGTCGGGGGGCTCGATGATGGATTCATCGCACTAATCCGTCGTAATAAAGCGGTTTTTTACGCGGATTTTCAAATTAACATGGTTTTTTACGCGGATTTTCCAATTAACGCGGTTTTTTTACGAGGTACGTATCCCCACGTAAAAACAACCTGGGTGTACATCGGTAGCAATACGCACACCTTCGTTGGGTACCAGTTGGATTCGTATTAATGAAATGATTTATTCCGACAAACCTAACTTCCGATGACCTCGAGTGTTTAGGCATGATCTGCATGAACTCGATCCTTGCTGGATTTATGTCACTCATCCGAATTTGAGGCCATTTTTTCCCAGTGTCTGGCTCTCCGCTTCTTGCTGCTGCCCGAGGAGCATTCTTGTGATTGGCCTCGTTCAATGTTGCTCTCGACATTCACTTGTTTACCAAAACCGGAAGGGCCGTCCTCCGACTCACTATCTCCAGCATCCACATCGCTGTCTCCACCGCTTGGGGGCACGATGACAAAGTCAATATCATTTGTTGACATTAGATTTTCGAAAGCGTCTTCGTCCAAATCAATAATTGTACAGCTCCTCCGGATTATTGGGAAGCTGATATATCCTATTGAGAAAAAAAAATATACCGTAGTTGCACAGCGTATGAAATTTCATACGCTCAAAAGTAAACATAGATTTTTTTGCAGTTTCATAATTTTCTTCGGATTTTTTGCTAGATATCATTTTTTACACTCGTCTAGTAGTTTTATGTCACAGTAGATGGTGCTCCCGACCGCTTCGCCTCAACGCCAGGTGTGATATTGTGACCTCGCGTTGGTGAACGATTCAGAAGGTACACTGCCGTCGACACAGCTCCTGCCCAGAAAGATTTCTCCAGTCTTGCTTCGAAAAGCATACATCTCACACGTTCGACGATTGACCGATTCGCCCTCTCAGCTAGTCCATTCTGATCCAGAGTATAGCTGTTCGTGGTTTGATGACGAATTCCGAACTTCGCTGAATATTCAGAAAACCTCTGGTTGGTGTACTCCAATCCATTGTCGGTCCGGATAATCTTCAACTTGTGTCCAGATTGCCGCTCCGCCATTACGTGGAATTTCCGAAACGTATCCAAAACTTCGCCCTCTGACTTCGAGCGCAAAAAATATACGAACATCCGTCTGGACTTGTCATCTACAAACACGATGAAATACCTGCTTCCTCCGATCGACTTGACCACCATCGGGCCGCAGATGTCCGAATGAACAACCTCTAACAGCTCCGATGCACGGGAACCTTTCTTATCAAACGGATGACGGCTTTGCTTTCCCATCGCACAAACAGTGCTATCGTTCCCAACCAAAGTTTCAGTCCCGCCGAGTTCAGGTGACCCATCCGTCGATGCCAGATATCCAGAGATACTAGGTCGTATGAATAAAAAAAAGTATTTATTTATTCTGCCCGTTTCCAAGTAAAGTAAACTTTCCTAGTATTTACTTGAATCCGTATGAATAAAAGTTTACTTTACTAATTATTTATATTGATATTTACAACATAGTTTTTACTTTGTCAAACATCTATCAACTTTTTTTTGGACAAAGCGTGAATTCGCGATGAAAAAGGAATAGTGTCGACGTCTGGTGGCGACTTTCAATTAGGGACCATAGTTTGGGTCCCCATCTCGTTAGTGTAATACCTATTATATTAGAAGACACGAAGACAGTTTTGAAATGTTGAATTTTGGATGAAAATGTTCACATCATGTTATTTAATCACTTAAAACACTTTTTTCCGACTTTTATTTCCGACCCTTTTTCTATACATTTCCAACATCATTACTGAAACTTTTCATTATAATATAAAGTTGTCTTCAAAAACAATATTGGTACAAGATTGTTCCACCACCTGCAAACAAAAAGTGTTTTTCATTTAAACAGAATGCCAAATTGGTACGGAAAGGTTATTTTTCATTCATAATTTAAATTTTAAAAACGTGTTCATTCCGCCTGAAAATCAATCATTTTTTTTACGCTCCCCTAAACTAGTAAACGAAGCTCAATGCCATCAATGCGGATCGTTAACTTGTTTAACTTCAAGCGCAAGATAGCAGCATTAAACATAAATCGGATATGACATCAAAACGAATGATAGTGCTTTCAGATCCAAAGTATGCTCATGAGCATACTTGATAATAACGAAGTAAATACTTGATGAATGCTGTTTTATTCATACAAAATCAGCTAAACATCCATTTTCGAAAAGTAAATACTTTGTTGTTTCTTTTATTCATACCAAACGTAGTAAAAACTTAATCTCACTGCTCGACTGCTCGAATGAAGTAAAGTAAAGGTGAATTTTGTTTTTATTCATACGGCCTACTGTTGCAACGCACGCTAATGCCGTTCCGCCCTTATGTTAATCCAGCTGGAACATGTCATTAGTGTGGCAACAGGCAGCCACCCCTCGGCCCTACAGCCTTCATTGTCGAAAATCATTATGTACCCGTTCTTTACAATCCTATTGACAGATAGCTGCGGAATATACATCAAGCAGAGATGCCAACCTTCCTGATTTTTCAGGATTTTTTACTTTTTGCTAAATCAGATAAAAAATCCACATAAATATACTGGGAGTTTTGCAGGTTGTTTATGAGAACTGTCATAATAGTCTACATTAAAAAGCTTTCCGGTCCGCGCTTATGATTCTTATGGATTATATTTCTTTCACGTTAACTTCAAAATTTTAAAAAATGTCGACACTGTACCTCCGAAAATGCGAACAGATAGGGTATAATCGAAAGAAAGAGTAAGCATTATCTCTTTCTTTCGATTATACTCTATCTGTTCGCATTTTCGGAGGTACAGTGTCGACATTTTTTCAAATTTTGAAGTTAACGTGAAAGAAATATAATCTATAAGAATCATATGCCGGAAGGTTCGGAACGGAAACGATGAAAGGAATATTAGCGAGCAAAAAGTATGTACAGTTAAATAAAAACGATACAGGTTTCATTACATTTTCGCAGCAAATAACATCCAAGTATAACATCTTTTTTTATTCAACTGTAATCATTATTAAAAAGTGTTTTATTTCTTGAAGAATATATATTAAATTGTTTGTAAAGCAAGAAGTTGCAAGAATGATCCGTGAGACACGACAAATGAATTAGCAGGTTCACTACATATGTTTAAAATCTCTGTTCATGTGCATCAGTTGAAACATGGTTACGTAAATCGTTACGACTTGTGCTATGCGTCGATTTTTTTAAAGCAAATCGTGGCGGGTGATTTTTTTTTATCTTCGCTTATTTTTCGTCGGCCTATTTCCGCCACTTTAGTGCCAATCACCGACATCAGGGAGGCGACTTCCACCTGTTCCTACCTATCAGACTCAACAACTCATGAGCCGGGCCAACTTCTTTTACTTCCGCTCCGAAGGAAGACGTAACCAGAGATTTTTCGCCTCAGAAAATCCCAACGACGCCAGCTGGGATTGAACCCAGGCCGATCGGATTGTGAGGCTGTTACGCTAACCATACAACCACTGGCGCCGTTACGTGGCGGGTGATGAAAACGGGTCATTTGAAACAATCCGACTGACCCGGACTTCACCTGAAAAAAATTATGATCTGGTTCAGGTGTTATTGGAGAGGTATTCTGTATTGTGGGCTTCTACCAAGCAACCAGTCGATACATTCCCACAAATACTGCTCGCAACTGGACAAATTAGCTTCCATAATTAGTTAATGTTTAGACTTGTTAGGCTACCTGAAAGATTTCAGAACTTCCTGAATTGATTGCAAAACAACACTGTGCATATAAAATTCAAAAAATAATACTTTTGTTTTCTCAAATATGGGTACGAACTTTCCGGACAACCCAATATGAGCTATCCTGATTTTCCCTGATTTTTTTTTCATTCTCCCTGATTTTTCGTAAAAAAAAAGTTGGCAACCCTAACCTCTAGTGCTTCTGTCACGGCAGCTCGGTCGCGAAATGATTTTCCGATTAACGAATTTACGTTGGATTTAAAACCAGATGGCGCAGCGAGTAAAATGAGGATGTTTTGTTTTTTTGGTATGAAATTCGTTCAAATTTTCTAGACAAATCAGAATTTATCTTCAAATTTCCCAGTTTCATGTATTCTTTCCACGCTGAAAAGATTAGAAAATAATCATTTTACAATGTGCTATGTATATTACGAGGAATGGCTTGTTATAAGTATTGTAACTTTAATTTTTTTCAACTAAGTAAACGATGAATGTTTTGCGCTAAAAATACTGCAAATCCTACTGGTATCGACCCCTACATAATCAATGATATCAGCCAATTTGATATGATATCGATTTCATCGCAATTATCCATAGTATCAATAGCCGGTATGCATTATCAAACTGAAAATTTTCGAAGATTATCTATGACTTTGGTCAAATCGCGTGTTGAAACCATCGTAAATATACAAAACTCCAACTTTCTTACCATATACTAACGACATTCAATGGCTGAAATGAATCTAAATTGAAATAAAATGAATAATCACAACCGAATCTTGCTTTTCAGTGCGTAAAATAAACAAACACTATCACTTTTGTGGTTCTGAGTTCTAATGTAGATGTCGCATGAGCTGATTCAGCTTTGCGTAAATTCGTCAATAGCTTCGATGCTCATCTCAGCCTTGTTCGCTGCAACTACGTTACCATTTGATGGCTTCAACTCCTTCAATAGTACCTTGTTATGTGAACCGTTGCTCCGGAATCGGAAAACCAATCGGTGTTGCTATTGGACTCGATGGATGACAAGACGATGCAGAAAGCTTTTTCCCACACAGCAGCAACGCGCCAATCCACTCATCCGAAATTTTGAATCCAATCCCGTTGAGTTGGTGAGCCGTCAAAGCTACTTCGTTGACGTATTCAAACATCGACGCACAGCTTCCCAGATCTGTCTTCACTAGTTTCCGCAGAAGTCCTACTACACTACAATAAAAAATGACAGATAAAATGACACTTACACAAAAAAACACTCTTAAATTGTCATGTGGTATCATTTAAAATGGGCTTAACACTTTAGTTTCATCAAAAACAGTATTTCAAAAACGGGCATTTTTGCGTATTAATAGTGATTTTAATAGCCTGTTTTGGAAGTAATTTTAGGGCTATTGAAACAAATTTTTGGGTTAAAAAAGTAACAAGCATATAACGCGTAGAAATTTTATCTGTCGAATGAATTGTTTATCATACTATTTCGTTCAATTGTTTAGGAGCTATCAACACTCAAAATCTCGTTCGTTTTTGAAAGTTTGAACTTACACCCCAGTATAGAAATGAAAGACGTAGCCTTACGTCAAAGTAGTTTCACTGTGTTACCTTATAAACTTTTCAGCCGAACTGTTATAACTCATCATCACAGGAAAACGGCTGATCAGATATGCGTTGTCTATATATTTTGTGAATTTGTCTTCGCCCAAATTAAAATTATAGAATACTATTTGAGATGATTTGGAAAATTCGAAAAAGGTATGCTCCCGTGGTCGAGTGGTTAGCGTCACACCTAACATGCCGGGGGTTCGGGTTCGATTCCCGTCGAAAGGATTTTTCGTCAAAGAAATTTCCTCGGACTTACACTGTGATCACGCGTATTCTAGCACTTGCTACTCAGAAGGCTTTCTAGGCGTGTTACTCGGCATAGAAATCTCACCTAAGAACTAATAAAAATGACGCAAGACGGCGAAGTTCCTCTAGGAATGTTAGTGCCATTCAAGAAGAAAAAGAAGAAAAATTCGAAAAAATGATTATGCACCTTTTTTTTGGCGATCTAACGTACAAATCTACACCTAGGCGGCGCTGCGGTGAAAGTGATGAAGGTTTTAAATTTTGCAATGTGAGTTTATGGGAGGTTTGTAGTTCTTTCCATAAATTACAATGTTATAATCATAAAAGATTATTTGATTGCGATGAGTTTGGAAGAAATTTAATTCAGCGTAATTTTATATATAACATGTTTTTTGTTTACCCCTTTCAGTGGTGAAAATGTATAAATATTGACAATGGTTGAATCAAAAAAAGAAATTCGAGGCCACAATCAAGAAACAAGTAGAAAAATTCATGGTTCCTGCATGTGAGAACTACCTTGGAAAGCCCGGAAGTAAAATATACGTAATTTACTAATTTACGCGAAGCTGAATCAACTCAAGCGACACCTACATTAGAGCTCAGAACAACAAAAGTGATTATGTTTGTTGATTCTACGCACTGAAAATCGAGATTCGGTCGTGATTATTAATTTTATTTTTATTTAGATTTATTTGAACCATCAAATGTCGTCAGTATATGGTAAGAAAGTTAGGGCTCTGTATATTTACGATGGTTTCAACACGCGATTGGACCAAATCCATTGATAATCTTCGAAAATTTTAAGTTTGATAATGCGTACAGGTTATGAATACTGTGGATAATGGTGATGAAATCGATATTATTTCAAGCTGGACGATATCATTGAAAATGTAAGGACCGATACGAGAAGGATTTATATAATATTTTTAGCGCAACACATGCTACTCATCGTTTAACTAGTTGAAAAAAATAAAGTTATAACACTTATACCAAGCCATTCTTCAAAATATACATGCCACATTGTAAAATGGCGATTATCTAACCTTTTTAGCGTAGAAAGAATACTTGAAACTGGAAAATTTGAAGAAAAATTCTGATTTTTCTAAAAAATTTGAACGAATTTCATACCAAATAAACAAAATATGATCATTTTACTCGCTGCGCCATCTGGTTATAAATTTTGCAATGTGCCAGATGGCGCAGCGAGTAAAATGATCATATTTTGTTTATTTGGTATGAAATTCGTTCAAATTTTTTAGAAAAATCAGAATTTTTCTTCAAATTTCCAACGTAAATTCGTCAATTTGTTTTTGAGTTTTAGGTTACATTATTAACATTTTCTTAGTCTCATCGATCGTTTACGTTTTGCGTTAGATCGCCAATATATTTTGTGAGTTTGTCTCCAACCAACAATATTTTACAATACTTTTGAGGATATTTGAGATAAATAGGAAAATACTAAGAAAATGGCTTTGCATATCTTATATATACAACAAGGATATTTCAAATAAAAAGGGGAAAAACGAAAAAAGAGGTACGCATATGTATGCTTCGCAGTGAAAATCAGCATTAAGATCAATTCAGATAATTAAGAACAGATCTGATCTACAAACTCTCTTGAAATATGTTCGTTATTTATACCAATCAAAATGTCCTCTAGAAATAAATTTCATGGCAGAACAACGTTTGCCGGGTCAGCTAGTTTTCTGTTAAATGAAATAGTTTATCTGTTCCATGTCTATGACATTGGCACTCATTCGGCGAACTTTCACGCGTCAATCAATGACGTAATGTATATTAAAAGCTCGCTCAAAATTTTACTCACAACCGTCGACGACACAACACGCCGGAAGAGAGATTGCAAGGACTCATCCGTGTGTTGGTGAAAGGTCATGGTAAAAAGCACACACAAACACAAACCGTGCTATGAAGCGAGCGACCTTGGAAACCGTTACACCATCTACAACTCGTCCTTCTATTCCGGCTAGCGGCTTGGGGTGTGAAATTATCTATGGTATGTATGCACGTAAATATTTTGCGAGTGCCGCCTTTCGTTACATCATCCGTGGATGCCCAACAGCCACGCCGCCAGCGCTTAGGCGCTTGCCGAGTGTTGCTCTCTCTCGCAGTTGATCAGTTGGTTTAGTGGCAGCAAGCAGTGAAGAAGTAGCAGCGATTAACTCATTGTGAGTGGTGTGTGGGAAATCGAGCAGCAGGCAGAGAGGAAGAAAAAAGTGTGCGCTTTCTGTGGCGGAAAACGAAAAACGGTGCGTGCGGTCATCCGAAATTATTGAGTGTGATTTTCGTTTCTTTCGTTTCGGAACAAGATTTTGGGTTTTTACAACCCCCCTCGCGTCAGACACTTCTAACGCGTGTATATTTTTGCCGAAACTGGTTTTCGCTCAGTGTGCTGCACAAGGCAAGAATTTTCCTCAATATTCGCACTTTTCCTTTTCTTCTAGGCTCGAAAAGTTGTGTTTCGCGAGTGTAAAGGAAAAGCACAGTCGCGAACATTCGACAGTGATGGCCCTCAGTCGTATCTACTCATCGAAATTGGCTAGCGCCAACAAGGTAAGTGTGGAATATTCCCATCCGCGAACATCATGCGATATGATTCCGTTCCGTTCCGTGTGTCATAATAAGTGTTTCTGAAGGAGAGGTCATTTGCTGGGCTCCTCGCAAGGCGAAGAAAATTGGCAAGGTTTCAATTACGTAATGCTTTGAGTTTCCTCCCACTGTTGGTGGTGGAACCGATGTTGCAAGGGTAAACTCGTGACACATATCCTCCTCCTCTGTGGTGCTCAATGAGATGTTGGTGTGGAAAAGTCTCAGTGCCTCGAGATAACGAAGATTTTTGCAAGTAATGAAAGTATGGAAAAGGCGGCAAATGTGCGATTTTTTCACTGCCTGTTTAGCTACCTACATGAATGGTTGGGTGTGAAACAACGAGAAGGACGATTAGGTGGAGTGGAGGGAATTAGCATTCATCGTTTTGCCAAGGCATGTGATCCGGGGTGAACGATGTGTTTTATGATAGTGGAGTACACTCCGTAATGTATACATTGTAGATGGGTAGAAACGAAGGTGTATTTCCCCCTTTTGAAAGTGTTGGTGTATGTTTGAACAGAATGTTTCAATCACATAACACCAAATCGCATTAGGTAACGTGACAAGGACTTTAAAAACAGTCCGATTACTCTTGGTAATCGGGGAACTGTTCGTTGCAGTACATGTTATTCCTTTTAAAATTTTTAACTTTCATTGTTTGGTAGTTCTGCTAAAATTATGACATAATGAAATAAACTCTAGCTAGTGTGCGAAGAGTGTCTGATTCGCTGAGTCCAATTCGTATGGAATTCTTCTAATTTTTGAAATACAGTGAATCACGGGAAAGTGCTTCTTCCCAAAAAGTTACACATTTGATGTAAAAATATGTTTCCCGTTTGGATCCAATTTCGACAAAACTCTGTGATTTTGCAAACTATTTTTATTTGCAAAAGTAATTCTATGCACAAAAAATGATAACTTACCTGCTGCTGCGAAGCTGTCAGGAGTCAGGTGTAGCTGTGTTGACAAAAGCTGTCGTATCCTTTTAGATCTCACCAATACACTTATATTGCTAAAATTGCTCGAAATACACACTCTGAATTATGAAGAAAATGTACCTTACGTACTTTGCGTGATGGTCATGCCACATCTACCATAGCTACGACAGTACTATTGAGCTGGGCACATTTTTCATTGTGATCTGCAATGTGCAAAAGCGCCCAATCAACCTACGAATGAGCAGATTAAGGATTAAGGATCGATTCTTCAACATCAGCATCATAAAGATCCGATGATGGCAAATACGAATGGTGAAGAGGAGGAAAAGGTATGAAGTTAAGAATAAAAAGACAAAACCACTGAATAATTGGATACCATGAAATATACAAAGAAAAATGAAATGATTCAAGTTATTTGAATATTTCATAATATCTCATTTACCGTGGTTCCATGTTTTTTTTATTCATGATTTCATAACTTTTACTTCTCGAATTAGAGACTTCTTGACTTATTTTCCTTTTTTCTTCTTAACTACATGGTTTCATATTTATATTAGCTTCATAATTTCTTCTCCTGTTTTGTCTTTTTCTATTCTTTTATATTTACTTTTTGATCTCATAACTTCTTCTATTTGATTGCATAATTTCATATTTGCTGTATGATGTCTTCTTTCTGACTTTCTTTGACTTCTTAACTTTATAATTTCGTATTGTCGACGTAATGATATTCTCTTCACGAATTAATCAATTATCGACTTTGTGACTTCTCATTCATTCTCAATTCAACGCATTTCGTGACTCCATTACTTTTTTTTTGCCTTAATTTCACTTTAAAGCAGTTTTCTAGTCTAGAAATTTTCAAAAAAAATTTCTTTATATTTCTGTAGTTTAGGCATTCAAGAATATACCTCAGAAAGGACTTATTGAAAATTCTATTATTTATCGAGTTAGAGCCATTTTAGTGATGCGGTATCTAACCTGGTACGGCCATAACAATGAACTTCAAACGCGTGTTTTTCGAAACTAGTTTTTTTCAGACTGTCGTACACAATATCTCAAGTTCTACTGAACCAATTCTTTTCGAATTTATATGGATACATCCTGGAGGCATCTCTCTATCGCATGAACCTCTAAAAAATAATATATTTTTTAAATTTTGCTATTTTAAAAAAATCGGGAAACGTAAGAAAAAACGTTTTAAAAGGCATTTTGTTTTTCAAACGGCCGCCATTTTGTCAAAAAACATGTTTTTGACTTGTCCGAGGTTCATGCGATAGCGGCATCTTTACTGATTCAGAATCTGTTTGATTTTTTTGTTTCTGATAACCAGAAGGGCTGGCATCATGTACGGCAGGGCATAACTTTGTTTGAACCCTCTCACTCCATCAGCTCTTAACTACTCAAGTTATGAATATTTTTTCTTCGTTCAATTTTTGTTTTTATTGTTAAAAGATAGATGAACAAATAATGGCATAATAGATAGTAAAAATATTCTTTGTTCTATTTTTACGAAGCTAGAAAAAACGTTCGAAATACCTGTTTCTAGAACATCCTCTTAACTTATTGACTTCTTGACATTATGACTTCTCATTCTTCTAGTCTTTATTACTTCTTTTAGACCTCATTACTCTTTACCTTCAACCTCTTCATTGCTTTTATCTCTCAACTTCTTAATTCCCTGTTCCTTTCGACCACATCTTTTCTTCTTCTAGGCTTTAAAATTTTATCATTCTTTTAGGTTTCCTGAATTCTCAATGATTTCATGTTTTTTTTCTTTTTTAACTTTGTTCAAAAGAACGATAAAGTCATGAAGACTAGTTCTTGTTCTCAATTACATAACATCTTCTTGGTTTCATAACTTCATAATTTTTTCTACTCGTATTTATTCGTTTGTCTTAAATTCTTTATGAAATTATATTTCTACGTGACGATAGTGTCTTCGCTTTTCATGCCTTCTTCGTCATTCTTTCGTGTTCTCTTCTTGACTTTATGAAGTTTTATTTTTTTTTTATTTAATTGGTTCTTCTTATACAGGGCAGACACCATAATATACAGTCTCCGATTTCTTTTCACTGTATATAATCGAATCCTACATATAATCGAGTAAAAAAAATATTTCTTCGTTTTTTATACATATACTAGCTGATTTTTCGATTTTTTGAATATAAAAAAATTATTTAATTTTTGATTCATTCTCTTAAAGTCATAAAATACATTTCTCAAATAAAAATTCGAGTTCTTTCAAGAAGTAATAGAGGACCATATTTGACGAAAAAAAATCCTTCTACGCATATGTTCGAATTTCAACAGTGACAGAGTTATTGAACTTTTTCTCTGTTATTGTTGTTTTTCTTCTGTGCGCCTTTAACTGGCACTAATTCAAAAATTCTGCTACGTAGGACAATTCAGTTGCTTTCGTTTGAAAGATGAGAAAATTTTATATAGGATACAGTTGTGAAACTTCCATATCAGTGGATATGAGTAACATTTTAGAAGTGAAAAACATATAAAACTTTCAAGTGAGTTTTTTTGAAGGTATTATTCCTAACTTTATTCAAAAAATACATAATAAACTCAAATATTTCTAACCGCTAACCGCTCTACAATTCGTTCATTAACACCAAACCTCTATCTTTTTTAATTTTCCTGCAATATCATTTTGAGCAATTCCTGATGAATCTTCAACTCGAATCTACCAAAATCACGATTGTTACTTCATTGTATTCATAATAGCCAATTAATATTCACTTTAACGATGTGATTTTATTTTCGCTTGATATGATCGAATCATTTACAATCGAGTCAGTATATAATCGACCCGACCTGTAGTTCCTACTTTTATTCATTCATTTGTACCTGCTATGTTATATTAGTTTCTAGGAATTCGTTCCCCAAATATCATAATAAAAACTAGATATTCTACTTAACTAATCCTTAACTAATACTAGAGCTAATTTTAACATAATTTACCAGATAATTAATGGTGCGATGGTCCCATAGTCGGAAGGACTTTCTGAACCTAGTCAGAAGTTTTATTCCCCCATTCTCGATCATTTGGAGACTTGTCAGGCGATAGATTTCAGAAGTTCTCGTGCTTAAAGGAATATCCAATATCATCCTGAGGAATTTATTTGAAATTATTTGCAACTTTGCATGATGGATTTATGCGCATGTCCGCAGACCGGCAAGCGTTTTCCACTAACGAAAGAAATATTTTATTTTATGTCGCTCAAAAAACAATGACGTTCGCCTATTGATGAGTCAATACAATGTTATCTGAAGTTCTGTACACATGGGAACGGAAAAGTAGATCGTGAGACCAAATTGTAAACTACTTCCCTCGATCATTCGACGGGAGTGTTGCTGAGGTGGACATAAACGCTGCCACATCCAAACTATAGTTGGCTGAAAACATTCCATCTTTGGCAGAAATAATGCCATTTCGTGTGCTGGAGGGTCAAATGCGCAAATAATGAGCTGTTTCAAAAGCTTAAAAAAGGTTTACGCATACGCTCGCATCTCTTTCTGTTTTCTTTTCTCATTTCATTGGAGATTGTGCCAAAAAGTCCATACGACGTCAATGGGGATCGAACTAAGGCCGGCTGGAATGCAAAGCTATTTCACACGACCACGCTATCCATATAGCTACCAGTGTTGTTATATTAAAGCGTTATAATATTACACCTCATCATAAAATGAAGTTGGAAAGTGTTTTCTAAGAGGATAAAGGAGAACATGAATGAGAATATATATTTCTTTGTCTGGGTCGTGATTTGGCAAACTATACGAAAAGCTTTGATACACCAAACATTGATTTTTAGCTCATGTTTTGTCATCCCGATTCAAATACTGGTAAGCATTTTTATAATATACATGGTACAGCAATATAAGATCAATGCGAGCGAGCGAAACAAAGGACAAATAAGCTTTTCGCATACTTTGCCACGTGCACGGCCCAGACCGAGATAGATATTGCTCTTCTTCGTGCGTTCCTTTTTTACTCTTAGAAAACACTTTCCAACTTCATTTTATAGTCAGGTGCAATATTATCACGCATTTGCTGAACAGCATCATTAGCCATGTGGATAGCGTGATCGTGTAAAACAGTCTTGCGTCCTAGCCGGCCTTGGTTCGATCCCCGTTGTCGTCGTTTGGACTTTTTTCTTTGGGTGCAATCCCAAAAAATGTAAAAAAAGAAAAAAAAAGAAATGAAACACAAATTTCTGCATTATTCGAGAATTATTAAAGCAAATGGAACCAAATTAGGCATATTGAGGTTTTAGAGTGCAATAAATGTTACTATTGTAGTTGAACTCTCCATCCCCTCCCCCCTAAGGGGGAGGCTTCCATACAAATGAAACACAAATTTCTGCATTACTCGAGAATTAATCAAGCAAATGAAACCAAATTTTGCATGTGAAAGTTTTAGGGTGCAATAAATGTTTCTATGATGGTTAGACTCTCCGCCCCCCTCTCTAAGGGGAGCTGCCATACAAATGAAACACAAATTTCTGCATTACTCGCGATTTAATCAAGCAAATGAAACCAAATTTGGCATGTGGAGATTTCAGGATGCAATAAATATTTCTATGGTGGTTAGACACTCCTCATGCTCTCTGAGAGTGGGCTGTCATACAAATGAAACAAAAATTTCTGCATAACTTGAAAGCTAATCAAGCACAATTTGGGATGTGAGGGTTTTTGGGTATGAGAAATGTTTCTATGATGGTATGACATCCCTTCCTCCTCTGGAATGGAGAGGGGGTCCCATAAAAACATTACAAATATTTCAACCAAAAATATTCCACCCAAACATGACAATTGAAAATTTTCGGAAAATTCAGCAAATTAAATTCCCATATGTTCTACAATTACATAGTGACAAGTGCTGTTAGTCCATTTGATGTTTGCGCTAGCGAAATTGATCTTTGTTCGAAACTGGAAATGCATTTTAATGTGATGAAAAGCACTACTATATCTTCTTCGATCTATACCAAAAAAAAGGATCGCCGGATGTGTTGGTAAGAGCAGAACTCGAGGAAGGAATTGTCCGATTCACGATTACGTCTTTATTCTATATTATTTCTATCATATTTTCTGTATAAAACATTTATCCCATGTAACGGAGAAACATGTTATTTGCAAGTGGTTGAAAAATCTTGAACGATAATTGTGTCTGAAAATAATCTGATATTATAATGATGAGTTTTGTTAGAAATACTAGGAATTTTATAGTAAAAGGTGGAGGCGATCTGGCGTAGTGGTAACATCCGTGCCTCTCACGCTGAAGGTCACGAGTTCAATTCTCACTCCCGACATTCTTCCAAAAATGGAAGTAAAAGTGACGAACCAGCCAAATGAGTTGAAAATCACTATAATACAGATAAAAAAAAAAAAAAAAAAAATATAGTAAAAGGTAAATTCAAAGGGGTCGAATGGAAGATCAATCAATGACAGTTCAGCGATTGGACCCCTGAACTTGCTCATAGTAAGAAAATGTGAATGTTTGAAGGTATTGATTACAAAAAAAAACTAATTTTGGGCGGGACGAAGTTTGCCGGGTCAGCTAGTATATTATACAAATGATATAAACATTTAGAACATTTTCTGTTATTTTTCGGCTCATTTAATGTAATAAATCAGGATGCCATAGCATGTGCCCAAAATTAACTTTGGGTGTACGCAGAACAAGTTCAGGTGACTTAGAGTGCCGGAGCAGGATAGCCCAGGCCCTGCTGAAGCCTTCTCGTCAGAACACCGATCACCTCTCTATTCTTTTGAGATCGGTTGTCGGTTGATAACGACAAAATGAACAAGCAGGAACATCTTATGTGCAGTAGGCTACCGACATCAACTCTTTCCGTATCAGAATAGATTTTTTTTCGGGAGGAACTGGGAACGATTCTTACATGAAAGGTCGAAGGGTTTTTTTCTGTGTAATGTGAACACAAGACCATCATGTCAGACATTGTCGAATGCTTCCTCGACGTCAAACAATGCAATGGTAGATGTTTGGGAATGCTCTTGTTGCGCCTAATGATGTTAATATTTCGGATTAGCTGGTATGCAGATGAGCGACCTATTTCAATTATCAGTGACTTCTGAAAAAAAAAAAACTATGGATGGGTTATATCTATGATATAACCGCAAGGTCGACGTAGGACTGTCGTTGGCTTAGTAATCAATTGTATTGTATCTTCAATTAGCAATAATCCCACATCGGATGTTCCTCATTGGGTACGATATCGCCGCTGCGCAGTGCTATCTTTTGTGTGTATTGATTAAGCTAGTGAATGAATGAAACCATTTACGAATTCAATTGCAAACAAATCCCAATTGAAGTCAATTCATGCATTATGATAGTAGTTATCGCAGCAAATAGTTATCAACATGTTGCCAAATCATCAATCGGTATGCGTAGAAGTGCAGTGAGGTGGCGACACGAAAAGATATCTCTCAATGCAGTCTGAATAATCGAGCCAAAGCTTCCGCAAAGAATCCGCTTTTGTAGACCGTGTTAGCAAAACGAATTCCGGAGTGTAAAAATGCATGAGGGTATAAAAGTATAGCCGACTTGAATGTATCTGCAATGCCGATTTTCCTTCTTGATTTCGCAATCTGTATTGGGAAAACACATCCCGGTTTGCAAAAATTCAAGCGAGTACAAAAGTGCCCGTAGTTTGCATCTATGTTGCAATGCCAATTTCTCCAGGCTCCATGGTTTTGAAGTCTGTGTTAGGGAAACATTCCGATTTGCAGAAACGCAAGCGAGTACAAAATCACCCGCAGCATATATTTTGCAATGCCGATTTCCCCCAAGCTTCGTGACTTTGAAGTCTGTATTAGGAAAGTATTCCAATTTGCAAAAACGTAAACGAGTACAAAAGTTCCCGCTGCTTGCATCTAATTTGCTATGCCGATTTCTACAGGCTCCATGTTTTTGAAGTCTGTGTTAGGGAAACATCCAGCGATCGTACATCAATCGTTGCGGAATCATAACTGAGTTGATTTCCGATTGGTACTCGCTTATATACTGATTGGTGTGATTTCAATAGGCTGTTTTGAAAGCAATTTTAGGGCTATTGAAACATGTTTTTAGATCAAAAAGTAACATGTTTATAACGCGTAGATATTTCATCTTGTGGTGTTTATCATACAATTTCGTTCTTTAGGAGCTATTAACGTTCAAAACCTCGTTCTCCTGCGTAACGCTTTCGTTTTCGGAACTTTGAACTAACACCCCAGTATAGAAATGAAAGACGTAGTCCTACGTCAAAATACTGTCTGCCGGCAGTTAATATTACATCTGGAGAACTGCTGATTTTAGATTGTAATACGAACGTTTTTATCGAGAGCTCCATGATAATGATGTCATCCTGTTTCCGCGTTTGGTACGTGATATTCAAACTTCATCTTCAAATGGCGTAGCGTGAACTATCTGTGGTCCACATCTTACCTTCCTTACACCTGTTTTTTTTTTGTCTAAGACCAATTCCATTACTAGTGTTGTTATTCACCACCACGCTTCCTGAACGAATCGTGAATAAGCACTTCTCAATGACTAACTGGTCGGCAACAGTCACGCGTCATCAGTAAAAGCAAGAGCGCAAACTCAAACGGCGTGGTTTTACTTACTACGCTAACGACCGCGTTCCACCGTCTGGAAGATTCCTCCTCAATGTCTCCGGCTAGAGCCCGCTCAGAGTCGTCGTCGCGACGAGCAATACAAATCACGTGGTGGTCCGCGGCGACCATCAGCAGAAGCAGCAAATTGTGCCAAATCAGCCGCTAACCGGATTGTCTCTAAATTTAGCAAGGCTCGTCCGACGGCTGAGGGCAATGGCGCGGAAGGCGCGGGCGTCGAAAAACTGGTTATTGTTGCCGCCGAGTGCGTGCCGCGATGGCCTGACCTATCTGCTGTTCGTTCGTTCGTTCTCTCTCTCCGTTCTGATAAAGTGTGTTTGTAAGTTTGGCCTCTGAAAATAGAGAACCTTCGCACTATCAGCGGTTCCTTCTCGGTACGGAACGTGATATTATTGTATGCGCACAACACATTCGGATGGAAGTACTCACGGTGGCGTTGGATGGTGTTAGTGTTGAGTAGATAGAGCTCAGCGAGCACAGGAAGCGAAGAAGCAGCACAACGTGGTCGTGCCTCCAGTTCTCATGTTTCATTTTATGTTGCTTTTTCGTACAATCCCCGGCGGCGATCCCTTACCCCGCACCTCACCATCGTTTTGTGGAGACGACGAGATCCCCGTTCGAAGTTTGGCGCGTTTCAAATGTACAATCCAAAACCGTACAGGCAGCAGCAGCAGCAGCAGCAGGTATACCACATAGCAACCAACTG
Source organism: Toxorhynchites rutilus septentrionalis (assembly GCF_029784135.1). Taxonomy (NCBI): domain Eukaryota; kingdom Metazoa; phylum Arthropoda; class Insecta; order Diptera; family Culicidae; genus Toxorhynchites; species Toxorhynchites rutilus. The sequence continues at coordinate 65,414,311 of NC_073745.1, forward strand.
AGTGAGGCTTTAAATGCTGGTATGCCACTCCGTACCTCATCCGTAGTAGCAGCAGGTCGATGTGGTTGATGGAATGCTTCCTAGTTATTGGGTCCTCTGTGTCTATGCCTTTTGGTTTGCTAGCGTCGTGTGAGTGTGTATGGGGGTGTTGTTGGAATGATTGGTGAGCATATTATGAGGTAGTCAATCGATATTGCTGGCTGACACATAGGATTCAATGATATAATCGGTATGGGGGTTTTTTGAAAATGTTTTGGCAACATTTGCTACCTGCCATTCATTGGTTCCATATCTAGTGTACAGTCAAACTTGTTTTAGTAGGATTCGAAGCTGATTAACATTATTTTTTTTCAGTTCTTGTGGTAGATGGTCTGTTCTGATCTATTCCTTCAATCATTTGAGTACCTGAGAAACAAAATTTTACAATTATGCTGAAATAATTCGTTATGTTTCTAATGATTGTATGACCCCACCCATGTTATGATAGTTATCACTCACATATATCCAAATTCTTTTAAGTCACGTTTTATTTTTATTTTGAGGGAATCAATCAGCGACCTAGGTTAACGTTGTTCCAATTGAGCTGCAAGCTAATAGCGAATGCACAAAGCAAACATTGCTCACGACAGGAGAGCCGATTTCGTGTTATGAGTCTTAACTTGACCCATACGATCCCGATTTTGATGGACCAATTCCAACACCACTTCTGCTTAGGAGGGCGGCGAGAACGATTCATGAAATAGTTGAATAATCTTGTTTCACTACGTTTAATCCGTTATAGTATAACCATTATCTGATTGTTTATCTAAATCGAAAAAAAAAGTCAATACGACATTCTTGCTCTGATGGAACACGATCTTTCATGGAACCCAATTTGAATCCCACAGAAAATATGAAAAACTGTCTATATTTTCTATCATATACCATTGTCGCATTGCAACATATGTAACTTATGTGAACCCTTTGCGGTCGTTTGTCTGCTCTCAGCCACCACAGCAAGGAATCATATTACACCCATACCTCGCTTTACGGCCTAGATACGTTCCACAAAATTTGGCCGCAAAGCGAAAAGTCGTATGAGGAATCAATTATTCTATTACGAATTCATACAAATTCAATCAGATCGGTTCCAAATTTGTTGAATATAATAACATGGTTTATCATTCAAAATGCATTTTATCTTTTTATTCTTTATTTTTTTCCCTTTATTTAATTACATTTTTGAACTATTTGAATATATTAAAACTACATAATCATTAACTTAAGTCTAATTAGCTAAAACTACAGAACAATATTGTTATGCCCTTGTTATGTTTATAGCTCCTGTAATGATCTTATCTCAACGGGTACTAAGTTCTGCTTATGTGATTGGAAAGGAAGGGAGAATGGACAAGTGAAAGTAGGAGGTGCGACCTAAATAATAATATTAGCGCTTCTTAGGAAGACATATATGGGGAACATTAAATTAGGGTCGCGAGTAGCTAAGATATCGCGAACTGGCATGCGTGACTGTACTCCTTGAACCTCTAAATCGGCTACCAGTTTGATTCTTTCATTGCAAAAATCATTTTATTTTTATTTCATTTGGATCAAAAATTAAATGAATTAAAAATTATTTCATTTAAATAAAAAATACATACAATACATACAACATACATACAACATACATACATAAAAACCAACAATAATATATAAACCAAAATGAAACAAAATCATGTTACAAGGAATATATGTATGTATACATACCTAATTTTTTGTTGCTTCAGTTATTGTCTGCTAAATATTTTTTCACTTCTGTACAAAAGTGATTTTGAATCGATCCTCAATTTTTTTCGCCGTTATAACGAAACATTTTAGGTCGTAAATCGAAAACGTGCCTGAATTGAAGAGAGCCGTTGTAGTGAAATGCCGTGTAAAGAACGGCCGTATAACGGGGTATGGGTGTAAATACTTTATTCAACGATGTGATAGTGTTCATTTTTTTTTCTAAAACAATTTTAATGTCTAAAGGGTGTGTCACATCAAATTGCATCACGGAAAAAACGCTGTAGAAATTCGCCCAGTAGACCGATCCTTTTGAAAATTTTAGACAGTAAAATAAAAACTATTAAACAACTTTTGGCATTTTCTTTTTATTCATACTTCGAGCCCAAGCCCGTATGCTCTCACCTTCCTCTTTACCCCGTCCATAAGGTTCTGTACAACGTCAGGTTGTAGTATTTTTTTGAACAGAAATCCATTTTCTCTTGAAGTCCGCCTCCGATTTGACAACTTTTGGGTTCTTGCGGAGGGCCTGCTTCATAATCGCCCAATATTTCTCTATTGGGTGAAGCTCCGGCGCGTTGGGCGGGTTCATTTCCTTTGGCACGAAGGTGACCCCGTTGGCTTCGTACCACTCCAACACGTCCTTTGAATAGTGGCACGAAGCGAAATCCGGCCAGAAGATGGTCGGGCCCTCGTGCTGCTTCAATAGTGGTAGTAAGCGCTTCTGTAGGCACTCCTTAAGGTAAACCTGCCCGTTTACCGTGCCGGTCATCACGAAGGGGGCGCTCCGCTTTCCGCAAGAGCAGATTGCTTGCCACACCATGTATTTTTTGGCAAACTTGGATAGTTTCTGCTTGCGAATCTCCTCCGGAACGCTGAATTTATCCTCTGCGGAGAAGAACAACAGGACCGGCAGCTGACGAAAGTCCGCTTTGACGTAGGTTTCGTCGTCCATTACCAGGCAATGCGGCTTCGTCAGCATTTCGGTGTACAGCTTCCGGGCTCGCGTCTTCCCCACCATGTTTTGCCTTTCGTCGCGGTTAGGAGCCTTCTGAACCTTGTATGTACGCAGGCCCTCCCGCTGCTTGGTCCGCTGGACGAATGAACTTGACAAATTCAGCTTATTGGCGACATCCCGGACCGAACTTCTCGGATCACGTCTGAACTGCTTAACTACGCGCTTGTGATCTTTTTCACTGACGGAGCATCCATTTTTGCCGTTCTTCACCTTCCGGTCGATGGTTAGGTTCTCGAAGTATCGTTTTAGTACTCTGCTGACCGTGGATTGGACGATTTCCAGCATCTTACCGATGTCCCGATGTGACAACTCCGGATTCTCGAAATGAGTGCGCAGGATTAATTCACGACGCTCTTTTTCGTTCGACGACATTTTTCCAAATTTACGAAAAATTGACAGTGAAGCATGGCCAACGTGATCTATACACTCTTATCTGATTATAAGCGAAAGCTGAAGATATAATTCCTAAAAATTAAATTTCTACAGCGTTTTTTCCGTGATGCAATTTGATGTGACACACCCTTTAGTGAACTTTTTCATGAATGTATACGGAGTTTATATAAATAATAGGTAACGGTACTCAGTATAAACAAAATATTGTTTGCGTGGAAAGATAAGAAGATCTCTTTCAAGGGAAATTACTTCCGACTGCAAAGGGTTAACTAGCAATTTGTGACTTTATAAAAAGCCTTTCCGTTCATCATCAAATTCCGAAAATATTATAAATTCCATACAAACTCATAGTTTTTCTGTCTAATCTACGCATCGATAGGAAATAACTGACGTTATACGCAAAGTTGTCCCATGTTACTTTTTGACGATTTTCACTTTTCATCATAAAACGATGTTTTCATGCCTAATCTTCCGGAAAAACACAAACAAACTTATTGATTATTCCCAGCTTTTCAAAAAGCTCAATTCTCTCATTTTGATATTCTACACCCAAACTAGCGTTGCTAGGAAGCATCTCATTTTCGGCAGAAACAATCAGGCACCAAAAAAAGTCCAAACGAAATTTTTTTCTCGATGCCAAATGACTTAAAAATGCATGAATCGTCGAGATCTGGTGTCATCTCCAAAAAAAATTTGACCGAAAATCGACCTTTTGGGACTTTTTTTTTGACTAAGTTCCTGATCACTGATTGATCTGAAATTTGGAACATATCTTTAATTCTATTGCCATTATAAAACTGCGTATTCCATGATCTTGAAAAATTCAATTTGGCCGCCGCTAAAAATGGCTGAATGGCTTGACTTGGAGAATACACTACATTATCAACAACACAAACATAAATGAAGGAACGGATGTGATAACTACTAACTGTTACTTGTATAATTATTTTCTAGTTTTTAGTACATTAATCCGTACAACTTGAAAAGCTGTTTTATTTATTTTATTTTCTAGTTTTTAGTAAATTATCTGTAACATTAGTATACTACTGGTATCTTTGCAATAAAACCATTCAACTGTTTTTAAATTCCTCACTTTCTTCGGAATATTTTAATTATTTACTGTATTCTATTAGTCAACTCATTTCATTTGATAACAATACAGGGTAATTTCGATATAACGTACATTTTACTTTCAAAATCGTACGTTGTATGGAATTGTACGTTATATCGAAACATAATAAAGAACTCAGAAACGTTGCTTATATTACTTTATTGTGTTCCTGTTTGAGTAAGGTTAACGGATAAATTCAACTAGAAGACGAAGCCAATCTTTCTCATGATGTTTCCCTTCGTACTGTTGATGAAAATTTGCTTCATTTAGAATCCGGAATCACAAAACAGTTGTATTTCGGGTTTGGTTATAGGTACAATACAAGCTTTAGTATCACAATACAGATAATTTATTGTTCTTTCAGAAATAAATAATTTAAAAAAATATTACTTTGGACTTCCATAATGTGTACGTTATATCGAGGTTAAATGTACGTTATATCGAGTGACGCTATATCGAGGGTGCGTTATATCGAAGATCCCCTGTATCAAGATCTAATTATCACAGATTGTTCGTATTATTGAGTGACAAGTTCAAATAGACGTTGTTTTTCAATAAACATCTTATTTCCTAGAAAGAAGAGAACAAAATCAAGGAAATGTGTCAGATACCGCAGCTGATGCTTTTCAACATGCTCGACGGTGCTTGAAAAAAACATATTTTCCACTCGGACATGCAAAAATGCACCGAGTCACGCTATATTAAATAAGCAATGAGAGACCAATAATCGTCGTTCGCGACGACAGAACCACAACCAGCGTTCAGAATGCACTGCGGTGCATTTTTCTCCTTGAGTATTGATCATTCGAATTAAATTTAATTTGGGGAAAAACATTGTTACTTCATATATTACCTAATCACTCTGTTTGTTTGGTAAAGTTGCATCACAACGACCGTTGACATTGTAGGAAGGCGGTAGCGGAAAAACCGAATCAGACGGCAAAAGGCCACTGGGGGCCGGGGTCGGGGTTTTCCAACCAAGCCACAAACGAGAGCTTCAAAAATTGGATCTATTTTTGAACAGCGAAAGATCATTCAAAGTCAAGCCAATACGTGTATTGCGAGAGAGGGAATGCATCAGCGAATTTTCTTCGCTGGTGGTGGCATTTCGTGCGTGATTTGGCGGGTGTCGTTGACGTTGTTGTCTGATTATAGTCTCGGGTGCTTACTTTGTTGCGCGTCCGTTCGAAACGCACAAACAAATCACCTGACCGACGGTGGGAATAATATTTGAATCTTTAGTTGCGTAGGTAGCGCTGATAAGATAGTGGTATCTACCGAGTTATGGTAGTATTTTTCCTGTGAAGTGAAATTATGAAATAAGAGAATGATGACCGTCACAGCTGACGTTAATCAGTAGTAAATAACGAATAATTCTCCAAGCTATCAACCAGTCAATAACCGATTGTAATCTTTTTCTTCTCCACTCTTTGCAGAACCTCCTACCGGTGATCACCACCTATGTGCGCAATGCCTCCGACAGCACAGACCTGAAGTCAATCCTGACCGAGAAGATCCCCAAAGAGCAGGAACGCATCAAAAACTTCCGCAAGCAGCATGGCGCAACCAAAGTTGGCGAAGTCACCGTCGATATGGTGAGTGGATCAAATGCTTTTAGCATCTCTCAATTGCAGTTCTCCCAGAACATCGAAAATCGTACAAGACAGAAATAACTTTTGCTTTCATTCCACAACCGTTCGATGTGAGTGCAGTGCACCACCTTGCCTGAAATAAAATATCACCGCCATCCATCGCGCGCGCATACGGCATTCTCAATCGAATTAAGAAATGATGGAGAAGTGGCCGATGATCACACACGTCTAACCTTTTGCGCCTGGTCGGATAGAAAACTCTACTCTACCGGACAATGCAAAGCGCAGCGCAGTCTGTGATGTCAATTGTGGACAATCAGATTGGAGCGATTCGCGTGCTGATGTTTTGATTCGTGTTGTACAAATTACCTCACATGATAGCGACCGCGCGCACAATTGCGTTAAACGATCGCACTTGTAATGACCTCCGGGTCCGTTTGCAGGACAATATCGCGATAAAACATTTTGCTCTGCTGGCGTGAGATAAGCTATCGTCTAGCTGCTGTGAGCTCGTTGAGACGCGCATGGCGGTAGTATAAAGACGGGATTACCTCACGTATTTCCCAGCCTCGAGAAATAACCACTCGACATTGAATAGTTAATGATTGTGGGGGTTTTTAATGACACTGGATAAAATCGTTTCATGGTGCAACCTCACAAAAATAACCATGAGGTAAACAAGCATCAAATGTTCTGGAAGTGTGTTCATATATATCTTTGAAACCTTCAAGAGCAGAATTGCATGTGCACTCCGAGGCCACCATCTGTGGAATTCACACTTTATCTAGCAAATCACATGGTTAGCGTGAAGAGAATATTTATTGACTGATAAGCTGGCGATAATTGTTGATAATTTTTGGTCAAGGTTATGTTGGCATTGAGCGGAGCTAGTTCCGTCGCAGTTGATAAGATTTGGATGGTTATTTAACACCTTCACTATCGTTCGCAATGGCTTCATTTATTTGTTCAGCCAGAAGTAATGCGCAGCAAGGCCGAATTTCTATCCCCATTCTATCATGCATACTTCAGTTTGTTAGACCAGCAGCGTTAATTCCTGGCACGGAATTCATACGGCCGGCTCATTCTATAGTTTGGAGCGGAGCGTGGAGACTATTAGCGCAATTAATGTTTGATGCGTCATAAACAGTATCTTCGGCGCGTTTCTTCATTAATTTGAACTAAGCGAGTCAGTCAATTTTTCCTAATTGATCTCGTAGTTTGGTTTGGCGGAGCTGAAGCATGAAAAATTGTTCGCTTTTACATTTTGGGTTAAGAAGATTCAAGCATCCCGCCAAATCAAACATTGCCTTATTCAATCAATTTACGCATATTTGCCGTGCAGATAGATCCACGAGCAGAATGTACACTAGGGTGCCAATGAATGTATGGGAAAAAATCGACCCTAAAATTTCAAAAAGTTACCCTATATAAAATGTTCACCACCTCGAAAAAACTCCCTATGCCAAATTTCAGCTCAATCGGACTTAAGGGAGAGTGGCGCAAAGCGGTCAAAGTTTGAGTTTTTTGAAAATCGAAAAATCACCCCTCCCTCCTTGGGTCGGGGGTCGGGGTTTTCGAAAAAAAAAATTTATGCCAAATGTCTTAAAATTGCATTAAACGTCGAGATCTAGTGTCATCTCGAAAAATTTTTTTTGGTCAAAAATCGATACTTTGGGACTTAGTTTTTTTCGGCATGCGAAACGAAAAGTATGGGTGCCAATAAAAATAGTTATCTCGGTTTTTCATTCGGAACTTGCTACGAAATGTTGATTTGCACAATAATATACCCTATGCAAAATATTAGCTCATTCGGACTTCATTTACTGATGTAGTAGACATTAAAATTTGAGTTTTTTGAAAATCGAAAAATCAGTGGAAATCGGGGTTTTAAAATTTTTTTTGGTCGTCGTTGGGGGCTCGCTCTTTCCTTGGAAACATAAGGCGACTACAGTTTTCTGCGATGCTCGAACAGAAAATCAAGTTGAGCCTTATTTCACGAGCCGTAAGTGAAAAGGGTCAATGATGTTCATGGAATAAGTACTGCGCCGACATTGCATCCAACCAATCGATGAGATTCGGGGCTCAATCATAAAGTGACTTTTTTAACTTTTTTTTTTAAGTAGAGCAATGAACCCTTTCATTACCTCTAGAGAATGTAACGTATGTGTGATTATGTTTGCACCATTGAGCAATATCAAAAAATTCTCAAATATTTCGGTTTCGATTTTTTTTATCTGTTTAAAAGAGGGGTGTTTCTGAGAGTTTTAAACTAAGTTAATCATCGATCGTGTTTCTACTTGCTGCAAATACGGTCTCTAAAAACTTTCGGAACGTATGGCAGGTCCTAATAATGTAGCCTGGATCCATTAACCTCTAGCTACGGGTCAATGTTTGTCTGAGGCTTGCTGTACTCGAGTAGTGTTCAGAACAGGCCTCCGCCTTCATCACGCGCCATATAGAGTAATCCAATGAATTAAGATCAGGGCTGGATGGCGGCTACATATCCTTCGCCCAGAATCGCGGATGTTTTTGCTGTTTGATTCACGGAACTTAACTTAAAATCCTGATGTGGACCTTCGTGTTTACTTTGTCGCTTTTTTAATGAACGTTGGGCTCATTTTTTTGCCATCGAAAGCCCCCAAATCAAACACCATAGCGCTTGCAGGATGTTTGGTCAGATACACGTTTTTATGCTCGTCGGCAACATTTTTTACTGGGAGTGAACTAATATAGCGATCGGTTCTGGAATTTGATACGGGACGACGGCAAACATGCTCTCGTCGGTTTCAAGGACTCAAAGATTTTTCTCTTGAAGAAGTTCAAGATTTTTTTACATCGCTCGATTTGTAACTCCCGAATGCGGTTGGTGATCATGTGAGTTTTTTCCATCCCCTCTACTTCGTTCTTTTACGATCTTCCATGCCGTAAAATCGCTGATCCCGTGTTCCTTTGCCATTTTCCTCATTGAATGCACTGTATTCGCTCGAATCTTCCTTTTAATGGCCTCGGAATCCGAGCTGACCTCAAACGACCTGTGTCCAATCTTACGGATACTTGTCCTTTCTTTACTCGGTCTGAGACCCTTTTCAAGGTTCACTGGGACACTCCCACGGCGATTGAAATGTCTTTTTGCGACTTTTGCGCATGGGACAAATGTCGAATACGCAGCCACTTTTTCATGGTGCAACTGTCAAACTAAGGAAATCGACTTCTTTCACTCGCAGCCTATTATGATATGAATTATAGCTTACGTACATGCAATGAAAACCGAGCATTGTAGGCACAGGTGAAACGGGATCCTAATTAGTACGATGGTGCAAACATTATCCCGCATACGGTAATGGGGGCGAAGTTCCCATCTAACAAGAATAAGGAACCGGGGCGGCCCCAAGCCGCAGAGATGACACGATCCGAGTCGGCCGCCGACCCGCCGTCGGAAGCGGCGGTCTTTCGCTTGCAAACCTGTGTCCCACTGGTTGCCCGGCTAATTTGAAACATAGAAGATGATCCTTTAGTAAGGTCCGACCGAGCTTTTGCTATCTCTCGTCACTCGAGGTACAAAATGAAGGAGATTCTGTACAGTTTTTTCAATAATGCTTTCTTCAACAATGTTGGAAACTTATTCCCACGGGCTTTGGATAAAATCTCAGATTTCCTAGGGAATTCTCGTCATCATCTGTTGCACACGCAGCTGGTCAACTCTAGCGGCCAGTTAGCTCCAATATATGAATAACTGTGCGGTATCTCGAGTTTTCCAATATTTTTTCGGTTGAACGGAATGGAGGTAATTAGGTGGATTGATGTGTTTGTCACGGTACCGCTTAAGTACCTGACTGTAGTGACGACTTGCCAAATCTGGCTTCACAGGACTTGTGTGTGCTTTAATAAACGATACCCTCGAGTCCATTGCCGTGTTCGTGTTTTTAATCCACAGCTCCAACAATTTATCAACGAAAACAAACTCCCTTACGATGCCTACCCTGATCTATGCTGCGAACTTCTCGCTCTGAAGGAACACCCAATAACGCTATACAGTGTGTTATCTGTACGAAGGCCGACAGAGAAAAGATCGTGAGAATGGTTTTCCATGACCACCAAAGCATCGCATTCTATGATCAAACATGGGCGATATTGCCCATTGAAATCTGGGCTAGAAATGACCTATAATCATTTGCACTCTTCTCTTTTTTCGCCTGCTATGCCATGGCTCGGATGGTTGTGTTAATTGCAATGGCAGAAGCTATTCAAGTGAAATATTCGCTAGCGTTCAGAACTCGAGGGGAAACATGAAACACAAAACGAACAGAATAAGCAATCTTTGTTGTTTCGGGCGCAGAAAGATTCTGAGAATTTTCCTCAGGAGAGATGTAATACTTATACTCTAGCGACAGCTTACTCACTATGCAAGGGTGGAGTTTACTTCGCAAATATTCGCTTTTCGCTATCCCCCTTCGTTGTTTCTATTCTAGCGGCTGCATAAATTGCCCGTTATTGACAGCTCTGTTCGGGAATGCACACAAATGGACAGAACAAATGTATGGGGAAATGGGAATGCCTTCAATTTTCATAAATTTAAACCATATACAGACTATGGGGTTGTAATGTATAGCCTATCAAACAAATCGTAGAAAATTTCCGATTCGATTGGCATGCAAATCGTTAAAATCCGTTCGCAGCAAAAACAGTTATTAACGTTAACTTTATTTCATAAAAACGTGACCTGTTTTCTGATTTGGCACCCTTAATGTAAGACGTAGTCAAAACTCCGGAATAGGTTCCGTCATTTGATCATTCAAGTGTGGCAAGATTCTGTAAGCAGTGGGATTCGTGTCATAATTGTCAGAAAAATAATATTTTCAATTTCGGCAAACGCTCCAAGTTCCGTTTTACCACTGCTTCTAGAGAGAGCCATCGGGTCTGAGAGGGGTGAAGATTATCCACTACCGAGAACGAGATATTATTTTTCACTGCCCACGGACAGAGTTTCACCTCCGTCTCCATAACCTTTTCGGGGATCGCATATTTCTCCATGCTTTCTAACGACTCATTCGAAATCCTCAAAGCTGCATTCTGATGCCTTTTTGTTTGCGAGCGTGTTTTCAGGTTTGATTTTCCACCGCGTGAGACACTCAATTTATTCAAGCATACTTCACACCATGCACAGTGCAGATCATTCTCATATTCTGTGAAACGAGGACTAGTCATCTAGTTTCAGTAGTTTGTTAATTGTTGCGTAAAATGATCAAATATTTAAAAAATAGTTTCTATTTCTCTTGTTACAAAATCTGTATAAAATCTGCATGGACATCCAACAATCTGTTATCCGTATATACAGATTCTTGGTAAAAAAATGTTGAAAATCTTTTTTTTTTTTTTTTTTTTATATATTATATTCCCTCCGCTCACCCCCATCTCGAAGAAACTCTGTTATGAGCTTCCTGGAGTTGGGCACCATTTATTAAATTGAAAAAAAGACAAAACACACAAAGAAAGGGACGCCAAAGGGTGAACGGGAAGACATAAAAGGGACGATGTTTGGATCCCAGTGAAAAATAAATTTCTTTTAAGGGATCCAAGTATAATTACAACACAACATAATATCAATAATTAGGAAAACATTAACAATGAATAGAACTGGCACTCGTCCTTAGAGAAAGAATTTGTGAACATGGAGAGTTATTACAGGAATTGTTATGCTTGTTCGTTGTTCAAATTATGAAAGCGTTTATTGTCGATTTTAGATGTTCCTTTAATTTCTTTTTGAAGAGGTCAGAGCGTGTGATAAGTCGGACTTCAGACGGTAATACATTGAAGCGAGACGGTCCATAGAATAGAATGCGATGCTGGCCTATACTAGTCGTTGCTCGACTTCGTACTAAATTCTGGGCTTGTCGTGTGCTGTGTCGGTGGTTTGCTGTAGGGATTTCTAGGTTGTGGTGGGATTTATTGTCATTAATAACACTATGTACAAGTTTACAAGTCTGAAGTTCTCGTAGTCCGATAAGAGGCAGTATACAATTAGGGTTGTCAGAGTATAATTCCAAGGTTGGATGTAGAGTCGGTAGCCTATATATTATTTTCAAGCATCTATTCTGCAATGATTGAAGCTTCTTAAGTCTTGTTTTGCATGCATGACCCCACACTATTATACCATACTGCAGTTGAGAGTGAATGCATGCAAAATAAAAATTGATTAGAGCTCTCTGTGGTACAAAAGTGAATACTCTTTTCAAAATCCCGCAAAGGGAGGAGATTTTTTTTCAAGATAATTTATATGATACATCCACGATAGGTTTACGTCTAACAGAACCCCAAGATATTTGAAGTGTGTCACTCTCCCAATTGAAACATCCATAATTGCGGGGTCAGGGTAAATGGGGATTTTTTTCCTTGGAGAGTGGAAAACCATGTATTTGGTTTTTGATAAATTGAGTGACAATAAATTTGCTTGGAAATATTTACACAAAACAGTCATGTCTTTTTTAATGTTTAAAACTACATTTTTGACATCTGAGCACGGGTAAAACAATGCTGTGTCATCAGCAAAAAGCCTAGCAGTTCCTATAAGTGGCAGGTTCCCGATATCGTTGATGTACAATAGAAATAACAGAGGTCCGATATTACTGCCTTGGGGTACACCAACGTTTATTGAACACAGGTTGCTTTTGGCATTATTCAAAGATACGTATTGCTGTCTATCGGAGAGATAGCTTCGTACAAGGTCGTTGGCTTTTCCTCGGATACCATAAGTATTTAGTTTTTTTAATAATATTTTATGATCAATTGTATCAAAAGCCTTCTTGAGATCTAAAAACAGTGCTCCGACAATCATTTTACGATCGATTCCTTCAATTATTTCATCCACAAGTTCAGTGACGGCAGTTGTAGTGCTACACCCACGCCTGAATCCATATTGAAGCTTGTAAAAAACATTGTTTTTATTCAGGAATTCGAGAAATCTCTTCACAAGCAATTTTTCAATTATTTTATTTACTACAGATAGTGTTGAAATGGGTCTGTAATTGCTCGGATTCGTAGAATCACCAGACTTAAAAATTGGCACAACTCTAGCTACTTTCAGGCACCTTGGATAAATTCCCGTAGACAGCATTTTATTGAATATATCTGAACAAATAATTGAGAATGCGGCTGAATTCCCTTTTATGACACTTACTGGAATGTTATCAGGACCGCAACTCTTCTTGCTATTCAACTCACTTATAGTCAGCAGCACCTCAGCTTGGGTTGAGGGAAACAAAAATATCGTATTTCGGACGGGTTGGGAATTCATAAGAGAAATATTGTCATTATTTTTAGGGATTGCGCTGGACAACTGAGTTCCAATGTTCGAAAAATAGTTGTTAAAAATGTTGCATATTTCGTTGTCGCTTTCAAATTCCCTACCATTATGAATTAGTCTAGTTTGGGGTTTTTCTTTGGAACGTCCTAGAATAGAATTTAATTTTTTCCACATATTGGATTGGTTCGTACTGTTCAACATTTGTTCGAAATATACTTTTTTACTCTTCCATTTTTCAACCTGTGTCTTCTTCGATACGTGATTTAGCAATTCTCGTAGATGGGAGTCGCTAGGCCGTCTTTTTAATTTCTTTAAATATCGATTTTTGATTTTTGTCAATTTCCATAGATCGTAGGTCATCCAAGGGCAATAATTACCCTTAGTATTGACCTCTACCGAGATGGTTCTGGAACATTCCAATAGCATCGAGTTGTATGTCGACGAGATATTAGCAAGACACTCATCGACATTTTCTCCGCAAGTCACTGTATTTAAGAAATTAGAGAAGCATGCGTTCAATTTATTGTGATCAATTATTGTCTTATTCAATTTAGTTTTCGCTTTGGGACCATGCATTTTGAATGACGACACTATCAGTGAATGGTCACTGAGATCGGAAAACACAGTATCGTTGCGAATGTTCGGCGCGTCTATAATTTTACACACAACATGGTCTAAGATGTTATTACTTGCTGTACGTGTAGTGAATGTATTTGAACACAAGAAACCTAATGATTGAAGGAGGTTGCTATAACGTAACACAGTATTATTATTAGACAGATTCACAGGAACATTTATATCACCTACAATAAAAAATGGTCTTTGTTTTGACAAATTTAGTCTATTCTCTAAGAAGTCATAAAATTTATTAAAGTCAAACGAGGGTGGACGATACACAGTTAAAACATCGAAAAATTGAGTATTTATTGAAACTTCTATTTGTATATAGTGAAATCCATCAAAGTTTTGGTTGTCAATAATTTTATGTTTGATGGAATCTTTTATAAAAACAGCTAGGCCTCCAGCGGATACATCCCTGCAAGAAAAAATTGCTCTGTATCCCACAATGTTATAAAGGCAACAAAATTCGGCTTTAAGCCAGGTCTCACCAATCACTATTACATCTATGGACACTTCACACTGATTTAGAAACAAATTTATACTGTCAAATTTATTTAGGTCATTTATGCCACGAACATTCCATTGAAGTATTTTGAGATAGTCACCGTCAATATTTTTATAACTAATGTTGAAGTCATTTACGTCGAGGTGGGAAAAATTTGTAGCGTCTGTATGAGTCATTGATGTAGTGATTGTCATTGATGTAGTGATTGTCCAAGAAAATTTTATCAATCAATCGTTTTAGTCGAAGAAAATTAGAGAGCGTTGTTGTCTGTTCGTTTTCTTTTTGGTGACGGTGTTTTCGTCAAGTTCAAGTATCGTGTTATTAATTTGCTAAGATCGTCTCTGTTTCTTATAATTTCCGGTCTATCGCCATCCCCCTTCTTTACTAAGATTGTACCATGTCTGCCGGGCCAGACATATTTAATTTTTAATATTTCCTGAGATTCACGCAATTCCTTGAGTAACTCAAAACCAAACGGAGTCAGCTCATCGCGAATAGATACCGAGGTTGGCCTACCATTTAACAGTAACGACGGGTCAACTGATGTTGATAGCAGTTTACCTTTTTGTTTCTTCTTGTCGAGTACTGTTTCTTTATCTGCTACGTCCTTGAAAACTACTTTGATTGGTACCAGTGTGTTATTTGTCATTTTTGAATTTAGTCTGGATACTGATACTATCGATTCTGATTTCAATTGTATTCCCAATGATTCAATTGTTTTGTCGATTAATTGTTTTGTATCTTCATCGTGTGTAACAGGAATACCCATGAATATAGCGTTTTTTTCATTCATTACTCTGTTTGTTTTGTCTGAATTTAATTCCAGTTTATGAACCGTTTCTGTTAATGCTGACTGAGATTTTTTTAAATTTAGTATTTCAAGCTTTAGATCTTCATTTTCTAATTTTAGTTTATGAAAATCTTCAGCAATAGTGTCAAATTTTGCAGAGAGGAATTCCTGGGAATTTTCAATAGCTGTTGTTATTTGTTTAAATTCAGATCGAACATCGGACATTTCTGCAGTTACGGCACCCGCTACAGCGGTTTTCAATTCGTTAGTGAGCGATACAATCAATGCTTGTTTATCATTAGACATCTCGACTATGCGTTGGTAGATCTTCGCACAGTCGGGAGTGCAAAAAAAGGGCTTTTCACGTACACGACGACACGCATTGCCGATTATGTTTCTGCATTTCAGATGCGCGCTCGAAAAACAGTATAAACATGTTACTAATTTATTTGAGTCAATTTCTTTCCGCTCACACACAACACACACGCTCTCATCTTCCATACTATTGGGAGCGATTATCAAGATGACGAGTAAATGGATGGACAGACAGCACCTACCTCGTGTCAATACATATAAGTAGTTATCACAGGCGTCGTATACTCTGCCGTGCAATTCATAAACAGATTGGACGGTGCTTATTATTTGTTCCTTATTCCACGTCAAGTTTATGCACATGGAAGCCACACACCTGCACACAATCTATTGGTTGTATAGTAGTGTACAAGGTGCCGTAACTTGCACGCAATCTATTAGGTGTATAGATGTGTACAAGACGGCTCAACTAGTGTCGAGATAATCGGAAAGTGGAACGAAATAAATTGCAACTGTCCAACACAATGACGAATTCACATTCGGCAGAATCAATACAATTATGCCTATCCACCTCAATACACAACAATACCACAGATTTTTAAATTGAAAACTACACAAATCCTTGACACTCGATAACACTCAAACTAGGATTCATAAAATTGATGCATGCAACATTCAAATTGAGAAAAAAAACACAATAAAAACAATGTTTTAACACAATTTTTGGAGACACAGAAAGAACGTTAGTTACGAACGAGCGAGTTACGAACGATCATTACAGAAAAAAAATCTAATCTGTATGGGTTGCTAAGATGGCCGCCGTTTTATAGCCAGCATTGTAAATCGTGAGTATAGGAATCATAAACTAAAATTAAAAATAAAGTTCTTCCGTGTGGATACACTCAATTTTCATTGGTTGAGATTAGGTTGCCAGGGCTCTGGTGGCAACACTGATCGTGGGGTGTGTATGTCGACTTGAGTTCGGTATGCATTTCTACTGAATCAATAACACAGGGTGACCGCGTCACACACACCTGCTCTTCCGTTCACGTGAGCATTCGATGACATCGTGCATGGTATACTTGGCAAATTTCAATGATCAGAGGGGACCACGTTGGGTTCTCCACGCGGGTGTGCAATACCAGTTGGTCCATTCAGTCCGGTCCGCCGGACCGCCGCATTTCGTCGTCTTAAGCGCGATCCACTTCATTATTCGACTGAGGCGAACCAGCTCAGGAGGCTGAAAGTCTCAAAAATAAAGAATAAAAAAAATCATTATTCGAATTTTCCGAGATCTTCAAGGGACAGATTCTTTTACCTTCGGAAGAACATTGATCTATGGCAAAAATATGGTTGTGCTAAGTCCAGTCCAGAAGAACAACACCTTCTGGGTTTTTTATGTTTCTACTTTTCGAATTTTTTGAATTTTTTAGTTCATGAGATAATTGATGGGATAATGACTTAGTGGGTACAGTAAAGGATCTTACATGATGTCATTCTCTATTAACTACGACGTTCCCAGTATTGACGATTGATCGAGAAAAACCAATGAAGGTATGCGGGCTAAAATTCATTTAAAAAAAAATAAAATGCTGAACAAATATTCAAGCTCACGAGAACTTTACAGATTTCAATGCTGATACTATTTTTGATGCAACTGAAACTCTCATCACTTTTCAGACCACCTCTGGTTCGAGCTCTGCTCATCCACGTGCTGTGTCATAACTACGTTAAATGCACCATTCCCTCTGATAACAATGAGGCAAAATGCGATTTGCAACTGCTGAAAACACATCCCAGCAGCAATAAATACTTGTTGAGCTGCTACTTGCATGCGCACTACAAAACGTGCCACATAAACTTCAGACTGATTACCATCTTTCCGCCCGACAAATAGATGACCGATAGAGGGAACGAAGAAATATCGTTGCGTGTCAACAATTAGCTATGATAATATAAATGCTTGAAGAGACTTCATTTATCACACACCCTACTGTAATATGATTGATTATGGCGATAACCTCTGGCAGTGGAGCGCCGATGGGCGCTCGTAATTCTTGATCTTTTCAGACTGATTGTGTGGCGTAGTCCTAGATGATTTCAACAATGCGATGATAATAGATTTGTGGCGATAGTCACCACGAACAAGAAAATATAAGAAAAACCAATCGCTCGATCACTTCTCGGTCAGCTGAGACAGAAGTGATCATGGAACGTTGGTTTTATCATTGTGATTCACTTTGCATACATTTCTCGGTCAATTGCATTCCCCCATTCGTCAAGACAAACTAGTTTGGTCGACCAAGGTACATGAATGGAACAACGGTTGCAGTTGTAGTTTGTAAAGAAGAATATTAATATGCACACCCCAGACGGCAGGCGTCACTGCAGCTGTGTGATTTATGGTGAACCTTCTGAACCCCTCGCTCCTGGCTCCATAACACCACCATAAACGCTACTCTGAGTGTGTCTAATACTTGCGCGCACATCTCAGCACATTCGCTTGTCATGTATTCCGACTCCGACAGATCTGCTGATTTGTTTCGCGGAAGCGCAACTATTCAACACTATACATGGTCGTATGATTAGTCGATAGTCGTGGAGAGACGGCAAGCTGCAGCGTCATAAAAGTCAAGTTCAATGACAAGAGCTTGGGGTTTTTATCTCACCTTCGCGGGCTAGGTGGAAAACTCCCCTCTCTTAGATGTTTTTTTTTTATTTTCTGAGGTAACAGCTCAGTTCGATTGCATGATGAAAACATTTCCCAAAATCAAGAGAAATACCGAAAAACACTTAAGTAATGCTTTTCCTTCCAGATGTACGGTGGTATGCGTGGAATCAAAGGTCTGGTGTGCGAAACCTCCGTGCTCGATCCAGACGAGGGTATCCGCTTCCGAGGATTGTCAATCCCCGAATGCCAAAAGGTGCTGCCGAAAGCCCCAGGTGAGTGTTGTTGTCTAGAGTTTGCTCCCAAACACCGCCCCTAGCCACCGGTCAGTGGCATCATCGTAAACAGGCAGAGAATGATTACCATCATTTTTCATCTGTCTAACTAGTTGAAACAATGAAATGCGCACTGCACGCTAGGAATGCAACTGAAAGCTCACACTATAGTTAGTAGACGACTTTGACGCGAGGACGGGGGTGTCCTCAGTTATTAGCTCAGATTTGTGTGTGAGCTTCAGTTGCAATAATTGAACCAAGAACCAGTAGATAATTGCATTAGCGGGGGTACGATGCAAATCTAGCGAGTGATGATTATAAACGAGGTCAGTCGCGTTTACATGAATTGCTAACATTGAAACTTTAGTTTCCGGCAGAGTTCCGGTGTTTCATGATTGTTGACAATGATGAGGTGACATCGGTTAAAAAAAGGGTTACATTCGAGCTGATTCAGCTTACACATTGGGTTTACGATTACCTTTGATAGATTCTGGAGACAGCAAGAGACAGCCAAGACTTGATTCTTGGCTGATTTCATTGTATCAACAAATTTTTCTGACTCGAAAGAATGTTTTATCTGTACATTAGAACGAATTGGAAAATCCACAATATTTAGCATACAGATAGATAGGCAAACTAGGTATTTCAGAACCTTTATCATCTAGTAACTATGTAGGAGGACGGAGGACTTTACATAAAAGTGAAAGCGAGATGAAATAAACCCGTACTGCTACCGTTACCTACCATATTGTCACTTGACATTGTCAATTATTTTAATTTTTTTATTTTTACATTATTTCGACAATACTATTGAACATAATCCGTTGCCAAAGAAATTGCATCAACAACGAATGTTGATTCAAAATTGGGTTGAACATCAAAACATTTTCAAAAATCTACAATATCTAACATACTTGCCAGAAGGGTGTTCGTTAAGTTGCTAAAGCTAGTTGGAACGTTTTTTATTCCCGAGGATATGACATCAATCCATTTTGATTCAATAGAACAACAAATTTTGTTTTACTTTCTTAAAGAGACTTTTAGTATGGACTGGTTCGAATTTCCGAATAACTTTGAGGGAAAGTTCGAAATATGGAAGATAAACGAAAGGAGACGTTTCTACCGGCACTCTTCCCTATACATTTTCGAGTCTATTGTCTTGTTTGTGACGAGAAACTTGGTTTTCTGTCCAGAGTTGCAAACTCTAGAACTTCCTGGCAAATTTATCAGCCGAAATGAGCTTAATTTTGCTGAGTACATCTCTGGCAGTGACTTTATAGAATTTCAGGCCTGGGAGCTGTCCAAAATCCATCACACACGGTGATCGAGCCACACTAGATTTTTAATGTGGATGCTTAAAAACAAATTTCTTCTCTCGGTTTTCTATCTTGCACAACTTTTTCAAAACAAAACGGTGCAACGTGTAATCTTCACCGTGGAAAGAAACAAGTTTTTCAAACAATTTGCTGTCAAATAATATCAGATACGCCCACTAAGACCAATGTTAGGGAATGAACAGTTACTTCGGATTCTAAATGTTCCAAGCTATAAACTGAATTTCTGTAATCCATTATTCATCGTATCGTTTACTGTTCGTTCCAGGTGGTGCGGAGCCACTGCCGGAGGGTCTCTTCTGGCTGCTCATCACTGGTGACGTCCCGAGCAAGGCTCAGGTCGATGCGCTGTCCCGCGAGTGGGCCAACCGCGCTGCACTGCCGTCGCACGTCGTAACCATGCTCAACAACATGCCAACGACGCTGCATCCGATGTCCCAGCTGAGCTGTGCTGTGACGGCTCTCAACCACGAGAGTAAGTTCGCCAAGGCCTACTCGGAGGGTGTCCACAAGAGCAAGTACTGGGAATACGTGTACGAGGACAGTATGGATCTGATCGCCAAGCTGCCGGTCGTAGCTGCCACCATTTATCGTAACACCTATCGCGATGGAAAGGGAATTGGGGCGATCGATCCGAAGAAGGATTGGTCCGCGAACTTCACCAAGATGTTGGGCTACGAGGATGAGAAGTTTACCGAACTGATGCGGTTGTATCTGACGATCCACAGTGACCACGAGGGTGGCAACGTGTCAGCTCACACTGTCCATCTGGTGGGATCGGCGCTGAGCGATCCGTACCTGTCGTTTGCCGCCGGCATGAATGGACTGGCTGGTCCACTCCATGGCCTCGCGAACCAGGAAGTATTAGTGTGGCTGCAGAAGCTGCGGAAGGAGCTGGGCGACAATGCCAGCGAGGATAAGGTGAAAGACTTTATCTGGAAGACGCTCAAATCCGGACAGGTACACAAATGCAAATACAAACAGCGTCTTGCAGCGATGATTAACTCATCTCTCTTCTTTCACAGGTCGTTCCCGGTTACGGTCACGCTGTCCTGCGAAAGACTGACCCCCGTTACACCTGCCAGCGCGAGTTCGCCCTGAAGCACCTGCCGAACGATCCCCTGTTCCAGCTGGTGTCCAACATCTACAAGGTTGTGCCTCCAATCCTGACCGAACTTGGCAAGGTCAAGAACCCATGGCCAAACGTAGATGCCCACTCCGGCGTTCTGCTGCAGTACTACGGTCTGAAGGAGATGAACTATTACACCGTGTTGTTCGGTGTCTCGCGTGCCCTCGGTGTGTTGGCTTCGCTCGTTTGGGACCGTGCCCTTGGACTGCCAATCGAACGTCCGAAGTCCATGTCCACCGATGGTCTCATCAAAGCCACTGGTGCCAAGTAAAGTGGCAGGCGCACCTTCCCAATATCAATCAATCAACCAAAAAAAACACTACACCATTATGAAAATAGCAAAATAAAAACGAGGTCTCGATTCAGCGCTCGTCGAGAGTACAAAGCACTTGGGAAAATGGCGTCTCGTTCAAGAGAATGTCCGTAGCTGAGAGCACAACCGACCACAATCTGGACTTCAAGATGGAACCAATCCAATCCAAACATTTTTTTCCTTACTTCACAAACTCACACACACAAAAGTGCTTTCTTTTCGATCTTTCTTCTCCGGAAACGGGACTTTATTTCACTATAGAAAAAAGTACATTTGTAAAATTGTATGATTTTAATTAAGTGTTGAGAGCATTAGGAACTTAATTAGTTATAGTAGGGATCAGGCTACGGCGGAAGCTTTAACGGCTTGCGAGCATCAACGCTTCGGCTCGTAAAACGAATGGAAGAGGGGAGGGAGCTTTGTTTTTTCTTCACCTAAAGATGATGAACAATGTTTGTTTTATTTATTGTCTATTTAAATCAAATTAATCTAAACAATGTTAAGCGAGGCATAGGCGTTGATAACACGACTTAAGGAACAATAAAGAGAGAAACAGAGAAGTAACAAAGAAAAAATCGTCGTTGTTACTATGTAAAAAAAACGTTGTTAAAAGTGCTACCTCATAGTCATCCTCATCATCACGCTCTCATGCTAGGCTTTGTGAACATAACTTGAAATCCACAGCTCCTACATTGATCGAACCCTCGTATGCCATCTCATCCGGTTAGCTGAAAGTTGAGTTCAGTGTCCAAAGACAAATTCACTTCTGGTTCGTTTCCGGTGCATTTTGTTGTTGGTCCTTCGTTGCGAATTAAGCAGTTCCCTTGTTAAGCAGCAGCACTCCAACAATAACAGTTGTAGCCCAACTAACAACAACAACAAAAAAGATGAGGAAACGGCGAACTGTAAACAAGCACTAGCATTATAGCAAATCAAACGAACAAACAAACGAAAACATAGTCAAACCAAGGATAATAAGTTAGTGATGTAAGCAAACGAATAATAAAATGTAGTAGTGTTATGTTAGAGTAAAGGCAGCACGCGATGCAGTTTGAGAAGAATCAATGTCCATTCGCCCATTGAACGGAATATCCTTTCAATGAGAATGCTCTTTCCCTCTGAACTGCGGAAGCGCTGTCATAAACCAAAATAGTAATCACGCGCGCTTGAGCGTTTAGCTGTTGAACTGGAATTTTGACATTGTAATCGTTTTAAGCGCCCCATACACGCACAATACTATTGTACGAATTTATTGACATTATTATTGAAGATTGTCCACAAACGTACAATATTATTGCGCCACAGTCATATTTGTGCAATGGAATTGAATCTTTTGGAGATGATATTGAAGTTTGTGCTAAATATTGCACAAGGGTGGCTACTGACGTTCAATATTTTATCACTAGCACTTGTTTGAACCTGACAACTGGCAGAGAGGAAAATACAGGGATGCCGAACAGCACAAGATGTCATAGCTTCCAAATAATATTAACTTTCTGAAGACTATTGCCGCTCACCAGTAAAATATGTTCTTCGAAACAAATATTCTCTGAATAGTGAGATTTTGTTGGTGTAATACAAAAATATTACATATTTTCCAACAAATTGTATTTTTCTGTTATTTCTTGTCATCAAACTTCTTCAACTGTATGTACCGTAAGTACATTTAGTAGAATTTCATTTCCGTGTATTATTGGCAACCCTGTCCAATTGGTATGAGAAGTCTGTTTGTTTATATACCGCCTGTTCCAAGTTTGATAGGAAAACAGGTTTCGGAATTGTCCCTTCTATACACAGGTCTTATGTTAAATTAGAAATATGTTGAGTGATACCGATATTAGCTGTGTTTTGATCGCAGTGAGCAATAGTTTAAAAAAAAAGAAGCAACGAAAACATCGGAAATGGGCCAAACAGTGGTTGCTGAACAGAGAGAAGTACACTTATGAAGTGTTATTTAATGAGCTCAGAATGACTGAGCCGAATGACTTTCGAAACTTTATCCGAATGGATGCTGGAATGTTTGATGAACTCCTGGCTTTGGTTGCTCCTCAGATTGAGAGAAAGGATACTATTATGCGAGATGCTATTCCTGTAAGTCAACGTTTATCGATAACTTTACGGTACCTCGCAACAGGAAATACATTCGAAGATCTTAAGTTTTCTGCTGCCGTTTCACCGCAATCAATTGGCCACATTGTTATAGAAACCTGCGCGGCTCTGATTAACAGCCTCAAGGAATACATAAAGGTAAGCTCCTTTTCATATACATATCTATGTAACAATTATTATGTAACAATGCATTATTGAAAAAAATAATAATAATAAAGAATTTTATGAAAACTTATATGACATATACGACTTCTTATAATTTTTATATTTATTGAAAAGTAACAAAATGGGGTTTCGTGTTCTGCTCATCAACTTCTAGGTATTGGTGGCTGGGTGATGAGATATATTCAACATTGACTGGAGTGAACGATCGTGGGGGGTTATTGATAACCACCGAGTCACGGTGTAATGTTCCCATTTGTCCCTCGAATAATATTTCATTGATGAACTTCTTCGCTAACATCTGCTGAATGGGCTCCATTTTTTTAAGTTCTACTCCCCAAGCTGCAGCTATTGTATCGTGATCGTCAGGTGATTTTTGGAGGCGTTTGCAAGCCAGTTCCATCAGCTCATCTGTTATATTTCCTGTTTTCTTTCTCTTCTTGAGTGGTCCAAGTTGAGTCTGCAAAAACATGAATAATACATTAATTATTAATAATAATTCCTGTTTTTTTATATTTAATACAACATATCTGTTCAATTGATTTATTTTAGCTACCAACAACAGAAGAAGAGTGGAAAGAAATCGCACGAGACTTCAATGACCGGTGGAATTTTCCGAACTGCTTGGGAGCGGTAGATGGTAAACATGTTGCGATAAAGAAACCTCATGGCTCTGGATCACTTTACTTCAACTACAAGAAATTTTGCAGTATTGTGATGATGGCAGTAGTGAATGCTAATTATGAGTTTATCATGGTCGACGTGGGAATCAATGGAAGAATATCGGACGGCGGTGTCTTCAATTACACAGAATTTGGAAGAGCATTCTCTAACAAATTAATTAAAATCCCGGAAGCTTCACAATTACCGAACAGTGAGAAACGGCTGCCATTTGTTTTGTTGGGCGACGATGCTTTTGCGATGACGGACAATTTCATGAAACCCTACCCTCTAGCAGAATTGTCATTGGATAAAAGAAATTTCAACTATCGATTAAGCCGTGCACGTCGTGTTGTAGAAAATGCCTTTGGTATTTTGGTCAGTAGGTTCGGCTTATTTCAGAAACAAATATCACTGTCCCCTGAAAAGGCTGAAATTCTAGTTATGACTTGTTGTTATTTACATAACTATATACGAAAACGACAACCACGAACCTACATTACTAGGAGTGATGTAGATGATGAAGATTTACAATCCGGAACTCTCACAAGAGGATCATGGAGAAAAACGGTTGCGAATGAAGGAACACCTCTTCAGGCTACTGTGTCCAGAAATGCACCATCAAGTGCAAAGATTGTGAGAGACACCTATTGTCATTACTTCAACAATGAAGGACAATTATCATGGCAATTGAAAGCAGTTTCATGAAGTGAAGTGGTTTTTCCCGTAACACCCACTTTTATAACAAGATGATTTTTATTGTAATTCATTGTATGATTCTTATTCACGATACCATGTAACTATAATTAAAAATGGATACAAAATAAAAATAAAGGACTTACATTGATCTCTGTAGAAGCTCCTCCATAATTTATATTGTCAATGACCTCGATCCCTGCATCTTCACAATAAGTGTGTCCAGAATCTAGAACCGGGTTCATCGAACTGATTGAAGCGGTTGGTGTTTCCTGGTTCTGAAGAAATCTCATTTGTTCGAAATACCACAGCGTGGGTTCAACTTCCTCTGCACCTGCACCACTTTTTTCTGCGTCTCGAATCCTCTTCAGCTCTTTCCGGAAGTTGGTCCGCAAAGAATTAATTTTTTTTATAACATCTTGTTTGTCGGCATCGGGAGCATTTTCTCTGTATTTCTCTATCAGCACGTCATACTGTTCAATTTTCTTTAGACGGTTTGTGTAATCCTTGCACTTGATGTCCCATAATGCCGGGAGTGAACGGTAAACCTCGATAAACTCGAGAATAAATTGCCTGTCGGCGTTTTTGACGGCCATCGCGACTCACACGTCCTCGAAAAAAAGTCCGTGAAGTTTTTTATGAGAACACTCACTTTACACTCTAGACGATGCAAATGTAAACATAAACTTTAACATTCATTGACACCAATTGCACAACGTCGCCCGTAGACCATGCAATATTATGAGCGTTGCACAATAAATATCTAATTTTTTTGATATCATACAATATATTGTACAACACTTCAATATCAGAAACAAACGTTCAATTTTATTTCACAACCTCCTGTGTTGTGCAATAATATTGTAGATGTATGGGCCGCTTTAGGGTCCCCCATTTTTTCTCTTGTGATGAAGTCTGGTTTTGTTTTGATTTGATTACCTTTGTGTTTGTGTGAAGACAATAGTATGCTTGATATCACTTAATTATTCCGATTAAAATTTGGTACAGTAGCGAAATAAAGGAACTAACTTATTGAACTAGATATGGTGCGCGAATTGGGGTTCTCAATTTATTTGAAGCGAATGTCCCTGCTGAGAGTCGATTCATTATATTACACTGTGTTACGTGTACTCCTCCGTGAATAAGCTGTGTAAATTTGCAAGCCGATGACCTTCCCTTGTGCCTTTTTCATGGGTATTCGACATTGGGCCCTATTATAGAAATCGAATCGAGGATTCGATACAATCACTATCACTATCACACCGATTAAAATCTGGAATTATAGAAATCGAGAAAAACTGCTCGATTCGTTAGCAAGCTCGAATGTCAGCGGTTGTGATGAAATATTTTGAAACAATTTTGAAATGTTTCATGAAGCACTATATAAAGGATGCCAAATCTATTTTTGAGGCATCTGCTATGAAAATGTATTTCCAAAAGTGTTGATATGGTTATGTTTTGGAGTAAATTGATATTCCCTCAAAGAATAAAGCTTAATAGGCGTAAGGCACGCATGCATGTGTAATAAAAACGACAGCGTGGAACAATTTGTTGTACAAAAAATATAATTATTAGGAAAACTATGGAATTCCGTAAAGAGTCATGCACGAATATCACTTTTTTTTAGCAAAACAATTTTTGTTATTCATGTGATTCTGTTTTAGCGTCGATTTCTTGTTGTAGCGGCGTCGATAGCTTTATTGTATTGGGGCAACCACCTGTTGCTCTAAATTCTTGCTTGTTGTGTGCTAGTGTTTTCTTTACTTTTCCCCTCATGTCAATCCAAACCTGTAATTTAAATAAAAATATTATTGTTTTGCAGGTTAGCTTTAGCATATGGTATAGAGCATTATAACACTCCGACCATTAGTTTGATCTATTGTAGTGAAAGTGGTATAGTTTGGCATGGTATAGCAATAAAAAAGAAAATTGCTGCCAAAAATAACGTACTAATATATGCTAGTAGAATTAAGCAATTTTTAGGTAGGAAATTCGGTTGAAAGAAATTCAAAGAGTATGATAAAATTTACTTATGAAAGTTATGTGTATCGTAAAAGAAATACTTACTTTCTGCCATTCTGAATCTAGGTGGTCTCAGTACATTAAGCTCCTCTCTGAATTCCTCCAACTTTTCCTACACCGGGAATATATGACGACTACCTCCACAAGAACCTCGAGCAATCTCGCTTCCATTGTTTAAGGAGCCGTTCAAACTGGTGGTGATTTGATTTTTTTCTTCCGCCACTGAAATATGCGCTGGAATTAGATTCTGCATTGTAAGTTATAACATGATTAATATAAATAATGCTGGATTGAACACTTACCTTTTATAGACTATTCTGGCAGCACCGTAAAACAAATGCTGATCAAAACAAACGAACATGTGTTGCAAATTGCATATATTGAAGCGTTTCTGAAATGTTTCCCAAAGGGATTCAAGCCAAAACAAAATAATTCTCTGAAGATATGCAACAAGTGAACCAAACAACTCGAAAAGTTCTGACACTTGCATCGATAGTTATCACTCGCTCGGTGCTGTCGAATTGCTCGATTTCTATAATAGTAAAATAGAGTTAACGAGCAAAATTCTTATCGCTTCGATTTCTATAATAGGGCCCATTAACTTCATTCGTCTTTCAGGAGGATCTTGTATACTTCGAATACTTCCAAACTCTCCTAGCTTTTACCTGGCACGATCCTTGGAAATATATCTCAGTATCTTAGAAACACGTGGGCTCTTTAATTCACTAGCAAGTTCAAACCACGTGATATCGAGCAAAATGCAATTGACCTCAAACCTTATGGCGGGTTTACATTAGGGAGATCTATAGCTATAGATGGATTTTTTCACGTGAAAATAGGTGTAAACGGGTGAGAATAAATATGATACACTTATTCGAGGTATATATAACTTGAATAAATTCAGCATATGTAAACGCTTGTGAATTTCTCACTGGTGAGAAATCACTAAAGTTGGATGCAGTTCTACTTCAGGTGAATAAATTCACCGAAAATATGAATATATTCACTATAGAAGTTCACGCTAGTGTAAACGGTTGATGCGATTTCTATAAATCTCATCATATTTCTTCACATGAATATATCACTAGTCTAAACCTAAGTGGTGCGGACTCAATCCACTTCATTCTCAAGCAAATTCTTGCATGTTTTCAAGCGATTTCTTGCAATAAATTCTCAGACCACCAGAGATGCCAGATTTACAAATATGTTTGTAAATTTACAGACATATCTGTAAAACATTCATCACATCTATTCATCACATCAAAAATATTTGACTCACCATATGACATTTTTCCATAGTTTTAATACAGAAAAGTTATTATATTTAGTATATTTCAATACACATGACGTTAGACCAGCGATACTCAACCTGCGGCCCGGCAGTCCTTCTTGTTGGCCCAACTGGTGTGTATGATGTTTGGAACTCATACACATAAGTACTTTTGCCTTGACATCATTGCAGACGAAAAAGAGGATACGGTTATTCACAATTAATGAACAATTGCATTCTCTGCAGGTAAGGAAAAATCTTGAACGAAAATTGTCTCTGATAATTATTTTCTGTTCTAGACAAGATTGTTTTGCTGAAATGCAAGGAGATTTATTGAAAAATAGTTAAGTTAGGGTCAGGACTATGCAACCTATGTATTTAAACAACATCGAATAAAAATTTTCATTCTATTTTCAACAACTTACATTTGCTTTCGGGTCTGCTTATGACGAAATATGGGTTACTGTTCGATATTGTTACGACAGACATGGTTCATGGCCGTGTGGTGGTCTAAAACTTGTATAGCCTTGCATGGCGGATGGAAAATATACACTGCATTTTTTTAAAAATAAAAACGACAAGACCGCAAGCCTTGGTGGATGTCCAATATATCAACGGAGAAATACTGTGTTTTATAAAAATTAACAACGCGTATGTTTGTGTATGTATGTGTATGTATGTATGTGTAGATCGTTGAAACATTTAAACACACTTACAGCACATAAGTTATTAAGTGGTCCGAAAAATCATTGAAATGAATGAAATGAAAATTAATAACATTTGAATCACTGAATCGATTTAGATGATCGACATATAAAATTGACCTAGCCTTTTATGAAAAAATATTTAACTTGCGAAAAACATAATTATATTTTAGTAATTATTGATTGTAGTCGTTTTTTATTTTTTTTATGACTTTGGACTAGAGGGCGCTATATATTTTTATATTTTTTCTTGAAAGCTGAGGATTTTTTACACAACATATCTCGATATCAGGGTTGCTATTTTTTCGTTTTTTAGATATGATTTTCAAAAAAAATCATTTTTCCCCATTTGTCCAAAAATAACTTTCTGCAAAAAATCATAACATTTGAACTACTGAACCGATTTAGATGATCGATATATTAAATTGAAGCCAATAAGCAAAACTCACACTTGCGGGAAGATTGGATTCTAGTAGCATAGGTCTAGTTTAGTCACATATGAATATTGATCGAAGACTTAAAACATGTTAAATTTACAAAATTCTAACTTAAAAACGATAATTATAGCATCTCTGATATCGAGATATGTTAAGTAAATACTCCTCAGCTTTCCATAAAAAATATAAAAAAATATAGCGCTCCTATTTTTAACCGAGAAAACTATGAAAAACTAACTCAATCCATAATTACAAAAACAAAATTCAATTTTTCGCAAAACTAATATTTTTTAAAAAAATATATCTTGTAACCTTCAATTTGATATGTCGATGATATGAATCGGTCCAATAGTTCGAAAGTTATGACTTTTTGTAGTGGGAAAAATGGGGAAAAATTGTTTTTCGAACCATCGATTAGTTTTGCAAAATCATATTTCAAAAACGAAAAAAATAGCATCTCTGATATCGAGATATTTTATGCAAAAGTTCTCAGCTTTCAATCCATATTAAAAATAGGATCCATATTATATGCAAGTTTAATATTTCTCAATTAAAGCTCATTGGCTTAAATTTGATATGTCGATCATCTAAATCGGTTGAGTGGTTCGAAAGTTATAAATTTTTGAAAAAAGTCATTTTGGGAAAAAGTGGAAAAAATGATTTTTGGGATCACCCTAAAATGGAAATGGGCACCCTAATGACAAATTTAAAAAATACGAGTTTAATGTTTTGCGATAAAGAACAAAATTACCACTTTTGACGAAGAGCTGAGAACCACTATATTAGTTTGGCATGGAATGGCTGTATATATATATACAGAATACAATCTTACGTGCATCGTGATGTACAAAGTATTAATGAATAAGTGAAAATTAACGTTAAAAGACATTTCTATAGATCTGCACACTTTTACAGACTTTTCCACATTTTTAACAGACATTCACATGTTTTTACAGACTTTTTTTAAAAATCATCTGGCAGCTCTTCCTTCCACTTTTTATCGAATATTTCCAAATCGCAGGAGTAAACATTTACGTGACTCTGACTTTGTTTGTTTTTATTACGTTCGGAAAAACGTTATGACAAAGAGAGGGGACAATAAAAATGCGTTGCTCAGTGAAAGGCTGAGATGGTCTTTTAGAGATGCAATGGTTAATTAAACAATTGACGGAAAAATGTAGTTCGTTCATTTTATAATTTTACTTATTTTTGCCCTTGACAACAATACCTCTTTTATAGTGTTGATTATCATAAGAAAAATAACACTCCTGATCGTTGGATCTCTTTTGACATTTCAATTGGATCTTTTTTGACAGCCGTTTTGATTCAGTCCGCACTACCTAGGTCTAAACCCACCCTTGCACAGCTATGGTGTATCACAGAACTGCCCATGTTTGTATAGGAGACGTAAGCGACAAAATGAACAAAATCGACTTTTTAGCCGTTTTGCATTCTACGCAATGGGCCCTATTATAGAAATCGAATCGGGGATACGATACAATCACAATCACTATCACACCGAGTAAAATCTGCACTTATAGAAATCGAGGAAAACTGCTCGATTCGTCACTCTTGCTCGAATGTCAGCGATAGTGATGAAATATAACATAGTTTGATAACAATTTTGAAATGTTTCACAAAGCACTATAGAAAGGATGCCGAATCTTTTTTGAGACACCTTCTATGAAAATGTATTTCCAAAAGCGTTAACATGGTTATGTTTTGATGAAAATTGATATTCCCTTAATAGGCGTGAGGTATGCATGCATGTGTAATAAAAACGACAGCATGGAGCAATTTGCTTTACAAAAAATATAATTATTAGAAAATTAACTTTTTTCTGTATTTTCATATCTGCAAGCTATCGAATTCCGTAAGGAGTCACGCACGAATTTCACTTTTTTTTTTAGCAAAACAATATTTGTAATCCATGTAATGCAACATGTAATTCTCTTTTAGCGTCGATTTTTTGTTGTAGCGACGTCAATAGCTTTATTGTATTGGGGCCACCACCTGTGGCTCTAAATTCTCGCTTGTTGTGTGCTAGTGTTTTCTTTACCTTTCCCCTAATGTCCTGTAATTTACCTGTAATTTAAATAAAATCATTATTGTTATTTCGGCTTTAGCATATTGTCGGTGTTAGGTCAGACCTAGGTAGTGCGAACTGAATCAAAACGGCTGTCAAAAAAGATCCAATTGAAACGTCAAAAGAGATCCAACGATCAGGAGTGTTATTTTTCTTATGATAATCAAGGGCAAAAATAATTGAAATTATAAAAAGAACGAACTACATTTTTCCGTCAATTGTTTAATTAACCATTGCATCTCTGAAAGAGCATCTTAGCTTTTCACTGAGCAACGTATTTTTAATGTCCCCTTTCTTTGACATAACGTTTTCCCGAACGAATTAAAAACAAACGAAGTCAGAGTCACGTACATGTTTACACCTGCGATTTGAAAATATTCGATAAAAAGTGGAAGGAAGAGATGCCAGATGATTTAAAAAAAAGTCTGTTAAACATGTGAATGTCTGTAAAAAATGTGGAAAAGTCTGTAAAAGTGTGCAGATCTATAGAAATGTCTTTTAACGTTAATTTTCACATATTCATTAATACTTTGTACATTGCGATGCACGTAAGATTGTATTTTGTATATATATATATATACAGCCATTCCATGCCAAACCAATATAGTGGTTCTCAGATCTTCGTCAAAAGTGGTAATCTTGTTCTTCATCGCAAAACATTAAACTCGTATTTATTTTTTATTTTTTCATTAGGGTGACCATTTTCATTTTAGGGTGATCCAAAAAATCATTTTTTCCACTTTTTCCCAAAATGACTTTTTTCAAAAATTTATAACTTTCGAACCACTTAACCGATTTAGATGATCGACACATCAAATTGAAGCCGATGAGCTTTAATTGAGAAATATTGAACTTGCAGATAATATGGATCCTATTTTCGTAATTATTGATTGTAGTCGTTTTTATTTTTTTATGACTTCGGACTAGAGGGCGCTATATTTTTTAATATTTTTTATTGAAAGCTATTAATTTAATATTTTTTATTAAAAGGCTAGGTCATTAGTTTCAATTTTATATGTCGATCATCTAAATCGGTTCAGTGATTCAAAAGTTATGATTTTCATTTGTCATTTTTGGGAAAAAGTGGAAAAAAAAATATTTTTCGGACCACCTTAAAATGGAAATGGGCACCCAACTGAAAAAAGTAAAAAATACGTGTCTAATGTTTTGTGATAAAAAACAAAATTACCACTTTTGACGAAATTCTGAGAACCACTATATCGGTTTTGCATGGAATTTCTGTATATACACCCGACAAACGTTGTTCTGCCATAAAAAATATTTCTAGTGAATATGTTAATCGTAAAATAAAAAAATATTTATGTGTTGTAAGTGTGTTTAAATGTTTCAACGATCTACACATACATACATACACATACATACGCGTTGTTAATTTTTATAAAAATCAGTATTTCTTCGTTGATATGTTGGACATCCACCAAGGCTTGCGGTCTTGTCGTTGGTGAAATTTATAAGAAAATGAAGTGTATATTTTCCACCCGCCATGAAAGGCTACACAAGCTTTAGATCACCACACGGCCGTGAACCATGTCTGTGGTAACAATATCGAACAGTAACCCACATTTCGTCATAATCAGACCCGAAAGCAAATGTAAGTTGTTGAAAATAGAATAAAAATTGTTATTCGATGTTTTTTTAAATACTTAGAAGACATAGTCCTGACCCTAACTTAACAATTTTCCTATAAATCTCCTTAAATTTCAGCAAAACAATCTTATCCATAACAGAAAATAAATATCAGAGACAATTTTCGTTCAAGATTTTTCCCTACCTGCAGAGGAAGCAATTTTTCATTAATTGTGAATAATCGTATCCTCTCTTTCGTCTGCAATGATGTCAGGGCAAAAGTACTTATGTGTATGAGTTCCAGACTTCATACACACCAGATGGGTCAACCAGAAAGTCTGCCGGTCCGCAGGTTGAGTATCGCTGGTCTAACGTGATGTGTATTGGTATAAACTAAATATAATAACTTTTCTGTATTTAGTTGAAATATGAATACATAGTTGTTATAAGATAGGTTTAAGAATTGAATGTGATGAGTGTGAGTGAGAGTGGGAGTGTGAACATTATCAACATATCCTTATATCCCATCCTATTCCTGACAAAAATATGTCACCCTTCTAAACTCGAGTCTACCGCGAGTAATCGATTTTCTAACTTATTAACAATAGAATTAAGGAAAATTGATCATAGATATATAGATATAGTTAATATGTTTAGTTAAGAATTCTGCTCCTTTAAACTTATGTAACTGAGCCTGTAAAAATAAACGAATTAATAAAAAATTAAAAAAAAAATTCTGTATTAAAACTATGGAAAAATGTCATATGGTGAGTCAAATGTCTTTGATGTGATGAATAGAGCCTTTTATTTTTCAAAAACCTGTGAAATATTGTTATATCCAAAAAGTCTACAACAAAAATAAAAAAGTGTTTTACAGATATGTCTGTAAATTTACAAACATATTTGTAAATCTGGCATCTCTGGTGGTCTGAGAATTTATTGCAAGAAATCGCTTGAAAGCATGCATGAATTTGCTTGAAAATGAAGTGAATTGAGTCCGCACCACTTAGGGTCAGACCGGACCATGTGACATTTTTATGATTTCGAGAAAACCGAACATAAAGTTTCATGCTCTGCAATTTTCAAAGCATTTAAGTTTTTCGTTCAATATTGTTCCCAGAAATGTTAGCTACTCTCTGACAATACTTTGACGTATGATAGTTGTAAAAAAAACATCACGTAACATGCCAAAAAATGCAGTTATTTGGCTGCTTATACGTACATGGTCCATTCTGACTGAACCAAATGAAGCATTTTTTAGGAGTTGGTTCACTATGACTGAACAATTTCGAAATATTTCTCAATCAATTAACAGTTGTGAGTCAAAGTGTGTCATTCTGCTATGAAAATTAGAGTGAGAAGGATTGTGAGTTTGGAACTGCATAAACATTTGTTTGCGTTCAGCATAATACATGTTATACGTCAAACATGTTAAGCATAAACTTCCCATTTTCAATCATCTTAGACAGTATTCGTCAATAGAATCGTCAAATTAAAATTCATTGTCATCTCTACAGCCTAAATCGCACTCGGAAATAGTATATTTTGCGATCATTCACACTGAAGACCAGCATTTTTCACTGATCCGTTCAGTCAGAGTGGACCAAGTTTATTTTATAATATACTCAGAGTGCGCACATTTTACACTAACGGGTTCAAGCACATTTCAACAAGGTACCTCTTAGCTTTAAGAAAATGTTTTGTGGGTTTGAATTCGGCGCTTGGATATTGTTGAAATTCAATATACAAATGATTGATACATGGTCCACTCTGTCTGCACATGATATAGAGCCATTTCGCCATGGTAAATGGTACATGGTTCACTCTAACTGAATACTATGAGGGATTTTCGTTGATCAATAAACAATTTCGATCCGGTCAAATTTACAAAGTTTACTTGTAACGAAGAACATAATTTATTAAAATGCATGAGTTGATCTTACATGGCAACTGTCAAAACTTTTTACTTCCAAAGCAAATGTGTTGCAGCCAATTGAATTCGAAAATTGTTCAATGCAATCGATAAATTAATCAATATAATACAAATACTTATTGAGACAACGGTAGTATCACGTCAACCATTTTTTCCATTAGAGGTTTCCTTCATTATTAATTAATTAATTAAATCAAAACAAAAATAGTTAACAAATATCATGTTGTCAAGTAAAAAAAAAATAATGAAAATTTCAAAAACTCATCTTTTTTATATCTGAAAACTACATAAAAGTCTTCAAAAGTCTGGCTCTTCTCTGAGCAGTAGCTTCCGGCTTTTTAATCGATAGCGTTGAATTCCGTTGTTCGAAATTAGTCAGGCAATCTTTTTCAGCCATTTCGTCTCTCTTCTATGTTCCGGCATCAGAATCCGGAATTTGCGGCACACAGCCGGTTTCTGGCTTACATTTGTTTTGACACTTGTACCGTTCGCCCTAAAGTATATTGAAAAACCCTCCAGGCATGCTACATTACTCGATGCATTATTGTGAGTTCTGATATTAAATATGAATTGAATAAAAAAAATTCAAAAGCGATTTCCATTAACCCTCCTGTATTCGCGTGCAAAATCATAATACTTATACTCGCACACGGTGTCACAGACCGAAAATTGAACTTCTCTGTAGTGTTGCCATTGTGTAATTTTTCAGGTTTTATTGGTATTTATTAGGCTGTCAAAAAAGTCCTGCGGTATTTTCGCGAGGTGTCGTTGTAAGCGCGTAGTTCTAGTTGTATTCATTGTATCGAGTCATACTATAGCTTGTTGGAAAGGTATTTTTGCGCGCTATAATATAGTCCTTGACAGTGTTTTGTTTGGTTAAGTCGTTCGTGAGTTATAGTGTCGCAAATATGGAGCAAAATAAAGAGAAAATCCGACATATTTTACAGTACTACTATGACAAAGGCAAAAATGCATCTTAAGCTGCCAATAAAATTTGTGCAGTTTATGGACCCGATACAGTTTCCATTTCCACCGCACAACGATGGTTTCAACGTTTTCGTTCTGGTGTAGAGTTCGTCGAAGATGCGCCACGCTCCGGAAGGCCTGTCGTCGAAAATTGCGACAAAATCGCTGAATTAGCCGAGAAAGACCGGCATAGTAGCAGCCGTAGCATCGCCCAAGAGCTGGAGATAAGTCATCAAACCGTTATTAACCATTTGAAGATGCTTGGATTCACAAAGAAGCTCGATGTATGGGTGCAACACACGTTGACGCAAAAAAAGACGGGTGGGTAATGTCGGGGACATAACCGGAGTGACGTAGGACCAGAGTTGCACAGTTTCATCAATATCACTGACAACTAACGTGCAACGTTAGTCACTTGCTACTGACGAAATTCTTGGTCAAATGGTGACTGACGGAGTACGATGCAACACGATACCTGTTGCCGAGCTCCGTCAATACGCTTTGACCGATCAAGTAGGCTGTAAAAATGTCCGTAACGAATTGTTGATTGTCGTAGATTGTATTTAATTTTCAACGAGCAAAGTTACGATTTCCGTTCCGGTTGTTGAGTTTGATTTTTGTTTAAAGAATTATTATGCCGATCGGTGAGAACAGTAGTGTGGGGTGTTCCTCTATGCAGAGAAAGCGAGCTCACGGCAGGAAAAGTTTTGCCGAAATTGCCAAAGAGTGTTGCAAAATCGAAGGCATTAAATATTATTGTGCTATTGATCCTGACAGTGGTTGTACTTATATACAGGAGAATTTCGATTCAGGAAATTTGGTACGACACTTCCGGAACAAACATAAAACGGCAGCGGAAATTAAAGGGCTCTTTCCCGATGGAAATCAAGAAAAAAGGTCACGAGTAATCACTAAGCGCCTTGTTTCCGTCGACAAGCGAACGTATGTCGAAGGAACCATAAAGCTTGTCACGCAACACAACCTGCCTTTGAACTGCTTTCAATGGGAGGGTCTGAAAATGTTGCTTGATCCTATAGCAGATGCTGTGAACATAAAAGTATCCAGATCAAACATCAAGGTTTGGATTTCTGCAGCAGCTAACAAACTAAAATCAATAATGGCAGTCGAAATGAAACACAAGCTGGTATCTATCAAATTGGATTCTGCATCACGGCATGGTCGTCACGTTCTCGGAATCAACGCACAGTACGAACTCAACGGAAAATTGGTGATTCGAACCTTGGGTATTTTCGTTTATGTATATTTCTTTATTGCCAACGAATTAATGTTGATCTCTGTTGTAGGAATGATTGAAGTAGACCAGAGACAAACTGCTGTGTTTTTGCGTGATAAAGTATTGGAAACATTGCGTGTCTATGATTTGAAGTTGGATGGGTAGATTTGCTTTAGCATTACGGTGGACAACGGCAGCAACATGGTTGCTGCCGTAAAAAAAATTAAATCTTTGCTGAATGAGTCCATTGCAGTATCGACTTTATTGTTCGAAGATGATGAGAACATACCACAGGAAAGAGACCTCATTGAAGAGCTTGAGCTAGAGTGGGATGCACGGATATCCCTTGTTCGGTGCGCGGTTCATTCCCTCCAACTTGCGATTGCGGATGTTTTTGATAAAGCTGATCCGAATCTTAAATGCATCACGGAAGTAGTACGTCATCTACGTCAAATTAAATATAAATCATTCGTCGAGGTTCAACAACTTGCCCTCCCTCCGCTCTGGTCACCAACACGTTGGGGCGGTAAATACAAAATGTTGTCTAGCATTTTAAAGCAAGAAGCGAAATTTGTTGAACTGGGAACTCAGTATTCTGAAATGTGTAAATTAAGACAATTTAATCGTTCCAATAAATAAATGTAAGAAAAAAATACATTTTCAGGTTTGGGCAAGGATGATTGGAGATTTATCAGAGATTACGTTGATGCTACCAGGCCGTTATATCACTGTACAAAGGTTATGCAGGCCGATCATTATCCCTTGTCACAATTCTACATCGACTGGTTGGTTGCCATTCAGGAGGTCAGTATGCTGAAAGGCAATCCTTTCTCAAATGCCCTTGTATCAACATGCACAAATCGATTGGAACGTCTTCGCAACAACATGGCATTTAAGGCATCTTTATATTTGGATCCGAGGTTGAACTTCCTTGATTCTACAGTTTTTGAGTCTACTAATGAGAAAGCTGAAATTCATGTATTTTTCAGTAACGTGCACGTACACCCAAACTTTTTCTATTTTTTTTATGTAAATGAATTATAAAATTCTTTTGGTAATATATTTTTAATTTTTTTTTGTTTTTCAAACAAAAAAAACATTTTTAGACATTATTTTTATCAATTCTTATGTTGAATTATGTTAAAATAATATGTTCTTTTCAGAATTTTATTGCAGATACTTGGAAACGAATTCGCTCTCTAAGCCCAGTGGTGTCTTCTGATGAAAAGGAACACACGAATGCATTTGACTTTAACGACAAAGTCGATGATATATTGACCAAAATGTTTGGTGGGACATTCAATACAAGCTCTGACAATTCTTCAACTTTTTATAATCAAATAAGAGCTTTGGATACACAGGATCGTCAGCCCCATACTTTCAATGTGTGGAAACACTGGGTAGCTCGTAAATATACCCACCCGGAACTACACTCCGTAGCTATGGTTGTTTTGGCTACACCATCCAGTCAGGTATCGGTTGAAAGAGCGTTCAGTGCATTGGCGATAATCCTTTCTGATCAGAGAACTGGTTTAGGAGCGGAAACCCTTTCTAATATTCTTCTAGTCAAATTGAACAAGGATCTTTCAGATAAGGTTATGTCAGACCTTTACATCTGGAACGACACAATCACAGAGATGAATTCAAACAACTAGATGGCAAGACTGGTTTTATATTACTAGATATATGTTAAGGGTTATTATATGAGAACAGATGTTTGTTGAATTGAGTTTGCTTGAAACAATGTTTCAATAAAAGACGAACTTAATCTTGTTAATAAAAAATATAATTTAAAACAACTTCCCACCTCTTTTCTTACAAAAATTCCAATACAACTCTCTCGTAACATTTGAAAATTTCTATAGTTTTTGTTTCATTTTTCAGGTTGCTCTTTTATGAATCAGCCATGCCAAATCGATAAAGTGGTTCTCAGATTTTCATGAAAATTGGTAGTTTCGTTTCTTATCGCAGGATATTAGACTCGTATTTTTTTATTGTTCCATTAGGGTGCCCATTTCCATTTTAAAATTCAGTGGTCCAAAAAATCCTTTTTTCCCCTTTTTCCAAAAGTGATTTTTTTTCAAAAATTCATAACTTTTGAACTACTGGACCGACTTAGATGATCGACATATCAAATTGAATCCAATAAGCCTAAATTGAAAAAAAATTTATGATTTTTAAAGTTAACGTATTTTTAGTCTTCGTTCAATATTCATATGCGACTAGACTGCCATGTGCCTACAATGATTTATAGCGACTGTATCATGGTTACATTATCAATACTTATTATAATTTGTAATCCCAGACTATCATGTTACACGTAAGGTCTTAAATCAATTTCGACGATTGCTTTTTTAATAAGATTGAATTTAGATGAAACTTGTTAACTTTGAAAAATCATAACACAAAAACGAAAAATTCATCTCTTCGATTTTTGGATATGTTATGTAAAAAAGTTTTCAAGAAAAAAAATAAAAACTAAAAAAGAAAGCTTGCCTTTGGTTCCTAAATCATGTAAACGATAAAACACAAATACAATAAATAATTACGAAAACAAAAGGGCAATGGAAATATTTTTCAAAAAAGACAAGCTCATTGGCTTCAATTTGATATGTCGATCATTTGAATCGGTCCTGTATCTAAAGTTTATGAAATTTGAAAAAGTCAGTTTTGGAAAAAAGGTTAAAAGTTGATTTGGCGGACCATTCTAAAATGTTAATCGGAAAGAATAAAAAATAATGAAAAATTAATAAAAAAAAACGGATTCAATATTCCGCGATAAGGAATATAACTACCAATTGCCATGAAAATCTGAGAACCACTATATCGATTTGGCATGGAATGGCTGAATAACAAGCTTGATTTTACCAGAATTTGGCTTGCTTAACACATTGAGCCCCATGTCAGTCCCTAGGGGCCGACATTGAGCTTTTCGTTAGAGAAACATTAATCACTGGACTGACAGTTACTAAATAAGGAAATAAAAAAGGACATGGTTTATTTTCGGATGTTTAACGATATGTGATTTCTCTCAAGCCGAATTTTCGACTATTTTCTATTTATACAATAAATATCGATATTAATATTGTGCAAATGTTTTTGATGCGTATTGAATGTGAACCGCAGCAATAACAATCCGAGCTTAACGGGGCAAAAATTTATCCTCAATTAAAATTTACCTTATCAGTTCTCCCTCATTATTCCTGCATAAATGTCATACCGCAATTGCAGGTGCGCCACTCCAACCCAATCATTCTCTTAGTTATTTATAAATGTTTATACACTACTAGAATTAGGAAGCATTGATGTTCACATACTACTAAGTCCCAACGAATCACCTGAGAATCTATGGAACTCATTAAACAAGACGACCGGTTTAACTTTCCTTTCAAATAAAAACCTGATTGAAAATGGGAAGGATTAGCAGATATCTTTTGATTCTATTACAAAATATCAACTAATTGTTCTCCTCAACTTCAATAAATTACCATTAAACCCAGACACACTAAGATAAGGAAACAGTTCGTTACATGTATCAATTCCTTACTTTACACATAAGGTGTTTATAGCGGTTGAATTCAGGACATAAATTTCAACTAGCAATGACAAATCTTCACATGTGAGGATAATGAAGAAATTCCGTCGATGAAATTTCTGCCCGGCATCCAAATGCACGTATTTGGCAGATCCTATACTCATTTATATATTTTATTCTCCTCGATGTTTAGCATTTTTATATAATAAGGATATTCACGAAGCCCTATAAACCCTGATAAATGTGTAAATTTCCATTAAACAAATTGAAAAAAAGTATAAACTTCCATAACACCAAATGACATAGTATTTTCCGTCTTGGCCACAATAGTGCAATGACAAGCAACATGCTTTGATCGTCAGAGCACTCTGACAAACCATTCATCAGCAAAGAGCGAACAACTTGTTTTGTCGGTTTGTGTTTTGTTGCACGTCGTTCGATAGTAATGTTGCAATGGTCGTCATAGTAGCTAAAATATGAGCAGTGGCAGTGACAAAAATCAGCTCTGCGTAGGACTATACAAAGGGGACAGCTTTTGTTAAATATATATTTTAAATAATTTGTTTTATTTTCTTCGCCTACGTGAATACTTACCTATCTACCTGAAAAATGGATTAGTTTACTGTTTACTCTTTATGAACATGTTGATGGTTCTGAAAAGAACCTTTGGTGTTGTTTTTGTTATCACTCGATATTCCTATTTTGTTCGGTTAAACCTTCCTGTTTAGCTATTGCGTTTGCCACTCGCCACAGCTTTCACAGTTGGAAAATTTTTCCCATCCAGCTTGTGACATGTTGTTCAGTAAATTAAATTTAATGCGACGTGACGGAGAAACACTTTGCCACTCACTAAAAAGTTGCCTTGATGAGCGCCGAACCGAAGCTGCTCTGTTCTTGATGCGGGGTTTCTGATTGTCGTGAGCAGCTTTGCAAGCCAACTCGAGCACTCCGACGGCCGAAACTCTATAATCGCTGTTAGGTATACTGGTGCTCCGGCACGGCACCACACGGGTTTACGGTTTGAAAGAAAATAAGATATTTTTTGGGGTCCGCGTGTTTTATACTTTAGCGGTACACACTCACAGGATAGAGACAAATCGGCAGACTCAGCCAGAGGGGCGAGTCCAATGAGACGAACGAATGAGCGTTAAAAGGGAGCGATGACAAAGTTTAAAGCCTCTTAAAAACAAAGAAAGAAAGAAAGAAAAAAACATTCATTACGATTTGTTCGCTCGTTGGATTCACATGCAGGCTAAAAAGGGTCCTTTTCAGGATCACAAAATTATCTTCAATGTAAAGAGTTTATTGTTTTGTTATCACTCGATATTCTCATCTTGTTCGGCTAAACCTTCCTGTTTAGCGATTTGTTGCCACTCGCCACAGCTTTCACAGTTGGAAAATTTCTTCCCATCCAGCTTTGTGACATGTTGTACAGTAAATTACATTCAATGCGACGTGCCGAAGCACCACTCAGTGTCGCATTGGAGGCGATTTTAACCTGTAATTGAACATTTGCGATGACAGTGGTACAGTGTCGACTTTCAATGTGGGGTCATAATTTGGATCTCTATGTTTACAAAAATGTCCAACTAAATAAGTCGCATTACATGTCCGTCCAATTAGCTAAATGTCGAACTAATAGTAAATTACTGTACTTTCAATCTGGAAACAAAAAAAAAAATGAAAATGGAATAATCAGAAAAGTCCCCAACTATCAATAAGCTCAGAACAACTGCCAAATTCACATACTCATCAGATCCTGGCAAACAAATTATGAAAAAATCAATTTGTGTTTTATTATTATTTTGGATATTATTTTAGAAAGCATTGAACTGTATTTCGTAAACTCTTTTTTGAAAGGTTTAATTGCCCTGATAAGCGCCGTGTTTTATGGAATGGTTCCAATTTAGAAAACTTAGTACTCGTGGTTGTGCTCCCGTGGCCGAGTGGTTAGCGTCATAACTAACATGCCGGGTGTTCGGGTTCGATTCCCGTTCTGGTCGGGGGAATTTTTCGTCAAAGAAATTTCCTCCGACTTGCACTGTGATCACGCGTATTCTAGAGGTTGCCACTCAGAATGCATTCAAGGCGTGTGATTTGGCATAGAAATCTCAACTAAGTACTAATAAAAAATGACGCAAGTTGAGACGGCGAAGTTCCTCTAGGAACGTTAGTGCTATTGAAGAAGAAGAAGAAGTACTCGTGGTTTTGAAAAAAAAAACATTACGAACGCCCTCGATGCCGCCTTGTTCTGGATTTGCCACCAAAGCAGTTTGTATAAAGAACAAACTTTTTTCTTCTGCTACCTGATGCCGTTTTGCGATTGCGTTTGCCACTCGCCACTCGCTGCAACTGCCTGTTGTCTTGATGTCCACCGAACCGAATGTGTTCTGTTCCGAATGCGGGTTTTCTTATCGTCGCGAGCAGCGAGCAGCTAACTCGATCACTTCGGCGGCCGAAACTATATAACGCCGGCTAGGTGGACTGGTGCACTGGTACTAACGCGCTTGGCCTAGCTACCCTTGCGGGGAACTTCAGATCAACACGGTTCGAGCGGGATTTTGTCTTTCCCTTCACTTTTCCTCCTTTACCATGTCCAGACATGGCTGCTTGGGTTGGTTTGTTGATGTGTTGTGATGCGAACCGATGTGGTGTACGGTTTGAATGAGAATGATCGTTACGGCAGCGGAGCGGGGATTTTTAAGCTGACTGGCTGGCTCGAGAATTACGCATGTGTGAGACTGCGACCAATGTTTCGTTCATTTTTTTCTTTTTCCTTTCCAATCGTGCTTCATTCTATTTCGCTGCTGCTCTGGTTGCCCGTTTTGGTCGGTACGATTTGAGGAGCACAAAATGGACCAATCAAAAATGGGCACATAGTGCATTTTGACAATGCTTGATATTTCACAATTATTCAATTATTTATCTCAAGAAAAACGAAATGTTATTCGTTATGATAGATGCGTAGATATATTTCCTATCAATTGATGCAAAAATCTTTGCAATCTATTGAGAAATGCTCGAGTTATAAGCGTTCCAAATCTTGCATTTTTTCCTACTTGTTCAGTGCCTAGATTTCCATTTCACCCCCTATATCTTCCGGTTAGACGTAGTCCTACGTCAAAAACATATTTGACCGTATCGACACATGTGAATCGCTGCTGAATCGCAACAAAATCGACCCGTTTCTGAAGCGGATGGTGACTGGCGATGAAAAGTGGGTCACTTACGACAACGTGAAGCGCAAACGGTCGTGGTCGAAGCCCGTTGGAGCGGCTCAGACGGTGGCCAAACCCTCATTAGCGGCCAGGAAGGTTCTGCTGTGTGTTTGGTGGGATTGTCAAGGAATAATCTATTATGAGCTGCTTCCCTATGGCCAAACGCTCAATTCGGTCCTGTGCTGCCAACAACTGGACCGCTTGAAGGTAGCACTCATGAAGAATAGGCCATCTTTGATAAACAGAGGCCGCATTGTCTTCCATCAGGACAACGCCAGGCCACACACTTCTTTGGTGACGCGCCAGAAGCTCCGGGAGCTCGGATGGGAGGTTCTTTTGCATCCGCCGTATAGTCCGGACCTTGCACCAAGTGACTACCACCTGTTTTTGTCCATGGCGAACGAGCTAGGTAGTCAGAAGTTAGTCACAAAAAAGGGCCTGTGAAAATTGGCTATCCCAGTTTTTTGCCAATATGGAAGCGAGCTTCTATAACAGGGGGAACAAGTCATCGAACAAAACGGCGCATATTTGACTCAAAACAGATGATTGTAACTAATTTTATGAACAAATGAAAATTCAAAAAAAAATACCGCAGGACTTTCTTGACAGCTTAATATTTGAAGAAGAGGGTATGATTGAATGAAAAAACTCCGAAAAATATGTTTTCTTCGTCTTCATTATGTTTTAATAGCCATCTAATTCAGCCTCCTCAAAATAGAGTAATTTTTGATACTCCAACACAAATAACGAAATCTGAATTTTTCAGTGTTATTAATTAAAAGTAAGCAACTGAATATAATTCATGGAAGTATAAAGAGCTATAAGATAACACTGAAACGTATTAATTGATTGTGGTTTCATTGGAGTAAGAATCAGAACATACCAAATATGTATGTAACATATTTTTTACATTTCATGCAGTTGTTGCGTGTTTCTCGGGTCTTTTATCGAAGTGAAGAATGTATAACGACCTTCTAGATAATTACCAGATGATAAAGGTTCTGGAATATAAAGTTTGTATATTTCTCATATTCTTTGTCTCTGTTTTCTTGGTAAACTAAGAATTAAT
This sequence comes from Toxorhynchites rutilus septentrionalis, assembly GCF_029784135.1. Lineage (NCBI taxonomy): Eukaryota > Metazoa > Arthropoda > Insecta > Diptera > Culicidae > Toxorhynchites > Toxorhynchites rutilus. The sequence continues at coordinate 65,459,124 of NC_073745.1, forward strand.
GCCTTTTTTTAGATGGGGCATAAAAAGCTGATATAAAAGGATTTCTAGGAATTTCCTTTTCTTTTTCTTGTTTTCTTGTCGATATTGTGCATTATAAAAAAAATATCCCCGAAAATGTAACTGTTAAAAATTAGCATAAGCCACCAATTAGTTTATAGTTTACTGTTTACAATTGTTCCACAAGTGAAATTCTTTCACAAGTGTGTATATGTATGACCATTATATTTAGCGAATAACTATACGAAAGTCAAACATTTATATTTTGCTTTAGAACGAATGAATCTAACGACGAATAGTTAATATATGGATCCGTTCAATCCAGTTACGAAAGGGACTGAAATCAAATAAGAATAGTTCGGTAATGATCTTATGCGTTATATGCAATAAATATTCCACGCCACTAACATTAATTTATACATTTCATTCAACAATATTCTAGGATATGAAAAATGGCATTTGTCCAAAAAAGTTACTCCTATACTCGCGTCGGTGTGTCAGACCGAAAATGTTAAAAAAGTGGCACACGTCCCCTTTGTACCAACACATGCGATACGCTAAACGATGACGAACGACGAATAACGAAGCTAGAGAGAATCGCAAAGTCGTAGTGTTGATATTTTCTGAGAAATGAACGAATAATTGATTTCTCGGTCTGACAGACCAATGTGCGAGTATAGGAGTGTTAACATTAAAAAACTAATACATACAATAAACCTTTGTTTTACGTTAGAACCGATTTTTTTCATGATTAAAGGGTGTGTCACATCAAATTGCATCACGGAAAAAACGCTGTAGAAATTCGCCCAGTAGACCGATCCTTTTGAAAATTTTAGACAGTAAAATAAAAACTATTATACAACTTTTGGCATTTTCTTTTTATTCATACTTCGAGCCCAAGCCCGTATGCTCGCACCTTCCTCTTTACCCCGTCCATAAGGTTCTGTACAACGTCAGGTTGTAGTTTTTTTGAACAGAAATCCATTTTCTCTTGAAGTCCGCCTCCGATTTGACAACTTTTGGGTTCTTCCGGAGGGCCTGCTTCATAATCGCCCAATATTTCTCTATTGGGCGAAGCTCCGGCGCGTTGGGCGGGTTCATTTCCTTTGGCACGAAGGTGACCCCGTTGGCTTCGTACCACTCCAACACGTCCTTTGAATAGTGGCACGAAGCGAGATCCGACCAGAAGATGGTCGGGCCCTCGTGCTGCTTCAATAGTGGTAGTAAGTGCTTCTGTAGGCACTCCTTAAGGTAAACCTGCCCGTTTACCGTGCCGGTCATCACGAAGGGGGCGCTCCACTTTCCGCAAGAGCAGATCGCTTGCCACACCATGTACTTTTTGGCAAACTTGGATAGTTTCTGCTTGCGAATCTCCTCCGGAACGCTGAATTTGTCCTCTGCGGAGAAGAACAACAGGCCCGGCAGCTGACGAAAGTCCGCTTTGATGTAGGTTTCGTCGTCCATTACCAGGCAATGCGGCTTCGTCAGCATTTCGGTGTACAGCTTCCGGGCTCGCATCTTCCCCACCATGTTTTGCCTTTCGTCTCGGTTAGGAGCCTTCTGAACCTTATATGTACGCAGGCCCTCCCGCTGCTTGGTCCGCTGGACGAATAAACTTGACAAATTCAGCTTATTGGCGACATCCCGGACCGAACTTCTCGGATCACGTCTAAACTGCTTAACTACGCGCTTGTGATCTTTTTCACTGACGGAGCATCCATTTTTGCCGTTCTTCACCTTCCGGTCGATGGTTAGGTTCCCGAAGTATCGTTTTAGTACTCTGCTGACCGTGGATTGGACGATTCCCAGCATCTTACCGATGTCCCGATGTGATAACTCCGGATTCTCGAAATGAGTGCGCAGGATTAATTCACGACGCTCTTTTTCGTTCGACGACAGTTTTCCAAATTTGCGAAAAATTGACAGTGAAGCATGGTCAACGTGATATATACACTCTTATCTGATTATAAGCGAAAGCTGAAGATATAATTCCTAAAAATTAAATTTCTACAGCGTTTTTCCCGTGATGCAATTTGATGTGACACACCCTTTATTAGCCATTTCCAGAACAAATTTTATAATGCGCAAACAGTGAATGATTATTGGAAAAATCACCATCAGCGCCATGTTCGTATTTTTTAATCTACTTGAAAAAAAGGTTTTTCCAATTTGCTTATTTTATTGCATCAACAATTCGCTTTTATTCATCCATAGATCTCTAATTTTTTTGGGCACTCAGATATCGTCACTGATCAACTCATCCCTATGACCAGCTAGCCCCGCCCTACCCTACTAATAAAAGTGACACAAGTAATAATACACTGCGTTTCATAACTATAGAACCACTCATTTTTTCCAGAGTTTCGAGAAATATGTAAGAATCCGATTAAAGTGAAATATATAGTGTAGAATATCTTCATTTATAAGACAGACCATTCAAACTTTATTGTTGAGTTCAGGCGCGAAACATCAAAAAAACTAACATTCCCGTGTCTCATAACTATAGAACCAGATGGAAAAACTTTCACTTTTTCACAAAGTTAACGTCAATTCCACATGAATTACAATAAGTTGCTAACTCGTAGGTCATTTTGAGTTCTCAATCGGTTCAAATAACCCATTCGGGGTGGTTACGACCAAGCTGCGCCATGTTGTGTAGTGTGTACCTCGTTCTACGCAGAGGATACTGCTCGTTTAAGCTCATCAAATCACCCATGCTGCTTGTAAACTGCATCTACTATTCGTACGATTACTCCTCATAAGTTCTTGACAGGGTTTTGATTTAGTAAACAAGCTGACCGTTCCAGAATCTGAAGTACCTATTCATCAAACCATGTCATGACCTTCCGGATTTTATGAATTGATGCTAAATAATAAAATAAAAGTTAAATTATTATGAATATTTTTCAAACAACTTTGACCGTGAGAACAGATGCGTAACTTAATGTTACAAAGGGGGGTAAGGGGGAGGGGGGGCTCTTAAGTGGTCCAAAATACCTATTTTTAGCGTTACGTAATTTGTGTACCACGTCAAATGGTTCGTGACGAGGGCACTTGGATCGCTGCATCTCGTGTATTGTTCTCACGAGAACAAGAATGAATCAAGTATCAACCATCTTCTGTTGCTTCTACAATAATAATTTTACTTCTACTTGTTTAGAAATAAATCCAAATAAGTCTAAACATTTTCATGCAAATGAGCATTTGTTACATGTCATGTATGAAAGAGGGAGTATAAAACAGTAGAATTATTGCGTTACGTATCACAATATTTGTACGATCAACAAATTTAACATGTCTCATGTCTGTGTATTCATAAATTACGTAGAACATGCTGAGGAACGAAAATATGAATGATTCTCAGATCTGTTCAAATAAATTAAATCTTTTCTGCATTTTCTGCCCATTTTTGGTACTCCATATTTATCCATAAAACGGTTATGTCGCGTATTTTTCCATATCATCGAACTTCTTCATTGAAATATGTATTCTGCATGAAAGTCACATAAACATTGAGCGACCAAGCTTCCATTGGTAGTGGAGGATCCTTGTTTTCAACTTCTAAGCTACGTCATATTTGAGCATAAACTGAACTCTTGTAGCGTTGCCCGACGGTCTTGGCTTTCTTTCATACAACTAAAACCTGACCAATCCTGTTAGCGTGCAACTCTCGACTCTTTTATTTTTCCGAAATTTATTCTACAAGCCAATCCTTCTACCTTCAAATTTCTGGGAAGGCGCTTGGAGTTACCCTACCATATCTGCCGATAAATAATTATGCGCCGAGTAATCAAAAAATGTCCCGTGTGTGTTGAACTGCCACGAACCGAATGGAAACTTGAGATTTGTTTCACTCGCACAAAAATAACAAAACTGATGTCAGTAAAAAATGCGTAGACTCGGTAACAACATGAGCTGAACAAAAATGTAACTAGAGAAGTGTTCGATTTTCGACAAGGGTGATGCACTTTTGGAACTTGACGACAAAGCGCAAGTGTACTTTAACACTTTCGACGCCCCGTCACCCAGATATGGGTGACACTTTCCTCGCTCGAATTGAGTAGGATTTTTAGAAGGTATTTGATAGAATAGGCATCTAAATGTAACTATAGGATATGAAGAAAAATAATAAAATCATAACCATAATATTATACTGTTTATATTAGGCTGTCAAAAAAGTCCTGAGGTATTTTTTTTGAATTTTCATTTGTTCATAAAATTAGTTACAATTTGTTCGATGACTTATTCCCAACGAGATGCCAACTTCATAATACCCCTGTTATAGAAGCTCGCTTCCTTATTGGCAAAAAACTCGGATAGCCAATTTTCACAGGCCTCTTTTGTGGCTAACTTCTGACTACCTAGCTCGTTCGCCATGGACAAAAACAGATGGTAGTCACTTGGTGCAAGGTCCGGACTATACGGCGGATGCAAAAGAACCTCCCATCCGAGCTCCCGGAGCTTCTGGCGCGTCACCAAAGAAGTGTGTGGCCTGGCGTTGTCCTGATGGAAGACAATGCGGCCTCTGTTTATCAAAAATGGCCTCTTCTTCATGAGTGCTACCTTCAAGCGGTCCAGTTGTTGGCAGTACAGGTCCGAATTGAGCGTTTGGCCATGGGGAAGCAGCTCATAATAGATTATTCCTTGACAATCCCACCAAACACACAGCAGAACCTTCCTGGCCGTTAATGAGGGCTTGGCCACCGTCTGAGCCGCTTCAGCGGGCTTCGACCACGACTGTTTGCGCTTCACGTTGTCGTAAGTGACCCACTTTTCATCGCCAGTCACCATTCGCTTCAGAAACGGGTCGATTTTGTTGCGATTCAGCAGCGATTCACATGCGTCGATACGGCCAAAGATGTTTTTTTGCGTCAACGTGTGTGGCACCCATACATCGAGCTTCTTTGTGAATCCAAGCTTCTTCAAATGGTTAATAACGGTTTGATGACTTATCCCCAGCTCTTGGCCGATGCTACGGCTGCTACTATGCCGGTCTTTCTCGGCTAATTCAGCGATTTTGTCGCAACTTTCGACGACAGGCCTTCCGGAGCGTGGCGCATCTTCGACGACCTCTACACCAGAACGAAAACGTTGAAACCATCGTTGTGCGGTGGAAATGGAAACTGTATCGGGTCCATAAACTGCACAAATTTTATTGGCAGCTTGAGATGCATTTTTGCCTTTGTCATAGTAGTACTGTAAAATATGTCGGATTTTCTCTTTATTTTGCTCCATATTTGCGACACTATAACTCACGAACGACTTAACCAAACAAAACACTGTCAAGGACTGTATTATAGCGCGCAAAAATACCTTTCCAACAAGCTATAGTATGACTCGATACAATTAATACAACTAGGACTACGCGCTTACAACGACACCTCGCGGAAATACCGCAGGACTTTTTTGACAGTCTAATATTAATAGTTGGGGATTTCAATTTTGGAAGTATCAACTGGATTCAGAGTACAGCATCATTTTTGTATCCAGATACATCACACTCGACAATGAACTTGTGTATGAGCCGACTTCTAGATGATTATAGTACTGCCGGTATTGTCCAACTGTGCGATGTTATGAATGAAAATAATCGTATATTGGATCTTTGCTTCGTCACCCAGGTGGTCTCTAGTCACAATTCTGTTATCCGTGCTCCGACACCTCTTGTTCAATTCACACGACACCACCCAGCTCTTCATGTTCTTCTTCGTGAATGTAAACCATTTGTGTTTGAAGATACTACCGAAACCATAACCTATTGCTTTGGGAAGACAGATTTCGCGGGAATGAACCAATTTTGTTCTCACATCAAATGGAATGAAATCCTACATAAATTCGATGCAAATACCGCTGCGACGACTATTTTTTTTTTTTTAATTCGTTTATTTTTACAGGCTCAGTTACTTAAGTTTAAAGGAGCCGAATTCTTAAATATAATTTTAAAACTATGTATATAAACAATTTTCTTACATCTATGATTAGTAAGGTGGAAAACTGATTACTCGCGGTGTACTCGAGTTTAGGAGGGTGACATATTTTTAGGAGAAGGATGGGATATAAGGAAATTGTAACAATGTTGATGAACACTCATTTCATAAATCTATTCGTATATCTATAGTGTATTTACATTTCAACTTATTCTACTATTTATAGCAAGGGGACGAATTACCCGCAAAGGAAGGAAAGGAGGGTATAAGGATGTAGGGGCAATCACACACGAAGATCTATAGCTTTAAGGAAAACATATATATGGGACATGTAATCAAGGTCTAACCGAGCCAACACATCTCTCACCGGCACATTGGGCTGTCTTCCTCGGGCCCGAAGGGAGTTTTTTAAATTCGATCCGGCGACCAGATACACCTCGCACGACCAAACAATGTGCTCGATGTCGTGATAACCTTGGCCACAAACGCAGAGATTGCTGCTGGCAAGATTGAAACGGAAGAGTAGTGCATCTAACGAACAGTGATTGGACATGAGTCGGGAGAAGGTGCGAATAAAGTCCCGACTCAAGTCCAGACTTTTGAACCACGGTTTGAGGCTAACCTTAGGGATAATCGAGTGAAACCACCGGCCCAATTCACCTTCATTCCACTTGCGTTGCCAGTTAGCGATGGTATTTTTGCGGACTAAAGAATAAAATTCATTGAAGGCGATTTGACGCTGATAAATATCGCTTTCAATTGCACCTACCTTTGCCAATGAGTCAGCCCTCTCATTACCCGGAATTGAGCAATGTGAAGGGACCCAGATAAAGGTAATGACATAACAGCGTCTGGATAAAGCACTCAAAATTTCTCGTATTCTCTCAAGGAAGTACGGCGAGTGCTTTTCCGGCCTCACTGAACGGATAGCTTCGACAGAACTAAGACTATCCGTTACAATGTAATAGTGTTCAACAGGTCGTGAGGCGACGCTGTCCAGCGCCCAATGAATTGCTGCCAATTCAGCAATATACACTGAGCAAGGATTCTGAAGATTGTGTGAGGTGCTAAAAAATTCGTTGAACACTCCAAATCCTGTGGACTCGTTTATAGTGGACCCATCAGTAAAGTACATATTATCACAATTGATACCCCCATACTTTTCATCGAAGATCGTTGGAGCGATCCTCGATCGTTGGTAATCTGAATATCCATGGATATCTTGCTTCATGGACAGATCAAAATGCACAAAGGAATTGATGTAGTCAGGGAAACAAACACGGTTGGGAATATACGAAGAAGGATCAACCTGCATGGAGATGAATTCATGATATGAACTCATGAATCCGGAGTGAAAATTTAGCTCGATCAGCTGCTCAAAATTTCCGATCACCAATGGGTTCATGACCTTACAGCGGATGAAGAACCGAAGAGATAATAAATTGAAGCGATCTTTTAGTGGGAGTAGGCCTGCCAAAACCTCGAGACTCATGGTATGCGTTGAGGGCATACATCCCAACGCGATACGGAGACAAAGATACTGAATTCGCTCGAGTTTAATGAGGTGTGTTTTGGCAGCTGATTGAAAACAGAAACTGCCATACTCCATCACTGAGAGAATAGTTGTTCGATACAACATTATAAGATCTTCTGGGTGGGCTCCCCACCAGGTGCCGGTAATTGTACGGAGAAAGTTTATTCTTTGTTGGCATTTTTTACTCAGATACCTAATATGGGCCCCCCAAGTACATTTGGAGTCGAACCAGACCCCAAGATACTTGAATGACATAGCATGAGTGATCGGTTTACCCAAAAGTTGAAGCTTTGGTTTTGCTGGTCTATGCTTCCTAGAAAAAACCACCATCTCTGTTTTCTCCGTGGAGAATTCGATCCCTAGCCCAATGGCCCAGGTTGAAAAATTGTTCAAAGTATCTTGTAAGGGTCCTTGCAGGTCGGATTCGTTTGGTCCTACGACAGACACCACTCCATCATCTGCAAGTTGTCTTAGGCTGCAATTTTGTGTAAGGCAATTGTCGATGTCGCTTACATAGAAGTTGTACAAAAGGGGGCTTAAACATGAGCCCTGGGGGAGGCCCATGTAAGAGACCCGACTTACTGCCGAATCTCCGTGAGAAAAGTTCAAATGTTTCTCACAAAGCAAGTTATATAACATATTATTCAATAGGGGCGGCAGACCCCGATAGTGTAATTTATCCGACAAAACCTCTATTGAAACAGAATCGAAGGCCCCCTTTATGTCCAAGAATACTGAAGCCATTTGTTTTTTTTCGGCGTAAGCCATTTGAATTTCTGAAGAAAGCAACGCAAGACAATCATTCGTCCCCTTGCCCCTGCGGAACCCATATTGTGTATCTGAGAGTAGGCCATTCGTTTCAACCCATCGATCAAGGCGAAACAAGATCATTTTCTCCAACAATTTCCGTATACAAGACAGCATTGCTATTGGGCGGTACGAATTGAAGTCGGACGCGGGTTTTCCGGGTTTTTGAATAGCTATAACTCGTACTTGTCTCCAATCATCTGGAACAATATTATTCTCCAGAAACCGATTGAATAAATTCAACAAGCGATGTTTCGCCACATCAGGGAGGTTTTTCAGCAAGTTGAACTTAATTCTATCCGATCCCGGAGCAGAATTGTTACATGAGAGCAGAGCAAGAGAGAATTCTACCATCGAAAACTCGGAATCAAGATCGCACCTACCTTGTGGTATATCTCGAACAATTTTTTGCACAGGAGCGGAATCAGGACAAACTTTCCGTGCAAAATTAAAAATCCATCGATGTGAATATTCTTCGCTTTCATTCGTTGAAGAGCGATTTCTCATGTTTCGAGCCACTTTCCATAATTTTTTCATTGACGTTTCTCGTGACAAACCTCCCACGAAAGTTCGCCAATAAGCACGTTTTTTCCCTTTGATTAAGTTTTTAAATTGATCTTCAAGGGCTAAATACGTTTGAAAATTTTCAGGGGTTCCACGTTTCCGAAAAGCATTAAATGCATTCGATTTTTCTATATAAAGCTTGGAACATTGGCTATCCCACCATAGATTGGGAGGCCTTCGGGAAATGGTGGAACCTGGGATGGGTTTCGTTTGAGCGCGAACCGCGCTGTCATAGATCAAACGAGAAAGGAAGTTATACTCCTCCAATAGAGGTAAACCATCTCTGGAATTGATGGCTAGAGCAATCGCGTCCGCATATTTTTTCCAGTCAATGTGTCTTGTGAGGTCATATGCCATGTTTATAGATTCAGAAGAATTCGACCCAATGGTGATGGAAATTTTGATTGTCAAGTGGTCACTACCGTTGGGGTTCTGGATTACATTCCACTTGCAATCTAACGATAGTGAATTCGAGCAAAGCGAGAGGTCAAGAGCACTTGGGTTAGCAGGAGGTTTAGGTACACGTGTTGTTTCCCCAGTGTTCAAAACGGTCATATTGAAGCTGTTACAAAGGTCATATATCAACAATGAACGATTGTCGTCGTACTGTTCCCCCCAGGCAGTTCCGTGAGAGTTGAAGTCTCCCAAGATCAATCGTGGCTCAGGAAGGAGAGAGCACATGTCATCAAGTTGTTTGCGGCTAACCGCAGCTCTCGGAGGCCAATACAAGCTGACAATACAGAGGTCTTTGCCTTTGATGTTTGCATGACAAGCAACAGCTTCGATCCCTCCAATAGGTGGAAGGTCAATTCTAAAAAATGAGTGGCACTTATTGATCCCCAAAAGCACCCCTCCGTATCTATCATCACGGTCCAAGCGTATAATATTAAAATCGTGGAAAGAGATATCATCTCGCGAAGAAAGCCAAGTTTCGGACAGAGCAAAAACATCACAATTGTAGTTATGAATTAAAATTTTGAATGTATCCAATTTAGGGATAAGACTACGACAATTCCACTGTAAAACAGTGATATCTCCGACCTCTCTATTTGAATTAGACATCAAGAGAGATAATCATTGCAAGGAGGGGCCATGTTTGCATCAATTGTTGCAAAATTGTCTTTAATACTGGAAGCATTGAGATGACAAGGGTTCTGATGGAGTCGGAAACATTAAAACACTTGAAGATTTGGTCCAAAAGGTCAGACAACTTTATAAATCCCGATTGGGAAGTTGAACTGGACGGAATAACAGGGACAGTTGGGGTTTTTGATGTCCCCTCGAGTGCTGGGCCATTCGAAGGTGAATTATTCCCACGGAAACAAGGAGGAACCTGATTTTGCTTGTCCGCTGCACTCGATTTTTTAGGCATGCTAACAGGGGGTATCACCGGAGGGGCTTGTCCTTGAACTTTGGGAGTGGTCACATTTTTGCGCCGGGGATTCCCTTGGAAAATGAACGGTGTGCCCCCGTTAGCTGTGTCCGCTTCTATTTCGTCAACGGGCAACGTGGCGAAGACATTTTGTGTGTTGATTGGTTGTTGTTGTTGGGCCAGTGGAGAAGCGCCCTTTAAAATATCCGCAAAAGTGCGTTTCGAGCGTTCCTTCAAAGAGCGCTTCTGTTTCTCCCAGCGACTCTTGTAATTTTCACAAACTGAGAGCTCGTGTGGGGATCCCCCGCAATATGGACATTTATGCTCAGTCGCACTGCAGGATTTCCCCTCATGTTGCTCTCCGCAAGTGGCACAGCGCTCCTTGTTGGCACAATAATCCGAAGTGTGACCAACTGACTTGCATTTGTTGCAAGTCATGGGCTTTGGCACGAAGAGTCGCACAGGTAGTCTCAATTTGTCCACCATAACGTAGTCAGGGAGGGCGGCACCAGCAAAGGTGACTCGAAACGAGTCGGACGGCGTAAATTTAGTTTGGTCCCCATCATGGGAAAGTTTCCCGAGTTGGCGACAGTCCAAGATTTTCACTTCCATTGAGGGGAGCTTCTTGAACTTGCCTTTTCCTTCTGCTTTTATTTGTTCGCTCGTCAGACCCGTTTCAGTTATCACCCCCTCAATTTCTACGTTATGGGAGGGTATAAATGTTCGATATTCGAGAGTGAAATGTTGATCAGCAACAATCTCGTTTGCGTGTTTCCGTTCATTCACGACAACTCGCAATTTGTTCGGTCTAACCCTGCGAATTTCAGATACAGAAGTGTATCTGGCCAGATCTTTCATGATCTGAATCACGTTAAGGTTTTTTCCTTTCGGTTTTGGCCGGAGGAAAACAACCCAAGGGCCAGTTCCAGGTGCATGTTCTGGATAAACTCTGACACGTGGAGCGGAGACAACAGAGGGGGAAGACGAGGACGAGGACGAGGACGAGGATGAGGATGAGGACGAGGACGAGGATTGGGTTGGATCGGAAGCATCAGAAGGGGGAAGCGAAATCGATGATGGGAGAGGGGGAGTGGAAGTAACAGTGGGTTGAGAAGGGAGGCTTGCAATTTTCTTAGAGGGGGGCTTGGTAGGATGAGCGGATTCGTCCCCAGAAGAATTATCTTCCTTATGAGGGACTCGTTTATGTTTTTTTCCCAGATCTTGTATGAGATTCATTATCGGAGATCTCCATCTCTGGAGATCCTCCACTATTCTCCATTTTACAAAAATTTCTGTCTTATTTCTAAATTATTATTGATTTTAACAATAATCTTAAAAAAAAAATAGAAAAAAAAATTATGATAATAATATCAAACAATGAACAAATGAATTGCATAATAATATTAATAATAAATATGTGTACCTTAATATATAAGTTGTTCCAATAATGCGCTCTACTGCCCTAATCAGGGAGAGACAGAGGCTACGCGCTACGGAGACAACACAATAGCGCAAGAATAGCTTACGCAGCCACGTGATGATGAATCCCGTTTGCGACAGTCACGCGATGGCGATCCCGTTATGCCGAATCAGTTCAACAGCCGCAATCCGGCTCGCTGCAAGAGCGCTGCTTCCTTTGTTCCTTCGTTCCACTTCACAAAAGGTCAGGTCGAAAGCGGACAGCAATGACCTTCACTCGTACACGATTCACTCGTACCAATAGCACAATAGCAAAAGTGGCAACGCACAATACCGACACTGAACTTTACTCGTCAAGAGTTGGATAGCGAATGCTGCGACGACTATGTCGAATATCATCTTATATGCTATCGATCAGTTTACCCCCAAACGAATTCACAGTGTTCCTGAGTACCCTCCATGGTCTAACCGCTATCTTAGGAAGTTAAAAACGGCCAAAAGGTCAGCGCTAAAAAAGTTTTCAAAAAACCGTACTGATCAGTTGAAATTTCACTACATCTCATTGAACTGTCGTTACAAACGGCTGAATAAGTCACTGTTCAGCTCTTATCGATATCGTATACAGCGCAGTCTCAAGAATAATCCTAAAAGATTCTGGCGTTATGTTAGTGATCAGAGACGCGAGGCTGGATTGCCTTCTACAATGTCGCTCGATAACAAGGAAGCCACTTCAATGCAGGAAATTTGTGAATTATTTCGCATTCAGTTCAGCAGCATTTTTACCAATGAAATACTTAGTGATCAACAAGTATCTGACGGCGCCAGTGGTTGTATGGTTAGCGTAACAGCCTCACAATCCGATCGGCCTGGGTTCAATCCCAGCTGGCGTCGTTGGGATTTTCTGAGGCGAAAAATCTCTGGTTACGTCTTCCTTCGGAGCGGAAGTAAAAGAAGTTGGCCCGGCTCATGAGTTGTTGAGTCTGATAGGTAGGAACAGGTGGAGTCGCCTCCCTGATGTCGGTGATTGGCACTAAAGTGGCGGAAATAGGCCGACGAAAAATAAGCGAAGATAAAAAAAAAAAAAAACAAGTATCTGCTGCAGCACACAATATCCCCTGTATGCCTGCAGTTGGACCTCATCCTACTATTGATCCCGCTACTGTACAAATTGCGTGTTCGAAATTGAAATGCTCTACTAATCCTGGGCCGGACGGAATTCCTTCTTTAAAAATCAAGAAGTGTTCGTCTGCCTTATGCTCACCATTATCGTTAATTTTTAACACGTCTCTACGCTGCGGCCTTTTCTCTGGCATATGGAAAGAATCATACATTTTTCCGGTTCATAAAAAGGGTTCCAAACGTGAAGTATCAAACTATCGGGGGATTGCATGTCTGTGTGCTATCTCCAAACTGTTTGAACTCATTGTTCTTGAATTTCTAACGCATAGCTGTTCCAGCCTTATTTCGGAATATCAGCATGGTTTCATGCCCAAACGATCTACATGTACGAATCTCGTCACTTTTACCTCGTTCATCACCCGCTCACTACAGGATCGCTTCCAAGTTGATGCAATATATACCGATCTATCAGCTGCTTTCGATAAAATCGATCATCGTATTGCAGTGGCTAAATTACAAAGACTAGGTTTTCATGGGTGCGTCTTGGATTGGCTGAAATCTTATCTAGTTGGACGCAAAATGTCTGTCAAAATAGGCAATCATATATCCAATCCATTCGACGTAACGTCCGGTGTACCCCAAGGCAGCCACCTCGGTCCGTATATTTTTCTTTTGTATTTAAATGATGTACATCTCTCCATCCGTTGTTCGAAATTGTCGTATGCAGATGCTCTGATGCTCTGTACCTACAATCTCAGTTGAACATTTTCGCTGACTGGTGCGTCACTAATCGCATGGTTTTGAATGCTTCTAAGTGCTCGGTAATCACTTTTGCCCGCAAACGGTCCGTTGTTCATTTTAATTATTCAATTTTCGAAACTACATTACGGAAAGATAATACTGTCAAAGACTTGGGAGTCATGCTTGATTCTAAGCTTACTTTTAAAGATCACATCGCATACATCTCAGCAAAAGCGTCAAAAAGCTTAGGATTTCTCTTCCGAGTTACTAAGCATTTCAATGATATACACTCAGGGTTGCCAATAATATTTTTCAAAAAACTGGAAGATTGCTCTTTAAAAAACTGGAAGAAAAGTGGATCATGTAAAACGGTTTTTTTTAAAAAAGATCGGCTTTAAAATTATTTTTTTTTGCTCATTCCAATGATTTAGAAATAGAATTTCCTTCGAAGCGTCGTGTAGTATTTATATGTAGTTCATTAAACGGCGAAATGAACAATTAATTAATCATATCATTGGAGTAGATAAAAATGCCGTTTCCTACTACTCGAACATTACTGTGAGACAATATTTGAGCATCTTTTCTGCTAGAACATCTAGTAAATACGTTTTTTTTGGTAAAACTTCAAAAATATCGTTGTTCTTGCTTCGTGTCCATCATGTCATCCTTCATGTCATGTCATGCCCAGATTAATTGAGGTGCATGGAGTCACGGAATTCTTTACTTCTAACGCAAATTTTGATTTCTGTAGTGTTCCTTTTGACCATATTCGTTGCTATCTCACCAATAATGTAGAGCAAGAAAAATCGATCTTCGGTTTGTCGCTTTTGCGTGGTTGGTTTCAGCTCCCACTCGTTAACATTTGAAAGCGGTTCTATGCATCAAATAGGAGAGTTTAGATCATGTGTAATGTTAATGCTATTTAGAACTGAAAATTCTTTGGGAGACCATGAGAAACTAATATCCCATTGATGTAAACGGAAGCAAGATTACTTGGGTTTTATGTTGATATCAAAGTCAATGGAACACATTGACTCTATGCTCTTTTGAAATTTAGAATGATTTGGAATACCAATAAAATTTAATGATTACATAAACTCAAAGGCAGCATAGCACACGGGCTCTATGAACCTATTTAGGTGAGATATTTTACTATGAACATTGTCAATCGTGATTGAAATTATAGTTCAAGTCTGAACTTCAGAATATTTTGGAGAACCTAGAACATCTGATATTTATATAAATTCAAAGACAGTGTAGCACGCACTGTGCGCTAACCGTATTGAATTCCGGAAGTGTAAGCGAGGGGAAAAAAACACTGAGTTGAAAAAAAGGTCAATCCAAGGCAAATACACATTGGATCGATCGAACAATGAATGTCAAAAAAACAAATTATTCAAGGGATAGGAAGGTTGAGTGAGGGATATTATGTATACATTGTGAATTTATTTTACATAAAATGGGTAAAACTGAAGCACACATATAAAAAACTGGATAAAACTGGATGATATTTCTGGAAGAGTTAAGAATTTAACTGTTTGACTGGATCGAGAGAAAAAAACTGGAAGAATCCAGTTTAAACTGGAACATTGGCAACGCTGTATACACTGTTTAAAGGCATTGTACTGTTCTCTTGTATTGAAATACAACGGATTGAAAACATTCAAAAAAAATTTGTGCGATTTGCTCTTCGTGGTCTGCCTTGGAGGGACCCTCTGAACCTACCTAGATACGAAGATCGTTGTAATCTTATAGGGCTTGAACGGTTATCCTTGCGTCGTGATGTAGCTAAAGCGATATTTATTTCCGATCTACTGCTCTCGAATATCGATTGCTGCGAGCTACTCAGTAGTCTTAATATAGACATTCGTCGTCGTAATTTTCGCTCCCATAACTTTCTACGTCTCTCTGTTGCCCGGACTAATTATGGTAGGAATAAGTCTGTCAATAGTATGTGTAGGATTTTTAATCAGTGTTACAGTGTTTTTGATTTTCATTTATCTCGCTCAGTCCTCAGAAAATTGTACTCTCGTTTATGTTAAGTTATTATCATTTTGTTACTTTGAAGTGCATTGTAGTTGGTCATATTGTTATTTGTTTTGTGAACTAGTGTTTAGTGTTAAGATAGAATAAGCTGTTTTTTGTTAGGATTAAGATTGTGTCATTTGGACTATTTTATTCTGTTGACGCAAAAATAAGCAGGTTTTATGCCCATTTTAGAAAAAAGCTTATAGCAAACTAAAATGGGCTTTTCCCTGCTCCAAAAATAAACAAAATAAATAAAATGTCCACGTGGACAACAGGGGAGGGATATAGTCAATGTCCACGCTTGTCCACGGAGGGGGAGGGGGAGTCTAAAAGCGTACTTTTTCTGTCCACGTGGTATGTGGACAGCCCCTAAGTTCTTTTGCCCTGACATCATATTGCAGGTGAAAGAGAGGATACGATTATTAACAAATAATGAAAAATTCCATTCTCTGCAGGTAGGGAAAAATCTTGAACGTAAATTGTCTCTGATAATTATTTTCTGTTCTGGATAAGATGGTTTTGCTGAAATGCAAGGAGATTTATAGAAAAAAAAGTTAAGTTAGGGTCAGGACTATGTCTTCTAAGTATTTAAACAACATCGAATAAAAAATTTCATTCTATTTTCAACAACTTACATTTGCTTTCGGGTCTGCTTTTGACGAAATATGGGTTACTGTTCGATATTGTTACCACCAGTCTTCCATGTTTCACAAAAAACACTGCGTCCGGAATAAACATGTCCACGCTGCTGTTCACAGTTTTGTGTTTGAGTACAAACATGATTTTTTCGTACCTATGTTAGAAAATGTGACATGTTTGTATTCGTGGTATGTTTGGACATACGATGTTTAATCCCAATGTTTCACATGATGTTCGAACATGGTGTACAGTTTCTCTTGCATTTTCACCCCAAGCACCGGCAGTGCGTAGAGTAGAAGAAGCGAATCGGACACCACACCACCACCACTCAACGCGTGGTGTATTGGTATGTTGACATGGAAAAAATGCTTTCCTCTCATGACAATGGGTGCTTCATCAAAAATATTGGGTAAATTAAATAAACCTTTTTTTCTGTTCTGAACAAAATAAACATCGATTGATATGAGAGTTTTTCACATTTGATATCATTATTTAGTGCACGCATCAATTTATATATTGAATTCATGTAACATTCGCTATTATTAGCTATTTGAACAAGTACTAAAATTGAATTATTCAGCAGTGACATGTTAGGCGTGACGCTAACCACTCGACCACGGGAGCAACAATTTTGGCTGGATCTTTGAATACAAATGGCCAATACTGCTTGTTCGCGACGATCGCGACCCGAGCTATAAAACGAGCGGAGAAGAGGAGAAGAAAGGATGATGCAATCGCATGTACACATAGCATATGTAGTGCAGTGTAAGTGTAGCTTTTAGTTTTTTCCTTCATTCAGTTTGTGATAACATCGAGAAATTAATGGTGTGTTTTGGCCGCTGAAATTTCTCTGCTGGTTCTGCTGTGTGCCGCTGAAGGTTGCATCTAAAACTAATTTTTGGGTATTTATTTTTTTGGTCAGCATTTGTACGACGTCGCCCGCTATGCAGTCGGCTCCCCAGACTTTAATTGCCAACATGCACGCAAAAAAAAAATAGAAAGCTTCTTTCTATTCAGAGAATGTTTTCTTTGGACGAAACCAAGGATTATTTAATCAGACTTGCAAAATGTGCATGAACGATCTATAAACTTTTACTTAGTCGCGGCAATACATACACACACTCTTTACAGATGCACGGGCCGAAGGTTGTGCAGTCCACTGATCATTCAACAAGAGCCAAAGGTTGTACCGCTCATGACAACTCTACACGAGCTGATGATTGCGCCGGTTAGTGATCATTCTATTCTGGATTCCTCGAGTTGAAAAAGACGCACAACGCTAGATATGGGGTGCAGACTAGGGGGGCGTTGCTGATTAACGGTCAGCTGCATTCCAATAGGAAGTATCCCATGTCGGGCACACGTACAGAGCACTGAAGACTGCAACATCCCAATTATGAGAACACTTGTAATACTAACCTCGAGCCAACCGCGAGTAATCGGTTACATATTACTAACATAGCTGTAAGCAAACATTGTCAAAATATTGAACTCCCGGCCCCGCTAGGCTGACGCCATATGAGCCTTAATAAAAATATATATTTTGGTGCATGAACTTATAGCCTCTTAGTTCGTGCAATTTTTGAAATGCGAACTAAATTTCAAGTTCGTTTCTGTGAAAAAGTATTCTACGAAGAAATGTTTTGGGATGAATAATTTCTTTCCGTGCATGAAAAGAAACGAAACGAAAGCAATGAATACTGCGACATCGGGTGATATGTTTGTACATGATGTTCTTGAATTATAAACATCGTGTTTGTTTTCACATGTCTATGTTTGTGTATCATTGTTCGTGTTGGGGATAGACACTCAACACTAGCGAGAATCATGTTCGAATTCAAACAAAAACATGGAATTTTCACATCGCGTGGACATGTGTAAGTGTTTTTCGGAAGACTGGTTACCACAGACATGGTTCATGACCGTGTGGTGATCTAAAACTTCTATATCCTTGCATGGCGGATGGAAAATATACACTGCATTTTCTTATAAATTTCTCCAACGACAAGACCGCAAGCCTTGGTGGATGTCCAATATATCAACGAAGAAATACTGATTTTTATAAAAATTAACAACGCGTATGTATGTGTATGTATGTATGTGTAGACCGTTGAAACATTTAAACACACTTACAACCAGGGCTCTGCATAGTCATAGTCAACTGAGGATAGTCAGCTGACTATCTGACTGACTATATCCGTATTCAGTTAGTAATGACTTTTGGCATTTTCACGCAGTTTCTCCGCCAAAACGACTAAACAGTCAGTCGGGAGTTTAGTCGCTTTCTCCCTCTACCGACACGACTGTATCAATTCATTCTTCCCAGTCAAATTGTCCTCAATGCATTTTGAAGTGACTTCCCCCAAAACGAATTCGTTTCTCTTTTTCTCTCTCCCATGTACGTGTGCATGCATTGATGTTTGAGTTCAACGTGGTTTGACATACACTACAGGTGAGCTAGATTCTTTTGTATCGTACACGAAAATTACTCACACGTATAAAACAGCGTGCAATGTGTGTGCGCTATTTTGCTCGCTAATACTAACGCGAGGACCTTTATAGCATACTTGATAAAGTCTAAGTTCGTTGGTTTGAGTTTACGATGGGTAAACAATAAACCGTCCATTGATGGGGTAACTTCTCCTTTGCATTAGAAATCATGTTTTCGTTCCTCTTTATATGGACGTAAAATTAAGATTGCGTACGTGGGTATAAATTTCGTTCCTAGGGGAGTAGAAATGTGAATTGAAGTCAGTTGAATGAAGAGGCAGTTTTGTATTCATTAGTCGAGTCAGTTAAAATAACCACTGACTGGACTAGTTCACCAGTCATCCTCGCTAGTCAACGCTAGTCAATTCATTTTCTAGTCAAGTCTCTTTTTGTTGTGGGCGACTGCCGAAGCAGTTCTAATCGAAGCGAAGCTACTGAGAGTAGAGTCGGTCTTCGTTTTTCATCTTCGAAGATTTCGGGCCCTGCTTACAACACATAAGTTATTTTCTATTTTACAACTAACATATTCACTTGAAATATTTTTTGCTAATATTTCGCCTCATATTTCGCAAATATTTCGCCTCATATATTTTTGCCTCATATTTCGAAAAAAACAATCCAGTCCCAGACCGTCGATTTTTGACAAATTTTTTTTCGAGCTGACAGTAGAACTCGACGTTTCATGCAATTTGAAGACATTTGGCATAACCATTTTTTTTTTCGAAAACCCCGATTTCCTTTATTCCCTTGGATGATTTTTCAGTTTTCAAAAAACTCAAACTTCGACCGCTGTGCAACACTAGTAAATGAAGTCCGATTGAGCTGATATTTTGCATAGAGTAGTTTTTCGTGAGAATCAACATTTTTAATCAAGTTCGCTTTGAAAATTCGAGATGGCCATTTTCATTGGCACTCTAGGGTTATATACCCTATATACCCCAGCCATTCCATGCAAAACCGATGTAGTGGTTCTCAGATTTTCGTCAAAAGTGGTAATTTTGTTCTTTATCGCAAAGCATTAGACCCGTATTTTTTATTTTTTCATTAGGGTGCCCATTTCCATTTTAGGGTGGTCCGAAAAATCAATTTTTATAGTGTTGATTATCATAAGAGAAATAACACTCCTGATCGTTGGATCTCTTTTGCCATTTCAATTGGATCTTTTTTGACAGCCGTTTTGATTCAGTCCGCACTACCTAGGTCTTTACCATCCATCCCTCTACATTCCTGCAAAACACCCGTGTTGTCATTTCAAATTTATGGAGACGCTCGGTTCGTTACTTACTCAAAACATTTTCCCA
This sequence comes from Toxorhynchites rutilus septentrionalis, assembly GCF_029784135.1. NCBI lineage: Eukaryota > Metazoa > Arthropoda > Insecta > Diptera > Culicidae > Toxorhynchites > Toxorhynchites rutilus. Next base: position 65,479,062 of record NC_073745.1, read on the forward strand.
CTGTTCGAACGCGCACATGCATTCATTCCAGCATCAGCTGCATCAAGCTTAATTTCCATCTCTCTCTCTTTTGCTTACCATCAACACTATCACAAACCCTATGACTCATCGTCCCGCACGAACACCCATTCGACAATCAAAGCTTCGCAAAGGAATACGAAAGTTTTTTCGGCTCGCCATTCATCAGCACCATCAGTATGGTGAGCTTTCGAAGGGATGTGAAAGCTTTGCCACCCATGAATCTATGTTGACAGCGCTCTCATTTTAATGCTCGCTCTCCATCTAGGTTTTTCCTTTGCTTTTTTTTTTTAGAGAAACGAGCATGAATCTCAAAAGCTTACGGAGCATAATTCAGAACGTCAGTTCGGGAAGTTCATTCAACGGCACCAGTTCGGGTGTGTGTTAGGCGGAGTTAACCGCATTGTAGTTCTGGGCGACGGACAACGTGGACATTTTGTGGGTCTTTGAGTGTCAAGACGTGTTTGTTAATCTGATTGAATTGGCCTATTATTTTGAATGACCTCACGAGCCGTAAACGGCCTTTCGAGGTGTCCTTAGAGAAACCATAATACACCCGTGTGGTGAGTGGCTCGTGTTGGCGCACGTGGTTGCCACTGTGTGTGTTGGCCAGAGAGGGTCTCTCCAGCGAGAAAACAGAGAGAGAGAGAGAAACGGACACTCGCACGAAGAAAGGGACAGATTTTTCAGCAGGAGCAAAGGTTTCGCCGCGTTGCGGGTTGCAGTTCAAACGAGCCACGAACGAGAACGGGTCGGCTAAAAACGTTCTTACGCCATACAGGAAATCCTTTTTTGTGTGATGCAAAAGAGCAAAGAGAAGGGGGAGGAAGAAAAAAAGTCCAGTGCTGAACTGTTCCAAGTCCTTTAGATAGGGAAAAAAAGGATCTTGATCCCAGCTTTCCGCGGTTGAAAAAAGTTTGTGTGTGTGTTTGAAAACGTGTGTTAGAAGAACAGGACAAAGCGGAAAGAAAATTGATCGAGAAAATTGACTCGGAAATCAAAATCCTTCTAGTATTCTACTATCCGTGCGTGTGTGTGTGTGTAAGCAAATATTCGCCTCTCGAATTTTGCTTCAATTTTGGAAAACCAAGGGGACACAGACTATCCCCAAGTGAGTCGCTTTGCGTGTCCCATCAGCGCTTGCCAGTCAAAGGATATTTTTTTGCTGCTGCACTGCTTCTTCTTGCAGTCGTAATTTCGAGAAATAAAAAAAAAATAAATCTAATTCGCTACAGGAAGAATATTTGGATCGCCTCAGCCTGCCTGCTTTTTACTCTAGGATCTGTTTGAGTTGGTTTTTCATTGGTTGCCCGCTTTGTGAAGAGAGAGAGCCTTTGCTTTTATATAATTTTATCGAAGAAAACGGGTGCCAGGCGAGCCGAGAAACGGGGCATCAGGATACTCCGGGCAGATGGCGAAAAAATGCTTTTGTTTCAGCTGCTTGGCGGAAGGAAAATTATTGCGTGAAAATTGTGAAGAGAAAGAGCTGCCAGAAAAAAAAAACGGTCAAATCGAATAGCTGAGGGATACATGCCAGTGAATCGTTTATGTTTCTTGGGTTTCGCTTTTTCAGATGATTGCCAGCCTTGAAAAGCCCTCTTGTGTTGTTTTTTCCATTCCCCAGTTCTAGATATCCGATGCTTATTTAAAATAAAAATAGAATATTTCGCAATGTGTATAGAAATTTAATAATAAAAAAAGAGTGTGCAGCGAAAAGCTAAAGTTTATTGGAAAATCGATTTCGGAAAACACACACCAGTGTTCACTACAAGAAGTGCGTCACTTTCGTGGAATCAGGAAAGAAGAGAAGGAAGCGAGCGGAAGGAGATTCCCAGCTTTTTAGTGTGCTTAGCAATTTTCCGAATATAGAAAGTGTGAAAACCAGTAATTCTGGATACAGTGTGTGTGCATCTCTAAAGAAAAAGAAAAACCTTGTACCGTGAAACCGTGAAGTGACCAGTCCGGGTCCAGTTTTTTCTTCATTGTCATCGGAGTACGGATCAAAGCCCAAATCAATGGTAATGTGTCATCAAAGTTAGCTATTTTTCACCACTAGCCTTTACGTAAAAATCGGTAGCTTTCGAGCTTTCTGCTGTCCAAAAGCTTCGATAGCATTGATACGCTTGGAAAGCTTCGCTTGAATGTATTAACCGTGGGACCCACAATGAGCACCAAGGACCCCCTCATTTAGTGCAAAATACGCATTTCTTCTGTCGCAACTATTCTTTCCACAAAGAACATCCATTTGTTGTCTGGAAAATTATTGATTTTTCCAGATGTGAAAATTATCCTGCGAACCAACGAGCATTAGAGAACAAAAGCTTTATTTTCTCACTGTAGCCGTCACATTTCGCTCATTCTCACACGACAAAGTGCCTTTGTCTCTCACGGCAAATGATCTCTGTGCTTTACTCTTTTATCCTTCTCTCGTCTTTCTCTTGCTCTTTATTGCCATTCTGTATTGCTAGGACTTTTTTTACATAAGCTTTTGTCATCGTCTTCTAGCTTAAATTTCCTTTTTTGACACAGTAATACTGCTTTGACCAGATAATTCGTAAACTGAAAGAACATTCTCGTCTAGATGAGTACCAAAAAAAAAGGAAAGAAAAGGAAAACATACGATGTGCAGATAATACCGCTCCAAATACTGCAGAGTCGGGGGGGTCAAAATTATGAACGGGGCATGTATTTGTGTGTGTGTGTGTGTGTGCTTTGCTGTGCGTGTGCGATGAAGAAAAGGCAGACACATAAGGCTATCGATTTTCTTTGGCGCCACGAATGCTGACACTACTTGATCTCCGCATTGAGACCCCAGACCCCTCCCTTGTTCCGCACCAACCGTCCGTGCTTCGTTGTGTCCTTCGCTCACGTTGTGTGTGGCGCAGGGTATATCCCTCTCGTGATGGCACACCGCTGGAGGGATTTTTAGAAAGCGAATAGCCACCATTGCGGTAAGGTTCCGTCGCTGCGGAACCATTCTGTCTCGGGTGAAAGTTTGATTTCGTTACTTTGTGGTTTTGATTATTTTTTTCGAGTATCCTTCAAATTAATCTGTTTCTCGGATGGTGTCCACCATGAAGCATCCCAATTGAGTATTCAACATCAACGAGTTATGCTATTAATAATATTGGTGAACGTTCAATAAAACCATCATTTTTACGCAAAGTGATTTTGTGGATTCATTGCAAGAATTCTAATAAACAGTTATTGAGTTGATCCACTTATGAGGCACATAATTCTAGAAAATAAAAATACCCATGTTGCACAGAAATTTTATATCATTAAAAATTGAAAAAAATGGTGTGTTGTCACATGATGATCAACCTTGCCAAAGCAATCGAACATGTTTCTGATCAAATGTCCCACCATGCGTTATTACGCATCAAAAAGGTGGGACATTTTTAGTACCACCGTGCCCCAAAGGGTTATAAAACAAATGATCGTACTCAAAATCAATGTAATATTTGTCATATTTAACAATTTCGTTCAAATATTTCATGAGCACAGAGACAATAACATTTTTGTATCGTTTGAAATCTTATTCACCAGAGCTGCTCCGCAAGTTTTGCGGCTGGTTGTTTTTTCCTTATTTGGACGAAAACTTCAGGCAAACGAATGGTTTGTACCACCCAGAGTTAACCATTCTAACGTTTCTCTATAAGTACTGCTTCAGTTTAAAAAAAATTATAGGAGGTTGTGTTCAAGGCATTGTTGACGTAGAACTACGCTGTAGTCTAGTTTAAGTCGCTTGTTTAACGGGTGTTAAATAAAAAATGAGATTTTTTTCAATCACACATAAAAAAAATTATTTTTTTTCATCGATTTCAGTATTTTTTATTAATAACATAATGTATTTTCTTCAAAAAAATGTCAGTGAATGTTTGAGTAAGGGCCGTGGTCTGCTGTTCGACGCAACTTTGTCGCGATGCTCTCACAAGAACGTTGTATGGCACTTACGTCCATTTTCCGGATACAATTCCGGATTCTTGTAGTCAGTTGCTTCGTGTCCTTGGCCCTCCAATTGTTTTTATACACTAGGGCACTGAGTGAGCCAAAGAAATCCTCTATTAGGCGGCACTGGGGCAAGTTTGTTGGGTTACGATCTTTCGGCACGAACGGTATCTTTTTCTCCTCAAGATACGCCAGCGTCTTCTTGGCGTAATGGGAAGACGCCTTGTCCGGCCAGAAGACGTACTTCCCATCCGCGTGATGCTCGATCAGGAACGGCAGCAGGGTTTTATCGAGGCACTCTTCTCGATATATTTGATGGTTGATTGCCAGACCGCTCGGCTTAAACTAAGGCTTTGAAATGCCCCGGTCGGAAATGGCGATGTACAACATAACCTTTTTTTCAAACTTGTGCTTGAACTTGTATTTCACTTTAGGCGGTGTGGATGACTTGTCACTGGAGTAGTAATTATCATTTCCTGGAATATGCGTTTTGGACAGCGGAAAATAGCTTTCGTCGTCCAGAACGAAAGACGTCCCGCGGTATTTTTTGATCATCCACCGTCTCAATCTGCTCCTCCGTGTACTCCGGCGACCTCGTCTTCTTCCTGCAGACGATTCCTTCCATCTTGAGGGTTCGATGAATCAATACGTGGGAGCAGCCATATTTCCGACCGGCGTCACGCAGGCTGGTTGCGTCCTTGTTGTCAAACAGCTTCTTTAATGATGACTTCCTCTGCTTCGTCATTATCGTCACCGGACGACCACTTCCGACCTTCCGCTCTACGTTCAGGGAACCCAGGATACGATATACCGTACTGACAGGTACATTTTCTTCCTTCAAATGTGCCACAGTGAACTTTTTTCCTTGCTGGAAATGCGTTTCGTAGAACCGTACAATGCGTTCGCGGAGCACGTGCTGTTTCGACGCCATCTTTGCTTTGACTAAATTCAAACTAGCAAAACCAAACACGCCTACTGTTTCTAGGGAGCCCAAAGAGCAATTTTCTAGGAGAAAGAAAATTTTACGCTCTTTATTTGAGTTACTGAAAGGTATTGAAAAAATTCTCATTTTTTATTTAACACCCGTTATAACTGTGGATATTATTTCATAATGCTGCGAAAATTTACATTTACTTTCTTGGTGACTAAATAAACGAAATAAACTTTATCTGTTAATCTCCATAACCTCGAAAAGAGTAACACTCATGATGATTAAGATTAGATTTCAACCCTAGTTGAAGCAGTTTTGCGACCGGTACGCGAGCCCAAATAAATTAACAACTTAATATAACAACTTGGTATTACCCAAAAAAATTTTTGGTGCACAACATTGACACCTGCTTCTCCATAGCGTCAGTTCAATGCATTGATGAAAGAAAACAAACAATGTTAACTGCATGGAAAAGGCTGAATATTTGCCTCAGCAGAGATTCATTATCAATACCCTAGCATAAATATTTCCCTCCCGCTTTCTCCGCTCCTTGTTTATATTTATCATTACGACTGCATAATTTGCAACACCAAACAATCATATATATATATATATATATATATATATATATATATATATAAATTTCTGTCTGTCTGATTTTTATGGACTCGGAAACTACTGAACCGATCGACATTAAAATTGGTATGTAGGGGTTTTTGGGGCCGGGGAAGGTTTTCGTGATAGTTTGAGACAACTCCCGCCTCCCCTGCCCCCCCCCCGCCATACAAATAAAATTTCTGCATTACTCGAGAATTAATCAAGCAAAAGAAACCAAATTTTAAATATGGAGGTTTTAGGGTGCAAATGATTCTATGGTGGTTAGACTCTCCACCCCCCTCTCTAAGGGGGGGCTGCCATACAAAAGAAACACAAATTTCTGCATTACTCGAGAATTAATCAAGCAAATGAAGCCAAATTAGGCATATTGAGGTTTTAGGGTGCAATAAATGTTTTTATGGTGGTTAGACTCTCCACCACCCCTCTCTAAGGGGGGGCTGCCATACGAAGAAACTCAAATTTCTGCATTACTCGAGAATAAATCAAGCAAATGGAACCAAATTTTGCATGTAGACGTTTTAGGGTGCAATAAATGATTCTATGGTGGTTAGGTGGGTCAGCCATAAAACGCTGCCATAACAACTCGAGAAATCCTGAAGCAAATGAAACCAAATTTGGCATGTGGAGGTTTTAGGGTGCAATAAATGTTTTTACCGTAGTTAGACACTCCACCCTCCTCTCTAAGGGGGAGCTGCCATACAAATGAAAGACAAATTTCTGCATTATTCGAAAACTAACTAAGCAAATGGAGCTAAATTTGTCATGCGAATGTTTTAGGGGACACGAAACGTTTCCATGGAGAATAGACACTCCTCCCCTCACATAAAGTGGGGGGGGGATGGGTAACTGCCATAGAAATAAAGCATACATTTCTGCATATATATATATAAATTTTCTGCATATATATATATAAATTTCTGTCTGTCTGATTTTTATGGACTCGGAAACTACTGAACCGATCGACATTAAAATTGGTATGTAGGGGTTTTTGGGGCCGGGGAAGGTTTTCGTGATAGTTTGAGACAACTCCCGCCTCCCCTGCCCCCCCCCCGCCATACAAATAAAATTTCTGCATTACTCGAGAATTAATCAAGCAAAAGAAACCAAATTTTAAATATGGAGGTTTTAGGGTGCAAATGATTCTATGGTGGTTAGACTCTCCACCCCCCTCTCTAAGGGGGGGCTGCCATACAAAAGAAACACAAATTTCTGCATTACTCGAGAATTAATCAAGCAAATGAAGCCAAATTAGGCATATTGAGGTTTTAGGGTGCAATAAATGTTTTTATGGTGGTTAGACTCTCCACCACCCCTCTCTAAGGGGGGGCTGCCATACGAAGAAACTCAAATTTCTGCATTACTCGAGAATAAATCAAGCAAATGGAACCAAATTTTGCATGTAGACGTTTTAGGGTGCAATAAATGATTCTATGGTGGTTAGGTGGGTCAGCCATAAAACGCTGCCATAACAACTCGAGAAATCCTGAAGCAAATGAAACCAAATTTGGCATGTGGAGGTTTTAGGGTGCAATAAATGTTTTTACCGTAGTTAGACACTCCACCCTCCTCTCTAAGGGGGAGCTGCCATACAAATGAAAGACAAATTTCTGCATTATTCGAAAACTAACTAAGCAAATGGAGCTAAATTTGTCATGCGAATGTTTTAGGGGACACGAAACGTTTCCATGGAGAATAGACACTCCTCCCCTCACATAAAGTGGGGGGGGGGATGGGTAACTGCCATAGAAATAAAGCATACATTTCTGCATAATTCAAGGACTAATCAAGTAAACTGAACCAAATTTGGCATATGGAGGTTTTAGGGGTAGGAAACATTTCTAAAGTCGTTCAACACTCCTCCCACCTTTTTGAGGAGGAGGGGGTGGTTTCTGCCATAGAAATGAAACACAAGTTTCTGCGTAACTCGAGAACTAATCAAGCATAATTTGGCATGTGAGGGTTTTTGGGTATGAGAAATGTTTCTATGATTGTATGACACCCCTCCCTGCGATTGGACCCATGAACTTGCTCATAGTAAGAATACGTGAATGTTTGAAGGTATCGATAACAAAGAACAAATTTTGGGCGGGACGAAGTTTGCCGGGTCAGCTAGTCTGCAGTGATAAATAAAATCGAGGTTTTCGCGATTCTTGATTAACACAATGGATTTTTTGATCTTCGATCTCACTTCATGTGTGAATTTGCCAAATTACGTGAGTTGATACATACAGTCGCAGTATTGAGTGTACCCTAGGGTGCCAATGAAAATGGTCATCTCGAGTTTAAAAAAGTTACCCCATAAAAAATGTTCACCACCTCGAAAAAACACCCTATGCCAAATATCAGCTCAATCGGACTTAAGGGAGAGTGGCGCAAAGCGGTCAAAGTTTGAGTTTTTTGAAAATCGAAAAATCAGAAGTAAAGGAAATCGGGGTTTCCGAAAAAAATTTTTTATGGCAAATGTCTTAAAATGGCATGAAGCGTCGAGATCTAGTGTCATCTCGAAAAATTTTTTTTTGTCAAAAATCGACACACTGGGACTTAGTTTTTTTTCGGAATGCGAAACGAAAAGTATGGTTTAGGGTGATAATAAAAATAGTTATCTCGATTTTTCCTTCGGAACTTGCCACGAAATGTTGAATTGAACAATTATATACCCTATTTAAAATGTTATCTCATTCGGATTTCATTTACTGGTGTCACAAACGTTAAAATTTGAGTTTTTTTGAAAAACGAAAAATCACCGAAAATCGAGGTTTCTAAATTTTTTTTTTTATGCCAAATGTCTTAAAATTGCATTATTCGTCGAGATTTAATAACTGTAAAACTCAACGCGTCATGCAATTTTATGACTTTTGGCATCATTTTTTTTTAAAAAACCCCGATTTCCGCTGATTTTTCGATTTTCAAGAAACTCAAATTTCAACGTTTACGACACCAGCAAATGAAGTCCGAATGAGCTAATATTTTGCATAGGGTATATTATTGTGCATATCAACATTTCGTAGCAATTTCCGAATGAAAAACCGAGATAACTATTTTTATTGGCGCCCTAAACCATACATTTCGTTTCGCATGCCGAAAAAAAACTAAGTCCCAGATGTCGATTTTTGACAAAATTTTTTTTTTCGAGATGACACTAGATCTCGACGTTTCATGCAATTTTAAGATATTTGGCATCAAATTTTTTTTTCGAAAACCCCGATTTCCTTTACTCCCCCCTTCGGTGATTTTTCGATTTTCAAAAAATTCAAACTTTGACCGCTTTGCGCCGCTCTCCCTTAAGTCCGATTGAGCTGAAATTTGGCATAGGGAGTTTTTTCGAGGTGGTTAACATTTTGTATAGGACAACTTTTTGAAATTTTAAGGTCGATTTTTTCCCATACATTCATTGGCACCCTAGTGTACACACATGATTGGTTCGTTATTTTCGACTTTTTCGAGATTCAAAAGTAATTAATTGAAAACAATTTCTATTCGACATTTTTTTCTTATGAAGTGCAAAGTAAAAATGAGAAGGTGAAAATTTAAATTCACGTTTAAAAAAAGTAAAAAAAAACATCGTCAATTATGGCGTGGCAGTACAATTTTTTTACAAAACAAGTGAATTCAGTTCAGCAAAAGTTACAAATCGTGAAAACCAATAGCCTGAAGGGTCATGGCATCGATTCTGCGAGATTTCTGGTTACTGTGGACGGAATATTCTCCCAGATTTCCTTAACTGCCGTCTTAAGTCTCTCTTTGTTTCTTGGATTTTCATTTTTCTGACTTTACCGTTGGAACTAAATGCTGAGCCAAGTCCTTGATCTTGGTTTTCTCCAGTTTTTTTTCCATCCAATCCGAATACTCATTTCTGAGCTGAAGACATCTTTACGGGGTACACGACCTACCGGTGTGCACAGTTACCCCTTCAACAGCTGGAAATAGGATTCGCTTGCATCTCCCATGGCAATAGGTAGCTTAAGGGTTCTATCTGTAGATTTTGTTTTGCGTTTCGGTTCATTTTAGGCGTGTGCTATACAAATTCGAAAATATTAGATATTTTTACTGACAATTTACTCTGCGGACAGTTTCTTAATTAACATGGAACATTCTACCAAATAAACAACCGGATTTGATCATCATTCCAAATAACGACACAAATTACTATCTTCGATGAATGAGACAACTCGGCTCGTTCATTGCAAACAAACGATCACTAATGAAATCTTTATTTGCATCCCAACACTCAACGCGATGTATTAGTGTGCACTCATGGCAAAGCTCATGACAAGAAAAGTGACATTTGCTCATCCCGTTTGCCTTTGGCTACATTGCCTTCATTTTCTCTCGTCTCTCCCTCTCCATTATCCAACTGTGAGCGTTCACTCACCAAAATACCAGTTCTCCGCAGTGAACTCTCAGTGGTTTGACCAGAAGCTTGCTTGCTTCTCAGCACGGTCGAAGCTTTTCCCCTTTGGGAGGCCACCCAGAGGGGAAGAATGTTTTCATTTTTGAGTTACAGCAGCAAGTCGAGCAAGGACTTGGTTTTCAGGTTTGTGTGCGGGAAATTTTTGAGGCTCGCACATGTTCGAGTGCAGGGAGTGTGCGAAGGATGAGAAAAAGAGGAACGGTGAGAGCGTTGTCGAGAGAAAACTTAGGTTAGTGCGATGGTGTCATAATCGCTCGACGAGAAGCTCTGCGTCAGTTTGACGTTTGTGTTGGTGTGTTTCACCGCGGTGGGCGCTGTTGAGGGCTGTTGATGATTTGGTGAGAAGAAGGAAAATTTTTGCTGTTGATGAAGTTTTCCGAGAAATATACTTTTCCCGTGTGTTTCTATATCGGAGTCCATTTGAAACCCGTTGTTCATGAAAGGATTAATGGAAACTTATCGGATTTTTCGAACACAATACTCCTTGCTTTCGTTTTGAAGAAGGGTTTCGTGATCCATGACAAAGGTTTCACCATTACTTTGGTATATTTTTTGTTAATCAAAGTGTCATGGAGTAATAAGATTTTTGACTGTTTCATAGGTATGGAAAAATAAATACTATGGTTTAGTATTGTTCATAGCTTACAGATTGAAGTTGTGTTTCAATCTAACAACCAAAAAGGTCAGCCTTGAGTTGTTTCATGCTTCCATATTGCTTGTCATTTGCGTACTTTTCGAGTATATGTGGTCTTTAACACGTTAAGTCCCGCATCGGACCCAATGTGACTAAAAAAGAAAGAAGATAAAAAGTATAAAGTTCTGTTTGCGGATGTGTTACAAAATGTTACTACTTTCGAGTCGAATTTTCGACTATTTTCTTTTTATACAATAAATGAGGGGTTTAGAATGAAAGGGGTGTAAGTGACTTGATCGATTTCTCTTCATCAACGTTTTCTTTCGTGAATAACACAGCGCACAAAAACGTTCCAATTTGATTTTGCTATAGAAACCGATAATTGAGGCTCTGATCTATCGTCCACATTGTCAAATAAACTTTACCATCTATGTTAAATTATGAACAAAAGAGAAAGTCGATGGAGAGAAATCGATCAAGTCATTATGAGACTTGCAAATATCTTCGGGAGTTGGGATCGACACATATATTAGGTAAGCGCTCTCGATTCTGGTTGAATTGAAAAAAAGGCAGCAAGAACAGTGTGGATGCTATGGATGCTAAACAATCCATGATCTGTCTATTATACTCTTGGACTTGCGTTATGAATGTTTGCTTAAAATGGCACTTCATTCGTTTTTTGTTTTGTTCCAAAAATACAGTGCGAGAAATTCCTATAAGCGCACATGTATATTTTGACTGTAAGATTAACTAGATATATATTTTCAAAATATTTTCATGGGATTTAAATGACCTTCAAAAATCAAGTTTATCTTGCCAAGAAAAGTCCCAATCCTATTCTCAACAGTTATTCAGAATGAGAAAAACGTGTTTTCAAGGTAGAAATTCTTATAAGCGCACATCAGACTTTATTCTCAAAGAACGATTTATACATGAAAATGACAGCATTCAATATTTGGTTGGTTTACCATTTTTCAGAATAGTTTTATAGACACGGTTTGGCATTGACTCAATCAGATTATCCAACATTTCATGTGGAATTTTATTCCACTCGTCCCTTACACATTTCTCCAACTCACGTCTACTACTGTAGACTCGCCTTGCCAGGATTCCCCAGAGATTCTCGATGGGATTGAGATCCGGGCTACGAGCTGGCCAGTCCATAACCTGAATGTTTCTTTCGGAAAACCATGACAATGATTTCTTGCTTACGTGAATGGCAGCATTGCACATCTCGGTCTTAACCAAATAAATCATGTAAAAAATTTCCAAAAATATTATCTAGACCTATTATTTACTAACATCACCGACGACTTTTGTGTGAATGAGTCCATGACTCCTCTTTGGAAAAATTAAAAATTTCACACAGCAATTGAATACTCAATCTTTATACATAATAGACAATTGCCCATCGACTGGGAGTATGAAGAAGTACCGGAATATAACAAGACGAACTTTGAAGCAATCAAATGTAGCCTAAAAGCCATAGAATGGCAAACTTTATTAAACAGCGAACGAGATGTCAACTTAACTGTACATATTCTTCACGAAATTCTGAATAACATAATATCAGAATTTGTGCCGAAGAAAAGAAGACGAAGAAATTCAACCAGCAAATATCCTATTTGGTTTAACGTTCAAATAAGAAATCTAAAGAATAAAAAACAAAAAGCACATAAAAAAAACAAAATAGACAAAAGTCATCAAAATTTGCTTGAATATCAAAATATTATAAATTTCCCAAGAATTAAATTTTGCAATTAAAAGTGCACACGAAGAGTACAATAGAAAGGTCGAAACTGAAGTCAAATCATGCCCGAAGAAATTCTTTAATTACGTAAAGTCTAAGCTCAAAAGCAATAACTTCCCATCGCAGATGCATCTCGATGAGGATGTGAGGAATTCTTCGAACGAAATTTGTAATCTCTTTTTGCATATTTCTTTCAGGAAGTATATACCACATTTTCCGAAGAAAATCGCGATCGGAACTACTTTTCATTTTTACCGGATTATCCAAATGACATATCGGTGAACTATCTTTCACAACAGGAAATATGCCATGCACTAAAAAAATTAGACGGAACAAAAGGACCAGGACCTGACGGAATAGCACCTATATTCTTAAGAACCTGGCTGAGGGACTCACCCTTCCCTTACATTGCATTTTCAATATGTCACTACAAACTGGAATATTCCCAGAAAAATGGAAACAATCTTTTTTGGTACCTATCTTTAAATCAGGCGCTAAATCTGACGTACGTAATTATCGTGGAATTGCCATTATCTCTTGCATTCCTAAACTGTTCGAAGCAATAGTCAACGAAAAAGTCTTCCAACAAGTAAAGAATAGAATTACGTGTATGCAACATGGCTTCTTCAAAGGCCGTTCAACTGCAACTAATCTGTTGGCTTTTGTGACTTTTATTTTGAATGCAATGGAAAATGGCAAACACGTAGAAACTCTTTACACTGACTTCAGTAAAGCATTTGACCGCATCGACATTCCATTACTACTCTTCAAATTGCAGAAAATAGGAATGGAACAAAGACTCTTAAACTGGATCAATTCTTATCTAACAAACCGTGAACAAATTGTTCATTTTCAAAATTCTCTTTCAAATCCAGTAAAAGTCACATCGGGAGTCCCACAAGGCTCTCATCTTGGTCCTCTTCTTTTCATTCTGTACCTTAATGACATCTCCTTCGTTCTCAAGCGTATCAATGTACTTGTGTATGCCGACGACATGAAGCTTTTCGCGGAAATTGGAAAAGAAAACAACATCGAAGCATTTCGAAACGAAATACATGTATTCCATACTTGGTGTGATAAAAATCTACTAACACTGAATGTGAAAAAGTGCAACTCTATAACATTTAGCAGAAAAAAACATGTACCAAATATTGTAATATGTCTTGGAAATCAAAATGTAGAAAAATGTGAAATAGTTGGAGATCTAGGCGTCGTCCTGGACTGTAAACTCACATTCATAGAACACTACAACTCTGTAATAAATAAGGCGAATAGTGTGTTAAGTTTTGTCAAACGCTTCTCACATAACTTCCAGGACCCATACACAATAAAGCTTTTATATATTACATATGTAAGGCCTATTCTGGAATACTGTTACATCGTTTGGAACCCGTATATGGTCGTACATGAAGAACGCATTGAATCAGTCCAGAAACAGTTTCTTCTATTTGCACTTCGTAAACTCAACTGGACCTCATTTCCACTTCCTTCATATGAAGCACGTTGCATGCTCATAAACATCCAAACACTAAAAGAACGCCGTGAATTTGCAATGCTTTCTTTTGTTAATGACCTAATTTCGCAACGAGTACAGTCAGCTGAATTACTAGAAAAACAAAATTTCTATGTACCTGGGCGTCAACTAAGAACGCGAAATTTGTTTCTAACCAAAACATCTAGAACAAATTATGCAAATAACGCCCCTATCAATCGCATGATGCGTATATACAACCAGCACTGCGAAATAATTGACACAACAATGAATAAAAAATAGCTAAAAAGAAACATGTACCGCAAAAATAATATTTAACCTAAGAAAACATTGTAACATTAGTGTATAAGTGTGTAGTCTAAATTTGTTTGACGAAATGAATAAATAAATAAATAAAATATCCTGCTGGAAGATGAAGTTGTCGTCCATAATGTCTTCTGTAAATGGCACCAAAACACTGTCCAGTAGCTCTACATAGTTGTCGGAGTTCATCCTTGTCGAAACAGTGGCGATAGGAGTCTTCCCTTTTCTTCAAAACGCAGCCCACACCATGAGACTTCCACCACCAAAATTCCTGCTCAACTTCACTTCGGGATTTTTTCGAAGATCATGCCAATAATACGCGCAGCAGTCGGGACCATCAAGATTGAACTTTTTCTCGTCGGAAAAGATCACTTCATTCCACTCTGCCTTCCAATCTATGTGCTGTTTAGCGAAATCCAATCTTGCTTTAATGTGCCTTGGGGTGAGGTTTGGTTTCTTTGCCTTCTTCGTGTAAACCAGATGTCCAGATCCTCGCAAAATTTGGGAAACACGTCGTTTGGATATGGGAAGGTCCAGTTCTTGCTTTATTTCCGAAGCATTAAATTTCCCAGTCTCTGAATGATACGGTTCCGGTCGCGGTTTGAAATTTTGCAGTTACCTTTATTCTTCCTTCTGATGCCATATTTTGGGCCCTTCTTGAAAAAAAATTCGGACCACTGTTTCTCCTCTATCCTCTTTGCTATCTCCCGGTTGCTTAAACCAATATCCTTCAATTCGGTTATTAATCTCCGCTCAGTTTCGTCCAAGAACTTTCCTTTCGGCATCGTGTTTCAAATTCAATTGCGCTACTTCACTGCTTAGCTGATTGTGGTTAACTCGTTCTCACGTTACAACCTTACCAGGATGTGTTGAAAAATGGCCAAGATGTTTACATATTGGTGGGAAAATATTTAAAATGCCAGTTGCGCTTAGGAGAATTTCGCACCATAATTTTAAAAATGTTTTTGTAAAAAAATATGTTTGCACCAATGATGACTTAAACAACAAAGTTAGTACACATTTAGTCATTAGGAAATCACTACGTAAAAAAGGAATGATTTTATCTACTATATATCTAGAATTTTCAGAAAACCCAGGTGCGCTTATAGGATTTTCCCCCACTGTATTGATGTGTTCTAACATTATTCACTTCCGACTATTTGGTGCTTTCCTGCTCTGATAAATCGCACTAACCAGAGAATTATTTATGTTACTTTCCTCATCGCTTCCAAATAATGTCACACTTTTGAACACAAATGTATGCTATATGTTTCTAGAAGAGCACAATTTGAGCAACACGCAAAAGCAATTAAATTCGCTTTCGATTATAAACTTTTTTATGCTTGCGTGGCAGTCATCATGAGGGAATGGGTCAAACAAATCACGTAAAGCTACGGACCGGTAGAGCAACCGATAATTTGTTACTGGAATCAACGACTTTCACAACCGTTGCATGCGTTTTGACACATGTTTTCACCATTTCAACCTGGTGTTCCAGTGTATGGAGAAGTATATCAACCGATGTTTAGTGAAAGTTTTTGCGTTATAACCCTTTTTGACTAACGTTATGTTCATGAAGTTTATGTTTATGGATTTGAATGAGTTTCATAATTTCCGTTTAACGTGGTATGACGCCGTATGTCACTTCAAGAGAAATTTGGGAATGTATTTTATCACCGAACACTGGGCTTCATACAATACATTTACCAACTCAATGAACGGAGAGTATATTACCTAGATTCGGTTGAAACTTACATTCAAATTTAATATTGACCCTTTCATTACGAGGCGTCATGACTAGTGTGGCAAATCGGGGCTAAAGAATTGAGTAGTTGCAACAATTGGATCAATTCTATTATTGTTCCGAAATTGTCAAACCGATTGAATTGTCAAACCGAAATACACCAGGATCAATTCATCCTCACGGATTATATATTGAGGATAATTTTTTTGCATTTCGAGTACTGAACTAGCCAACTGTTCTGTGAAATTAAATTACCTTGTTAGAGGATTTGAGAGAATGGTAACATAAGTTGATTTAGATTTAACTATAGGATCTTCTTTTAGTCAATATTCCAACGGCACGTTCAGATGCTTCAACACGCCGTGGATGAGAGAGATTCTCGGCGATCGAAGAAAAGGGTATGTTGCGACGAAGAACAAACTAAAACTTTTTTACCCTTTCACGCACATACATTTTATTAGGTTAAATTAAATTATACGATACATTAGACTTTCTACGGCCCATGTTGTACGCTGCCGGAGGCTCAACCGAGACTGAACTCACGACTAATCATGATCGACTGATCAGTGCCGAAACACCTTATAGTTCAGCGGACAATTGTGTTGGTTCTCATTGTGTCATTGTGTGTTATTTTCATTGCGGGTACAATCACTTTTGTTCGAATTTTTTGGTACACAACTTGTGAGGACGATATACATTTGAGTCACAACAGGATATATCAGACGAATTTCATACCAACTCGTCTTGGGAGTTGGCAGCACCATCTCAGATAGTAGTGAAACGTCGTAGGAATGACATGGGTCATTTAAGCAACTTTGCATGCTTGAAATATTCGAAAAAAAATTAAACTACTTTTTGGAAACGGCCAAAATTGTTTTCTTAATTTTTTACAAAAATTTATAACTTGAAAACTATGAACTATGACATAAAAAATTCTTGTCAAGGGATGAAATGTAGGAAATGATTAAAATTTTCACAAAAAAATACCAAACATTTTTTGGGAAAAAAATTCGCTGAAAAAAAGTTATTTAAAAAATTTAAATTCATTTTTCTCAAAAAAGTTTTTTTTTAATTCTCAAATATATATATATATATATATATATATATATATATATATATATATATATATATATATTTATATATATATATATATATATATATATATATGAATAGCCCTTACAATTTCCAACAAGTCGTCCATACATTGGAAGATGGGCACTTTTACAGAGAAAAAGTTTTTCTAACAACAACTTTTTCATGTTTTCTTTGAAAAAATACAGCCAATCCTAATTTTGTGCAAAGTTAAGATAGCGATATAGTGTATTCAACAAAGTTTTAGATCTTACTAAAACATGAACATTTGTCGAAGACATCAACTTTCTATCCCTTATAATTTCTGGAATATAAGTTATTTTTGTATGAAGACTCCTGAAAAAAATAATGTTCTGCTCGTAACATTTTTGTGTGCAAATTCTCACGTTTGACATGTTTCTATATAGAAAAAAGTTAGCGGAGCATGTAGATTGCCATAATTTATACATAAAAATGTTACGAATTGAACATTAATAGTATTTTTTCGAAGAAAAACATGAAAAAATTGTTTTTTCGAAATACTTTTTCCATGTAAATTTGCCCATCTTTCGATGTATGGGTGTCTTGTTGGAAATTTTAAGGGCTATTTATATGTTTTTTCAGAGTTTTAAAAACACGTGTTGTCGAGAAAAATGAATTTTAAGTTTCAAAATATTGTTGTTTTTCAATGGAATTTTTTTCCGAAAAAATGTTTGACAATTTTTAATGAAAACTCATATAATTTCCTACATTTCATTATCCGACCAGCTTTTGGTAGATTTTATAGTTTTTAAATTTTAAAGTAAATTTAATTTTTATTTTAAATTTACAAACAAAAATTTTACGAGCAAAACATTATTTTCTTCAGGAGTCTTCATACGAAAATGACGAAAATGTTCCAAACACTATAAAATATAGAAAGATGATGTCTTCGACAATAGTTCATGTTTTAAAAAGATCTAAAACTTTGTCGAATACACTATATCTCTATCTTGACTTTAAGCAAAATTAGGATTAGTTGTATTTTTTTTCAAAGAAAACATGGCAAGTTGTTGTTAGAAAATACTTTTCCATGTGAAAGTGCCCATCTTCCGATGTATGGACGACTTGTTGGAAATTGTAAGGGCTGTTCATATATATATTTCTGAGAATTTAAAAAAATATGTTTTTTAGAAAAATGAATTTGAATTTTAAAATAACTTTTTTTTTCAGCGAAATTTTTTCCCAAAAAATGTTTGGTATTTTTTTGTGGAAATTTAAATAATTTATTACATTTCATGTCTTGACAAGAATTTTGTACGTATCATAGTTTTGAAGTTATAAATTAGTAAAAAATTAAGAAAAATAATTTGGCTTTTTTCAAAAAGTAGTCCCATATACAAGAATCCAGATTAAGTTTCTAGATATATATTGAGGACAAATATACCATTCCTGACTCCAGAGAGATTTAGAGATTTAATTCCTTATATTTGAAATATACAGAATACAGAAAAAGTGATAAATTATATTTCTTCCAAAAAATTCGCCAGAAAATTAAAACACTGTTAATTGTTGTTTAGTTTATTATTATTTATGTTAAATCAAAGCCAATTCATGCGTTTTTTTTTAAAAAAAAGAAAAAAAAATCTCTTGTATTTGAGACATGATGTTTTAGATTTAGTGTGACCACCTTTGCCTTTAATAACTGCTCGGTATTCTCGTGGCATTGATTCAAACAGGTTAACAGTAATTTCCGGGGTGATTTTATCCCATTCAGTTGAGATTCCTAGAGGAACTTTGCCGTCTCAACGTAATATTACTTACATCATTTTCATTAGAACTTAGTTGAGATTTCTATGCCAAATTACACGCCTTGAATACATTCTGAGTGGCAAGTTTTAGCATCGAACCCGAACCCCCTAACCTCCCCTACCACTCGACCACGGAGGCACAGTTGGGATTACCTGCCGCAATTGCTGGATGCTTGTTGGTTTTTGCTCCTGAAGGTTAATTCTCAAAATTGACCAGAAAAGCTCGATCGGTTTCAGGCCGGGAGACTGTGCACATCTTGATACCCTTTTCCTTGACCCACTTCGAAACTAGTTTTGAGGTGTGCTTCGGATCTCCGTCTCGTTGGAACGTATATGTGCGTCCCAACTTTAGCTTTTGTGCATACGCTGATAGTTTCCGCTTCAAAATGTCCAAATAAACCTCCTTGGTCGTGATTCATCGATGGGGAACTCAAGTTCTCCAACGCCGGATGTAGCCACAGATCCCCACACCATGACTCTACCTGCAGAAAAAAAAACAAAGTCATGCTCAGGTGGTTGAAAAATCAATGTTGGTAAAGTAACTCACCACCACCATGCTTGACTATAGGCCACAAACACTCTTTTTTCAAATTTTTACTGGTTCTTGTGACACCATCAGACCCAAATAGCATTACTTTCGTCTCGTCATAAGGAGTGTTTCGAAAAGTAGTCTTAAACTTTCAAACATCAAAATAAAACTGAAAACGTTCAGAAAGTGTTTACAATTAGTGAATTTTATTAAAGAATATTAAGTTAACATAACAATGAAATAAAACAATCAGGCTTATTGTTGATTTCTAAAAAATGATCGAACCTTAGATTTAACTCCACTCATCAAATTCTGCACAGTAGTCTTTGTGCACTTTCTGGACGCTGCATACCAATTCCTGTTGAACTCTGACATATTTTTTGACACTGTACCGTTTTGTCTCATATTCCGAACACTTCATTTTTAAATATAAATTTACTAAACTTTTATGTTATAAATAATTGAATAATGAAAACACAGACATTATTCTAGGTATAGGCTTCATTTTGACATCATTTACAGGTATCAATACAGCCTATAATTTATAATAATAGACATTTGCAAAAAACTGACATTCAAAACCAATGATGAAATGTTTGCGTTGGAAAATTCCGTAAAAAATAAGCATCGTTCATTTTTCAGTTTTTGTTGTTGTTACAACTATTTTGATTGCTGTTTTAATGTTAAGTGCTAGAAAATGTAAGAACCCACAATAACTAGGTGAAAGAAATAATACTTTATGCAGTAATCTTATGAATCAAACTTCTACGCATGATTCAAATTCCGAACACTTCATTTTAAAATGTAAATTTACTGAACTTTAATGTTATAAATAATTGAATAATCAAAACCCTGAAATTCTTTGGCTTTCAGCCTTCATTTTAACACCGTTTACAGGTATCGATACAGCCTATAATATATAATATTGAGCATTTGCAAAAAAGTGACATACAAAACCAATGATTAAATGTTTGCGTTAGCAAATTCTGTAAAAACAAGCATCGTTAATTTTTCAGTTTTTGTAGTTTTTTCAACTATTTTGTTTGCTGTTTTCATGTTAAGTGCTAGAATTAGTACGAATCTACAATAAATGGATGAAAAAAACGATATTTTATGCAGAAATTTTCATTAAAATTAGTGTTGGGAATGTGTATCAAGTTTCTACACATGATTTAAATTGCGAACATTTCATTTTTAAATGTGAACTTACTGAACTTTAATGTTATAAATAATTTTATAATCAAAACCTTCACATTATTTTGTTTATAGACTTCATTTTAACATCATTTATAGGTATTGATAGCGATATAGCGCCTTTGGTACAGAAACCATGCAAACTATGAAAAACAAAAAAAAAAGATTAGCTAATTGATTTTAATTTGATTTATCGATCATAAGAATCGGTCCTGTAGCTCAAAAGATACGTTTAATAAAATAATGCATTTTTGCTGTTCGGAATTTGAGACAAAAGGGATTAAACATTTTTTTAAGTTTTTTTTTATTGTAGTCAAATGAACAAGAAGGCTCTATTGTATCCAAAAATCAATTTAATTTCGCGAGAGAGTACCATTTTGAGTAATGAGATACTGTTCAATGGCCATCAAAGCTTAATTGTTCGAAATTTGAGACAAAACGGTACCTTCCTTCTTGAACTTGGCCTTGACAATCGCCCAGTAACGTTCAATTGGTCGCAACTGGGTACAATTAGGTGGGCTGAGATCTTTTTCGACGAACTTGATGTTGTTTTCCGAAAACCATTGTAGAGTGGCCGGATTTGACATAATGTGCCGATGTCAAATCCGGCCAGAATAGAGGAGCAACCTCGTGCTTTCTATAAAGTGGAAGAAATTCCTTCTTCAAGCATTCTTCCACATAAAATGGAACATTTATAGTCTCTTTTGTGAAAAAAGTTGACGATCGCCTGCCACACGTGGAAATGGCTTGCCAAACGAGCACTTTTTGGCCGGATTTGCCATCGCAACAGTCGTATCCGCAAATGGCACTTTCTCTCCTATGGATTTGGTATAAAATTGAGATCCCGGCAGCGTTCCGAAATCTTCTTTGACGTATGTTTCTTCATCCATGAGAATGCACTGGTTGGGATTGTTCAAAATACGCTCATATAGCTTTCGAGCCCGTGTTTTAGTGCGATCATGCTGCTCCGATGTTTGTTTGACCACTCCTTGCTTTTTATAGGTCTTTAGACCATGTCTCTGTCTAATCCGCTGAATCATCCCAACACTGGTTTCGAACTTCTTGGCCAAATCACAAATAGATGCAGACCTGTTCTTCTGGAAATAATTTACAACTTTTCGGTCCAATTCGGGATTACTTGGTCCGGGTTTTCATTCACTTCTGCTGAGATCCTAAAGAAAAACACTCATTACCGAACTTTGCGACGATTCGTTTAACACTTTCTGGACAAACTTTCAAATTTTTGTTTGCTATTTTGTGGTAAGTAACACCCTTTACGGTGCACCAATTGTGCAGAATTTTCTTTTTAGTTTCCAAATCAATCCGCGACATTTCGAAAACAACTTTTTGACCGCGACTAAATGACTTGTATTTCGATTTTGACATGTAAACAAAGCGTGCTCTGATTACACGACAAAAAACAGGAAGTGGGTTATATCTATGGTATAACCGCAAGGGTGACGTAGGACTATCGTTGATTTAGAGATCATTTGTTTGAAGTTGAATCTAAATCCATTCTGAATGAACGAATAAATGAATATTTGGGGGACTTCGAAAACGAGAGCGTTACGTTGGAGGCACAAGGTTTTATGCATCCAATATAGGATACGAAAAACCTTGTTCTGATGAATAATCTTCAGAAGCTAACCTGCTAACTGTACTTGATTGACAAATCACAAACCCAAATGTATTATATGGATATTTTATGGATAGAAAACATTAAAATAAACTCTTTCGCTTGAATGTAATTTTCAATTCCAAGGGGAACTGGCAGATTATTTCCAGCAACGATTAGATATTTCCACATTTTCCTCGATACTGGAAGCCCACCAGTGGTTAATACTAACTCGATAACCACCTGTTAATAGTACTTGATTGAAAAATATTTGGTCAGTGTTACATGGATAGAAAACATTCAAATAAACTCTTTCACATGAATGTATTTTTAAATTCCCAGAGGAACTGGCAGATTATTTTCCAGCAATGATTAGATCTTTCCGGAACTTTCTCGATGCTGAATGGCATCCAAACGGAAAGAATTTTGCGCGTGTATGTGTGTAGCGATGTCTTCCCAGGGAACCGTTTGTGGCATCACTCTCCTCCTGATGGATTCCCTTCTGGCCTAAGGTGCACAAACAGGCTCTTGGTGACACCGTTCATCCGCGCTTTCATGATAAACGAAGAGCTTCACCACAACAGCGACAACATGCTCAAATCGCTGTTCAATTAGAACTGAGTGGATTTCCGAGCGGCGCTCGCTTATATACCGATTGGTGATTTCAAAAGCCTGTTTTTAAAGCAATTTTAAGAATATTGAAACATGTTTTTGGATCAAAAAGTAGCAAGTATAGAACGCGTAGACATTTTATCTTTCAAATGAAGTGTTTATCATACCATTTCGTTCAGTTGTTTAGGAGCTATTAACGCTCAAAATCTCGGTCTCCGGCGTAACGCTTTCGTTTTCGAGACTTTGATTTTACACCCCGGTATAGAAATGAAAGACGTAGTCCTACGTCAAAAAGTTCACCCGTTTGTGTGTAATAACGTGTTAAATGTTTAAGACTACTTTTCGATACACTCCCAAAATGCCAGATCAGTCGATCTGCAGCGGTTGAAGAGTTATTGAAACGCAAGAGACGTGAACAAATTCGGCATTATCACGTTTTGAAACCATGCTGGCCAGGAAGAACGATCGAAAGGTCTCTCAAATTTCTAAAATAGACTGTAAATACCGTGCTCAAACGTCAATCGTAGAAGTGGAACATATGATCGGAAACTACGATCGAAGATCATAAGGGCAATTGGAAATTATTTTGGGGGGTTTCCGGGAGTGATTTGGCGAGAAGCTGTATGCGAGAAGGATTTCGGTCGTATCATGCCAGCCAACATCTCAACAGGACGCTGAAAGAGAACCTATTTGCCAAAACCATGCGAGGGAACGGTCTGTAGTTGAGTCTTGAAATCTTTGTTGAATCTTGATTTTTTTTGCTAAACAACTGAAAAGCAAATCCAATTAACCTTATCAGTCAGCTTTTATTTGGTTCCCTTTCCATACAGAGATATTTTTGTTCGAATGAAAAATTACCCCTCCGTCTTCGATGATGAATAATTTAATACATAATGATCGCAACGCAAATCGAAAGGCAGTTTTGAAAACTTCAATAAATTTTGTACAAGGTTAATTAATTGCTTTGACAAAAATATTTAAATTTTTCTCATCGACTTCAGAAAAAGTGCCAAAACCAGTTTTTTTTTTGTAGTGTTATAGAAAATTATCTGTCGTTTTGAAAATGTTGCAGTAAGTTCAAATGTTTGCAGACAAATCTGTAGTCTAGTGTATCCCCAAAACACCTATGAACATTTCATATTGATACGTTCAGCTATTTTTTTAGCCGGTCGATCGAAGTTTGAAGTAAATTAAACGGGAATTTCATCGCAAATTGTACAGAACGCTATGCATATTCTCAGAATGAACGATTCGTAACTTTCGTTTTCATGCGTGAAATTTATA
The DNA here is from genome assembly GCF_029784135.1 of Toxorhynchites rutilus septentrionalis. NCBI lineage: Eukaryota > Metazoa > Arthropoda > Insecta > Diptera > Culicidae > Toxorhynchites > Toxorhynchites rutilus. The sequence goes on from NC_073745.1 coordinate 65,503,009, forward strand.
ATTTCTGAAAATATACAATTCTTTTCGAACATCTATGAAAGGGAGGTGGAAGTATCACTCATTGGTTGTGCTGATTGAGAATTTCTTACAGCGGTAGAATGCACATTTTCTCCACTGAACGCTTCAAGTTACCATTAGCTGTTTTAACCCTTTCTAAGCCCGTGAAAACTAGACAACGGATCGACTTGAACTTCTGATAACATAATCCTTACATGAGGAATAACATATATTTACCATTGATAATTTTTTGAAACAGTTGAAAAATTGGTGGCAATATATTTGCCACTGTCCGTTAACCACAAAAACACTGTTTGTCGCTGCCATGTGAAATCACTTTATTGCATCTTTGGTTATACAAAAATCAAAACAATATTTGTAGAGCAGCGAGAAAAACCTTTTTTTTATATAGACTTACATAAAAAAAATGGAAATTTGAATATTTCATCAAATACACTAATTATTTCACTGAAAAATGTTCTCAAACAGTTCTCAAACATCCTAAATAGTATGCATACAGTTAAAAAGTTATCAACTTGTTGCACTTTCAACGAATTTCTCTGTCGACGTATTAAAATCGCGGTTTTGTTACATAAAAATGTCTGCCAAATTAATGTCGTACATTCTTAGCAGCTAAAAATGGACTATTGCCAAATACCTTTAGAAGTTTTAGGTTAAGTAAAATATTGAGTTAATATTCCAAGCGCAGCGAAAAAAAATTTTTTTTTGTGTTAATATAGTTGCCACGGCCTTACACAGTGCTAATGATGACAACTTTAACGATGTCATCAACTGCAGAATGGATTTCAATTACTCTTTACAGCTTCTAACGCATAGATGGTAAATTAAGGGGGACCCCTGTCTGGAAGGTCGAAAAATAATTAACTTTCGTGTTTTTTTTTCGGATGTTAGTTATAAAAAGATGTGTACGGGTGTTTTGGTTATTGTTTAAGGTATATTTGAAGATATATTTTCCATTTTTTTAGTGCGCGAATAACGATTATTACGCTGTTGACAAATGAATGCGTAGATGCTGTCTGAATATCGGTACCTAGTTGGTGGTATCGGTTCTGAAGCAACGGGATGTCGCACAACGAATCCCAATGAAAAAATTTAAATCTTAGGACAATACCTAAAGGGTTTTTGAAAATTCGAGAAATTGTCAAAATGGCTGCCATTTTTGTTGAAAATGAGTTATTTTTCATGGAAAATCGCCGTTTATAAGCTCATAAAAATCGAAAAAACTAGATAATAATAATAAAGATAATTAATTTTGACATGTTGATAAAAAAAATTCAGCCGAATCGGTCGACTAGATCCTGAGATATCGATACCACCAGTTGAAAAAACATGGTTTCGAGAAAAACGCGTTTAAAAATTCGTGCAGTAGTACTATATCCCTTGAGGTGACTTCATACTTTTGGCTGTAACATTCCTACGAAAGGAAATATCGAAAAATGTTTTCAGGACATTTTTGAGGGTCTGATTTTTTCGATTTTCCAGACCGGGGTCCTCCCTTAATGTCCTTCATTATTACCAATTATTCAATTTATTTAAATTGCTGAACTCCGGCGTTTCGTTCAAGCTTGTATGTGCAATAAACATTCATTTCGCCATTTAAGTCAAAATTTTCGAAGCCTGAACTTACTTAGCTTAATCAAGACGATTTAGCGTTTTTTTTTTATTTCAAGACTCGATTCCGGAACAGCTTGTAAGAACCCGTCTACCAGGAAGTGAGCAGCCTCGACAAATTTCGTGCCGTTTTCGGAATACAAATTGCTACATTTTTCATGACGACTCGACGCAGAGTTTGTATAAAGCAATATGTTGATAAGTCCGTAACTAACTCCAGGTGGACGACCTTGGCACATAGACACATAAACGCTACTACAGTGGTAGGCATAAGTGTGTGCAAATATGCGTTGACAAAAATAAAAGCCCACTCTGAAAAAATAATATTAAAATCACTCAAAACATTTGAGTAACCCCTCGTAACTTCATGCTATGGCAGTTAGAGCTGTGCGGTATTGTTAGGTATCGATATTGAAGCGATAGAAACAGGGTTGCCACATTTAATTCTGTAAAATTTTCTGAAAAAATCTATATATCTGTATTTTTAGCCAAAAAAAACTGTATAAAAACTCGAGATTGAAAATTAGGGAAAAAATAAGAAGTTTGTTTCCTTTTTGCATTTATTTTTCTTATTTATAGGTTTTTGAAGTCGCATCAACACAACAAAATAAATCATAAGAAGGTTGTCTTTTAATCTTCTGAATTGTATGATGTTTATACATGTTTTTTTTTTAACTTTGCATTTAAATTTTGCGTCGATATCATCCTCCGCCTTGAGTCAATACATAGTTCTTCGCTTTCAAAATAGAGCCTGTCATTGTGGGTGCCAAGCGGTTTCCGGACTTTGTTTTGTTGGCATTGTAAAGCGAAAATATTCCCTCAACACACACTGATGAATGTTATCAAAAAGTGTCTTATAAACGACATTAGCAATGGATACAAAAAAATATCATCACGCCATCTGACATCCAACAGCTGGGACCAAGTTATATCTGAGCAACTCAATTGTTGCTCCATAAGATTCCTTTTGAGCAGTCTGAATTTGTTAATAAAGTCTTGTCCCTTACCTGCTTCAACGAATTGAGGAAATTGGTGTCTCAAATCATTAAGGATTGGTAGCTTGATGAAATTTTGAAGGGTTTATCAAGGTCGCAGTTTCGATAACCGAATCGCTGAAATCATATCTGTTTCCCGAGTTCAATATAAAAGTCGTGACAAATCGATTTGAAGGTCTGCTTCCTAGCTGCATCCTATCCTTTTTCAGCTTCTCCTGCATCGATAAAAGCGTAAACATCCTCAGCCTTCTTCAGAAAGTCTTCAGAATTTTTCACATCAAGGTCAGCATCAGCGGATCGTTGCACGTAGCTCTCCAAACATAAGTTATCAAAGTTATATTTATATTCAGATTGAAAAGTGCAATTGGCGTTCTTGATGAGCAGTAGAACAATGTTTAGGAACAGCATAATCGGTTTAGTCCTAGGATACGATTGGCAGATTGATTATGGTCACACTTAACTTGGAACGAAAAGATTAGTTCAAGCTCTTCAAATCGCTCAAGATTTCGCTTCACTTATACATGTTAGAATCCATAGTTTTGTTTGTCACGAAAACCTGTTTTTTTCTACCCACATCTGCAAATACCTTGTCAGATCATAAATTTCCATGCGAATTCATCGGCAAAAACGAAATTTAACTTTCTAAGAATATAACATCGAATAGGTACTCCATAGAATTTTTGTCCGGCAAGCTGCCCATAATCCATCTTTACGTACGTTTCATCGTACACGAGGAAGCATTCTCCGTACTTCGTGAGAACTATATTGTGCGACTTCCAGTCACGTCTTTTGGCCACTAGGTTCTGCTTCAGTGACCTGTTTGGTTGCTTACAAGTCCGAACAAAACCGAAATCCTTCTCGCAGACGAATCATTCTGAAGGTGTTTTGACTGACATTGAGTTTCTTTGCGATATCATGATCCGACAGCCCTACGTTCGTCAAAAGTGGGTGTCCAAAGTTGATTTTCGGTACGCGGCCCTCATCGAGTATAACCTCTTTGAAACAAAATGAATTGTGACGAGCTTTTCTGCACTGAAAGAGAGAACATTTCAAAACAAACTGCTGTCAAAACATTCCAGATCTGACCACCAGGAGCGCTGCAGTAAAATAAACAGTGCGTCCAGATATTAACTGCCTTTGCTCTTTGGCATAAATTGACATACATAAAATCATGAGAGGGTTGAATTTCCTCACCCATGTTGTCATTCGGATATAGTTACTATTCCACTGTATTGATTTTGTTTGTAATCAAGCTGATTAATTCTGATACGTTTATGCCAACGCTATTAAAACTTTATCGTATCATAGCGAGAAATTACTTTATTTCCGCCCAAGACATTGGATGCTGTAAATATTGGCACTGCCTGCAATTAGCCCAGCTCGCGTAACCAATAATCGCCTTCAGTAAATCACCGGGGCTCCGATTCATTCTAGGATTTTCCTAGGCAACGCGTCCTCCAAAATTCCCCACACCGCATGGGAAAATGAAAAATGCTCGATGGAGACGAAACTCCAACTGAGTTACAGCATCATCATCATCACCATCACCATCAGCAACATCGTCACACACATACAGAAGTTAGCTAGCGAGAGGGAACACAAGGAAGAAAACAAGAAATAGGGCCAACCCTGCAAAACTAGGTCATGGTTCTCGTCCTAAATCAACGCCGTCGTTTATTTGCACTCGTGTGGCATTCTATTCTGTATGTCTTGTTTTTTTCCTTCTTCTAGCCGCTGAATTTTCCGCTAACAATATTATCACAAGATTTGAGAGAAAGTGTGGGCACGTGTGCAGATGGATATGTGTTTAAAGGATGTGGTTTCCATGCATGTCATCAAAAGCAAAACGAGCCTCGCGATTTATATATACATATCTGTTCCTCCTTCTGCACAAAAAAGATAAATTATTCAATTTAACGCCTAATTATCACAATTATAATTTTGAATAAACACGCTTCTCGCTATGATGCAGCCCGAATTATTCGGTGGTGTTGTTCCGTCGCTTTTGCTTGCCAGTTCTAGAGGCGGACCGTTGTCCGCTGATGTCACGCCGGATGCTTTGCTGCAACATAAAAAAAAATAGCATTCAATATGGTCATATACCTTCCGAAACGACGAACAGGACTCGATTTTTTAATTGATTCCCGTCCTCACAAACCCGAACGCAAACAGCTGCACAATGATGACAAAAAATCGGATTTCCGGATATCACACAAGGTGGCGCTAATAGAGTCTACCTGGATTCGAACCGTAATTTAGGTCACTGACACATTTAAAATTCAATTCGTTCGTTCTTGTGTTGTTTTTTTTTCCTTTTTTCCATCAAGTTCGGTCGGTTGGCCATTGGCAGCACTGAAACTATTGGGCGCCAAACAGTCCGGCAACACACAAACGCATGCCGGCAGAGAGGGGCAGCAAAGGCCAGCGGCGTTGACTTCGTCATCTGGTGCCAAGTTCTAGCCGAACGTACAAAGGCTAGTGTGTGTGTGTGTGTGTGTTTTTATGTTAATGACGGATTGGAGCCGAGAATAATGGAAATTGATGGGTTGTTGTGTGTTGATGATGTTCGATTTCGTCTGATTCGTTTCAATCCGATGGATTTGGGGACTAGCTATGTGGGATTACTCGAATCGGAGAATCTTGCCGACGCAGATAAGTTCGACGGATTTTTGGCTTCCTAGCACAATACTTTCATGCAAAAAAACTTCAAATTGGAATTATATATGCTATTAACTAGATTTCAGAATGTTCAGTGAAAGTAAAGTTCTTAAGTATTTGAGCGGAATAAAATTCAAATTTCAATTACATCTGGTAAAATTGTTAGTAAAATTTATCAAATTTGGTGTATCTTCAACAAATGTTATATAAGGTTTAATTAAAAACAGGAAGTGATCTGGAAGTATCTGTGGTATAACCGCAAGATTGACGTAGAACTATCGTTGATTTAGTGATCATTTGTTTGAAGTTGAATCTGAATCCATTCCGAATGAATGAATATATGAATATTTGGTGGACTTCGAAAACGAGAGCGTTACGTTGCAGGCAGAAGGTTTTATGCATCCAATATTGGATACGAAATTATTCTACTGATGGGGAAGAATAATCTTCAGTTGTATAGTTAAATGAACGTTGGATGTGGATCGATGAATGGAACTTTCGAAATGTTAGATATTCTCCTTCAAACCTCTTGTTGTTTTGTGCTGTTGTCTTGAAGTCAGCTGCTGATTGAACGGACAGTTTAAAAGATTAAGGGTAAAATGGTTCAAGCTACTTTTTTGTGACTTATTTTTACTTATATATTTTCTTTCTTTTTTATATGTTTTTTTAACGTTATTTAGTTTAGAAAGCTATGTTTTGTATACTTCATGAATGATTGGACAGCTTTGCTTTTTTCTTGTTTTCTGAAATGATAAACAGGGGAGTGGTAACTTTGTATACCAGTCATATTGCTCCATTCTGTTCGTATTCTTCATGTGACACATAACATGAAATTTACTAAACAAATTAGCTAAACAATTAAAACCTTTCTAGTTATTATAATTTTTTGTCTTTTATATTTAATTCTTCACTTCTTTTCATTCGTTTTATTGTGCTCTTATCGTTTCAAATTAGCAAAGACTTGCAAAGTTTTTGCAATTTTTGATAAGCAATGTAATTCCATCCTAGAAACATTTTCGTCTATGATTTTGTGTGCACACGTTGCGTTTTGGCTGAACAATTATAACCATGCATCCAGTGATTAATCAGATGAAATCACTATTCTTCACTATTAATCATCCAGTATCAATTTTCGATGTTAAAATCTCTTCCGATTTTACAAAACAGGAGTGGTGTGTTCGCCCAGCAGAGATGCCATGTTTGAAGAGACAAGACATGTCTTCATTTTGAAGACATTTGACTCACTGTGAAGTCATTTGATTTTGTGAAGACATTTTGATGGCATTATGAAATATGTGAGAACATTTCAGTATGTGAATTTTTAAGAGATATTATTTCCATAAAATTCCAGCTATTGGCCGAAAATATCATCAAAAGAAGTAGGGCTTTTTTCTCAGTGTCATTCGCTCGCCTTTTCATCAGTGTCACTTTGTAAGTACTCTGTCTGCTTTCAATGGATATTCGTTCGTCCGGGTTTCAACTGTATCCTTCTGCTTCTTTCAATCCGCTCGTTGTATTCGTCTACGCAAGCTACGAACGTTCAATCTTCTCTCCTCTCCAGATGTCATTTCAAACCCAGGTTCTTTCGTCATCATGCACATTCAAGTCAAAAGTATAAGGATCTGAGCCTAGGGGTACGGACGGAAGATTAATATAGGACTGTGATTGTTCAGAACAGTTGTTTTCTTAAATGTATTTTTTTTTCATTGTTCAGAAATCTGTTAGTTTAACTCTTTTGAAACTCCAAATAGTAGTCCTGAAAAGGGCCGTTTGTTATACTCATAACCATCAAACGGTTTATAATGAACAAAAAAAGGAAACAAGCTTCTAGTAGGAAGTTCAAGTTGTGGTGGATACCGAACTGAAACGCGAGGCGCGCATCGAACGCGATCGAGTCAGCATAAAGCGCAATCAATAAATATAACAATCAAATTCAAAGAAAAGCGCGATTAATAAATGAACTAATCACGTCAGCATAAAGTGCGATAACGACACCCGCGCGGCAGTCGATAGAGATTATGCTAAGAACGGATGAAATTAAATAAACAGCATAAGACGTCGCCGTTCAATAAAAAGCGCGACTTATGCTGAAGATGCAAAAAGGGTAACGTAGCCATCGCCCAAGATTAGGGAACCAATGTCAACATTGAATTTAATAAAATGAGTTGAATCTAAACCACGAACTAGTAAAGACGTTCTACACCAATCATTAATATCACAGTCCGTCGAATAAAGTTAAAACAAACTGTCTAACTGAAAATGATTAAAGTGAAGGTGGAAGCTAGCCGCAAATGGCTGCCACAATGGCGCTCATTTCTTGCATCTCCCTCCCTTACACCTCGCCAGAAAATCAATAATTTTGCGAAACAGTGTGAAGAATATGATCGTTTGCACACACTTCCCACCAAGTAATATCAACCAAAATCTGATCGATTACTCATCAAATATTAAATTTTTATTTGCCGTCGCAATGTATAGTGGAAAACGTCGTAAAACTCGAGCTAAAAGATAACTTTTCATTTTTCAATTTTCCGCAATGGTTTTGTTTGTACGGGTGAATACATCGTTACTTTTTCGACACTGATGCCAGACAAAATCATCGAAACAGCTATTAAAACCATTTAATAAAATGTTATTCCTGAGTCATAGCGTTTCATGTCATGAAAATCAATAGAATAACAATAGTTGATATCAATACAATTATTATTTTCACGTTTAATTGGTCTATAATGTAAGTATTAGCAACTTTAACATTGGTTAAGAAAGTTGTATTGCAAAGCACGGAACACTGCCACGGCTGCTCATGCTTTAAAAAATTGTAAACGGAAAAGTATTACATTCAATCAAAATGACTCGGCCAACGAAGAGAAGGATTAAGGCTCTCCAACGTGAATATGTGAAAACAATACGATCAACGAAGGAAAATATGAGGGAATTATCAACATCGAGTTACTGTGCGGAAAAACTTGTTAATACCAAAAGAGCCCCAATTCGCATGTGTCATAAATTTGCTCATGTTACGCTCGCGTATAATCAGAATTTTACTTCATATGCAAACACACCTTCTATGTATATTTATATTTGCAATTGTTCATCGGAACACATCGTTCATACATTTTACTTCAGTATTGAATTGTTATTTTTTCAAATGTATTCTGAGACTCGTGTCAGTGTAGCGCCACACAGTCTGATAAATGAATAGATCTATTTACGTACAAAGATCAAAACAAACGAAATAAATAGCTCTTCTCTCACAAACACAATTACCCATTTTTACACGTGGTTTTGCCTATACTACTACAAAGGCTTGCTTCCACCTCACCTTAATGAATATCAAGGTGAAGTCAGTGATGAAGTATATGTGGATCGGTAAACAAAAAAAATATATATATATATCGTCATTGAATATGAATTTTTGGGGAAGAAACAAAAAAACAAATTGAAAATACCTACGTTTTCGTGATTCGTGATTCGTGATACATTCGAAAAAGGTCTTGCTAATTTGTTTGATAGAACGAATTATTGCATATTATTGCATTTTGTGTTGCATACAACATTCATGGGAACGAAGTTGAAATGATTTACCTTCGCATCCGCTCGCAAAACATACCTCTTTTATTCGTTAAATAGCTCACTTGTTTTATTATTTTCAATGTTGATGTCTCAGGCGAAAAAAAATAGCTGGATAAATTTGCCGTCTAATGGTATATATTATAACATATATCGTAAGATCAATTCTGCGTAATATGCATTTGAAAACTCATAATAAACGTTACATTTTTCGCAGAGCGACCTCCCTATATAAAAATCAAAGACGTAGTCCTACGCCAAAAATGAAGGTTATTCATACTCAAGCCTAAACACTTGTTTACTTTTTTCCTAGTAATCAACGGAGACTTTTGTCTTGCCTTTTTCAAACCTTTATCACATGTACATGTATATAAAATCCACATGTATATAGGATAAGTGTACCAATTATGAAGGAAATATTTCACCAACTTGCAGAAATTGACGAATAAATACTCTATTTCAGTTCAAAAGTATAGAAAAGTATACTTTTTCTAGCAGAATTCAAGTTTTTGAAGATTCTCAAAGATATTTCGATGATCAATTGACTAAATTGTATAAAAAACATGTTTGAAAACGTCTCTTTCATGGTAATAGCGTTCCTGGAGTTTTGTGATAAGTGTACCTATTATGGAAATAGTCGGTGTCACATGGAAAAGTGTTAATAGTGTTAATAAGTGCTTTTAAACAAAACTATGACTCTAAATCTTATTCTTAGTATGCAAAATATGGCGTTAATTATACACTCGACGAAACATTATGGGAACGGAGCGCGAAATAGAATTTTTTAAGGCCCGGTGTGGCGGGTTCAAAAAATCGATTTTTTACATTATTCGGAAGAAAAACATCTTTAAAATATACTCAAAAATTATAGGAGGTTGTGTCCAAGATACGACCGCATTGTTGACGTAGAACTACGCTGTTATTTTATATAAGTCGCTTGTTTATACCTTCGGATATTATTCTATAATGTTGTGAAATTTTAGAAACAACTGCTTAGTAGAATAATCTCTGAAATGATTTTTTCATTGTAGAATCAGTTGACGATGATTGATTAATGATTCATTCTTGTCCTCGCAAAACAATCGTATGTCGCAATTTATTTCATGTCAATGCATTGAAAATTTACCTCGAAAGCTATTCCGGTGGCCTTTTTCGAAATTGACATAGACTCGGCTACAGTCGATTATATACATGTTGCACCAGCACCATTATTCCATATCTCATAACTACATCAACATATCTTTGGCACCCCATGTAAACAACAACAATGACGACACTTGCAAGTATCAAATATCATGCTACATGTTATTTAGTATTGCCTTGAAGGAATCGCACCTCTAGAAATGTTCGTACAAACTAAGCGTAAACCAAGCGCCAAACAAGCGTTCACCATAGCATGCATACAGAGCCATACATTGGTGGCTTGAAACTAGTAGCAATATAAACATTTCTCATCATTTTGCAGTAGCAATGCTTCATTATGATCAATATTAGCACAAATGCAATCCTAGTTGAAGGCAGTTTTGCTACTGGCACGCGAACCCAAATAACTTATAACATTCCAGTAAGACATTCAAGATGCTTGGTATTCCCAAATAATCTTTTGGTGCACAACCTCAACGTCTGCTTCGCCATAACGTCAGTTTAATGCATTGATGCATTCTCAAAGGTACCAACGAAGCCCTTATGAAGACGGAAAATAAACAATGTTAACTGCTTGGAAAAAGACTGAATTATGCCACACAGCTTGTACACTGCTGTAACACCCATCGATGCGAATTCGCTGATGAGTTTGTCAAGAGCGACCGCCTTCACCACCAGCGGGGGGAGCTCGATTTTGGTTGCTACCTGGGCGTTTACATTTTCGACCGACGCGCCGAAATCGCCGACTTCGTTGTTGTTCGGTGCGGTGTCACATTCGCGAAGGCTCGGTTCAGTGCGAGCGCTTTTCACTGCACCAACACCGCGTGCATCATTAGATGACGCTTACCTCGAAATTTTATTGCCCCTGGCAATGCGTTCGTTTTTTGTAGGGCTCGAGCCTGCCTTCCTCTTCTTCTTGCTCATCGCACACTACGCGAAGCGTCCAATTTATGACGCGGAAAGAAGAACACACGATACGAATAACGCGAAAAACGAACAGAAAAATCAAACGACGATTTCCAAGTTGGATTACCACTGATGGGGTCCAATCTTAAATCGAAGCGCAGCGAAAGCAAAGTGAACTGGATTACTCAACAGTCCGATGCCGAATGAAAGTTTGCCTCAGCGAGATAAACTGTTTATACTTAATGCAAGTATTCCCCTTCATTCTTCTTCTTTTCCTTTGTTCACGGAGACTTTAAATCTTACTATTTCCCCTCCGTTGGTCGTCGATAAGTTGCTCGTTAATGATATCTCTGTTCGGGAAAGCACTGAAATGGACAGAACAAATGTATGGGAAAATAGAAACACTTAAAGTTTTCATGAATTTTAACCATTTACTAACCAGGGAATTCTAATGTATGGCATATTAAACAAATCTTACGGAATTTCCGATTCGTTTAGTATGTAAATCGCCAAAATCCGTTCGCGGCCAAAATAGTTATTAACGTTAACTTTATTTCATAAAAACGTGACCTGTTTTCTGATTTGACACCCTTAATGAAAGACGTAGTTCTACGTCAAAAATTTCAGACCGGAGGCGATCCGGCGTAGTGGTAACATCCATGCCTCTCACGCTAAAGGTCACGAGTTCAATTCTCACTCCCGACATTCTTCCAAAAATGGAAGTAAAAGTGACGAACCAGCCAAATGAGTTGAAAGTCACTATAATACAGATATAAAAAAAAAAAAAAAAAAAATTCAGACCGAAAATCTAAATATTTTTAAAGTTATAGCTAATATAAGAGAGCGCGCGAGTAGTGTGTATGAAAGCGTGTGACACGTCAGCAGCAACTGTTCTGACCGTACCCTTTGTTAATGTCCCTTATATAGATTCTACCAAACCTTTAGACTTACAAGGACGAAATATAAGATTTTTTTTTCAGCAACTATCGAGCATATCATCAGTAAACGTTTTTCACTAGACGAATACAGACTGCTCCAAAATGGGAAACAAGCGCTTTAGTGGATTTCGGCACGAGAATAAATGTGGAAAAAAGAGAGCATTTCAAGGAAATCAATTTACTGCAGAAGTTGATACTGATTTTGTGAGTACAAGCGCAGAAAAACTGAAAGATAATAGTTACTTTGAAGTAAACAATGACTCTAGTTTCAAGTACGTTAGTTTCGCTTTGATGTTTGGTGCCTTAGAATCGGAGTTAAAATGTAAACTTTGCAACAGTGATATTAATTTTTTGAAAAATTCACCTAGTGGATTAGGGTTTAAATTATGTGTAAAGTGTTTGTGCCGAGAATATCTGATTGATTCGTGTCCAATGATCAAAAATGCGTATGAAATTAACTGACGATTTACTTATATGATGCGGTTGCTTGGCGTCGGTCATGTTGGAATTAATCTTTTTTGCTCGATGATGGATTTAAATATTTTTCATTTTTCATTTCAAGTCTCTCTATTATCAAGTGGTAGAGTAAATAAGCATCGCTGTTGAATCTGTTGTTGATATTGTGCTCAAAAAAGCAATGAAGGAAGAGAACGAAAAGAACGTGGCAGAAGGTTTCCTGGAAAATTACTTGACTGTTTTTGGAGATCGTTCGTGGACTAAGGGAGGTTTTTCTCTTGGGCATTTTAGTATTTACAGTATTTAAACGATGATCACAAAGATGAATGCACAGCAAACCACGAGGGCAGTAGTGGTAAAATGGAAGTCAACGGGATTTCGGAAATGTTCAAACGTTCTCTGCAGCGTTATGGTGTTAAGTATGTGAGGTACAATGGAGAAGGGGACAGTAAAACCCATAAAAATTTGAAAAAGATGGCTGCAAAAGAGAGGAGCACCGAAGAAAGTGCTCCGAAAAAACGTAGGACAAAGAGAGACTCGTCAACCAGCGCTGAGCAACCAAAACCCAAATCGTTGCAATTGACTAATAAGATTATGTTAAAAATGTCTACGTACTACGGTTTGGCAATCACCAGAAACTTTCAATCTCTCGAAGAAATGAAGAAAGCCGTATGGGCTACATCCTACGATTCGGTTTCCATAGAAATTCTGTCAGACAATCTGAACAGATGTGGACTTCCTGGAATTTTGAATAACTTCTTGTACAATTTGTTGTCAGAAAAGAAAATGAGCTTCACCCTCGGACAACTGACAACTTCCAGAAATAGTTATAAGGCTCATGTCTCAGCCCCCTTCTTTATAATTTTTATGTGAAAGATATTGACAGTTGTTTGGCAGAACAATGTACGCTAAGACAGCTTGCAGATGATGGTGTGGTTTCCGTCAGAGGTCCCCGTGCCGATCACTTGCAAAGACCATTGCATAATTCCCTAGATAACTTCCTGGGCAAGGAACTTAGGGATCGAATTCTCGCCGCCGAAAACCGAACTGGTAGTGTTTACTCGAAAGTGGTTCCCAGCCCAATTGCAACTTAAGCTTTTGGGTAGAAGCATTACCCACTCGTTGATCTTCAAGTACCTTGGTGTCTGGTTTGATTCAAAATGCACTTGGAGTACCTACATTACGTATCTGAAGCATAAATGTCAAAAGAGGGTCAACTTTCTCCGCTCGATTTTCGGCACGTGGTGGGGAGCTCATCCGGGAGATCTCATAACGCTTTGTAAAACAACTATTCTATCTATTCTTGAGTATGGCTCTTTCTGCTTTCTCTCAGCAGCTAAAAGTCACCTTCTAAAATTGGAACGAATTCAATACCATTGTCTGCGTATAGCTCTCGGCTGTATGCACTCAATGCATAACATGAGTCTCGAGGTTCTGGCAGGAGTAACTCTTCTATAGAACCGATTCTGGGAACTTTTTCTCAGAATACTGATGAAATGCGGAGTCTCGAACACACTTGAAACTTGATTTGAAAACTTTGAAAAAATTCTTCATCTAAATACACAATCTCGGTTTATGAGAATTTATCACCACTATATTTCGTCAGATATTTGTCTTCCATCGTTTACTCCAGACCGTGTTCACTTCACCATCAGCAGTTCCTCAATTGAATACGATCTGTCGATGAAACAAGCAACTCTTGGTATTTCAGATCAGCTTCGATCAACTTTCATTCCCCGTAGTTTTAACCGAGAGTACCAAAAAGTCAATTGCATGAACAAGATACTTCACTGATGGATCTCGCCTCAATGGATCCACTGGCTTTGGTGTTTTCAATAAAAATTCGTGCGCCTTCCGTAAACTGCAGGAACCTTGTTCCGTTTATGTTGCTTTGCTGGCAGCAATCAACTTCGTATTGGGGATGATCTCCAACAAGCCTGCAGATCATTACTTCATTTTCTCGGTTAGTCTCAGTTCGCTTGAGGCTCTCCAGTCGATGAAAACTAGTAGGCACCCATCTCGTTTCCTCACAAAACTGAGGCAGCAGATGAGTGCACTGATCGAAAGATCTTATAAGATAAACTTTGTATGGGTTCCCTCTCATTGCTCAATTCCTGGCAATGAGAACGCGGACATTCTCGCAAAGGTGGGTGCCCAGGAAGGCGAATTGTTTGATAGACAGATTTTATACGATGAACTTTTCCAATTACTGCGTCAGAGTTCCTCTTGAGATGGCAAACCGATTGGGACACTGGAAGTTTTGGGCGGTGGTTATATTCAATTATTCCAAATGTTTCTTCGAGAGCGTGGTTCAAAGGTTTGGACGTAAGTCGTGACTTCATTCGTGTAATGACTAGACTATGTACAACCACTACTTTTTAGATGTGCATCTCCACAGAATAAATCTTGTTCAAAGCAATGTCTGTCGGTGTGGAAACGATTACGATGGCATTGATCATGCAGTTTGGCAATGTACGGATAATTACGCAGCCAGAGAGTACCATTTGAATGCCCTTGAGGCCCAAGGAAGACAATCCTATGTTCCTGTTAGAGACGTGCTGGGAGCTCGCGACATCTGCTATATGCAGTTGATCTCTATGTTTGTGAAACGGTCTAGTATAAGAATTTAATGCTTTTGTGTTTTTTTCTTTTTCGTTATTAGTTTGTTTGTTTCGTTCCCATATCTCACCGTCGCCCACCCTTGACAGATAGTCGAACACCAGATGTTATCCCTGGTCGTTATGCACGATGCTACAGTGCGTGCGGAAACTCTCGGTTGAGACAACGAAACCGCATATCCATATCCCTAACCTGAGTAGTCCCACAAAAATGGTTGCCCCTCTAACCTCGAGTAAACCGCGAAGAATCGCTCAAAACCTACTAAACATAGATTTAAGTTGAAATCTTGCGGAGCCGCTAAATCTTGAATTAGCTTATGCGATTGAGCCTTACAAATGAATGAATTGGAGAAAAAAAATCTTTACTTCCGTAGCTCAGCAGCTGGACTTCGACATTATCAAGAACCTGAATCAGTACTATCGCCAGTTTCGATTAATTAGATCGATTAGTTGAACGAAGACTGCAAGAAATTGAGGATATTTGTCCTTTTTAACATTCATGTTATTCAGCATTCTTACTGTATTTAATGCACTCTAGGACCCTTCAGATATACCGGTATTGAATTCAATCGAAATACTTCACCCTCTAAAATCAATAAGGTTAAATCTGAAACTATTTAAAATTGCTTCAAGAAGCCAATTTTTCCCTTAGTGATGATGGTGATAGTCCGCTGGCATAATTAATGCGTCGTGAGCTTGCTAATGTCGACAGTACAGTACCGTTCGATTGCTCATGATTAATGATTAGTGCGAAAATGACCAAATGTGATTTGCTGTGATCTGATGCCAGATACCGATATATTGGAAAGTGTTGAAATAGCCGAGAAAAACGTTCAAGATAGTAGTCCTATCGAGTTGGAGAATAATCAGGAAGGCTCAGATGATTGTGTCGAAATTACTCCTTCGAACGTTAAATCAAACCCGAAGAATATGTTCCAAATATTGAAATCAACTGAAAATGTTCCTGTGAAACTATTCGAACATTTCTTTGTGATTGAACAGTTCCTGCGTGATCGTTACATTTTAGTTTGAACAACATAATTAATAAATATTTTCTTCGTTAATCTAGTTTCTTATGCAGGTCGGACTCGATTATATATGATTCGATTATATAAAATTTAGGACTCGATTATATACAGTTTGAAAAAAAAAGTTTTTTTTTATAATTCAAATATGAAAAATGAGTGGGTTATATCTATGATATAACCGCAAGGTTGACGTGGAACTACCTTAGCTTAGCAATCATTCGTTTGTATTGATTAAATTCTTGATTGAATGAAACAGTTTCCAAATTCAATTGAGTTCAATATATTTGCTCTGTGAGTGAAAAAAATGAACAAATGCCAATGCCAAACAAATTCATTTATTGTGATTGATTGTTCTTCGTTACAAGTAAATTTAATGACGGACCTTTTACGTTTGGTATGATGACTAGAACAAAATATATGTACGGAAGAATTATCAAACGTTTGATGAACCAGCCTAAGGCTGAAAATCTTTCCAATAAAGACAAAAAAAAATTATCAAACGATTATTTTATTTTACATTTCCCTCTGAAGTTTACATCCCAAAAGTGTACATACTTCTCGAATCTTGAATTTGCTTGAAACTGGGAAGTCCATTCGCTTCTAGTGTCTGCACGATTTTCCCAGGTTCCTAAGTTTAGAAGATCATGTTAGGACAGACATATTCCACTCTGCACAAAGGCAAGCGAGGACAAAAGTACTCGCAGTTTGCATTTATTTGCAGAGCCGATTTCCCCAGAAACCTCGGTTTTGAAGTCTGTGTTAGGGAAACACATTTCAATCGGAACAAAAATACCCCCGATTTGTATGAATTCGTAATGCCGATTTCCCCACGCTCCATGGATTTGAAGTCTGTGTTAGGGAAACACATTCCAGTCGGAACAAAAATACCCCCGACTTGCATGAATTTGAAATACTGATTTCTCCAGGCACCTTGGTTTAGAAATCTCTATTAGGGAACACATTTCGGTGGGAACAAAAGCTCCCCCTACTTTCGTGTGTTCTTCTTCTTCTTTTCGGCTTTAAGAGGGTTTAAACTTTTCAGTTCATTCGCCTCTAGGCTCTTTCGTGTGTTTGCAATGCCGATTTCGCTGCTTAGGGAACATTTTTCGATGAGAACAAAAGTCCCCCTACTTTCATGTATTTGCAATGCCGATTTCCCCAAGGCTGCTTGGTTTTGATGGCTGTGTTAGGGAAACGGTAAATCGGGCCAATCAACACGATGCAGTTAGGGCGTTTAGATAACGCCTAATATTTTACAGTTATTCAATTGTTTATCTAATGAAAAACAACATTTTGTTAGTTGCGATAGATGCGTAGAAATATTCCCTATCAAGTGATGCAAACATATCTCCTATCCAGTACGAAATGTTCGAGCTATAAGCATTCGAAATCTTTCAGTTTTTCCTGCATGTTCTGTGTTTAGGTTTTCATTTTACCCTCCATATATTCCGGTTAGACGTAGTCCCACGTCAATAATTTCAAGAAAAAAAATTAACCTTTCAACATTAAAGTGAAATTTAGGTGGCTTTTATAAGTACAGTGGGTTAAAAATAGCGATTTTTGACGATTTTGATTGAATTTCATCAAGAATTGTTTATATCGACATTGCAGCGAGATTAAGAGAGATAGAAGTTGGGTGTCAAAGAACAAATTGTAGACTGGTTAGAGGTCTTTAATTTGATACAATAGAAACAATCAAGTTTAGCATGAATTTTTGGAATAAAATTAATTATTACAAATTTTAAAAAAATAAAAATTAAATTTTGCACTTCTAAAATGATATTTAAATCCACTAATTTAGATGTTCTACTACTATATCCTGTACTAAATTTTCTAGTCTTCCAAATGAAAGCAACAGAATCGGCTTACGTAGCGTACTTTTCAATGTAGAGTCAGTTTGAGGCAACAGAGTCGGGAACAAAGAAAAAGTTCTATAACTCTGTCATCGTTGAAATTCGAACATATGCGTAGAAGAATTTTTTTCGTGAAATATAATCTCTATCACCTCCTGAGAGATTCTGGAAAACTTTTTTTTATGTGATAAAGGAACACATGCTGTAACTTCGTGAAAAATGAACGCATATCGATGGGAGACGCATCATTTTGAAACTACAACTTTCAGGTATTAGAATATTTTTCGTACATATTTCTATCTTGGTGTGTGTAGGTGTAGTGGGCAACAATATCGGGAAGAAATGAACAATCGATTTTTCTTTATTTTTTCAAGAATATTCTGGACTAACACAGTTTTTTGCCAACCAACTCAACAGCAAATCCAATCAACCTCATCAATTAGATTTCTTTTTGGTTTCAAGAACGTTCCTGTAGGACCTTCCCACACAGAGATATTTCAGTTTGAATGAAAAATCACCCCTTCGTCTTTGATGATGAATAATTCAATAAGCAACGCAAATCGAAAGGCAGTTTTGAAAACTCCAATAAATTCTGCACAAGGATAATTTGTTACTTTGACGAAAAAAAATATTTAAAGTCTTTGCATCGATTTAAAAAAAAGTGCCAAAAACAGGATTTTCATAGTGCTTTACAAAATTCACTGTAGTTCTGCAAATATTTGTGATTTTTCATTCAAACTGAAATATCTCTGCGTGGGAAGGTCCTACAGGAACGTTGTTGGAACCAAAAAAAGCTGATTGATGAGGTTAATTGGATTTGCTGTTGAGTTGGTTGGCAAAAAACTGTGTTAGTCCAGAATATTCTTGAAAAAATAAAGAAAAATCGATTTTTCATTTCTTCCCGATATTGTTGCCCACTACACCTACACACACCAAGATAGAAATATGTACGCAAAATATTCTAATACCTGAAAGTTGTAGCTTCAAAATGATGCGCCTTCCATCGATATGCGTTGATTTCTAACGAAGATACAGCATGTCAAAAATCACTTAAAATTTCTGACTTCGCACTCTGTTCCTCTAATTTGTCAAGAGTATTTTCTTACTCTGGGGGAACGAATCAAAAATTCAAATTCATACCCTTCTTCGCGACTGACAGCGCGAAGGAGGAGCAAGTATCCTTATTCCCATATTCCAATGTCCATCCCTATCCTTTTTCCCATCCAAGCGTCTCCCTTTCTTCCGAAATGCAGTGTGTGGTGCATAACACAAATACAACCAGCAGCAAAACCCGATTTACAGTATAAACGAATACCAACGAAGTGCATGCAAACCGTTGGCTTCAATATTATATTCATTCAAATTCTTTGTAGAAGTAGCATCGCGAATAAACCATCCGTGTTTTCAGAAATATCCAAAGTGTTTGATTTTCGAAGTGTGTTATTTTCCTGCGCCATACCCAATGGTATTCCTGAAGAAAGAAGTGCCATATTATACCGAGTCTGAGCTATCAACATCCAGGCCTTCTTCAACCGAAGGTACCGCCACATTCCTCAGTTTTGCGATCCATCAACCCTAATTTGGACACTTACCCTAATATATGACAATTTATAACATAAAAAAAAATTGTGAAAAAATGTTCTGTATCTCGATACCTCCCTAACTTGATGGTCCTCATGGATATCGAGTTAGGGAGAGTTGACTGTATTTAGATTCTACTTTGTAAGATCTGGCAGTTTTTTCAATAAAATCAATTTTTAATTTTTTCTTTGTAAGTCTATAAAAAAATAATTTTCTCGCTGCACTAGAAATATTGTTTCGTTTTTTGCATAACCGAAGGCTGGATAAGGTGATTCTACTAGACAGCGTCAAACAGCGATCTGTTTTCGGGGTTAACGGGCAGTGGCAACTCTATAGCTACCAATTTTTTCAACTGTTTCAATTGTTTATTTTTTATCAAAGACAAAAATGTGTTCTTCTGCGGAGTTCCGGGCAGGGTTGCCATAATAAAATCTGTGTTTTTGGTCTCAAAAAATTTACGGTGGTTTGTCTACTTTCATCTACCACAGCACAGGAGTATACTAATATTATAATTCATGCAACAATTCATCAGTTCAAACTTTTTCTAAACGAAGTTTAATGGCTTGTGAACTTATTCACGAAATAAAACGGTGTATCCACGAAAAAAAAAATCCTATTCACTGTGCTTTAGTAGAAAAAATGCTATTTATTTATTGAAAGGCTAGCCGATGACACAGATTTTTGCATTGTTTTGCCGTAGACTGAACATGAGAAAGCAGTACTAAACGCTACATATGAATGATATAATGGTTCTCATTCGAACTGATTCGAATGATATGTGAATAAAATTGGTGAGTTAGGAAAACATTATATTGAGATCAAGCCATAACTATTATTAGCTCGTTATTTTGAAAAATCTGTAAATCTGTATGAAAACCAGAAAAATCTGTAATCTGTATCTACAGATTCTTGGTTTCAAAAAGTCTGAAAAATCTGTATAAATACAGATTATTCTGTAGATATGGTAACCCTGGTTTCGGGACAAGTAGGTGGTGACACTCCAATGGTTGGATTGGGAATCAGTATATTTCAATTCGTTCTGCTTATGCTACCCTATCGGTGGGTGCTCATAGTGTCTTGCATGTCAGCACATTCTTTCATCGTACGATCGCGTTGGTACAGTTCGTTCAAAAGGAACGAACCTTCGCGCAAACAATAATCAAATGAACTCCCATGGGTGTAGCTAGTGAGGGTCATCCACCACACTTCCTCATGTAACGATTATGTTCTCTGAAGTTGAAGTCGATCCCTTGCCTAGTTCCCACGGCATTATAAAGAGTTACTAGAAATGTTGAGGTGTGGACATATTTGAACAACATTATGAAAACAGGGCCAAAGAAGTTAAAAACAGAGATCATGCAATCCTTGATTATTCAGGTCTACAAAGGCATCCATTAATGAATCAACTATCAGTCGTATGGAGCGCAAATTTATAGCTACTGACTTTGTTGGTGATTTTCCCAAAATATGGCAGCCCTAAAAGTTCACGAACACCGAAAAAAAACACTGTTGGTGAAAGACAATTCTGCACCCAATGTGTTCTCTAATTTGCACAGAAAACATCGCCCGCGTCGACCTGGATTTTTCGAAAAAAATCGCTTTCAGCGTCGAAGCGATATTCCTTCATTCATAATTGTAATCAATCAGTTGTTTAAATAAAATATATAAAATATATAAAATATATATATTCTTCGATCAACAATGGTTTTTCTTATACGCGTCAACTTTTCGGCTCCTGAATTGGTGTATTCTGTTTTTGGATTGAATTTTCATATAAATAGACGATCACAAACATACAAAGTCAGCCTTTATCGAACATTTGAACATCCCAAAATGAAGCCCACAAGCAGATCGGGGAAACGGTCGCCGAAAAAAAAAAGTTACGAAATCTATTTCGGGATGAACCCTGAAAGCTCGCTCATATATTTTTGATTGCGTTCCGAGGGTCGGCAAATAAACAGCAACAATAGAGAAAAAAAATCCAATATTCCACATGAGTGAATGGGGGAGAATTTGGAAAGCTACCACAGGAAGTGAATACAAAGTTGTGAACAATGTTATAAGCATGTTTTTTTTCTTTCTCTCTCTCGTGGTTCAAGGCCAAACGTTCAAGTTGACGAGGGAGCAATTAGTGGGGACTTGAGGCTGTAGTCTTTAGCATAGAAATAGAGTTATCGAAATATGCCCCATTTGTCAGGAACAGAAGTTGAATTATGCATAATGCGGATGTAGTGCAGTTTTCGGCAAACACATTTTCAATGATCACATTTCTCCCTATCAAAAGAATCAAAAAATGTTCTCTGTACTGTGATGGCAAAAATATCCTCAGCCAATCTTAATCGCGAACCATCCGCTACGCCTACGGCTCAGCCCAAACAAGTTTTAATTGCTTTAATTTTCATTCCCCAGCCATAACACATCCCCCGATATTCTCCCACCCCAGAGTCCCGTTGTTATTCTGCAAGCATGTGAACCAACGATACAGCAATCTTCCACTTTATTGGATTAGCTTACTTTCGTGAAATTCCTGACACTTTGGCACCGGTACAATACACCCACATGCGGCCGCCACTCGTTGTGGGCAGATTGTGCAACCCAGAAGTGCCGGTGCGCACCACGGATTCAACTAGCTCTAATCCTACCCGAGGGATCATCGAGAGAAAGTGGCCAGAATTGAAAGGATTATGCTGCCACAACGGAGGAGGAAGAGGGGGAGGGGTTATCGAGGTGTTGTTTGTTATTGATTTTGGTTTCGTTGTGAGCCAATCCATACACACATCCTTGCAGCTGTGACAGGTTAGTGTGGTGTGGGGAGTTTGAGTGTCAACAATCTCGTGTTGGTGGTGGTAAACATGCGCATAATGCGGTAAATTCATAATTTTTGGCCGCGATTACCACATGTTATTTGAAGGTAATCATCGAGCCTTGTGTGAATAGAATGATTGATTTTTTGCTCGTTCTGTTGGGTTGCTCGCGGTATGATACCACAATTTCTCTGCCAGTGCGAGCGGAGAAACCTCTGTTTGGGGTGGTTATTTATCCTATAATTAAACACACAAAAATGTTTCGTGTTTAGCATACAACGAAATATATTATTAGACAGCCGACATTTCCTGGGGCAATCAGCAAACAGCGATACGGCAAGTTTGTTTGGCGGTGGTAGCCTCGAAAATGGTAATAATCTTGGCTGGCGCTGGTCATTACATGAGCTTTGAATTTTCTAGTAGGAGAACTGCAAGGTCGTGTGCTTTTATAATAGACTATCATATTTTTGGTGATTTAACACTGGAACTAGAAATTAATTATGTACTTTATACATTTTTAATCATGGGTGTTTAAATGGTCAGAACATTTGTGACTTTCCTTTTTCTATTTATACGGTAATACATTTTTAATATTTCTTCACTGCTTCCCATTTACTTTCCGAGAGTCCTAGGTTTTCATTTGCTTAGCTTGTTCACAACCAAGATCTCCCTTGGAAGATATTCACCATAGCCAAGGATTTTTGCTGAGCATTATGACGAATTTCATGCTAGCTCGTTTTAGGAGTTGGCAGCACCATCTCAGATAGTAGTGAAACGTTGTGGGTGTAAAGACATGGGTCATTTAAGCAACTTTGCAGACTTGAAATATTCGAAAAACAATTAGACTACTTTTTGGAAAAAGCCAAAAATTTTTCTTAATTTTTTACAAAAATTTATAACTTAAAAACTATTATACCTACAAAATACTTGTCAAAGGATGAAATGTAGAAAATTGTTTAAATTTTCGCAGAACAATAACCAAAAAATTTTGGAAAAACATTTCGCTGACAAAAAAGTTATTTTTAAAATTAAAATTCATTTTTCTCAAAAACGTTTTTTTCTAAATTTCCAAAAATATATATTTGAATAGCCCTTACATTTTCCAACAAGTCGTCCATACATCGGAAGATGGGCACTTTTACAGGAAAAAAGTTTTTCTAACAACAACTTTTTCATATTTTCTTTGAAAAAAAAAAACTTATCCTAATTTTGTTTAAAGTCAAAATAGCGATATCGTGTATTCGACAAAGTTTTAGATCTTGTTAAAATGTAAACTTTTGTCGAAGACATCAACTTTCTATCTTTTATAGTTTTTGGAATATAAGTCATTTTTGTTTTGTTTTTTTTTAGACTCCTGAAAAAAATATTGTTTCGCTCGTAACATTTTTGTGTGTAAATTCTCACGTTTGACATGTTCATGACATGTTTTTAAATAGAGAAAAGTTAGCAGAGCATTTGAAATGCGATAATTTATACAAAAAAATGTTACAAATTGAACATTAATAGCATTTTTTCAAAGAAAAACAAAAGTTGTTGTTCGAAAAACTTTTTCGATGTAAATGTGCTCATCGCTCGATGTATGGAAATCTTGTTGGAATTGTTAAGGGCTTAATTTTCAAAATGTTTTTTTTCCAATAAGATTTTTTTTCCAAAAATTTTTTTGATAATTTTGAATGAGAATCAAAATAATTTCCTACATTCCATTCTTTGACTACAATTTTGTAGGTCTGATATTTTTTTTTGCAGGTTTTTTTTTTAAATTTTGAGTTTTTTCAACTATTTTTCGAAAGATCTTAATTTAAAAAATATAACATCGACAAAAAGATGGTCAGAGAATGAAATGTAGGAAATTACTTAGGTTTTCATTAAAAATTATTGAATATTTTTTTGGAAATAAATTTTATTGAAAAAACAATATTTTGAAAATTAATATTCATTTTTCTCGAAAACATATGCTTTTCAAATTCTGAAAAAATAGATATAAATAGCCCTTAGAATTTCCAACAAGTTTTCCAAACGAGTAATTCCAAATGAAATCGACAAATGACAACATGAGTATGTTTGATTCGAATGAAAGTGTGTATTCCGTTCAGATTAGACGAAATATGAGTTTTCCACAGCAATTGGGAATTTTTTGACTCAAGCGTAACTTTTGAAAAGGGCGTATCGATTTGAGTAAGAGAAATCTCTGATAATTTATATCTCATAAAATATGAGTCGTACCGAAATAGTGTGTTAGAAAGAGTCATAGAGTATTGTTGGCTTAATGTTAAAAAAATATACACTGAGAAGAAAAATTAGTACTCTTTTTTTTACTTACAAACTAAAATTTTAATTTGCGATATCAAAAAATGTGTATTTTTTTATATGTTTTTAAATTTTTTCATATAAAATAGAAGTCATGTAGAAAATTTAAAAAATGAGCCCAAGATGGTAAAACTATTTTTGACGAAATTTGTAGAACATCAAATTTTTAGGAATTTGCAAAACTTCGAATTTTTGTATGTTAACAATCATCTTCAGCCACAAATTCTGAAGTGATTTAAAACAAAAAGGTTATTATAAATCTCCTTCTAAATGTAGCCATTCTCGAGATATTTAAAAAAAATATTTGTAATTTATTGTCTTTTTAATAGTAAATAGGCCCTTTAAATATGTTTGTCGAGTTATACCATCATGTTCATGAGATTTTATGAATTCGCTTATAATTTACAACAACTTTTACAAATACATCGTTATGGTAAAGACATATGTTTAGGAGTTACGTTACGAAACATTCGAAGACATGTGGGTTAATACAAAATGTAGCAAAATTAAAAAATCTTTTTTATCTTAATATAAACTTCAATCAATCAAAAATATTGTTGGAAATTATAAGAAAATTCATAAAAGTTCGTGAACATGACGGTATAACACGACAAACATATTAGAAGAGATTATTTACTATAAAAAAGATTATAAATTAGAAATATTTTTTCAAATATCTCGAGAATGGTTGCATTTATAAGGAGATTGATAATAACATTTTTTGTTTTAAACCACATCAGAATTCATAATTTGTGGCTAAGAATGATTGCTACCATACAAAAATTCGAAGTTTCGAAAATTCCAAAAAAATCGATGTTCTACAAAGTTCGTTAAAAATAGTTTAACCATTTTGAGCCCATTTTTTAAATTTTCTACATGACTTCTATTTTATATGAAAAAATTGAAAAAAATATAAAAAAATAAATATTTTTTGATATCGCAAATTAAAATTTTATTTTGTAAATAAAAAAAGAGTACTAATTTTTCTTCTCAGTGTATATTTTTTTCAAATTAAGCCAACAATACTCTATAACTCTTTCTAAGACACTATTTCGGTACGACTCATATTTTTTGAGATATAAATTATCAAAGATTTCTCTTACTCAAATCGATACGCCCTTTTCAAAAGTTACACTTGAGTCAAAAGATGAACCATGATGATGTATTTGGAAAAGTTGTTGGAAATTATAAGCAAATTCATAAAATTTCATGAACATGATGGTATAACACGACAAACATATTAAAAGGGAATATTTACTATAAAAAAGACAATAAATTAGAAATATGTTTCAAAATATCTCGAGAATGGCTGCATTTAGAAGGAGATTTATAATGAGCTTTTTTGTTTTAAATCACATCAGGAACCATAATTTGGGGCCTAAAATGGTTGTTAACATACAAAAATTCGAAGTTTCTAAAATTCATAAAAATTCGATGTTCCACAAAGTTCGTCAAAAATAGTTTTACCATCTTGGCCCATTTTTTCAATTTTCTTCATGACTTCTATTTTATATAAAAAAAAATAAAAAAATAAAAAATGTGTATTTTGGATATTGCAAATTAAAGTTTTTTTGTAAATAAAAAAAAGAGTACTAATTTTTTTCTCAGTGTATATTTTTTTCATGTTTAGACATCAATACTCTATAACTATTTCTGAGACACTATTTCGGTACGACTCATAGTTTTTGAGATATAAATTATCAAAGATTTCTCCTACTAAAATCGATACGTCCTTTTCAAAAGTTACGCTTGAGTCAAAAAAATCCCAATTGCTGTGGAAAACTCATATTCCCTTCAACCCAAACGGAATACAAACTTTCATTCGAATCAAAAATACTCATGTTTTGTCATTTGTCGATTTCATTTGGAATTGCTCAATTGAGTGTTTGTCAGGACATCAGGCAGCGTTCTGGAAAGTTTGGGAAATTCTGAAAATCAGGGAGGTTGGCATCTCTGATAACGACACGATAAAAAAATCTTCAAATGTTGAACAAACATAACATGGTTTTGTGGAATTCTGTGATTCATAACTTACTTGAGTGTCTGCTAATTCTATGGAAACGGTAATTTTTCATGCTATAATATGTCAATGCTTTTTATTAGTTCAAGTTATTATCGCTTAAGCTTAAGATTTCGATGCATTACGATTTTTGACTTATTGTTGATTTATTTACGTGCATAAGTAGTTGTTTCCTTAATTTTGAAGAGTACATTCAAGAAATATACACAAAATTCAAAGCAATCGCAACTCATGCTCGGCCAAGTGGATGCGCACAAGGGGCCCAAAAGCTGCCGTCAATCGTCATATTGTAGTGAGTGGTTCACCTCTCAAAATAAAAACCATTTGGCGGAGCACACCGAAAAAAAAGAAACTTCAGCATTGAAGTAAGTGCCGAAGGGGATTGCTGAGGACACATGTCTCTGTGTGTGAACAGGAGAAATTTAGACCGCCGACAGAGAAGAGAGCATCCGAATCGAAAGCTTGTCGAGGGACAGTGAGTGAGAGAGCGAATGAGAGTGAACATTAGTGAACAAAAGGGTCATGAAAAGGAAATATGAGCAAATTCTCATGTGTCAGATGGAAACATGAAACGAAAAGAGTGAAAAGCGCACCCCTCCCTCCGATTCCAAGAAATGGTTGCGCTGATGTGAGTGCAATGTGATACCAGAAAATTCTTCAGTCCTGCGACAAAATGGGGGGGATGATAGCTTCACCGCCAGCCAGTCAGTCATGCTCGCAGCCCACGCCACTTGGGTCAGCTGCAAAACGCAATGTAGTAATGAATTTAATGGATGGGAAAATATGAGGATACATTTTCTAGTGCCATCAGCCGCGCGACCGGCAAAGGAGCGACCAGGCAACGGTGCGATGGTGGACTGAAGGGAGGGAAAATTATGGCAATGAATCGCTCTATTAAACCGACTGCGGTATGGTGCGTCTCCATAAATTTGCACGTTTCAGTGCGTTCCCTTAGTGGCTTCGCTTGCGTGTAATGAGTTGTGTGCTAACACTTTGGGGGGGAAATAATACACATAGGACCAGTCGTAAAGGGACACCACCACTGGTGATCAACTACCCTTCACGCATAACTTCCACTGAAGCGTATTCAATTTCCAGGAGGGTAACAAAATGCCAATTATTCCAAGGAGAGTGCGTTTTTTTTTGTTGTTGCTTGTATTCCTCGGAACTAACTGCTACTCTTGCCTCTCTTGTCATCAGCAGCAATATTGGCCCGGAATTCAGGGCAGCATATGTAAAACTGGCGACAGCTTGACACTTGAAAGCACTCTGCAAACAGTGAAGTTTTCTTCTAGTATTTAGCACAGCACAGAGGCGCCCAACGGAGCCCAACCTTACACGCTGGGTTCTGGCGGGACGCGGTCCTAGTTCCACAAGCGAGAAAAACTCTTCTCGTCTACCTGCCGGGCCTCCACCCACCCTTGTGGGCCTCGTCTTGCTCGAACCGTTTCAAGTGCGGTACGGCAAAAGTAGCGCAGACCGAATGTCGAGTATCATTCTACTGTTGCCGTGTTGGAGAGCAGAAAAAAAACTTATTTTGTTTATTTCCCTCCGCCCTGCTGCTGCTGCTGCTTGCGCTGTTGCTGTACACCACCGGAATACAGAACCAATGACAGTGGGACGGGGATGGAAGATTCTTTGTGAAGTTTCACCCTTCCCTGGCGGTGTCCTGGCTAGAGTTATGTTGAGCGAATGAATGTGTTTACCTCTTCACAACAGTAACAAACACAGCACTGGCAACAAAGTGCAAAATAAAAAAGCGAGAATGAAAATACATTGCACAACAGTTTATTAACTTTGTTCCAAGCTCAAGCAACTGTGACAAGATTATGTGTTCTTTTTCTTGTGAATTGTAGCACAATTCGATGTGGTATTTTATGGGCAGAGAGCGCTCGGTTCTCCGGGGAATCATTCAGTATAATGTCAGCGGCTATTAGTTCTGTTCTGTTGTTGGCTGTTATACCGTGGTACATTTTTAAAATGTTACTATTTGTGTGCTGTTAAGGGTCATAGACTGGGCTTCTTTTACATACATAATCGAGTCAGAGCTGTGGCATAGAACAAGGATAAATACAATGTCAAAAGAATAAGTATCGGGTCTTACAGAAATAACTATATGAAGACTCGTTTGGTAAAAAGTTTTTTGAAATTCAGTCCTATTTTGCATTTTCACTAATTATAACTAACCCGTTATTCACGCTCAGTAAATCTGACCAAATGTTCTATAAACTATCTAACACTAACTCCAATGGATCGATTCATTTCTTGCACAACTTTTTGCTTTTTCTCATCGTACATCAATTGAACGTCAAACAACTGTTTCCGTGATCCACATTTCTGAAATCCGACATCGTTCGAAAGATGGATAATATTGTTTCTCAAGATATTGCTAGTTAACGGCTACTATAACCGATAAATCGCATAAATCGTGAGATATCTATCTGTCCCAGCCTGGTTCGATTGACCATACGTTAATATTGTTACAGAATTTATTGGTTTTTGGTATCTCCAATCACAGGTTTAAATAACCTGTGTGTCCACCGACAGAACCGAATACCGAAGTTGGGATTATACCATGTTTTATGGATCTTTTTACGACGGAGTAAAACACGTGTAGCTTCGTTTACTATTCAACAATCGAGTGCCTTCAATCTTTTTCTTCCCCTACGAATACATCTCCTCACTATAAACTTGTTCACACAGAGAGTACCCGTAAATTCCGTAACACAGCTCTCCTCTCAGGACTTGTTCGTCCCGACAAGCTATCTTGTTGAAGAGTAGGGTGCAAGGCGATCAATGTGAACAATTTTTCTATGACTTCTCTCCCGCCCAATCTCGTAGATCAGCTTGTTCAACTTCCTTTCGATCTGATACGGATCTTCCCAGTTTGATTGGAGCTTTGGAGATCTACCCACACTGAGCTTTGGATTGTACAACCAAACAAACTGCCCAACATCCAAGTCGATTTGATTGGAACTTTGATTCCTGCATGCTGTCTGTGCTTTGTTCTGACGATATCAGTTGCTTTATACATTTGCTCCAGTTTTGTTTGCAGGAATGCTGGTGAAGATGAGACACCGCTGTCTGGAGGTGGTGGTCGCCAGAGATCTATGGGTAGCCTGATCTCCCTTCCTAGGTTGAAAAGAGCAGAAGAGAATTTGGTGGAGTTGTGTTCAGCTGCGGTTTAACTCATCAGCGCAAAGGGTAGAAGCTTATCCCAGTTGTGTTGATCCTTATCGACAAATTTCGCGACATAATCCAGAAGCGTTCTGTTCATCCTTTCTACTCAACCGTCAGATTGGGGATGTAAGGCTGTAGTACGTGTCTTATCAACATCTAAAAGCTTTAACATACCTCTGAAGACATCTGATTCAAAATTTCTTCCTTGATCCGAATGTATGCTACGAGGCACGCCAAATCTCGAAACAACAGTTGCTACCAGAGCTTCAGCAACGTCTTCGGCAGCTTGAGTCGGGAGTGCTACAGCTTCTGGCCATTTGATGAAATAATCGCAGATTACCAGAATGTATCTGTTTCCGATAGAAGAGGCAGGCAATGGATCAAGAATGTCTATACCAAGTCTTTCAAACGGTTCCCCTACAAGTGATGGTTCTAAATTTTGTCGTAATCGTTTTGGAGGACGTTTCCTAGCCGCACAAATTGTACCCTGCATGCACCATAATTTAATGTCACGAGAAATTCCAGGCCAATAGTCAATATAGTCAATAGTCAAACCGTTGTGTATGTTTGTTAGAATTTTAGGTACCAACGTTTTTGGTTCCAATGTGAAATGAAATCTGCGGATCAAGACTTCATTTACGATTGCCAGGTCGTCGAAATTTTTCCAATGAGACTTGCCTTTACCCATCCGATAACTAATTTTAGATCGACAACAGCTAATTGAACTACTGATAGGTCCCGTCCTCGATTGTAAACGTCAAAACAGACCTACGAGTTGCTCAAATCATTTTATATCAATGAGCGATTTGGGTTCCCTACACTACAACAGTACAAAGGAACAGAAGCAATGTTATCTATTTTCGTGGAACTGTGAATCAATAGAGATATGTCCATGATTTTCTTCCAACACCCAAACTAGCGTTGGCAGAAAACATATCATCTTTGGCAGAAAAGATGCCATTTCCTGTGCATGAGAGTCAAATGCGCAAAAAATGAGCTATTTTAAAAGCTTAAAAATGGTTTGTATGTGCTAAAAATTAACTTTGGGTGTAGTATTTCATCAGTGATTAACGCGTTAAGCCCCGCATTGTGCTTGCTCTCTTGGATGGCACTGACGTTCCCAGTGGAACATTTGCCGTATCAACGTAGGTAATAACTAGCGTCATTTTTAATAATACTCAGTTGAGAATTCGTATGCCAAATAACACGCCTTTAATGTATTCTGAGTGACAAGCTCTAGAGTACGCGTGACCACAGTGCGGGTCGGAAAAAAAATCTGTGACGAAAAATCATTCGATCCGAACGGGAATCGAGTCGGATTGGGCCGCGAGAACACGTTCATATTCAGATTTTGGGTAGGGACACGATTTAGAAAGGCGATTTGGACATCAAAAATTTTTAATCGATAATATTGGTTCAGAGAATAAGCTCGTAGCGAAGCTTTTATTTAAACAAAAAATAATAGTTATATCAATAAGCTAATCAATTATATATTCTCCGCAGTTCCTTTTTTTTTCGCCGGTTCACGACTGGTTTGGTGACCGTTTTCCTTCAAAAGTATCTTGAGACGATCTTCATCGAACTCAGTGTGTAAACGAAGTCAAAGTTGCCATTTTTGAACTTTGTAAACCATTTCCGTGCTGTAGACCTGATGATGAAATATCGAGCTGCTTCGGCAGCTTTTTGACTTCGATGAAAAGCAAAGAGGAGGAGGTGTCGGAAATGTTGATTTTCGCCTCCTGGATACTCCATTTCTAAGCCTCAAAACTGCTAAAAAATTAAATAAAAAATAATAATTAAATAACTAAAAGAGTTCTACCGAATGAATACTTACCCTTTGCCAAACAACTGACAAATCGATGTGAAACAAAAGAAATATAAAAATGAACTCAAAATAATGGTGAACAACATCACCATGGGCAAAAAACTAGATCACTAGAAATTCGCGAACCTTTTGAAATAAATCCAATAATAGTTCATCGCATTCTAGTTCGTTTTTTCTCCGAGTTCAATTTTGTGAGAAAAAAAACCGACGGACAAATGGGTTTGGAACAACGAAATTCATAAATTTGTTGGAGTTTTCGAACAAAAAAACGTGATTCGCTATTTTATCTGTGTGAGTCATTTTCGTGTATGATACAAAAAAACTAGTTCGCCTGTACATTTAGTTATTAAATGTACATCTAATTAGCATATATAGTTCGACAGTTGTTCTCTAGACAAAAACTGTTTACGACAAACTTGATACATATGATAGGGCGCTCATTTTCATGTTGTCAGAAATAGGGTGACCAACATTTTAGATGAAATAGAAAATCTAACTTTCTTATCTTTATAGATAGAGGTGAACATAGGTCGATAATGTTATAGCCTCAGTTATTTTAAGCAACTTTGTAGAACAGAGTGTTTTTTATTTCTTAATTATTTTTTCCTTTTTTATTTTCTTTTCATTTTTTCATTAGTTGCGTTAGGGTCACCGTGAAAAAAACGTTTTTTTTGCTATAACTTTTATATTTAAAATTCTACATGCAAACTGTCTTCAGAAGGTTTTTAGAGATTACTAAGACAACTATTTTGCGACGTAGAATTTGCAACACCTAAACTCTACTCTTCTATACTTCTTCCCCAAAAATACGCAAAAATCTCCATTTGTTTGTATTTTAACATTTGTAGGTAAACATATAAAATGTTTATTGGCGGCATTTTAAAGAGCATATGTTACCCCACATAATATGAGATTTTCAAATCTATGTTTGTTTTGTATTTGAGCAAACTAAAATTGAAATCATGAGTTTTTGGGTGGAAAACAATCAAAAATATTGAGTAGGAATGAGATATCGACAAGTTCTGCATCGCAAAATATTTTTCTTGATATGCTCTAAAAGTCATTCGAAGACAATTTTGATGTAGGTTTTGAAATATAAAAGTTAGAGCGCAAAAAACCCGTTCTTCCATGGTCACCCTTATGCAACTTAGAATAAAAAGCGCTGAATCGATTATAGTAATAGAAAAATTTTGTTCTACAAAGTTCATTAAAATGACTGACAATTTTTTTAAATTAAATTAAAATTAATTTTGTATTTCACCTAAAATGTTGGTCACCCTATTTTTGAGAACATTGAAATGTGCGCTCCATCATATGTAATAACTTTGTCGATCTTCCATAAAGTTGTTTTTATTACTTTCTATCTAATTTGCGAACATGTCAATACAGGGGAACTTCGATATAACGTACATATTTCTGATGTTTAACGATTCTTATCAGAATCGATACTCAGAATTTCATGAACAATTAATTAAATATCCTGATCATTTGATAAGTTTACAGAGGTCATTTAGTGGCCTTAGTATAGGCTCTTGAGTTCCAATTCGGGCATTGGTTGGAGGAGGTGAATATGGTCATTAGAGTGCCACTGAATGTATGACAAAAAAGAGACCTTAGAATTTTCGAACGGGACATCCTGCAAAATATTGATTTTCGCAAAAAAATACCCTATGAAAAATTTATACTCAATCGGACTTTATTTACTAGTGTTTTCAAAGACGTCAAAGTTTGAGTTTTTTTTGAAAAAACGATAAAACGCCCAAGGGAGTACAGGAAATCGGGGTTTGAATAAAAAGAATTGGTGCTAAATGTTTTTATTGATGGAAGTCCCAAGCTTCCACTCAAGTTATTTGAGACGTGCAACAATCATTGGATTTTAAGGGGCTAGGGGTTGATGCCGTTCTTGTTCTCGATCTCGATAAATCCGATAAATCGATAAATCCTCGGTACATTACATTACAGAGAAACTACGAACGAGTGAGAACCATGTTCCATAAGTTTTTGCCTCCCAATACCTCCAACCGATCCAACCGATGGACGAGCATGTGATACAGATGCTGATGGCTTGTTACAAAAATATCCACACTATCTTTCTTAGTTCTTAGACGAAGCTAAAATTTCCATGATTAATACTCTATGATATGGATTGCACAAGCGTAGGAGTCTGCCACCTAGATTTCCTGGAAAATGTTGGATGCGGAGACACCGCATGATAATCAGGACGATTTGCCATTATTCGTATTGCAAGAAAGATTGTTTTTTTTTTAATTTGAAATTTTTATTTCGAAAATGAGATTAACCAGCTGAATATAAATGATGAAGATGGTTTTTATAGTTTAAAATCCTAAAAGACAACAAAATCGTTGAGAAAGGGCTCAACTCATCAGCTGAGTTGATACTTTTGCACTTCGAGTCAAGATTCTGAGAGAATCTTTCGAATTTCAGTATCAATTGATCCAGAAGATGAAAATCTCAACGTACCCAACGAATCTGCTTTGGATGGTGCCGATGTTCTGGTTAGGTACGTGGAAGAGCAAGTTTTTTCTCTAAGCACGCAATTTGCTTTGCGAAAGATCATCGTGGACTAATCGCATGTAGAGAAACTTGAGATTTTACTTTTTTTTTACTTTAATAACATAGTTTTGAATAAGTCACATTATGTACAAACAAATGAGCATAGTTTATTTTTGGGGAAAAAATATCAATAACTTTGAGTAGAGTTGAGGTATTGACAATCGCAAAATGTTTATCTTAATAAGCTCTAAAAATCTTTTGACGACAGTTTGCATGTAGAATTTGAAATATACAAGTTATAGCAAAAAAACCCGTTTTTTCATGGTGACCCTAACGCAATTTAAAAAAAAAGCTCTATATCGGTTATTTTAAGTAATGACAGTAAAACAGTTTGTTCTACAAAGTTACTTAAAATGATTGAAGCTACAACATTGTCGAACTTTGTTTACCAATATCTTTAAAGATATGACAGTTATACTTTTTATTTCATCGAAAATTTTGGTCACCCTATTTTTGACAACATGAAAACGAGCGCTCTATCATATGTATCAAGTTTGTCAAAAACAGTTTTCGTCCAGAGAATAACTGTCGAGCTCTAAATGCTAATTTCCACTGGTTTCCTGGTCTGGAGATGCATTTAGGGGAATTACGGTTTGTGAAGCGGGGGTTGTTTGTTTTATTATTGCTAGGATACGCCATTTTTGCATTTCCTCATGCGAGAGTAGTGGAAATGAGAATGAAATTCTACAAAATCATCCCTTCTTTTTCACATAAATTCGCGAAAGCCGAACATAGTAGGCATCGTTCGAATAAGCGTCGTAGCAGTTTGTAGAGAGCCGCCGCCAGCGTGCTGATGCTGTTTGTAAACAATACCGACAGCAATTCCAATATGGCTAAAAATGCATTTCAAATGATTGTTTCACCTGGTATATATAGAGGCGCCTTGGTCAGACCTATGCGTGAATATAGGAAGGTTGAAAATAGTGAAATTAAAAAAATTACAATTTTTTGGGTCATGCGATAGAGAATTGTATAAAGATTTTTTTGCATCAATTTTGAAATAAATCGGTTCAGTAGAACTTGAGATCAAGTATGGAAAAGTTCGTTCGCTCATTTCTTCACACCTAATTATAAATCACTCTTGAATCATGGCGAAAAGAATGCAGCAAGCAATCGTGAAGGAAGGAAGGTATTGTATTATAGAGACTTTAAACTTTTGCAGTTCATTCGTCTCTAGCCTTGAGAAAGGCCCTTTGAAAACTCTACTCTATTCTACTCCAGCGCTACCACCTCCGCCCTCTTGCCTTGAGAAAGGCACTCGATCCCTCGCCGTCCAGCCCGTCCAGCAACGATGTTGTCCAGTCGGTGTCCACACAAAGAATGAAGCAATCGTGATATTGCACGATGAATCATTATACATTCTTCGACCATCTTCATTCGGGACTGAAAGTGAACATAACTAAACAAAGAGTGGAAAACAACATTCGATGCATGAATACTCCTTTGGAAGGAACGCACGAAACAAAATAACGATTTGTCAAAATAGACTCAATCAAATTGAATCTGAGTGTATGTATGTTTTTATTTTCCCTTCTTTTCTCTCTTTCTTGTCAGCATTCAAGTACATTTGTTATCGGCAATGCACATGAATCTACCTTCCCGCACACCAATAACTTGCGTTAATATGGTCTTTTGCGTTGGCTTAGATCATTCCATACTAGAAATAAAAAAATGGCATTGCAATAGTGCACAGAAAACAAATCAATTTAACTATCTACCTTTATTTTACTGCTATTTGAGTGGAAAACGAATGATTTCACAGAGACACTCGCTGGCTCAATCAAAAGTTTCCAATTTGATTCTATTACCATCTAACGTCATTTCGAAAAATTCTCTGAGAATAGATGAGCGGAATCGAGACAGTATTTTTCCGTTTAACTCGAGAATGAACTTTACGAAGACGATAGGTGAATGTCTTCTGTCTCAAATAAAGTGAGGCTTAAACGGAGAATAGGAGGGTGAGTTTTATCTGTGAATGAGTGTTGTTGAACGAATTTCGATGCGATTTTGCCCATACCTGCTTGAGATATCGTGTACGCCAATTTGAAAAAAAAAAACAATAACTAGAGCTGAGAAAAACTCGTTTGAAGTTTTCTGTCAAGGCCGTACTATATTAAATATCGTATCACTAAAATGGCTATAGCTTGGTAAATAGCGGGATTTTCGAAAAGTCATTTCTTGAATTAATGTGACTGATAGTTACCATTGTGTCAATTTAGTTTAGTGTCAAACATAGTACCTAGCTGTTAACGAAAAATGTCAAAAGTCAAAAATCAATGTTAATTTCACAAACCCAGGTCCGGAATAAAAAGCACATTCAGAAAATGATTTTAAATCCGGACGGTCAAAAATTGACGATTAAATTTCTCATTGAAGGAGTTGCATAAGGGTATGTTAGTATTAGTATAGTATGGAGTGTGGAGCAAAGATTTTCGATCCGGGAAAATGCAAAACTCTTCGGTATACAGGACGGGGTCGATTATATGACCAACTATATGATCCAACTTTCAACTCGGGTATAATCTTCTGGTCCTCCATCCACAATAATTATGATTCTTCTTGAATGGCGTCAACGTTCCCTGTGGAACTTTTGTCGTCTCAACGTATTTACTAACTAGCGTCATTTGCTAATACTAAGTTGAGATTTCTTAAGCCAAATAAAACGCCTTGAATGTATTCCGAGGGGCAAGCTCTTGAATACGCGTGACCACTAGGGTGGCAATGGATGTACGGTAAAAAAATCATCACCGAATTTCAAAAACCGGCCATGTACAATTTGTTTATTGGCCCCAAAAAAATGGCATGTGCAAAGTTTCAGCTCAATCGGACATGATTTAGAGGTGCCTCAAAGCACTCAAAGTTTTGATTTTTTGACCACTCAGGCTAAGTCCCAAAAAGTCGTTTTTGGGCAAAAAGATTTTTTCGAGATAACACCAGATCTCGACGTTTTATGCATTACTAAGACATTTGGCATCGAAAACGAAACTTCGATTTTCCAAATTTCCAAGAAGATTTCTAAGGATCAAGAAATCAAAACTCGAGGTCCGATCGAGCTGAAACTTTGCACAGGTCATTTTTTGGGCCAATAAACAAATTGTACATGGTCGGTTTTTGAAATTCGATAATTTGTTTTCCATACCTTCATTGTCTCTCAAAATGTACATGGTCGGTTTTTGAAATTTGACATGACCATTTTCGCTTTGACGAAAAATCTCCTATAAAATTCCTAGTACTTCTACCAAAACTCGTCATTATAATATCAGATTATTTTCAGACACAATCCTCGTTCAAGATTTCTCAACCACTTGCAAACAAGATGTTTCTCCGTTACATGGAATAAATGTTTGATACGGAAAATATGATATAATGAAGACAGCCCTACATCGGACAATTCCTTTCTCGAGTTTTCCTCTTATCAACACATTCGGTGATCCATTTTTATTCATATAGATAGAAAAAGATATAGGAGTGCGTTTTATCACATTAAAAACCATTTCTACTTTCGAACGAAGATCAATTTCTTTACCGCAAACATCAAATGGACTAACAACGCTTGTCAATATATAATTGAGGGGTTTAGAATGAAAGGGGTGTAAGTGATTTGATCGATTTCTCTACATCGATTCTCTCTTTTGGTCATAACTTAGCTGCATTCTCAGCTGTATTTGACAATGTGGAAGATAGGTCAGAACCTCATCTATCGGATTCTATAGCAAACTTAAATTGAATCGTTTTAGCAGTTGAGTTATTAACTAATGAAAAAGTTGATGAAGAGAAATCGATCAAGGCACTTACACCCCTTGCATTCTAAGCCCCTCAATTGTAAAATACATGCAAATTGAATTTTTCGAATTTTACCTTTTTTCTTCAGAGTTTTCCGAAAATTTTCTATTGCCATGTTTGGTTGAAATATGTGTATTATATTATGTTACGGGACTCCCTTCCATTTCAGAGAAGGGAGGAGTGTCGAACCATCATAAAAACGTTTATCGATCCCTAAAACCTCTATATGCAAAGTTTAATTCCATTTGTTTGATCAGTTTTCGAGTTGTTTAGCACCCTCCCCTCCTCCTCTTTAGAGAGGAGAAAGGAGTGTCAAACCACCATAAAAACATTTATTGCTCCCTAAAATTTCCATATGCCAAATTTGGTTTCATTTGCTTGATTAGTTCTCGAGTTATGCAGAAATTTATGTTTCATTCCTATGGCAGCCCCTCCTTACAGAGGTGGGGGGAGTGTTGAACCACCTTAGAAATGTTTATTGCCCCCTTAAAACCTACACATGCCCATTTGCTCCATTGCTTGATTAGTTTCCGAGTTAGGCAGAAATTTGTGTTTCATGTGTATGGCAGCTTCCCTTAGAGAGGGAGCAGAAGTGTCGATTCACCATAAAAACGTTTCGTGTCCCCTAAAACCTCCATATGCCTAATTTGGTTTTACTTGCTTGATTAATTCTTGAGTAATGCAGAAATTTGTGTTTCGTTTGTAGTGCACCTCCCCCTTAAAGAGGGGGTGGAGTATCTAACCTCCATAGGAACATTTATTGCACCCTTGAACTTCCACATGCCAAATTTTATTTCGTTTGCTTGATTAATTCTCGAGTAATGCAGAAATTTTTGTTTCATTTGTATGGCAGCCCCCCCTTAGAGAGGGGGGAGAGGTCTCAAACTATCATAAGAATCTTCCGGCCCGACCCCAAAAACCCCTACATACCAATTTTCATGTTGATCGGTTCAGTAGTTTCCGAGTCCATAAGAATCAGAAAGACAGAAAGACAGAAAGACAGAAAGACAGAAAGACAGAAAGACAGAAAGACAGAAAGACAGAAAGACAGAAAGACAGAAAGACAGAAAGACAGAAAGACAGAAAGACAGAAAGACAGAAAGACAGAAAGACAGAAAGACAGAAAGACAGAAAGACAGAAAGACAGAAAGACAGAAAGACAGAAAGACAGAAAGACAGAAAGACAGAAAGACAGAAAGACAGAAAGACAGAAAGACAGAAAGACAGAAAGACAGAAAGACAGAAAGACAGAAAGACAGAAAGACAGAAAGACAGAAAGACAGAAAGACAGAAAGACAGAAAGACAGAAAGACAGAAAGACAGAAAGACAGAAAGACAGAAAGACAGAAAGACAGAAAGACAGAAAGACAGAAAGACCGAAAGACAGAAAGACAGAAAGACAGAAAGACAGAAAAACAGAAATACAGAAAGACAGAACGACAGAACGACAGAAAGACAGAAAGACAGAAAGACAGACAGACAACACTTCATTTTTATATCTATATATATAAAAATCTCGTGTCAGGGTGTTTGTTACCGAACTTCTCCAAATAGGCTCAACCGATTTTGATGAAATTATGCGTAAAAAACTTGGTAGGCATGAGAATAGGTTGTTAACTATATACGATACCGCTAGGATACCGATTACTATATATTTAATACTGGATAGGGTGACCCTATGCAAAAAGAAAATCTCATTTTTTCAATAAATTCATATAAACACAAATTTAAAGCCCCATACCTTATTTTCAATCGTAATTTTAGTATTTTTGTATAAACAATTTTCAAATAATTTAACCGTCGTTCGCTTTTCAAACAGAACGAATTTATTTATGTTGTTAAATGACAGATGGCGCTACGCCCACTACATCGAAATTTCATCCACACATTCGCAAGTAACCTCACTTCGCCTAAAGCCAGGCGTATCGCCGCCGAGCAGAAAGTATTTTTGAATGAGCACAACGTATTTTTGAAATACTTCAAATCACAGTTGCTCGGTTTACAAAATGACAATCACGCTTTTGTCATCAATCCTGATAAAATACCTGCTGGAGAGCACGGGTGTAGATTCAATGCGCAAGCGGTCCTAGAATCATAGAAGGTGACTGCACAGTGACGCGAGAAATTGTGATTCAAAAAAAAAAACAATAATCTGGAATTCATCGTTAAAGCACATCGTTCATACGACTCACTTCATGTTCTTCTTCAATAGCACTAATGTTCCTAACATTCGCCTTATCATCGTACTATTACTTGCATCACTTTTAGTAGAACTTGGTTGAGATTTCTATGCCGAACAATACACCTTGAATGTATTCTAAGTGACTAGCTCTGGAACATTTGTGAC
This sequence comes from Toxorhynchites rutilus septentrionalis, assembly GCF_029784135.1. Taxonomy (NCBI): domain Eukaryota; kingdom Metazoa; phylum Arthropoda; class Insecta; order Diptera; family Culicidae; genus Toxorhynchites; species Toxorhynchites rutilus. The sequence continues at coordinate 65,543,224 of NC_073745.1, forward strand.
TATAATGCAAGTCAGAAGAGTCTCTTAGACGAACAATCCTCCAGTCGTTCTGAAGGAACAAGTCGGAAATTGCATAAACCTTAAACAACAAGACCCCGACAATAAACATCATTCCTCATTTTGAATTGTATCATATAATTATTCGATACGAGCGCCATTCTACGATGTCGTGAGCTGTGTCGGCAATTTATGATCGACATGTGTTCAAACAAAAAATGCAGTCCTGTCGGATTCGGTCCCACATATTGCTGGATGTATTCGGTTGAATGGTAGACGCGTGAATTACCTCATACACACATTTTTAGTTTGGTTAGTCGACAAAATCGATAGGCCCTGAGGAAATCGATGGTGTAATTTCTTTAGAAATTCCATATATGTCTACTGATCAACCCGTATTCTGAAATCCGATGGAGTCAGAATTATCCGAATGGATTGCAATTTTGCATTCTATAATCCGTTCGACTCAAGTTCAATCGAGTTGTGCAAATGTGGCAACGTTGCCACACAATACGATATAGCCGACATTGAGCCTCGTGTTCCATTTATGTGAACCAAAAAAGGTTATGCATTTTCAGGTAGAATAAACACGCTTTTAAAACAACAATTTTGAATGAAAAATTAACTGTACACATCAAATGTGTTCTATGTAAAAAAATAATACATTCTGTACAAGTGGGGAAAATTCTTGAACGAAAATTGTTTCTGGAGATGACTTTATATTATAAAAATATATTCCTTTTTTTACTTTACATTTAACTTTTAAGAGATCAAACATGTCAGTTACGTTAATGAAATACATTGAATCAAGAAACATTATACACACTTTCGTTCAAATGTTTTCATTTGTTCTGTTTTATTGATCGCATTCGATTAATTTTATAGATCGTTAAAACATTAAAACACGCTTACAATACATCATATATGTTTCATTTAACACCCAAAATATTCACTAGAAATAATTTATGTGGCAGAACAACGTTTGCCGGGTCAGCTAGTATATATATATATATATATATATATATATATATATATATATATGCATATATATATATATATTTTTTTTTTTCAAAATTGATAGTTTTCGAAGCATCCAGTGTGAATATCTATTTTTATCGAAAGTTATCTTATCTGTTATGCCTTGTATATGCTGCAAACAAATTTCAATTTGATGGATAACCCTCCTATACTCGCGTGCAAAATCATAACACGTATACTCGCGCACGGTGTCACAGACCGAAAATTAAACTTCTCTGTAATGTTGCCATTGTGTATTTTTCAGGCTTTATTGGCATTTATTTGAAGAAGAGGGTTTGATTGAATGAAAAAACTCCTAAAAATATGTTTTCTTTTTCTTTATTATGTTTAAATAGTCATCTAATTCAGCCTCATCTAAACAGAGTAATTTTTGATACTCCAACACAAATAACGAAATTCGAATTTTTCACTGTTATTAATTAAAAGTAAGCAACTGAATATAATTCATGGAAGTATAAAGAGCTATAAAATAACATAAAAACATATTAATGGAGTAAGAATCGGAACATAGCATAACTGCATGCTCGAAGTAAACATATTTTTTACATTTCATGCAGTTGTTGCGTGTTTTTCGGGTTTTTTTTATTAAAGAAAAGAATGTATAACGTATTCTAGATTATTACCAGATGATAAAGGTTCTGGAATATAAAGTTTGCATATTTCTAATATTTTTTGTCTCTTAATTCGTGGTAAACTAAAAATAATGCCTTTTTCTAGATGGGGCATATATTAGGCTGTAAAAAAAGTCCTGCGGTATTTTTTTGAATTTTCATTTGTTCATAAAATTAGTTACAATCATCTGTTTTAAGTCAAATATGCGCCGTTTTGTTCGATGACTTGTTCCCAACGAGATGCCAACTTCATAATACCCCTGTAATGGAAGCTCGCTTCATTATTGGCAAAAAACTCGGATAGCCAATTTTCACAGGCCTCTTTTGTGGCTAACTTCTGACTACCTAGCTCGTTCGCCATGGACAAAACAGGTGGTAGTCACTTGGTGCAAGGTCCGGACTATACGGCGGATGCAAAAGAACCTCCCTTCCGAGCTCCCGGAGCTTCTGGCGCGTCACCAAAGAAGTGTGTGGCTTGGCATTGTCCTGATGGAAGACAATGCGGCCTCTGTTTATCAAAGATGGCCTCTTCTTCATGAGTGCTACCTTCAAGCGGTCCAGTTGTTGGCAGTACAGGTCCGAATTGAGCGTTTGGCCATTAACCATTTGAAGCAGCTCATAATAGATTATTCCTTGACAATCCCACCAAACACACAGCAGAACCTTCCTGGCCGTTAATGAGGGCTTGGCCACCGTCTGAGCCGCTTCAGCGGGCTTCGACCACGACCGTTTGCGCTTCACGTTGTCGTAAGTGACCCACTTTTCATCGCCAGTCACCATCCGCTTCAGAAACGGGTCGATTTTGTTGCGATTTAGCAGCGATTCACATGCGTCGATACGGTCAAAGATGTTTTTTTGCGTCAACGTGTGTGGCACCCATACATCGAGCTTCTTTGTGAACGACTTAACCAAACAAAACACTGTCAAGGACTATATTATAGCGCCTACCTTTCCAACAAGCTATAGTATGACTCGATACAATGAATACAACTAGAACTAAAGGGTGTGTCACATCAAATTGCAACACGGAAAAACGCTGTAGAAATTTAATTTTTAGGAATTATATCTTCAGCTTTCGCTTATAATCAGATAAGAGTGTATAGATCACGTTGGCCATGCTTCACTGTCAATTTTTCGTAAATTTGGAAAAATGTCGTCGAACGAAAAAGAGCGTCGTGAATTAATCCTGTGCACTCATTTCGAGAATCCGGAGTTGTCACATCGGGACATCGGTAAGATGCTGGGAATCGTCCAATCCACGGTCAGCAGAGTACTAAAACGATACTTCGAGAACCTAACCATCGACCGGAAGGTGAAGAACGGCAAAAATGGATGCTCCGTCAGTGAAAAAGATCACAAGCGCGTAGTTAAGCAGTTTAGACGTGATCCGAGAAGTTCGGTCCGGGATGTCTCCAATAAGCTGAATTTGTCAAGTTCATTCGTCCAGCGGACCAAGCAGTGGGAGGGCCTGCGTACATACAAGGTTCAGAAGGCTCCTAACCGCGACGAAAGGCAAAACATGGTGGGGAAGACGCGAGCTGTACACCGAAATGCTGACGAAGCCGCATTGCCTGGTAATGGACGACGAAACCTACGTCAAAGCGGACTTTCGTCAGCTGCCGGGCCTGTTGTTCTTCTCCGCAGAGGACAAATTCAGCGTTCCGGAGGAGATTCGGAAGCAGAAACTATCCAAGTTTGTCAAAAAGTACATGATGTGGCAAGCGATCTGCTCTTGCGGAAAGCGGAGCGCCCCCTTCGTGATGACCGGCACGGTAAACGGGCAGGTTTACCTTAAGGAGTGCCTACAGAAGCGCTTACTACCACTATTGAAGCAGCACGAGGGCCCGACCATTTTCTGGCCGGATCTCGCTTCGTGCCACTATTCGAAGGACGTGTTGGAGTGGTACGAAGCCAACGGGGTCACCTTCGTGCCAAAGGAAATGAACCCGCCCAACGCGCCGAAGCTTCGCCCAATAGAGAAATATTGGGCGATTATGAAGCAGGCTCTCCGGAAGAACCTAAAAGTTGTCAAATCGGAGGCGGACTTCAAGAGAAAATGGATTTCTGTTCAAAAAATACTACAACCTGACGTTGTACAGATCCTTATGGACGGAGTAAAGAGGAAGGTGCGAGCATACGGGCTTGGGCTCGAAGTATGAATAAAAAGAAAATGCCAAAAGTTGTTTAATAGTTTTTATTTTACTGTCTAAAATTTTCAAAAGGATCGGTCTACTGGGCGAATTTCTACAGCGTTTTTTCCGTGATGCAATTTGATGTGACACACCCTTTACGCGCTTACAACGACACCTCGCGGAAATACCGCAGGACTTTTTTGACAGCCTAATATATACAATCTTTTATAAAAGGATTTCAAGGAACTTCCTTTTCTTGTAGATATTGTCCATTATAAAAAAATATCCCCGAAACTGCACCTGTTAAAAATTACCATAAGCCACCGATTGGTTTATAGTTTACTGTTTACAATTCTTCCACAAGTGAAATTCTTTCACAAGTGTGTATATGTATGACCATTATATTTAGCGAATAACTATACGAAAGTCAAACATTCATATTTTGCTTTTGAACGTATGAATCTAACGTCGAATATATCGACGAATAGTTAATATATGGATCCGTTCAATCCAGTTACAAAAGGGACTGAAATCAAATAAGAATAATCCGGTCATTATCTTATGCATTATATTCAATAAATATTCCACGCCACTATCATTAATTTATACATTTCATTCAACAATATTCTAGAATATGAAAAATGGCACTTGTCCAAAAAAGTTACTCCTATACTCGCGTCGGTGTGTCAGACCGAAAGTGTTAAAAAAGTGGCACACGTCCCCTTTGTACCAACACATGCGATACGCTAAACGATGACGAACGACGATTAACGATGCTAGAGAGAATCGCAAAGTCGTAGTGTTGATATTTTCTGAGAAATGAACGAATTATTGATTTCTCGGTCTGACAGACCAATGCGCGAGTATATGAGTGTTAAGTGTTTGTTTAGGATAACTTTCAAGTTCAACTTTGAAAAAAAACTGTTTCAACTTGCTCCGGTTTAGGGCGAAAGTTCGAATTCGGCCACTTGTGTAATCAATTCGTAAAACCAAATATCTCCACATCATCATTTCCTTCATTCAATAGCAACCGATATTTTATTGGAACAGCAAAAACCTGTGTTTTTCCTTCAACGCCCAGAACAGCTTCCACTCCCACCAACAACTAATAGAGCGCCCTCATTGTAAATCAGTTCGGGGAAAGAAAATACGACGCCATCCACGACCGATGACGCCATCGAAAATGAGCTTACTACGAGCAAGGGGTCGCACAATCAGCAACATTTGCGACCTCGAGTCACTCGTTCTTTTCTACATCTCTTGTTAAAATATCGCATTGCTATTGAATTCAATGGCGAGAAAATACTACGAGTGGGCTAGCTAGTGAATCATTAGCTAGACTAGGCACATCTGATGCGTGGGAGTTCGCTATCGAATGTCGCTCGTGACCTGAATGCTTCCATCTCTGGCTGCTGGTTGACTTTCTTACGATAACAATTGAACGCCCTCGGATTGTTTTCAACGTAGGAAAGTTTGTTTGTTCAACGTTTCGCAGAAAGTTTGAATCCAGTCTCCTCCCGACAACTACTCGCCTTCTGTGGTCGCTGGATAAGCGCAACCTAATGTTGTACATTTGTGCCCAACACGTAGCAATTCGCAGGAAACCCACAAGCTACAAATCGGAAAAATGCCTCTTTCCGCCGAAATGTGTGTGGTCACGCTTTCCACGGAATGGTTTGAACTTTATCAGCGCGCTGAAGCGCAAAAATCCATTCCAAAGACAACGTCAGTCGCACAACAACTCAACGCAGGGCCAGGGCTCATGGTGGCGGACCGATACAGTCGAGTGCGTGGGTTGAAAATAAATTGCACTATGCTCGATTTGTTACGTAAGCCCTCTGCACCAGAGTCTGTGGCGATGTGTGGGGCAGCACAACACTCGCTAAATCGTCCCACCAAAACTGATAATAGCCACGCGGTCCTGTTGCAAGATGGGACAAATCTCCGGACAATGGAATGGGAGCAAACATAATAACCCTTTTGTAGTGGAATACATCCTGAAACAGCCACAATATGGTTGTTGAGGAGTGTAGCTTAGTAATGGGTATGAGTCATAAGTGGGAAATTTACGGTGGATTTCACGCTTGGTTATTGACCACTTTCGGAATTTTCTTTTGTCCGAGGAAAAAATCTCCAAATAGTGAACATACAAAAAAAAGGACGACTCTGCCTATTCGAGCGATATGTTTACCACCAACCGTTCGTAGGAGGGAAGAGGGCCACAAAATGCTAGACGAATAATACTGGCGACAAAAGGGAATAATGGTGTGCCAAGGAGAAGAAAATGATGACGGCGTCAAGACGGAGCCGATAGAGACTACAACGACACAACATTGTGGGACTGCTAGCCAAAAAGTTCACCACACAAAGTAAAGCAACACTCCCTCTTCCAGCGGCTGTCGAAGCGAATGTTCATTAGCTGAATTGCCTCCCAATAAGCATAACATTCATATGTGCATAACCTAGCAAAGTTTCGAGGAAAAAATAAAACTTGATGACGCAAAGAAAATGAAGGTTTGCACCGTATGAATATTGAGAGGGGCCATAAATAATCAATGAACTATTTTGTTCATCAAAACAAGTGTGAAGGTTGATAAGTTGCATTAAGGCTACACCATCGAATCTGATATATGCAAAAGTATTGTGTAGCATTTTTATGGTTTTTGTAAGAAATTATAGTTAACTAGCTGACCCGGCAAATTTCGTCCCGCCCAAAATGTATTTTTCGTTATCACATCCACGTTTTCTTACTAAGCGCTGTTCATGGGTCCAATCGCAGAATTGTTCATTGATTGATCTTCTAATCTACCCATTAAAATTACAATTTACTGTAAAATTCCTAGTACTTCTACCAAAACTCGTCATTATAATGTCAGATTATTTTCAGACACAATTCTCGTTCAAGATTTTTCAACAACTTGCAAATAACATGTTTCTCCGTTACACGGAATAAATGTTTGACACAGAAAATATGATAGAATAAAGACAGCGCTAAATTGGACAATCCTTCCTCGAGTTGTGCTCTTATCAACACATTCGGCGATCCATTTTGAATTATATAGATAGTAGACATTTCCATTTTCGAACGAAGATCAATCTCGTTAGCGCAAACATCAAATGGACTAAAAACGCTTGTCAATATGTAATTGTGGAACATATGCGAATTGAATTTTTCATATTTTCCGTCAGAGTTTTCCGAAAATTTTCAATTGTCATTTTTGGTTGAAATATGTGTATTATTTTTATGGGATCCCCTCTCCATTCCAGAGGAGGGAGGGGTGTCATACCATCATAGAAAAAATTCTCGTACATAAAAACCCTCACATCCCAAATTTGGATCCATTTGCTTGATCAGTTCTCGAGTCATGCAGAAGTTTGTGTTTCATTTGTATGGCAGTCCCCCCTTAAAGAGGGGGGTTTAAAATGAAAACCTAAACACAGAACATGCAGGGAAAAAGAAAGATTCCGAATGCTTATAACTCGAACATTTCTTACTGGATCGGAAAGATGTTTGCATCAATTGATAGGGAATATTTCTACGCTTCTATCGCAATTAATAAAATGTTGTTTTTCATTAGATAAACAATTGAATAACTGTAAAATTTTAAGCGTTATCTAAACGCCCTAACTGCCCCGTTTTGATTGGCCCGATTTACGGATTCGCCAACATAGCTTTCAAAACCAAGCAGCCTTGGGGAAATCTGCATTCCAAAAACATGAAAGTATGGGGACTTTTGTTCTCACCGAAATGTGTTTCTTAACACAGATTTCAAAACCAAGCAGCGTTGGGGAAATCGCATTTCAAATACATGAAAGTCACTGGTTTTTTTGTTCCGACTGAAATATGTTTCCCTAACACAGACTTCAAATCCATGGAGCGTGGGGAAATTGGCATTGCAAATACATGCAAGTCGGGGGCATTTTTGTTCTGACTGAAATGTGTTTGCCTAACACAGACTTCAAAACCAAGATGTCTGGGGAAATCGGCTTTGCAAATAAATGCAAACTGCGAGTACTTTTGTACTCGCTTGCCTTTGTGCAGACTAGAATATGTTTCCTTAACACGATCTTTCAAACTTAGGAACCTGGGAAAATCGTGTAGACACTAGAAGCGAATGAACTTTCGAGTTTAAAACCTCTATAGTATAAAAAGTAAAAGTTGAAGTTATTTATTCAAAAAGTCTTTTCCTAGCACGAATTACAAAAGCGGGTACGAACACAACGCTTTGGCTCGGTTATTCAAGCTTGCATTGAAGGATATGCCTTCATATCTTCTGTTAACTGAATTTCTACAGTTTCGCAGTTTTTTAAAAATGGGTATTTCGGGCCAACCTTTCGAAATTGCTGCATCACATCACAGACAAATCGTTCCAGTTTGTGTGAGATTTATCACCAATAGCCGCTCATTAATCCAATTATGTAAATTAACAAATTAAAATATCATCTAATCATTATCCGCACCTCCTTCGGGAGTCTCCGGGGAGCTGAAGATAATATCGCGAATATAGTAACCATAAATTAGATCATCACCTCTATTCCCCTAGAGACAATTAGAACTGGATGACACTGGTCTTGGGCACGGGTAACCGAACCGGTTTCCTGCTAGCCCAAACGTTCATTTCCGCAATTTCAGCGGAGCAAACCTACACAGCACATAAAACGGGCCTCCGAACACATCATAAAATAACCTTCAACGGCCCGTTGATTAGTTAATTTGGCGAAAATAATCAATGGCCGACTCGGAAATAATATTGCACTCTTTGTGTGTTTTCTCGCAAACACTATTGTTCCAACACCAGTTATTTTGCTGAAAACTGGCGCACGATTCTGAGCATGAGTGTTGGTGAATCCGCTGAGAATAGTTATACACTCTCGTCGGGAGTGAATCGACACATTCCTCGGTATGTTGCAAATAAGGGTAGGTTTTCGGTCTCCCCCCGGGAGAGGGTGTGAGTCAAACATGATGCGACAGCACGCGATATCTTCCGATCCCGTCCGTTGCTGGTGGCACTAGCACGAGGGGTGGGGATGATTGAGGAGTTGGTGAATGGGTGTGCGAGCTGGCCACTGTGCCAGGCCATGGGCATCAGACTGGAAGACTCCAGTTTTAATTTGTTCTGCCAGCAATGTTCGCGTGTATCTCGATTCGTTGCTGAAGTTATGTTGCACACTCGAGAGGGGCAAGCTTGTTGAAATTTTACAACAAACGATTTTCATGTAAAGAATAATTCCTGGTGGTTACAGTTTCAGTATAAGCTGCAAGTGGATGACAAAAAATGGTACACGTGTGTTACGTTATTTTCCCATTCACTTCAATCCATACACTGAACATGTAGGAAAAAATTAAAGATTTCGAAAACTCGAGCACTTCGTAATGCGATATTTGCATCAATTGATAGGAAATATTTCTACGCAACTATCACAATGAATAGCATTTTATTTTTCTTGAGATAAACAATTGATTAATTATGAAATGTCAAGAATTTTCTTAACCCTTAAAATCCCACGTTTTGATCGGACCGGTTTGTGCTCCTCAAATTGTACCGATCAGAAGGAGCAACCAGAGTAACAGACGGTTTCCCCAACACAAATTTCAAAACCAAGGTGACTGGGGAAATCATCGTTGCAAATACATGCCCCCGGCTTGTTCCCACTGTATATCCGCGATGACAGAGGTACAATATCGAGGTACATCAAGTGCGGGAACATAATTTGGGTCCTAAACTCGAAAGTCTAATCTCTATAAGACTAACAGGCACGGAGCCAGTTTTAAAATGTTAAAGTTTGAATGAAAATGTTTACATCATGTTATTTAATTACCTAAAATACGTCTCTTATTTAACAATTTGTCTATACAGTTTCGATATTATTATTGACACTCTCCATTATAACATAAAATCATTATTAGGTAAATTTTTTATGTTTTTTTTCAAAATTTGCAAAAAGACTGTTAGTCTATCATATAAAATACATACAGCCAAAAAATCGCATAAAAATCGGGCAAAACTTCATCAAAACTTCATCAGTTGCCTTTTCAGTTGCGCGTGGCTGTTTTGTGCTTTTAGTTGCATGTCGAAACTTGTTGCTGTTAGAAATCATGTCAAGTGCAACTTAGAGCATTTGATGGAATGATGGGAATGATTTGAGAAGTGGAAGAAGTGGTGACTGTATTTGATACATAAAAAATAATTTACATAAAAACCTTTACCATTTTCGCCTCACTAATTGAAAGACGAACCGACAATGCCGTCCACGCGAATATATCTACCGGAATGAATGTCTTTCCCTAACACGGACTAATGGGTTTTGGGGAAATCGTTTTGTGAAATGTGTTTTCCTAACACGGACTTCAAAAGCGGATACGAACACAACACTCATTCAATCATTAATTTAACACGTTGAGTTCCGAATTGTTTTAGCTACGGGTTTCATTCAGCCCGCATTAAGAGCATTTGTACAATATCAGTGTCGCTCCCCGCTATCAAAGAAATTTTTTGTGTAGAGAGAAAATAATGAGAAATTTGACTAGAAAGTTGTTACATATCGTAAAATATCCGCAGAAAAAAATCATTATTATAATACCTTATTTCGTAACTGTCAGTTCCAGTGATCAACGTTTTTCTAACGAAAAACTCAACAACAGTCCCTAGGGACCGAAACGGGGCTCAACGTGTTAATCAATGATTACTAAGTCAACGATAGTTCTACATCAACTTTGCGGTTATAACAGGTGTTAAATAAAAAATGAGAATTTTTTCAATACCTTTCAGTAACTCAAATAAAGAGCATAAAATTTTCTTTCTCCAAGAAAATTGCTCTTTGGGCTCCCTAGAAACAGTAGGCGTGTTTGGTTTTGCTAGTTTGAATTTAGTCAAAGCAAAGATGGCGTCGAAACAGCACGTGCTCCGCGAACGCATTGTACGGTTCTACGAAACGCATTTCCAGCAAAGAAAAAAATTCACGGTGGCACATTTTAAGGAAGAAAATGTACCTGTCAGTACGGTATATCGTACCTGGGATCCCTGAACGTAGAGCGGAAGTTCGGAAGTGGTCGTCCGGTGACAATAATGACGAAGCAGAGGAAGACATCGTTAAAGGGGCTGTTTGACAACAAGGACGCAACCAGCCTGCGTGATGCCGGTCGGAAATATGGCTGCTTCCACGTATTGATCAATCGGACCCTCAAGATGGAAGGAATCGTCTGCAGGAAGAAGATGAGGTCGCCGGAGTACACGGAGGAGCAGATTGAGACGGTTAAATCACAGTGTCGGTGGATGACCAAAAAATACCGCGGGACGTCTTTCGTTCTGGACGACGAAAGCTATTTTCCGCTGTCCAAAACGCATATTCCAGGAAATGATAATTACTACTCCAGCGACAAGTCATCCACACCGCCTGAAGTGAAATACAAGTTCAAGCACAAGTTTGAAAAAAGGTTATGTTGCACATCGCCATTTCCGACCGGGGCATTTCAAAGCCTTGGTTTAAGCCGAGCGGTCAGGCAACAAATCTATCGAGAAGAGTGCCTCGATAAAATCCTGCTGCCGTTCTTGAACGAGCATCACGCGGATGAGAAGTAGGTCTTCTGGCCGGACAAGGCGTCTTCCCATTACGCCAAGAAGACGCTGGCGTATCTTGAGGAGAAAAAGATACCGTTCGTGCCGAAAGATCGTAACCCAACAAACATGTCCCAGTGCCGCCCAATAGAGGATTTCTTTGGCTCACTCAGTGCTCTAGTGTATAAAAACAATTGGAGGGCCTAGGACACGAAGCAACTGACTACAAGAGTCCGAAATTGTATCCGGAAAATGGACGTAAGTGCCGTACAACGTTCTTGTGAGAGCATCGCGACAAAGTTGCGTCGAACAGCAGACCACGGCCCTTACTCAAACATTCACTGACATTTTTCTGAAGAAAATACATTATGTTATTAATAAAAAAATACTGAAATCGATAAAAAAAATAATTTTTTTCAATATGTGATTGAAAAAATTCTCATTTTTTATTTAACACCCGTTATGATAGGTATGACCCATTCATTTTTTACGGGTCTTTAACCCGATGGTAATTCTTCCCTTAACGGCTTGTTGTGGCAATCGCTATTTTATAATGTGAATACTTATTTTTTTAATCAGATATGATAACGCAGGATGCTTAGCTCTGCTTTTGCTATAACATTCTTCTATATTTCCAAACGATTGATGTGAACGTATCTGCGATCTATCGAGAAATGATCTAGTGATCAGCGTTCTAAATTTTAAATTTCTTCGACAGCCCCAACAAAAGCTGTTGTTGACTGCTCACTGGCGAGACAGGAATGAAAATCGCAAATGAAATATCTTTTGTATTCGCGCCCGACGCCAGGTTGTAAATACTCCTCCCTGAGCATTTTTTGTACATGTTTTGAGAGTGCATTCTGAAGCAATAGGTTTTATGTATAATGGATTTTAGCCAGAAGTTCTTTCGTCCCTACTACTGACTGTGTACCGTTGTCAAGGCACAATTCCTGTTTATTTGTTTGCTTCACTTTAGTTTTGCTTTTACCTTCAGTCTGGGCCACCGGACAGAGACACACAAAGGTGATATCAGTGCAGTAGTCGTTTGCATACTGGGCGTACTTTAACTGGACTGTTTATTAATAGGGCTTGCGTTAACTGAGCTACAGCCCATTTATGTATCAATAATAAACGTCATATTTTATTTGAAATTTTGCTCTTGCTGTTTTGCAGCCCAGTTAGCGAGTGGAATTCGATGATTGGGTTGAATTTCCAGCGCAGTTAGCGAGTACTAAATATATACATTCATTTCACGGAAATGAAAAAGGAATAATTCTGGCAAATCAGATCATGAGTTTTGTTGATAGTAAGTTGCTCCTATTGATAAATAAGAATAAATCAAACATGAAAGAGCAACAAAAATACGAAGAAAAATGGGAAATTGTAATGAGGAAATTCGAAAATGGTGTTGAAGACTTCGCTGTGTCATTTTTAGAAATAAGTGTAGGGACGATTAACATTCCCTCTTCTTTCCGTACTGCTCTTTAAGGCTAAGAGATCATTTAGAAATGAGCATGTGTTATGGAATATTTAAAAGTTTAAGCAGGTAATTTTAACATAAAAATAAATATAAAGCATAAATGCCATGAAAATAGGAATAGAATATATAAGATAAAAAAGGTACTCACGTATTAACGGTACCGCAGCGCTTTTTATCATAAATTTATTATTTAGTGATGAAAATTATTCTGAGGTCAATTTAATGGGGGCGAAGTCCCCATCTAACGAGAATAAGGAACCGAGGTGGCCCCAAGTCGTCGAGGTGACGCAATACGAGTCGGCCGCCGACTCGCCATCGGAAGCGGCGGCCGCACGTAGGCAAACCTGTGTTCCACCGATTGCCCGGTTAGCTTGCTCGGTTTTTGCTTTGAAATATATCTTTCATATTTCAATTCACCGGGCAAACGCAATGCACCAGGTAAACGGTACAAACAGTGTCCGACTAGGATTGCGTCACCTCGGCGACTTGGGGCCACCTCGGTTCCTTATTCTCGTTAGATGGGGACTTCGCCCCCATTAAATTGACCTCAGAATAATTTTCATCACTAAATAATAAATTTATGATAAAAAGCGCTGCGGTACCGTTAATACGTGAGTACCTTTTTTATCTTATATATTCTATTCCTATTTTCATGGCATTTATGCTTTATATTTATACACTAGAACTTCATCCCCATTACATTGGCCTCAGAATATAGTTCATTACGGAAAAAAAAACTTATAATAAAAATTGCGCTGCGGTGGCGTAAATACGTAAGTATGCTTCTAATTAAATATATCTGTAATTATTACATTCGAGTAAATGTTACTTCCGGGTGAATATTGAATTCGGGTATATGTTGCATTGAGGTAATAGTTGCATTCGGGTAACTGTCTTTCGGATAAATATGACACAATAGTTTTGGAGTGACGTTGGTTTTTTTTTATGTAAACCAGATTTCCAAATTCTCGCAGAATCTGAGAAACATACCTCTTAGTTATGGGCAGATCAAGTTCTTGCTTTGTTCCCGAGACGTTAGGCTTGACAGTGTCTACAACCTGTATGATGCGGCTTCAATCCCGGTTTGAACAGTTTGGAGTTACTTCTGTTCTAACTTCTGATGCCATAGTTCTCACTTTTTTTTTTCGAAAACGCTCGCACCACTGCTTCTCCTACACTCTATCCAACTTCTATAAGACCAGGTGATGATCTTGCTGCTTTGTGTCATTGTAAACAAACAATGCTTCAATTTATATTCTAGTGTGTAGGTATTGGTGACTACCATACATTGCATGACTTTCATATGTGTGTGTGCAAGCGCTGAGCGTAAACGAATGTTTTCGTATTTTCAACTGGCAGGTTTCCATAAGACCAGTTATATTTTCCGTTGTTTTAGTTGTTTTGATCAATTAAATCTGGCAAATTCCGAAGGGAAAAGTCCTCACGGAGAGAGAAGAAAGACAAATCGATGCATTTCACCGAGAAAATGTTGGTATCAGAGAAATTTCTCGTCGGATTGGACGATTCCATCAAGTAGTGCTCAATTCTTTGGCGAATCCTCAAGGATACGGTAAAAAGGAGAGAGCTCCACGTAAATCTAAGCTCTCTGACCGGGATAAGCGGGAAATAATTAGAACAAGTTCGAATACCTGAAAATCGCATGTGCAAATAAAGCAATATTCCAACTACTCAACTGCTCGGGTGGCAATTCGTCAAATTTTGGTAAAAAATCCTCACATAAAGAGGGCTTAAAAGGTTAAAACTTCTCATCTTACACCATCTCACATCGGAAGACGTCTGAGTTTTGCCAAAGCTCACATGAACCGACAGGACATGGTATGTTGTGACAAAGAATGTTTCCAAGAGAATACATTTTGCGTGTTTTACGGAAAAAGGAACAGTATTTTTCAACCAGGAATTTTGGTGGAGACTCGTGTATGGTTTGAGCGGGATTCTGTGCAACCGGAAAGCTCAAGATAGCTTTCACATCATTCAAGGATTACAAACATGTTCTGGAATCCTCTCTCCTACCGTGTTTGCGTGGATATCGTCACAAAAAATTCACATTCCAGCAAAACAATGCTACTATTCATACCAACCGGTAAACTAAGCGATGGATTAAAATCAATTTTTTGGACTGGCCGGCTCGCTCTCCAGACTTGAATCCTGTTGAAAATCTTAGGGGGAATCTTTGCACGCAGAATCTACACTGCGGGAAAACTTTACACCACGATTGAAGAGCTCAAGGTCGCAATTTCCAAAAAATGGAAAAATATCGAGAAATCCGTTCAGCCGAATTTGGTAAATAGTATTCCGACACGAATTTTCAAGGTTATTAGTCGAAATGGCAAGGTTACCAATTATTGACATGTAAATCAGTCGATCGTTTTGAATTTTTAATTGATAATACTTATGAATTTTGAAATGGTCTTATAGAAACTAGACAGCAATTATCATATTTAAGCACAATAAATAAACATAAACTCTTTTGAACGAAATTGACGCTAAAAATACTTTATTCTAAGCATTCAACAATGTATGAATGTATCTTATTGAAATTCTAACTGTTTGTGTTGCAACGAAGGGGTGGGGTAGAATCAGGGTGGTCTTATAGAAGCTGGACAGAGTGTATTCAAAGAAATAACAAAAAATAAATGTTTGGTCTTTCCTGTATATCCGAAGATCCAAATTACTCGATTGAAAGTTCAAATCAGACTATTTAGAAGTTCTCGAAGCGGAAACAGAATGACCGTTAATCTTATTGGACCATACAAAAATACTGATTGAACCCCCTGTTAAACGAAACATAAGAGAAGAAACCAACTCGAACGTTACACGCCAAGCCCACGACACCTTTTGGGACTGTTTCATCGAAGTGGAAAAGGAAAATAATACTGAATATCGCGATCAGGGAAAAATCCACATACTAACGAAATCGACTGCGAAATCGTGAAAACATCGTGAAATGGATCGTAATTACGATTCTTATATTTGGTGATATCTCTAAGGCTAAGCAATACCCCCTGGCAAGGCAAGGTTTGTTAGTTTATCTTTCAGCTTTTTGTAGTAATATTTACAGCAAAAGATTGTTCCCTGTAGCTGCTTGGTATACGAAGCAAAACGTAATTACTACTGTAGTACTGTTTATAAATTAATACTGTTATGAGTTACGAGTAATATTTTTATTTTAATAACATTTGCAACATGTCAGTAATGAAAACTAATTTCATATTATGTATGAATCTCGTTCATGAGTTATTTGTGTTATGATTTATCTTATTTTTATGATTTTTTTTTTCTAATATCCGATATCCGGCCCGATATTATCACTAGATAGCCCAAGCAAGTCATTTTGACTGCTTTTCAATTTCAATTAGCAAAGCTGTTATGTATATAATGGCACAGTTTCTTAGAATGTTGTGACTTTTTACACAACATATAACTGGGTTTATTCGTAATTGTAGTTGCCTCCCTCCTCCTTCATTTCCGAAGATATAGATGTGTTATACCTATATAGCCCAAAAGCAGTCATTTTGACTGCTTGAGGAATTTTAAATAATAAAATGACTTTGATTACTGAATTCAGTAAATTTCCTATATGACTAGTTTCGGCATTGTATTGGAAGGCAATTTTAATTTTTTTCGATTACCGTCACATGATAACATACAAGTACAGGGTTTTCCAACTTTAAATCCCGAAAGTAAATTCAAATAAAACACACTTAGAATTCGAATTTCGATGAAACTTTTATTTCAAATTAAAGTTTGGTTTATGCCATTATGTGTGAAATACGACATCTTTCAAATGTCCACCTAGGGCTTCCTCGCACACCTCGATCCGGAACAGGTAATTTTCGATGACTTTTCGGCACATATGGGGCGGTATCTCGGTCATAACTTCACGAATGTTGTCTTTCAAATGTTCAAGAGTTTGCGAAGAGTGGCATAGACACGGTCTTTCGCATAACCCCACAAAAAAAAAGTCTAGCGGGTTCAAATCGCATGATCTGGATGGTCAATTGGCATCACCAAAACGCGAAATAATGCCCCTCAAATTTCGTTCGTGATATGGCCATGTTCCGTCGTGTTGTGTGGCACGTGGCGCCGTCCTGCTGAAACCACATGTCATCCGTATCCATATCTTCAATTTGTGGCAAAAAAAATTATAGGAGGTTGTGTCCAAGATACGACCGCATTGTTGACGTAGAACTACGCTGTTATTTTATATAAGTCGCTTGTTTATACCTTCGGATATTATTCTATAATGCTGTGAAATTTTAGAAACAACTGCTTAGTAGAATAATCTTTGAAATGGTTTTTCATTGTAGAATCAGTTGACGATAATTGATTGATGATTCAATCTTGCCCTCGCAAAACAATAAACTAGCTGATCGTATGTCGCAATTTATTTCATGTCAATGCATTGAAAATTTACCTCGAACGTTATTCCGGTGGCCTTTTTCGCAATTGACATAGACTCGGGCTCGAGCCTGCCTTCCTCTTCTTCTTGCCCGTCACACACTACGCGAAGCGTTCAATATACGACGCGGGAAGAAAAACACACGATACGAATAACGAATAATGAACAGAAAAAGCAAACGACGATATCCAAGTTGGATTACCACTGGTGGGGTCCAATCTTAGATCGAAGCGCAGTGAAAGCAAAGTGAACTGGATTGCTCAACAGTCCGATGCCGAATGAAAGTTTGCCTCAGCGAGATCCACTGTTTATACTCAAGGCAAATATTCCCCTTCATTCTTCTACTTTTCCTTTGTTCACGGCGACTTCAAATCCTACGATTCCCCCTTCATTGGTCGTCGATGAGTTGCTCGTTTTTGACAGCTCTGTTCGGGAAAGCACACAAATGGACAGAACAAATGTATGGAAAAATGAAAACGCCTAAGGTTTTCATGAATTTTAACCATTTACAAACCAGGGGATTCCAATGTATAGCATATTTAACAAATCTTAGGGAATTTCCGATTCTTTTAGTATGTAAATCGCTAAAATCCGTTCGCGGCAAAAATAGTTATTAACGTTAACTTTATTTCATAAAAACGTGACCTGTTTTCTGAGTTGGCACCCTCAATGAAAGACGTAGTTCTACGTCAAAAAATCAGTTAACATGCGGCCATAGCGCTCACCATTCACAGTTACCGTCTCGCCGTCCTCATTTTCAAAGAAATACGGCCCGATACCTCCACCAGACCATAATGCGCACCAAACAGTGATTTTTGGCGGATGCAATGGCCTCTCAACAATCACCTGTGGATTTTCTGAGCCCCATATATGGAAATTTTGGGTGTTCACATAGCCATCGAGCTCGAATAGTGCCTCATTGTTGAAGAAAATTTGACGCGAAAATTCAACATTTTGCTGCTGTTGTTCGTTCACCCAATCGACGTATGCCCGACGCATTCCATGGTCACCACGCTCTAATTTTTGTACCAGTTGGACTTTATATGGATGTAGGTGCAAGTCCAAATGCAAAATTCGCCACAATGATGTGTTTGACAAGCCAATTGGGCTGAGCACGCCGTGGAATCGAAACATTCGGGTCATCCTCCACACTGGCTGCAACAGCAGCAATATTTTCGGCCGAACGCACATTACGATGATGCACAGGTTTCACAATATCCGCTACGGATCCAGTTTGTTCGAATTTACGCACTACATTAGCGATTGTGTGCTCTGTAGGCCGTCCATGACGACCAAAATCCGTCCATAATGCTCGAAAAACATTTGCCGGTTTTTCATCATTTTTATGGTATAATTTAACAAAATTAACACGTTATGCGATGCTAAAACGATCCATATTGTAAAATGGCAGACATTCAACTAACGATATGACGCTTTGGTTGACAGCTATGTCAAACGGTTGTCAGCGCAGGGCTGTATACTTTCAGAAGCCCGAAATGGAAAACCCTGTACATAATAAATTGTCACTTTGGGCGTATACTTGATAAGTTGCAGTTTCTCAAAAATCTAAAGTAGTTATTGTTATTGTACTAGTTCTAACAAGTTGTTTATTTTATTTCTTCTGAAGCCTAAATGCAGGAAATGAATGTTGAATAAAAATGAGTTACTGAAAAAGTAAAGAATATCTGAAAAGTGCTTCGATGTACTGTAGTACCGATGTCTGTGAGGCATATTCAAAGTAAAACATCTGACACTGAAGATTATGATGAGGAGTCGATAACCAATGATGAAAATGAAAATGTCATCAATATATCCGGGAAAAGGTGTAGGGTGCTAAGCAGGGCAGGGTCTGATGAAGAAACAGAAAACACATTCCAGATGACCGGAACAGTTGTCGATGGTACTGTGTGGTCAAATTTGAAGAAACTGGTGTTCTTGGAAGGAAGGTTATCATCCACTTGTATTTTCAAGGGTGTGAAAGGGCTAACGGTAACGCAAAAACGAGCTTTATGGCAGATGGTCTTATCTCGTTGAAAATAGGAAACAATATTATCAAACCTATGAAAAAACGCACAAATGTAGACTGCTGAATGTTGAGGAATGATTGAACAACAGAATTATCTGAAATATGTGCATTTATTGGGATTTTATATGCTTGTGGAGCTTTGAGAATATTCAGAATAGTCAAGCTTGTTATCAACCAGGGCAAAATGTTACAGTTGACGAGCAATTATTTTCGACAAAAACCAGATGCAGAATTTCACAGTATATGCCTAATAAACTCAATAAATTTGGCATACAATTGAAATGTTTTGAATGGTTTTTATTATTTGGGGAAATATAATCATTGCTTCTCAGTGAAAACGTTGTTCTGAAACTTGTCAAGCCATTTACAAGATGTTCAAGAAATATCACGACCAATTTTCTCTAGTATGTCACTCGCGACCAAATTATTGACAGAAAAAAAACCATTCTAGTTGGAACCATTAGAGTAAACAAAAACTTTCCAAATCAGCTTATCAAACGGAAGATAACATGCCTCGTTTTTAATTCAACTTTGTTATGTAAATCCGAGAATTGTGTTCTTAAAGTATATAAAGGGTGTGTCACATCAAATTGCACCACGGAAAAAACGCTGTAGAAATTCGCCCAGTAGACCGACCTTTTTGAAAATTTTAGACAGTAAAATAAAAACTATTAAACAACTTTTGGCATTTTCTTTTTATTCATACTTCGAGCCCAAGCCCGTATGCTCGCACCTTCCTCTTTACCCCGTCCATAAGGTTCTGTACAACGTCAGGTTGTAGTTTTTTTTTGAACAGAAATCCATTTTCTCTTGAGGTCCGCCTCCGATTTGACAACTTTTGGGTTCTTCCGGAGGGCCTGCTTCATAATCGCCCAATATTTCTCTATTGGGCGAAGCTCCGGCGCGTTGGGCGGGTTCATTTCCTTTGGCACGAAGGTGACTCCGTTGGCTTCGTACCACTCCAACACGTCCTTTGAATAGTGGCACGAAGCGAGATCCGGCCAGAAGATGGTCGGGCCCTCGTGCTGCTTCAATAGTGGTAGTAAGCGCTTCTGTAGGCACTCCTTAAGGTAAACCTGCCCGTTTACCGTGCCGGTCATCACGAAGGGGGCGCTCCGCTTTCCGCAAGAGCAGATCGCTTGCCACACCATGTACTTTTTGGCAAACTTGGATAGTTTCTACTTGCGAATCTCCTCCGGAACGCTGAATTTGTCCTCTGCGGAGAAGAACAACAGGCCCGGCAGCTGACGAAAGTCCGCTTTGATGTAGGTTTCGTCGTCCAGCACCAGGCAATGCGGCTTCGTCAGAATTTCGGTGTACAGCTTCCGGGCTCGCGTCTTCCCCACCATGTTTTGCCTTTCGTCGCAGTTAGGAGCCTTCTGAACCTTGTATGTACGCAGGCCCTCCCACTGCTTGGTCCGCTGGACGAATGAACTTAACAAAATCCGCTTATTGGCGACATCCCGGACCGAACTTCTCGGATCACTTCTAAACTGCTTAACTTCGCGCTTGTGATCTTTTTCACTGACGGAGCATCCATTTTGCCGTTCTTCACCTTCCGGTCGATGGTTAGGTTCTCCAAGTATCGTTTTAGTACTCTGCTGACCGTGGATTGAACGATTCCCAGCATCTTACCGATGTCCCGATGTGACAACTCCGGATTCTCGAAATGAGTGCACAGAATTAATTCACGACGCTCTTTTTCGTTCGACGACATTTTTCCAAATTTACGAAAAATTGACAGTGAAGCAAGGCCAACGTGATCTATACACTCTTATCTGATTATAAGCGGAAGCTGAAGATATAATTCCTAAAAATTAAATTTCTACAGCGTTTTTTCCGTGATGCAATTTGATGTGACACACCCTTTAAAAGCGGTTTAAATAAAAAAGTAGCTGTTCTAGATTCTAAGTATGTTTATGTGAAAATTTATAAAAGTAATAAAAAGTAAAATCAAGTAAAAAATTTATTTATTGTTAATATTCACTAATAACTTGTTATGTAACTGTAAATGATATAAAAAATATTGAAAATTAGTTTTAAATAAATTTCTTCACAAATCAGATATTCTTTCACAAAGCAGTCATTTTGACTGCTTTTGGGCAATATAGGTATATACATAGTTTCGGTCTTTCTAGTGTTAAATATTAACCGGATGAGCTGGATACCGGATAGTTACCGGATAGCCGTTTCATCTACTCCAAATCAGATTTTACAAAAAAATATTTTATGAGGTGGCAGTAGATCTTGACGTTTCATGAAATTTTAAAATATTTGGCATAAAATAAAATAAAAAAAAGACAGGAAACCAGGAAAACACCATTTTCATGTACCCTTTGGTTGTTTTTTTGTTTTTCTAAAAACTCAAATATTGCGCCACTTTCATTTAAGTCCGATTGAGCTGAAATAGGGTGTTTTTTCGAGGTGGTGAACATTTTGTGTGGAGTAACTTTTTGAAATTTTATCGAGAAGTCCCTTAGTGCATGATAATACTGATGTTGAACTTTCTATACATGAATATCTATCTATCTATATATATATAAATGAATTTCTGTCTGTCTGTCTGTCTGATTCTTATAGACTAGGAAACTATAGAACCGATCAACATGAAAATTGGTATGTAGGGGTTTTTGGGGCCGGGGAAGGTTTTCGTGATAGTTTGAGACCCCTCCACCTTCTCTAAGGGGGGGTTGCCATACAAATTAAATACAAATTTCCTCATTACTCGGGATTCAATCAGGCAAATGAAACCAAATTAGGCATATTGAGGTTTTAGGCTGCAATAAATGTTTCTATGGTGATTAGTCTCTCCACCCACCTCTTTAAAGGGGGGCTGCCATACAAATGAAACACAAATTTCTGCATTACTCGAGAATTAATCAAGCAAATGAAACCTAATTGGGCATATTGAGGTTTTAGGGTGCAATAAATGTTTTTATGGTGGATAGACTCTCCACCCCTCTCTCTAAGGGGGGGCTGTCATACAAATGAAACACAAATTTCTGCATAACTAGAAAACTAATCAATCAAATGGAGCCAAATTTGGCATGTGAAGGTTTTACGGGGCACGAAACGTTTCTATGGTGAATACACTCCCCCCTTTTAGAGAAGGGGAGGAGGAGCGGCAAACGAAACACAAACTTCTGCATAACTCGAGGTTTTTGGGTATGAGAAATGTTTATATAATGGTATGACACCCCTTGCTCCTCTGGAATGAAGAGGGGGTAAAAATATTACATAAAAATACATAAAAATATTACACATATTTTAAAATATTCCAACCAAACATGACCAATAAAAATTTTCGGAAAACTTTGAAGGAAAAAGGGAAAATTCGGAAAATTAAATTCCTATTCCATGAAAAGTGCTGTTAGTTCATTTGATGTTTGCGCTAGCGAAATTGATCTTTGTCCGAAACTGGAAATGAAATTTAATGTGATGAAACGCACTCTTATATCTTCTTCTATTTATACAAAAAAAAAAGGATCGCCGGATGTGTTGATAAGAGCAGAACTCGAGGAAGGAATTGTCCGATTTAGGGCTGTCTTTATTCTATCATATTTTCTGAATCAAACATTTATTCCATGTAACGGAGAAATATGTTATTTGCAAGTGGTTAAAAAATCTTGAACGAGAATCATGTCTGAAAATAATCTGATATCATAATGATGAGTTTTGATAGAAATACTTGGAATTTTATAGTAAAAGGTAAATTCAACGGGGTCGAACAGTTCTGAACAGTGAACAGTTCTGCGATTGGACCCATGAACTTGCTCATAGTAAGAGAACGTGAATGTTTGAAGGTATTGATAACATAAAACAAATTTTGGGCGAGTCGAAGTTTGCCGGGTCAGCTAGTTCATAATATAATCATAGTAGTACCGTAGGCATCCCAAGAAACTTCCAAATGCAGCTAAGAACTGCTTGCTACCTCATATGGAAAAGTTGAAGGACGTGATTACATGATGAGAAACACAAAACCTTCATCCCCACAGCATACACACGCACACAAACACACTCCAGTGGCCATTGGGCTGCTGTTCCGTGGAAAGCTTACAAGTTGAAAAGTCAACATACACACATACCAGCGCGAGGTGAGGTGCTGCGAAAATCATTCTGCGTACTCATTCGAGCACTGAGAGCACGTGTTTCGAGTTGACGCGACTGAGTGACTCGTCGGAGTGGTGGTTGTGAGTGCCGCTATGTCTGCTGTCTATGACAGTTGAGAGACGAGAGCGCATGCTTGAGAGAGTAGCGGTTAGCGAGAAAACTCTCTCAGCTCTCCGCTGAGGATTTTCTCAAGCGGGTTGTTTTCGTTTAGCTCGAATTGAACATATCGCGTGAGCTTTCCTCCCCCCGAACATAAGGGTGGATAATTTATTAATGCTTACGGCTATTTGTTGGCAGGCAAGAAGCTGGGGATATTTTGAATGTTTTATGGGCCACATTTAGAGGAGTTTATTTTTTTCAGAGACACTATGTGACTGAAATATTGAATTTGTATCGCCATCGTGAAGCGCAGAAGATATCGTACGATTGGGATACTAGACACATTCACAAGCGTTCGTCCATACACTCACAATGATTCCGTGACGCAGTAATCAAACCATAAAAAACATGAGATAAAACACCCGTTGTTTTGTGATAGAACTGACCTTCTTTCTCACCCAGTATGTGGTGCCTCGAAATGGTGAATGTAACCATTCGGGGGATACCTTTAACAGATCTACCTTTTGAATCTCTGCGTAGAGCCATTCGTGCCGCAGTATGCGTTTGCACAACACATCGTCTCTGTTGCATTTCTCCAAGAGCGGGAGCATTAATGATTTGGTCTAAGGACAACTCTCCGCCTTTGGGTTTCTATGAGGAGAAACAGAAAGGATCCCCCGGATGTGTAGTAGTGGTACCGCGAGCAGACGAGGTTCCTCCAAAAAGTGGTGCAAAAGTAATGCAGTGCAGAGGTTATGTTCTAGGAGGAAGTGTCACAAAGCTGGCTGGAAAATTTCCTCTCATAATTTTTTCTTCTCGCCTATCCGTGCTGTAATGATTGTAGTAGTAGTTAGGGCAGCTAGGACTACACAGCGTTCACTATTAACACTTTGTGTGCCATCTGACATACGAATATCTATCCATCCGGTTTCATTCATATTCATCCCCACATCAAATCAGGACAAGTGCAAACCAGATGCGGATTGTAGTGCGGTGCACAAAGAGTAATTAACTTTGTCCGATGACGATGCGAACAGGACAATGACGACGTCGAGGTTTCTGTGGATTTTTGCTGGGGGATTATGGTTCACTGAAGTGAGAGTGTTGTGTCGAAGGAGGAGGAGGTGAAGGGTCGCACACCGTAATGCGTTTGTGCAATTCTCAGCATCATTCAGACGGAACATTCAGGATTTCGTCACTGCTGCTGCTGCTGTTGCTGCTGTAAGGATAGTGAGGTCCTAACAACGACTATGGTGATGATGATGATGATTATAATGATCCTTAGCACAAAGGTCACATGGAGTGTATCGGGAGTGTTTCGTTTTGATTGTTCTGGATTGGTGTGCTATTAAGTTGCTCGTGAACAAGTGTAAATCGGGAAACAATTTGTATTTTGGCGAAGCGGGTTCAGAGAGCAGAGCGAGCAAATTCGAAGTTAATTATTGCAATCTGTCAGATTGCGATCGATACTGTTTTGTTGTTGTGTTGATTTCTACGCTGTGCAACTTTTCGTTGAGAACAATCCAAAGCAATGACTGGTAAATATATTTATTCGCAAGTCGACGTTGAATATTTTCCGCTTTTGTTTTCTTTCTTATAATTCTTTCTTCTTATTCACGTGAACATTGAAGTTCCATTTAATTGGAGATGATAAAAATACCTTTCAATGTAAATAGGCTGTGTCGAAAAGATGAATTCATTTCATTTGTCTAAAGGTACTAGTATTTGCGGAGTTTTTTTCCAACAGTTCTTTATCTGAAGAAACGACAAAAAAAACTGCCGCAGAAGCAAACAGAATTTTCGTTGAAGCTCACGGCGACGATAGTATTTCTTGTACAACATGGAGAGATTGGTTAAGTAAGGGGTTCCCAACGTTCTCATCTTTTTGACCTCCACTGATTGTAATTAAGCGTGCCTTTGGAAGATATCATGGATCAACTACGTTCAAGTGAATAATTTGAAATGAATTGTTTTTCTTACATTTCATACATCTATCGAATCAAGACACATGAAAATACTTAGATATTTAGAAGCAAACAGAATACGGATCCTCAATGTTTAGAACGTGTTACACACAAGTCACATAAATCAAATCACGAGTTGAGTAAGGTTTTTTTTTCAATTTTAAAATATTCGTGTACCTCATTGATATTAAAGATTACATTGAATGTAGAAGAAAATAAATTGTAGATTAAAGAACATCATTTCGCATCAGTTCAGGGAATGATACGAGTCTAGCCCGTTCGCTATTTTGTCAATAAGACTGCAGAGCCTCTCGAACATGACAACATTTCCAGAACTGACCTTTCAATACAGATTCCAATTCTTGCAAAAAAAAAAAAGCAAGACATGGAACATGGAACTGAATCAGTTCGAATTGTTTTCATATGCAGCTTCAAGTTTAGTGAATTCAGATGCTCAAAAATATCTGCAAACTAAGCAGGATGCTTCTTCAAACCTTCCTCACTAACGTTTTCGAGGAAATCGTTCTTTTCTTAAGCTTTCAAAAACATTTTGATCTGGTCTTTCAGTTTAACACCACGGATCCGTGCTACAATCAGAGTGTAGCGGCAGTATAGAAAAAAATGGAGCTTGTAATATGAACTAATTTCTTTGCAAAGTTTTCTATATTAACGAGTGTTCAGAGCCCTAGATTCGGCGTAGCTTCCAATTATGATGAACGAATCAAGTACTTTCAGCAATAGTTCCGCAATGTCTCACTGACAAAGAAATTCTAGCAACTTTTTTCAAAAGCAAGCCATCCAATGCATTCATTTGGGTCATCGCCTTATCAGGATAGTATCTAATTCACTACGCGAAATGGACTATTTCTGCATACTGATGCTATTGGCAGGCAGCTATTCATATTTTCACGGTGATGTTTTACAACGAAACATTTAAATCATGTTTTATTCCCCAAGAATTTAACTCACCATTTCCAGCATGTTAGCCGTTGTTCAATGCCCTTGATTATTGAAGGAAGGGGTGTGATAACTGCTAACTGCCACTTGTCTAACTATTTTTTAGCTTTCAGTACATTAAACCATTCAAATTGTTTTGAATTTTTTTATTTCTTATTTCCTTTTTTCGGAATGTTTTCATGATGCACTGTATTCTATTAGTCAAAAAATTTCATTTGATACAGATGTTGAGGCAATTGAAAAAAAAAAACATAATCGACCATTTTGTGGAGGCAAGTTTGTTTTGGTTTGCGTACCTGATATTTTTCTTTAGGAAACATCTCAGAAACCTCCCAAAATATGCAATTTGCAACACATGCGCTGCCGTTCAACGCATAGTTGTCCCATGTTACTTTTCGACAGTTTTCACTTTTCTTCATAAAATGATGTTTTATGCATAAACACAAAAAAAAATCAGCTTCCAAAAAAAACCATATCAAGCTCCATTGCCCCATGTTGATATTCTAGGCATGACTGCCCCACCATGAATTTTAAAATCCGTAATCTAGCTGGATCGATTTTAAGGGAACTTCTTACACATCATTAGACAATAGCTTACTGCTTATAAAAAACCCGATGTATTGTTAAAATTTTTCTTCTTGTTGAATGGCACTAACGTTCTTAGAAGAACTTCGCCGTTTCAACTTAGTATTACTTGCGTCATTTTTATTAGTATAGTAATGCATCGAAATCCGGACGCTTAACGCTTACAACATAACTTCAACTACTAAAAAATATTGACATATAATAGCATGAAAAATTAGCGTTCCTATAGAATTAGAAGGCCTTATCTAGGTTATGAATCACAGAATTCAACAAAATCATGTTATATTTGTTAAAATTTTGAAATTTCTTTCATCGTGTCGTGATTTCAAATCGGGACACTTTTTTAATCATGCTTTGAAATCCGGACACTTGTTTTCTTTGTAATTGTTTGAGAGAAATTATTTATGAATTCTTGTAGAACTTATTAACGGGTGCGTTATAAGTAGCGGGACTAAATGGAAACACGTTTGGTACAAACAATTTTCAATTATTTATTGTATTTTCACAAGATGACCACTACAAGATGGCGCCATATATATATATTTTCAAAATCCTATCAATATGGCTATCAAACGAAAGGCCTTGATTAGTAGAATACAATAATTTATGAAAAATGTAAATCTAAGATGGCGGCCGCTACAAAATGGCCGATTACGTATTCTCTCGGAATTCCATCAATATGGGTATCAAACGAAAAGGCTAATCGATGTTATCGATGAAAAATGTAAATCCAAGATGGCGGCTGCTACAAAATGGCGGCTTACATATTTCCTCTAAAGCCCATCTTCATGAAAAATGGAAATCCAAAATGGCCGCCACTACAAGATGATGCCATTTTTTTCAAAACCACATCATTATGGATATCAAATGAAAGAACTTGACAGTCATTGATGAAAAATATAAACCCAAGATGGTGGCCACTACAAACTGATAGGTTACATATTTTCTCAAAACCAAACGGAAGAGATTGACAAGTAGAACACGGTTATGTATGAAAAATGAAATTTTAAAGAAAATGGTGAATGGTTTTATTGTAGAGAAATATACTAATGATACAGATAATGTACTAAAAACTAAAAAATAAAATAAGTACAGGGTTTTCCAACTTTAAATTCCGAAAGTAAATTGAAATAAAACACACTTAGAATTCGAATTTCGATGAAACTTTTATTTCAAATTAAAGTTTGGTTTATGCCATTATGTGTGAAATACAAATGTCCACCTAGGGCTTCCTCGCACACCTTGATCCGGAACAGGTAATTTTCGATGACTTTTCGGCACATATGGGGCGGTATCTCGGTCATAACTTCACGAATGTTGTCTTTCAAATGTTTAAGAGTTTGCGGAGAGTTGGCATAGACACGGTCTTTCGCATAACCCCACAAAAAAAAGTCTAGCGGGTTCAAATCGCATGATCTGGATGGTCAATTGGCATCACCAAAACACGAAATTATGCGTCCCTCAAATTTCGTTCGCAATATGGCCATGTTCGGTCGTGTTGTGTGGCACGTGGCGCCGTCCTTCTGAAACCACATGTCATCCGTATCCATATCTTCAATTTGTGGCAAAAAAAATCGGTTAACATGCGGCCATAGCGCTCACCATTCACAGTTACCGTCTCGCCGTCCTCATTTTCAAAGAAACACGGCCCGATGACTCCACCAGACCATAATGCGCACCAAACAGTGACTTTTGGCGGATGCAATGGCCTCTCAACAATCACGTGTGGATTTTCTGAGCCCCATATATGGAAATTTTGGGTGTTCACATAGCCACCGAGCTCGAAATGTGCCTCATCGCTGAAGAAATTTTGATGCGAAAATTCACCATTTTGCTGCTGTTGTTCGTTCGACGAACGCTTGCCCGTTCGACGTATACCCGACGCATTCCATGGTCACCACGCTCTAATTTTTGTACCAGTTGGACTTTATATGGTTGTAGGTGCAAGTCTAAATGCAAAATTCGCCACAATGATGTGTTTGACAAACCCAATTGCTGAGCACGCCGTGGAATCGAAACATTCGGGTCATCCTCCACACTGGCAGCAGCAGCAGCAATATTTTCGGCCGAACGCACATTACGATGATGCACAGGTTTCACAATATCCGCTATGGATCCCGTTTGTTCGAATTTACGTACTACATTGTGTGCTCTGTAGGCCGTCCATGACGACCAAAATCCGTC
Organism: Toxorhynchites rutilus septentrionalis; assembly: GCF_029784135.1. Classification (NCBI taxonomy): domain Eukaryota; kingdom Metazoa; phylum Arthropoda; class Insecta; order Diptera; family Culicidae; genus Toxorhynchites; species Toxorhynchites rutilus. Next base: position 65,572,383 of record NC_073745.1, read on the forward strand.
AGTAATGCTCGAAAAACATTTGCCGGTTTTTCATAATTTTTATAGTATAATTTAACAAAATTACGTTGTGCGATGCTAATCCATGTTGTAAAATGGCAGACATTCAACTAACGATATGGTATTTTTCAAGTTCAACGGTTTCATTATAATTAAACATAATAATAATACAGATGATGTACTAAAAGCTACAAAATAATTAGGCAAGTAGCAGTTAGTAGTTATCACACCCTTTTCTTCATTAATCTAGGGCATTGATGAGACTCAAATAAAATCGTGGGACATGTAATGAAACAACAAACTGTAGATATTGGAAATCTGACGTGACCCATTTTGGATTAGCATTTTTCATAAATAACTGTGTTCTAATAATCAAGCCCTTTTATTCGATACACATATTGATGCTGTTTTGAAAAAAAATATGGCACCATTTTGTGATGGCGGCCATTTTGGATTTGCATTTTTCATAAATAACTGTGTTTTACTAGTCAATCCCTTTCGTTTGATACCCATATTGATGGGGCTCTAAGAAAATATGTAATCCACCATTTTGTAATGTCCGCCATCTTGGATTTATGTTTTTCATCAATAATTGTATTCTGCTAGTCAAGCCCTTTCGTTTGATATTTTACAGAAGAAAAAGAAGGGTTTACAGAAAATATTAAATCCGCCATTTTATAGCGGCGGCCATTTTGGATTTTCAAGATCGCGAAATACACAGTTTTATAATGATTACAGAGTAAAAGGTGTGTTCCAAATTTCAGATCAATCGGTCAACAGGAAGGGGGTTAAATTTCTATTAATGTGGGACAGCGCTAAAGACAAAGTTACAGACTTACCCACGTACATACAAACGGGTCATATAATCGTATACCGTATACCGAAGAGTTTAGCAGTTTTCCGGATCGAGAATCTTTGCTCTACACTCCATACTCCATACTAAGGCTTCTAACATAGATTAAAAAAAAATTTCAGGTGAAGACCGCGTCAGTCTGATTGTTTAAAATGACCTTTTTTCATCACCCGCCACGATTTGCTTCAAAAAAAAAATCGATGCATAAATGAAACGCACAAGTCGTAACGATTTACGTAACCAAGTTTCAACTGATGCACATGAACGGAGATTTTAAACATATGTAGTGTACCTGCTAATTCATTTGTCGTGTCTCACGGATCATTCTTACAACTTCTTGCTTTACAAACAATTTAATATATATTCTTCAAGAAATGAAACACTTTTTAATAATAATTACAGTTTAATAAAAAAAAAGATGCTTACACGTTCTTACTTCTAAAATTCTTGTACATTGGATGTTATTTGCTGCGAACATGTAATGAAACGTGTATCGTTTTTATTCAACTGTACAGAATTTTTGGTCACTAATATTTCTTTCAGTTTCCGTTCCAATTCTGTTTCTAATCTTCGTTTTATTGAGATTGAATTGCGAGGCATATTGATTTTTATCTATCTATATATATAAAAATGGAGTGATGTCTGTCTGTCTGATTCTTATAGACTCGGAAACTACTGAACCGATCGACATGAAAATTGGTATGTAGGGGTTTTTGGGGCCGGGGAAGGTTTTCGTGATATTTTGAGACCCCTCCCCCCTCTCTAAGGGGGGGCTGCCATACAAATGAAACACAAATTTCTGCATTACTCGGAAATTAACCAAGCAAACGAAACCAAAGTTGGCATGTGAAAGTTTTAGGGTGCAATAAATGTTTCTATGATGGTTAGACAGTCCTTCCCCCACTCAAAGGGGGGGCTGCCATACAAATGAAACACAAATTTCTGCATTACTCGAGAATTAATCAAGCAAATGAAACCAAATTTGGCATGTGGAGGTTTTAGGATGCAATAAATGTTTCTATGGTGATAAGATACTCCTTCCCCCTCTCTTAGAGGGGGCTGCCATACAAATGAAACACAATTTTTTGCATTACTCGGAAATTAATCAATCAAACGAAACCAAAGTTGGCATGTGAAAGTTTTAGGGTGCAATAAATGTTTCTATGATGGTAAGACAGTCCTTCCCCCACTCAATGGGGGGCTGCCATACAAATGAAACACAAATTTCTGCATTACTCGAGAATTAATCAAGCAAATGAAACCAAATTTGGCATGTGGAGGTTTTAGGATGCAATAAATGTTTCTATGGTGTTAAGATACTCCTTCCCCCTCTCTTAGAGGGGGCTGCCGTACAAATGAAACACAAATTTTTGCATTACCCGAGAATTAATCAAGCAAATTAAACCAAATTAGGCATATGGAAACTTTAGGGTGCAATGAATGTTTCTATGGTGGTTAGATACCCCTCCCCCCTCTCTTAGGGGTGGCTGCCATACAAATAAAACACAAATTTCTGCATTACTCGAGAATTAATCAAGTAAATGGGCGGGACGAAGTTTGCCGGGTTAGCTAGTTCAAAATAAAAAAAAATTATTTGAAATAAAAATAAAAATTAATTTAAATTTTTTTTGGTATTTGATTTTTTGATGAAAAAATTGTTTAAATCCATCTTTCAGTTTTTTTCTTCATATTTTTGTCTCAAAGCTATTGAGAATGGCGTGAAAAAAACGAAAAGGTGCATTTTTCACCGAAGATCCTATGTTGTACTATATAAGAACTCCAGCTACTGTCAAAATTTCATTTTTAGTACCCTGTACAATATTTTCCATACAGCTGTTGATTTGGTTTGGAGGCACTTTTTACTCCCTTAACCAGACAGACCCTTTGGAAATAGAAAAAATAATTGTTTGTACCGCCCAACACTGAAAACAATCAGAAAAAAATCAGACATATCTAGAAAAGCCGTAGGAACACATTTAAATATGAATTAGAGTAGTACTGAATCTCTAAATTCCAAAAAAAAAAATGTTTTCAAAATTTCTATATTTTTTTTTAGAACTTCAATTTTTGATGATTTTTTTTTTGTAATTTTTCTTGATACACCGTAGTAAGATGCACATTCAGTATTATTTTCAAATTTTTATCTATGTAGAAGCTTTTGAGGATGGCGTGAAATAAACTAAAAAAGTACGTTTTACACTATAGATCAGGGATGTCCAAACGGTAGTGCGCGGTCTACCGGTCGCCCGCGTAGGTATTCTTAGGCGCCCGCCAGCTGGTCTAGGATAGTGTCACCTCCAAACGCAATGGATAAAATATACCTCCATGTTTTGCCGTCATTTCTATGGTGTTTATGCTAACCTCAATAAAACATATTGGTTGTGAGAGTAGATATTTCTTCATTAAAGTTTCGTTTTAATTTTTTTTTAATTTTTTGTCAGATTGTTAGTTATTTTATATTAATACATCCAGTTGTTCGGCCATAATTTGTAATAGACAAAACAATGTCACTAGAAACAATTTCTGCAATTTCTCCAGGCACATCATTTGTTGAATGATCAATTGAAAATACTGGACACATCCGCAAAAGGTTTGGAGAGAACTTCGCCTACGAAGACTGCAAATGCGAGTTTAATGAAGTATTGTTATTTTTATTTTAAAACTATGATGGGTAATGTGAACCAATTGTGCAAATTTCTTTCAAGAAAAAAGGTCATGAATAGAACAACAGTGATGAATGAGAAACAAAATATTTCTCAAAAATTAAATATTGAGCCCTATTATGGAACATGGAGAATTTTGCTCGTTAACTCTATTTTGCTGTTATCATAGATACTAGTCGAGTAAGAGTAAGTAATATAAATGTAAATAAACATCACAACATCAATTGATTATTTTCATTCGATATTTAAAAATTTGGAACTGTTTTGATAATCTGAGGCTTAAACTGTAATTATTATTTTGCTGTTATCATAGATACTAGTCGAGTAAGAGTAAGTAATATAAATGTAAATAAACATCACAACATCAGTAATATAAATGTAAATAAACATCACAACATCAATTGATTATTTTCATTCGATATTTAAAAATTTGGAACTGTTTTGATAATCTGAGGCTTAAACTGTAATTATTATTTTGCTGTTATCATAGATACTAGTCGAGTAAGAGTAAGTAATATAAATGTAAATAAACATCACAACATCAATTGATTATTTTCATTCACAAATCAAATCCACCGAAGCAAATAAGACGAAACTGAATTAAACCTTACAACTGTTTTGATAATCTGAGGCTTAATTCACTACAAATCAAATCCACCGAAGCAAATAAGACGAAACTGAATTAAACCTTACAACTGTTTTGATAATCTGAGGCTTAATTCACTACAAATCAAATCCATCCATCAAATCCACCGAAGCAAATAAGACGAAACTGAATTAAACCTTACAACTGTTTTGATAATCTGAGGCTTAATTCACTACAAATCAAATCCACCGAAGCAAATAAGACGAAACTGAATTAAACCTTACAACTGTTTTGATAATCTGAGGCTTAATTCACTACAAATCAAATCCACCGAAGCAAATAAGACGAAACTGAATTAAACCTCACACGCGAAGCTCATGATTTCTTTTGAAACAGTTTCAACGAAGTGGCAAATGAAAATGGTAGTCCGTTTCCACTGAAAAAAATCCATTACCAACGAAATCGACTGTAATGCGAAAACATTTCGAATCGATCGCAATACAGTTTATCCCTCAGCTCCTTACAGTTGTGTCAGTCTTCTGAAAACATACGCTGCGCTGTACTTGAGTTTAATTTTCATCAGCGCGCGTTCATAACAAACACGTATTCTCTCTTGGTACGGGTTGTGTCAAATTCATAAACAAGAGAGCGCCGAAAGAACACAGTACTGAAATCAGATACTAAACATCGCTTCTCAATTGTGTGATGCGTGCTTCATTTTATACACACACGCATCAAATTCTAGCGCCCGCTTTGTCCTCGCTCGTTCTAGGCAAAGCATAAAAACAACAACGCACCTCCATACCAACCGTATGCGGTTGTGTGGAGAAAAATAACTCAAGAGAGAAAGTAAACTAGATTCAAGTGCGATGTAAAACAGGTATAGAAATACGACGCAAAATACGGCGAAACATTCGGTGCAAAAACGTTATTGATAACAAAACATTTGATATGTGTTTCGGAGCGTGTTCATTCGCCACAGCGCTGTGTATACAAGGAGTGAGAACTCAACTGAGTATAAAAAACTTGTTACATATCAGCGCTGCGTTGCATTCTGAAGACTGAGGAGTGATTACAGTGGAAGACTGTTCTCCGAAACTAGCCTGGAGTACGAAGCAAATCGTAATCGATCGTTTAAAAAAATATGATAAAAGTAATAGTGTTAATGAATTAATGTTATGAGTTGATATGAACCTAATTTTGAAAAAAAAAATCATCTTGTGTTAATGAGAAATTATTGGAATTATTTTAATATCCGGTATCCGGCCAGATAGCAACTTTTGACCGGATAGTTACCAGATATCCGATTCATCTCTAGTTCTTATACCTCTTGGTAATTGAGGAATATAATAATCATCTTGGGTGTATTTTTTATGAAAAATAAATGCTTTGTATGTTCATAAATGACAATTTCCTTATAAAATAAACGATATTAATTGATGGGACTTTACAGGAAAACAAAGTATAACTTATTTATTTTTAAGTAACCGATAATTATTTTTGTTTTGAAGAATAATTTATCATTGAATATTTATTAGTACGGCCTATGATTTTCTTTTAATTAACCCTCCTATAATAGGTCTTTTGAGGAGGCTGAGTTAAATGACTATTGAAACTGAATGAAGTTGAACAAAATTTTTTTTCAGGATTTTTTTCAGTTAATTGTATGTTTTTTACTTTGAATAAATATCAATAACGCGTAAAATACACAATAGCAAGGCTACACAAACACGCACGAGTTTTACGAGTTATGATTATGCGCGCGAGTATAGGAGTGTTAAAACTTTGTTCTATCTTCTAGTACTTAATTCATTTTCTCATGACTTTTTTTTACAGTCAATGTTGGTAGACCGCAGCCTAACATTTGAACAATTAGTCGCCCGCAATGCCCAAAAGATTGGTCACCCCTGCTATAGATCCTATGTTGAACCACATAGTAGTTCGAAATACCGCCAACATTTCATATTTAATATCCTATACAATATTTGCCATACAGCTGGTGATTTGGTTTGGGGGCACCTTTAACTCCTTTACTCGGGCAGGCCCTTTATATTCTTGTTTATTCGTTCAGAGTTCGGAAAAACGTCCAAAAATCATGCCTCTACCCTAGAATACCCTCTAAACTATTATCTCCATTATCCTGTGGCTAAACATCACGCGTCTCCATTGTATCAATTCATTAGAACTGCATACCTCGGCCTACCGTTTAGTAACAATGGCGTTCAAAGCCGGAAATTACTGCTCTAAATGAATTAACGACACTGACGAAATGTTCTCCCGGAGGACCTAGCCTGGAGGGTTGGCTATGGTTTGGGAGTCACAAAAACCGGCTCGATCCAACCCGATACCAACCAACCCGACCGAGCGAACCAGCCAGACACGATGACAACCTCTGCCGAGACCCATTTGCTGCCTTGAAAGCACGGAAAGGCGCACACAAACACACGCAACGGCCGCCGCCACTCACATATCCTGTGGCGGTCGTCCTTTGGCGAGGCAACACTGCGCATGTTTGGTCTGACGTCATGCTACAGAGCTAGAAATATTGCGGAAAGTGTCGCCTTGGAAACAACAAATGACAGATCGCACACACAATTGCCACTGTGCTCCCTGCAAGGCAGAGCTAGATAGATTCGCTAGTGTAATTTGCTGAAACAGTTTTCCCTTCTCACCTCTGGGGTCATTTTTTCCCAATCCTGTAAGTGAAGTTCTCGGAAGAAAGAATGTAATGTGTGCAGCGAGGACCCGCGAGGAGGCATAGGATGGTGTGAGAAAAAAGTGTATTGTAAAAGTGGCTCAGTAGCAGCAAGACCACTATTGACTGATTGCCTGCTGGGCTCGGTTTTGATCTTCGAGTGTTTGCATTTTACGTCATTTCTGGAGCGGTCTTTCCTCGCGTCTTTTCTTGCAACTTTTTTTTTGTTCATTTTGTTTGTGTGTTTGTGCATGTACACCCCCACCCGCAACCGCATCTTATCCGCCGTCCTCGACTCGGATGAAAAACGGTTTCCCGGAATATCTCTGTGCCATTCTGTGTACTAATCCCTGGTCTTGTTCGATGATTACTAACGTCACTTGTTTGTATTTCTTCTCTCTTTCTCATCTTTGCAGATTCTTGCAGCGGAAGGATAGATGCGTCATTTTCAACATGACGCCGTGTATATTACTGTGATCTGTGGAACGAGATTCATGAGCCTCATGTAAGTGGTGGTTTTGTTTGTTTTCTGTTGTACGATTTTCTTGGAATTTTATCAGATTGTGAGCGATTCTCAACGATGTTTTAGCGTTAACCACGAGAAAAATAAAAACATAGCGACACATTGTCTACTGCGTATTTGCCAAATTTATTCGTTCGAGTTTCTTGTCAGCAAGAGGAACGAAAAAAGTCCTCTGAGATAAGACTGTAAGACGTAAAAATGTCCTCCTTGTTTGCTCGAGCAGGAGGCCTTTTGTGCTAATTTGGAAATCATCACTTTGTTACTGAATAAAAACTCTAGTTGTGATTTTTTTCTTCTGATTTATGGCTCCGGAGTAAGTGCTGATGTGACTTTTCAGAACGGTTACCTGCAAACTTCTGGTTCTAGTTTTGATTTCTATGTACCTGGCCATTACACTGTAGATGGTTTAACGGTTTGGAGGGCAATGGGATGCGAATATTTGTGACAAACAATACTGTTGGTTGTGTGGCTCCATCCAGTAGCAATGATGAAAGCTCATCCGAAACCGTTTATTTTGTAAAATTTTACTCCCGCGAAATTCTCAGCTGGTGGCGTTCAGATCCTGAAAACCTTACCTACCAACGATAGCGGCCGTCGGTAGTATTCCAATTAAGTGAAAACTGGTCGATTGAGCCACCAATACCAATTTCTCTACAAGAAGCAAAAGACCCAAAATTCCCAAATTTCAATGGTTGGGAGAAGTAACTTGCACTTTCAGCCATGTCGATGTAGACTGATTTAGATCAATAAATAATGTTGTAGAGTGAATGATTGTGAAAAAAAAATGGAATTTCTGAAAAATACCTTGTGTGAGTGTGCTCAATATACCCCTCGATAAAAGGAGCTCACTAAGAAGTTCCCATCATCTCAAGAAGTGTATTCATAATCGATACTGGCAACACGTCACCGTGGGGAGAAGATCTGTTATGTTGTTACATAGCACACTCACTCGATCTCAGACCGACCTCGAGGCAAGATGTGTAGACGTGTGCAGTGAATAAGCACTCTGATGCGCCAGGTGATTTCCGTCTGGAGTTTGGGGCCTCACATTTTGGCAATCCTGCCAGGAGTTCAATTCAGGATAATTGAAGTGTAAGTAACTTTGGAATTTGAAAATCCAGTAGGAAAATCGCGGAAATCACTCGGCATAAAAAAATTAACAAAAAAGTGAAAATGGTTAGTTGAAAAGTACGTGAGAAAAATAATTCTAACCTCTAACAACGGAACAGGAATGCAATTGTTTTTTTTTATTTGTAACTTCAACGTAGAAGTTACAACGACGAAATAGAAGAGGTGGACAGTTTCCACCGTCGCCAAAAAAATCAGCGGCAGTCGCGAAGAGATTTTTTGGATAGTCTGAAGGACTCCAAAGTATTGAGTTGTGAAGACGATGTGGACTGTTTCCACCGTCGTCGGCAGACCACGAAGGTCGAGGAAAAGATAAAGATTCTAGTTAAGAAGACGAGGCGGACTGTTTCCACTGTCGTCGGCAACCGCAGAGGTTGCTAAGAGAACTTTCGGGTAGTCTGAAGGACTCCAAAGTATTGAGTTGAGAAGACGAGGTGGACTGTTTCCACCATCGTCGGCAGACCACGAAGGTCGAGGAAAAGATAATTATTCTAGTTAAGACGAGACGGTCTGTTTTCAGTGTCGTCGACAGACCGCGGAAGTCGCTAAGATAGTTTTTGTATAGCCGCCAGGAACGTATGAATTGGAGTCGAATATACTATGAATGGGAGAAAGGAGGTGGGCTGTTTTCAACTTTTCGGTAGACAGCGAAGTCCAATGAGAAAATTTCGTACTGGGAAGCCTCAAGAGTTCATGTATTCAGTTAAACTGCATGCGTATAGTGATTTTTATCTTACGGTTCAAGAGAGCGGATGGAGTAATATTCTATGTTCTATTCCGATCGTTTCACAAATCGTCTCTACGTTTTGTTTTTAGGTTTTAACATTGCAATGTTTGTTAATTGTTGATAACGGCTGAAAAATAGAATCAAGAAAGAACCGAAAATAACTCCTGACACAAGAACATTGAAAGTCACATGTAAATACGTGCGAGCGTGCTTTCGTGCAGTATGTGCGAGTAGTTTGGATAGCGAGAAAGAAAAGTCGGATAGCCTCTACAAATCTGTATGCCCGGATGATCAGAGCCAGGATTCGAACGGAAATGAAAGAAGCGGCGATAGCCGTCGGCTGCAGTAAAACTTTCGTCGCCTAAACGAAGGTATCACTTGCATATTTTTTTTTAGATAGTTGTACTAAGTTGAGATTTCTTATGCCAAATGACACGCCTCGAATGCATCCTGAATGGCAAGCTCTAGAATACGCGTGATTCACAGTGCAAGCCGGATCAAATTTCTTTGGCGAAAAATCTCCCGGCCAGAATGGGAATCGAACCCAAATCCCCTGCATGTTAGGTGTGACGTTACCTACTCCACGGGAGCCACGTGAGCACATCAGCATTATCTAACGAAAGTGGCGAACGTACGGATGCGGGCAGCCTTTAGGCAATTAGCGAAACACCATCGGAGGAAGAAAATGGGATGATATCGCAGATAACCGAAAAGATTCGATCGTCTGGAGCCATAACGCATCTCACCAAAACAATGTGCACGTACGAAAGACCGGCAAGCTAAACGCATTTCGACGCTGACGAAGTGCTCCATATGGTTACGGGTATTCCTGCTAAAAACTGTGGCAATAACGGAACCGCTTCATCAAGAATTTTGAACTAGGGTATCGCTAGGAAATGCTACCAACAACGATCAAAACATCTGTGTATCTGCTTGGGTTAAGAGCTTCAGAGCATTGTGAGAGTAGCCAAACTACGGCCAACCCTGACAGAAACCGATTGCTATGAACAATGTGCAGCGGTTCCAGGAGTCTATGATGCACACAGTAGCAGAACACGAGGGGTTCGCAGGAATGGAACAAGGACCAGGCAATTTCGTACACGAGCGTCTTCTCCGTAGCATTAGGTGCTACTGTAAACGGTAAAGGTAAACGGTAAACGGTAAACGGTAAACGGTAAAGGAGGACAGGAATCAAGCCCACATTATCCCATTCGTTTCTAGAGCCTTCACGAGAGAAAGTTTCCACCGATCCTACGGAAAGCGTTGGCAGCGGTTTGGGTGAACGTTTCACACCTGAATCTTACGAGGGAATAGTCAGAGAACCCTCACTCAAGCAAATGGCTGGTCATTGTCTCAGTTCGTATAATTGGACATATTTTATGTCCACGGAAGAGATAACATCGCGGACGCATCGTCACGGTTGTACAGCGGAATTGACACTCTGTTGAAGAATAATCTAGCCTTCGGGGGATAGCCTCGATCGAGGCAATCTCGGTTTTCGGTCGTAACAGAAGCTACTACAAGAGATGCAACGCTACAATCAGTGATGCAATCTTTCAAAATTGGGGATGGCTCGGACATCTGCACAAATTCCAAACAGTTGAAGACGATTTTGCTATTCGAGATGGTATATTTGTGAAGTCACACACTGCCAAATTTAATTTCATTCTGCCCAATGGCGCATGGTGGTTTGACATAGCTATAGAAATTGAGCAGCGGGTAGAAACCAACGCTGTGAATGGACGATCTGCGAAAATCACCCCGATAAGAAAATCCTCTGCTCCCAAGACTGTTTAATTTCTATTCAACGAAATTTCTGTTCTGGCCGTTGTCGATCGCGGAGTTTGATTGCCAAACAAGTGAAGTCGACGTGTTTCGTTTACAGAGAACAGATACTGAAAACTATTTCTGGACTGGCTTACCGGCGCACATCGAAACCGGAAACTGACCGCTCTTTTACACCAGCGAGTACAAAAGCTACCCACTCTACATTATTGTGCCAGATTGGTCCCAACAAATGGTGTCGACAACGATGCCAATGTCGTGCCATTTTGCAATGATTTTATCGACCTATCCTTCGTATTTGACAACTAATTACGAGCCAACGTTGGCACCAACCTGGCACCACGTCGGTCGATTGCCAAACTGTTCGTCCATTATTATAGCTCTAATCGATCTAAAGAAAATCATACAAAATATAAAAATGAAAATGTTTACAAAAATTTATTTAGGTTATACATTCAAAACATTGGTACATTATTTTGTTCTCTAGCACTGTATAAGAATCCGCTATACGGATTGAGAATTATTTGTTGTGAGCTATCTAAAGATAAACGGTCCCCGATACTAAAATTGAGTAATAACAAGTAAGAAATAAACTTTGAATTAAAGGAATGTTCCCCCATAGCATTGCCGTCCGGTTCATTACAACCGTTCCCAGCATCAAAGTTTTCTTTTTCGGTGCAGTTTGCGAATTCGTACTGGTTTCCTTCTGATATCGAGATGGTAGTTAATCATCACTGCTGGTTTAGGTGCTTAGTTTTTTCCGTGATGAAGTTATCTTAGCGATATGCGTTGACCTGAGCTCATCGGCAATACTTCACCGGAGCTGTAAACATGGGTTGGAAAGTAGTCGGAAACATAATGCACATCATCATTACCTTCATCATCCAATAAGATTTTATAATATATGAATCCTAATTTTGTCTCATTTTGTCTCAACAAGATTGAACGTTTTTCTGGAATTAAAATAGGAGTTGATTACACATATTCTATGAGTACAAAATAAAAACTATCCATACTTACGAATTTGATTCTCGATTCATTCTCTGTTTTGTTTTGAATGACAGTTTAGAGAGAAAGAGAGAGAGAGAAAATACAATCTCTGCAGTGATGCCGTTTGGCTCAGTACAAGTACTCACGATAGCTGCTTGCGGGTGCAGGGTGGGGGTAGATTCCGGCACTTTTGTAGCACTTTATGGCGCTCGGTCGACATTGAACCGACAACCGCTTGAAAATAATTTAGAGCGGGTAGTGTTCACGTCGAGAGATTAACACAATCTACTCTACTTCGCTAATCCCTCGGTAGAATGGCCTCGTGCAAAAATGAAATCCTATTTCTTTCTAGGTATTTTATGGTGGTCGAAGAACAGAACGGCACTTTAACACTAACCGACGATTCAGGTCAGGCCCTAAAGCGCCATGTATCGCGCATTAAAAAGGTAGATCCGTGGCGCGACTCCAAAGATGTAAGCGGTAAACATCTTTGCAGAACATCGGAAGGGTGATCAAATGAACAAAGCAGCAACATTCCACTCGTCCAGGTTCCAGAGTGCTCTTTGAATAATAAGGTTCAAGCAATGAAATTCCACGTGCTGAAAATGAAAATAGTCAGGAATAATTAGATCTTGTCTCTCGATGAGAAACAAGTGATGAAAAAACCCGTTAAAATCGGAACAAAAATCAGCGGCTCTCTTGTTCTCGTTTGTTTTGATTTAATGATTTGACAGATATGCTGAACTGCTGAGTAAGCGAGTGCGGACCAGTGAGTAGGTATATAAGGTATATATTCCCTATAGGTATTAATATATCGTTGACAACGGGGCTCTGGCAACCGTATCCCAACCAATGCAAATTGAGCGTAGGCAGCATCAAGGCGGTATAATAAGGTGGAACGTTATGTCAGAACTGCTGTTCAGCCATTACTTGAGTTCGAATTGACAGCGACCAAACGAACGGCTAGAGTTTTCCTAGAAAGAGGATAACAAATGGCATGCAATGATGAGTGCATACCGCTGTGTGTTTGCTGCGCATAAACGTTGGTTTTGTTTACGCTGTTGGCATCATTGTTGTGTTTCGGTGACTGCTGCAAGTTGTTGTCTGCATTGCTGTTTTACGGAACGTGAGGGTTGTTGCTGCTGGGATTGGCAATTCAGCGATTGTGGGAGCTTTGCTAGTGGGTATATGAAAGGGTCACTACCGGCGGGCTTGTGCCGTACTGCTCTAAGTTCCATTCGCTTTGGTGGAATTAGTCGTTGGCGACCCATTAGGATTGAGTGATAGCGATACGCTGTGGATATCCATGCATATCGTTTCCCGGCGACTGCTGCTTTAGCTGGAGACTCACCTGATCGTGCGGGTTGTGAGACACAACAGCTAGTTCAATTGAAACCGGCCCAGCGTATGTATATGTTGGTGTGGACCGCTATGTAGCATAAAAATTAGACCTGCTTTGTTTATAAACAAAAATAGTCGCTGTCATTTTTTATCCCCTCTCGCATCTTCCATGTCTTATCCTCATACTGTCGAAAACGAACCACCTGTCAATTCCAGCTCCTTAGGGGGCTCACGTATTGTTGAATGTTTGGAGTCATACATGTTAATATTCGATTACGTTGGATAGTTTCCTTCGGCAAGCGACGTTTGGATACCCATCCGGAAGCTTTCTTGGCGATTTGCAATTAAAATCACTGCTGGAGAATCCCGCGGAGCACTTCATTTTTAATTTTTGTCTGTACGATTTGCATGAGTTTTTCATCAGTTGGCAAAGTTTGAGTTTATAGCTTTTTCAAGGTTTATTTTTTTCTGCCATTTTGCAAATATTTCTATGGAGGAGAGGGAAGATGTGAGTGTGCTCAATATACCCCTCGATAAAAGGAGCTCACTAAGAAGTTCCCATCATCTCAAGAAGTGTATTCATAATCGATACTGGCAACACGTCACCGTGGGGAGAAGATCTGTCATGTTGTAACATAGCACACTCACTCCGAGATGAAGAATAGAAGGTGGGAAGATTCACGGGTTTTTGGTTGTATTTAACTTGATTGTGTTAGTAGCCAGGAAGATAGGCAGTTCACATATCAGGCATACCAATCAGTTACTGAAATGGTACAAAATTGAATGTGTCAACGAATAACGTTGAAGGAGGATATACAGAAGCTAATTGCAGATTTCAAAATCATATTTTTCGCATGATGAAAACAAAAACAGAACATATCACGAACTGGAATGTTTAATTTTTTTTTTATTTCAGAAATAGTATTATAATGTCTACTATGTTTGGATTCTAGAGCAACTTCATGGAAGTTTGACTTTTGTCAGCAATTTTATTTACTTTTTTCACAATTAGGGTGCTAAAAACTTCAGTCGTCTAAAACTGAGACGCAAACGGAAAACTTTTCGTCTCAATTTAAGTCATACGGAGTCAATTAAATTTATTTTTCAAGTTCATTTTTCATGAAAAAACTTGCAACCTTTTTTTTCCCATGCACTGTCAAATGTTTATCCTTCAAAGGAGCAAAAGATTGTGTGACTCTGACTTCGTTCGTTTACGTTTTTGGTCGACGTAACGAGAATTAAAATTGAAATGAAATTGAGTATAGAACACTTCAACAATACTGAAATTTCAGTTTCTGTTAAAATGTCGGGCCCTTATGATTTTGAACGCTAGCATTGAATTAGGAAAAAAACTAATTTCATTTGCTTGTTTTTACTTTTAATAAAAACACTTTTCCTATGTAGTGGACTATTATAAGAAAAGTAACAACATAAACAAAATCTGTGACGTCACAGATTCAAAAAATCTTCCCACCTTTCATTTTCCATCTCGCACTCACTCGATCTCAGACCCAAGGCGCCTAGAAGTATATCCTAAGGTGGGCCAACTTGCTAAAATCACTCTTCAGCCATATTGGAAGTCTACTGTGTTTTGTTTGTAAACAAAACACAATACGCTAGTGCCGAAGCTCGCTCGTGATCAGTCTGTCTCTTTCACGCTACAAGCAAATAATTCCCCTTCTGCTTTCTTCCGTACTGTTTTCATATACCGCTCCCCTAACCAACTTAGTGACGAAACGGCCTCACCTAGTACCATAGACCCGTCTTGCTCAGACCGACCTCGAGGCAAGATGTGTAGACGTGTGCAGTGAATAAGCACTCTGATGCGCCAGGTGATTTCCGTCTGGAGTTTGGGGCCTCACACCTTGCAAACTTTTTGTTTTTCATTTTGTGATGTACGATCTGTCATCTTTGAACCAGTTTCGAGAAAATCGAATTTTAGTTTTTAAATTGCAGTGTAGGACAGCCATACTCAACCAGGCCGCTGGCTCTTCTGGCTGGCTCTTTTGGTATTGTTTTATTTTACACTGTTTTGTATGTGTAACAATAAGGAAAACTAGGACTGCGGCTTTCAGTAATGGTGCCAAATAAGAAAACAAGGCACGTTTTCATGAAATAGAAATAGCAAATGTTGCGTTTGTTCTACGGACAGTGTGGGTAGTGATAATGTTGCAAATTAAAGCTCCGCCCAGTTTCAATTTATTGAGTATAAACAAGCATTTCGAATTCACTATTCATCAGTCAACCAGCTAGCTATCAGACGGCAGCAATGTAAATAAATCCGCGTCGGTTTTTAAACCGTTATGTGGAGATTGGTTGTGTATGCTTAAACCAAACGTACAAACGCGGTTGGGGGACAAATGCCTTGGGTCGCACTCCTCAACCGCTTCTACAAAACCACGCAAACCTATCGGTCGTTTTCAGGGCCTCCAAAATTTTCGACTAAAGGATTATTTAAAAAAAGTAGATGGGTCCGAGCCTAGGTGCACGGACGGAATATTGACGTAGGACTGTGATTGTGTGTAGTAATTGCATTTGAATTGAGTTTTTTCATTGTTCAAAATCTGTAATTTTTTCTTCTTTGATACATCAAGTGGAAGCCCTGAAAAAAACCGTTTCTAGTATAAACATGTATCCTCTACGGGTCAGATGAGCTAACGTAGTAGAATCCAAAACTACATTCTGTTCGAAAATGTACACAAAAATACCATTAAAGCCATTACTACCCTTTACTTCAGTTTATTCAATTATGCAGAAGAATTTTCATTTTTCTACACAACTCTAAATAGTTAAAATCTACATAAATATAAACATAAGTAAAATAAATTTATGACTACAGAAATATATTATGGATAAAAATATCATTTTCTCCATCGTTGTCACGTTGTCTAGAACATTGTTTGTAGGGGGTAGTAATAACTTTATAGCCAGGTGATGTATATTGAGTATCCTATGGTCATGAGTCCTCTCTTGGGAAGTTCGTGTAGCTGCTGTAGTGAACTGATCCCATTGGGATCCAAGTTCTGCTTATGTATAGGAAAGGGAAAGGAGAATGGGCAAGTGCATTTGAGGAAGTAAAGCGGACTTCTAAGGAAGACATATATGGTGAACATGATATTAAGATCGCGACTACTTAAGCTATCATAATCTGATATGCGTGAGTATACCCTTTCGAACTTCTAAATAAGCAGCCATTTAAATTCATTAATTACATTTTTTACATAACCAAACACCATATTATGACATGCCTATTATCGATAAATGGAGAAAATAATTCATAATTCGCATCAACTCACATTGTGAGCTAACGCCGAATCGTACTCAAAAAACTGCTCGTTGCGTCGGGGAGGAAAGCGAGTGGTTAGTGCAATTGAATGAAAACATTCCCCTTTTAATTGTCAAATTTTTAACTTTTTTACTATTTTCACTGTTCATATCCTAAGCAAAAAAAAAAAAATGCTGGATAAATTTCCTGTCTAATGGTATATAACACAATATATGTCGCAATAACGATTTTGAGTAATATGAGTTTGAAAACTCTTAACAAATCGTTACATTTTTCGTAGAGTGGCCCCCCAATATACAAATCAATGTCATAGTCCTATGTCAAAATGTCGCTTCATTCTGAAATAATATTCAAATTAATCAAAATCGGATTAATTTTTATAATTTTTTGCTAAAAACAGAGCTTTTGCAAACTTAGGAGCGTGTCCGGATTTATTGGTGTAATTATGATGATTTTTTTTTGGAATCATAAAGGCTTTCTCAGACTCTCAGACTTACTCAGTTCATTCGCCTTTAGCCATAAAAAAAGATCAATTTGAAAAACTAAACTAAACACTCGGCCTTGAGAAAGCCGCTGTCATCTGGTTGATAGCAGTACAGTTTAATTCTTATTTTTTTTAAATTTCGTGGTCCTACGTTAACAATGCGTTCGTGGCCAGGACTCTTCATTATCAAATTTTTTGATGTGTGACCTGCGACACCATAACACCATACGTGTTTGTGGCCCCTTTGTGATTTAGTACCAATGGTGTAGAACATCAATTGTTATTTCTTTAGTTTTTTTTAATATTGTAACATTTTTTTAGAAGTCACTTATAGGAAATATTTTTCTAAATTTTACGCACAGGTATTATGGTGGCGGTCCGGCATGGGTGTCACCCTTAGAGGGGTGACACCCATGACCATGACGGGTGTATTATATTTAAAAGAAACCATGGTTTTGAATGAAAATAACCGACTATTACTTGTAATATTATCTAGCAATACAAGTCAGTATGGAAAAGTCCATGTTATAGAATCTTTTTGGTTGTTTTATGTTCATTATTTCGTCATACTTGGGGAAGTGAGGGAGAAACGGACATGTTAAGAAGAACTTCAATTATTTCTTTGGAAACTCATGTTTCCCAAAACTTTGATGCAGATTCTTGCAATTCAACATACTATTTCTCTACCTAATATTTTACAAAAAGTGTTTTTCAATGTTTTTACTGAAATTAAAACAGACCGAAAAGTACTACATTTTTTTCGATGCGGGTAGTATGGATATATAGTGGGGTAATATGGACAGGTTTGTAATATATGACGCGTAGAGGTTTATCGATCGCAAGAGGAATAATTTTATTCAACCAAGGTCTGAATTCATCACGAATGTCAGTTGAATGATGAAAAAATCGAATTAATCCACCTACAAGTGATGTGCTTTTCAGCGGTATAAACGGACAGACTCTCAACTATTTTGCTTTTGGTTCCAGTCAGCTTCTAAACAGTCCACTTTTGGCGATTTGATTTCCATTTATAGATGCAGGGCATTTCTTAGGAACAGATTGAAAAGACTTTTCACAGTCCATCTCACTCCCACTGGCAACTGTCCGTTTTACTTCACCGGTACGATATTTTTCAATAATTTCAATTTTCCACTCAAAAATGAATTCACTTTTCCGTACATACCTAATATCGCTTCTCTGTTAACTCACAAACCGAAATGTAACTATCAGCGAATTGAATTCTGATATTAAACTACTCAAAATGCTTAATATCGAAGCAGCGAAAATTACATCGACACGCGGAATCATTCATGATTTTCGGTTTTTGTTTTCCTTTTCCACTTTCGATCAGTATTCATTGCCATAGGGTGGCTTAAATATTATAGAATTACACGAAGAAGGTATTCTCATTACAAGAAATTTGAAAATCAAAATGTAACTATACAAATCAACCACCTGCCCATATCACCCCCACCCTTGGTTCTCCTACAAAGATTTGAGCGCTAATACCTTTTTGCCAGCTGAACGAAGTGATATGACGAACATTTTCGGGGATTTCAGAACATCAATTGTTATTTCTTTAGTTTTTTTTAATATTCATACATTTTTTTAAAAGTCACTTATAGGACATATTTTTGTTAGTTATATTGATAGATTTTTAAGTTATATTGATTTATGTAAAATGTATAAAACAAGATTAGGCATTTACATAACAAAGTCTTGATCAATTTTGGAAAGTTTCGATAAGTTTCCATTTGTTTATGTTTTGACATTTTGACATTTTGATTTAGTTGAGAATTATTACTAATCCAATGGTAGTCGCACTTTAACCTTGCGGTTATATTACAGATATAACCCACTTCAAGTTTTTATTTGTTTTGGGAAAAGCTGTAGATTTGAATAACGGTATCCTTCAACAACTGGAAGGTCAGTTTTCATGAAGTCCCGTTCGACCGCTCCAATCATGTCAGGCTAAAATAATCAGGAATCATGTCAGGATAAAATAAAGGAGCTCGGGTTTTGTTGAAACAAAACAAAAAAGCCGTATCCATAGGGTTTGTAGACAACTCTTTGGGCTTATGAGGACAACATGATTTTGCTAAAAATCTACAATGTGTGACATTTTTAGAACTGTTTGATCTCTTAACTCGTTTTTCTCAGTTTCAACTGATCGCTGTGAAATGTTTCTGAGCCACACAGGTGTGTTGTTAAAAGATTGTCGCAAACTCGATGGAGTGCTCAATATAATGCTGTGAAATCAATCTATGGGCTGATGACAGTCACTGGAGTATTGTGTGACTCAAATGCTGGATCAAGTGCACGGTCCCTCCTACCAGAATTTTATGATTTAATATTTCGGTGTTATCTGTACTACTGATGCGTTGTACTACATGAAGTAGATCTAGCGCACAATATTTGCAAACCAAAGGACCATCTCGGGGTAACGTTGTGATCAGACTCAATGCACTGGATTTTTTTTTCTGCTGTTGAAAGGAACAGACCAGTCAAAACGGTCATTAAAGTTTTTATTAAAATCCAAAGATTAAAAATGTACTACTAAAAGGAGAATTCCACATAAGATGAGCCAACCAGGCGAAAGACCTTCAGGACCCGGTCCAATGATGGAAAAGGGAATGTTGGAGTGCACTGGATACTTTCATCGGGAATTACAAGATCGGTCAAAATCGTCTAAAGAAGAAGCCGAAAAGTTTAGAGCAATTCAAGCACGACACATGTTATGAGTACCTCACAGCGAACTGAAAAAGTCGATTTGACAAACTGGAATAACGAAGTTTCGGAAAGACAGCTTTTGCTAGAGATACCAAAACTCCGTACACATTTGAAGGCCACTGAAATTAATTCTAAAGATGTCATGAAGTGGAACTTCCAAGAATCGGTTCCAGTTTGAAGGTGTTTTTAACCGTGTACGTTTGTGTGGCATCTTGGGGAGGCTTATCAGAGTTGAAATTAATTAAAAATTTGCTGTCAACGATGGGTCAAACATGTTTCATACGATGAGCCTCGTACCGTTATTGCTGCAACAAGAGAGCAAAAGTGCACGGGAAGCACTTGTACAATATCAATGTCGTCCTCAGCTTCTAAAGATATTTATTTCATTAGAGTTATTTGAGTCCCATTTCAGCATCCACAAGACTTTTTTGTCTTATTCAATATTATGATAAATACGTTTCTTGTTCGTTGGTTGGCTTGGTTGGCTAACTGTTTTTGGTTTTGTTTGTTTGAAAAGATTGGAGTTCCATTCGAAAACAAAAACTAAGTATAATGGGGGGTGACACCCTAGGTTGTCACCCAGTCTCGCTACGCCACCGCATATGAGGCTTAGAGGAACTGGTTCAAATTCGGTATCCCATTTTGTTTTTTTTTTTGGACTTAGCTCTTGGCCAATGCTCGAAATTTTTTCATATTACGTCAGCTTATGAAAGGATCTATTGCGGACATTTCCCCGCAAACCGATTTCAAAAATCATGATTTGGCTCGGAACTTTGAGTATAGAAGTGAAACAACTCAAATTCGAGCACCCGAGATGTCTGGGTATGAATTTGGCACCCCTTTTTTTATTTTTTCAAATTAAAAGAATCGTCCTAAACTCACTGAAAAATGTATTTTTTGAAATTTCATACAAAATAGAAGTGAAGTACATTACCTTACGTAAATTAACTCAACTTTGACGAAAAAACATGCAATTTTACAAAAGAAAGAGGAACAAAAAAAAAACGATTTTACGATTTTATCAAGAAAAAGTGAACAAATTTCATCTCGATTTATTTCTAACTAAAAAGTAAAACGAATCAAGAGCCTTTACAAAAGTCGCAAGTGTAGTAATCAGTCTCGCAATCGGTGCAATGGCGCAATGGGCCCATGGAATCATCAACACTATGTTTACATTGGGGTGCCAAATTACCCGTATACCGAATTTTCACTTTAGAATGAAATCTATGAAATTTGTGATTAAAATCTCGATACATTTACTCGAATTCGTTGAAGAACATCAATTTCTTGATCCAAATCAGCTTTAATGTTTTTAAAATCGGCTCACTATTCGATTTTTAATGATTTTTCAAATGACGCACATGAAAAATTTTCGAGATTTCAAAAACAACAAAACTTGAACTAGAAAACACAGATATTTTGGGGTTTTTGGCATCTGACGTTTGTTACTACATTACTAGAACACTTTTTTTTATTCACCACCAGAGTGCGCTCATTACCGCCGGAGATCCGGGTGGATACCAAATTACCCACGGGGTACCGAATTTGTACCAGTTCCTATATGTACTTCTCGTCACTTTCAATTTTGAAGATTTACCAATTATTTCTAAACTAATTCAAATAATAAAAATACACTCTGATCAGATATTTTTTTAAATTAAACAAAAGAGAGTTAAATTGGCTTGTTATCACCATGCATGATCCAAGAACTGTCGGCCCACATTTCCGGCCGTTTGCGTCGTATAGGCAGGCACTAATTACGTAATTACACGTTATTATATGTTATAGTTTTCGTATACCTGACTTTTCTACATGATTTATGACTCATATGAAAAAAAATTAAAAAAAAACACACACATATTTTAGATATTGCTATATATTATATATATATATATATATATATATATATATATATATATTGTTTTTTTTTGTAAATGACAAAAAGAGTGCTAATTTTTCTTCTCAGTGTCAGTGTTTGAACATCAATACTCTAAGTCTAATAACTCTTTCTAAGACACTTCTTCGGTACGACTCATAGTTTTTGAGATATAAATTGACGATGATTTCTTTTAATTAAAATCGATACGCCCTATTGAAAAGTTATGCTTGACTCAAAAAATGTAGAAATTTAATTTTTAGGAATTATATCTTCAGCTTTCGCTTATAATCAGATAAGTGTGTATAGATCACGTTGGCAATGCTTCACTGTAAATTTTTCGTAAATTTGGAAAAATGTCGTCGAACGAAAAAGAGCGTCGTGAATTAATCCTGCGCACTCATTTAGAGAATCCGGAGTTGTCACATCGGGACATCGGTAAGATGCTGGGAATCGTTCAATCCACGGTCAGTAGAGTACTAAAACGATACTTCGAGAACCTAACCATCGACCGGAAGGTGAAGAACGGCAAAAATGGATGCTCCGTCAGTGAAAAAGATCACAAGCGCTCCTAACCGCGACGAAAGGCAAAACATGGTGGGGAAGACGCGAGCCCGGAAGCTGTACACCGAAATGCTGACGAAGCCGCATTGCCTGGTAATGGACGACGGAACCTACGTCAAAGCGGACTTTCGTCAGCTGCCGGGCCTGTTGTTCTTCTCCGCAGAGGACAAATTCAGCGTTCCGGAAGAGATTCGCAAGCAGAAACTATCCAAGTTTGCCAAAAAGTACATGGTGTGGCAAGCGATCTGCTCTTGCGGAAAGCGGAGCGCCCCCTTCGTGATGACCGGCACGGTAAACGGGCAGGTTTACCTTAAGGAGTGCCTACAGAAGCGCTTACTACCACTACTGAAGCAGCACGAGGGCCCGACCATCTTCTGGCCGGATCTCGCTTCGTGCCACTATTCAAAGGACGTGTTGGAGTGGTACGAAGCCAACGGGGTCACCTTCGTGCCAAAGGAAATGAACCCGCCCAACGCGCCGGAGCTTCACCCAATAGAGAAATATTGGGCGATTATGAAGCAGGCCCTCCGGAAGAACCCAAAAGTTGTCAAATCGGAGGCGGACTTCAAGAGAAAATGGATTTCTGTTCAAAAAAAAACTACAACCTGACGTTGTACAGAACCTTATGGATGGGGTAAAGAGGAAGGTGCGAGCATACGGGCTTGGGCTCGAAGTATGAATAAAAAGAAAATGCCAAAAGTTGTTTAATAGTTTTTATTTTACTGTCTAAAATTTTCAAAAGGATCGGTCTACTGGGCGAATTTCTACAGCGTTTTTTCCGTGATGCAATTTGATGTGACACACCCTTTAATTGAATAGTCCAACCAACTCACAAACGCATACTTCGGGAATTTCATCGTGAGCGCGTATGGTCGATTAGCGCCGCGCTTGTTTCGATGACGCCATGATGTAAACACGTGAACTTGTTCTTACAACAAAACGAGTAGTACTAAAGGGTGTGTCACATCAAATTGCATCACGGGAAAAACACTGTAGAAATTCGCCCAGTAGACCGATCCTTTTGAAAATTTTAGACAGTAAAACAAAAACTATTAAACAACTTTTGGCATTTTCTTTTTATTCATACTTCGAGCCCAAGCCCGTATGCTCGCACCTTCCTCTTTACCCCGTCCATAAGGTTCTGTACAACGTCAGGTTGTAGTTTGAACAGAAATCCATTTTCTCTTGAAGTCCGCCTCCGATTTGACAACTTTTGAGTTCTTCCGGAGGGCCTGCTTCATAATCGCCCAATATTTTTCTGTTGGGCGAAGCTCCGGCGCGTTGGGCGGGTTCATTTCCTTTGGCACGAAGGTGACCCCGTTGGCTTCGTACCACTCCAACACGTCCTTTGAATAGTGGCACTAAGCGAGATCCGGCCAGAAGATGGTGGGGCCCTCGTGCTGCTTCAATAGTGGTAGTAAGCGCTTCTGTAGGCACTCCTTAAGGTAAACCTGCCCGTTTACCGTGCCGGTCATCACGAAGGGG
Source organism: Toxorhynchites rutilus septentrionalis (assembly GCF_029784135.1). Taxonomy (NCBI): domain Eukaryota; kingdom Metazoa; phylum Arthropoda; class Insecta; order Diptera; family Culicidae; genus Toxorhynchites; species Toxorhynchites rutilus. The sequence continues at coordinate 65,596,096 of NC_073745.1, forward strand.
GCGCTCCGCTTTCCGCAAGAGCAGATCGCTTGCCACACCATATACTTTTTGGCAAACTTGGATTATTTCTGCTTGCGAATCTCCTCCGGAACGCTGAATTTGTCCTCTACGGAGAAGAACAACAGGCCCGGCAGCTGACGAAAGTCCGCTTTGACGTAGGTTTCGTCGTCCATTACCAGGCAATGCGGCTTCGTCAGAATTTCGGTGTACAGCTTCCGGGCTCGCGTCTTCCCCACCATGTTTTGCCTTTCGTCGCGGTTAGGAGCCTTCTGAACCTTGTATGTACGCAGGCCCTCCCGCTGCTTGGTCCGCTGGACGAATGAACTTGACAAATTCAGCTTATTGGCGACATCCCGGACCGAACTTCTCGGATCACGTCTAAACTGCTTAACTACGCGCTTGTGATCTTTTTCACTGACGGAGCATCCATTTTTGCCGTTCTTCACCTTCCGGTCGATGGTTAGGTTCTCGAAGTATCGTTTTAGTACTCTGCTGACCGTGGATTGGACGATTCCCAGCATCTTACCGATGTCCCGATGTGACAACTCCGGATTCTCGAAATGAGTGCGCAGGATTAATTCACGACGCTCTTTTTCGTTCGACGACATTTTTCCAAATTTACGAAAAAGTGACAGTGAAGCATGGCCAACGTGATCTATACACTCTTATCTGATTATAAGCGAAAGCTGAAGATATAATTCCTGAAAATTAAATTTCTACAGCGTTTTTTTCCGTGATGCAATTTGATGTGACACACCCTTTATACATTTCAATGCCGAAGTCTTGGCGACAGAATTTTATGTGATAAAAGGACTATGCGATGCAACCTCCTTTTTTTCTTTTTTCTTTTTACGGATACTTGAATCTTTCGTCTCCGTCAGTTAAAAAAAAACATCAAATCGTTAACTGCTTCAAATCTGAAGCCCTGAATACTCGTATATTCGAAGAATTGTTTGATGAAATGAATTCAGTTCACGAAAATCTCCATCGATGGACGCATGAGCGGTGATGAACGAAACTTCCTCGGTGATAGAAGATTTAGGGTCATTATCGGCAAAAGCCTTATTTTCATTTTGTGCAATCTCACATTCCATTGCTTGGTTCTCTCGGTGAAGGAGACAGATTGGCGGGTCCAGATCGCGACTGTGAAATAGAAGCGGTTTCAACCCTTGCCATGGATGTTGTTCGGAGAATCAACAATATCAGAAGGGATTGGTTCAGCAAATATAACTCTGCCCTGCATAGAATAAAATCGATTGAATTTCGTTGGGCAATCTCTAGATTCGAATACCAAATCAGAACTGATGCAAAAAGATGCTGCTTCACTGCCCAATCCGTGTTTGCAATAACTGGATAGGGATGGTTTCCTCGATGGCATTCATGGACATGATATGTCCTATGAAAATGGTTGGAACCAGTTTTTTTGGCCATGAGTCTCAGGTACAACATCCATTTCTAAAGCATTTAAATGATTGGGAAAAACCTATATAAATGATCAATGATTTGTCAGGCACCGTTGAGTTGTTCTATGTTTTCAACAATTGTTTAAAAACATATAACGTTCGAAACGCAAAACAAATTCGAAAAGCAAAAATAATTCACCCTATAATTTTATATGAGGTTATCCTGAAATTTATCTAAAAAACACTTTCGGTGTAGACATTTTGTGGAAGTTGATTGAACTTGCCATTTTAATGTATTGGGATATCTATCTATCATTCTCAAAAAAGGGTACCGATGAATTTGCTGTGATAAAAACACTAAAAAAAATTCTTGATAGTGACAGTGCGAGTAATTGTACATATTCTCTGTTTTCTCCTTATAATTTCAGACCGTCGCTGACGTTGTCCACGTGATGACTGGCATCGGTCGCGGGCCGAATCTCGTGATTCCTACTGTAGTTACTGTCGTATTTGCTCTAACTCTAGTAGCTGAAAGTTGAAAGTGTGCAGTTGTGTTTTTGGTTTTGTTTGATTTTGTTTTTATCGGCCGAAATATTTGTGCTATCTTAGTGTGTGTTTGTGAAACCTTAAAATCATTGAAAGCCGTTAAAAGGAAGAAAAAAAAACAAGAGAAGGTGCAATTTAACCGCAAAACCGAAGAGTCATCCCACGAGTTCTAGCTCAACTCAACCGTTCGATGTGATAACTCACATTCGGATCTCCAAACACGGGCTGTCATGAAAAATTTCGCCATTGCACGAATTGTGTTGAGTTTCAGCTGCGACAGTGCTGCCGCCGCGATAGAACTCGCTGCGTCTGTGAACTTTGTTTGTGTCACAGGTAATTATGTGTTTGTTTTACCCCCGCACCAAAAAAGATGCCGACGTCTCTCCGTCTTCTCTCGTTCCAACAGGACGGCCCACCGTCCAAACTAGTTCCTGGGGCCCGAGTCAAAATCTGGCCGCACCTAGTGCGTGCCCACATCGTGCCCCCTCAACAACACACCACTGTTAGCAGGTAAAGCAGCCCCATTATTTGTTAGCTAGGTAATCGTGTTTAGAGATTGAAACTAGATGTTTGCGCATGTTAGTGTCTGTTCTCGTTGGTCGGATACAATCATTAGCTTTTGATGGACCACAATACACCTATGTATGCACGGAAGTAATTAGACGAATAATCAATATCTGGAGCCCGCCGGAACACTATTTTGGATGGGCAGTGTGTCAAAATTTAGCCGCCTCCCCAGTAATTACCTGCGGCATATTGTATGACAACATTTCTTGGCAGGGGGCACATTGTGGGCACGAATTGGCGTTTGCTGGCAGAGCATTTATTTTCTCGTTTCCATTGGTTTAATCGACATAACGGGTGAAGAGGAAACGGAATGGGGAGGGTGAAGCTAACAAAATAACAAATTTGTTCTATCTGAATTTGATTCATGCAAGGCAAAACTTTTCGACGAGAGAGTAAGGAAGTTTTACTTAGATAATCGATTGAGTTGGAGTTCGAGTTTGGTTGAATTTTGTGGTTGACCAACGTTGGTGTAATCACGCAAATGCATGATCACGTGAATTCTGAAGTTTCTAAAAGGGGTGGTATTACAAAATTACCAAGAAAAAAAAATATTATTAATGAAAAAATGGTTATAAAATATCAACCATTATCTGAACGCGCCTAATTCTATGTTAATATTGGTCAAATTTGTATACAGTGGAATTCGTTTATAATGACATCGAAGGGAATCGACAAACACGTCATAATAAGCGGACGACATACAAAGCGTCTTATGAAAAAAAAAAAAATTATGTAAATATGTACTCATGTACATACATATTTTAACATAGCATATTACATAGCATATTTAAAAAATAAAAATTGCACGTGATAAGTCCGATACATGTATGTATGTATGTGAATTTTTCATGAATCATGAATATAGAGGGTTTTCCAACTTTAAATTCCGAAAGTAAATTGAAATAAAACACACTTAGAATTCGAATTTCGATGAAACTTTTATTTCAAATTAAAGTTTGGTTTATGTCATAATGTGTGAAATACAACATCATTCAAATTTCCACCTAGGGCTTCCTCGCACACCTTGATCCGGAACAGGTTATTTTCGATGACTTTTCGGCACATATGGGGCGGTATCTCGGTCATTACTTCACGAATGTTGTCTTTCAAATGTTCAAGAGTTTGCGGAGAGTTGTCATAGACACGGTCTTTCGCATATCCCCACAAAAAAAAGTCTAGCGGGTTCAAATCGCATGATCTGGACGGCCAATTGGCATCACCAAAACGCGAAATTATGCGTCCTTCAAATTTCGTTCGCAATATGGCCATGTTCGGTCGTGTTGTGTGGCACGTGGCGCCGTCCTGCTGAAACCACATGTCATCCGTATCCATATCTTCATTTTGTGGCAAAAAAAATCGATTAACATGCGGCCATAGCGCTCACCATTCACAGTTACCGTCTCGACGTCCTCATGTTCAAAGAAATACGGCCCGATGACTCCACCAGACCATAATGCGCACCAAACAGTGACTTTTGGCGGATGCAATGGCCTCTCAACAATCACGTGTGGATTTTCTGAACCCCATATAAGGAAATTTTGGGTGTTCACATAGCCACCGAGCTCGAAATGTGCCTCATCGATGAAGAAAATTTGATGCGAAAATTCAGCATTTTGCTGCCCGACGCATTCCATGGTCACCACGCTCTAATTTTTGTACCAGTTGGACTTTATATGGATGTAGGTGCAAGTCCATATGCAATATTCGCCACAATGATGTGTTTGACAAGCCCAATTGCTGAGCACGCCGTGGCATCGAAATATTCGGGTCATCCTCCACACTGGCAGCAACAGCAGCAATATTTTCGGCCGAACGCACATTACGATGATGCACAGGTTTCACAATATCCGCTACGGATCCAGTTTTTCGAATTTACGCACTACATTAGCGATTGTGTGCTCTGTAGGTCGTCCATGACGACCAAAATCCGTCCGTAATGCTCGAAAAACATTTGCCGGTTTTTCATCATTTTTATAGTATAATTTAACAAAATTAACACGTTGTGCGATGCTAAACCGATCCATATTGTAAAATGGCAGACATTCAACTAACGATATGACGCTTTGGTTGACAGCTATGTCAAACGGTTGTCAGCGCAGGGCTGTATACTTTCGGAAGCCCGAAATGGAAAACCCTGTATTTTGAATTTTTTGATTTTTAATTAAGAATTATCAACATCTTAATTCAGGTTTCGTGACCACAAAGATAATGGAACTTCATTTTCTCCATCAAATTCATGTTTTGATATTTGAACATGCAAACCGTCTTGGTTTTCGAAGAATCCTGCATGTTTGAAACAGTTGTGGATGGTACTTTGTGACATTTTGTGCCAGGCATATTTAACCACCAGAATTGCATCTAGCACCGTTATTCTTGTTCGTTCCAAGGTTCTTTCTAAAATTAGTTATGACTGATCATATCATTCCCTGATACATTAGTTGTAGTACTGATGTTGTGTTTCCGGAAGGAAAGCAAGTGTTATAGACTTCAAATCAGTAACTTTCGGGTACACCGGGCAATTATCAACCAGCATTAAAACCTTTTCTTCTTCTTTACCAAATCATGATCTCAATCTTGAAACCATTTTTCAAAATGTTCTGACGTCATCCAAGTTCTACGATTGTTAGCATAATCGACAGGTTTTGTGATTTGACACTGCTAAAACATCTTGGTTTTTGTGACGTTTCTTTGACTAGTAATTTCTTTTTCTCTGTGCCACTCATATTAGCTGCTACCATGGAATGCTACTATTGACCTTTGAGTGTCAATTGCTAACTGAGACTCAAAACAAAAACGAGCCACGTGGCGAACGTCGTCGGGAATCAACGAACATTATCGAATGTGTAAAACTTCATGTCGGACATAATTTATTAAGAATGGGACATAATAAGGGAGTCATTATATCCGACCTTTTTACAAAGGATTTTATATGAAAACCAAACATCGTTGTGTAATTACGTCATAATAGTCGGTTGGTCAATATAGGTGGAGTCATAAAAAACGGATTCTACTGTACTTTAAAGAAGAAATGCACATTTCGAATATATCCATACCAATGTGAAAACAATCAGAACTAACCATCATCCTATACACGAACGGATTTTGATGATCTGATTTAAAGGGGTTTTCAATAAGAGTGCTACAAAAGATTTTTTTAAATAAAACAAAAACGGTTTTGGATATCAATGAAATTCTTTATTCATGTGAAAGTACATTTGATACCATTATGTATGGAACTCGATTTCTATGGCATGGCCACCACGGTCACGCTTGCAGAAGTCCAGACGCTGAACCCAATTTTCGACGGTTTTCAAGCATAAATCGGCCAATACTGCTGCAATTTCACGTTCGATATTCGTATCAATCGTCGCTGGCTTGTTGGCATAGACCATAGACTTGACGTAGCCCCACAGAAAATAGTCTAATGGCGTCAAATCGCACGACCGAGGCGGCCAATTGACGCAAACCTAACTTGGTTTTCAATAAATCGATTGTTAAATTCGCTGTGTGGCTTGATCTTGTAAGGATGTAAGGCGTCGTGCACAAATTACGTAACGCGATAAGAGGGGAGGGGGGTCGAGGTTGCGTTATTTGCTGTGTATTAGAGATAGGAAATTGCATAACGTAGGGGGGAGGGGGTCCAAAATTCGGATTTTTAGCGTTACGTAATTTGTGCACGACGCCTAAGCCAAGATCTTTTCGCAAAATTCGCCACAACGACGTTACAGAGATGCCCTACGCTTGAGAACAACGTGTGAGAGACTGATTTGGGTCTTCCTCAGTTGATGCGCTAGCGGCAACAATATTCTCGACACTGGCACGGGAGCATTTTGTACTGTGCCTGTGGATTCAAATTTTTCCACTAGACGCACAATTGTTGATCTGGCAGGACGGTTATGACGACCATAAATTGAACGTAGCGCTCTTAAACTTGAGGCCATTGACTCCGAATTTCAGTGGTAAATTTTAAGAATCACGACTCATTGTTGGATCGTATATCATTCCATTATGAAATAGCAAACCTTAATGAAGAGATATGTCAAGAGAGCGGGAAAAAATATGACGTCGTTTGCTGTCCCTATCGGTCTACTTTTGTAGCGTCCCTATTGAAATACCCTTTACATATCATAAGAATCGATATTTATTTAAGACTAGCTGACCCGGCAAACTTCGTCCCACCCAAAAACTAATTTTCGTTATCACATCCACGATTTCTTACTAAGCACACGTTCATGGGTTCAATCGCAGAACTGTTCATAGATTGGTCTACTAATTTACCCTTTAAAATTATTTTCTTGTATAAATTTCAGTATTTCTACATTATAATATCAGATTATTTGCAGACACAATTCTCGTGCAAGATTTTTCATCCAGTTGCAAATAACATGTTTCTCCGTTACATGAAATAGATATTTGATACAGAAAATATGATAGAATGAAGACAACCCTAAATCGGACAATTCCTTTCTCGAGTTTTGTTCTTATCAACACATTCGGCGATCCATTTTTATTTATATGGATAGAAGACGATATAAGAATGCGTTTTATCACATTGAAATACATTTCCACTTTCGAACGGAGATCAATTTCGTTACCGCAAATATCAAATGGACTAACAACGCTTGTCAATATGTCGAACTACCATAGAAACGTTTATCGATCCCCAAAACCTCTATATGCTAAGTTTGATTCCATTTGTTTGATTAGTTCTCGAGTTGTTCAGCAACCTCCCCCCCCTCTTTAGAGAGAGGAAAGGAGTGTCAAACCACCATAAAAACATTTATTGCTCCCCAAAACCTCCATATGCCAAATTTGGTTCCATTTGCTTGATTCGTTCTCGAGTTATGCAGAAATTTGTGTTTCATTTCTATGGCAGACCTCCCCTCCTTCAACGGTGGGAGGAGTGTTGAACCACCTTAGAAATGTTTCTTGCCCCCTAAAATCTCCACACGCCAAATTTGGTTCCGTTTGCTTGATTAGCTCTTGAAAATGTAGAAATGTATGTTTCATTTGTATGGTAGACACCCACCCCCTCCCCTAAGAGAGGAGGAGAAGTATCTTACCACCATAGAATCATTTATTGCACCCTAAAACCTCCACTCCTTAATTCTCGAGTAATGCAGAAATTTGTGTTTCATTTGTATGAACCGCCATAGAATCATTTATTGCACTCTAAAACCTTCACATGCCTAATTTCGTTTCATTTGCTTGATTAATTCTCGAGTAATGTAAAAATTTGTGTTTCATTTGTATGGCAGACCTCACACCCCCCCCCTTAGAGAGAGGGCAGGGGTCTCGATCTATCATATGAACCTTCCTAAGAGAGGGTGGAGTAGTATCTAACCGCCATAGAATCATTTATTGTATTTTAAAACCTTCATATGCCTAATTTCGTTTCATTTGCTTGATTAATCCTCGAGTAATGTAGAAATTTGTGTTTCATTTGTATGGCAGAGGGGGGAGGGGTGTCGATCTATCATATGAACCTTCCCCGACTCCAAAAACCCTTACATACCAATTTTCATGTCGATCGGTTCAGTAGTTTCCGAGTCCACAAGTATCAGACAGTTGTTGTTGGGTTTGATGACGAAGTTACTTCTGTGATATTGTCAGTGGCGGACAGACTCTATAGAAATTTAAAAATGAACTCATTGCAACAAATATTTGACAGCTCTGCGCCAAAAGATTCGCAAAGCAGTAGAAAAAATTTAAAACTGAAAATTTGTCAATTTAGCTCTCAACATTAACATTGACTGTTCACAGATCGTTGGCCAGAGCGACACGAAAACTGAAATGACGAAAAGTGTATTCATATTGACGCATCGAGAAATGTTACATGTGGGTAAAAGTTGTTCACGCTGGCTGAACGAGACTGCGTAATGGAAGTCGCAAATTGCATAATTTTATATACTCACCGTTGTAATAGCCTAAACTATATTCGCTGCCTTGAGAAAAGCTATCGTGTGTGAAAGAAATCGCGAATCGTTTCTTTCATACCTTCCACAGGTTGTAAATGAGCGGAGCTTGAATGATAATATTTCCTCTCTCCGCCGAACGCAGTGGTATATTCGAATTGTGCTTCTCTGCTGCATGAATTGCTCGTTATACGTTAAAGTATGGGAGAATGGGAATGCTTCTTATTTTCGTCAATTTAGACTATTTACAAATAGAGGAATCATTATTTATAGCATACCAAAGCTTAGAGATTTTTTTTTAAAACCCATTTGTAAAAACAGTTATAAATGTTAGAACAATTTAATAAAAATTCGACTGGGGTTCTGATTTGGCACCGTTACTGAAAAACATTTTCACGTCAGAATAAATATTAAACCAATATTGTGAGGACTGGCCACATCACTTGGAATGGTCCTTGCTGTAAGCAATCTGCATTGGAACTGAACTCGGAGAAAACAACTATGAAAAGAGTGGCTTAGGCCTCCGCCTATGCAATAATAGCGACAGACATTGTTCGATCACCCGAAACCAAACATCTTTAAAAAACTCTACATTATTCGCTTTTCTTTTTCTTCTCTTTCAGGCCTTGGAAATCTGAGGCTCTCATTGTTGGCCATATAGACAATGACCGAAGACTCCGACCAGATATCTGAGGAAGAACGTAGTTTGTTCCGTCCTTTCACCCGTGAATCATTACAAGTCATTGAGAAACGCATCGCAGATGAAGAAGCAAAACAGCGCGAATTGGAAAAGAAGCGAGCCGAGGGGGAGGTAAGCCCTACAAGTTCCCCATCCCCATTATTGCCTTTCGTTGTCTTCTCATTCAATCTGGAAACAAATGATGCTACATTCTGCTTTAACTTTATCTACCAAAAAAAGAAAAAACATGTTATCGCATATAAATAATTATTCCCTCTTACTACTCTCTAACTCTGCATACAGCTTTCCGCTTGTGTATAAATTTAGCCGCGCTGCTCCGCTTTTTCTTTCTTCTCTACACCTCTATGCTATGAAGCTTCGCTGAGAAAAAAAAAATGCTGTCACTCTTCAAAACAAGAAACGAAAATCTAACTTAATCTTATCATGGTATCCATCTCAACTCTCACCGTTCATACTGTCTGTCTGTTCAACTTTCCTATCGCGACGAAAATCATTCGGAAAAGTTTGATTCGAGTGCATACCTTCATTCAATCGTCTTTAACCCCCTTCAAACTCTACAGCATATCTCGCGACTAGCATCACTTCTCATTCTTCTCATTCTTTCCGTTTTGTAAAACTTTCACCTTGTTCTGACCGATTTTATAGTTTCGTTTTATGTTCTCCATTGTTTTATCTTATTCTCGAGGAAAACTCTCCGTTCTATCAATGTACTTTCCAAGTGTGTTTATTTTCTCGGGTTTCAACTCGAAACACCTATTACGTCTCGGTTACCTTGAATTTATATCGCTAATTTTATGTACAAAATAAGCCCGCTTTCCAAATCCAAATCCGAGTCAGTGTCACTGCCGTGTTGAAGTTTTGTTTTTAAAATATTGATCGCTCGAAAGTTGTTGATTGTATCGAAATGGTTTGTGTATTTCGTGTGTTAATCTCCTGTTGTTTGAGGTTTTTTCTGTTTCGATTTGTTTGTTTGTTTTTCTCAGACTGGATTGTGTTTCATTTTGTATAACAACAACTGCCACCAGTTAATTGGCATGGGTTTGCAAATCCTGCAAGCGTTAGGCTAGGATAAACATGTACAGTTTAATTTTGTGCAATTTGTAAAAAAAATGTATTTGTTTTATTTCTGAACGTTATGATTTAACGCCAAAATGAGAAATGAGTCTAATGTGATTATGTTAAGTAGCCATTTTCATCGTTTCTCCATTTACATATTTGCTATCCAATCATTCGGTGCAATGATTTTTTAATGTCTTTTTAAGGTTCACAATCACCAAGGAAGCATGTGAAAGTTTACATTTGCAACACTGTAAACAACTTAAATCGACCATCTCTGATTTGAATGAATTTCTCTTTTCTAATTAAATTTTAACGATTATTTTAACTGCATAACAGCGCTACAAACTATTTGCAGATGTCAACTTTCACCGTTATTGCTCTAATTTTATATCACAAAAATATTTCAAGATGAAAATAGGATGAAATATTAGTCCCACAGCTTCACGTTTTATTTTTAGTTATGTCATCATTCCTTCATTAGTCCTCGAATCGTACGTTCATCTCGCAACAATATGTATCCACCAGGTCGTCAAGTTTTCCACCGTTTTCGTCAACTCATTCGCTCGAATACGCTCATTCGTCATTCCTCTCTAGTCAAACAAACAAAAAAAATAGCAAACCGAATGCTTCCATCCAGTCAGAACAATTAATTTGATAATCAATTTGCCAGCAGCATTTGCCACACTATTCACGCCGTTTGAAAAACAATATCTATCGATCTCAAGCTCGAATCGCCATTTTAGTATTGTGCTACACACTGAACACGTACACACCGAAAAAAAAATCAGCAAACACACCAAACTTTTTTCCTCGAACTCAAACCAATTAATCGCATAATTGTGCAACTCTAATAGATATACTAGATGCAGAATTGCCCATTCAGTTTTTTGTGTTATCACTACTTTGTTTGTTTGGCAAATGATATGCTCGAAACGGAACAAAGAAGACAAAGTGTTTCTCTCTTAGCTAAAACAAACCTAATTCGACCCGACAATGATACTTGTCAAAAATATAAGGAAATTTATGAACGCTAAGCGAAAGCAATGGATTCGTTCTCACTGCAACCACAAAAAACACACGCTCTGCTAACTCTAGAGTTTCTTTTTCTTATAATTTTTGTTTGTTTTCACTCATATACGTTTGTGCGTTTGTTTTCAACTAGATTATCAACCATAACAACACCAAAAACAAATTCGCAGAATTGTTTTCACTCCAAACAAAGTATACTTAGCTAACTCAATCAGTACCGCTCGTATCTAGCCTTGAAATCATAGCAAGCCATTATTTGAAAAAAAAACCCAACCCAATAGAAAAAAACCCACAGAAAACTAACTTAACAATACATTTTTTCAGAATGGTTTTGGTCGGAAGAAAAAGAAGAAAGAAGTAAGATTTCTTTACAACTTATAAACCATTTTTTGCTTACCATAAAAAAATACTTTTTACTCTTAGAATACTGTATTCATCACGTTTGTTTCGGTTCTTATTTTGTTTCCATTTGCCAGAGCAACTCATTTGTTTGCGTCAGTCTTTTTGGATCGAAATAGTATGCAAACACGCCAGTCTTCTGTTTCCATTCATGAACTGACATTTTATCAGCAAAAACAATACCTACCCCGCCCCCCAGAACATCACCACCTCGCTTCATGAATCGAGCAAATAATTATATTGTTTATAATATATATCCGATCATAAACATGCCAGTAAGCAAAACGTCAAACGTCCAATGTTAGGTCACATTCCTTTGAAAACACTCGCAATCGTCAAGAAAACAACAACAACAATTTTCCCCCTTTTTCCTGACAGTGGATACATTCAAACTAAAACAGTGCCAAAACCGTAGTACTAAAATGTTTATCTATGTTTTAGGTTTGTTTATTTTCTAGTGTAACCCAGCTTGTCACATTCAATCCCACACATGCATAATCTACAAATATTCGTGAGCGTATCTTTGTAGTACTGGAAAACGTCATGTGAATTTACGCATTTCTTTGTTGATAGTGATTAAATGTTTGTAAAGGAACCAGAGGCGACAATGTGCATCGGAAATTTCGTCAAAGAAAACATCTTGTTCGTCAGAATCCGTGGCTTGTCTGGGCAGGTTAACCGATGGATTTTTCTGGAATCTGGGAAAACAGCAAAAAAATAAAACCATATGGATTGACACATACACAAGCTGTAAGGTATCAGAGCTTATACATGTTATGTCATCCATAACTAGCTTTGAAGCTGTAAGGTATTAGCTAGTAAAACTTCAGTGTTGCTCATTTCCTGTCGCAACATTACAATGTGATGAAATTATCGTTTGAAGATAAGTACAAAATTCATATGAAGAATTCAATAAAAAGTTGATTATCGTTGCACAATAGTAATCACCATTGGTAGTACTGGAAAACGTCGACCTGAACGTGATGGTAAACACACCAATTCTGTCATCTCCGGTCAGAATATTTCGCACGATAGTAAAAACCAGAATGGTAACAATATTTTGCGACGCAACAGTGATACTTTAAGTGTCGCTAAAACTGAATCGACCGATGATATGACAGCCTTCTACGTTACCCCGTTTACTCCTGATCAGAAGGAATGTGATGTTAATCAACACATTCATGAGATTGCGAATGTAGATTCTTCATTGATCAAAGTCACCAAGCTTGTACCTCGTGGGAAAAATCTAGATGACCTCTCATTCGTGTCGTTCAAAGTGACAGTCACTAAAGCTGTGTCTAATGTGGTCGGCGATCCTTGGTACTGGCCGGAGGGAATCACTGTTCGTCCTTTTGAACTCAACCAAAAAAACGGCTCCACCTCATCTAGACCTGGTTTGACATAGAATCAGAAAAGAATACAGGACGCACTATATCTGGCACTATGGAAGACCCTAATCTGTCTGACACAGTCGCGCTGCATCAGAAATTCAACCACCAGCTACCAAGTCGTTCTGGCCCTGTGTTCAGTTCTGGAGACGGGGTCTTCCAAGTTGTCTTCTCCGGCAAGTATACTCCTATTACGAGCACCTCATACGCTGAAAATCCTCCACATTACAGCTTCATTACATCTGATTCTCCGCAACAACATAATGAATCCTACGTACAACAAGTTTCATCTCCGGGGCGCAACGAAACTGGCTACATGGAAGCCCCTAATCACCCTACCACAGTCGAGATTCCCCAGCCACCGCTCAGCAGTCGTCCTGGCCTTGTGAGTGGAGTTAGAGAAGGGGTCTTCCACCACGCTATTCTCGGCAAGTACGACAATGGTTCTAGTACTTCTATTACTTATCAGTCCACCGGTTCTAGCGATGCAATCAATGTATGGTTACCAACACAACCCGTTGCTGCCTCTGTCGATTGTGTTTGGTTGTACTATCAAAACGTCCGAGGTGTTAGGACTAAAATCGACGATCTGCTTTTGGCTGTAACGGACTGTAATTACGACGTCATTATACTGACAGAGACTGGACTAAATGATTGTATTGATTCCCTGCAAATTTTTGGACCGACGTTTAACGTTTTCCGTTGTGACCGCAGTTCTATAAACAGCAATAAAACAAGCTTCGGGGGCGTATTGATAGCGGTTCATCATCGCTACCCTTGTACGCAAGTCCACACGTGTCACGGTGGAAGATAGGAGCAGGTGTTTGTTGTCGCTGTCATCGAGAGTAAACGATTAGCCATCGGTACTGTATACATCCCACCTGATCGTAGTCGCGACGTGGATTTGATAGATGAACATGTGGCCTCCGTTCGTGATCTTTATGACAAAGTAACATGTGTAGATCAGGTGCCGCTTAGTGATGATTAAAACCAGCCACGCTTACAGAGTACTGGCGGTGACGCTTCGCTAGCAAGAACCTCCACGGTATCTGCGTCGAGTGCTGCTCTGATCGATGAAATGGACTTTCTGAATTTGAGTCAAATCAATTGGCACCGTAATCATTTGGATCGAACTCTTGATCTTGTTTTTTGCTCAAACGACTGTAATGTAGTCATCAATACAGCTGCGGTTGCGCTGTTACCCTCAGATTTGCACCACCCACCATTGGTAATATCTCTTCCAGTACCTCGTACATGTCAGTCCAACGACAGGTATCCTGTTGACGTTGAGCACACTCCTGATTTTGGAAAAATAGACTACAATGCAATTCGTTATTACCTTCCTACTCTTGACTGGACCTACCTCAATGACTGTCAAAATATTCATGTAATGGCCTTCGAATTTTGTTTTACCATTCAACGTTGGTTGCGTGATAATGTTCCTAAGGCTAACCGACAGCTCGGATTTATCTCGAAGATTGCGAAGGATTTTATTGATCCATACTGCTTGAAGTCAGTATATTGTGCACTAGTACGACCAATTCTCGAAACTGCCTCCGTTGTTTGGACACCAAATGTGGTTTTCTGGACCTTGAGAATAGAGCGTGTACAACGAAGATTCATCCGGTTGGCCTTGCGCCATTTACCTTGGCGCGATCCATTGAATCTTCCTGCCTACCCAGATCGATGCATGCTTCCAAACCTGGACACCCTTGAGAGAAGGCGCGGTTTACGTATCAAAGCTGTTGAATGGAAAAGTTGATTCTCCTCAGTTATTCTCACTATTGGACCTTCGTGCTGGTCAACGAACTCTTCGTCAGCGATCTTTGCTGCAAAATAGATTCCATCGTACCTTTTTTGGATACAACGAACCGCTGTCAACGAACTTTCACGTTGGTGGAGGACCTAACGGGTGTTAAATATAAAATGAGAATTTTTTCAATCACATATAAAAAAAAAATATTTTTTTTCCATCGATTTCAGTATTTTTTTATTAATAACATAATGTATTTTCTTCAAAAAAATATCAGTGAATGTTTGAGTAAGGGCCGTGGTCTGCTGTTCGACGCAACTTTGTCGCGATGCTCTCACAAGAACGTTGTACGGCAATTAGGTCTATTTTCCGGATACCATTTCGGATTCTTGTAGTCAGTTGCTTCGTGTCCTTGGCCCTCCAATAGTTTTTATACACTAGGGCACTGAGTTAGCCAAAGAAATCCTCTATTGGGCGGTACTGCGGTACTAAGTTTGTTGAGTTACGATCTTTCGGCACGAACGGTATCTTTTTCTCCTCAAGATACGCCAGCGTCTTCTTGGCGTAATGGGAAGACGCCTTGTCCGGCCAGATGATGTACTTCCCATCCGCGTGATGCTCGTTCAGGAACGGCAGCAGGATTTTATCGAGGCACTCTTCTCGATAGATTTGTTGGTTGATTGCCAGACCGCTCGGCTTAAACCAAGGCTTTGAAATGCCCCGGCCGGAAATGTCGATGTACAACATAACCTTTTTTTCAAACTTGTGCTTGAACTTGTATTTCACTTCAGGCGGTGTGGATGACTTGTCGCTGGAGTAGTAATTATCATTTCCTGGGATATGCGTTTTGGACAGCGGAAAATAGCTTTCGTCGTCCAGAACGAAAGACGTCCCGCGGTATTTTTTGGTCATCCACCGTCTCAATCTGCTCCTCCGTGTACTCCGGCGACCTCATCTTCTTCCTGCAGACGATTCCTTCCATCTTGAGGGTCCGATGGATCAATACGTGGGAGCAGCCATATTACCGACCGGCGTCACGCAGGCTGGTTGCGTCCTTATTGTCAAACAGCTTCTTTAACGATATCTTCCTCTGCTTCGTCATTATCGTCACCGGACGACCACTTCCGACCTTCCGCTCTACGTTCAGGGAACCCAGGATATGATATACCGTACTGACAGGTACATTTTCTTCCTTAAAATGTGCCACAGTGAACTTTTTTCCTTGCTGGAAATGCGTTTCGTAGAACCGTACAATGCGTTCGCGGAGCACGTGCTGTTTCGACGCCATCTTTGCTTTGACTAAATTCAAACTAGCAAAACCAAACACGCCTACTGTTTCTAGGGAGCCCAAAGAGCAATTTTCTTGGAGAAAGAAAATTTTACGCTCTTTATTTGAGTTACTGAAAGATATTGAAAAAATTCTCATTTTTCATTTAACACCAGTTATTCGATTTCGGCGAGACATCCTGCTGCTTCAAAAAAAGGGTGTCCAGTTCGTCTATTTTATAATAGCCTAGGTGTAGATATTTTATTCATTAAGACCACATATGTCAGATGAATCATAACTGAATTTGTTATCGAGAAACAAAAAAAAACACATTTTCAACAGAGCATTGATTTCGATGATAAAATTCGATGGATCGTCAAAAACAGTGCGAAAAGTATGGCTTTGGGTGTCAATAGAAATAGTTATCTCGATTTCTCATTCGGAACTTGCTACGAAAAATTCGATTTGCAGGATAATATACCCTATGCAAAATATAAGCTCATTCGGACTTCACTTACTGGTATCACAAACGTTAAAATTTGAGTTTTGTTTGAAAAACGAAAAATCACCGAAAATCGAGGTTTAAAAAAAAATTGATGCCTAATGTCTTAAAATTCCATGACACGTCGAGATTTACATTACCGATATAGTGGTTCTCAGATTTTCGTGAAAAGTGGTAGTTTTGTTCTTTATCGCAAAACATTAGACCCGTATTTTTTATCATAAGGGGGATCATTTCCAGTTTAGGGTTACCCAAAAATCTTTTTTTTTTTTCATCAAAAGTTACTTTTTTTTAAATCTCTTTTTATCTTTTAAACTACTATACCGATTCGGATGATCTACAAATCAAATTAAATAGTTAACCATTTCCATTTTAGGGTGGTCCGAAAGATAATTTTTTTTTCATTTTTTACAAAAATTACTTTTTTCTAAATTCATAACTTTTAAACTACTGCACCGATTCAGATGATCGACATATCACATTAAAACCAATTACATAGACTTTTTTCGAAAAATATTATACTTGCAGAAATTTTGGATTTTGGTCTCGTAATTATTGATTGTATTTTTTTTATAGTTTACATTGTCTCGGAACCAAAGGCGCTATATTTTAATATATTTTTTCTTGGAAGCTACGATTTTTTTAAGATAACATATCTAAAATTCCGAGATGCGTTATTTTGTGCGATTGAGTTATAATTTTTCAAAATTAACCGATGGTCCGGAAAATCATTTTTCCATTTTTTCCAAAAATGACGTTTTTTTAAATTCATAACATTTAAACTATTCAGCCGATAGATGGCCGATTCAAATGATCGATATACCAATTCGAAGCCACATTAAATACCACATATGCGTAAAAATTGGATTCTAGTCGCATGGATCTTGTCCACTCGCATAGGAATATTGAACGAAAACTGAAAACATGTTAACTTTGCAAAATCACTCGAAAACCAAAAAAAAAACACCTCTCTGATATTCGGATATGTGATGTAAAAAAACCTCAGCTTTCAAGAAAAAAATTGTAAGGAGTTGTATCTAGGACACGACCGCATATTTTCGACGTAGAACTACGCAATTATATTATGCAATCCACTTGTTTACCACTTCGAATATTATTTTAGAATGCATGGAAATTTTTGTAATAGATTATGTTCTTCGTTACAAATAAATTTGAACTCCTTTTACGTTTGACATGATGCCCGGGACACCAAAATATGTGAACGGAAGAATTGTCAAACGATCAAACGGTTCTCAAACCGCGAAAGATCATTCACCTCTAGTATCTGAAATGACGATTTTCCCTGGCTTCTCAGTTTAAAAGTACGTTTTAGGGAAATATATTCCGGTCTGCACAACAACAAGCGAGTGCAAAAGTACTCAACACTAGAGACGTCGGTTAATCGTTCGATTAATTCAAATAATCGAATATCTGCAATTTTATCCGAGTAATTTTGTATCGAATAATGAAAAATCAAAATATGAATACATCGAATAATTATCACAGTAATCGCGATTAATGAAAAAGGAAACAATTTTTTTCAAAAAATACAGTGCAAAATTTAAACTTTGTTTGTCGAAATTCATCGATTATGCTAAACCACTTACGGTTGAAGCATAAAAATAATTCCCTGATGGTGGAGGAGCTGGGGAGAAGAATTCAGCGTCTGCAGGAGTAAATAGCGGAATAGAAGGAAGTGATCTAATCTCCCGTACTAAAGTGGTAGTGTTCAAATTCAGAGTGCCAAGGAAAATACTAGTGGCCAATGATTCTACAAAAATACTTCTTTTGAACTAGTAGTTATAGGGACCAAGTAGAAATTTTCAAATAAATCTGCTATTTCAACAACATTCGAAGGACAGGTAGTTTTGAACACAAAAAATTGTATGTTGGTGCAATTAAAATATTTTGCATCATTTGCATGATGTGCTCTTTTTTCAATCGCCCGCAAAAAAATCACGAAATGGTAAATTTATCAATCTACTGAATTACCATTCAAAAACTACTATTCTGCATATTCTGCATAATTTTTTTTTATTATAAATGTCTGTTCATCTCGATTACAAGAAATAAATATTCGCTCGATTAATCGAATTCTGAAAGACAATTATTCGAATGATTCGATTATTTGGCCCCACGATTAATCGATAATTGAATAAACGAAAAACTTAGACATCTCTACTTAACACCAAAAAATACCCCCGACTTGCATGTATATTTGCAGGTACATTAATTTTGAAGTTCGTGTTAGGGAAACACAACTCAGTGGGCAAAAAATACCCCCGACGTACATCTTTTTACAAAGCGGATTCCCCCAGGCACATTGATTTAGAAGTCTGTGTTAGGGAAACACAGCTTGGTGGAAACAAAAATACCCCCGACTTGCATGTATATTCGCAGAGCGTATTTCCTCAGGTACATCGATTTTGAAGTCTGTGTTGGGGAAACCGTAAATCGGGCCAATCAAAACTTGACAGTTAAGGCGTTTAAATAACGCTTGACATTTTACAGTTATTCAATTGTTCATCTCATGGAAAATAATATTTTATTAATTGCGATAGACGCGTATTTCCTATCAATTGAAGCAAACATCTTTCCGATCGGTTAAGAAATGTTAGAGTTATAAGCATTCGAAATATGGGTAGGATTAGCACACCAATCCGCAGAATAAATGTATGGGAAAAAGGTTCTTCCAGTTTTTCTGAATTGAAACCGTTTAGAGATTAGCGAATTGTAATGTATAGCATATCAAACAAATCTAAGAGAATTTCCGATTCGATTGGTATGCAAATCATGAGAATTCGTTCACAGTGAAAGTAGTTATTAAGGTTAACTTTATTTCATAAAAACGTGACCTGTATTCTGATTTGGCACCCTTCCTGAAAGACGTAGTTCTACGTCAAAATAAAAAAAAATATGGTGACCTTTGTTCCGAAACCATGTAAGCTATGAAACAATCACAATCAATAATTACGAAAACAAGATCTATTTTTTTTTCAAGTGTAATGTTTTTCCAATAAAACTAGCTCGTTGGCTTTAATTTGATATGTCGATCATCTAAATCGGTCTAGTAGTTCAAAAGTTATGAATTATTGAAAATAGTCATTTTTGAAAAAAAAAGAGAAAAATTTGTTTTTTCGAACCACCATAAAATGGAAATCAGGATGGCCGATGAAAAAATTAAAAAATACGGGTCTAATATTTTACGATGAGGAATAAAACTACTAATTTTCATGAAAATCTGACAATCACTATATCGGTTTGGCATGGAAATCAATTTTGTGCTTGACCCATTCTCACCCCCACTCAGTGTAAATAAGAGATAATTTCGAAAACATTGAAATTCGAATGGAAACATTATTTTGATGTTCAAAATCAGTAACGACTCATCTGGTAAGACTTTAAAGAATAATTCTATCCAATATTTACAATTTTAGTAGTTCTTTATAATGCTGGGCATGAGATTTTTTCTGAGCTGTTATTTGAAGGCTATTTACACATCAAACTTTGATGAATTATTAGATAATAACTATTTATACTACAGTTAAATATTATGCATTGGAAGTTGTGGAAATATGTCTCCTATTAAACAGCTCACTGCTTTCAAAAATATTCGCAATATTTGTCAAGATATTACTAATAGTAACTTTCTTCATTTTTGACCTATTTTTTTTTAAAATAAAGTTAACGTTAATAACAATTTTCACAACAAACGGATCGGATTCTGATGATTTGCATATCAATAGAATCGAAAATTCTCTAAATTTGTGATATACATTACAATTTTCTAATCCCTAAACAGTTTAAATTACTGGAAGAATTCCCAGTTACCCATACAATTGTTCTATCGATTCCCGTACCGTCAATAACGAACAACTAATTCATTCGTTTTGGCCTGTTTTCAACTTATTTAGTAGGGGAAGGGAAAGACGGACACCCTAAGTAAAAGTTGATTTTTTTTCGTAAATTTCACAAAAAATATATAGCTATCTCACCACAAATTGATACTCTAGGTCTCTCTTTTACAGGGTTTTCCAACTTTAAATTCCGAAAGTAAATTGAAATAAAACACACTTAGAATTCGAATTTCGATGAAACTTTTATTTCAAATTCAAGTTTGGTTTATGCCATTATAGTAGCGAGTAGCGATTGTGTGCTCTGTAGGCCGTCCATGACGACCAAAATCCGTCCGTAATGCTCGAAAAACATTTGCCGGTTTTTCATCATTTTTATAGTATAATTAAACAAAATTGACACGTTGTGCGATGCTAAAACGATCCATATTGTAAAATGGCAGACATTTAACTAACGATATGAAGGATGAGATAGCCAAAATCTTTTAGAAACAAAATGTTTGTTCTTTGTCGGTGGAGTGTTCGTCTTACCCGACTTGATTAGTATTTTATTTTCGTCAAGAAATAAAGTTTTTGGAGTAAAAATGAGAAAACTTCACCGGTGATTCGATAAACTGGAAGAGAAGAGATGGTAAAACATTCACGTAACGAAAAATACCCCAAATAACTACTCGATAACAATGAGAACCTTTGAAGAGATGAACCAGCCTACGGCTGAAAGTCTCTATAATGAAGAATAAAAAAAAATATGAGAACCTCTTTGTAGATGACTTTTTTGTTTTTATTTACAACTAGTTGACCCGGCAAACTTCGTCCCGCCCACAATTGCTTTTCTGATTCAAATAATTTCGAGTATTCACGTTCGCCGAAAATTATTTTTCTGTACGCGATCTGTATTCGCGGTTTCTTTTTTAACATATACACCTGACACAGACTGACACACATCAATCCTGATACTGACTTTTCAAATCCGTTGCTCAGTTCTTGATTTAAATCGTGAGGAACGATCACGAGTATCATGATGGAAACACACTTCCCAGGCTCAATCCAATTGACTTCCGGACACGCACTGGTCTTCAATACAGCTCCATCTTGTCTAATTAGAGACGAGAATAGAGCTAAAGAAATGGCTAGGGCGGTCTTTACGATTACGAGTGGATTCCTTATAGCCCTTCAAATCTCCAGGACCAGATAGGATCTATCCGGTGCTGATACAAAAAAGCAAGGATATAACTATTTCTCTAGGACAAGCCCCTCCGGTTATACCCCCTGTTAGCATGCCTAAAAAATCGAGTGCAGCGGACAAGCAAAATCAGGTTCCTCCTGGTTTCCGTGGGAATAATTCACCTTCGAATGGCCCAGCACTCGAGGGGACATCAAAAACCCCAACTGTCCCTGTTTTTCCGTCCAGTTCAACTTCCCAATTGGGATTTATAAAGTTGTCTGACCTTTTGGACCAAATCTTCAAGTGTTTTAATGTTTCCGACTCCATCAGAACCATTGTCATTTCAATGCTTCCAGTATTAAAGACAATTTTGCAACAATTGATGCAAACATGGCCCCTCCTTGCAATGATTATCTCTCTTGATGTCTAATTTAAATAGAGAGGTCGGAGATATCACTGTTTTACAGTGGAATTGTCGTAGTCTTATCCCTAAATTGGATACATTCAAATTTTTAATTCATAAGTTCAATTGTGATGTTTTTGCTCTGTCCGAAACTTGGCTTTCTTCGCGAGATGATCTCTCTTTCCACGATTGTAATATTATACGCTTGGACCGTGATGACAGATACGGAGGGGTGCTATTGGGGATCAATAAGTGGCACTCATTTTTTCGAATTGACCTTCCACCTATTGGAGGGATCGAAGCTGTTGCTTGTCATGCAAACATCAGAGGCAAAGACCTCTGTATTGTCAGCTTGTATTTGCCTCCGAGAGCTACAGTTAGCCGCAAGCAACTTATTGACATGTGCTCACTCCTTCCTGAGCCACGATTGATCTTGGGAGACTTCAACTCTCATGGAACTGCCTGGGGGGAACAGTACGACGACAATCGTTCATTGTTGATATATGACCTTTGTAACAGCTTCAATATGACCGTTTTGAACACTGGGGAAACAACACGTGTACCTAAACCTCCTGCTAACCCAAGTGCTCTTGACCTCTCGCTTTGCTCGAATTCACTATCGTTAGATTGCAAGTGGAATGGAATCCAGGACCCCAACGGCAGTGACCACTTGCCAATCAAAATTTCCATCACCATTGGTTCGAATTCTTCTGAATCTATAAACATGGCATATGACCTCACAAGACACATTGACTGGAAAAAATATGCGGACGCAATTGCTCTAGCCATCAATTCCAGAGATGGTTTGCCTCCATTGGAGGAGTATAACTTCCTTTCTCGTTTGATATATGACAGCGCGGTTCGCGCTCAAACGAAACCCATCCCAGGCTCCACTTTTCGTCAAAGGCCTCCCAATCCATGGTGGGATAGCCAATGTTCCAAGCTTTATCAGGATAAATCGAACGCATTTAAAGCTTTTCGGAAACGTGGAACCATTGAGAATTTTCAAACGTATTTGCACCTTGAAAATCAGTTCAAAAATTTGATCAAAGGGAAAAAACGTGCTTATTGGCGAAATTTCGTGGGAGGTTTGTCACGAGAAACGTCAATGAAAAAATTATGGAAAGTGGCTCGAAACATGAGAAATCGCTCTTCAACGAATGAAAGCGAAGAATATTCATATCGATGGATTTTTAATTTTGCACGGAAGGTTTGTCCCGATTCCGTTCCCGTGCAGAAAATTGTTCGAGATATACCACAAGATAGGTGCGATCTTGATTCTGAGTTTTCGATGGTAGAATTCTCTCTTGCTCTCCTTTCATGTAACAATTCTGCTCCAGGAACGGATAGAATTAAGTTCAACTTGTTAAAAAACCTCCCTGATGTGGCGAAACATCGCTTGTTGAATTTATTCAATCGGTTTCTGGAGCATAATATTGTTCCAGATGATTGGAGACAAGTGCGAATTATAGCTATTCAAAAACCCGGAAAACCCGCGTCCGACTTCAATTCGTACCGCCCAATAGCAATGCTGTCTTGTATACGGAAATTGTTGGAGAAAATGATCTTGTTTCGCCTTGATCATTGGGTTGAAACGAATGGCTTACTCTCAGATACACAATATGGGTTCCGCAGGGGCAAGGGGACGAATGATTGTCTTGCGTTGCTTTCTTCAGAAATTCAAATGGCTTACGCCGAAAAAAAACAAATGGCTTCAGTATTCTTGGACATAAAGGGGGCCTTTGATTCTGTTTCAATAGAGGTTTTGTCAGACAAATTACAATCTCGGGGTCTGCCGCCTCTATTGAATAATATGTTATATAACTTGCTTTGTGAGAAACATTTGAACTTTTCTCACGGAGATTCGGCAGTAAGTCGGGTCTCTTACATGGGACTCCCCCAGGGCTCATGTTTAAGCCCCCTTTTGTACAACTTCTACGTAAGCGACATTGACAATTGCCTTACACAAAATTGCAGCCTAAGACAACTTGCAGATGACGGAGTGGTGTCTGTCGTAGGATCAAACGAATCCGACCTGCAAGGACCCTTACAAGATACTTTGAACAATTTTTCAACCTGGGCCATTGGGCTAGGGATCGAATTCTCCACGGAGAAAACAGAGATGGTGGTTTTTTCTAGGAAGCATAGACCAGCAAAACCAAAGCTTCAACTTTTGGGTAAACCGATCACTCATGCTATGTCATTCAAGTATCTTGGGGTCTGGTTCGACTCCAAATGTACTTGGGGGGCCCATATTAGGTATCTGAGTAAAAAATGCCAACAAAGAATAAACTTTCTCCGTACAATTACCGGCACATGGTGGGGAGCCCATCCCGAAGATCTTATAATGTTGTATCGAACAACTATTCTCTCAGTGATGGAGTATGGCAGTTTCTGTTTTCAATCAGCTGCCAAAACACATCTCATTAAACTCGAGCGAATTCAGTATCTTTGTCTCCGTATTGCGTTGGGATGTATGCCCTCAACGCATACCATGAGTCTCGAGGTTTTGGCAGGCCTACTCCCACTAAAAGATCGCTTCAATTTATTATCTCTTCGGTTCCTCATCCGGTGTAAGATTATGAACCCATTGGTGATCGGAAATTTTGAGCAGCTTATCGAGCTAAATTTTCATTCAGGATTCATGAGCTCATATCATGAATTCATCTCCATGCAGGTTGATCCTTCTTCGTATACTCCCAACCGTGTTTGTTTTCCTGACTACATCAATTCCTCTGTACATTTTGATCTGTTCATGAAGGAGAAAATCCATGGAATTCCAGATTATCATCGATCGGGGATCATTCCTACGATCTTCAATGCAAAGTATGGGCGTGTCGATTGTGATAATATGTACTTTACTGATGGGTCCTCTATGAATGAGTCCACAGGATTTGGAGTGTTCAACGAAATTTTTAGCACCTCCCACAGTCTTCAGAATCCTTGCTCTGTGTATATTGCTGAATTGGCAGCAATACATTGGGCGCTGGACAGCGTCGCCTCACGACCTGTTGAACACTATTACATTGTAACGGATAGTCTTAGCTCTGTCGAAGCTATCCGTTCAGTGAGGCCGGAAAAGCACTCGCCGTACTTCCTTGAGAGAATACGAGAAATTTTGAGTGCTTTATCCAGACGCTGTTATGTCATTACCTTTGTCTGGGTCCCTTCACATTGCTCAATTCCGGGTAACGAGAGGGCTGACTCATTGGCAAAGGTAGGTGCAATTGAAGGCGATATTTATCAGCGTCAAATCGCTTTCAATGAATTTTATTCTTTAGTCCGTAAAAATACCATCGCTAACTGGCAACGTAAATGGAACGAAGATGAATTGGGCCGGTGGTTTCACTCGATTATCCCTAAGGTTAGCCTCAAACCATGGTTCAAAAGTCTGGACTTAAGTCGGGACTTTATTCGCACCTTCTCTCGACTCATGTCCAATCACTGTTCGTTAGACGCGCTACTCTTTCGTTTTAATCTTGCCGATGGCAATATCTGTGCTTGTGGCCAAGGTTACCACGACATCGAACACGTTGTTTGGTCGTGCGAGGAGTATCTTGTTGCCAGATCGAATTTAGAAAACTCTCTTCGGGCTAGAGGAAGGCAGCCCAATGTGCCGGTGAGAGATGTGTTAGCTGGTTTAGACCTTGATTATATGTCCCAAATATATGTCTTCCAAAAAGCTATCAATCTTCGTGTGTGATTGTCCTTATATCCTTATATTCTCCTTTTCCTTTCCCTTCGCGAGAAATCAAATCCCTTCTTACTAACAATAGAATAAGGTGAAATGTAAATACATGTTAGATATAAGATAGGCTTAAGAATTGAGTATGATGAATGTGAGTGCGAATGTGAGTGTGAACATTGTCAACATATCCTTATATCCCATCCTTTTCCTGAAACAAAATGTCACCCTTCTAAACTCGAGCAAGCCGCGAGTAATCGGTTCTCTACTTCATTAACATTAGAATTAATAAAAAATGTTTATATATACTTGTAACTATACAAATAGGAGTTTGGCTCCTTTAAACTTATGTAACTGAGCCTGTAAAAATAAACGATTTAATAAAAAAAAAAAAAACTATTTCTCTTCTGACAGAGATGTTTAGGGCTAGCTTGGTACTAGGCCATATTCCTACGAAATGGCGAGAAGTCCGGGTTATATTTATTCCCAAGACTGGAAAACGTGACAGGGCGACTCCCAAAGCATATAGGCCAATTATTTTAACATCTGTCATTCTGAAAATGATGGAAAAAATCATTGATCTCCATATCAAACTATCATAGTTGAACAGGAGCCCACTGATCAAACTTCAGTTTGCTTACCAAGCAAATAAATCAACCGAAACAGCACTTCTTTCGTTGATTTCAAAAATAGAGAAGTCTTGTGATGCCAAAAAAATCTCACTTACAGCTTTTCTGGATATCGAGGGAGCATTTGACAATGCATCCTACAATTCCATAAACAAAGCTATGGAAAAACGTGGTTTTGACATGTGCATCTCCAACTGGATACAAGCTATGCTAACCAACCGATTAATAATAGCCAAATTAGGAGAATCAAATCTAACAAGGAGGAGTTTTGTCTCCCTTGCTGTGGTCTCTAGTTGTCGACTACCTTCTCAATAACCTTACTAGTTTGGGATACGAAATCATTGGATTCGCTGATGACATAATTAGTATAGTAAGGGGTAAATGTGAGTATAATATTTCCTGCAGAATGCAAGCAGCCCTAAACTATACACTCAAATGGTGCAACCTGGAAAGACTCAGCGTTAATCCTTCAAAAACAGTCATAATTCCTTTCACCTGGAGAAGGAAGTATAAAATTGGAGCTTTCCAAACAAACTAAATATTTAGGCACCATACTTGACCAAAAGCTAAATTGGAACGACCATCTGGAGTATGCAATTTCTAAAGCCTGCTCTGCTCTTTGGACTTGTAGCAGTATATTCGGGAAAAAGTGGGGACTCAAACTGAGAATGATTCACTGGATCTTCTCAGCGATAATGAGACCTAGATAAACTTATGCTTCGTTAGTGCGGTGGCCTAAGACTACACAAATATCGGCTCAAAAAAAGCTTGATAAACTACAACGTCTGGCATGCCTATCTATAACTGGAGCAATGTTCAGCACACCCTCCAAAGCCCTAGATGCTCTTTTACACCTGCTATCCTTGCACCAATATGTGCAACTTGATGCGGAAAACGGTGCTCTTAGGCTGAAACGGGTGAAACATTTTCTAGGAGGAGATCTCACAGGGCATTTAAAAATCCTGATAGATTTTCAACTGAACACTATAGTAAGCACGAATGAAGACTGGATGGAAACAAAGACTAACTTCAAAGTGATTGAATTCAATCGCAGCCAATAGGAAGAAGGGGATCCTCATACTCGTCCAGGATCACTTTGCGGGGTATCTACATAATGCCTAAAATCAGAGCTCAAGCCTGGGAAATATCTATGATAGAAACCAACTGGAGGGCTCTATCAACACCAAGACAATCAAAATTATTCATTACACCTTGTAGCAGAATAACACGCAGCCTACTCAGCTTGAATAAAGCAGATCTGAGTACATACGTTGACTGGTCTATTGACCGGACACTGTCCGAGTAGGTATCACCTTAGAAAAATAGGAAAACTGACAGACGACAACTGTCGTTTCTGCAATTGGGAGGTTGAAACTTTGGATCATTTACTGTGTCAATGCAGTGTATTAATTCAGCGAAGACTGCGGATTGTTGGAAAGGGTGTTCTTACACCTAACGAGATATGGTCTGCTGAACCAAAAAAGGTAAGGTACTACATAAAGTAAGTCATACCTTCTTGGGGGGAGATGCAAAGTCATAGTGCAACTATCACTTATTCCCTGAGTGATGGAACGTACTGACAGCGCATATATAGTAAACTGGAGTGCACCACAATAGATCAAACTAATGGTCGCAGTGGTTCAATGCTCCTACAAAAGAAAAAGAACGGTCACCAAACCATTTTTATTTATATGGATTTTAACAGAAAGCCAGCTATGTGTACACAGTAAGTGTCAAAGGTACTGATACACTGAATTACAAGTTTGTACATCATCAAAATTCAAAAAAAAAATGTAATTTACCAATTATACAGGGGTGTCCGCCTTTTCCGATTTTCCCCTACATAATAATAATACATATAATGCACTAAAAGCTAGAAAATAATCAGGGAGGTAACGGTTAGTTCCTAGAATTAAGGAAACATGTTGATATATACTAATATAAATATAGTTAAATATAGTTCGGATCCTTTAAACCTATGTAACTGAGCCTGTAAAAATAAATGAATAAAATTTTAAAAAAACGGTTAGTAGTTTTCACACCCCTTTCATCGTTAATCTAGGGCAGTGGTGGCCAGGCTATTACAATATTTATTATTTTATTTTAACCTAGAAAATGCTGAAATTACCTAGACAGCTTTATTGAGCCAGTTTATTGGACGCTAGAGGTTGCTACGCGAAACAAATTTTGCAAATGATCATCAGTTATTTTGCTCATTGATTTCAATTTCTCTTGTTTTATAACGAAGAACAGTATGTGAATTCAAATGAAGAAACAATAAGAAGAGCATGTTTTCTTAGCTCTGGAAACCGTGCTTCTAGAATAAATTTAGAGAAGAAATCCAAAAGATCATGGTTACCGAATTTGTCACGTAGTTCTGAATCACACTACATTTCAATGAGTTCCATCTGTATTCTCAGGGGACGAATATATAAATGAATACATAAAAGAATATGAATGGAATAGAAAAAGTTTGGTTTCCATGTTCTTTGATGGTCCCAAATCTGCGAGAAAAATCAGCCTTCATCGCCTGGAGTGCGTCAACACATTTCCTAGTTGACGATACTTTGGAAATTCTCAGTGTCAGGAAACGGGCAAAATAATGAAGTACCATATTCTGCCGTTCTACGCATAGTTGTCCCATGTTACTTTTTGGCGATTTTCACTTTTCTTCATACAACGTTGTTTTTATGCATAATATGACAGAAAAACACCAAAAAAACTTATAGTTTGTTCCCAGCTTTTAAAAAAACAACATCAAGCTCAATTGTCCCATGTTGATATTCTATTCATAACTGTCCCACCATGATTTTTTTGTAGATCCATAACGAATAAATTGGTTAAAGTACAAGAATTTCATGTCACACTTTCAGCAAGGCTAATGCACTCATTTCTGGTTTGGAAGAATGAATTAATTCTCAAACAAATAAGGAAAAGTTTAACAGAACACGTGTACATCTTGTTAGCGAATGCCCAATAACAATGAGATTCATATTCGGCGAAGGTATTGCAGATCACTCCCTTCTTCATAAAACGATGTTTTTATGCATAATCTTTCGGAAAAACACAAAAAAACTTATTGTTTGTTCCCAGTATATCAAAAAACAACATCAAGTTCAATTGTCCCATGTTGGTATTCTAGGCATAACAGTCCCACCATGAATTTTTAAACCCGTAATCAAGCTTGATTGATTCAGTGAAGAGATCTCATCACATTTCATTAAACAATAGTATAGTGCTTATAAAAAAAACTTAGCGAGAAAACTTTAATTGCGTTTTTCTCAGTTGCTGATTTTGGAACAAGGGACAACTATGCGTAGAACGGCTATGTGATATGTTTTTCGAACAACATGAGTTGCTTTCGCTTTTTATCTAGTTGAGTTGTGAACCGATTTACATGGCAGGCTTTAGTCCAAATAGTTCAGATCTGCTATACTTTCCTCGTTTTTGAAATTCTCGTCCAGTTTCAAGTGAAAGATGGAATTTGGCCATACTGTGCGTTCAAGAAAAGCTTGGAACTCATAAATAGCACCTTCCTTCTTCACTAAGTTAAAAGTCAATATTAATATGAAATATGGAAAGCGAAATCGAAATTAAACTTAAAAAATCAGGAGCTCTATCAGCAACTGCACCGAAAATTTTCACCAACAATGCATCGAATTTCTGCTCAACTTCACGCGGTGCATTGAAGATATCGATGCCTGTGCTACCCATGTTTGTATAGGAGACGTAAACGACAAAATGAACAAAATCGACTTTTTCGCGGTCTTCAGAATGCAACTCGGTGCTGATGCGCAACAAGATTTTTGTACCCAGTTGAGCTCCCACTCCTTGCGTACATTTGCGCTCTGGCGAATGAGCACGCTCCGAAACACAGATGAAATGTTTGGTTGTCAGCGCCGTTCTTGCACCCAGTTTTGCGCTGAGTTTTACGCTGAATTTGCGCCGTGCTTACGCCGTATTTCTATACTGCGCGCTTGAATCTGGATAGCTCTCTCTTCTGAGATATCTTCCTTCACACAAGCGTATACGGTTCGTATGGAGACGTACTGTTGTTTTTATGCTTTGCTTAGAACGAGCGAAGACAAAGCGGGCGCTATAATTTGATGTGGATGTGTGTGTGTGTGTGTATAGAATGAGGCGCGCATCACACAAAAGAGAAGAGATGTTTGGTATCTGAATTCTGCACAGGGTACATTTTGCGCTGTCGTGTTTATGAATTTTGTGCACTTCGCACCAAGAAAGAGCACGTGTTTGCTTTGAACGCGCGCTAATGGAAATAAAACTCAAGCGCAGCGCTGCGTATGTTTTCTGAAGACTGCTTTTTTGCCGTTATGTTTTCTACGCAATGTAATACGTTTGCTCAACATGCAGACAAACATTTTTTGTTCGAAAACATTTGAGTATTTTTGAAAAAAACGTTTCCGAAAAATCACTGTTTATCCACATAACAGACGTAGTTCCATGCAGCTTTCATACATCGTTCGAAAATCAAAAATTATCTACATTTGAATCAAATTCTTTGTAGAGTCCAAACATGCCTGTCACAATAGTGTCTTATTACTTAGTGTTTCCTAATGGATGAATATAAGAAACCATTGAAACGCTGCTCATATAATAACTATTCTCTGTACACTGCACTGCGATGAACAAAGAGAAGCAATTGTTTTTTTTTTTCAATATTATAATTACCTAAATTTCTGCTTTTGAATCTTCAAGTAGATGATGAAACAATAAGATTAGTAGTAAAATAAAAATAATATTGGTTCTTAGCATTATAACTTCTCGAATTCGACATCGAGAATTATTCTACATACTCAACATTTACTCATACCGTTGGTGTAAGTCACTCCTCCACTTTTTATTCGATTAATCGTGATATCGGTGAATCATGTTGCTAAAATTACCAACATTGCAGATTGCCTTTACAAATTCAATTGATTGAGAAACACGAACCTGCTGTTCTTATCATATCCCAGAGTATTCAGGAAAAAAGTACTATTGTAATATTCAGACATTGATGATTTTATCCGACAGCAACTGAAACTACCGACGGCGACGTTTTGACTATTATCGGAAATGTAAATACTAACGCTACAGACAGAGCAACCTGGTAATTACTTCTAGCTATGCGGACAGATGATCATTGAAACGATTGATTGTCCGCATAAACAGACGCAAGCATTTTGCAAATCGTAAAAATATGTTTTATTCCGCAAAGTCTCCTAAGCCCCATTTTTTGCCGATAATATACTTCAACTGGACGGATTATTTCATTGGAAATTTGCATGGTTGTAGGCAAAATAAAAACAACAAAAATACGTTTTCTCAACACGAATGTTGGTGATTACGTCTCCTATGCAAACATGGACAATGTGTATGTCGTTCGTTTCTTAGTAAAAGGCAAATCAATTCTTTTTATTAATCAATATGTCCACAAAACTAATTGATTGTATCAGAAATATCGTAACTGAATAAAATACAGTGTCAGCAGATTATACTTACAAACTTTAAATCAGGTCTGCTATGTTCTCAAATCGTTTCGTGATAGGCTATTCGTTTGAGCCACTGCCTCCAGACACTCCTTCGCAAGCTCACTATCCAATGCCAATTTTTTTGATCAAGCAGCCTTTTTTCCCGCTACAATGTATCCTGTGCCTCTATGCACAACACGCAAAACGAAGCGATTTCCAGAAGAGACTTAAATGGAAATAAACCCGACTGTTCTTCAATGGCGATAGCGCATAAAAAATCAACTGAATTATTTCCAAAACATTCTCTCTCTTATGGACTCCCACTTTCGTACATGGCTCGGAAAAGTCATATTCAACTGAGGATAGTCAGAGGAATATGAAGTAATCGTCCTTTGCATCCAATTGGAAATGAGTTTTTGCTTATTCCAGCATTTAGAATTTTGTTCTATGTTTCAAACTAACCGGGCAATCGGCGAAACACAGCTTTGCTTGCGAGAGGCCGCCGCTTCAGACCGTCCAACTCGGATTGCGTCACCTTCGCTACTTGCGCCTCGTTTTCTTATCCTCGTTAGATGGGGACTTCACCCCCATTACATTGACCTCAGAATAAATTTTATTACGAAAACAAAATAAAGCGCTCCGATGGCGTAAGTACGTAAGTAGCAACATTGGCAGCAGTTACTGCAGTTACTCGCATGAATAAATACGAATGTGAGCCGGTGCTGTTCTGTTGTTGAAAAACGTGAAAAAGTCCATAGCGTACTAACAAGAACACATGCTAGAAGGTTGAAATAGCATAGATAAAATGAGGGGGGGGGGGGGGAAGAGGAAACAGACAATGATACGCTTGGATACACACGGTTAACACGAATTACTCAGGATGTTTTTTACTCAGTTTTCTGGAGAAATTTTTAACTATATTCATTCATCACTCAGATAAGCAAAACATTATCATCATTTTTCAAATCAGGCCGCGGGCCGCATAAACAAGGCTGGAGGGCCGCATGTGGCCCGCGGGCCGCACTATGGCCACCACTGATCTAGGGCATTGATGAGACTAAAATGAAATCGTGGGGTACATGATGAAACAACTAATATTGGAAATCTGATGGAACACAACACTTCTTCTCTTGGCCAATTCTGGACGTTTCTGGTCAATAACTAACTTCAAACTGCTTAGTTTTTGACAGCAGAAATCTAAATTTGTTTTTTTTTTATCCAAAATATATATTTTTATTAAGGCTCATATGGCGTCAGCCTAACGGGGCCGGGAGTTCAATATTTCGACAATATTTGCTTACAGCTATGTTAGTAATATGTAACCGATTACTCGCGGTTGGTTCGAGGTTAGTATACAAGTGTTCTCATAATTGGTATGTTGCAGTCTTCGATGCTCTGTACGTGTGCCCGACACGGGATACCTCCTATTGGGATGCAGCTGACCATTAATCAGCAACGCCCCCCTAGTCTGTACCCCATATCTAGCGTGGTGCTTCTTTCTCGACTCGAGGAATCCAGGATAGAGATGGGCGAGCGCTCACGAGCCGCTCATTTGAGCCGGTACGTCAGAAAGAGCGTACGATCCACGGTTCTTTAAAAATGAGCCGCGGCTCTCAAATGAACGGCTCTTATACATACGGCTCTTGAATGAACCACGGTTCAAAAAGACCCACGGTTCTTTTGTGAGCCGTGGCTCTTTTTGAACCGCGGTTCATTTAAGAGCCGTTCATTTGAGAACCACGGTTCAAAAAAGAACTGCGGTTCATACAAGAACCGTGTTTCTTTTAAGAGCCGGCTTATTGATAAAGAA
Organism: Toxorhynchites rutilus septentrionalis; assembly: GCF_029784135.1. Taxonomy (NCBI): domain Eukaryota; kingdom Metazoa; phylum Arthropoda; class Insecta; order Diptera; family Culicidae; genus Toxorhynchites; species Toxorhynchites rutilus. Next base: position 65,629,644 of record NC_073745.1, read on the forward strand.
CAGTGAATCGTACGCTCGTTCTGACGAACCTGCAGTGTGGCTTGCGGCAGTGTGGAAGAAATATATGTTTCTCATGCTGCTTTTTAGGCGGTTTCATTTAACTGCTTGTATGTTTGTAAATTTTGGCGGATTACATATTTTCTCGAAACCCCATATATATGGGTATCTAATGAAAGGACTTGACTAGTAGGACACAATTATTTATGTAAAATGGAAATCCAAGATGGCGGCCGTCATAAAATGACAGACTACTAATTTCGTCAAAACCCCATCAATATGGGCATCAAATGAAGGGCTTGCCTAGTAGATCACAGTTATTTATGAAAAACTAGCTGACACGGCAAACTTAGTCCCGCTCAAAATTTGTTAGTTGTTATCAATACTTTCAAACATTCACGTTTTCTTACTATGAGAAAATTCATGGGTCCAATCGCAGAACTGTTCATTGATTGATCTTCTAATCGACCCCGTTGAATTTACAAAACTCATGATTATAATATCAGATTATTTTCAGACACAATTCTCGTTCAAGATTTTTCAACCGCTTGCAAATAACATGTTTCTCCGTGACATAGAATAAATGTTTTATACAGAAAATATTATAGAATAAAGAAAGCCCTAAATCGGACAATTCCTTCTTCGAGTTCTGATCTTATCAACACATCCGGCAATCCTTTTTTTGGTATAGATAGAAGATGATATAGGAGTGCGTTTCATCACATTAAAATCCATTTCCGGTTTCAAACAAATATCAATTTCGCTAGCGCAAACATCAAATGGACTAACAGCACTTGTCACTATGTAATTGTAGAACATATGGGAATTTAATTTTCAGAATTTTCACTTTTTCCCTAAGAGTTTTCCGAAAATTTTCAATTGTCATGTTTGAATGGAAAATTGATGGTTAAAATATTTGTAATATTTTTATGGGACCCCCTCTCCATTTCAGAGGAGAGAGAGTGTCACACCATTATAGAAACATTTCTCATACTCAAAAACCCTCACATCCCAAATTGTGCTTGATTAGTTTTAGAGTTATGCAGAAATTTGTGTTTCATTTGTATGACAGCCCACCTTTAGAGAGCGGGAGGAGTGTCTAACCACCATAAACATATTTATTGTATCCTAAAACCTCCACATGCCAAATTTGGTTTCATTCGCTTGATTAATTCTCGAGTAATTCAGAAATTTGTGTTTCATTTGTAAGACAGCCCCTCCTTAGAGAAGGGGTGGAGGGTCTAACTATCATAGAAACATTTATTGCCCCCTAAAACCTCAATATGCCCAATTTGGTTTCATTTGCTTGATTAATTCTTGAGTAATGCAGAAGTTTGTGTTATGTGATATGTATTTTGTTTCATAACCCCTCAATATGGGTATCTAATGAAAAGACTTGACTAGTAGAACATAGTTATTTATGTAAAATGAAAATCCGAGATGGCGGCCGTTACAAAATGGCAGACAACTAATTTCGTCAAAACCCCATCAATATGGGTGAAATGAAGGGGCTTGACTAGTAGACCGAAGTTATTTATGAAAAATGTAAATCCAAAATGGCCGCCACCTCAACATGGCGAAATATGTATTTTTTTTTTCAAAACACCCTCGATATGGATATCTAATAAAAGTACTTGTCACAGTTATTTATGTAAAATGGAAATCCAATATGGCGGCCGTTGTAAAATGACAGACTACATATTTTGCCAAAACCTCATCAATATGGGTATCAAATGAAAGGACTTGACTAGTAGAACACTGTTATTCGTGAAAAATGTAAATCCAAAATTGCGACCGTTACGAAATGACAGACGACTTTTCTTTTGAAAACCCCATCATATGGGTATCAGATGAACGGGCTTGACTAGTAAATCACAGTTATGTATGATGAATCCAACCCGCATATGGGTATCGAATGAAATGATTTGACTAATATAATATAGTTATTCATGAAAACATTCCATTCGAAATATTTTAAAAACGTTTGGGATACAAAACGGGGAGAAAACTGTGTCGTTATCGAAAACTGCTATATTCTCCCGACTGATAATTCGACATGATCAACATTTTATGGATCAAGTGAAATCAGTTCTAGTGATTGTAAAAAAGCTCTGTATGAATTGATTTCGGAGCTGGTAAAGCGATCTACAAATCTTGAGTCAGACGAATTAGTAGTCTAACAAATACTGCTAGATCCTCGCTTTAAGTAGCAAGGTTTTTGGGGATAACAGAAAGTACAACTATTTACACCAGTCGTTGATAAGGATGCTAAAAATGACATCCATGGAATACACACCTACGAAACTACCACAAATCGTTGGTGATGAAGCGCTGTCATCTGAATGGGAGGAGTTTGATGCATTGGTTGGCAATCTTCGATCCTCACATGATCCAAAAGCTGCTGAAAAATCTATTGTAGATCCACATTTGCTGAGACTAAGCGACCCTTCGTTTTGGCGGAATGAAGGAAAATCTATCTCTCCGCGGCTCAATTTTTTTTTTTGAAAATATTATGTGAGCGAGTTTTACCATGTGAGCGAGTTTTACCATGTGAGCGAGTTTTACCATGTGAGCGAGTTTTTCCGAAAGCAAGACAAGTTTGCAGTGAAAGATGTAGTCGACTTTCATCAGATAACATTGAAAAGATAATGTTTATAAATGAAAAAAATAAAAAGATCATTGTGATGGAAATATTTCAGAGAAAACCTTTAGTAAAGTAATAGTTTTACTTTCTCTGCACTGATTATTGTTTTAAACCTTATTTTTTACGTCTTCCATTCTTTACATATCCGAATAAACCAATTCTTGAAAAGAGCCGTCGAGCCGCTCAAATGAGCCGGCTCTTTACATTGAGCGCACGGCTCTGAGCCGCTCACTGAAATGAACCGTTTTGCCCATCTCTAATCCAGGATAGAATGGTCACTAGCCGGCGCAATCATCAGCTCGTGTAGAGTTGTCATGAGCGGTACAACCTTTGGCTCTTGTTGAATGATCAGTGGACTGCACAACCTTTGGCCCGTGTGTCTGTAAAGAGTGTGTGTATGTATTGCCGCGACTAAGTAAAAGTTTATCGATTGGATAGGAGGGATATGAAACGGGGACACAACGAAGGAAACATCATTAAACGTTGACATCGGCGTTTCTGAGGAACAGGTGTAGATGAAGCAGAAAATCAGGATCCCGGCTACCTAAGATATCCCGGACGGGGATCTCCGATTGTCTGCCTTGTGCTCTCAGTGCTCTAGAGAGCTGAGAGCGAGCAGTATGGAACCGGATACACGACCAGACAACATGCTCGATGTCGTGGTAGCCATCGCCACAATCACAAAGATTGTTTGCTGCGAGCCCAATGCGATAGAGATGCGCGTTTAGGTTGTAGTGATTGGACATAGGCCGAGATATCACGCGAATGAAATCACGACCTACATTCAATCCCTTGAACCATGCACTCGTCGAGACCTTAGGGATAATCGTGTGTAACCAACGACCGAACTCATCTCCACTCCACATGCGCTGCCAACTTACGAGCGTATACTGACGAGGAATGTGGAAAAATTCATTATAAGCAATTTGCCTTTCAAAAAGTCTGCCTTCTAAAGCGCCCACCTTAGCTAGCGAGTCTGCTTTCTCATTCCCCGGAATCGAGCAATGAGAGGGAACCCATGCTAAGGTAATCTTGAATAATTTTTCGACCAAAACACTCAATAGTTGTCTTATTCTTGTTAGGAAATAAGATGAGCATTTATCAACTTTCATTGAGCGGATTGCCTCTATTGAGCTGAGATTGTCTGAAAAAATAAAATAGTGGTCGATGGGCAATGTTTCAATGATCCCTAATGCGTAATATATCGCACCCAGTTCAGCATACACATACACGGAACAAGGATCTTTGAGTTTGAGAGAGGCACTGGAATTTTCATTGAAGATGCCGAAGCCAGTGGACCCGTTTATGAATGAACCGTCAGTAAAGAACATTTTATCAGATCTAACTTTCCCATATTCTGCCGAAAATATCGGCGGAATAGAATCGGAGCGTAGGTGATCTGGGATAAATTTGTTGTATTGCACTGAACCAAAAAAAAGTTAATTTTTTTTTAATTTCAAAAATTAATTGCACATATTTTTCTGTAACAGTATCGACACGATACGTTTACAATTGCAGCGGTCTGGCTTGCATTTTCGTCGAAACATCCTTATGAACATGCAGCAAATAAACAACCAGAAATAATACCGCTGTTCCAATCCGCTTACAAATGCGTTCCTCCGTTGCAATATAGTAAATGTATGCGGAAGAAAGCTCGCGACTCGCCCTCCCCCTCCCAGCTCTGCTGCGGTTAAGCTGCGGTGGAACACAGGAGGAAAGCTACGACAACCGAAGACACTAAAAGCCATTTGTGGAACTTGAAATGTGCGATTCTTCACATCACAGTGGGGCATGCGGGAAAAGGCGGGATGACGGAAAGGCAACCGACGACGATATTGGATACCCCTTCAGTTTCCTCCATTGTACAATATTATATTGGGAGCCGAATATAGCGGCGCACTCTTTTTGTCGCAAATCTCGAAGATGGTTCGTTCGATGGACGCCGTGTGACGCGTGTGCAAGGAATCAGTTTCCTTTCGACAATAGACGAAATGTTCACATTGCCGAATCAATAAAGTGCTGTAGCAAATCAATTTCATTTTCTGAAAGCATATTGGGGTTTATTCATTGATGAAGAAGTACTAATTTCGCGGTTAGACGAATATTGATTGTATTGATCCTCATTGTTCAATTTCGCAACGAATCTATTTGAATCAAATCGAATAGTTGTCGAGCCATCTTTTCACAAAATATGTTCAATTGAAATATTCCGACAAGCCGCTGAACAATCCTCAAACCGGAATCAAACTGAAGTGAATTGTTCTTGGGGGTAATTGATTGAACACCAGCGCAGCGTTTCTCCCACCACAAGTTCAAGATCGATCACTGGTTGTGTGGGTGGTATTGGTTACGAGCGTCAACGAGTGGTGGCCTCACCACCTCACAACAAACACACACACGGTAATAGGAAAACGTCGAACGGCATTTTTATCCTAATTTTCGTGATTTACCCTCTACGTTTCACCTTGTCAGGGAATTGAAGAACAACGGAATGGTTTATTGGCTGTCATTGTTTTTTTTTCTACTCTTGCCAGCCGCAGCGCAGCTGTTTGTTTGCCTCAATATATGTTTACCCACGGAACCCCACGGTCTTCGCTCTTTGTGCTCATTGCGATGGCATCGTCCTTCCGGTCTACTACCCATTTCAATCCCCGGAACCACCTTTAGAAGGCGTACACCACACGAAAACCGAGAGTATATTGCACCGAGATAGCACACAAATATGTCGATTTTAATTTCCTGCTAAACCGTCCGACGCTCGGATTAGCACCCCGATAGGCTTGCCGCTGGCAAAAGGACGTTGGTAAGATACCTACCTGTGTGCAAGTTGGTGTTTGTGTGTGTGAACATTTGTGTGGGTGATAGCAGGATGGGAAACGAGGAGGAAATTTCCCGAAACGGATTCAGGAAAATGTTGAACTGTGTATATGGCTCGGTTCTATTCTGATTCCGTATTAACTGGCGTCTTTGCAGTGGATGACTTGAACGTCACACGTCGGGATGGGCATTCGGTAATCGATTGACGAGAAGGAAATTTAATACGGCAATCGGTTTCATGGATTGAGCAATGAACAGTTTCTCGGTTTGCGTTCAGTTGGTAACGAAACCACAACAATCAGCGGAGCATTTTCGTAACGGTGTTTCATACGGGCTCTCAATTTGTTTCCGATGCAAGTGTTCTGTTTAATATTCTACTCGTCCTTCGATGAGAGTACACTTTTCACAATAAAACGCAGCAATAATTGAAGCTAGAGAAATTATATTCAAATACGCCGTAACCATCATCGGTCTTCCACTTTGCTGCACTTGGACCTCTAATTAATTATGCGCATGGAAATGATTGCTTCCAAGGACAGCTCTTGCGGGGAAAAGTACCCACCCACTTTTCTTTCCACGCATCGAATAATGAACCTCGATTTGAATAAACATTCAATCTTACGCAAAAGGTGAATAACTATTGTTATTGATTTTTTTTTGTTTCTACCATCGTCTGAATGTCAGAGTCATTGTATAGATCCTTCTAGGATGATCCATTCATTACCAACGTCGGATTCTATTTTCCAAAGGTTTATGAACTTTTCTCGACGGTTTTGTTCGTTGCATACCGTTACCTATCCTGGCTTCGTGGGGCTCTTTGTAGGATTTTCCTTTTATCGTTGGTCTACCTTATAATATGAAAGTACTGGGCGTAAAATGTAAATTTCAGAAGTGAGCATACCACAAAATTTTAAGTTAAATTAAATTAAAGTTTTTGAAAATTATTGATTATGAAGAATATTATATATTTTTTCACAACAACTCATTTGTATAAATAATTAGTGTTTCCCCAGCCATGCCGTCAAACCGAGCAAGTGCGATCCTTTTTGCCCGATTTTATCACAGGCAAACCTTACCTTTTTTTTTTTGTTCGGGGGATAGGGACCGCACAACAAAAAATCGTACCAGTAGCTTTAAAAAATAGTGTTCGCTACACAATTTGAAAAATAAAAAAAGGAAAAAATACTTTTTAATTTAAAGGTTTAATGTACTAAAAGCTAGAAAATAATTAGGCAAGTAGCAGTTAGTAGTTATCTCATCCCTTCCTTCATTAATCTAGGGCAATGATGAGACTAAGATAAAATCGTGGGGCACATCGGATTTCCATTATTAGTTGTTTCATCATATGCCCACGATTTTATTTTAGTCTCATCATTGCCCTAGATTAATGAAGGAAGGGATGTGATAACTACTAACTGATACTTGCCTAATTATTTTCTAGTTTCTAGTACATTAAACCGTTTAACTTAAGAAGGTTTTTTTCTACTTTGTTTACTTTCTAGCTTTGAATACATTATCTGTATGATTAGTATACTTCTCTACAATAAAACCATTCAACTTTTCCTTCATTTCTTCGGAATAGTTTGATGATGAACTGTATTCTATTAGTCAAATCATTTCATTCGATACCAAAATTGAGGGTATTACAAAAAAGTACATACACCTTTTTGAATTTATGTTGTTCATAATGTAGTGTGTTCTCCAAGTCAAGCCATTCTGCCATTTTTTACCAACGGCCAAATAGGATTTTTCAAGAGAATGGAATACACAGTATTATAATGATAGCAGAGATAAAGGTTTCTTTTAAATTTCGGATCAATAAAACAAAAGGAACGGGGTCAAATTTTTATTCATGTGGGACAACCTCACAGACATACAAACATACATACAAAGAGGTCAAGTTGAATGAAACCGTTCAAAAAAGTAATCGGCTATTTTGCTACAGCGGCCATCTTGAATTTGAATTTCCCTAAATAGCTGTGATCCACTGGTCAAACCCTTTCACTTGATACCTATTTTGATAGGATTTGTTTTGAGAAAATATGTAATCCGCCATTTAATGGTGGTAGCCATCTTGGATTTGCATTTTTTATAAATAACTGTGTTCTACTAGTCAAACCCTTTCATTTGATACCCATATTAATTGGGTTTTGGAAAAAATATATCGACATTTTGTTGTGGCGGCCATTTTTGATTTGCATTGTTCATGAATAACTATATTCTACTAGTCAAGCCCTTTTATTTGAAACCCATATTGAAGGGGTTTTGAGAAAATATATAATCCACCATTTTGTGGTGGCGGCCATTTTGGATTTTCATTCCTCATGAATAACTGTTTTCTTCAAGTGAAGCCCTTTCATTTGATAACCATGTTGATGGGGTTTGGGAATAACCCATATCGATGGTATTTTGAGAAAATATGTGATCCGCCATTTTATAGCGGCCGCCATCTTTCATTTTCAAGATCATGAAGTACGCAGTTTTATAGTGACTGCAGAGATGAATGTGTGTTCCAAATTTCAGGTTAATCGGTCAACAAGAAGGGATTAAAATTTCTATTTGTGTGGTAAAGCGCTACAGACAAACATGTTACAAACATACAAACATACAAACATACAAACCTACAAACATACAAATATACAAATATACAAACATACAAACATACAAACATAAAAACATACAAATTACAGGGCAAGCTAAATAAAACCGTTTAAAAACTATTTTACCCGGTGGATAGAGACCACATGAAAAAACAGGAAGTGGGTTATATCTATGGTATAACCGCAAGGGTGACGTAGGACTATCGTTGATTTAGAGATCATTTGTTTGAAGTTGAATCTGAATTCATTCTGAATGAATGAATATTTGGGGGACTTCGAAAACGAGAGCGTTACGTTGGAGGCACAAGGTTTTATGTATCCAATATTGGATACGGAAATATCCTACTCATGGGGAAGAATAATCTTCAGAAGCTATTCTGTTAATTGCGATTGATTGAAAAATCACAAAATCAAATGTATTTGGTCACAGTGTTACATGGATAGAAAACATTAAAATAAACTTTTTCACATGAATGTAATTTTAAATTCCCAGAGGAACTGGCAGATTATTTTCAGTAACGGTTAGATATTTCCACATTTTCCTCGATACTGGAAGCCCACCAGTGGTTTATGCTAACTCGATAACCATCTGTTAATAGCACTTGATTGAAACATATTTGGTCACAGTGTTACATGGATAGAAAACATTCAAATAAACTCTTTCACATGAATGTATTTTTAAATTCCCAGAGGAACTGGCAGATTATTTTCCGGATCTTTCTCGATGCTGAACGGCATCCAAACGGAAAGAATTCCGTGCGTGTATGTGTATGTGTAGCGGTAGATCTCGATCCTTCGCCGTCCAGCACCCTCAGCAACGATGTTGTCTTGTCGATGTCCTCACGAAAAATGAATGCGTCTCACCACCAGAATATCGCTTAAGTATGCTTTTTGTTCGTGATTGAATCGAGAGAAGGAGTGGTTTACGATGGCAATTTGGAAGGCAAACTAGAGGGGAATGAACTCTCTGAGCTCGGAACTTTCGGCGACTGAGCAATAATCGATTGCGGGCGTATACAATATTGGATACGGAAATATCCTACTGATGGGGAAGAATAATCTTCAGAAGCTATTCTGTTAATTGCGATTGATTGAAAAATCACAAAACCAAATGTATTTGGTCACAGTGTTACATGGATAGAAAACATTCAAATAAACTCTTTCACATGAATGTATTTTTAAATTCCCAGAGGAACTGGCGGATTATTTTCCGGATCTTTCTCGATGCTGAATGGCATCTAAACGGAAAGAATTCCACGCGTGTATATATATGTGTGTGTGTAGCGGCTGCTTCGTGATCTTCCCGGGGAACCGTTTGTGGCATCACTCTCCTCCTGATGGATTCCCTTCTGGCCTAAGGTGCACAAACAGGCTCTTGGTGACACCGTTCATTCGCGCTTTCATGATAAACGAAGAGCATCACAACAGCGACAACATGCTCCAATCGCTGTTCAATTAGAACTGAGTGGATTTCCGAGCGGCGCTCGCTTATATACCGATTGGTGATTTCAATAGCCTGTTTTGAAAGCAATTTTAAGACTATTGAAACAAGTTTTTGGATCAGAAAGTAACAAGTATAGAACGCGTAGACATTTTATCTTCCCAATGAAGTGTTTATCATACCATTTCGTTCAGTTGTTTAGGAGCTATTAACGCTCAAAATCTCGGTCTCCGGCGTAACGCTTTCGTTTTCGAAACTTTGATTTTACACCCCGGTATAGAAATGAAAGACGTAGTCCTACGTCAAAAGTTTCCTTAAGATAAAACACAAATCCTAATGATTCTATTCGTGACTAACATTCGATTTCCATTTCTTTTTTTATTAACCCCTTCCCGTACGATTTAATTTTCAAAAGAGCGGACCAAATGCAAGCGCTTCGATGGGTCACGCATCGAGTAATTTCACTACTCTGCTGAGCGTCTTAGCGCCTTGTTATATCCAAGAGCGCCACGAGAGAGACTCGATATTGTACGTTTTGGCACAATCATTTCATATCGAGTGATACTCGATGTTGTACGTGAAAGGGTTAAGCGGTCTACTCACTTGCGCAGATCATAAAACCAACTCTTTGCTCCTTTCAATGAACTCCTGACACCTTAAAACAAACAAGATAAAACATGAGAATGGAAATTAGCTGACACAGCCCCTATGTAGAACGATGAAATAGGGGAAGTGGGGGCATAGTGGTCACCCTAAGGAATAAGCCCATTTCCAGCGTCCACATACCGCTTCAATTCCTGTTTCTCTAAGTTCAACTCATTGTTGTTCACGATAGCAAACGGTTTTTACTGTAAAAATTCCAAATAGTACACTTTCCATCATTACAAAAAAAGGTGAAAAATCGAACATGTTTTTTGCTTGGAGGTAAAGTGGTCACCTAGTGGGGGCAAAGTGGTCACTCGCACGTATCAAGCTAAATGGGATAGATTTATGCCTTTTTTTTCGTCCAAATTTGTTCAAAGCATATTTCATATAGAGTCTAGAGAGAGTCTCAATTTAAATTTGCTCATGCATACAAAAACGTAGTAAGAAACACATAACGTTCCGCATAATGAGGTTTGGTTTAGTTGGAGCGGCATATTTTTTCTAGGATCAAAGCTACAAAAGAAACCTCTTCAAGTGCAGAATGTGATGAGGTATATCAGCTTTAGTAAACAGAACATTGTAAGTCGTTATTCACCTATGACCACTTTACCCCCAAACATAAGAGTAATTTCTATGCTAATTAATCGCTAAGATTAAACAAAATATGTGTTCACCTCTTCTAGAATATGTGAACAGTCGTCTAAACTGATGATTTGTCCAATATTTCAGATTGAATTAACTAAATTTTTACGAGTAATTCCTTAGATACCATGCGCACAGCGACAGCTCTACTGAAGTACAGAGTGACTCAAAAGTCATTAAATTCCTCAAACATAAGGGGACTATCGATACGGCAACTATAGTCAATAGATATACCACCAAACAAGAAGGTGACCACTTTGCCCCCCATGACCAATTTGCCCCCACTACCCCTACATATCGAAGATAAAAAAAATTACCAATGACTTAATTTTTTTCAAATACCGCACAAAAAAGACGCACAAAAAATTTAATTATTGTAAAATGTCAAGTGCTATCTCAGGAAAAATAACATTTTATTGATTGTGATATATGCGTAGAAATATTTCTTTCAATTGATGCAAACATCTTTCCGATCTATTGAGAAATGTTCGAGTTTCAAACATTCGAAATCTTTCATTTTTCCTGTCCTGTATGTTCTATGTTTAGGTTTTCATTTTATCCCCAACTTTTTCCAGTTAGGGGTAGTCTGACGTCAATAACAACGGTTAAATACACGACATATACTACTAATTGGCTCGTTGTGGCCGTAGTTTGTGCGGAACGTCGGAATTCGAAGTAAATCGAGCGAATGAAGAGTATGACGGCGAATATCGAAACTGAACGTGTTTAATCCCTTAGCGCAGGGTTTCTCATAGTGGTTGATATCGACCCCCTGGGGTCAATTTTGGTTTCCAAGGGGTTGACATAAACGAAAATTGATTTTAAGGGTCGTTGAGGTCTGAAAATCGACCCCTATCAACAATAGGTTTACGGGACGCATCATTTTGACGCATTTCGAATTTTATAAGGAAAATGACAAAAATCGTCTGCATTTTTTTCCATCTCTTATAATGACTTTAATGCATTAATCGAGGTAAATATATATTGATGTCTATTTTCTTTCAAAGCGTTGATATATTGAAATTATCTATCTCTATCGCGTCAGTTTGACGCGATCGTAATGTAGACAAAATTTGGCGTAAACATGCAAACATCACAACAATAATAAATAGGAATGTACCGACAATTATCCGATATCGTTATCTCAAATGAAACAAGCAATAAACAACTGTTGCCGAGATGTAACAATAAAAAGAACGAATATCAATATGTAGTCAGAGTGCGAAGAGGTTTTAAAAATTTCAGTTGCTTAGTTCGAGTATTGGAAAATGAAATACTAGAATATTTTTTGAATCAGTATCACTTATTATGGTATTGTGAACCTCAATAATACATATTTTCATTTTTACTTATAGTGTGAAAGTGTTGTTGTATGTATTTGTCCACGCGTTAAATTGAGATATACAGCCATTCCATGTCGAACCGAACCGATTTTTGTGAAAACTGGTATATTTTTTTCTTTATCGCGAAATATTACACCCGTATTTTTATTCTTTCATTATGGTGCTTATTTCCATTGTAGGGGGCGACGAAAATTTTTAGATATGTTATGTAAAAATCTCAGTTTTCAAGAAAAAAAAAATAAACCACATCAAAAATCAAATACAATAAAAAATTACGAAAACAAAATCCAATTTTTTGATATGTCGATAATCCGAATCGGTTCAGTAGATCAAAAGTTATGAAATTTCGAAAAAAAAAAGACAAAAAATGGATTTTTCGGACCACCCTAAAACGCAAATGGGCACCCTAATGAAACAATAAAAAAATACGGATTTAATATTTGGCGATAAAGAACAAATCTACCACTTTTCACGAAAATATGAGAACCACCATATCGGTTTGACATATGGAATGGCTGCGTCTAAGAAACGTCTGTAAACCTAGTGTTAGATAACACAAGTTCTTATTTGAAACTGCTGCATAAGTAGTTTGAAACACCCTGTTCGTGCAAGATAATGTGTTTGAGCGTACAGATCTTTCAGGCACGTTTAAAGTTTCTCTGTTTTTTAAACATTTACACTATTTAACATGAAAAAAATCATTATCATATGTTACTCACTTGGATGTATTATACAATGATTTTACTAAAATCTTTTAGGATCTTCAATATTTTCAAATTCTTCAGTGGATAATGAATCCGTAATATATTATAGCCTTGGAATGAGCCAAGGTGATAATGCAAGAAAAGTTGATTATCATCAGCACAGATGAGGAGCTCAAGAAAGAGTACAACCAAGGTTGTCATAAGTTCTAGTTACAACGCAATTTTGGATCACAGTATCTTGCGTTGTGGGACATTCCTGAAAAATATCTTCTCATTTTTTCCATCATGATAAGGTAAATTATTTTGGTTTGTCCAGTCGAAAATATGATCATGGTTTGTCCACTTTTTCGAATGCTCTAATTCAGCACATCTTTGTCAAATCAAGTATTCGAATGTTTCAAAACATATAAATAAAATTGTCTTTTTCATGACTTACATTAGCTTTATAGTATTTTTCTACGGAATCACATGTTTTAAAGGATTATAAAATATACCATCTATTGGTGTCAATGCGCCCCTCATTCGAGCTAGCTTTTAATTGATCACTAGATGAATATATCGCACGTATTCAGACCTTTTCTGGATTATAACACTTACAAATATTGTAAACATCATTCTTGCACATCATATGTATCAGATTTACATAGCTAAACCATTAAATTAACGCATTTTGATGAATTCAATTCTGATCATGAGTTGTCCAATTCAATAATGTTGTTTTGTCCGCATGATTTCTATGGCAACCGCTTGGCGCGCTGCAGTTTGTTTATTGTGTCCTTCGCGCATAGCAGGAATAAAGTTCCTCTATGTTGAGTGTGTTGAGGATAACACTTTTAAAAAGGTCCAGGAAAATGCAATATTCTGAAGAAAGCCTAAATTATGAATGGATGAATCAATATGATGACGGTAAACTCAAGCAATGATACATGCAACATCTACTTGAGAATTCAAATGTTTTCATTCAAAAATTGTGATTTCTAAAGCCGGACAACCCATGATCAGAGGTGATCAAACCATGATCATAATTCCTCTTTGAGGAAAATCGTTAAGAAACATAAAAAATTGGATTATTTCAACGCGTATCAGCAACTAGAGACATGGGGAAAAATTGGATCGATTATACAGGGTTTTCCAACTTTAAATTCCAAAAGTAAATTGAAATAAAACACACTTAGAATTCGAATTTCGACGAAACTTTTATTTCAAATTAAAGTTTGGTTTATGCCATTATGTGTGAAATACAACATCATTCAAATGTCCACCTAGGGCTTCCTCGCACACCTTGATCCGGAACAGGTAATTTTTCGACTTTTCGGCACATATGGGGCGGTATCTCGGTCATAACTTCACGAATGTTGTCTTTCAAATGTTCAAGAGTTTGTGGAGAGTTGGCATAGACACGGTCTTTCGCATAACCCCACAAAAAAAAGTCTAGCGGGTTCAAATCGCATGATCTGGACGGCCAATTGGCATCACCAAAACACGAAATTATGCGTTCTTCAAATTTCGTTCGCAATATGGCCATGTTCGGTTGGGTTGTGTGGCACGTGGCGCCGTCCTGCTGAAACCACATGTCATTCGTATCCATATCTTCAATTTGTGGCAAAAAAAACGGTTAACATACGGCCATAGCACTCACCATTCACAGTTACCGTCTCGTCGTACTCATTTCCAAAGAAATACGGCCCGATGATTCCACCAGACCATAATGCGCACCAAACAGTGACTTTTGGCGGATGCAATGGCCTCTCAACAATCACGTGTGGATTTTCTGAGACCCATATACGGAAATTTTGGGTGTTCACATATCCACCGAGCTCGAAATGTGCCTCATCGCTGAAGAAAATTTGATGCGAAAATTCAGAATTTTGCTGCTGTTGTTCGTTCACCCAATCGACGTATGCCCGACGCATTCCATGGTCACCACGCTCTAATTTTTGTACCAGTTGGACTTTATATGGATGTAGGTGCAAGTCCAAATGCAAAATTCGCCACAGTGATGTGTTTGATAAGTCCAATTGCTGAGCACGCCGTGGAATCGAAACATTCGGGTCATCCTCCACACTGGCAGCAACAGTGGCAATATTTTCGGCCGAATTATTACATTACGATGATGCACAGGTTTCACAATATCCGCTACGGATCCAGTTTGTTCGAATTTATGCACTACATTAGCGATTGTGTGCTCTGTAGGCCGTCCATGACGACCAAAATCCGTCCGTAAAACATTTGCCGGTTTTTCATCATTTTTATAGTATAATTTAACAAAATTAACACGTTGTGCTATGCTAAAACGACCCATATTGTAAAATGGCAGACATTCAACTAACGATATGACGCTTTGGTTGACAGCTATGTCAAACAGTTGTCAGCGCAGAGCTGTATACTTTCGGAAGCCCGAAATGGAAAACCCTGTATGTTATTTTCATGAAGAAAAATCGATTTGCATTTACTAGTTGCGTAAGAACACCCCAAATCGGACAAACTAAAATCATTTACCCTACCTTGTCGGAAAAGACTTTAGTGTGGTTACAAACAACCCGAAGCCGAAGGAACCATTTGAAAATCAATGAACGCGGAGATTTAAGGCTTTCAATAACCAAAATTGAACCGTATTTTGATAGTTGCGGATAGATTGGTTTGCGATTTGAATTTTGACATAGGACTATGTCTTTGATTTCTATATAGGGGGGTCATAAACATTCTCACGAGAGAAATAGCTTGTAAAGGGTGTGTCACATCAAATTGCATCACGGAAAAAACGCTGTAGAAATTCGCCCAGTAGACCGATCCTTTTGAAAATTTTAGACAGTAAAAGAAAAAACTATTAAACAACTTTTGGCATTTTCTTTTTATTCATACTTCGAGCCCAAGCCCGTATGCTCGCACCTTCCTCTTTACCCCGTCCATAAGGTTCTGTACAACGTCAGGTTATAGGTTTTTTTTGAACAGAAATCCATTTTCTCTTGAAGTCCGCCTCCGATTTGACAACTTTTGAGTTCTTCCGGAGGGCCTGCTTCGAAATCGCCCAATATTTCTCTATTGGGCGAAGCTCCGGCGCGTTGGGCGGGTTCATTTCCTTTGGCACGAAGGTGACCCCGTTGGCTTCCACTCCAACACGTCCTTTGAATAGTGGCACGAAGCGAGATCCGGCCAGAAGATGGTCGGGCCCTCGTGCTGCTTCAATAGTGGTAGTAAGCGCTTCTGTAGGCACTCCTTAAGGTAAACCTGCCCGTTTATCGTGCCGGTCATCACGAAGGGGGCGCTCCGCTTCAAGAGCAGATCGCTTGCCACACCATGTACTTTTTGGCAAACTTGGATAGTTTCTGCTTGCGAATCTCCTCCGGAACGCTGAATTTGTCCTCTGCGGAGAAGAACAACAGGCCCGGCAGCTGACGAAAGTCCGCTTTGACGTAGGTTTCGTCGTCCATTAGCAGGCAATGCGGCTTCGTCAGCATTTCGGTGTACAGCTTCCGGACTCGCGTCTTCCCCACCATGTTTTGCCTTTCGTCGCGGTTAGGAGCCTTCTGAACCTTGTATGTACGCAGGCCCTCCCGCTGCTTGGTCCGCTGGACGAATGAACTTGACAAATTCAGCTTATTGGCGACATCCCGGACCGAACTTCTCGGATCACGTCTAAACTGCTTAACTACGCGCTTGTGATCTTTTTCACTGACGGAGCATCCATTTTTGCTGTTCTTCACCTTCCGGTCGATGGTTAGGTTCTCGAAGTATCGTTTTAGTACTCTGCTGACCGTGGATTGGATGATTTCCAGCATCTTACCGATGTCCCGATGTGACAACTCCGGATTCTCGAAATGAGTGCGCAGGATTAATTCACGACGCTCTTTTTCGTTCGACGACATTTTTACAAATTTACGAAAAATTGACAGTGAAGCATGACCAACGTGATTTATACACTCTTATCTGATTATAAGCGAAAGCTGAAGATATAATTCGTAAAAATTAAATTTCTACAGCGTTTTTTCCGTGATGCAATTTGATGTGACACACCCTTTATGCGAGGGATGTCACATGATGTTTTCAAATATCTCTATGGCACGAATAAATGTCTTCAAATGTAATCATAATGAACAAAATGAGCAAACCTTCCCGATATTTCTAAATCATGTTCGTTAAATCACACAAACGATTGTTTTCACATACTACTTTGAAATGACCTCAGTATGTTTTCACAAAATTAAATGTCTTCACATCTGGCATCTATATTATGGGCTCAGAGAATGCAGGAAAATAAGAATGCGGACTGGAGAACTAATGCACGAATAAAGGGAGAACACGCTCACCGGAGAAACAGTTTCTTCTCTTCACTGGTGGGCATGAAGGGAATACATTGATGGAATCTCTCATTCATACAAGCTGTTTCTCTGAGAGAAAGCTCTATAGTCTCTGAGAGAAACAACTTATACTGCTGGGCCATTTAACACCGTATGATTGGAAATTTAGAATTTGGGCGCCTTACAAAATAAAATTCGTAGCCCTTTTGTTATTCAGTATCTTAAATACAGAACGAGCGCAGATGACTGAGGGTTAACTAATCTACGTACTGACGTATTTGTTACCTTAAATTTTGTGAGCACGGTCAAGATACATCCATTCTCGTTTAGGGGGTGCGTATTACACACTTCTCCTATATATCATTTGCGGTACAGCCTGTTGGCGAGGCTTCTAATCCAAATTCCAAAAAGACCACAATGTTTTTATCAATCTTCCTTCCAACCCTTTCGTAAGAATGGAATCTTCGTGGATTCGTATGTCTTCGTGTGAATCGTTGAATCTGTCGGATAGCGCTACATAGCGCATCCCGTTCGTCTATCTTAGGCTGAATTACTTCATTCTCCCTCATCATCACTTCACTTATGCTGTTCGTTCAATAGGTTCCATCTTTCGTTCTAGATTTAACCCTTTCATTACGGCAATGTGCTCCGCCGAAGTGCTACCCCTGTACGGAGCACTGCGTTGGATAGTATGCACATCGCGCTGGTGTGCTCGAAGAGCAGTATGAATTTCATGTCGTCTAAAGACGACGCTCGTACACACAGGACGGATGTCGTCTATAGACGACGCTCGTAACGAAAGGGTTAATCGAATCTCAAAGGGCTCTTTCTCTCATAATGAACTCAGTATGTTATCATTATTATCCAGCACCAGCTGATTAATTTTCTCGCCGTTTTGATTTCATTTTTGATCTCATTTGGAGCGTTTCGAAAGCTTCTTTTACATTTTGGCTTGATCCATTAACAACTAATTGTTTAACTCTGTACATTTCTGGTGTAAGTTTTTGTATAGAAAATGGTTTGTTACACACATGTTCTGTGCGGTTATTTGATTTTGAAAACATATTACAGTTCTTCACTTTGAACATCAATTCGGTGATACTATTTTAGTCTGTCACTATCTGTCTCTCTGTTTAGATGTAAGTTACGTTTCGATTTCTTTTTTTCAGCACTTACCCATCTTCAGTCCCGATGTGGTTACTGATTTACTAACACAAGCATCTTTTCTTTTTTCCCAACTAAAAACGCAAATGAACGCTTCGAACATCGAACTAATTTCGTTACGCGCAGATACGCTACGACGACGAGGATGAGGATGAAGGTCCCCAGCCGGATCCCACACTTGAGCAGGGAGTGCCAGTCCCTGTTCGAATGCAGGGCAGCTTCCCTCCGGAATTGGCCTCCACGCCTCTCGAGGATATCGACGGTTTTTACTCGAATCAAAGGGTAAGTAACAAGTTGCGCATCGGAAGAGATCGCGCTTCTCTTATCGTTGGTTAGCTCGGGGTTCAAATCCCGAGAATAACCGTGATGAATCTGGATGCATCTAGTAATCAGTTTCAGCTTCCGGTTTCCCCCACACACGTACAATGTTCCCAAGTTCCGCATCCATACGTGAGCCACGGTCCCGCACAGAAAACCATAAAAAAACAGCAAACGCCGGCTTGGGTTGGGGTGGCTAACACAACACACGATATCCACATTATCGATTGCTTTGCGGATTTTTTTCTTCCGACTCCGTCGACGGCTTGTCGTCATCGTTCTTGCCATAGTGGCTTATTTTTTTCTGTTGCTGCTGCTGCCGCTAAATCGTAATCCAGCAACAAAACAAAAAATAACGTTTCTCGAAACCAGACGGCATCCGGTTTTCATTGTGGCCTACTTGGTTTTTGCTATGTGAGAATGTTGGAAATGCGGGAGTGGAAAGTGGCAAACGGAAAAAAGGGTGCTTTGTGGAATAATTCACATCAAATGTTAATGTCGTGCTGCCTCCTGCCTCTGTTGAAACTGCTGCCGTTTGCTGTGTTTATGCTTGTGGCGTGGAAGTTTCAAACAATTGACGTTTTTTCGCAGTTGAACACACCCGCTATTACTCTCCAGAGAGAGAAGGATGGAGGATGAGCCCGCGGTAGTAACCAGGCTCGCAACCGGTTGGGGTGTCATTACGGGGTATCCCTTGGTGCACTTGGGGCCTCGGAATGGTCAGGTGTGGTGTGGCTACGAGAGAAATTATAAACGATATAAACATGAATATGCATGTCAGGCTCACATCTATCTCTTAGAACCCGATTAAATAAGGTTATGAATAGAAAACAAGATTGTACTCAAGCGAGTTACACAAATCTCGCGTAACTTTTGAAAAGGTCCAATGTAACATTTTCGCCAACTCGAGAAAAACGTAGTTGAAGACCCGAACATTATTTCGCGAATTGTCTTAAAAGCTATCAATCTTTATCACTGTTTTCACCACTAGCTGTCAAGAATAACTTCGTAAAACCAATCGTAACTATTGTTCCGTGATTTGAGATTAAGGTTGAAGCCTCGGAGCGAAAAATGTTATATTGGACGTTTTGACTGCCCGCGTTTGCACATTGGACATATTACGTTGCACTATTAAAATTTGAAACTAACTAATAAACAACAATCCAAATATCAGCATTTCGTTCTAAAGACTGATTATTATTGTTATCACTCGTTGAATTGCACTGAAATCGATAACAACACCTATAAGAAACAAATTCCAAAACGACCGAAGTACGACTGCGAGTTGTTTTGACTGCTTTGTTACTTCGGACGTTTCGGCCGTCGGAGGAAAGTGGCGTCCGAAGTAACAGCCGGGTGCTTAAAATTCGAATCTGTACATTGGATATTTTTTGTATCGGCGACAAAAAGATGAAGAAGATAGATACGTGAACGATTGTTTTTGTAATACATTCAATGATTGAAAACTAATAGCGTGCATCCATTAACTCGATTTGTTTACATTTGTTACATAGGACCTTTTCAAAAGTTACGCGAGAAATTTCTCCATTTTTGTTTCTGGCTATAGTGTAGCAGGTTATGTCACGATCAGCTGTCAAAAATTTAGTTTCTCGGTTATAGTTATAGAACTATTCCACGTTTCGAAAACGAGAGCGTGACGCTTGGGGTGCAAGGTTTTGAAGATGAACCTCTTTGCAAATCTGTACATAAACGAATGTCCACTCGGAAACCCACTCAGTTATGATTGCGCAGCCATTGATGTGCGATCGCTGGAATATGTGGTACTACAAGGTTCACAGAAATGGAAGCAAGCTATTGAGAAAAAGGAAAGTTGTGCTGACCGTATTTATTGATCTAAAAAGAGCCTTCGAAACAATTGATCGTCGAAAATTAATAGATTTGCTTTCCAGTTATTTTGCAACCGGATCTACATTGAATTGGTTTGAGAGTTACCTCTACAGCAGAGAACACAGATCACTAGGTACAGAGACTGTAAATCGTCAGCTGAACCAGTTTTTTGGGTGTCCCACCAGAAAGTGTTCTGGGGCCATTATTGTTCTTGCTGTACAATGCTATCAAACGGGTGTTAAGCAATAGCGACGTGAACTTGTTTTCTGACGACACTGTAATATTCGTTGTGGCAGATACATTTCCAGATTCTTACATAAAAATGAACCATGAACTGCAATATCTAGATGACTGATTGAAGTGGAACAAACTTGAATTTAAACATCCTCAACGAGAGCGCTCCTCTTTGGTCTATAAGCACCATAGTTCTAGATAACTCTCTACGGATAAATTCACTGGAGAGTACACTCTGATGAGCTTTTATTTACTTTTGCGCTCTGGCAGAATATTATAACTTATGGAAGAGATATACACCAACACAATAAAGGGTGTGTCACATCAAATTGCATCACGGAAAAAACGCTGTAGAAATTCGCCCAGTAGACCGATCCTTTTGAAAATTTTAGACAGTAAAATAAAAACTATTAAACAACTTTTGGCATTTTCTTTTTATTCATACTTCGAGCCCAAGCCCGTATGCTCGCACCTTCCTCTTTACCCCGTCCATAAGGTTCTGTACAACGTCAGGTTGTAGTTTTTTTTTAACAGAAATCCATTTTCTCTTGAAGTCCGCCTCCGATTTGACAACTTTTGGGTTCTTCCGGAGGGCCTGCTTCATAATCGCCCAATATTTCTCTATTGGGCGAAGCTCCGGCGCGTTGGGCGGGTTCATTTCCTTTGGCACGAAGGTGACCCCGTTGGCTTCGTACCACTCCAACACGTCCTTTGAATAGTGGCACGAAGCGAGATCCGGCCAGAAGATGGTCGGGCCCTCGTGCTGCTTCAATAGTGGTAGTAAGCGCTTCTGTAGGCACTCCTTAAGGTAAACCTGCCCGTTTACCGTGCCGGTCATCACGAAGGGGGCGCTCCGCTTTCCGCAAGAGCAGATCGCTTGCCACACCATGTACTTTTTGGCAAACTTGGATAGTTTCTGCTTGCGAATCTCCTCCGGAACGCTGAATTTGTCCTCTGCGGAGAAGAACAACAGGCCCGGTAGCTGATGAAAGTCCGCTTTGACGTAGGTTTCGTCGTCCATTACCAGGCAATGCGGCTTCGTCAGCATTTCGGTGTACAGCTTCCGGGCTCGCGTCTTCCCCACCATGTTTTGCCTTTCGTCGCGGTTAGGAGCCTTCTGAACCTTGTATGTACGCAGGCCCTCCCGCTGCTTGGTCCGCTGGACGAATGAACTTGACAAATTCAGCTTATTGGCGACATCCCGGACCGAACTTCTCGGATCACGTCTAAACTGCTTAACTACGCGCTTGTGATTTTTTTCACTGACGGAGCATCCATTTTTGCCGTTCTTCACCTTCCGGTCGATGGTTAGGTTCTCGAAGTATCGTTTTAGTACTCTGCTGACCGTGGATTGGACGATTCCCAGCATCTTACCGATGTCCCGATGTGACAACTCCGGATTCTCGAAATGAGTGTACAAGATTAATTCACGACGCTCTTTTCCGTTCGACGACATTTTTCCAAATTTACGTAAAATTGACAGTGAAGCATGGCCAACGTGATCTATACACTCTTATCTGATTATAAAACCAAAGCTGATAATATAATTCCTAAAAATTAAATTTCTACAGCGTTTTTTCCGTGATGCAATTTGATGTGACACACCCTTTACTAGGCAAGCAAGTGACCTCAGGACCATGAGCTTGCGGATATATTGTACTCAAAACTCATTTTTATATAAAGAATACCGATTGTATAATACACTGCCCCGTGAATCAAAGATAACAACAAAGCTCAAAATATTCCAAAATATTTGTAAGGAGATTTTAAATAATTATTTGGAATTGTGACTTGTTCGATAGTCAGTGTTACTATGTAGATGACGAAGTAATGATGGATGGATTCTTTTTTGTTCGTGCATGTGTTTGTGTTTTATTTTTGTCTGGCTGTAGCAATGATGGTTTTTAGTTTACTTTTAGTTTTCAATTGTTAGTTAATTTGAAAAAAATATTGTGAATTCTACAATAGTTTGAGCATCGCGCGCTTTGGCAGGCATAGAAAATTGAGATTGAACATATGTAAAAGTAAAGTAATGAAAATCATTTCGAAGGCTCCAGTGTGGAAACTGGAATGAAGCTGAAGATAGTCCATCCTAAATATTCGTAAACTTATTTGTTAAGAAGATGGTTATAACGAGATTTTTTCTAGGTTGTAGCAGATCTGAATGCGAATTCCAGTATACTTCTTTATACCACGATTATGGAGGGCCTGACGTAATGGCTAGAATTAGACTTGTGTGTCCTATTAACATGTCATTATAGGGAATCTAGAAAGGCGGGAAGACTCTAGCTTCACGGTTGATACGGACATAGGTATTGGGTTCGGTCAAGGATTTTTTCGGTATAGAATTAAACACAACGCTTCTGCTCGGTTATTCAAGACTGCATTGGAAGATATCCCTTCATGTATTCAGCTCACTGAACTTCTACGTAGACCGTTTGGCAAAATGTTGATAGCAATTTGCTGCGATAACGTCGATAATGTCGATTGAACAATATGCGTAAAGCTTACATGTCAAAATCAAAACTAAGTTCATCAAATCAAGCAAATTCGCGGTTTTGAGAAGTACGTACACTTGAGAGATGTTATAACTTCAGAGGAAAATGTCAAATACATTGATCGCTCAGCCAGTCTTCCGTTCACATGTTATGGAAGTCCACGACAAATGAATGAAATGAACAAGGCATCATGCCATACTTCAGACTGAATTCGGAAACTGTTGCATTCAATCATTGGTTTAATCAATAATTTAATCAATACACTCAAATGATTACCAAGTCAACGGTAGCCCTACGTCAACCTTACGGTTATATCTTAGGTATAACCCACCCATAGTTTTTTTCAATAATTTTTTTTTTTTACAGGCTCAGTTACATAAGTTTTATGAAGCCGAATTTTCAACTATATTTTTATTACTGTAAAGAACAAATTTCCTAATTCTACGGCTATTTAGTGTGGTAGCAAACCGATTACTCGCGGTCGACTCGAATTTAGAAGGGAGACATATTTTTTAGGAAAATGATGGGATGGGAGATTGAAACAATGTTGATGATAGCACTCAATTCTTAAATCTATTCTTATACTTAATATATATTTACTATCCTACTTATTCTACTTTTCATAGCAAGTATTGAAACTATACCGAAGACCCATTTTATGTCCAAGAATATTCAAGACAATCTCATAAATCCCGACATATTTATAAATCCCGATTGGAAAGTTGTACTTTTTTTGTTGCTGTTGTTTGACCAGTGGAGAAGCGCCCTTCAAAATTTCCGCAAAGGTGCGCTTCGAGAGTTCTTTCAAAGAACGCTTCTGCTTTTCACAGCGACTCTTATAACTTTCACTTGCCGTTCCTCCGCAAGTGTCACTGTACTCCTTTTTGGCACAATAAGCTGCGATGTGACCAACTGAATAGCATTTTTGGCAAGTCATGGGCTTTGGCACGAAGAGCCGCACCGGTAGCCTCTGTTTTTTACCATGATATAGTTCGGGAGAGATGAACTTGGAAAAGTGACTCGAAACGAATCGGACGGCGTAAATCTCTTTTTTTCTCATTGGAGACTTTTCCGAGTTGGTGACACTCCAAGACATTCCATCGAAGGCAGCCTTTCGAACTTGCCACCTCCACTACTTATTTTTTCATTTTTCAGACCGGTTTCAGTTATCATCCACTCAGTTTCTACGTCATGGGAGGGAATAAATACGTGATATTCGAGAGCGAAATGCTTATCAGGAACAGTATATTTCGCGTCCTTCCGGTAAGTAACGACAACTCGCAATTTGTTTGGGTCTTACCTTACAAATTTGAAGTGTATCTGTTCAGATATTTTTACGTCCAAATGACCTTCAAGGCTCAACTATTTGATTTTGGCCGGAAGAAAACAACCCATGAGTTGACTGACCAAACGTATCGTTTTGAATGGGACAGTACCGTTTTTTCGACCATTTTTCATGGTCCCGTCTTTTTATCAATTTGTATCGTATTTTGATTATGAAGATAAAATATTTTTCTCAATATTTTTTTCTTAGAATTGCATTACAGATGGTGAAACAAAAATTCGAAACCACATGTCTCAAACTGTAACTGCTTTTTACCAAATACCAGTTTGTGACCTTTCAATCATTAATTGGCATTGTTGAAGGAGACGGTGTATCGGCTACTGAAGACTTGTTGATTTTATAAGGGTGAGAGGGAAGAAATATTTTTGACTAGTGAGATACAATTTTTTTTAAAAAGTCTAGTTGATTCAGGTGAAAAAACGGATAAGCTTAAATTTCTTAAAACAGAGGCAAATGGAACGATACTGCGTTGTGGTACATTGAAAAATGGAAGTATAATCTAGGAAAAACATAACGTTATAAATGCATTGTATTTGAGTCCATTCTTGAAGTGATTCAAAGTAACATTAGTATGAAAGTTCCTGTTCAGATAGGTGAATGCATTTTGGTATGCAATAGTGTGAGGAATTATAATTGATGGGATAAAAAGGTGGAACAAAGAATCCGTGACAGTTTCGAATGCTTACATAAATGGAAAAATAATTTCTGGAGTGGACATATTTTGTGTCTATTTTGTAGTACCACACCGATTGGAAGGATTTTTTCTATGAAATCTCTTTTTATGGGGTGGTACTACAATTATTAGAATCGTCCGCAATTAGTTTAAAAATTCGATGCTGACAATTTCGAGTTTCGAGTTTCATATACACACTTGTGGAAGAATTTCACTTGTGGAATAATTGTAAACAGTTAACTATAAACTAATCGGTGGCTTATGATAGTTTTTAACAGTTACAGTTTCGGGAACATTTTATTTATAATGGATAATATCGATAAGAAAACAAGAAAAAGAAAAGGAAGTTCCTAGAAATCCTTTTATATCATCTTTTTATGCCCCATCTAAAAAAGGCATTAATTCTTAGTTTAACAAGAAAACAGAGACAAAGAATATTAGAAATATGCAAAACTTATATTCCAAAACCTTTATCATCTGGTAATTATCTAGAAGTTCGTTATACATCCTTCTCTTCGATAAAAGACTCGAAAAACACGCAACAACTGCATGAAATGTAAAAAAATATATTTGTTTCGAGCATGCAGTTATGCTATGTTCTGATTCTTACTCCAATAAAACCACAATCGATTAATACTTTTTTATGTTATTTTATAGCTCTATACACCATCAATTATATTCAGTTGCTTACTTTCAATTAATAAGAGTGAAAAATTCGAATTTCGTTATTTGTGTTGGAGTATCAAAAATTCCTCTATTTTGAGGAGGCTGAATTAGATTGACTATTAAAACATAATAAAGACGAAGAAAACATATTTTTTGGAGTTTTTTCATTCAATCATACCCTCTTCTTCAAAAAAATGCCAATAAAACCTGAAAAATACACAATGGCAACATTACAGAGAAGTTCAATTTTCGGTCTGTGACACCGTGCGCGAGTATACGTGTTATGATTTTGCACGCGAGTACAGGAGGGTTAAAAATCAAAAAAAGTTCGAATAGAGTTATCGAAGTTATTCGATAGAGAAATATTTTACCTGTCTTCCAGCCACAATTTTATTAATCGGAAAAGGATCTGAGAAAAGTTATAGACCAAGTTGTATGAGAGAAATTAATTATTTTAGAGAAAATTGAAAAAAGTTATTTGAAGGACCGAAATCACATTCTCGAGGTAGCACTCATTCGATAAAGAATATTTTTATTTATTTTTAGTCAAATTTTCATTAGTCCGAAAATGGGTATGAGAAAAGTTATTGACCAAAACGTTCACGAGTTGTACGGGGGAAAGGGTCTGGCTGGATAAGGAGGTAAAAAGTAAATAGGAAGTAAAAATTTCTATTGTATAGAAATTTTGCCTATTTTTGGAATTCCTATGTAATTCGTGTAATCTATGGTGAAAAACGTACTGTTCAATTTTTAGCACGCCATTCTCAATAGTTTCGAGATAAAAAATTGAAAACAATATTGAAAGTGTATCTTACTATGATATATCGAAAAATATAATCAAAAAATAAATTCCTAAAAAATTGAAGTACTAAAATAAATCTTGAAATATTAATTTTTTTTGAGAATTCAGAGATTCAGTACTACTATAATTCGTATTCAATGTGTTCCTACGCCTTTTATAGATACGTGTGATTTTTTTCAGATAATAATAAGATAATTCTTCTATATGGTACACTATAAGAGCTACAGTGAAAAAATGAGTTTATCTTTTTTCCCTATTCTCAATAGGCTTGGAAATGAAAATTTGAGAAAATACTCAAAGTACATCTACTATGGTGTACTGCGACAAATTTTAACAAAATTCTATCCCCCGCGTAGAAAAATCCTGGGTGTATAGAATTTATTAGAATTTTCAAAACTGTTTCTCGATTATTATTTATTAAACTACTTATTATCAAATACAAATTCGAAATTTTTTGTTCATACAATAATATCTCAGTACTGAATGGTCCACAACAACGTTATAGAAATCAAATGAAAGATAGTTGATGATCCAATTATTGCTATCTTTGAAAAAACGGAAATAAATCGATTTCTCATTTCTTCCCGATATTTTTGTTCACTACATCTTCATACATCGGAACACAAATTTCACTGTGAAATATTCCGTGTAAATCTTTGTAAATTATGCTTCAAACAATTTTATATCCCATCTTCATGCGTTGATATTTCACGATTTTAAAGCATTTCAAAAATCGCCTAAAAATTTTGACTTCGCACTTTGTCCCTTAATTTTTTTTTTTCGAGTGTGAAAAAGTTCTGTTTCCATTTTCGATAAATTTATTAAATTCCTTCCTACAACTTGTATACATTTTGGCCCATAACTTTTCTCAGACTCTTTTCCGGCCAATGAAAATTTGGCTGAAGATGGATAAAAGAATTCTCTATCCAATGAGTATTATCTCAAAAATATGTTTTGGGTCCTTTCAAATAACTTTTTAAAATTTTCTTTAAATTAATAAATTTCCCCCATACAAGTTATATAGGTTTTGGGCTATAACTTTTCTCATACCCTTTTCGAACCAATGAAAATTTGGCTAAAGATAAATAAAAATAATCTTTATCGAATGAGTACTATCTCGAGGATGTGTTTTCGGTCCTTTCAAATAACTTTTTTCAAATTTCATTAAAATAATTAATTTCTCCCATACAACTTGGCCTATAATTTTTCTCAGACCCTTTTCAGATTAATAAAATTGTGGCTGGAAGATAGGTAAAATATTTCTCTATCGAATAATGAATAACTTTTTTTTGATTTTTAAAAATTCTGTATATTTTCCTATATAGACCCATGCTCACATTTCAGTCTATAACTTTTCTCTATCACAATCAAGAAAAAAATGAATTATGTGGAAAGATGAATGATTCAATTCTCTATCTAATTAGCATGATTTTGAAGGTTGTTACTTGATAAACTATCAATTTATTTCAATTGAAATAATTCATTATTCATTAAATCCAGCAAGACGTTGAACAGAAACTTGCACGCAACAAAAACTTTTATCCACTATTTTCACACAAGTCCGTAAAGAAGGAACGCGAAAACGAGAAATCTTGTGAGCGGTCCGCAAAATGTTAAGTAGCGTATATTCATTTCGCATGAAAAAGGGCGTAAACTTATGAAATAACCTTGTATTTTGGCTTGCGTGTTCCGTTTTTAGGGCTGAACTATTTGGTCAGCCTATCCATGGGTCAGTTCCAGGTGCATTTTCTGGATTGACTCTGGGACAAGGAACGGTGACAACAGAGGGGAATGGCGAGGACGAGGGTTGAGTTGTAACGGGTACACCAGAAGGGTTAAGTGAAATCAAGGGTGGAAGAATGGGATTATTCGAGGGTGGAGGAGGGAGATGTGTGATTTTTTTTCGAGGGGGGCTTGGTAGGGTGAGCTGACTCGTCCCTGGAAGAACTATCTTCCAATGTAGGAACACGTTTCAACGTTTTTGCTGTCCCTTGTTTTTGTACGAAAGGGGAAGTCACTTGTTTCGAAATTGGAGATCTTCATATCAAGAGATCCCCCACCCTCTGCCGCTTATAATCTAATGTTTTTTAACATTCACTTTATATTATATTTTATGTAAATATTCGTTTAATTTATAAATATATTTTCTAAGTGTAACTGACTCTGCGAAAAGCCAGCCGCTTTTTTAGCCTTTCGTACAAGTTTTTCACAGCGAACGGCTCGAACGCCACGCGTATAAAATGCCCCAAAACGGAAAAAATCACCAGCTAACGGTAACCGAAAACGATATAATAACGGATACGCACACGGATCACGTCCGGCTACTCGAAGTTTATGGCGAGGAATGACCACGCCTTCTTCTTCTTGGATGGCACCAACGTTCCCAGTGGAACTTTTACCTTCTCAACGTGGGTATTACTAGCGTCATATTTATTAGTAGTACCTAGTTGAGATTTCTATGCCGGATAACACGCCACAAATGTATTCTGGAGTGGCAAGCTCTGGGATACGCGTCATCACAGTGCAAGTCGGAAGAAATTTCATTGACGAAAAATCCCCCGGCCGGATCGGGAATCGATCCCGAACCCCCGTCATGATAATGTGGGAAGCTAACCACTCGGCCACGGGAGCAATGACCACGCCAAATTAGCCAAAAATCCCAACATGCCAACATTTTTACATTGAATTGTTTCTCCGAGCTCTAACTAATCTCATTCTTTTAATTTTCTCTTCTCTTTGCAGACATTCGTAGTAGTTAGTAAAGGAAAAGATATTTTTCGTTTCTCCGCAACCAATGCATTATATGTACTAGATCCGTTCAATCCTATACGTCGTGTAGCTATTTATATTTTAGTACATCCACTGTTTTCACTTTTTATAATAACAACCATTCTTACTAATTGTATATTGATGATCATGCCTACCACGCCGACAGTCGAATCTACCGAGTAAGTATCCTATCGATCCCATCGCTATTGTGCCATTACTTTATCTATTTTGAATGAGAAACATCACCTCTTAGGAAAAAAACATAGGCAGCCTCACATATATAATCGAAATAGTTTCATTTGTTTTTTTTTCTTATACTCAGTCCTTTCGATCGGTGTCACTTTGATTTCCACACTTATATATCTCCTTTTGAACTTTCTAACCGTTTTGTGCTAGCAACTGAATCAGAAGCAGTTTATATATATATATACATTTAGCTGAAGAACTTATGTAACGAGTTTCATTAGGAAAGCAACAACAAAAAAAGTATATAACCGATAGATACCTTTAAGTTTATTAACTATTATTGTTTTTGGTGTCTGGTTCTTTTGTACTTGTGAATTTACCTCAACTTAACCCCAACCCGTATTTTTTTTGAAATTTTTATGACATTGGCTTAGAGGCAAGTTGGTTTTTCCAAATTTTTAAACTGTTGTGCACTGCGTTCTGCGTAGTGGAGCGATGTTATACAAAAGTTTGAGGAAAATGCGTTGTTAGCGAGTTAAATTATCTTATGCTCTTATACACATTATTATCGGTAGATAGTGTTACGATAGATTTATAACACGGTTAAATGGTCATATCACATCGGAATATATTTCGTATTCTAAGAGGCCCGTGAGGCCAGTACTCGAATGTAAATGGATGTGATAAAACCACTAAGCCGTGCCCGTGTGAAGGAGCAATGTTTGATTGATTTTGAAGGAAGAAACAAAACAAACGAAACAATAATGAAAGAACGCATCCAATGAATCCCCAAGCAATATTAGGAGTGAGCTTAGATCGTGTGTGAAAAAGTTTGAACAAAAATCTAAAAATAGACATAATAAGAGAAAATAGCTTTAGGATAAGAATAGGTCAACACCACCGAATCATATCGAAGCTAGTGATAATTCCGCAAACAGCTGGGTATTATTATTTGGTAACAAACTATTTACTAGAATCACGTCTCGCCTGGTCACCTCAGGGCGATCGATAAAGTGGGTCTTGAGGGAAGAGCGGCGTGCGGGAATCGAAGGAAAACGAGAATCCGCCGTCCCCCGGATGGGGCAATAGGCCACAAACCAACCAGCTCTAACAGACGGTGGAAGGAAAATCGATAGATTGTATCGACCCTGCATGCGACCAGTGTGTTTAGTACATGTTCTGCATGGCTGCGTATTAAGGTGGACTTTAGTTGGGAACGAACGCGTGATTACGGAACGATAAAACGTCGTCGGATAGTTGCTAGGTCAGTTATGAGTCGCCGAGGAACGGAAGGCATTATGGCAGGGGGAGGATAAAAATAACCATCGATTCGATGGGCATGACAAGGGCTCATATTTATGGATTATCGCTTTCTTGATGGGCTGAATGTCTTAGTGGCTACTGTCCTTCGAGAAGGGAAGGTCCTCATAGAAAGGATCTATTTTTATGGTTCCAAACTTAAACGTCTTATTTCTCGATTGGGATATAATTGGATACAAAATCTATTTCTAACTATCTAATTCCTATACATAACAGGAATTTGTGATTCCTTTAAAACTTTTTTTTTTCGCATCGGTTAATGTTACGCACAATTTATAC
The DNA here is from genome assembly GCF_029784135.1 of Toxorhynchites rutilus septentrionalis. Classification (NCBI taxonomy): domain Eukaryota; kingdom Metazoa; phylum Arthropoda; class Insecta; order Diptera; family Culicidae; genus Toxorhynchites; species Toxorhynchites rutilus. The sequence goes on from NC_073745.1 coordinate 65,660,877, forward strand.
CAAAATACGCTCCTCCGCCGAATTGAATCCTGATGAACAATCTTTTATTTCATCGGTAAACAAACTGTAAATCGCGCTGTAAATACGGTATGCTACTTCATCCCGTGCGATATTTACAATCCCGTTCAAATTTATACATTTCTATTAAACTCATCCAGTTCTAAATTCCAAGCTTCAACCCCTTCCAAACTTCCAAGCTTCAACCCCTCCCCTCCGCAGTATTTCCGGGAGCAGCATCGCAACCGATATGCTACCCCCTCGAGTGACCCTTTTATCCTAATTTGGCACACCCTAGCGCTTGGTGCTAGGTGTCCCAGCTGGGACACGGCGCTACCGACGGGATCCGCCCCAAACCGGAGCAGCAACATTTTTCAAGCAGCGGTCTCACGTAACTCAGCGCGTAGCACTGCAGTAAACTTTCCTATCACGTTTCCAATTTTTACCATTACGATAATGCTGCTGCTGCTGCTGCTGCTGCTTCTCACTTGCCAGGGAGAACCACAGCACCTATAGTGTATGTATTTGTGGCATCACCACCGCCGGAACCGTCGAATCGGATCGGGTGAACTGAACGAGGGGTATCGAGTTTTATGGGGCACTTCGCTTGACAGTTGCCGGGAGTATTTGCTCTCCGGTAGCCAGTTGCTGGTCGTTGTTATCGAAAGGATGGTGGGAAGGGGGTGGATGTGTTTTACGGAGAAATGGTTAAGTCAATCACTCGAGCGAAACGGGCCTTATACTGAAGACACGGAAGTTATGAACTTTGATGTGTGTTTTCATGGCTTGGAACGACATTTTGAATGAACAAGAAGCAGTTGAAATTGTTCATTTATGGTTTTCTTAAATTGTCCAAACTTTCATCAAAGGGCAATCTGTTTGTGTTTATGTTTTATTTTAATTTTTCATATTGATGGAGATTGTAGATTGAATCAGGTTAAAGTGCTTGAACACAATTTGATTTATGTCTGCGATATGTATGTTACGAAAATATAATGAAAACTTAAACTTAAAACGGTCGGATACAGTAGAGGTTGCATCAAAATGTAATATATTCTGCCAAGAATTCATAGACCAGCAGTCTATGAATTTTGCAAAGACGAATTTCATGCCACCTCAACTGGCCGTTGGCAGCTACATCTCAGATAGTAGTGAAACGTTGTGGGTGTAAAGACATAAGTCATTTAAGCAGCTTTGCATACTTGAAATGTTTGATAAATAATTAGACTACTTTTTGGAAAAAGCCATTTTTTTCTTAATTTTTTACAAAAATTCATAAATTAAAAACTACGATACCTACAAAATTCATGTCAAAGGATGAAATGTAGGAAATTCTTTAGATTATAAAAAAATATCAAACATTTTTTTGAAAAAAATCGCTGGAAAAAAAGTTTTTTTAAAAATTAAAATTATTTTTCCTCAAAAACGATTTCCCAAAAATATATCTATGAATAGCCCTCACAATTTTCAACAAGTCGTCCATACATCGAAAGATGGGCACTTTTACAGTAAAAAAGTTTTTGTAACAACAACTATTTTATATTTTCTTTAAAAAAATACAACTAATCCTAATTTTGTTTAAAGTCAAGATAGCGATATAGTGTATGTTACAAAGTTCTAGAGCTTATTAAAATGTGAACTTTTGTCGAAGACGTCAACTTTCTATCTGTTATAGTTTTTGGAATATAAGTCATTTTTGTATGTACACTCCTGAAAAATATAATGTTTTGCTCTTAACATTTTTGTGTGTAAATTCTCCGGTTTGACATGTTCTTGACATGTTTCTAAATAGAAAAAAGTTAGCAGAGCATGTGAATTGCGATAATTCATACATAAAAATTTTACGAATTGAACATCAATAGTATTTTTTCAAAGAAAAAAATGAAAAAGTTGTTGTTCGAAAACTTTTTCCATGTAAATGTGTCCATCTTCCGATGTATGGGTGACTTGTTGTAAATTTAAAGGGCTATTTATATCTATTTTTACAGATTTTTGAAAACACATGTTTTCGAGAAAAAATAATTTTAATTTTCAAAATATTTTATTTCCAATGAAATTTTTTTTTCCAAAAATTTGTTTGATATTTTTTAATGAAAACTTAAGTAATTTCCTACGTTTCATTCTTTGACCAACTTTTTGTAGATCTTATAGTTTTTAAATTAAGATTCTTCAAAAAAAGTAGAAAATAAATCAAAATTTAAAAAAAAACTACAAAAAAAAATCCATCAGACCTACAAAATTTTAGTCAAAGAATGGAATGTAGAAAATTACTTTGGTTCTCATTAAAAATTATCAAATAATTTTTTGGAAAAAAATTTCATTGAAAAAAAAATTATTTTGAAAATTTAAATTAACTTTTCTCGAAAACATATGCTTTTAAAATTCTTTTAAAAAATAGATATAAATAGCCTTTAAAATTTCCATCAAGTTTTCCATACATCGGACGATGGACACATTTACATGGAAAAAGTTGTTCGAACAACAACTTTTTTATGTTTTTCTTTGAAAAAATTCTATTTATGTTCAATTCGTTACATTTCTAATTTACACATAAAAATCGCATTTTAAATGCTCTGCTATTTTTTCTCAATTAAGAAACATATCAAGAACATGTCAAACGTGAGAATTTACACACAAAAATGTTACGAGCAAAAAATTTTTTTTTCAGGAGTCTTCATACAAAAATGACTTATATTCCAAAAACTATAAAAGATAGAAATTGGATGTCTTCGACAAAAGTTTATATTTTAACAAGATCTAAAACTTTGTCGAATACACTATATAGCTATCTTGACTTTAAACAAAATTAGGATAAGTTGTGTTTTTCTCAAAGAAAACATGAAAAAGTTGTTGTTCGAGAAACTTTTTCCCTGTAAAAGTGCCCATCTTCCGATGTATGGACGACTTGTTGGAAATTGTAAGGGCTATTCAAATATATATTTTTGGTATTTTTTGTGTAGATTTAAAAAATTTCCTACATTTCATACTTTGACAAGAATTTTGTAGGTATCATAGTTGTTGAGTTATAATTTTTTGTAAAAAATTAAGAAAAAAAAATTTGGCTTTTTTCCAAAAAGTAGTCTAATTTTTTTTCGAATATGCAAAGTTGCTTAAATGACCCATGTCTTTAAACCCACAACGTTTCACTACTATCTGTGATGGGGCTGCCAACTGCTAAGACGAGTTGGCATGATAACCTAATTTTGAGCGTTTCCGTAGGATTGCTTTCATAACATTCCAATGATCCCAGATGAAAATTATAATCGACCGTATTATCATTTAACAGGAAGTGTTGGTATCTTGCCTCATTCGAATTGGAAAGCAGTTCGTTTCGAGCTCAAACCTTACCATTCTATTTAATGTTGATGCCTTATTTTTGGTTTTGACCACTCATATAGCTTCCAGCTTAACGATCGTAACGTGATTACTGTGTCAGACTCATAATCTAATATTTTGTCACCAGATTTAAGTTCTTCGAGATATACTGAATCTCTATTAACTCTTTGCACTCCGCTGTTCCATCAAGTTATTTTAGTTCAACTTTTTCAGACATGCACGTTCTTCTGAAGTCTTCTCGAAACGGCACGAAAAATCAAACCAAAATCAACGCGACGCGAAACAGGACATAACACTTATTGTTCTTACTTATTAAACGGATTAAAATTTACCTCTAATGTCGACCTATTTCGGACGCGAAATGTCCATCTACGGGAGAATGTCCGACCGTGAATATTAACATGTACTGATGATAGATTGCTGAACTCACTGAACATCCACGTATTGTTTCAGTATCTCATCCATTCAATCAGTATAATTACATCTCCAGCGCTCCATAAAACATCATTTGCTAGAGAAATAATCCACAAATTGTGTTATGCAGCGAGTATTCGAACTGAATCGGTTGAGTGGTGGCGGCGACAAAGACAGCAACCGCTGCGGAGCAAATTTTCATCTTCAGTTTTCTACCGAAGAACACATATCTTATTGCTGGGGAATACTTTATTCTCATCAACCTGGCAATACTCCTAAATTCACACACGCATTCTCCCGGCTAAAAATATAAAAAGCACTTCATGACGGCACGAATAAAAACGGTATGAAAAAGGCCGATGGTTCACGTGGTTCTGTAGAAGCAGATGAAGACTGTTGAGGCATGATTCATCTTGCTCTCGCGAGATGTGGCCATATGTCGAAATTTGTGAACTGTTTAGCAATGCCCGTAGTGCACTCAGCACACTCTGTCCAACTTCTATAAGACCGCCCTGATTACAACATACATTAATACATTATTAAATGCTTAGAATAAAGTATATTTAACGTCAATTTCGTTCAAAAGAGTTGTTTGTTTGTTTGTTGTGCTTAAATATGATAATTTCAGCTTTCTAGTGTTTATAAGACCGTTTCATAATTCATAAGTATTATCAATGAAAAATTCAAAACGATCGGCTGATTTACATGTCAATAATTGGCAACCTAGCCATTTCGGCTAATAACCTGGAAAATTCGTGTTGTACGACTATTCGCCAAATTCTGCTGAAAGGATTTCTCGACATTTTCGCATGTTTCAGAAATCGCGACCTTGAGCTCTTCAATCGTGGTGTACCGTTTTCCCTCAGTGTAGATTCAGCATACAAGGTTCCCCCTAAAATTTTCAACAGGATTTAAGTCTGGAGAGCAAGGCGGCCAAAAAATTAAGTTTTTGGTCCTTAATCCATTGCTTAGTTTCCTTGCTGATATGAATAGTAGCATTGTTTTGTTGGAATGTAATTTTTTTGTGACGAAATCCACACAAAAACGGTAGGAGAAAGGATTCCAGAACATGTATATCATCCTTGAATGATGTGAATGCTATTTTCAGCTTTCCAGTTGCACAAAATCCCATCCAAACCATGCGCGAGCCTCCACCGAAACTTCTGGTTGAAAACTACTGTTCCATCTTCTGTAAATCGCCAGTACCCGTTGAAACCATCAGGACCATCCAAATTGTACATTTTTTTGTCATTGAAGATAACCTATATATTGAAGAATTTTTTGTTTTGGTATATAGCAAAATGTATTGTTATGAAAATATTCTTTACCATAACATACCATGCCCCACTGTCGGTTTATGTGAACTTTGGCAAAACTCTCACGTCTTCCGATGTGAGATAGTGTAAGATTATGAGCTTTAACCTTTTACGCCCCCTTTATGTTAAGACGTTTTACCAAAACTTGACGAATTGTCACCCGGGAACATTCAAATCCAAAGATTGCTTCATTTGCATAAGCGATTTTCAGGTATTCGAAGCTGTTCTAACTTTTTCCCGCTTATTTCGGTCAGAGAGTTTCGATTTACGTGGAGCTCTTCTCTTCCTACCGTATCCTTGAGGATTCGCCAAATAATTAAGCACTACTTGATGGGGTCGTCCAATCCGACGAAGAATTGCTCCGATAACATCATTTTCTTGGTGAAATGCATCGATTTGTCTTTCTTTTCTCTCCGTGAGCACTTTTCACTTCGGTATTTTCCAAATTAATTGATCAAAATAACTAAAACAACGGAAATGTAACTGGTCTTATAAAAACTTGACACTTGAAAAATACAAAAACATTCGTTTATGCTCAGCGCTTGCACACACACATATGAGAATCATGCAGTGTATGGTAGTCACCAATATCTACACACTAGAATATGAATTGAAGCATTGTTTGTTTACAATGACACAAAGCACAGAGTGTGTTACACTCATTCTGTAAATATGGAATTTTTTATACAGGGATACGCATGAAATTCGGCTCTTTTGAACTTGTTGGTGGCACTGAATAGAACCGAGGCGCTTTGATAATGCGCCCGTGTCCGGGAACACATATTCCGTTCACCAGAAATGCAAGAAATACTTTGATTTCAGTTTAATCCGGCGGCAGAAAAGAAATGTGATTGTGAGAGAAGAACTTAATGCATAGGCGTGTGAACGAGACCGTCCACATATTACATCTAAATGGATTTCCGAGCGGGCGCCAGGTCATATACAGATTTATGTGATTTCAATAGGTTGTTTTCAAAGCATTTTTCAAGCTATTGAAACCTGTTTTCGGGTCGATAATTAATAAGCATATATATTAATTCTTGGGCATTTTAGCTTTTGTATAAAATGATTACCATACTGTTTCGTTCAATTGGTTAGGAGGAATTAACGCTCTCGTTTTCGAAACTTTGATCTTTCACCTTAGTATAGAAATGAAGGACGTAGCCCTACGTCAACAAAAATATATATAGGGGCTTGTGTTCAAGACAAGACTGCATTGTTGACGCCAGGTCTTGAGGTCCCATTTCCAATCGCTATGATAATTCGGTCGGATGAAAATTGGGCTTTTTATAAAAACATTCGATCAGAGATTGAGAGACCTTCAGTCGACATTTTGACATACCCCGCTCGGAATCGGTGCCCTATGCTTGGAGCAATTTGAACGTGGTTAACAGGAAGCACAATTCTAACAGTTGGATAGCATAGATGTTGAGGAACATGTGGGACGCGTAAAGGTTTCAATTGAGCAGTCAACGAGACAGTCTGTCTGTGCGCAAATATATTATTGCTTCGCTTTGATTTAAAGTACCATCTCCTCAAAATCATGTTACCTTAGGAATTAAATGCTTCAGACAATCCCTTTACATGCGTCTGTCATGAGTGATGATCGCTTCAACCTGAGTGGTGTAGCAAACTCAGCCAATTCGAGGTAACCTCTCTCCAAAGGTTACAGATCAGAGATTTTGAACCGTTTCAGATTCTTAGTTCAGTGCGTGAAATATTCAAATGTCGTTGAAAGATTGTGTCACATTTACCCGAAACCCACTCACCCGAACGTAACAAATACCCGAGAGCGACAGCTACCCGAATGTAACATCTACCCGAATTGACACTTACCCGAATGCGACATTTACCCGAATGCAACAATTACCCGAATGAAACATTTACCCGAATGCGACAGTTACCCTAGTGTAACAATTACCCGAATGTAACATCTACCCGAAAGCGACACTTACCCAAAAGAAGGATATATTCAAATAATACACAAATTTTACTATATTTGTATTTTGTATATTTAATTCTGATCAGTGTTATATAAAGATCATATTTGTCTCATACTTTCATTTCCATTCAAAAAGTATTTTTCGTGGGACGTACAATTCGAGAAATACTGGCATTGAATAAAATCCTTTTCAAATAAATGAAAAAAGAATGCAGTTTTATAACGTATTATTAAGTTCATCCATTCTTATGGATGACGCAGCCCGTTTACGAGCGTCGGACGCCATACGTTTATCTGGTGCATCACGTTTGCAACCAGGCAATCAAAATGCATGACATGCATAATTAACCGGGCAAACGTAATGCACCAGGTAAACGTATGCAGTCGGACGCTCGCTAACGCTCGGTCGGACCTGACTAAAGCATCTTCTCCTATGTTTCAAACAAACTGGGCAATCGGTGGAACACAGGTTTGCTTGCTTGCGGTCGGCGGCCTACTCGGATTGCGTCACCTCGGCGTCTTGGTGCCGCCTCGATTCGTTATCCTCTTTAAATGGGGACTTCGCCCCCATTACATTGATCTCAAAATAAATTTCATCACGAAATAATAAACTCATGATAAAAATTGCGCTGCGGCGGCAAATACGTAAGTACCATTTTTTCTTATCTATTCTTTTCACATTTTCATTAAAAAATTTATGTTAAAGTTAGCTGTTTAATTTTCGGAATATTTCATAACCCATGTTCATTTCTGTATGATCTCTTGGCCTTAAAGAGCAATACGGAAAGGAATGAAGACAGCATGTCAATTATGCCTACACTAATTTCTAAAAATAACACAGCGAAGTCTTCAACATCTTTTTCGAATTTCCTCATTACAATTTCTCAGTTTACTTCGTAACTTCCTAACAGCAGATTCGACAAAACTCATTAACTGATTTGTCGGAATTTTTCCTACTTTATTCGGGTAAATGTCGCATTCGGGTAAACGTTGCATTCGGGTAAATGTTCATTCGGGTAAATGCCCATTCGGGTATATGTTGCATTCGGGTATTTGTCACATTCGGATGAATGTCATTCGGGTATGCGTTACTTTCGGGTAAATGTGTTTCGGGTAAACGTGTTTCGGGTGAATGGGACACAACCCGTTAAAAGGCTTTTTTGTCACAATCACTGACCGATTTTTTTTTTTTTGCTAGAAGTGATTTTGCTCTTGAATTTTATGTCGATCAAAACTGTATGTGTTCATCATCGGCATAAGGAGAGGCTGCTGACTATTTACTAGTTGAAGCGAAACCGAGTATTAGAAATCGCGAATGGCTACTTTATACCGAATAAGTTATGAGCTAATATCTTCACATTGTGCGAACGAATGAACACTGCATTTGCATTCCGAGCGAGCGATTTACGCACGCTTTCGTTGCAGATTTTATTATAAAATTTCCAAAAATCTCAATCGCTTTCGAAAAATTTTTTCAGCATCTAAATATTTTTTCCGTTGTAATGAGCAAGACAGTTTAATTTATTCAATACAATTTTTCGAAAAATATTATGTTTTTTTGTAATTTTTTTTTAGGTTTCCCGTATCCCGTTTTTATTCCTAAACTATTTGGTCAGCCTAGATGGATGTAAACAATAAAATGTCAAAATCGAGTGACGTACCAATGAAAAACACACAATAATATGGTAGCGGATTTTGTTTCTGTCATACCATGTAAATTACGGTTCGAAGACAAAATTTATTATTTTTATTCCGAAAAAGAAATCAACGATCTTTTCAATGCAAAATGAGCTTTGGAATTTTATTTTCCTATACCGTTCATTGATATCAAGAATAGTTAAAAATTCTTCTAATTTTCGTTTAAACATTGTTTTATATTGAGGGAGGGGTTTTTTTTGTGCTAGACACTGTAAGAGATAACATTACACTGAAAATATGAAAAAAATGTGAGGTTGTATCCGAGACACGACCGCTTAGGACGTAGGACTACGCAATCTTTTTTTTTTTTGAAATTTGGTTTATCATATCGGATATTATTTTCGAATACGTCGAAATTTCATGAATAACTCTTTAGTAAAAAGTTCCGGGGACCTTGAAAGGGTTTAATGACTTGCGTGGTTATGTAGAAAAATCGTTTCTCGACTCTCGGTCAGAACCGTGAACAAAGCTAGGAGGTTGTTGCATCAGAATAGAGTCGATGCGAATGGCAACTAAAAGTATCGAAGGTGTGCTATTCACATGTACAGGAAATGAACAAGTTCTAAGTTTCGCGCAACGAAAACAAGCAACACACACAAAGCCAAATACTTATGGCTAGAAGCGACCTGTAATCATTTGCACACTTCTCTTTTTTCGCCTGCTTTGCCATGGCTCGGATTGTTGTGTCAATCGCAATGCCAGATGCACTTCAAGTGAAATATTCGGGCACAAAAAGATTTTGAGAATTTTCCTCAGAGGAGATGCAATACTTATACGCTAGCGACAGCTTACTTACTATTCATGGGTGGAGTTTACTTCGCAAATATTCTCTTTTCGCTATTCCCGTTCGTTATTTCTATTCTAGCGGCTGCGTAAATTGCCCGTTATTGGCAGCTCTGTTCGGGAAAGCACACAAATGGACAGAACAAATGTATGGGGAAATTGGAATGTTCCAATTTCCATCAATTTAAACCATATGCAGACTAAGGGATTGTAATGTGTAGCATAGAAAACAATTCTTAGAAAATTTCCGATTCGATTGGTATGCAAATCGTTACAATCCGTTCGCAGCAAAAATAGTTATTAACGTTAACTTTATTTCATAAAAACGTGACCTGTTTTCTGATTTGGCACCCTTAATGTAAGACGTAGTCCTACGTCAAAAAATCGATGCTAAATGGTAGAGCGTCACAATTGCACCCCGACCTTCCGAGTGTTACCACGTTCACAGTCGTGAAAAAGGGGGATTTTGTTCAATCTTGATCAAATCATATAGCGAAACTAATATCTAAAACTCAACACTCATTTCCTGAAAAAGAAGTGAGATAAAAAGATTTTCAAACCAAAAACACAGAAACATTGTTCGCCATCCACCGTGTTCTCCAGAATTTGCTTCCAGCGACTAGTTCGATCATTTTGTAGACTTTAAAAAGATACTCCATGGAATGAAATTCTGTGTGTGCTGAAACTATGATCTAAAACTAAACGATGAGAAACTCAAACTTAGCTTACAGCATAAGAAAACCTTCCACGGTGGCCTTTCCGGGTGAATTAGTGAGGAAAAACTAATCTAGCGTTATAAATTATAAAATGTATTCACGCTTTTCATTTTATCTTGGGAAGAATAGTTTAAATGGGAGCTACATTCCATTCACATAAGCTGCTGGACATGAAGTGGATATATTATGTTAACCGTATAATAACAACTTGTTCAGATAAGTTACAATCGCGAGATCTAGTTGGTAAGTGAATCATTAATATTGCGGCTGTTTGCGGAAACAATTCACTAATCTCAAAAATCAGCGTAAAAAATAACACAATTACCGGAATTCAGTTCGAGTTAGCGTAGTGATAGGAATGCACAAAGTGGCCTCATCTAGTGACATAACGAATAAATCGCAACAGCATTATCGAAATCTCATACAAACTAGAAACCAAAATTGAAAAAAATATCCCCCTAAACAAAAATCAAACCACAAACTCAATTTTAACTCAACCAAAATTCGTTATTCTCTCTACAAACCGAAAAAAACACTTTGTACCTTCAACATCGCAGGGTGTTATTCACCGGCATCTACACGTTCGAATCAGCTGTAAAAGTGATGGCGCGAGGTTTCATATTACAACCGTTTACTTATCTTAGAGATGCATGGAATTGGTTGGACTTCGTAGTAATAGCATTAGCGTGAGTTTTACTTTACCAAAACGAATATATAATCACACTAGATACGACATATGATAGATGCGTTTGTTTTTCCCTTTTTTTTTTGTTTTTAATTTCCGATGATTTTTCACCATAGAACATTGTAGATTCTTGATGTCTATAGTCGTTTTTGTTTAGATGGATTAGAACCTGTCAGTTACTGGAAGAGGAGAGTCTGATAAACTGACCGTTTCTAACCGTACAACAATTCTTATTTTCCACCACCACCACACCAACAAATGTAGATATCGTGACTTAATATATCCCCATCCATCCATCCATCCATCAATCCATCAGTTGTTCCTGGAGTTCCATCTTCGCACCCCCTCCTTCCGACAAGAATACATACATGAGAAATGTAGGATTCGATTCAAAAATAGATCCTTCTGTGTGTAGCATTGTGCCAAGGACTCCACCGTCATCATCATTGCGCTTTCACTTCACCAAACCGGTGGAGGAATTGTAATAACAATACTCCGCTTGTACGGGGCGGCGGAAGTTCCCGGCCACACAAAGCGCTCGCCGCCGGTGGAATTACGCGAAGGGAAAAGCGATCGATAGCAGGGAAATAATATGGGTGCTTTGTGATTAGAGAGAAAAATTAGATTAAAAATAGACTGCCTATCCACCCAGTTCATCGCAATGTTGTCGACAAAGCGACAAACAAGTACCCTAGCTAGCTGGTTCTGCACCGGGAAACGACCGTAGTTTTCTCGGCCGATAAACGAATGAATTACCTCCACTGAATTTTCCATCGAGCTTGATGCATTTAGTGTAACTTTTCCGTTGCGTTTATGTGCATCATTCATAATGAGTTGGCTCTGAAGCACCACATATTCATATTGCTCCTCGATAGCTTAAACGATTTTGAACACAATTCGTGTTATCAATAATTTGGCTTTCGATATCGAAATTCCGATGGTTGTTACTTACAGCTTCGAAGGTGCCACTTTCATTCAGTTTCTGTTCAAATGCACCTCACCACGTTTTGCCTCTGAAGAGGACCGCCATCGAACTTTAGAATCCGTCCAAAACTCCACCAAGCCAATCGCGCTTATCGCAGGCAAAACATTTGTTCCGTAACTTGTTCCGTTTTTCCCCCCACGAAATTACCAGTTGTTCACGACTAGAGGAAAGTTACGATTTATGCTTTGTGACATGTATACCTTCGCTTAGAATAGTCCGTAAATAGTTTTGACTTTCGACAATAAAGTTGAAAGTTTACTTTCGCTTCACTTGAGTTATCAAAACTTGTGCGTGCGTGTGTACATATATATATATAGGGTTCATATATATAGAGTAGAAATTTCGAAATGAGGTTAGGTGATGTTATAATAATCCTACACACACTATTATTATACTCGGACCGGAATGGAGAAAGCTGTTGTAGGGTCCCGATTGGTGATGTTACTGTTCCAGATGTGTGTTATCATAACTTTTGTAACGAGCCCACCCCCACCCCATCTTGTTCTGCTGTACGGAATGAAATAAACATGTCAGTCGGATACAAAACAGAGAAGGGAAGCCGGCGTCGGAATTTCATTCAACTCCGGCACATCACTGTGTGTTTTTCCTGTTTATCAGGAAAGTCGGAAGCACATTGATTTATTGGGAAAAATATATTAATAAATTCATCTGGAGAAAGTTTGTCCAAAATTGTTGGCTGGTACTCTAATTGAAAATCACCAAACTTCTAGATTTCGAACAATTGTTATTTTCAGATCACTGAAAACATAAGAAATACTGTATTTAAAGAAGGTTTGCGGCTGTCTCATGCCCGAACAAAACCACAATGGCGTAGTATCTATGAACATTTGCTCGTTTCAACTACAGTATGTGAAAAAAAGTGTATCCAAAAAATCACAAATGCTGAATCATTAACGCGCCTCTATTTTTGGTCGATGGTCAGCAAACGCGGCACCCATTGCGCGGATAGCTTTTGACGTCCCTTTTTTGCCAACATGTGCAAAACATATTAGGGTAAATGATCTTGGTTTGTCCAATTTGGGGTGTTTTTACGCAACTAGTAAATGCAAATCGATTTTTCTTCATGAAAATCACATATAATCGACACGAGTTTGGGTTTGTTGAAAAGCCCCAAGTCTATAAGGCGTTGAAATTATTCGAAATTATATGTTTTTCAACGATTCTCCTCAAAGAGGAATTATGATCATGGTTTGATCACCTCTGATCATGGTTTGTCCAAAAAATGGTCATGGTTTGTCCGGCTTTAGAAATCACAATTTTTGAATGAAAACATTCGAATTCTCAAGTAGATGTTGCATTTATCATTGCTTGAGTTTACTGTCTTCATATTAATCCATTCATAATTTAGGCTTTCTCCAGAATATTGCATTTTTTTTGGCATTTTAAAAGTGTTCACCTCAAGACACTCAACATAGAGAAACTTTATTTCTGCTATACGCGAGGGACACAATAAACAAACTGCAGCGCTCCAAGCGGTTGCCATAGAAATCATGTGGACGAAACAACATTATTGAATTGTACAACTCATGATCAGAATTAAGTTCATTAAAATGCGTTAATTTAATGGTTTAGCTATGTAAATCTGATACAAATGGTGTGCAAGAATGCTGTTTACAATTTTTGTAAGTGTTACAATCCAGAAATGGTCTGAATACGTGCTAAATAATAATCTGTTGGTTGATTAACACTCCTATACTCGCGCATTGGTCTGTCAGACCGAGAAATCAATAATTCGTTCATTTCTCAGAAAATATCAACACTACGACTTTACGATTCTCTCTAGCTTCGTTATTCGTCGTTCGTCATTGTTTAGCGTATCGCATGTGTTGGTACAAAGGGGAAGTGTGCCACTTTTTTAACATTTTCGGTCTGACACACCGACGCGAGTATAGGAGTAACTTTTTTGGACAAGTGCCTTTTTTCATATTCTAGAATATTATTGAATGAAATGTATAAATTAATGTTAGTGGCGTGGAATTCTTATTACATATAATGCATAAGATCATTACCGGACTATTCTTATTTGATTTCAGTCCCTTTTGTAACTGGATTGAACGGATCCATATATCAACTATTCGTAGATATATTCGTCGTTAGATTCATACGTTCAAAGGCAAAATATAAATGTTTGACTTTCGTATAGTTATTCGCTGAATATAATGGTCATACATATACACACTTGTGAAAGAATTTCACTTGTGGAATAATTGTAAACAGTTAACTATAAACTAATCGGTGGCTTATGGTAGTTTTTAACAGTTACAGTTTCGGGGATATTTTATTTATAATGGACAATATCGATAATAAAACAAGAAAAAGAAAAGGAAGTTCCTAGAAATCCTTTTATATCATCTTTTTATGCCCCATCTAAAAAAGGCATTAATTCTTAGTTTACCAAGAAAACAGAGACAAAGAATATTAGAAATATGCAAACTTTATATTCCAGAACCTTTCCATCTGGTTATTATCTAGAAGTTCGTTATACATCCTTCTCTTCAATAAAAGACTCGAAAACACGCAACAACTTCATGAAATGTAAAAAATATGTTTGTTTCGAGCATGCAGTTTTGCTATGTTCTGCTTCTTACTCCAATAAAACCACAATCGATTAATACGTTTTTATGTTATTTTATAGCTCTATACACTTCCATGAATTATATTCAATTGCTACTTTCAATTAATAAGAGTGAAAAATTCGAATTTCGTTATTTGTGTTGGAGTATCAAAAATTACTCTATTTTGAGGAGGCTGAATTAGATTGACTATTAAAACATAATAAAGACGAAGAAAACATTTTTTTTGAGTTTTTTCATTCAATCATACCCTCTTCTTCAAAAAAATGCCAATAAAACCTGAAAAATACACAATGGCAACATTACAGAGAAGTTCAATTTTCGGTCTGTGACACCGTGCGCGAGTATACGTGTTATGATTTTGCACGCGAGTACAGGAGGGTTAAAAGTTAGCTCAAGTGAGGGGCGCATTGACACCAATAGAATGTGGATCTTATAATCCTTTAAAACATGTGAATCCGTAAAAATATACTATATAACTACTGTGAATCATGAAGAAGACAATATTATTTATATGTTTTGAAATAATTAAATACCTAATTTGACACAGGTGCGCTGAACTAGAGCATTGAAAACAATGGACAAACCATGATCACATTTTCGACTGGACTAACCAAAATCATTTACCTTATTTTATTTTATTTTTTTATTTATTTATTGTCGTCAATCAAATTTGTAGACCGGTACACTCTTAACACTTAATATTTAATATTTACTTAATATTTAAAACTACTTACATAAAACTAAAAAAAGCAAAGTGAGCTGACTAGATAATTTATCCGTTCAATTCAAAAGAGGATAATCAAAAAAAAAAGTTTCATTTATTTATTTCATCAAACCAGCGTAGACTAAATATACTGCCCAAATATTACAGTGAAATTTAACTATATCTTATTTTATTCACAGAGTCTTTAATTGACCTTGACATGGTTTCATCAATTATTTCACTGTGTTCGTTACAGAGGCACATAATGCGATTAATAGGACTATATTTGGCATAATTCGTTCTTCGGTAATCTATGTAGAAAATGTTAGGGTTTCTCAGGTGCCTAATCGGTGCGTAAAAATTTAGGTTTCCTAATATTTCTTCTGAGTCCACTCGTTGGGATATGATGTCAATAATAAATAAAATCAATAGAAGTTCCGACGTTCTTTTAAGCTTTTCATATGAGGGGCTTAGAATGCAAGGGGTGTAAGTGATTTAATCGATTTCTCTTCATCAACTTTTTCTTTCGTGAATAACTCAGCGCACAAAAACGTTCCAATTTGATTTTGCTATAGAAACCGACCTATCGTCCACATTGTCAAATAAGCTGGGAATGTGTTTGCAGTTAAGTTATGATCAAAAGAGAAAGTTTTTTTTTTTTATCCAAAATATATATTTTATTAAGGCTCATATGGCGTCAGCCTAACGGGGCCGGGAGTTCAATATTTTGACAATGTTTGCTTAGACTATGTTAGTAATATGTAACCGATTACTCGCGGTTGACTCGAGGTTAGTATTACTAGTGTTCTCATAATTGGTATGTCGCAGTCTTCGATGCTCTGTACGTGTGCCCGACACGGGATACTTCCTATTGGGATGCAGCTGACCATTAATCAGCAACGCCAGTCTGTACCCCATATCTAGCGTAGTGCGTCTTTCTCGCCTCGAGGAATCCAGGATAGAATGGTCACTAGCCGGCGCAATCATCAGCTCGTGTAGAGTTGTCATGAGCGGTACAACCTTTGGCTCTTGTTGAATGATCAGTGGACTGCACAACCTTCGGCCCGTGCATCTGTAAAGAGTGTGTGTATGTATTGCCGCGACTAAGTAAAAGTTTATCGATCGGATAGGAGGGATATGAAACGGGGACACAACGAAGGAAACATCATTAAACGTTGACATCGGCGTTTCTGAGGAACAGGTATAGATGAAGCAGAAGATCAGGATCCCGGCTACCTAAGATATCCCGGACGGGGATATCCGATTGTCTGTCTTGTGCTCTCAGTGCTCTAGAGAGCTGAGAGCGAGCAGCATGAAACCGGATACACGACCAGACAACATGCTCGATGTCGTGGTAGCCATCGCCACAATCACAAAGATTGTTTGCTGCGAGCCCAATGCGATAGAGATGCGCGTTTAGGTTGTAGTGATTGGACATAAGCCGAGATATCACGCGAATGAAATCACGACCTACATTCAATCTCTTGAACCATGCACTCGTCGAGACCTTAGGGATAATCGTGTGTAACCAACGACCGAACTCATCTTCACTCCACATGCGCTGCCAACTAACGAGTGTGTCCTGACGAGGAATGTGAAAAAATTCATTATAGGCAATTTGCCTTTCAAAAAGTGTGCCTTCTAAAGCGCCCACCTTAGCTAGCGAGTCCGCTTTCTCATTCCCCGGAATCGAACAATGAGAGGGAACCCATGCTAAGGTAATCTTGAATAATTTTTCGACCAAAACACTCAATTGTTGTCTTATTCTTGTTAGGAAATAAGATGAGCGTTTATCAACCTTCATTGAGCGGATTGCCTCTATTGAGCTGAGACTGTCTGAAAAAATAAAATAGTGGTCGATGGGCAATGTTTCAATGATCCCCAGTGCGTAGTATATCGCACCCAGTTCAGCGACATACACGGAATAAGGATCTTTGAGTTTGAAAGAGGCACTGGAATTTTCATTGAAGATGCCGAAGCCAGTGGACCCGTTTATGTATGAACCGTCAGTAAAGAACATTTTATCAGATCTAACTTTCCCATATTCTGCCGAAAACATCAGCGGAATATAATCGGAGCGTAGGTGATCCATGGATTTGTTGTCGCATGGACAGATCAAAAATGACAGAGGAATTGCAAAAGTATGGGAAGCAAACTTGGTTGGAGATGCCTGGTGAAGGGTGCACGTCGTGGGTAAGGTACTCATGGTATAAAGACATAAAACTTGACTGAGGAGTCAGTTGGACTAGATTTTCGAAGTTATCAATTACCAATGGATTCATGATCTTGCAACGGATGAGAAATCTGTAGGATAATTCTGTGAACCGAAGAGTAAGCGGGGGTACTCCTGCCAAAACTTCGAGACTCATCGTATGTGTCGAATGCAAACACCCCATGGCTATATGCAGGCAACGATATTGTATTCTCCCCAGCTTGAGAATATGAATCCTGGCAGCTGATCGGAAGCAAAAACTGCCATATTCTAACACTGATAATATCGTTGTTTTGTATAACTGAATGAGGTCTCCTGGATGGGCACCCCACCATGTTCCGGTAATTGTTTGGAGAAAATTGATTCTTTGCTGGCATTTCTGTTTCAAATACGCAATATGTCTCCCCCAGGTACACTTAGAATCAAAATATACACCCAGATATTTGAAAAACATAGAGTGTTGGATCGTTTTTCCGGATAGGTGAATCTGGAATTGGGCGGGTTCGTGCTTCCTAGAAAAAACGACCATTTCAGTTTTCTCCGTAGAGAATTCGATACCCAGCTTGAGGGCCCACGTGAACAGATTGTTCAGGGTATCTTGCAACGACTTTTGCAGAACGACGTTATTAGTACCCGTGATGGAAATAACTCCATCGTCTGCAAGTTGTCTCAGCGTGCAGTCTCTAGTTAGACAATCATCTATATCATTGACGTAAAAACTGTACAAGAGGGGGCTTAGGCAGGAGCCTTGTGGTAGGCCCATAAAACTGTATCGAGAAGATTTCAAGCTGTCATGAGAGAAAATCATGTGCTTTTCTGACAGTAAATTGTACAGGAAATTGTTAAGAATTGGTGAAAGTCCACGATTATGAAGCTTCTCTGAGAGAATTTCCATAGAAACTGAATCAAATGCCCCTTTGATATCGAGAAAAACGGAAGCCATTTGTGCTTTGCGAGCAAATGCGATTTGCATTTCAGAAGATAGCAGCGCGAGACAATCATTTGTCCCTCTACCTCGGCGGAAGCCAAACTGCGTATTTGACAGCAAATTGTTCGTTTCGACCCACTTGTCCAAACGAAGTAGAATCATTTTCTCTAACAATTTACGAATACAGGATAACATTGCAATCGGCCTATACGAGTTGTGATCGCAAGCCGGCTTGTTGGGTTTCCGTATGGCTATCACTCTCACTTGTCTCCAGTCATGTGGGACAATATTCTGCTCCAGAAACTTGTTGAACAAGTTCAGCAAACGCTGTTTTGCCAAGTCGGGAAGATTTTTCAACAAGTTGAATTTAATCTTGTCCGACCCCGGAGCTGAATTGTTACATGAGAGAAGGGCAATTGAGAATTCCACCATCGAAAAATTCTCATAATCGCTTTGAAGTGGAATGTCGCGTACGACGTTTTGTGCAGGAACGGTGTCGGGGCAAACCTTCCTTGCAAAGTTAAAAATCCAACGGTCAGAGTATTCCTCACTTTCGTTTGTATGGTTCCAGCCACGCATTTTCCTAGCCGTATTCCAAAGAGTGCTCATAGCGGTCTCCCTTGACAAACCATTGACGAACTTCCGCCAATATCCACGCTTTTTTGCTTTAATCAAACCTTTTAGTTTGGCTTCTAGAGCTTGGTACTTTAGAAACCATTCCACTAATCCAGTTTTCCTGAATTTTTTGAAAGCGGATGATTTTTCAAGGTAGACCTTTGAACACTCCTTGTCCCACCAAAGTGATGGAGGACAACGTCGGAAAGTGGTAGCCGGTACACGTTTCTTTTGAGCTTGAAGTGCGCTTTCGTAAATCAAACCCGATACTCTTCGAGTGGAGGAAGTTCATGCATTGAAACAATTGCTTCAGATATTATTTCCGTAAATGTTCTCCAGTCAATATTCTTCGTGAGGTCATACGAAATATTGACTGACTCACGAGAGCTTGATTCATTAGCGATCGATAAAATTATTGGTAGGTGATCACTACCGTGGGGATCTTGGATTACCTTCCACATGCAATCCAGGGATAACGAAGAAGAGCATAGAGATATGTCTAGCATGCTTGCCCGTGCAGGAGGGTTGGCTTTTCTGGTTGCTTCCCCAGTTTTCAAAACTGTCAATTTGAAGTTGTCGCACAGATCATAAATCAAAGTGGCACGGTTGTCATCGTAGAGTGATCCCCATGCTGTTCCATGGGAGTTGAGGTCACCTAAGATTAGCCGCGGCTCCGGCAGTGCCTCGATAGTATCAAAGAACTGATGGCGGCCTACCATGGTTCTTGGAGGAATATATATCGAGGCAATGCAGAAGTCTTTGCCATTGATTTGTGTCTGGCAAGCGACAACTTCAATGCCTGTCATCGATGGGAGATTGACTCTATAGAAGGAGTGACATTTTTTGATCCCCAATAGTACGCCACCAAACGAGTCATTTCGATCGAGGCGAATAATGTTGAAATCGTGGAAATTCAGCTCATCGGCTGAAGAAAGCCATGTTTCACAGAGAGAAAATACATCACAGTTAGAGCTGTGAACTAAAAATTTAAACTGATCTAGTTTAGGAATAATGCTTCTGCAATTCCACTGTATTGCAGTGGTCAAATCCTTGACCTCTTGCACTAAATCAGGCATAGAGGGAAATCTTTCTCACTGAGAAAGAGAAAGTTGATAAAGAGAAATCGATCAAGTCACTTACACCCCTTGCATTCTAAGCCCCTCATATTGATTAGCATGCAACGTGCCTCATATGGAGGGGGATGGTATGAAGACCAGCCTAGTTTACAAAGCGCAAATAATAAAAGTTGTTTTTGTACAAATTCAATCCTGTCTTCGTGTTAAGTTATGTATGGGAATCATACAATACTACAGTATTCGAGAATTGATCTGACATATATAATATACAATGTTTTTATTGTGTACGGATCGTGGAAATGATAACTAAAGCGTTTGATGAAGCTCAACATATTATTTGCTCTATGGATGTATCATAATGGTCAACGAAGGTTAGTTTCGAATCTAACACCACGCCTAAGTCTCTTACTCGTTGACATCTATTGATGGGTTGATTTCCCAGCTTAACACCATTGTTCAATAGTGTTCTACATCTTGTAAAATGCGAACACATTACCAAATCCCGAAAATCGTGAAAAAACCCATGTTTTTTTTCTGGTCCTCTAGGTCGAGGTCAGTCTTCCGAAAAACACTTACACATGTGTACGCGATGTTCAAATTCCATGTTTTTATTCTACACGACTTGCTTTTCGCTAGTGTTTAATGAAACGCACCCAATGATACACAAACAGAAACATGCGTTTCTCACATCATAAACAAACGCGATATTTATAATTCAAGCACATTATGTACAAAACAATACCACCCGTTGTCGCAGTATTCATTGCTCTTCGTTTCCTTTCATGCACGGAGAGAAATTATTCCTTCAAAAAAATTTCTTTGTAGAATACTTTTGCCACTAAACTAACTAGAAATTTAGATTGTATTGCAAAAATTGCATGAACTCAGAGTCTATGAGTTTATGCAAATTTTGCAAGTCTGATTAAATAATTCATAGTTTTTCCCATGAAAAGAAAACATTCTCTCAATAGAAAGAAACTTTCTGTGAGATTTTTTCCCGTGCATGATGCACATTGAAGTCTGGGAAACGGACTGCAGAGCGGGGCGACATCATACAAATGATGGCCAACTAAATAAACCAATACCCAGAAATTTGTTTTAGATGCATGTTTTCAGGAAAGTTTACACCTATTCTTGGTATTTTGATGTGAGTAACTAAACATCTCCGCCACACTCTATTCAATTTTAGTACTTGTTCAAATAACTAGCAATAGCGGATGATACATAAATTCAATTTATAAATTGATGCATTATTTGATATCAATTGTGAAGAACTCTGATATCAATTGACGCTTATTTTGTTCAGAACAGACAAGGAGGTGTGTTTTATTTGCCCAAAATTTGAGACGCAGCACCCATTGTCATGAGTGATGCTTCCCTTCCCTTTTCCATGTCAACACACCAACACACCGTGTGTAAAGGCAGAGAACAGTCGTATTCATAGTCTTTGGAAATAGCAGAATTTTCAATGAAATGTTGCTTAATTGTAAACTATTTTTTCTCAAATCACATACACTGGGAGCTTTCAAAACATCATCATATCATCGCGAAAATAACGAAAATTTGTTTGTTTCTATGAAGATGAGAGAGTGAAAATGACACACGAAAATATCACTCTTATTTATCTTTTCCGACATCATTTCGCAAATACCCACTGCAAACTAGCCCATTAAACGCATATTCAGTGGGAAATCCACGAGAAGATCTGTTTCCATTTGATAAGAAACTTGCACAAAAAAGTGTTTTCACATAGATGTGGAAGGTAATTGAATATAAACACAAGTATTGACGTCACAATGTGAAAAGTAGCTATGGCAGCGCATGTTATCACGCACACTACGCTCGTAAATTCTGCCATCTGCTCCACCTAATAATCCTGCTCATGGGTCTCGTACGCAGTGTTTTATGTGAAACATGGAAGACTGGTCGAGGTCCCCACTGAAGGGTGAAGTAAATGGAGCGCTTGCCATTATTGCAATTCAAATTCAATCACTGAGCTATGGGGCCTTATTCCCGTGCACACTTCACGGTGAAGTAATGAACGGCACGCCATTGAATTACGTTTTACGAGTTAGTGAAGCGTCTAAGATAATAATTCTATTTTTTTTCAGAATATTAGAAAAACGTGTTTTCGAGAAAAATAAATTAGATTTTCAAAAGATTTTTTTCAATGATTTTGTTTTCAGAAATTTGTATGATATTGTTTCAATGAAAACATGAATAGATTCTTACTTTTAATTATTTGACTAAAATTTTGTATTTCTGATAGATTTTGTGTGAGAATTTGTTTGGAATGTTGAGTTTTTTTTCGAAAAATCCTAATTTAAAAACTATAATATCTACAAAATGTTGGTTAAAGAATAAAATGTAGAAAATTTTTAGGTTTTCATTAAAAAATATCAAACTAATTTTAGAAAAAAAATTTTTTTTTGAAAATAAAATTCATTGTTTTTTTTGAAAACATGTGTTCTTAAAATTTTAAAAAAATTGATATAAACAGCCCTTGACGAATTTCATGCCAACTCGACTGGCCGTTTGCAGCACTATCTCAGATAGTAGTGAAACGTTGTGGGTGTAAAGACATGGGTCATTTGAGCAACTTTGCATACTTGAAATATTCGAAAAATAATTAGACTACTTTTTGGAAAAAGCCAATTTTTTTTTCTTTATTTTTTACAAAAAGTTATAACTTCAAAACTATGATACCTACAAAATTCATTTCAAAGGATGAATAGTAGGAAATTATACTAATTTGCAGAACAAAAATACAACAAGTTTTATGGAAAAAAATTCGCAGACAAAAAAGGTATTTTAAAATAAAAATTCATTTTTCTCAAAAAGGTTTACCGTTTGCTGTCCTCCATAAAATGGATAGTTCAAATGGTTTTCATTACTTCGATATGGTAATAACGACACCATCATGTCTATTCATTTTGTTGTTGTTGTTGTTATGAAATAGCACACTATCCCGAAATTGAGTAGCAAGAGGGATAGAAGTGCTAAAATTGAAATTGTTACCCTACACTGACTGACTCACTGGTAAAATGATAATACAACATTGTTGCTATTTTCCCGAACATAAAACTACACTTCCATCAGAGCGCTAATATTGCTCATGCTGACATCAACCTAAAATGGTTCGGCGTAAAATGTCGTGCTTTAGAACTTATATGCAAGAAATTTATTGCCTCTAAACATGCGATGTTTAGTTGCGCTAAAAACAAAACAAAAACCTCCTTTTCCAAAACCGGTAGGTAAAAGGATGATAAGTGCAATAACACGAATGTTTTTAGATGCACGGAATGATGCACTGGATGAACATCCCTCAATTTTCCCCCCAATTGAGGGGGGGAACGATCCGACCGACTCATTCTCCGCGTTTCCAAGAAATATTTTTCTCCACATTCTCGGGAGAATGTTTCGCATGCTCCTGCTGTTTGCTCGGTACCCCGGTGCTAACGATGCGGGGCATTGACTATGCACTGCGACACTCACAAGGTCCTGATGAAAGCTACACATATTAAAAACATCTCAGCGAAAATACATCAAGCAATGGGAACATCAAGTTCCACCAGCAGAAACAATGATAATGATGTCGCCTTCCATCTCCCCAGAAATTCCCCGTTACCTCGAACCCCGTTGAATCCACTCACCACTCCACCGAGAGTGTGACAGGATTGGAACATTGCATTTTTTAATGGCAGAATGACTTGAATGTTCATTTATGTGTTATAAATATGCCGTGTCGGGTACGGGGTATATGCACATAACACAAAACATTGCCGGAACCTCGTCACCCTCGTCAACTCGCCACCTGCCGGATACGAGCCAGGCTTGAGCGAAAGGAATCATTTTTTTCTATCTTTCCCCCCCAAATGCCTCGCGGTATTTCTCCTCCATGAGCCAACCGTAACAAATGTGTGAAATAAATAATAATTGTGTACCGCATAAAAACACATACAGCACTGGGAACACAGTGTTTTCCCTTCGTTTAAGTGAATCCCTGCTAATATAAACCCTGGAACAGTAGCATTCACCATGGCCTACATAAGGACCAGCCGTTGTCACCATTGTCCTGAAACACACGGGGAAACGAAAATATACAAGTACCATTATCACTCTCCTCCTTTCAGAAGTCAGTCACTCGACAAACTCGGACGTACGACGGAAACCTATATAGATATAGTTAAAATGTTACCTCTTCCCCACCCACAATTCAGACCGTACCATCCAGTAAAAAGCGAGAAAGAACCTTCCAACTCCCTCACCAGAATACCCCACATTTACAGCAACAGACAGACGGCTCTCATTGCCCCAGACCAAAATATCCATAATTCGGTCTCAATTGACCAAATCGTCACACCACCGAGTTTTACGAAGCACCTGTACACTGTCTTGGAACTTTTTCACACATCCATCCACCCACACACCCGGCACACAAACACACTCACATACACACACACACACGCATTCACATGACAAAACTTTGATTAAAAGCAAAGCTAATGACCCATTCTAATCAAACTTTTCTGTCTTCTCCCGTCTCTCTCTCTCTCTCTCTCCTGTCTTATTTAACCACGGAACGTTAATCCACCCCCACAACCTGATGACACACCTTTGGATGACATAACGCAGATATGTAACTATGGGTATAGATTTGGGTAATCTCGCTGCATTGAGAACATTCAGGGTACTGCGAGCTCTCAAAACAGTGGCCATCGTTCCAGGTGAGTGACCACACAAAACCGTGTTTTCGTTTCATACCGACTAACCAGACCCCGTCCCATTTTCCCCATTTCACAGGTCTCAAGACCATCGTTGGCGCTGTCATAGAGTCCGTAAAGAATCTCAGAGATGTGATAATTTTAACAATGTTTTCGTTATCGGTGTTTGCTTTAATGGGTCTGCAGATCTACATGGGCGTGTTGACGCAGAAGTGTATCAAGGTGTTCCCGATGGACGGCTCCTGGGGGAATCTAACCGATGAGAACTGGGAGCAGCACAACTCAAACGATAGTACGTTTCGCTCAGGCTCGGTTGTTGGTGAACAGGCCCATTGTAGCCCCCCCACACACACACACACACACAATATGCTTTAGGGAACTTTGGCGAACGTCTTCTAATTCTTCGCTTTTTCTTTCAGGTAACTGGTATAAAACGGAAAGTGGAGACATGCCTCTTTGTGGGAACTCGTCGGGTGCTGGGTATGAAAGCCTCCTTATATTTCTCTTGACATTAGCCTGTGATTTACGATCTGTTTAACGCCATTTTTCTTCCCCCTTCTCTCCAACAGACAATGTGAAGACGGATATATGTGTTTACAAGGTTATGGAGATAATCCAAATTACGGGTATACAAGTTTTGATACTTTCGGATGGGCATTCTTATCTGCCTTTCGTCTAATGACCCAAGATTATTGGGAGAATTTATATCAACTGGTTCGTATCCATGTGTGAATGAGAACAAGTATTATGAGACAACCTCCCTTCCAGTGACCCCCTTTTTGCCTTGCATAACCCTAACCCACCATATTATCTAAGCTAATCGGGAAGAACGATGCCCCGTTCTGTTCCGCTCCACCGGCAGATATCATTTAACAGCGTGAATCTTTCTTTTTTTTCCCTCAAAACCCAATAAATAAAAACCCACACAAACCACAAACCACTTTACAACTCCATATCTCTCTTCGTGGTGTGCAAAACAGGTGTTACGATCAGCTGGACCGTGGCACATGCTCTTCTTCATTGTGATTATCTTCTTGGGTTCGTTCTACCTTGTAAATTTGATCTTGGCCATTGTCGCCATGTCGTACGACGAACTCCAGAAGAAGGCCGAAGAGGAAGAGGCCGCCGAGGAAGAAGCGCTTCGGGTGAGCGAAAAAACTTTTCTTTTTTTCATTCGTCTCCAACGAATTTTGTGTTTTTTTTTCCATTCTCGTCTTTATTCTCTTCGTTTTTCCATTGTATTTTCTGTGTTTTGATGTCATTTTCATACCTTCATGTGTGTGTGTATGTATGTATGTGTTTTGTTTGGCTTTTCGTTTCCACACTGTATTATTCTGTGCGTGTATGTGGATGCGTGTAATTGAGCCAATCCATTAATACTGTACGTTATGTTTTTACAATGACGTATAATGTTACGCTCGAGGAATGTTCGTTATCAATCAAAAGCGCCCACATAAGTGCACAATCACCTATGGCTCACAAGTGAGGGTGTTGAATTTTTGATGATGGGATGTGTAATCACTCATGAAACGAACTTTACGTGGGTTCGGTATCGCCGAATCTAATCCAATAGGATCGTGTTTTTTTTTCCTGTTGCATGTCGTATACTTGGTGTCATATGGTAGAGCTAAATTGATGGTCTTTACGTGTTTCTATATGTAATGATACTACTAAAAATAACCGGCAAGTGATTGATGGAGGAATGTTATAAAAATAGGCTACTGATATCCTATTACTGTCGTCTGTTTGTCGCGTTAAAGGCTTGATTTTTTTTCCCAAAATATATATTTTTATAACGGCTCATATGGCGTTAGCCTCACGGGGCCGGGAGTTCAATACTTTGACAATTTTTCTTATTATCTATGTTAGTAATATGTAACCGATTACTCGCGGTTGGCTCGAGGTTAGTATTACAAGTGTTTTCGTAATTGGGATGCTGTCTCCAATGCTCTGTACGTGTGCCCGACACGGGATACTTCCTATTGGGATGCAGCTGACCATTAATCAGCAACGCCCCCCTAGTCTGTACCTCATATCTAGCGTGGTGCGTCTTTCTCGACTCGAGGAATCCAGGATAGAATGGTCACTAGCCGGCGCAATTATCAGTTCGTGTAGAGTTGTCATGAGCGGTACAACCTTTGGCTCTTGTTGAATGATCAGTGGACTGCACAACCTTTGGCCCGTGTATCTGTAAAGAGTGTGTGTATGTTTTGCCGCGACTAAGTAAAAGTTTATAGATTGGATAGAAGGGATATGAAACAGGGACACAACGAAGGAAACACTATTAAACAATGACATCAGCGTTTCTGAGGAACAGGCATAGATGAAGCAGAAGATCAGGATCACGGCTACCTAAGATATCCCAGACGAGGATATCCGATTGTCTGCCTTGTACACTCAGTGCTCTAGAGAACTGAGAGCGAGCAGCATGGAACCGGATACACGACCAGACAATATGCTCGATGTCGTGGTAGCCATCGCCACAATCACAAAGATTGTTTGCTGCGAGCCCAATGCGATAGAGATGCGCGTTTAGGTTGTAGTGATTGGACATAAGCCGAGATATCACGCGAATGAAATCACGACCTACATTCAATACCTTGAACCATGCACTCGTCGAGACCTTAGGGATAATCGTGTGTAACCAACGACCGAACTCATCTCCACTCCACATGCGCTGCCAACTTACGAGCGTGTACTGACGAGGAATGTGGAAAAATTCATTATAAGCAATTTGCCTTTCAAAAAGTGTGCCTTCTAAAGCGCCCACCTTAGCTAGCGAGTCCGCTTTCTCATTCCCCGGAATCGAACAATGAGACGGAACCCATGCTAAGGTAATCTTGAATAATTTTTCGACCAAAACACTCAATTGTTGTCTTATTCTTGTTAGGAAATAAGATGAGCGTTTATCAACCTTCATTGAGCGGATTGCCTCTATTGAGCTGAGACTGTCTGAAAAAATAAAATAGTGGTCGATGGGCAATGTTTCAATGATCCCCAGTGCGTAGTATATCGCACCCAGTTCAGCGACATACACGGAATAAGGATCTTTGAGTTTGAAAGAGGCACTGGAATTTTCATTGAAGATGCCGAAGCCAGTGGACCCGTTTATGTATGAACCGTCAGTAAAGAACATTTTATCAGATCTAACTTTCCCATATTCTGCCGAAAACATCAGCGGAATATAATCGGAGCGTAGGTGATCCATGGATTTTTTGTCGCATGGACAGATCAAAAATGACAGAGGAATTGCAAAAGTATGGGAAGCAAACTTGGTTGGAGATGCCTGGTGAAGGGTGCACGTCGTGGGTAAGGTACTCATGGTATAAAGACATAAAACTTGACTGAGGAATCAGTTGGAGTAGATTTTCGAAGTTATCAATCACCAATGGATTCATGATCTTGCAACGGATGAGAAATCTGTAGGATAATTCTGTGAACCGAAGAGTAAGCGGGGGTACTCCTGCCAAAACTTCGAGACTCATCGTATGTGTCGAATGCAAACACCCCATGGCTATACGCAAGCAACGATATTGTATTCTCTCCAGCTTGAGAATATGAATCCTGGCAGCTGATCGGGAGCAAAAACTGCCATATTCCAACACTGATAATATCGTTGTTTTGTACAACTGAATGAGGTCTCCTGGATGGGCACCCCACCATGTTCCGGTAATTGTTTGGAGAAAATTGATTCTTTGCTGGCATTTCTGTTTCAAATACGCAATGTGTCTCCCCCAGGTACACTTAGAATCAAAATATACACCCAGGTATTTGAAAAACATCGAGTGCTTGATCGTTTTGCCGGATAGGTGAAGCTGGAATTGGGCGGGTTCGTGCTTCCTAGAAAAAACGACCATTTCGGTTTTCTCCGTAGAGAATTCGATACCCAGCTTGAGAGCCCACGTGAACAGATTGTTCAGGGTATCTTGCAAGGATTTTTGCAGAACGGCGGGATTAGTACCCGTGATGGAAATAACTCCATCGTCTGCAAGTTGTCTCAGCGTGCAGTCTCTAGTTAGACAATCATCTATATCATTGACGTAAAAACTGTACAAGAGGGGGCTTAGGCAGGAGCCTTGTGGTAGGCCCATAAAACTGTATCGAGAAGATTTCAAGCTGCCATGATTGAAAAACATGTGCTTTT
Organism: Toxorhynchites rutilus septentrionalis; assembly: GCF_029784135.1. Taxonomy (NCBI): domain Eukaryota; kingdom Metazoa; phylum Arthropoda; class Insecta; order Diptera; family Culicidae; genus Toxorhynchites; species Toxorhynchites rutilus. The sequence continues at coordinate 65,689,748 of NC_073745.1, forward strand.
CTGACAGTAAATTGTACAGGAAATTATTCAGAATTGGTGAAAGTCCACGATTATGAAGTTTATCTGAGAGAATTTCCATGGAAACTGAATCAAATGCCCCTTTGATATCGAGAAAAACGGAAGCCATTTGTTCTTTGCGAGCAAATGCGATTTGGATTTCAGAAGATAGCAGCGCGAGACAATCGTTCGTCCCTTTACCTCGGCGGAAGCCAAACTGCGTATTTGACAGCAAATTGTTCGTTTCAACCCACTTGTCCAAACGTAGTAGAATCATTTTCTCTAACAATTTACGAATACAGGATAACATTGCAATCGGCCTATACGAATTGTGATCGCAAGCCGGCTTATTGGGTTTTCGTATGGCTATCACTCTCACTTGTCTCCAGTCATGCGGGACAATATTCAGCTCCAGAAACTTGTTGAACAAGTTCAGCAAACGCTGTTTCGCCAAGTCGGGAAGATTCTTCAACAAGTTGAATTTAATCTTGTCCGACCCCGGAGCTGAATTGTTACATGAGAGGAGGGCAATTGAGAATTCTACCATCGAAAAATTCTCATAATCGCATTGGAGCGGAATGTCGCGTACGACGTTTTGTGCAGGAACGGAATCGGGACAAACCTTTCTTGCAAATTTGAAAATCCAACGGTCAGAGTATTCCTCACTTTCATTGGTATGGTTCCAGCCACGCATTCTCCTAGCCGTATTCCAAAGAGTGCTCATAGCGGTCTCCCTTGACAAACCATTGACGAACTTTCGCCAATATCCACGCTTTTTTGCGTTAATCAGACCTTTTAGTTTGGCTTCTAGAGCTTGGTACTTTCGAAACCATTCCACTGATCCAGTTTTCCTGAATTTTTTGAAAGCGGATGATTTTTCAAGGTAGACCTTTGAACACTCATTGTCCCACCAAAGTGATGGAGGACAACGTCGGAAAGTGGTAGCCGGTACACGTTTCTTTTGAGCTTGAAGTGCGCTTTCGTAAATCAAACTCGATATAAAGTTATACTCTTCGAGTGGAGGAAGTTCATGCATTGAAACAAGTGCTTCAGATATTATTTCTGCAAATTTTCTCCAGTCAATATTTTTCGTGAGGTCATAAGCAATATCGACTGACTCACGAGAACCTGATTCATTGGCGATCGATAAAATTATTGGCAGGTGGTCACTACCGTGGGGATCTTGGATTACCTTCCACGTGCAATCCAGGGATAACGAAGAAGAGCAAAGTGATATGTCTAGCATGCTTGCCCGTGCAGGATGGTTGGCTATTCTAGTTGCTTCCCCAGTATTTAAAACTGTCAATTTGAAGTTGTCACACAGATCATAAATCAAAGTGGAACGGTTGTCATCGTAGAGTGAACCCCATGCTGTTCCATGGGAGTTGAGGTCACCTAAGATTAGCCGCGGCTCCGGCAGTGCCTCGATGATATAAAAAAACTGATGGCGGCCAACCATAGTTCTTGGAGGAATATATATCGAGGCAATGCAGAGGTCTTTGCCATTGATTTGTGTCTGGCAAGCGACAACTTCAATGCCTGTCATCGATGGGAGAGTGACTCTATAGAAGGAGTGGCATTTTTTGATCCCCAATAGTACGCCACCAAACGAGTCATTTCGATCGAGGCGAATAATGTTGAAATCGTGGAAATTCAGTTCGTCGGCTGAAGAAAGCCATGTTTCACAGAGGGAAAATACATCACAGTTAGAGCTATGAACTAAAAATTTAAATTGATCTAGTTTAGGGATGATGCTTCTGCAATTCCACTGTATTACAGTGGTCAAATCCTTGACCTCTTGCACTGAATCAGGCATCGAGGGAAATGAACGCTGCTAAAAAACCACATTTTTCTTTCAAAAATGTTCTCACAATCGGAAGCAAACATAATACTATGCTTTTAAGAGGGTCATTTATATTTAAAGCATTTAAAATATTGTCCACCAGGTCAGAAAGCGCAAGCAAGCCAGATTGTGGCTGTTGCCTCGACCGCGAAAAAGGAACAGACGTGTTGGGCTCTGCTCCGGGAAGTGCTGAGGACCCCTGGTGCGTAGAAGAACCGCTTAAACCAGGAGGCTTCGGTCTATTCTCAGCACGTTCGATACGAGGTTTCATTCCAACTTGGGAAGTTTGGGTCTTCTTTCTGGGGAGTGATGGAAAAGAAGTAATTTTTCTTTTCCTAATGGCACCCTGCGATGTACCGGAACTTCCTGCATTGGGAGCGTCAGCAACAGGCTCGTAGTTCTGCAGAATGGAGTAGGGATTGTCCTGAGTCGTTGAAGCGGAACTCTTAAGCATTTCTGCATAAGTCCGCTTGGAACGTTCCTTTAAGGAACGCTTGAGTTTTTCCCCTCGTTGTATGTACACCGGGCATTGAGAAATATCATGTGGAGCCTCGTCGCAATGAAGACACTTGCGCTCTTTTGAGCAAGAAGTCCCATCATGACTCTCTCCACAATCTGCGAAACGTTGTTTATTGCAACGATAGGCGGCCGTGTGACCGAGTTGCATACATTTGTTGCATTTCATTACCCGGGGTACAAACAACCGAACAGGTAAACGAAGTGCACCTATTGCAACGTAGTTTGGAAGAGCGGAACCCTCAAATGTCACACGAAAAGAGTTTGTCCGATTGAGAACTCGTTTGTCATTTTTAAGTGACACAGACTTCAGTCGATCGCATTCAAGAATCTTCACACTTTTAAGTGAGGAGTTCTTGAAGCGACCGGCACCATCGAGTATCTCTTTTCGAGTCAAACCCTTTTCGTTTATTACACCGTCTATTTCAACGTTGCAACAGGGTACGTATACGCGATACTCAATCGCAAAGAGATCACAGCGCGTTATTGCATTCGCTTGGGTCCTGCAAGAGACGACAACTCGTAATTTGTCTGGCCCCATCCGAGTAATTTCAGTAACTTTGGAAAATTTCTGCGTTAGTTCTTTTGAGATGCGAATGACATTAAGAGGTTTTGATGATAAATAAAGGCTTGATGATGGAAAACATGAACTTTCCATTGAGTGATCGCAATCCAAAGTTCTAGAATAACTATGCATACATCAATACGATATTGTTTCCAAAATTCACAAAACTAAGTTTCGAATACCAAAACAAAATACGGACTATTCGTTCAATGGAAGTAACCTTGTTTATACAATACTAGCTGACCCGGCAAACTTCATCCCGTCCAAAATTTATTTTTTGATATCAATACCTCCAAACATTCACGTTTTCTTACTCATAGGTCCAATCGTAGAACTGTTCATCGATTCATCTTCTAATTGACCCTTTACAATTTACTTTTAATATAAATTTCCTAGGACTTCTGTCGAAACTCGTCATTATAATATCAGCTTATTTTCAGACACAATTCTCGTTCAAGATTTTGCAATCACTTGAAAAGAAAACATGTTTTTCCGTTACATCGAATAAATGTTTGATACAGAAAATATGATTGAATGAAGATAGTCCTAAATCGGATAATTCCTTCTTCGAGTTGTGCTCTGCACATTCGGCGATCCATTTTTATTTATATAGATAGAAGAAGATATAGGAGTGCGTTTTATCACATTAAAATCCATTTCCCCTATGGAACAAAAATGTATTTCGTTGGCGCAAACATAAAATGAACTAACGACGCTTGCCACTATGTAATTATAGAACATATCCGAATTGAATTTCCCGAATTTTCCCATTTCCCTTCAGAGTTTTTCGAAAATTTTCAATTGTCATGTTTGGGTGAAATATCTCTCCATTTCATAGGATCCATTTCATACCATCACCAAAAAGTACCCAAAAAGCCTCACATCTCAAATTTGGCTCCATTTGCTTGATTAGTTTTCGAGTTTGCAGAAGTTTGTGTTTCATTTGTATAGCAGACCACCCCTCCCCACCCCTTAGAGAGGGTAGAGGAGTGTCGAACCACCATAGAAGCATTTATTACACCCTAAAACCTCCACATACCAAATTTGGTTTAGTTTGCTTGATTAGCTCTCGAGTTATACTGAAATTTGTGTTTCATTTGTATGGTAGACCAACCCCTCGACACCCCTTAGAGAGGGAGGAGGTGTGTCTATCCACCATAGAAACATTTATTGCACCCTAAAACGTCCACACGCCGAATTTGGGTTTGTTAGCTTGATTAATTCTCGAGTTATAAAGAAATTTGTGTTTCATTTGTATGGCAGACAGACAGACAGAAATCCTTTTTTATATATAGAAAGAAGATGTAGGCAAAGAATAAAAGCAAAAAATAATTTTAGAACCATCGGTTGAATACATGTAAATTTTAACATGTAACACAAAAAAAAAGTTCTCAAATATACTTCGAATCAATGATATAACTGTTTACCTAATCATTTTAAAATTATGAGCACTATAATTATTTCAAACTTTTGCCAATTTTATCTCCACCACTTATCTGTGGAAAACGATGGAAAGATATCCTGTTCCACATTGCATTCGAACTTCAACTTTTGTGCGTAGAAGTTTTGTCAAGGTTTGTCAATTGAGGACCCAATTGGCATATATCATTTCATATGATTAGCTTTCTCAAGGAAACTACGAACTGATGATGATGATAGCCCACCTCATACCCCTACAAAGGTTTGAGCAGGACGATTTATCTTATAGATAATAATTAAGTTTAAAAATATCAAGAGACCAGTATTATAAAAAAAACAAAGCGAACTGGATCTGTTGCATAAATATCTATTAATAGATCAGTAAAAATAGGCACAAACTGCGAAAAAACGAACAATGTTCCTATCCATATTAACATTGTCATAGTCATAGTCTCAACTTCAGGCCCAATGTTTCTTCTAAGGCATGTCAAGAAAATTTCCAACCCGGGAAGATACTTGACTGATTGGGAATTGAACCCAATATCTAAAAGTTTCTACTTAGAACATAAAAGAGATCTGCTACAATCAGAAATAATCGATATAACCATCTGATGAAAGATAGTTTACGACAATTCCGAATGAGCTATCCCAATTCCAGTGTCCTACTCCAGACCCTATATAAAAATTTCATCATGTGTCAGTTTTCTGCCAGTGTTCATTATTAACATTCGTCCAAGCCCACCAAACGCGCGCGAGGCTCAAACTTTCGTAGACAATGCTCATTTTTTTTTACCAATCTACAATTTTAACAAATTTAACAATAAAAAAACATCTTCATCAGTACGAACATGGCAGTTTGAGATACCGGTAAATACATTTTCTAATTTCAATTAATATTAAACATAAATAAATCATTTGACAAAAAAAAATTACGGAAACCTGATTACAAAACAGATTTCACGTGGGAAATACACATTCTCTTAAACTCTGCCTTTGTTGCTGCACGTTTTATTTCACTGGGCATCGAATTGAAAAAATGTATTCCTTTGTATAACAACGAGTTCTGCGACCTACTGAATACAAAGTTAGGTGTTCTTGCTTTATCCACGTTCCTAGTATTGTATCTATGAACATCACTTCCTCTTTCAATTCGATCACACAAGTATCGAGGCAGCATACCGTTTTGTTGCTAGGTTCTCTGATTAACAATACAGCTTGTATGTTCACTTTGGAAGATCTAATTCTGTTCTGAGAAATGTGCCCCAGGAAGTTGAGTTCATCCATCCTCGGTTGGTATTTGTCCCAATTAAGTTCTACACCCTGAACATTTAATCGTGGTAGAACCTTAAATCACAAAAGATCACACGAAAAGAAAAACAACAACTTTTTCTATGGAAATAATTTGATTTATTTGCATCAGGATGTTATCTTGTTAAACCATCAATCGTGGCAGTTTAAATCTAATGGGCTCCTTACACGATCAAAATTATTGACAATAAGTGTCTCCCATATCGTGACAGCTGGGCTTTCGACATCCGATCTAACCTCAATCAATATTTTGCCAACTTACACGGCCTATATCGCCCTCAACCAGAGACAACGGAAGTATCCGCGATGACTAGTGGCGACATTCGAGTTTGGGATCCAAACTATTCTCCATAAGATTGGAAGGCTCAAAGGCAATTTTCAATTGATAAAATTTGATTGAAAATATCTACTTGGTATTATTTGATTCTGAATTTTCCGATATTCCTACTAACACTTATTATTATAATATAACGTCAATTTCAGACAAAATTTTTGTATGGGATTTTCTCACCACATGCAGAAAAAAAGTGATTTGCATTCCCATAGAATACTAATTTGATTCGGAAAAGTTAATTGTCGTTCATAATTTACACTTCAAAATTTGTTTTTCCTTCTCAAAAACACATCATGATACTCGCTTCACAAATACAGGCTGTTCCTTTCAGTTTCAAAGATGCCAGTTTTTTTTAGTTTACTAAAATATATGCAAGTTATATTATCTGCAAGCAAACGTTTTTATTGTATAAATAAGACTATGACAGTAGAACCCCGATTATCTGTGAGCGGGTGATCCGTGCGGATTATTCGCGATCGCGAGTTCCAATAGGCCTTTCCGGAATTTGTTAGTGAGTGATAGGCCTATGCTCTTTTGTTTTGGTCATGGCTTTTACATTATTTAACCACTGGTGTACACGAACTTGTAGATGGATAGTTTAATGACTTCTGTATTGATAAAACATAGTTTTGACGCAGGACTACGTCTTACATTAAGAGTGCCAAATCAGAAAACAGGTCACGTTTTTATGAAATAAAGTTAACGTTAATAACTATTTTTGCTGCGAACAGATTTCAACGATTTGCATACCAATCGAATCGGAAATTTTCTAAGGTTTGTTTGATACGCTATACATTATAATCCCATAGTCTGTATATGGTTTAAATTGATGAAAATTGGAAGCATTCTCATTTCCCCATACATTTGTTCTGTCTATTTGTGAGCTTTCCCGAACAGAGCTGTCAATAACGGGCAACTTATGCAGCCGCTAGACAACGAAGGGAGATAGCGAAAAGAGAATATTTGCGAAGTAAACTCCACCCTTGCGTATAAGTATTGCCTCTCCTCTGAGGAAAATTCTCAGAATCTTTCTGTTCCCGAAACAACGAAGGTCGCTTATTCTGCTCGTTCCTAGCTCCTGGCTTTGTTAACGGTTTTAACCGAGAGTCGAGAAACGATTTTCCATAAACGGCCACTCTCACGATGTTTCATTTTATCTCTGCAGCTGTGTGCATCTGTTAGACGCGTATTTGATGCTTGTCGAATGGCGATGCACGGAAGATGCCTCTCGTTAAACACTTAGTGCAATGCGTGCATTGATATAAACAAACAAATTGCGATATATGATCAATTAGTGTATTGTTCTCGCAAAGACAAGAAAGAAACGTTGCTTCTCGAAATGATTCTACAAAACCATTCAAGGAACTTTTACTAAAGAGTTATTTATGAAATTTCGACGTATTCGCAAATAATATTCGTAATGATAAACCAACAAATTTAAAAAAAAAGAATGCGTAGTCCTACGTCCTAAGCGGTCCTGTCTCGGATACAACCCCTCGAATTTTTATGTTGAAACATCTTTTCTTCCTGTCTGCACCTCTTTTTTGGTCCTTTAATGCGTCATCCGCAATTTTCGTTATTCGCGGTAAGTTTACCCGGCCATTCCGCAGATAATCGGGATACTACTGTACCTTGAATTAAGACATGATGTTTTTCCGCCTGTGATTTTCCCAGATATTCTCATTCTCCAAATTTCAGAGCGGAGTGTGATGAAACCCACAACTTAGACTAAAGTGGCTGGCCCGCTTGCTAGCGCAAAAAAATGACCGAGTTCAACATTAAAAAACTCCTAAAACGGTGTTACGTTTCATCCCCCATTATATTGTCAGTTTACTTTGAGGTTTTCATTTGTATCGCGAAAAGTACGGTTTGCTATTAAAAGTATCAGTTTTCCAAACCAAAAGCTTCCTACAATTTCAGAAGTTTATAAATTTTAATTGCAATCGAAGAAAAGACTAACAAAAATTAAATATCCGCTTACGAATCTGGCAACTCAGTCTCGAAGTCCGCGAGGTACAACATCAACATCATACATTTATATGAAATGTCAAGATATTGATGTTCGAAAATCAGAAAATCCGGATTTCTGCGTCGTCGGCTGGGTTGAGCTGTCATTATGCTCTCAAATGTCATCAAATTGTTAATACTATTGACCGTGTAAGGTTTGCTTTAGGTTTGAATCTGAGAGAGAGGAGCCAGCTGAACGCAGATAGTATGTTTTCTTCTTATTCTTTTAACGCTTTTAAGGGCTTCGAACGATGGGAGAAAAGTAAATCCAACGCTTTACAATCGACTATCAACTAGAACTTTGTTCTTAAAAGAAACATGCTGAATTTATCTCCAAGTCTATGAATGCCTTACAGGCGAAAGCGACAATCCTTATCTCCTTATCACAATTATCTTGAAGCAGTACCGCATCAAGACCGATAGAACTGCCGAATTGAAAAATCCTGAAACCTCAACATACGTTGTCACCAACTTGATTGGTATAAAAGATGCTTGGTTTATCGGCCACCATCGTTTAACGCAGTGCCTTGTTTTATTGTTTTAGTAAGTCAACAAACAATAATTGATCCACAGCAATTGCAAATGTTGTCTTGCTTCCAATTCTAAGTTCTTAATTGGCTGAATAAGAAATAAAAATAGGTTTTGAGAGAGGAAATTCGTTTAAACGCACTCTAGTTTTTATTAATGAAAACAATGATTTAGTTAACATTTCTAGGAAAAATAATAGTCAATATTCAGTTTGCTTTCCGTTCTTGTGAATAGTTTCGAAAATTCTATTCGGCATGGAGTTAACAAGATTTTAGCAGCGATGGACCTCCAGGATTCTCTCACAGCTCTCACAGCTCGCTCCTAGTTCCCGAACTGTTTCGTAATGCCTTCCACCGCTGTAAATACGTCGTGCATAAATTCCCCAAAGGTTCTCAATTGTATCTAGGTCTGGACAGTCGTGGACAGTCCAAGATATTGATGTCTCACTGCGAAAACTTGCATACTTCTTTCACTGACATGGATGGCTGCATTCTCGGTAAATGGTACCACAACGTCTTCAAGTAATTTCACGTACTTTTCTGAGTTCATCCTGGTTCATGAAGTGAAAAACCATCCCCAAATCATGAATGTTCCGCCTCTTCTTTTCATTCGGAAATACAACATTATCGCATTCGTTTCGCCATGTCATATACTTTTTGGCGAAATTCAATCGAGCCTGAATATGTGCGGGAGTAAGATTCGGTTTCTTGACCTTTTTAGTGTACTTGAAGTAACCAGATCCCCGAAATATCTGTGCAATGCGCTTATTGGTAATCGAGAGTCCAAGTTACTTCTTAATGTTTTGCAAATGCATTGAACTTTCCAGTTCCAGCCCGCTCCAGAATTTGATTCCTGTCACGATTGCTTATTTTAGTATTCCCCTTAACTTCTTAACACCATATTTTTCACCTTTCATCTGCACATTTCGAATCGATGTTTCGGGTCTGTTTACTCTCCTTCCTATTTCCCGGTTACCCATACCAGTTTTCTTCAGTTCGCGAACAACTGCACTCAAATATCTTTAATTCGGCATTTTTCACCTCAGATCAACAAATTTGCCAGCACCATCAAATGTTTTGCGTACTAACACAACAACAAAACTGAAATGACAGATTGCCAAGGTTTATTGGGGTCATGGGTGCGCCAGTTGCTTATATTCAGTTGTGTGCGTTTAAACGAGTTTCCGTCCTCATGATGAACTTTCGCCTCCTATTAAAGGTATACGGAATTTTCTAATAAAATGATTGTTGGTCTCAACTATACACCCGACCATCAATCAAATATAGTTGCGAAGACAGATTTATGATCGCTTGTTTGAGGACTTGGAACAAAAATTATCTTGCGTTTAAACGAATTTTCCTCACTGTATTTCACGTCGAGAAAATTGTAAGCTAGTAACATTGTACTACATTTTTGGTGGTTAAACTAAATTTCATATGATTCGCACCGATCAAGAACAGTTTTTCAATCCCGCCGCGTTTTCCATAAAAGATCTTCCATTAAACAATAGGTAATTCTGATGCACTACAATTCCATCTGAACCAGCAAGAATGGTTTCCATGACCTTTTTTCAGGAGCTGAACAGACACTAATGTAACTATTTCTCGATGCATCACGATGCATCGAGAAAGAGAGGGAGAAAGAGGTATAAAATAGCTGGTCTATTAATTCGTACTTAGTAACACTCTGGATAGCGATAAGCTAGCGCTGTGTGTTTGTTAATATGAGTATATTGCGCAAAGTAGATCGTCGATATAACAGTCCTTAAATATGACGTTAATTGCGTTGATGCAAGTCAGTTTGTGATCGGCGTCGAGTTTCAAGATATGGGGCCGATGTGGTGCAGTAAGTGATCGTCGGTAATTGGAAGGTTTGGACAGGTTTCGACGGGATGCAGAAAACGATGCGCTGGAGCAAACGATCGCTATGATATACTGGTTCTTGACGGTACATTTTCTCCAAGCCCCTCTCAATTAAACAACGATGAATGCGGAAACATAGAATAACGCTATACAGTTCTTTTTTAAGTACCAGCTCCATCACAAAAATTTTATTCAACGAGATGCCGAGTTCAGCAAATGTAGTAAATTTTCTCTTTAAAACTTCAGAACTGTTTGGAAGGATCGGAACCATGCGTCCTAGGTATACGTAATCTTGAATGAACAGAAAACGACGGCAAGCATTATCTCTCAAGTTTCCTATGTACTCAAGAACATATGTTTTTTTGTGGTAACGAAAACTCATCCACACTTCCACCTATCACGAAATTTCATTAGAGTGACACGACTATCCCAGAGGTGAGTGCGTTGTTGAATCTTCCAGTTCGGCATTAGTACACACGAAAGTACTGACTGATCTCTTTGACTATAAGTTGTTGCATTTACTGATGACCCGCAAACTACCCGCAAAACAGTTCCTTTTAGGTGGAATAGTGCGAGGTCGTCCAAACCGCAGTGGGTTTGTTTTGAACTTAAAGAAATGGGGACCGGCTATCTGAATATGCGATGGAATGGATGCCCTGGTTTCTGTGAAAAATGTTCACTCGTTCCCTTCAGAACAGCCATTCAAGAGGATTCCAGCGGGTAGAATATTTCCATGATGATCGTCTAACACAGTCCCTAGGTTTCTTTGTCGAGTCGTTCAATCAATTTTCGAAATAAAAAAAAACAAAAAAGCTCATTATAAATCTCCTTCTAAATGCAGCCATTCTCGAGATATTTAAAAAACAAGAAGTGGGTTATATCTGTGATATAACCGCAAGGTAGATGTAGGTCTACCGTTGGCTCGGTAATCATATATTTGAAATTGCATCAGAATTAATTCTTAATGAATGAATGGATGAGTATTTTGAATGATAAAATTCAACTCTTTCGAATTCGTTGGGGCTCCCGAAACGAACTGATGGAATTTGAGTGGCTTTGTAAGAACAACTGAAGACGTTTGATACATGATTCATTTTTGTTTTCGTGAGAATAACACGAGATTTTTCATGATCACTCCATGCGCAGAATAGAAACTGAGGGCGCCACTTCACGGTGAAAACGAAATAAAGTCCATAACCTTGCATAAAGTTCATTTCGTTTTTATCGTGATGTGGCAATTTTTCATGACTGTTCCATGCGAAAGCAGAACAGAAACTGATGCGAGTGAAAGTACTCATGCCTTGCATGTGTCCGCTATGGTTTCCCAAAAACTAATGCAAGTGACCAAAAGAAATCACAGCTTGCATCTATTCGCTATGACGGTTTCTCCAGGTTTTGCGTCCGTGTTCGGGAACACATTGCGATCACCAATCATCATCAATGAGCAATTTTTAAGCTATTGAAACTATTTTTTGGACAAATAAGTGACAATCATATAACTCGTTGACATTTTATCTTTCGGATGAAGTGATCATTATACCACTCCATTCAGCCGGTAAAGAGGTATTAACGTTCAAAACTTTGCACTCCAGCGTCACTCTCTCGTTTTCGAAACTTACACCCCGGTACAGAAATGAAAGATGTAGTCCTACGTCAAAAACAATTATTTTACAAATTTTCACGATTGATAACGAACATTCTAAAGTGCGAAAATCGACGCTAGCATAATTACTCATAAACTTCATCTTTTCTTGGATCTTGGACCTCATTTTCATATTATTTCGTTAATAGTTCTAATCTTTGTATGTGGATATATGTGTGAATCGATTGTTATCTAGATTTGTGTGAACGAGCTAAATATGTGCTGAAAATTGATGTAATAAAAATGTAACTGATTGTGGCAACGCTCTGTGTGTGGTAAGTGTATTGAAATGTGTGCTTCAATCAAATAATCGGTAATATTTCGATGACAAAAATCATAATAAATCTGTACCAGCTGTGTATATATGTGTGTTGTCGAAGATGGCTTACCCATTGCGTGTCATTTCCGTGCACTTTGAGTGATTGTTACTAATATTCCCGTAACTCGTTTTTCCCGCTCCCCTGTTGGTCCGGATCTGTAGGAGGCTGAGGAAGCGGCTGCAGCAAAGGCGGCCAAACTCGAGGCCCAGCAGGCGGCAGCGGCGGCCGCAGCGAATCCCGAGATCGCCAAGAGCCCGTCGGACTTTTCCTGCCATAGCTACGAGCTGTTCGTCGGCCAGGAGAAGGGCAACGACGACAACAACAAGGAGAAGATGTCGATCCGGAGCGAAGGATTGGAGTCGGTGAGCGAAATCACAAGAACAACCGCACCAACAGCTACTGCAGCTGGCACTGCAAAAGCCCGTAAAGTGAGCGCGGTAAGTATGTATACCGCTTTCTGCACCCCCTGTTAGCTAGTACCCCAAGACCCAAGCCCCAAGCCCCAAACCCCCAATCGATCCTACACAAACTCTTCCTCTCTCTCACTCACTTCTCGTATTCTGTAGTCCCGCCTTCCAAAAACTGTCGCCCGTCGCTGCAAGTTTTTTTTTCCTCAAGGGAATGAACTGAGGTCCTTCTGGATGTGTCCACCCTATGCTGTTTGTTTGTATTGAATTTTGTGAAATCATTATGGCAGTGATGAAGACATGAGAAACGAACAACAATATCCGGAGGGTTCAAAGGAACTAAACAACCAAACAAACATTGCTAGTCCTATTCAGTAGTGACGCCGTCAATGACTTGCCGACTTCCATCGTACTATAGATGGAAGCTTCTGGTTCAATTCCAATTTTGACCTTATTTAAAACGCGGCGATTCCGGGCTTCCTTCCTCGTTTATTGGAAGCCATAGATGGATCGAATTACTTTTAGTAATTTCATCATACGAATCAGTCTCTCAAAAATGGTCCCCTTTGATCGCAGGTGGAAATTTTCATTTTTTCTTCGTTTCAACCCTGAATGGACAGTTGATGACATCGTTATGATGTTGTTTCAGGAATGCCTTCAACGATTCCCTAATCACCTTGACGGTCCAGACGGTCGTTGATTAACGATCTCAGCTTCCATCTCACGATTCGACACTTCCTGAAAGCTATGATATGGCTAGCTAGTGCTTTTAGAAGTTCTCTAATAAGGCATCCGAATTGTTGCGCTTTTGAAGGCACTTCACCACCAGCTTGACAGTTTCTGCGAGGGAATTCTCTCCGTTAGTGATATCTCTCGGGACCCCTCTAAAGTTTATTTCCGTGAATTATTGGTCTTCCGACAGAGTGTGCACCATTTTCTAGCCTAGCAAGTCTTTCCAATATGGCTGACAATTATGGCATCGAACTTCTTCGGGAATCGTGCAGGCAGGCGCCATAACTTTTCCTACGACCCAAAATAGGTGTTACTGTTGTTGTTTCTCATTGAACTTATTCTTCTACCTCTCTCTATCACCTACACTTATTCTTCCCATGAGGGAACTTTCCAGTGTCTGTTATTGTTCTTTAACCCTTATAACCTTGATTCCCTCCAGATTAGTTGTGACTACATGATTTGTGTGGAACTATGTGTGTCTGTGTGTGTGATCCCCTTAAACAGATATCTACTTCTAGTGTTCAGATATGCGTCAGCATCTTGATCCTCCAGCAAGTATCCTCTACGGATTAAAGCGAAAGTACAAAAGTTGAAAAATGTCAAAATTTCCACACAAGATAAAACACGCAATCATACGCAAAAATCAGTTCACACACACAGTTCGGTCGAATGTTTGTTTTAGACAATAGAAGATAGTATAGTTTTCGGCAGTACACAAACACCCACACAACTCACACATTGATACACACACATCTCATGATCAATTGGCACACCTCTAGTAGGAACAGTTAGTTGATTTTCATAGTTACTAGAAAAATCGTTTATATGAAGCATACAAGTGTTTATCCGAAAAGTCATCATGAAATGAAGCCTTATTGGCCATCCTATTTCTCGTAACGATCATTTGTGGGATTCGGCGTTGTGTCATGTTCAAACGTGTCTAGCTACGTAAAGCTTCGGGAGAAAAAATGTTTGTGTGTTTACACACAAGTGAAACAATACCTACAACTCTTCTCGTTTGATTTTATCTCAATCGACACCCTGTTCCACTCGAAAATCTCTGACACAAGCAGTAGCGTCTTCTGGGGGCATACTTCAAGATAGGTTTATACAGTCTATCGCAAAATTAAGTATACACCTCTTTCATCGTAAGATTAATCCATTTTACTCTCATGTAGTGATAAGAAAAGAATTGAAATTGTCATATTTCTACTTCATATTTCATATACAAACAAAAAATCTCCAATTAAGACGTGGCAAAATTGAGTGTACAGTTTAAGTTTTTCATAAAAAGAAAATTAAAATCAGTTCAGAAATGTTAACAGCTAACAAAAATCAATCCCCTAGTATCTGGTATGGTCCCCCTTTGGCGTCCAGCACTTTCTGCAAGCGTCGTGTCGAGATTTCTGAACACTGTCGACGGAAGTGCCTCCCAGATTTCCGTAATCGTCGTTTTGAGTTCCGCTTTGTCCCCTGAATTTTTATTCTTCAGATGGTTCTTTATTTCCCACCATAGATACTCAATAGTGTTGAAGTCCCGTGATTGCGGAGGTGTTTTGAGTTGATTGGGGCATTATACGTCAGGTATTCCCGCACGATGAGGTCAGTTTGCTTCGGGTCATTATTCTGTTCAAAGTAGTAATCACGAGGGAGACCCAATTTCAGAACGGAAGACTGCAGATTACGTTTCAGGAAGATCAATTAAGCCATTTTGTCCATCACCGAATCGATAAACTCCATGGTTCCAGATCCAGAAGCCCCCAATGTACCATACATCATTTGACTACCGCAGCCGTGTATTACTGTGGGAACCAAATGCTGAACCTGGAGCACCGATACTGGTTTCCTCCACACCAGCTGTCTTCCATCCGATTCGAAGAGATTGGTTTCCGGCTTATCCGTATAAAAGACCTTGTTCCAGAACTTCTTAGGTCTGTTTACACATGCATTAGCAAACTATAGTCGTTTTTTTATATTCACCTTTGAGGTGAAATAATTTTCACGGCCATTTCGACCTTCCAGATTGTTCCTGTATGCTGCTCTCCGGACAGTATCTGCGCTGACAGAGAGACTATTTGTGTTAAACCAGGTAGCAATTTTGTTCCAGACACTCAAAATGAGCATGTTTCGGTTAAATCATGGGTTCGTTATAATCAGGCGAGTCTTTGTAATTTATTAAGACAAAGTTTGTCTATTTCCTCTACTGTCGGAGGCGATATTCATGGTGAAGCGAGAACATTTGATGAAATCTTAGAAAAAAGTGTATCGCAACTAATAGATATCAAAATCGTTATAACACATCCAGTAAACAGCTGGTATTCCAATCATCTGGCTAATCTAAAGTGTCGCCGTGATAGATTGTGTGGTAAGCATAGGCAAGATAGAACAACGCGAAACTGGAATAATTATGTTGCTGCTAGAAATCTATATTCGAGGGCGCTGAGAGAGGCAAAAATACAATGTTTCAAGAAGAATTGGAAATAAATAAATATGACGGAAGAAAATTATGGAAAACAATTAAAAAACTACTGAATTCCAAGACGACGAAACCGAATATAATGAACTTTGATGACATAGAAATAACAGACGAACAAGAAATTGCAAATCGATTGAATGAGTATTTTGTTGATAGCGTGATTGAAATACATGAAAGCATTCCTCCATGCCAGACAGTGTTGGTGTCGAATGTGTGTCAGTTGTCAGCGTTAGTGTCAGTGTCAGTTGAAGACGATCCGCATTTGAGGAATATCTCATTGGTTACAAATGATGAACTCAACGAATTAATAAAGAATTTGAAACGTACATCAGGAATTGGAAAAGTGTCAACCCAAGTGTTTAGAGACGCGTCGTTAGTTATGAATGGTATGTTGTTGAAAATCGTAAATGAAAGTCTTCGATGCGGTGTAGTCCCAGAACCGTGGAAAGAATCGATAGTAATACCTATCCCGAAAGTGACAAACACTACTGATGCAAAGCTACACAGACCCATAAATATGTTGAGACTGCAAGAAAAAATTTTAGAGCTGTGTGTGAAGAAGCAGTTGCTGGAATTCATCAACAGAAAAGGCATTTTGATTCCAGAACAATCAGGCTTCCGAAAGAATCATTCTACTGAGACTGCGATAAACTTAATATTACGCAAATGGAAGTCTAATATAGAGAATGGAAAATAACACGGATTTCAAAAGAGCTTTTGAAACTGTTGATAGACAGAAGCTTCTTCAAGTATTACAGAACATAGGAATTGTTGGTGTGGTTTTGCATTGGTTTACAAGCTATTTGAATTATAGAAGTCAAGGAACTAGATTTGGAAATACTACATCGGATCGAAGACTAAATGATTTAGGTGTTCCTCAAGGTAGTGTGTTAGGTCCTTTGTTGTTTATTCTCTATATTAATGACATGAAATATCATACAGGAAGAGGTGTATCGAAATTGTTTGCCGATGACTCTACAATTTATTGGGTGAATGATGACTTGTCTACAGCAATAGCGGAGGCAAACGAAGACTTGAAAATAATTACGGAGTATTTGAAAATGAAGAGACTTTGTCTGAATCTTTCCAAGACGTACTGGATGATAATCGGAAGTCGGAAGAAAGACGGACATCCACCTATGTTCATGGATGGTGTAATGATTGAACGAGTAAAAATTGTTAAATATCTAGGTGTGAAAGTCGACGAGAAGCTAACGCTCATTGAACATGTTGACTACGTTATAAAAAAGGTGACTGTTAAATATGGTGTGCTTTGCCGGATAAACAGGTATCTAACATTCGAATCTAAGGTGACGTATGTACGGTCTGTTATAATGCCACATTTTGATTATTGTGCTACAGTATTGCTACATGCTTCAGATACGCAACTACAAAGACTGCAACGTTTACAAAATAAGATAATGAGAGTGGTTCTTAGATGTAGTAGGTACACACCAAGTGTTTCGATGTTGGATATGCTTCAATGGTTGTCCGTACGACAAAGGACTGTCCGAAATTGCCTGATTTTTATTCATAGAATGAAACTCGGATTACTACCTGATTATTTGATGGAAGATGTCGAATATGGAAGAGACGTGCACTCTCATAACACTAGGAGAGCAGCTGACTTTAGATTACCATATCTTACAAAAACAACGACACAACGATCACTTTTCTATCGTGGACTACAAATTTACAACACATTACCTCAAGACGCTAAAGAAATGACAAATATCGCACAATTCAAAAGGACAACAATTGACTTCGTTAAAAAAATTTATTGACCACTGACATGAATGTCAGCGAATGAGAACAAAATGATAATTATATAATGACTACAGAATGTACATTTCATAATTGGCTAGATGTGATGGACTTAGAGTGATGGCCATACGCGGGAGTAGACGCAACGAGAAATATAGTACCAGAAAAAATCCGACGACATCAAGTAATATAACATTGAAAAACTAATTATCTACGAGATAATCAGTCCCTCCCACTCCAAAAGAAGCGTATGGGGTGGAGGTAGGACCCAAAAAAATGAAAGGGACTTTGGGACCATCACAGTGAAAAAACAGTAAAAAAAAAACAGGTGATGCCGGCCACTTCGGTAGTCAATTTAGGAATGTTTGTTATAGGGTTCTTTCGCAATGTTCGCATAATTACTCGTTCGTCATCAGAAGACAGGACACGTTTGTGTCCTCTACTCGAGAGATTTTCCATGATTCCTTCGTATTTCCACTTGTGTATGATTTTATTTGCTGTTAAGTGAGTTCTTCCGACTATATCTGCTATTTCCTGCAGTGTATTTCCACGACAATCCATATTTATTATCATTGTAC
The DNA here is from genome assembly GCF_029784135.1 of Toxorhynchites rutilus septentrionalis. Taxonomy (NCBI): domain Eukaryota; kingdom Metazoa; phylum Arthropoda; class Insecta; order Diptera; family Culicidae; genus Toxorhynchites; species Toxorhynchites rutilus. Next base: position 65,708,046 of record NC_073745.1, read on the forward strand.
GTGTAACAATATCTATTTTGATAAAAAAAAATGCAAACATCAATAAGAAAACAAAAACCGATACTGCCCAAGCAATGGTTAGGTGTTGACACCAATCACTGATAAAAGAAGTACGCTAATTCACAAAGAAACTTACTTACAAGACTTACTTGTTCGGAGAAATTTAGGATGTACACTCAATTTTGCGATGCCTAGAATAGAGATTGTTTTCGATTTTTAGGAATAAACAATTAACAGAAAACTTTTCTCGGAATTTTATTGCACGTACAGCTAATTAAATTTGTGGGTAATAAATATGCATCAAAAGAATCAATGTATTCAAAATATTTCATGCCAAATAAATCAAGTCAAGTAGCATTTGTACACTCAATTTTGCGATAGACTGTAGTTCCTAGGCAACCGAGCTTCAAAACATCCAGTTATCGACAGTAGAGATCTGAATGTAGTGTTTGGTTATATGGAAGAATAAAACGTTACCAATCCCACCAAATGAACAACAGAACCTGTCTTGCTGTTATTCCTAGTTTGGTCACCGTTTGAGCTGCTTTACCTATTTTACCACTTTGCCACGATCTTTTTCGCACAATATTGTCGTATGTGCCCTTTTTATCATACATTCAGAAATGGGTCGATATCTTTCGAAGATGGGAATTCCATTGTTTTTTTTCCTTGGGTTAATTGTTGCGGCTTTTTCTTCCAGCTTGAGAAAAAAAATTGAAACTGTAACATATTCAGGACATGTTGACATTACAATCTTCACTTTACCAGGAAAGGACATTTTCTTGCCATGGAGAAGCGAGATTTGTCTTTACAGTTTCCTGTACCTGACCGTGAGACTTTAGGATTGAAGCTCGTGGGCTCCTGCCTTGGTGATCAAAAAGAAATATAATTAAAAAAACTGATACAACAAAATCAAGAATGGATAAGGGGTCTTTGAAGATTTCCTTTCCCAGAGCCTATGCCGCACGTCCCCTAATTCGAATACCTGAAGAGCCTCAAAGCAGTCACCTTTCTTTATCTAGGTGGTAACCACAACATAAATACCTGGAGAAATATGGTATCTAGTTCAGTCTTCCAATACCATTTAATTTATCCCTATTCACGTTTTTTTTTATCTTAACTCTACTACTTGTGGGTTATTTTATCCCTCGGTAATCTATTTCCATATTCTTTTGGATGGAATCTAATTGTTTTCACTAACTCAATTTTGTAGATCCAATCCGTTCTATATGCCACTCAAACTGAAGGAAGCCATTCAATTCTTTCAAATATAATTTGAACCAAAGGCGATCTTCCGAAAGGGCTTGGCCGGGTAAGGCAGTAAAAAGTGGCCCCAAACCAAATCACCAGATGTATCGCAAATATTGTATAGAATATTAAATAAGAAATTTTGGAATTTAATTTGAACCACTATAAGGTTTAACATAGGATCTATAGTGAAAAGAGTACTTTTTCGTTGATTTCACGCCATCCTCAAAAGCTTCGAGATAAAAATTTGAAAAAAAAAATGCTGAATGTGCTTCTCCCTACGGTGTATCAAGAAAAATTATCAAAAAAAATTCATCAAAAATTTAAGTACTAAACAAAATATTGGAATTTTGAATATTTTTTTTTTATTTAGAGATTCAATACTACTCTAATTCATATTTAAATGTATTCCTATGGCTTTTCTAGATATGTGTGATTTTTTTCAGATTTTTTTCAGTGTTGCGAGGCACAAAAAATATTTTTTTCAAATTTTCAAAGGGTCTGGCTGGGTGAGGAAGTAAAAAGTGCCCCCAAACCAAATCATCAGCTGTATGGAAAATATTGTAGGGTAACACGGGGTGATTTGGTCATATGGGGTGATTTGGACCACCGCTTTATCTCAAAAATTACGGCTCAACTTGGATTTTTTATAATGTCATTTCCTTCTATTGATGAACCGTATGTACCTAAAGTAATAAAACTCTGGTAAAATTTCACTAGTAGAGGGAAACGGTAGCATAAACGTAGCAAGCACTTTGATCGTCAAAAATTTGAGCTTTCCGATAGTGGTTTTAAGGTTTTTCCCGCTAATTAAACAAACTTTTCGTGTATTGTGCAGTAAAGTTCTGTTTGCCTATAGAAGAGGAACAATTTGATGTAGCGAAACTGTAAGTTTGATAACAATAAATGAAATTAATTGCATTTTAGTTTTTGCATGTTGTGTGGGGTGACATGGACACGTTTTTGTGGGGTGAACTGGTCCTACAGATTTGAGGTTTTTGTTTGGTCTAATTGATTCCAGATGTGGCTGAATTACAAAAAGAGGATGGGCAGACAACGTTGGAAGAAGGAGGAGCTTGAAAGAGCAACGCAGACCATCGAGAACGGATTTTCTTTGACCAAGCATCAAAAGTGTTTAAAAATACTCGACCAACAGTGAAAAGATTCATGCAGAATTCGAGATGGTGTCATACCAACTTTTCTGGTCTGGAATCTGGCCAAGACACCTGGTATCGATCCCAAAACATTGTTACTGATTGTAACATTATCCCAAAATACTTTACATAAATATGAGTATGTTTTTTTCGATGAAACACACACTGGACCAAATCACCCCACAGACGGTCCAAATCACCCCGGATCAAATTTTAATGTCCAAAAAACGTCTCTTTCATTTTATGATATATTTGGTAGATTGAAGCTTTATATAATGATTAAACATTATTTATTGAGAGAAAACAAGTGTAGCTCAGTATACAATGTGACATTTTTTATTTAGACCGTATTGGTTTGGAAATATTAGGCGATTTGCTTAGGTGGTCCAAATTCCCCCCTTTTCCCCTATAGGGTGAAAAATAAAACATTTTGGTAGTAGTATAATATATTAGAGTCCTTATATGGTACAACATAGGATCTATGGTGAAAAATGCACCTTTTCGTTTTTTCACGCTATTCTCAATAGCTTTGAGACAAAAATGAAAAAAAAGTACTGAAAGTACATCTTACTAAGGTTTATCGAACAATATTTCAAAAAATTTCTTCATCAACAAATCAAATATTTAAAAAAAATAATTTATTTTTTATTTTAAATTAATTTTTTATTTTATTTTGAGATTCAGTACTACTCTAGTTTGTATTCAAACTTCTTCCTACGTCTGTTTTAGGTATTTGTGATTTTTCTCCAGAATTTTTAGAGTGTTTTTCACGGTACAAAAATAAATTATATATATTTTCAGGCATTTCGAAATTTTGAAAAAAAATATTACTTTGAGACCCACTTTTGCTCTAATTTTTATCTAAATGCATTCGTATGTGTTGTTTTTTCCACATGTAGAGTAATTTTTTCTTCAAGATTTAAGAGGATTGCGCAAAAAAATGTTTTGGGCCTTTGGTCATTTTAAATTCAATGTGGATTTAGAGACCCACTACTGCCCGATATTTATTTAAATTTTGTTTTTTATATGTTTAAATTTTGTCGGAATATTTAGAGCATTGCACTTGCAGGCGATGAAGAAAATTATGTTTGTGTCTCGCAATCTGCAGTTCTACGCATAGTTGTCTCATGTTACTTTTTGACATTTTCCACTTTTCTTCATAAAACCATGTTTATTGTTTGTACCCAGCTTTTAGAAAAACAATATCAGGTTCAATTGTCCCATGTTGATATTCTAGGCATAACCGTCTCGCCATATATTCATTGTGGATACATAATAAATGGATCGGTTCAAGTACAAGAATTTTGTGTCACGCTTTCAGCAGGGCTAATGCACTCATTTCCGATTTGGAAAAACGAACTAATTCTCGAAAAAAAAAATTAACAGAACAAGTGTACACCTCGTTAGCGAATGCCTAATATCAATGAGATTAATATTCTGCAAAAGTGTTGCAGATCACTCCTTTCTTCATAAAACGATGTTTTTGCGCATAATCTTCTAGAAAAATGCAAAAAACTCATTGTTTATTGCCAGTATTTCGTAAAACAACATCAAGCTCAATTGTGCCATGTTGATATTCTAGACATAGCTGTCCAACCATGAATTTTTAAATCCGTAATCAAGATTAATTGATTCAAGTGAGGGGAATTTTTCACATTTCATTAGACAATAGTTCAATGCTCATAAAAAAAACCCGGTGTATTGCTAAACTTAAATTTAAGCATTTCCGGCACCGGGTTCTGGTAGACAAATATGCTAGAAAACTTTGATTGCGTTTTTCCCAGTTGTTGATTTTGGAACATGGGACAACTATGCGTAGAACGGCAGCAATGCTCTTAAAAATTCAGGAAAAATTAAGCCACATGAAGAAAAAATACACATACAAACGCATTTAAATAAAAATTAGAGCTCATGTTTTTTCCCAAAATTTCGAAATGCCAGAAAATCCATAAATTTTTTTTTGTACCACATATTTATTATTATATCTTTTTTATTATTTGATTTTTTGATGAGAAAATTGTTTGAAGATATTTATCGGTACACCTTAGTAAGATGTACTTCCTGTATTTTTATCATATTTTTGTCTCAAAGCTATTGAGAATGGCGTGAAAAAAAAAACGAAAAGGTGCATTTTTCACCATAGATCCTATGGTGTACCATATAAGGACTTAAATATATGGTACTACTGTCAAAATGTTTTATTTAGTAACCTATCCCTTACCCGGCCAGGCCCTTTAGAGAATTCTATTTATTTACGCCAGCGATCATTCAGCCGCAGGCGGTTGGGATTTGAATTACTGACAAAACACATACGGCAGGGGTTTTGAAATGGTGTTCCCCGAAGTAGCAAATGCTTCCAAAAACCCACCATGAAAAAAAAAATCTTGCATTTAATTGATAAAAAAGTGCAGGTGCTCCGTCAAATATTATTGCTATAAAAAGTGCTCTGCCATAACAAAATCTGAAAACCCTTGCCTTACGGTGTCATTTGGTACGACGAGATAAAGACGATCTTATACTTCGTGAAAGTTTAATCTTCTTGGGTTAATTGGTGTGGATTTAGTGTTAGTCATTCTGTCAAGTTTTCCTTGAAAAATAATGTACATACCAGCTGTCATAGTGCTGTTGATTCTAGCTAACTTTTTTTTCTTTTATGCACCAATGCAAGTATATGCACTGCTCGGTCGGATTTGAATCGAAAAATTTGCAGAAACAAATCGCTTAATTCGAGTTCGATAAAATCGTAAAATCCGTAATTTTTTTAATAAAAGGGGTGAATAACGTTTGCATTAAAAAAATGAACATTTTTCGGATGATGATAAAAAAAACTGAGACAGATAATTGAATTTCAAAAATTTCCCATGGCAGGTAATTATATAAGCTTACTTGCAAAAAAATCGACGCTCTTGCGAGTAGCCTTCCCGCAGTTAACCGAAACATTCGCCATGGCGGACGAAAACATCCATGTAGGCATGTTTTTGAGTTCTTTCTTCGTTTTATTTATCAATTCCTTCTCACTTTTCGCAACAAAATTGTTGGAATAGATCTTACGCTTCAGGATTGCCCAGAAATTCTCGATGGGACGCAGCTGGGGGAAGTTGGGCTGTTTCGCCGACTTGGGTACCACATCGATATTCAGTTGCTCCATCTCCTCTAACGATCGCTTCGAGTAGTATGCCGACGCCAGATCCGGCCAGAACACCGCGTCTTCGCCCTTATGTTATTTCTTGATGAACGACACAACTTCCGGCAGGCACTTTGTACTATAAATCTCCCCGTTCACGGTCAGCTAAAGAAGAGCGGCTTTGACATTCCCTTCTCGCTGATTGTCAGCCACAGTAGCACCTTCTTGGGGAACTTGGTATGTGACATAAACTTCACTTCGGCGCTCACTTCCTTAGTAAAATACTAAGTGCCCTGCCAGCCGTTACCATTCAGAGTGAGATAGGTCTCGTCGTCCATCACCACCGCCACGTCGCGATTCGCCGAGAAAATCGACTTGACGCTGCGTCATTGCCTGCAGCTCCGAGACCAGTGGACGGGACTTCCGCTTCCCGACATATATGACCATGTTCGCCAGGTACTTATTCACTGTTTGGCCTGTTGCACCGACCTCCCGGCCAAGCGCACGCAGCGATGTCGGTCGTCCGGAACGGAGCTTTTTTTCGATGCTCTGATTGTTGTCCAATAGTGCCAAGATCTTGTAGATGCCGGAACAGGCGTATCCGACGTCTACAAAATGTCGCACGATGTCCGTTTTCGCTGCGGCGGGGTACCGTTCTTTGAACGCACACACTTCTCAACCCATGAACCCCAAGAAAAATCGGCAATTTTTGTCCATTTTTCAATGCAAACGTTAGTGTATCAGCCTGAAAGAAGACTATGTTGAAAAATAGAAAAAACCAAACAAAAATTATAAAATTATGTGTCCAAATATCAACGGTCATTTTGCTTATTGTGACTGTCTTGATGAAGAAGGACTTTTCACCTGAAATAAAAAGTCTCTGAAGACCTTGTGCATCGAACTTTCAGAAATTTGGAGTAGTTTGTTCAGCTTACAAGCAAATCTTGTACAATTTCGTCTATTTTGCTCCGTCAGGACGTTCACAACAGCTCTAACGCCGACTCAATACAAACTGTTACACACTTCTGAAAGTGTCACGGTTTGAAATTAGGCGAATGCTATTACGAAATTAGCTTTCGTATTATTCGATGTTTGCTGTAATTCTAACGTAAACATATAGACTTTTAAGGTTTTCCTAATAAAAACAAGTAATTTGCCGCCTTTTCGAATGCTTCCCAAAACCATCACGGATGCGACGTTTTGGAACCATCAAATGTGTCTGTCACAATTTCGGATATTTCTCAAACTGTAGACTCACTCTGTTATTTTAGACGTTGTGAGACTGTTGCAAGTCGAATAAGTTTTCATCCGAAAAAAACAAAATTAGGTCCACTGTGTTGTGATAAAATCTTGGCGTCCCAGGTCATGTTTAAGCACATTGTACATGATCGATTTCGAAATATTGAAATCAGCAGTCATTTTACATGCAGTGATTTTTGTTTTCATTTGATTCGTTGTGATTTTCGTCTAATTCGCTCCCCGGCGATCTTAATCACTCGCTCACTCATTCCTTGCTGAATATCTTCTGCCGGAAATTTGTGGTCATCCAACGAAGAAGTCTCACGGTATTCATTAATTGTTCGATAAACAAAATCACGCTCCACTCTCAGGTTTTTAAAACTTATGAAAATTGCGCTTGGATACACTCCTTCCTCGAACTTTTTATCACCACTGTATAAAACTCTTTCATCGTTGATAAACAATGAACACCTTCTTCACAACTAAAGCGAGGTAAATAAAAGTTTGTGAGAATATATTGGACACGATGTACTTCTTGTGTTATTTCAAAACAAAACAAAATAAAGACCCGAAAAACACCTGAATTACACGATAATCCTAATTCGGAAGTATAATTCGTCTTTCTCATGGCATCATATGGTTAATATTGCAATGTGCGAATAAACGATGGGTCGCATAAAATTGTTGCAATTCGCCATCATAACACCGCTTCAGAACAATGTCACGGAATTTAATATTTACACCGAAGCTAACAAAGGTTTAATATTCACACGGAATTTAGAATGTCTCTTGAATGCTTAATATGCAGTATCGAAGAATTTATATAATCATCCTCGAACTCATATTAATTGATTCGTAAATGACAAAAAAATAAGAAAGTTTAGTAGTTTTCGGTAAACTTAACACAACAACTGTAGTTTTCAGTTTAAACTCGAATAAATTGAATTAGAAAAAGATTTGAATACAATGTTCCACAAATAGCCGAAAAATTTTGTGGAGTAATTTGCATGCAGCGTTAACTGTAGTATCAAGAAATCGATGAGAAATGACGAAGCAAAAAACAAACTATTCCATTTCAATCATAACTAGTACCAGAAAATTGATGAGTTGCTGTTGCCTCAGAAGATTGTATTTTATAAAGTGAAGAATTTGAGTGAAATTTAGTAATTTTTAGATTCCAAATCGAGCTCTAGTACCCCATCAGCACCGGTCATATCCATTATGGCTTGTTAATTCCATCCATAATACATGCTACATTTTTCTGCTATCCTCAAACACCACGCATATCCACATACACTGAACAACAAAAGCACTGATAAATTAAATTTACTTCCTTCCTTCCTGCTCCTTTGACTTCTGATTCTTCTTTTCGAACAAGTTACGCTTGCATCACTGATCAAACGAAATGATTTCCACAAAGCTCAATTCACATTCACATAGTCTCCTCTCAAACAAGGTTCAACATCGAAGCAGTCAAGAACAGAATAAACCAACATTTCTAACCCACTTATTCTCTATCCTCCTGTCTAGTCGAGATTTAAGCTGAGAGTACCATTCCCCATTCTTTTTTACCGAAACTGTTAATACAAGAGATCGTAGATGGCATGACTCCCCGCTTCCGCTTAACTGCTTTTCACTAAATGTTTCTCTATTCTCACTACTAGTCGATATATAATCGTTCCATTCGAAACTATTTCCTAAGACTAAGAGTATACTAATCGTACGGAGCTAATTCTTGTTAGATTTAGTAGTTTGTAAACTATCTTGAATATCTTGGTAAACTTCCTCAATATTCAAATTGGTGAACCTTTGCATGCTTCTCCTTCCTGGTGTTCCCCAACTAAACTATTTCGATTTGTGTAATTCTATCTTCACCCACACTCCCAGAAATACGTCTCATACGTCAAAACAACACTCATCGAATACTGTCCATTCATCTAAACTACAGAGAATCAAATATTACTTTTCTGTTGCTGTCATTGTTGTACGCACCCATTCGTATTGACGATTGTCGATTCCTGATACCCGAGCTGGGGTACTGTAGTTGCAGCTAGCCAAATCTGTCCAAAAATTCACCTAACCTCTGTAAGCCTTTCTAAATAGGAGGAGATGTTCCTGCAGACACTCTTCCCTATACATTTTCGAGTCCATTATCTTGTTAGTGAAGAGAGTATTGGTTCTCTGTCCACAGCTGCAAATCCCTCGCCAAGAACATACTGGAAAATTTATCAGCGAAAAAGAACTTAAATTTTTTAGAGACTTGATGTCTATCAATAACCTCTGGCAGTGTAGAATTTCCGGCCTGGAAGCTGTCCAAAATCCATCTTCACATACGTTTCGTCATCAGGTAACAAATTACGATAATCTTCTCGCATACAGATTCTCCGGATGATACTTTGGTTAGAGTTGAGTTTTTTTTTCTTCTCTCGGCTTCCATCCTGCACAACATTTTTGAATCGAAACTGATCAACATGAAATTTAGAGATACAGGTTTTCCAAACAATTTGCTGTCACATAATTTCAGATACGCCTACTACGACCGGTGCTATAAAACGAACATGTGGATTTCTATCCACAGATGCAAATGATCAAAAGAATATAAACAAAAATTCAAAATCTAGAGGCGAATGAACTGAAAAGTTTAAACCCTCTTAAAGCCAAAAAGAAGAATAAGAAAAATTCAAAATTCAAAGGAATATAAACAAATGCCAGAGAATGAAAATGACACAATCAGCTGTCAGCTGTTTAGTGAAATATTTCACCGGTCCGAAATATAACGCGCGCAGGTTTCAAATGACCCTTTTGATAATGCATTGTTTTTGAACCATTCGAAACAACGCATTTTAACACAAAACAGTAACTTCAGCGCATCATGAAAAAAAATCATCTTAAACGTAATGGATTATGATTTTACTCAGCAGCTATGGTTCGGTAGAATTGCAAAGAGCATTCGGCGAAAATTGCTTGAAGCAAAACACAAAGATTATAACGTTTCCCCCTACTTTCAATGCAAAACCATCGGATAATTGCTATCCGTGTTAACTACATTTTGCCTCCAGACACATGTTGATGACAAGTGCCACAATTTGATGCCTGTTGACCAGAAAGGTGTGCAAAGCAGAGTACAGTTTCTTCGTTTCCAAGCACCCCCTGTTTTTCGCTGCCGCTATACAAACGTAGCGCCGAAGGTTATAACGGATGTCGCTTTGTGAAAACGGTTCCACCCTCTGGGGGGGGAAAAACACATAATGTGCGCGGCCGCTGATATAATTTTCCACGGTCGGTGGCGATGGAATTGCTGACAGACAATGCGTTCCATGTCATGACTTTTTATACTTTGGTTGAATGTAAATTACATTACGATTGCGTACGTTTTATTGAAGCTAACAGGACAGAAGACAGTGAAAGCAACAATTTGCAACATGCATTCAGTTCAAATCGAATCAAAATTCCTCCAAAACATGTGTTCAGCTAGGAGTTGCGCAAAATGCTCTTTGAGATTCTCATCAGGTGTGTTCGAACAAATAAGGAGGAGAATGTGCAACAAATCGAAATAAACGTAACTTTTTATGCCCTTCAGCACTTCAATCCAGTTAGTTTTTACTCACCGTTTGCTTCCGTTGGATTTGAGAGCACCCGAGAACAAGGTTTAGTTCCGAAACCGAAGAAGCAGTACGGATGGCGGAAAAAAAAGTGAAATGAATTACTTGCTAACAACAAAACATTTTGATTTTCACGACTTCCAACAGTCCCTGTAAATAGTGCCTTCCGAGAACCATCCTAAGAATGCCTCCTGAGGACAAACACAATCCCGCTTGCGATACACGTTTGCTCGCTGTCTGAACCCTTTAATGTTTAGTTCTAGGGAGGAAAATTCAAATTATTCATCTACTTCGCTTCTTACTGACATTAAACATTCATCGAATTATTTTGTTTTTCTTTTTTCCTTCCTCACACAATTATCAACTCATCCGATTTTTCTGTGGTCCATTCAACGAACACAATTGCTTGCAATATCTGGCGGCACCATCGAATCGAAAACAACAATTACAAACGAACCAACCCTATCAATAACTCGAACAACATACAATCATGCCATCATCTTCTCATGGTCATCAAAAATACATCGAAAACAACTCATATTTTGAAAAACGCGCCCACAAAACAAATCCATCAAAACTATCTATACTACTACTACTACTACTATCACTAACTACTTACCACGCCGACCACCAGGGGGTCGCGGCATTCCAGAAGGTAGGTGTGTTTACGAAATATCCAGTCCAATAAAGCCATATTGTACACCACACCGCCAAATCATCACGGTTTAGAAAACGAACATATTACCTCTTTTCAAGCCTTTGAAGAACCGAAAATCACACCAGTTAGTCGAACATTGCTTTTTATGACGAGAATTCAAATGAACAGATACATTTTCACAAAACAGATAAACGGATTTACAAAGATAAAATAAAATCGTTCGCTTTCCAGTTTGTATGAAATAAGGGATTAAAACGAGCAACTATCTGCAAAGGTCGGAAAACACCTACTTAGTGCAATACTTTTCCGATGGACACTTGATTTTTTTTCTTGCTGTTTTATAGTGACTTTTAGACACTTATTGGTGCTCTGATTTTTTATAGATTGTATTGCATCACAAAAATTATTCGACTTTATACTGGGACAAAAACATTACTTATGTTTCGATGTGGGTAGCTGAATCTTTTTTCCCTTACTTCCAACATTTGGACCTTCAAAAAAGCGTATCCACCGCTGGTCAATCTTCAAACTTTTTGCGTCATTTTATTTTACACGAGGGCGTTTGCGGGTGTGGTTGTGGTGAACGTGCGCCGGTGATGGGGCAATATTTTTTTACGTGATTCTCTTGAAATTACGCGATTTTTGTTAATGCGATTTGCTCAAAATTACGCGATTTTTTTTAAGCGATTTTACTTTTTGCGCGCACGCATCAGTCGCGTACAAAAAGAATTCATCGTATTCATGTGATGTTTTTTCTTCGCTTGGTAAAGATAAATTCAAATCATAGTCATGTGTTATGAAAGTATCGTTGGTCAATGTTTGAGAGCAGATGATTGAATCAACATTAAGAAATAAGGTCAAAAAGGTATGTCCAATTTATTCCGGATATCGACTTAAATTTTTTTGATACCACCCTTGGGGAGACCACAAATGGATCGTTTGTTTGAGAAACCCCACCTCTCGTCACTGTCTAACATCTTATTCGGGTTGGAAATTTGTTCGATAGTCAAATAAGAGTATCGTTGTGTTTGCTCTGTCACACAATGCACGATTGGATGCTTCGGAAAGGCATAGTAAGCCCTCAATTAAGAAATGTTGAAGTGCAAGCAAAGCTCCGTAGTACTATGTACTTCTCACATATTACGTTACGCAAAAAATATTTTCAAGTATCCTCCATCTCCCTCCATAACGTACAGGGTCCTTCAGAATTAACGCTCACGAAAAAAAAAACCAATCGCTTCTTATTGAATTTTTTTTTTCGCTCCGTCAATTGTAACACTACTCCCCCACTTCGGGTAGATAATATTTGGCTACTCATTCAGTAAGAATGGATGGTTTTTAGTGTCAACATGTACAATTTACAAGAACGTGTATTTTTAGTGAAATCGTATTACTCGAGCAACCGAAGCCTTAATGAAACGTTGTCCTCTAATGGTGAGAATTTCAACATTTCTCGTCGTCGATTACTTCCTCTGGGGATACGTGAAGATCCGTTGCTATGTTTATAAGCCACAAAATTTGGAGGAACTTAAAGAAGAAATAACTCGGATTTTCATCAGCATCGAAGTCGTAATGTTAGAGTTGTGCATTAAGAATTTTGGGAAAAAATCTCAATAACTTTTAGGAGAGTTGAGATATTGATAAATTCAGCATCGAAAAATATTTGTATTAGTAAGTTATAAAAGTCTTTCGAAGATTGTTTGTATGTAGAATTCGAAATATTAAAGTTAGACAAAAAAAACAGTTTTTGTCATGGTCACCCTAACGCAATTTAGAAAAAAAGCGCAGTTCGGTTATTTAAACAGATAGAGAAAAAACTTTGTTGTACAAAGATGTCTCAAATAACCGGAGCTACAACCTTGTCGAGCAATGTTTACCTTTATCTATAAAGATAAGAATGTTAAATTTTTTATTTCATCGACAATTATGGTCACCCTAACATAAAAATAACAACTATGTAACAACTTTGTTGAAGACAGTTTTTGTCTAAAGAATAACTGTCGAGCGCTTAATGCTAATTTCCACTTAAATGCACCTAGTGATGTTTAAATTTTTCATTTATTCGATTATCGATTAATCGTTCGGACATTTTTCAATATTCGATTCATTCGAATAATTGTTTTTCAATATTCGATTAATCGAGCGAATATTTATTTCTTGTAATAATCACGTATCACGTTGTCATTCTGGTCGCGTGGTCTATCGGGTTGTCGATGTTAGATGGTTGGATGAAAAAATGTTGGATAAAAAAACCGTATAGCCTAATTCTCAACCTAAAAATGCAATAGCCTTGAGAAAAATTCTTTAATTCATTAATCGCGATTACAGTGGAAATTATTCGATGTATTCATATTTTGATTTTAAATTATTCGATACCAAATTACTCGATTATAATTTCAGATATTCGATTATTTGAATTAATCGAACGATTAACCGACGTCTCTAAATGCACCTCCTGGACCTCCTTGTGCAATGTCGTGTGCGCCCTCTTGCTTTAGCCGTGATGTTTTGCTTATCATCCTGTCACTTTGTAACCTCGATGCTTGTTGTGTATGATATTGCCAATTACGTCATTCCAGTCGTCAGACTTTCCCTGATTCTATTTCGTCAAATTCAGCTTAGCTTGGGAAGGCAAAAGTTGTTTTACCAAAGCAAAGTGTAACTAAAAATCAAGATTCGATCACAGATTGCTGTGACACACGAAGTTCAGAACCAAGGTGTTGTACTATAGGTGGACCGCAATGTCAAAATTGCTGTTCGTCCATTGCTCGCGAAAAAACAAATTTGTTTACAAACCAAGTCGTATCTTTTGGTGACACATGCATTCGTTGCTAACTCGCGCATTACTGTCGAATCATAACAGTGCAGAAGGATGTTTTTAGCATATCTTTTCGCTTCTAGCAGCGCAACCAATCCATTTCTTTCCAAGCAAAATGTACTTCTGTTTGGCTCCCATCGGCGGGGAAAAGAGTACTATCAGCTTATGGCGATGGTGACAAGAAATAACGCTGATTGTGGCTCAATTTCGCTCAGGGAGGAGGAGAATGTTGTGCATATACCGGGAAGGAAATTACCAGATCCAGAAGATCCGGAAAGGGCCGTTACAAGTAATTGGCTAGAGCAAAAGGAGGTTGTGCACTATTTTTCACGAATATATATTTGCTTATTTCTTCCTTCAGTTATTTTTCTCAGCGAGTTGATATGAAACCTTAACCACACACCCAAACAAAAAGTAAATAATTCTGAAAGTTACGTCTCGCTACTCGTCTCACGTCATGTCTTGAAAGTGTCAAGAACGAAACACCTATCGTTCAGCATCTTGTTCAGAACTATATGGAAATCACGTATGTCTGACAACAGTGGTGGCATCTGTGTATCAGATTTAAAACTAATTGAGTTACATGTTTCGATTATTTTTTGAAGTACAATAGCCGTTTGCCACTCAAAACACTATCGGGGCATGTTATTTGACATGGAAATCTGAATTGAGTACTGACAAAAATAACATGAAGTTGAAGAGGTGGAGATCCTCTAGGAGTCTTAAAGCCATCTACAGATATATAGGGTTGGGGAAAAAGAAATGTCGTATTTCTGATCGAAATTTGCTTAAAATTATCCAATTTATGTCAAATATGCGCCGTTTTGTTCGCAAACTTGTTGCCATTTAGAAGGCAACTTCATTATCCCCCCTTATAAAACCCCCCTCCTTATTTGCAAAAAATTCAAACAGACAGTTCTCGCAAGCCTCTTTTGAGGCCAACTTAGTATCACCAAGAGCGTTTCACATGGCCCGGAAGAGATGATAATCACTTGGAGCCAGGTCCGGACTATACGGTGAGTGCAATAGGACATCCCATCCGAGCTCCCGTAGCTTCTGGCGGGTCATCAAAGATGTGTGAGGCCGAGCGTTGTCCTGGTGGAAAACAACACCATTCCTATTGATCATTTCTGGCCGCTTCTGGTCAATCACCTGCTTCAAACGGTCAAGCTGCTCACAGTAGAGAACCGAGTTGAGGGTCTGGCCATAGTTGAGCAGCTCATAGTGGATGATTCCCTTCCAATCCCACCAAACACACAGCAAAACCTTCCTGGCCGTCAATCCGGGTTTGGTGATGGTTTGGGCGGGCTCACCGCGCTTCGACCACGACTTTTTTCGCTTTAGGTTGTCGTACGTGATCCACTTTTCATCACCAGTCACCATCTTCTTCGAAAATGGGTCGAGTTCGTTCCGTTTCAGCAGTGCATCGCAGGCGTTGATTCGGTCTAAAAGATTTTTTTGCGTCAACTCGTGTGGCACCCATACATCCAGCTGTTTTGTGGAATCCAATCTTCTGCAAATGGTTCCAAACGGTTTTATGGTCTATACCCAGTTCCTGGCCAATCAAGCGAGTGCTCACATGCCGATCTTCTTGGATGATTTCAACGATGCTGCTGTTGCAATACAAAGAGTTTCTCATCAGAAAACCCAAACCCCTGACTTGCGTGCCGTAAAAGTATCAATTTGGCTCTGTCCAGCCTCTTCTTCGTTGTAGCCTACTTTACCCCGTAAATCTTGCGTTTCTTGAACGACTTGTATCCAAGGTCCTCCGTCATGATGGTGTGGGCAGTCCTCAGCGAAACATCCAGGTCAGCTGCGGTCTTCCAGATTGAGCGGTTCATTTTTCGACAAACCCGCTCTCTCACCATTTGGATTGCTGTTGGCGTCCTCGCCGAATGCGGTCACCCGGATCTCGCACGGTCTCTGGCCGGACCCTCCTCCCGGTACCGATAAATGGTGGAATAGATGTAATTCCGCTTCACCCCGTGGGATTTCAACCGGAATATGACACCGGGTCACTCATGTTTGTCTTGATAAGCACTAAAATTCGTCCGAAACGTAGAATTTAGAATAAAAGTTAGACCGAAAAAAGCCCTGTTTTCCATGGTCACCTTAATACAAGTTAGAAAAAAGCGCTAAATCGGTTGTAGAAAAGATATCAACAAAAATTGTTTTATAAAGTTATTTGAAACAACTGGGGCTACAACATTGTCAAATTATGTACATCTCTATCTATAAATATAAGAAAGTTTGATTTTTTATTTCACCTAACATTTTTGGTCATTCCATTTTGACAGCATGAAAATGAACGCTTCATCATATGAAACAACTTTATTGCAGACAGTTTTTATCTAGAGAATCTAGTGGACCGATCTTGCTGAAATTGGCATGTAAAAATGTAAAAATGTAATTTTTCATCATAGCCCCTGGCCGCAATGATTTTTTTCCCACTACTGTTCATAATTAAATTTAAAATATACGTATTTAACTGGTATTCTCTTTGACTCACTTTCTAATTTAAATTATAAAGCATTCAATTGTATACCTAAAAATTCATAACTCTACAACAAGATGAGATAAAATCCTAAAACTTTTATTGAATATATAAGAGTATCCATAATAAACATTCTCGGCCAAACCGCCGACTATCTCTTTTTCACGCAGATACGAAAACACTAGGGCCAATTGTCAATCGCTGCACGTTTCTCGACAGAATTCTTCACCGGTTGCTCATTCCAATGAGAACGTCCAACTTAGCCCAAAGTGAATAATCCGGTGGATTGAGGCCTGGGCTATCTCATTAGAATTGGGCAATCATTTGCGGAGATTTTTGTATCGTTCCAATCATATTTGCTTCAGTCTGGGCCTCAATAAATGACTCATACGCCACTTTACGTACCAGTTAATGTATCCAAATTATTTCGACTGATAGACGCTTTTGTTTGCGATGAGGATTGTATCGAACGCATTCATGAACAACATAGATTTTTTTGTTTTTTTTTTAAAAAAAAGAGGTGAGGAACGCTCTACCAGCCTTACCTGGGAAGGGTTAACCCAGACGTCGAGTGGGGATCGCACCTACAAAAACCAAGCCCTCTACTCGTTGCCTTATTCCCCCTGGGACCACATCTAGGCGACTACTTCAGGGGGCGGCTGTGCTCATGCACTTCTCGAGTTTTCAACGCTAACTAGCGTTGTCCTTCCCTTTTTCTCAATATTTTTTCTCTCTATTCGTTATTAATTCCACTGCGCTGATGTCCTCTTCGCAGGCATCCATTTACCCGTCGAGACGTGAACCGATTAGGAATTGCCCTCCAACTTGACGCGCAACCCGTCACAGCCACCCTCGCGGGGTTTCTCACCTGTCGAGACGTGAACCGATTAGGAAGCGCCCTCCAACTTGACGCGCGCCCCGTCACAGTCACCCTCGCGGGGTTTCTCACCTGTCGAGACGTGAACCGATTAGGAAGCGCCCTCCAACTTGACGCGCAACCCGTCATAGCCACCCTCGCGGGGTTTCTCACCTGTCGAGACGTGAACCGATTGGGAAGCGCCCTCCAACTTGACGCGCGCCCCGTCACAGTCACCCTCGCGGGGTTTCTCACCTGTCGAGACGTGAACCGATTAGGAAGCGCCCTCCAACTTGACGCGCAACCCGTCACAGCCACCCTCGCGGGGTTTCTCACCTGTCGAGACGTGAACCGATTGGGAAGCGCCCTCCAACTTGACGCGCGCCCCGTCACAGTCACCCTCGCGGGGTTTCTCACCTGTCGAGACGTGAACCGATTAGGAAGCGCCCTCCAACTTGACGCGCAACCCGTCACAGCCACCCTCGCGGGGTTTCTCACCTGTCGAGACGTGAACCGATTGGGAAGCGCCCTCCAACTTGACGCGCGCCCCGTCACAGTCACCCTCGCGGGGTTTCTCACCTGTCGAGACGTGAACCGATTAGGAAGCGCCCTCCAACTTGACGCGCAACCCGTCACAGTCACCCTCGCGGGGTTCTCACCTGTCGAGACGTGAACCGATTGGGAAGCGCCCTCCAACTTGACGCGCGCCCCGTCACAGTCACCCTCGCGGGGTTTCTCACCTGTCGAGACGTGAACCGATTAGGAAGCGCCCTCCAACTTGACGCGCAACCCGTTACAGCCACCCTCGGGAGGTTTCTCACCTGTCGAGACGTGAACCGATTAGGAAGCGCCCTCCAACTTGACGCGCGCCCCGTCACAGTCACCCTCGCGGGGTTTCTCACCTGTCGAGACGTGAACCGATTAGGAAGCGCCCTCCAACTTGACGCGCAACCCGTCACAGCCACCCTCGCGGGGTTTCTCACCTGTCGAGACGTGAACCGATTAGGAAGCGCCCTCCAACTTGACGCGCGCCCCGTCACAGTCACCCTCGCGGGGTTTCTCACCTGTCGAGACGTGAACCGATTAGGAAGCGCCCTCCAACTTGACGCGCAACCCGTCACAGCTACCCTCGCGGGGTTTCTCACCTGTCGAGACGTGAACCGATTGGGAAGCGCCCTCCAACTTGACGCGCGCCCCGTCACAGTCACCCTCGCGGGGTTTCTCACCTGTCGAGACGTGAACCGATTAGGAAGCGCCCTCCAACTTGACGCGCAACCCGTCACAGCCACCCTCGCGGGGTTTCTCACCTGTCGAGACGTGAACCGATTGGGAAGCGCCCTCCAACTTGACGCGCGCCCCGTCACAGTCACCCTCGCGGGGTTTCTCACCTGTCGAGACGTGAACCGATTAGGAAGCGCCCTCCAACTTGACGCGCAACCCGTTACAGCCACCCTCGGGGGGTTTCTCACCTGTCGAGACGTGAACCGATTAGGAAGCGCCCTCCAACTTGACGCGCGCCCCGTCACAGTCACCCTCGCGGGGTTTCTCACCTGTCGAAACGTGAACCGATTGGGAAGCGCCCTCCAACTTGACGCGCGCCCCGTCACAGTCACCCTCGCAGGATTTCTCTTCCGAGCGGAGCGCCGATTAGGTAGTGCCCTCCAACATGACGCGCACTCCGTCACAGCTACTCTCGTGGGGTATGCACCATTTTGATCATGGCTTCATCCTTGATGCTCGTTCCTAAGAAATGTTCGCGGTGTTCCTCCATCCAGGCCACGATCAGGCGTTGTCAGGCAGGCCTTTTGCTGTTCTCCGCGGCAGTATCCGTTTACCTGTCGAGACGTGCACCGATTAGGAAGCGCACCCCGTCACAGTCACCCTCGCAGGATTTCTCTTCCCATCGGAGCGCCGATTAGGTAGTGCCCTCCAACATGACGCGCACTCCATCACAGCAGCTCTCGTGGGGTATACACCAGTTTGAAGACGCCCTCCTTGACACTCACTCCGTCGCAGTTATTAAATCGGCATCCGTTTACCTGCCGAGACGTGCACCGATTAGGAAGCGCCCTCCAACTTGACGCGCGCCCCGTCACAGTCACCCTCGCAGGATTTCTCTTCCCAGCGGAGAGCCGATTAGGGGGTGCCCTCCAACACAACGCGCACCCCGTCACAGCTACTCTCGTAAGGTACCATCTCTTGCAACAGCCGTCGCCGTTGTTCACCTTTCACCGTCGGACGTTGTCAGCACTTTGGTCAGCCCTCCACCTTCGCTGCAGCTCCGACATGATTTGTGTGATTGCACTGCTCACGGCATTCCAGATCATCTCGTCGCGACACATCTCCTCCACAATATTCCCGACATGAAGTGCAGGCAGCCCCTCGCGCCTTTCGGTGAACCTGGGACAGACAAAAACGACGTGCTCCGGTGTTTCCTCCATATCTCCACACTGAAACTGCGTGCCCGAACCGGTATAGATATTGCCTGAAACAGCCATGTCCAGACAGAAACTGCGTCAAGTAAAAGTTAACTTCACCGTGTTTCCTGTTCAACCAGGTCGAAAGTACCGGTATCAGCCTGTAGGTCCATCTACCATTTTCTGCCGTATCCCATTCATACTGCCATTTGTTCAACGACTCCGCTCTCATCAATTTCCGGATACCTCTGCTTTCCCGTCGCTTGTAGCACTCGCTATCTTCTGCCAGAGTGATGCAGATGGGAATCATTCCGGCGATTACACACACAGCTTCTTTCGAAATGGTCCTATAAGCACTTACGACTCGCATGGCCATGAGTCGGAATGTGCTGTTCAGCTTCCTCCGATTTCGGTGGGTTTCCAGAGCCGCCAACCAGGCAGGGCCACCATACCTCAGTATCGACGAAGATACACTTGCCAAGAGACGCCTCTTGCTGCTGCTTGGGCCAAAGCTATTTGGCCTGATCCTCGCCACCACGTTGATGGCCTTTGACGCCTTCCCACATGCATAGTCGACGTGCTGATTGAAGTTCAGCCGGTCGTCGATCATGACTCCGAGGTACTTCACCGCCCGCTTCGAAACGATGGTATGTCCTCCGACCGATACCTCTGCCCGCAGCACTGCCTTACGATTGCTCACTAACAGCACCTCGGTTTTGTGATGTGCCATCTGGAGCTTTACGCTGTCCATCCAACTACCGATCATGTCTACAGCCTCAGTCGCCAACATTTCCACCTCCTGAAGCGTCTCGCCGATTACCGTTGTTACGATGTCGTCCGCGAAGCCCACGATCTCCACACCTCTGGGTAGCTTCAGCCTTAGAACACCGTCGTACATCGTGTTCCAAAGCGTAGGACCTAGGATGGAACCTTGTGGAACTCTCGCCGAGATATTCTTCAGTATCTATCCCCTGTATACCAGGTGTTGTATACCAGGATCCGATTCTGGAAATAACTCCTCAGTATCCTGTACATGTAGCCAGGGACCTTCAATCTGTGTATCGCCTCGGCGATGGCCTCCCAGCTGGCACTATTGAAGGCGTTCTTCACGTCAATCAAAATCACCGCGCAGTAACGGTCGCCTCTTCGTTTTTGTTTAAGCGAGACCTGAGCTTTCTTGATAACTGTCCGAATAGCGTCCACTGTCGACTTTCCTTTCCGGAACCCGAACTGCATTTTCGACTACAAAAACGTTCCAATTTCAGTTTGCTATAGAATCCGATAGATGAGGTTTTGACCTATCTTCCAGATTGTTAAATACAGCTGGGAATGAATTTGCAGCTAAGTTATGACCAAAAGAGAGAGTCGATGTAGAGAAATCGATCTAATCACTTACATCCCTTTCATTCTAAGCCCCTCAAATAGAAAATTCGTTCATGTGCTTTGAAATACTAAAATTGATGAGAAAAATAAGCTTTCTTCGACTGGAGTACGGAAACTTTTTTCCTATTTGTCGACACTTGAGAAATGGAGGCGATCTGGCGTAGTGGTAACATCCATGCCTCTCACGCTAAAGGTCACGAGTTCAATACTCACTCCCGACATTCTTCCAAAAATGGAAGTAAAAGTGACGAACCAGCCAAATGAGTTGAAAGTCACTATAATACAGATAAAAAAAAAAAAAAACACTTGAGAAATTGTCAATGGTCCCATTTGTTTTTTCAACTTGAGTTAGTTTTCGAGTGTTTTGATCTAGGACTTGATTGACGATTTAGCAATATTCTCGAAACCTACATTGTGGCGCAGAGATTCTTCTGATGTGTGATGTTTTGATACTGCATGAATTGCTCTGAATCTTCGGGAAGGTGAGAAATAGCCCTTCGTTCAAATAAACAATTTCTCCTCCTAACTCTGAAAATTTTCCAGCACAGGATGTGGCAACAAACATTTCCATTTTGGACGCATATTTCGACTCATATGTTCATTTCAAATTTAATCTTCATGACACCAGCAGCTTCACTACCAACCAAACAAACCGATTTTTGATTTATGCACTTAAAAAAGGACATTTCGGACAATTTCTCCAGGAAAACACGTCCTTTGTCAACCACTTTTTTTTTTTTTGCTACTGCTGGCTTCCATTGGCTCAAATTTTCAAAACAAACACACAGCGAACAGAAGACAGCGATTTTTTCAGTATTATAGTTACTTTCAACACATTTGGCTGGTTCGTCACTCAAACCACGGCTTTGCTTCCATTCCGAAGGAAGAATGTCGGAAGCAGTGTTTGACATTTTCGAAACTAAAAGATGATAATGACTTTTGATTTCTTCCTTTCTCTCTAGCATACTGATACATCGATTCTTCAATTCCGTTCTTTTCTGCTGTCTTTTCATTTGAATTTGAAAAAGCAAACGCTTTCATTTGACTTGACGAAACTGCTCGAATGGGCTATATTCATTTTCATTCGAATGCGCGATATTTCAGTTTCATTTTCACAAGTGAAAGGACGATCACTGCTTTCATATGAATGTTTCATTCGATTTCATTTCTCCAAACTGGATTTTCCCGGACCGTATTCCAAAAAAAAAATGGAATTAAAGGAGGCATATGAGGACCTGCTGGCATAAGGCACATCCTTTGAGTCGCCATTTTCATAAGTTTCATTGAGTACGGTTCGAGCTCCAACGAAATTTTCATTCGAAATAAGACACTCAGGCTCCCAGAACGTCGATTTTAGGCCAAAAATTGTTTTTTCGATGTGACACCAGACGGTAATAATCGACGTTTTATGCATTTTTAAGTCATTTGGCATCGAAAAAAATTTTCGATCTTCAAAATGTCATGACGAAATAATATATGAGGTGGAAACTGGCATGGGGAGAGCTCATTCAGAATTGTCGTAAACTATTTTTTTATCAGATGGTTATATAGAGTATTTCTGAATTGTGACAGATCTCTGTCATATGCTAAGTAGCCACTTTTAGATATTGGGTTCAATTTCCAATCTGTCAAAGATCTTCCCGGGTTGGAAATTTTCTTGACACGCCTTGAAAAAACTTTGGGTCTGAAGTTGAGAATAGGACCATTGTTTTTCTTTTACAGTTTTTGCCTATTTATAATGTACGATTAATATAAATTTATGTCTGCAACAGAATCAGTTCGCTTTGATTTAGGTTCTATAAAACTGGTCTCTTGACTATTGGATGCCGAGTAATTCTTTCTTCATGTCGATTTTCTTTGCGTTCCCAACTGTATCCTCAGGACAATTCTAATTCTGAGAGAATGACTGAAACAATTTCTGGGATCCACAGTAGAGATTCCAATTGTAATTTTTATAGAATTACAAATTTTCAGCAAAAATACAGAATTTACTAAATTTTTTGAAAGATTCAATTTTAAATATTAATTTTATTGCAGTGCATTTTTTTATCTACCTTTCTACAAAAAAAGTAATTTTTTTCGTTGAGTCGTGAAGATATCTTGATTTAAAAAAATTGTTCCACCAAATGCCGCATTTTCATTTGTTAAAATGTGAAGGTAGAACATGATATCAAAGTTCAACAAAACCATGTATAAACATCATACAATTTAGAGGATTAAGAGAAAACCATTTAATAATTTATTTTGTTGTATTGAAACAACGTAACATCCCAAAAATATAAAAAATAAATTTAAAATGAAAATAAACCTTTCATATATTTTTCCTGTTTTCCGTTTTTTTTACCGATTTTTAATACAGATATTTTTTGGTATAAATACAGATGTACAGATTTTTCCAGAAAATTTTACAGAATTAAATGAGGCAACCCTGCTCATGACTAAGGGATACGCACCATAAAACATCAGATCAGAGACAAGTTGATGAACTTGGAAAAAATTGCTGAAGGGACAAACTGAATTTGAATGGGAAATATTTATGCTTTGATATTTCGGAATATTTCAACAATTGTGCTCATGCCAATAATTCTCTTTTATCTATCTTTGGAAATCGAACGAATCTATCAGGCCTAAGGACGTCAAATCAGAATTAATTGAATGATAGATCATGAACTGAATAAAAAGTCCTTGATTTTTATATTCAAAATTCACGTGAAAAAGAATGCTGCTGTGACATAGTTCTTCAATAATCATGATCACTCAAGGTATGAAACACTCATGCTCAGTTCATAAACTGGACCACAATTGAGCTGTACGTGATTCCATTTGGTAAACAAAACATTTTGTAATATATTTAGAGACTTTCTAGAGCACCGTTACTACACCGTTCGCAATAAGAAAATAAATTAGCTTTCAACAAAACTACACCTACACCGTTTCTGGATAGATCAATTCTCGTACACCAAGACACATCCACCGATCTTGCTCCCGGTATCGGTGGAAGCTGATACCCGGAAATAGACCAGCAAACCACTAGATGAGAAAAAAAACCCACCCAAACCATATATTTAACCAGCTACATAACTATAATAATCTTATACTTGAGATCAAGCCGCGCTTACCGAAGCAGACGAACGAAACACACTAACCAATGAAAACCTATACTTACTTTCTAGGCTTCACTTTCATTACCTGGTTCACCATTTAATCTTCGTAGAGGATCTAGAGGATCACATCAGGTACAAATCCAGACGAATCTTCACTAAACGATTTATACGTTTTCTTCTTTTTATCTCTCTCTCTCATCTCTGTGTCTCTCTGTGTGTCTTCCCTCTCTTCTGGCGACCCCTGGCGACGATTGTGACTGCCTGCTGGAACACCCCCTCAGTTTACGATACGTAACGGTAGAGGACGTTTCGTGATACCCGGTAGCGATAGGAAACCATTGGTACTCTCAACATATCTCGATGCACAAGAACATTTGCCATATGCTGATGACTCGAACGCGGTCACACCGATGTCGGAGGAAAATGGTGCAATCATCGTTCCAGTATACTATGCTAATTTAGGTACACTATAAAAAAGTAAAATTCAACCTTGCCGAATCAATCCAAACAAACCAGACCGAATTAGAGTTTCGAAAATTTGTTCGCTCTTTCTCTGTTTCTCTATCTAAATTTCTCTCTTTCTGTATCTCTTCATTCCTCTCTTGTTAAATACTTGTTCTGTTTAACAAATACGTCAAAAGAGACAAAAAATCAAACTTTTCTTACTATCTGTCTCTTTCTCTCTATTGTATATTCTCTATTGAATAATGGCTGCCCTGATTTGGCATGCAAAATTATATAACTCTTTTACTCGTCCATCATTGTTACGAAAACTGCAGTCATAACTTAATCATTATCAATGATGTACAATTATTTCCTTTCAACTATTTAAAAGCATCGTTCAAATTTTTATCTCTAATTTCAATTCATTGCTCAAAACCGATATACTCAAAAAAACGACAGAAATTACATTTTATATTTTTTATAGTGTCCATATTTATACTGATTTTGATCGCTTCTAACAAACACTACAAATGATTATTGAGTAATGCTTTCTTTTTAATTTCTTTCATTCCAATTGAGTAACATGTTGACTGTTTCTGCTTTATTCCTATCTGTTTCGTGTTGTTTTGTCTGTCTTATTTTTTTTTTCGAAAAAAAAAATCTATTCTGCTGTTTCCGAAACTATTGTTTTTCTCTTGAGTTTCTTTCAATACTGCACCCTAGACTTGCTTATACTGTTTAAGTGTTTAGAATGCTTGCTCAAAAAAAAACAAAACAAGCATCTATTTTTGTCCAAAGTGTGCCAACTAATTAGAACTATTTCCACCGACCACACTGCGACCAACCGCCACCGACCATCCATCCAACCCACGACAAAATGGCACCACCCTCCTCGGTTCACAGGTTCGCGACATTCATCCTACACATCGCATCAATCTCGCATCTCGTACACATCACACGGCGACCTGCTCGGTGGCATGACGAAGGAGAGCCGCCTGCGGAACCGGTCAGCGCGCAACACCAATCACTCGATCGTGCCGCCGCCGAACATGGCGGCCAACATGTCCTACGCGGACACCAACCACAAGGGGCAGCGAGATTTTGTAAGTACCTACCGAAAAGGCCACGCATTTTTTGTTTACCGTTCGCTCAGCTCACCTTCTCTCACCCGGGCAAATGTATTCGTTTTCATTCAATGGGTTCCTAGGACCATAGTTAACGTTGACACTCTTTCACACATTACATTCTAATATTTATAGATAGTTATGGAACATCGCATCCAGGGTCCATCCTTTTCCCAGCGGTGAATCCTATAGCACCCTTTTCAAACGTTTATCGATCATTTAGGGTCAAGAGTTCTGACGATAAAAATGGAGATGATTTGTGGTTATCTATTTTTGAAGGGTTTGTAAGATACTATAGATTCGCAAAGGGTGAAATCGTCGGATCTATGTCAATGCGTTTCAAATGGTTGATTTGTATTCAACTATTTTTAGATTTTTTTTTTCTTGTTTCATATAATCTGAAAAATTACAAAAAATATTTTCAAGCAAATAGTGGAGAAGCGCAAATTCATCGAATACAAAAGTAACATACATGATTACCATGTATTCCAAATTCAGGTCAATAGGTTTAGTTATACTAATTTACTTTCTTCTGTGGCAACAGACCGTTATAGAATTCTACGTCAAACGAGTTTCAGTTATCCAGTATCGTCGGTCTTGGGTAGCCGTTCTCCAACCATTTGCAACACCTCTAATGGCTCTGGCGTCTTCCTCGGGTACTACACCGTAGTCGATAGCCTCTTCCTGGTTCTCTGCTGGAAATTGATGTGGTGACTCATTCGTCAGGGACTCTGGTTACATGGCCTGCAACCTATCAGGTGCAAGCAATCCGACGAACAAGCCAGTTATCGAAAATTGTTTGATAGTTGTATACAGGAATTACCTTCAGTTTACGCAACGAATTCGTTTTTATAACTTTTAATGTTATCAACGAAACGGTAGTTTGAGTTTCAGAAATAGGAAAAAGTCACACCCATGTCTCGTCGCCAGTCATTATGCGTTGGATGAACGTGAGATCAGAATTTGATCGTTCAAGCATGTCTTCGGTCACTTGATTGCGAGGAGATTTTTGAAGCAAATTGAGCTCTGTTGGCACTAGTCGTCCTGCGAATTTTCTCATGCCCAAAAACACCCACCGAAAGGGGCTGGCCGTGTAAGGGAGTAAAAAGTGCCCCCAAACCAAATCACCAGCTGTATGGCAAATATTGTATAGGATATTAACCCCTAGGTGGTTTAACATGGGATCTATAGTGAAAAACGGTATTTTTCGTTTATATCACGCCATCCTCAAAAGCTTCGAGATAAAAATTTGAAAAAAATACTGAATGTGCATCAAGAAAAATTATCAAAAAAAAATTTCATCAAAATTTCAGTAAATTTTTTGTGTGATTTAGAGATTCAGTACTACTCTAATTCATGTTTAAATGTGTTTCCACGACTTTCTAGATATGTGTGATTTTTTTTCAGATTTTTTTCAGTGTTGCGCGGTACAAAAAAAATTTCATATATTTCTAAAAAGTCTGGCTGGATAAGGGAGTAAAAAGTCCCCCAAACCAAATCAGCAGCTGTATGGAAAATATTGTGTAGGGTACTAAATAAAACATTTTGGCAGTAGTACCATATATTTGAGCCCTTATATGGTACATGATAGAATCTATGGTGAAAAATTCACCTTTTCGTTTTTTTCATGCCATTCTCAATAGCTTTGAGACAAAAATATAAAAAAATACTGAAAGTACATCTAACTAAGGTGTATCGATCAAACCGACCAATAGAATTATCCATATCAAAAATCGCCGAACTAATTAAAGTTAACATGTTCTTAACGACGTTGTAAACAAACTGAATGACAGATCGTGCTCAAAATTGACATTATTACCACTGATAGTAGTGCCAACTTAAAGAAAAAAAGTGTTCAGAGGGAATATTTAAAATTACAAACTCCCGTTATATATTTGACAGAATGTATTTTGGGCCACCGTATCCCACCATGAGAATGAAGTTTTTTTTCTGTGCGGCAATCGGTATTCAACTTGCCGACTGTATTCTGGACCTGAAAAAGTATGGACGGGATCAAGAGAAAAAATTCGTTCACTCACTTGCGTTCCATTAGTCAAATGGCTAAGGAGTCTGGAATTAGTGTCCGTACTATGCGCAGAATCATAAAGGAAGACTGTGTGCTAAATCACAAGCACGTAAGAGGACCCAGTTGAGTTCGAACAATTTCGAAAAACACATTCTTGTTTTCGTACGAATTCGTTCGAACAAGACCTTTTTCGAACGTTAGCATCAGATGCAAGATTTCATACATCAATCAAATTTCATGCAAGATTTGATCAAAGCAACGATGAAAGTGTCACCCATGCAGTGATCAATCGTTAATTGGGTCGGAAAATCAACCCAATTATCGAATTTAACTCGCTAACTGGACTGCAAAACAGTAAAATCAATACTTCAAATTGAAGATGACGTCTATTATTGATAAGTCCAGTTGAAGATAGTCCAGTTAGCGAATGACTGATGTATATGACGGGGTGACGAACATCTTTAGCGAGTGTGTTGAAGGTTGCGGCAACATGGGCAATTGTACAGCGGAAAATGATATCAATACTAGGAGGATGAAAGCGATTTTCATGCGAGGACTTACTGAGACCGGTATTACATCGCATCACAAAAATGAAGTATTAATAATTTTAATAAATAAATTAATAAATTAATAAAATATTAATAATTCATGACTCATATTCATAATTCACAATGACTCAATTCCTTCTATAATAGATTGAGCACTAGGACCAATACAACTTGAGCTCGAATTGTCCGAAAAACGTGAATACTGATTAACACGTTGAGTTCCACGGTTTTATAACGACGCTGTGGATTTTTTCGAACATATTAGGGCTATTGTTTCTGATCGTAGTGAAAGGTATTTTTGTTCGAAAGGGAATGCTTATATGCTTATTTTAGTTTATTATCATATGTCATCGGTGACTGACGCAGCTTGAGCGAAAACTCGATGTCAGTCACCGGTGACTGACGTGGCAGTCAACGTGTTAAACAAACGAACGGGATTCGCAAGAAAAAAGTGACGTTTGGCAGACAGATGAAAAACGCATTCGTTCGTAAAACTAGAATAGGCGTTTCGTTCGAATTGTTCAATTTTCGAAAGTTCGAATGGATTTGATTCGTACGAAAACCTAGAATACAAATGGGACATACTTTCGAGCGTTTTCCAATCGTTCAAAAAAAAAATTAGGATGTATAGTTGAGTCATTCACCTGATGAAATACTATTACTTGCGCCATCTCACGTCATTCGCCGCGCGAAATACAGGTTGGTTGATAGAGTCATTAATAGGTATTTTATTTTTATTAATTTTATTTGATTCGTATCATGTAACTTGAGACTTTAGTTTCATTTGAATCAAAGACGAGTATACTCGTCCTTAGCAGCGAATGGGTTTAAGGAAAAATAGCGAATGGAGCGTTTAGCGAAAAACGAAGTGTGGATGACAATTCGATACAGATTGTTTATAAAAGGTGACATTAGGCCGCATGAATAAAAAAATATTAATTTATTCTGCCCATTTACAAGTAAAGTAAACTTTCATAGTATTTACTTGAATCCGTATGAATAAAAGATTAGTTGAGGGGCTTAGAATGAAAGGGGTGTAAGTGATTTGATCGATTTCTCTACATCGATTCTCTCTTGTGGTCATAGCTTGGCTGCAAATAAATTCCCAACTGTATTTGACAATGTGGAAGATAGGACAGCACCTCATCTATCGGATTCTATAGCAAACTTAAATTGGAACGTTTGCAATTTGCAATTGAGTTGTGAACTAAAGAAAAAGTTGATGAAGAGAAATCGATCAAGTCACTTACACCCCTTGCATTCTAAGCCCCTCAGTTTACTAATTTCATTTTAACTAAAGTGACCAGATGGTCAGAGGTCTAACGCGGGACACAAAAAACAAAACGTTATGTATATATGTTATGTGAACAAAAACCATAGTTTAGCGAGTCTAAAATGATCAGTATTATTAGAGTATCGGCACTCAGTTGTGATCTTTCGGTGGTTTAGAATTTGTTTACGCCCGAAAATCACTCGCTCAATCAGAGCATTTACGCCTGGCAAGCACGATTCAAATTCTACAATTTTCTTCAAATTATCGAATGGAATGCTCGAAAATTCCAATTCATTTTTCATCGATTTTAGTGTTAACGTATGCATTCAAAAAAATGGACTAATGGCTTTTTTAAAACGTTAAGCCCTGACCAAGCTAGGGGACCAAAGATGAACTTTTGTCTGACTAACGTTGGGCCCTGCGGATCAAAAGGGAACTTTTATAAAAATCATTTTCCAACATGATCAAATTGTGATATTGAAATATATTGATATCGTGGGACATTTTCGTTTCTTTTGCCAAAAGCGGGACGTTTCGCGGGATGGAACCTTGCGCGGGACATTTTGTTAAAATGCGGGACTGTCCCGCGTAACGCAGGACGTCTGGTCAGTTTATTTTAACGCATGTTCGAATTTCGAACATAGTTTTTACTTTGTCAAACATCTGTCAACTGATGGTTTAGGTTTGGTTTCAAATCGAATTTGCTTGTCCGTAAATACTCAGTTGTTACTTTTATTCATACCAAACGTAGTAGGAACTCAATCTCACTGCTCGACTGCTCGATTCGAGTAAAGTATTTAAAGCTGAATTTAGTTTTTATTCATATGGGCTATTGGCTATGAATTTGATATCGGAGAAAATGGAATATGGTGTAGAGAATATTCCACCATATAAAAGAAATCATATTGTTTGATGGAAGCAGGAGATATTTAATTTTTTATATATATATATTTTTTTTTAATATTGACGAATGCCAGAATCGATCGATGATTCTAATTAGCGGAGAGGGGGTATTATTTGTGCTCGGCATTCTCAAGGAGAAATCGATTCCTCTCTGAGCGTTAATGATTCTTTTCCAGCTAACCGAAGTGCATTGTAAGCATTTCAAGAGATAAAATGTCTGAGAGTTATATGTTGTAAGCTTATTGATTATTGAACCTTAAACCTCAATAGCTAAAAAATTGCCCAGAAAAAAGGCTAATGAAATCACAAATATGTATGTAAGGTGGTGCCCTTTCGGAAATCCATTTCAAGGACGCCATTTGATGTTTGATGTGTGCGTCGAACGACAATGAAGTGTCTTTGTCATGGCAGGTGAAGAAAAAGTTTGAATTGAGTTGTCCCCGAGGGCCCTTCTCAGAGCAAGAGACGAATGAACTGCAAACGTTTAAAGTGTTTATAATTCAACAAGATGAAGAAAAACAAGAAGAAGAAGAACAAGAAGAAGAGGAAGAAATCCATTTAGTTGGGATTGCGAAGTGACATGGAAAGGGTCGCTGATGGATCACACCATTGAGAAGAAGGCGGATCCTTCGGCTGAAGCAGGCCTGGATGTTAATAGCTCAGGATTGGGATACTTGAGAAAATTAAACACTGGATAATCAAAACACTTTGGAATACTTTCGAACACAAATGGATTTATTTTTGCGATGCTATACTTTCAAAGGTTGGATATGGAATGGTCATGATATTGGTAGGGATTACTTGTTCGTATGCGTTTTGGTTCCTGATGCTGTGTGCATCGGGATATACTATTTACGTCGGGGTATATTCGAGGCTGGATGTGTTCGTGCCATACACCACACACTTCATTTCGGAAGGGAGGGAGAAGTTTGGATGAGGAAAAGGATAGGGATGGATAAAGATATTTAGTTAATGGAATACTTGCTCCTCTTTTGCGCTATCGGTCGCGAACAGTCGCCGAGCACTATACTCTTCTCTCCCAATTTATTGTCTGCCGCCGGGCTAGCATCTGGTCTTCTATTTAATCGAAAGTTGAAATGTATAAGAGCTATATGCTTGTTACTCATTGATTGCCAATCCAACGGTAGTCCTACGTCCAACTTGCGGTTATATCACAGATATAACCAGGGTTGCGAAGTATGCAGAATATTCTGTATTTTACAGATTTTTCGCCAAATTTTAGATACAGAATCTCTATATACAGAATTACAGCTTATCAGCAAAGATACAGAATTTACAGATTTTTTTTTTAAATTCAGTTTTAACATTATTATTAATTACAGAGCGTAGATTTTGAAAAAAATGAACGCAACGCAGCGAGATGGCTTTCGTTTGAGGCAGTTGTTAAGCGAAATCTTGAGCGATTTGAAGAGCTTAAAGTATTCTTTTCGTTCCAAGTTAAGTATGAGCGTAATCAATCCACCAATCGTATTGACTCATTTAAATGACCCTATGACTAAACTGACTATGCAGTTACTAATTTTTTGTATCCATTGCTAAGGTCGTTTGTAAGAGATTTTTTTAAGACATTGTTCAGCGTTGTTGAGCGAATATTTTCGCTTTACATTGTCAACAAAACAAAGTCCGGAAGTTAGTTTGCTCCCACAATTATGGACACTATTTTGATAGCGAATAACTGTGTATCGGCTCAAGGAAGAGCTTCAACGATGAAATTTATAGAAAATTTGAAGGCAAAGTACAACAAAACCATGTATAAGCACCATACAATTCAGAGGAGAAAAACTTGTCTATGATCTTTTTTGTTGTATTGACACGACTTTAACAACCCATAAATAAGAAAAATAAGTTCAAAGTGAAAATAAACCTTTATTTTCATTTTCCCCCCCTTAACTTTTCGATACAGATTTTTTATACAGACTTTTTGGTTAAAAATACAGATATGCAGATCTTTTCAGAAAATTTTACAGAATTAAATTTCATCGTCCATCGAAATACATCCTTTGTACTTGATCAACACTTGCTCGTACAGCTTCCTCGCAGTGTTTCCAACCAGGTTTTGTGACGACCTCAAGCCTTCTCGCATACAAATACTATGGTTCGCCGTGAACTATTTCGCCAAATACCGCAAGAAGAGCCCATGATTGTTGTGCACTGCTCTGATTATCTTTGCTCGTAAATTCCGGTCATATGTTCCACCTCTACGCCTGAGCAGTTTCGCCCGATCTATCGTAAGGTTCTCCCGGTAACGTTTGGGTACGGTATTTACAGTCGATTTTAGAAATTTCAGGAATTTTGCGATCTTTCAACGTGACCACGTCAGGTTCTCAACGTGAGTGTGCAGAATTTTTTCGCGTTTCATCGTCGATAACGTCCATCAATCTTGATTAAATTTTCACTACTGAATAAACAAACCTTCCGGATCAAAACGCTCTCAATAGCTTCTCGATGTGACAACTAGAGTGAATAAAAATAAGCGACCAAATTCTAACTGAAACACTTTTTAGTTTGATATATCCTGGTAGCGAAAATATATCGACACATTAATGTCAACTACTATCATTTTTTTTTCTTTTGAAAAGCCCCAACACACAACATATAGCGTATCTTATATAGCTGCACAGATGATCCACAACCATATTCCTAGCACAAATACATCTGATTGAATTCCGACTAACGTATACGTCAACTCAAACTAATCATAATATGTGGTTTCTCTTTTCCAGGATATGTCACAAGACTGTACAGACGAAGCTGGAAAAATAAAACACAACGACAATCCTTTCATCGAGCCCTCTCAAACCCAAACCGTAGTAGATATGAAAGGTATCCCGTAACGAACTAAAAAATTGAAAAAACGCATTGTTTTAACGTTTCGTCTTCCCATTTTTTCAGATGTGATGGTGTTAAACGATATCATCGAGCAAGCTGCTGGTCGGCATAGTAGAGCTAGTGATCACGGAGGTAATTTGGGTACCATGCCGGAGGAGAAACATACAAAAATCATATATCTATGCGCCATCAGTCCTCCTCAACGATTATTTCATCTCAATCGTCAATTGTTTATACACATCCACATCCCCCATTTATCGCCATTTTCCCCCCAATTTCACCTTCATTTTACCACCTCACGCGACTGTTTGTGTTTCGCTCACCTAATTTCTACGTGCGGTCCTTTTTTTTGTTCACAGATTCATTTTTTGTGTTAGCTTTTGTGATCATTTCGGTTGAAGTGAATCGTTTTTATTATCATTTTTTTGTAACTTTTGCATTTTGGTTACTTTCTCTGTGAAAGCGTATCTTTGATGAATGTGTACATGTGTAAAACTTTTTGTCACCTTTTCCCAAATACTACTCACAAGAACTGATAAACAGCGGTTACAAACCTACACCAACTTTCGTTTGTCCGTTTGTCAGTGACAATATCGAGTTGTGGAAAACAGAACAATGATATTGTCACTGAGCCAATATTCCGTGTAGTGTTTCCCTGGTAATTCGATGTGGTCCCACGAACTTTTTTGTATTTTGTTTGAGAACATATATTTTTCTCTGTTTACTTAAAATTTACACTCACTTCTGTCTAAACATGATTGGATTTGGTGACCACATTTTCACACACACATTAGTTTGGACCAAATCCAATCATTACTGTTTTTGTTCGTGTTACTTTCCATTTCCTTTTGTGACGTTTCTTTTCTGTCAAGCTCGATGGAATTTTTTGAGAAGCGCTTCTCGTTTATCTACTGTGCTCTGTATTCCCACTTTCGTCTGAACGTTTTCTCGCTCGTTCGCTACCCTCCTCTATCATAACCTCTTAGAATAGAAACTAAATTTAACAATACTCAATAATAATTGACATTTCCAATCAGTTTATGTCCATGTATCTCTTTCCTTTGCTGCTAGCGTGTAATTCTAGTTGACTCCACTTTCTTGTGTTTCGAATTTTCGTGTATTTCGGGAAGCAAGAGGTTTGTTGTTAAATGCCGATCCCGCGTAAGATTTTCTCCGTGTCTGTGTCCCGTAATCGTATGAATTTGTTGAGTCTCGAAATTTCGCAACCTGCAATGCCGGTAAACAAAAAAAAATGACACATCTTTAGGTCGTAAGTGATCGGGAAATCATAGTTTTTCACAACACGAAATCTGTCATCCAGAGCAGCTAGTAGTTTAGTCAAACCTTTCTGTCCTGAACGGAACGCGGTAGTTAGAGCAGACAAAAATAGTTATTAAAATCAAGCACGTTGAGCATGACATTCATTTTATCATTCTTTTTTTCCAATGTGTTTTATTACCACAACTTATCGAAGGAATAGTTTCTTCTTCACCACTTCCACCACCGCCACATGTAGTATTCGTTGCATCAATGGTAAATTAGAGTCGTAAGTTGTACTCTCTCTCAAAGTAGTATATGACTAGATTATTTTATTTATCGAAAACATTCCTGTTATCAATTTTTGTTCCTTACCATTACCTTAATCGATTGGTTCAGATTCTGAGTTTCAGTTTGATAGCTTTTAGTTATCCGAATATGGAAGTCGCATTATTCATCCCTGCCATAGCTTGTGATGACCAGCCGAGAGGAATGAAACCAATAATCCTCTCGACTCGATCAATCAATCTGCACCGGATAAAAATTTAATGCTCGTCAGCCTTCGGAAGCCGGCACTGTCATTCCATACATGAATCCACCATCAAATTCGACATACTTCTGTCAGTTCAAAACAATAACCTACACACAGTGACAAAAAAATCAAAACTATACAAACACATTCACGCTAGTCAACACCAACAACAAAAACATACATAATTCTGAAGATCAGGATAAACGTTACTCACCACAATTGTTTGTAGTGTAGGCACAGTTAAAACGGACCACTTATTCTATTGCCAAAGTACCAAGCCAGCTCTCAATGTGCGCCAAAAGTGTATCACCGTGTGTATTTATCTGAACGAATAACACAACAGTTTTGCGACAAATGTGCATTTATTTTCCACTTTATTCTTCTCAAAATACTTTTATTAATCTTTTAATCATAGAGTTTTCCACTAGCGCAGAAATTTATACCCGAATGTCGCAATTTTCAAGGGCCATGCGCTGCAATGAGCGGAAAAATGAAATATGTGTTACTGTCATGGATGACTGCATTAATGACATAGGATCACGACATTGTTTTATTTAATTCGTCCGGTTAATAAATTTTTATTATTTGCAATGAAAAGAAGCTCTAGAATTGAGTTTCAGCTAAGAACGAAAAAACTCAATGGTTTGCGTTATTTTGTAAAGAAAGAAGGAATCCATCATCTTGCCCTCAAGAGATTCTGAAGCGAATGAGCATCAACTGTCAATTTGGGATGATCAGAAGATCGTTCACTTCTAGGCTACTCTGATTGTTGAACGAGACTGACGATTAGCCGAAGCAAAGGCACTATTTTTTCCTCGGTTGCGAGCGGTTCTTATTCATTTTTCGTCTGGATATAACGATGAACGATTCTTAGCTACAATTGGCGTCGCAATGGTATTGGTATGTACATTAGGTGTCTCAACGTTTGGTACACGCTTCTATGGCTATTTAAATCACAACGGCAAGCCCTATTTCCAAAAGTTTTATGAGAACCCGTTCTGGGATGAATTGCAGAAAATGTGCAGATGTACGACAGTTAAATCGTTGGGATCATTAGAACATGGTGTCAGCGGAAGTAGATTGAACAATGCAGTATAAACAATGCGCAGTGTTGCCAATTAATCCATTCACTGAAAAAATCGCTTTCGTTCGTTCAAATATGATCTTACAGAAATCATTCCCCCCAGCGGCATTCTTTTGTTGTTACGTGCTACAAATCACGACACAAAAGAGAACGAGACAACTCTGCATCGGATCGCGCTTCACCAGCACGCAAGTAAAACCATCATGTACCCTTTCGCTGCAGAAAGTTTATCTTCTTCTTTGCCTCTAACATATACATATCGAACCACTCCATGCATCATGAAACAGCAGGATCATACGGACTACGCAAAGCGAATGTTTCATATTCAACTAATGTAGCCTGATTCTTAAGTCTCAGAGAATGTAAACTATATGATTATTTAGCTTGATAGAGGCTTAGGGAAGGGTAGTCAGATTATATTTTCTATTTTTAACGCTGCTATCCCTTGAAATATATATATATATATATATATATATATATATATATATATATATATATATATATATATATATATATATATATATATATATAGTTTTACTAGCCACACCGCTCCAGTGAGAAACAAAACTCTCTCGTTTTAGCTCTTTTCTCATTCGTTGCTCTCCGAAAATGGTGACCGAATGATGACGTAATTTTTCTTGTATCAATTCTCGCTCTGCACTTTTCTGTGCAGTGGTTTTCGCTATAGTAGAACGGGACGATATATGCGGTTAAAACTTGTGTGTAGGCTTCGAAAATGGGGTGCGATGTTTGGTACAGCTCAAATATGCAAACAACAGTCTTCGTTCCTCTCTTGGTTTAATCATTTAGTGTAACACAAGTGATTACTGTCATTCATGCAAGTATCTGAAAGATTCACTCATATTTGGTTATACGTTCGTGAGAGGTTACTTGCATGACACATTGTGTATCATTCGATATTGAACTATATCCAAATGCAATCCAATCCAATTGCGTTGTCTTAATCGGGTTTGCTCGAAAGCATGTAATACACTGCGTTATTACCTTCTGAATATCGTTCTAAACCTGTAACGGTCAAAACCGTTGGCGCACAACTTTAAGGATCAAAGTCTTTGCCCATTGTGGAGGATATCCTATTGTTCATGACGGACCAGCAGTCATAGAATAGAATGGTTCGCTAGCAGTAACATCTGGTTGCGATTTACAGAAAGAAAACCTTCGTGAAACGACCACCAACTCGCAGAGTTCCGTCACCAGGATCAACGAACGGGTTGAGGTCTTGTAGACGGTAGGGAACCGCCCACTTTAAAGACGCACGAAACGCAACATCAGTTTTAGGGCTTTATGGCATATCACCAGGCTCATGAGGTGCACCCGTGGCCGAGTGGTTAACGTCTCACATTATCATGCCGGGCGTTCAGGTTCGATTCCCGTTATGGCCGCTGTGGTCACGCGTATTCAAGAGCTTGCCCCTCAGAATACATTAGTTAATGCAAATGTTAATGCATACGCTGAGACGGTAAAAGTTCCACAGGGAGCGTCAACGCCATTCAAGAAGAAGAACCAGGCTCATAATTCGCTTTTATCGACCGATGCGACTGAATACCTCCAACTTTTTTGGTGATGTGATAAGCGCAAGATAAGTTTGGACTTCCGAGAGGTGAAAGAGACGGTTGTGCTATCTGTTCGACGCCTTGATTCATCGCATCTGATAACGTAAACCATTAGGTTAGGTGTAGGGAACCGATGTTTCATGAAGCCGTATTGGTTATCGAAGATACATTGTACATTACCTTGTGCACAAACATTTCCAAAGATCTTGCTTAGGCAGCTCTGTAAGGAAACGCCACGATAAGTGGTAATACTTATGACAGACATACAACTGTACTAGCGTTGTACTTCGAAAATTGTATGTCTGTCACCATGTACAGCGCTAGAACCATGCCAGCAACTCAGTACAATCGCTGTACCTGTACCGACCTATTTTACCTCTGTACATGGTTACAGTTGTGCACCCGTGGCCGAGTGGTTAGCGTCATAACTAACATGCCGGGTGTTCGGGTTCGATTCCCGTTCTGGTCGGGGGAATTTTTCGTCAAAGAAATTTCCTCCGACTTGCACTGTGATCACGCGTATTCTAGAGCTTGCCACTCAGAATGCATTCAAGGCGTGTTATTTGGCATAGAAATCTTAACTAAGTACTAATAAAAATGACGCAAGTAATACTACGTTGAGACGGCGAAGTTCCTCTAGGAACGTTAGTGCCATTGAAGAAAGAAGAAGAAGACATGGTTACAGTTGTACTGTGCGCAGCGCCATAGACGGTTGGTGGTGGGTAGCATGAACAAACCGAATCAAAGCACATGGTAAACGTTCTTTTCATTGATTTTCTCATAAGTTAATAACTCATATTGGAGGCTTGTAGTGTTTGATAGTTTAGACGTTAAATACAAACCTTTTTCATTGAAATATGTGGTGAAAATTGGAAAAATTTCTTATTGTCAGTTTGACATACGGTACAATGTACAACCAAAGTATGTCTGTCATGGTACGATGGTACCTGTACAACGCTGTACACGTACAACGCAAGTACAGCTGTATGTGTGTCCCTGGTATAACAGAGATACAGTTACCGGAACTATATATTGGAACAATAGAGAAACATTTCCGTACAGCAATGGATAGAAAGAGCAGTTCGACGTCAAAGTTTTCATTCCACCCTTGCTTCTAGGGTGGTATGAAAACTTTGACGTCGTCGTTGATGATCACGAACTTCGTCCGCTCTGCATCCTCGCTATGTGGATCTCTGTTTCAACCTTGAGACAGAAAGGTGATCCTCCTCGTCCGATACTAGTTTTGTTCTTCAATTGACCTTCTTACGTTGTCAGTTGTGTAGTTGAACCTGTATCGTGTACCGAAAAATATCCTTATGAATCTGTAGGGAGGGCGAACATTTAGATGAGCGGCCTAGGGGAGTTGAGACGGTTCTTAATTTGGACAATAAGCGGCTCTAGATGGTCCATGTAGATAACTGTTGTGACGATGGTTGACTTGAATTGTTTCTAAAGCGACGCATCAGTCACTCACGGGTCATAGAAGTTTGGGAAGCGAATGGGTATGAATTTAAGCTGTATTCCTACTTCTAAACAGCCGGAAACGCGATCAGTACCTCAACAGCTCAAAGCAATTGTATTCTTTAGGAACAATCAAACGAATTTTCAATACAAAGGCTAATGCTTACATTGGTTTTTCTTTCGTAAATCGAGCTACTTGTAACCGCTCGCCGTTTTCCTGGTTGCGAAGATGCCGTTTAACACCGGATACTCCTTTCGGGATACCCGAAAGTCGTAACATAGTTTCCATATTGACCCCAAGGGGTCGATATCGACCACTTTGAGAACCCCTGATCTAGAGGGACCGAAAAGGGCCAGGTGGAAATTTCATTGTCGGTCCCCTCAATCGGCCGAGACTCCACGTGTTAAGTAGCAATTGGTATCTCAACGGATCAGAGTTGTAATATTTATTAGGATCAATCTAATTCTTAATTTGAACACTAATGTTTATAATGTGCAATTTCAAATGAAATCGAACTAAAAATACAGATTTTAAAACTTTGTATTTTTGATTCGAATGAAAGTTTGTATTCCGTTTGGGTTGGAGGAAATATGAGTTTTCCACAGCATTCGGGAATTTTCTGACTCAAGTGTAACTTTTGAAAAGTGCGTATCGATTTTAGTAAGAGAAATTTTGATAATTTATAACTCAAAAACTATAAGTCGTATCGTAATAGCGTCTTAGAAAGAGTTATAAATTATTGATGTTAAAAAGTGAAAAAAGCTATACACTGGGAAAAAAAATTGGTACTCTTTTTTTTAATTAACAAAAAAAAACTTTATTTGCAATATCTAAAATACATATCTTTTTTTTTATTATTTCATATGAAATAGAAGACTTATAGAAAATTTAAAAAAAAATGGGTACAAGATGGTAAAACTATTTTTGACGAACTTTGTGGAACATCGAATTTTTAGGAATTTTCGAAATGAAACACAAATTTCTGCATAACTCGAGAACTGATCAAGAAAATGAAACCAAATTTTGCATGTGAAGGTTTTAGGGTGCAATAAACGTTTCTATGGTGGTTAGTGTGTGGTACGGATTGAAGTTTTTAAGGCAGGGCGGCATGTGCTGACTATAGACGGCAACCCTACGTATTTGCCGTCAACATCAATGTCGACTTCTCTATGGCGACCCGCGCTATTTCCTGCCTTTGACTCTTCAACCGTCAAGCAGGTAAGACGTGCGGAAACTAACCGGGTTTTGTGATTCCTTTCCCCAGCGATAAACCGAAACCACACAGCTAGACACTCCTCCCGCTCTCTAAGAGTGGGCTGCCATACAAATGAAACACAAATTTCTGCATAACTCGAGAACTAATCAAGCACAATTTGGGATGTGAGGGTTTTTGGGTATGAGAAATGTTTCTATGATGGTATGACATCCCTCCAAACATGACAATTGAAAATTTTCGGAAAACTCTGAAGGAAAAAGGGAAAATTGTGGAGCGGCCATACAAATGAAACACAAATGTTTGCATTACTCGGGAATTAATCAAGCAAATGAAACCAAATTTGGCATGTGGATGTTTTAGGATGCAATAAATGTTTTCACGGTGGTTAGATACTCCTCCCCCCTTTCTTAGGGGGGGGGGGTCTGCCATACATATGAAACACAAATTTCTGCATTACTCGAGAATTAATCAAGTAAACGAAACCAAATTTGGTATATTGGGGTTTTAGAGTGCAATAAATGTTTCTATGATGGTTAGACTCTCCACCTCCCTCTCTAAGGCGAGGGGGGGGGTCTGTCATCCAAACGAAACACAAACTTCTGCATAACTCAAGAACTAATCAAGCACAATTTGGGATGTGAGGGTTTTTGGGTATCAGAAATGTTTCTATAATGGTATGATACCCCTCCTTCCTCTAGAATGGAGAGGGGGTCCCATAAAAATATTACACATATTTCAACCAAAAATATTCCAACCAAATATGACAATTGACAATTTTCGGAAAACTCTGAAGGAAAAAGGGAAAATTCGGAAAATTTAATTCCCATATGTTTTAAAATTACATAGTGACAAGTGCTGTTAGTCCATTTGATGTTTGCGCTAGCGAAATTGATCTTTGTTCGAAACTGGAAATGGATTTTAATGTGATGAAACGCACTCCTATATCTTCTTCTATCTATACCCAAAAAAAAAGGATCGCCGAATGTGTTGATAAGAGCATAACTCGAGGAAGGAATTGCCCGATTTAGGGCTGTCTGTATTGTATTATATTTTCTGTATAAAACATTTATTCCATGTAACGGAGAAACATGTTATTCGCAAGTGGATGAAAAATCTTGAAGGAGAATTGTGTCTGAAAATAATCTGATAAAATATATATATATATATATATATATATATATATATATATATATATATATATATATATTATGAGCTTTTTTAGAAATACTAGGAATTTTATAGTAAAAGGTAAATTCAACGGTTTACTATAAAAATGACAATGAATTAGAATTTTTGTTTAAATATCTCGAGAATGGCTGCATTTAGGGTGAAACTAATTAAGAACTTTTTTGTTTTAAATCACACCAGAACTCATAATTTGTGGCTTAAAATGATTGTTAACATACAAAAATTCGAAGTTTCGAGAATTCATAAAAATTTTATGTTACACAAAGGTTGTCAAAAACAGTTTTACCATCTTGTACCCACTTTTGAAATTTTCTACATGACTTCTATTTTATATGAAAAATTAATGTCGATGTCGAATTTGAAGAGTGATAAGGCTAAGAACCAATAGTATGTATACTTTACTACTGATTTGATTGTTTCATTATCTACTTGAAAAGGCAAATGCAGAAGTTCAAGTGGTTCCAACATAAAAAAAACAAATTGCTTCTCTACGTTCATCGCAGTGCAGTGAACAGAGAATGGTAACTATATAAGTAGCGTGTCAATTGTTTCTTATATTCAACTATTAAATGCTAAGTGATAAGATACTATCATGAAAGGCTTGTTCGGACTCTACTAAAAATGTGATTCAAATGTAGATTTAGCTTATGGCACATAATATTGGCAATTGTAGATTTTCGAACGATGTATGAAAGCTGTATGGAACTACGTCCGTTATGCGTACAAAAAGTGATTTTTCGAAAACGTTTTGTCAAAATTGCTCAATTGTTTTCGAACAAAAAATGTTTATTCGCATGTTGAGCATACGTATTACATTGTGTAGAATGCGAAACAGCGAAAAAGTCGATTTTGTTCATTTTGTCGGTTACGTCTCCTATACAAACATGGGCAGTGTTCTTCTGAATATAATTTACAACTTTTCGGTCCAATTCGGGATTACTTGGTGCGGGTATTCGTCTACTTCGGCTGAGATCCTCGAAAGAACACTTATTACCGATCTTTGCGACGATTCGTTTAACACTTTCTGGACAAACTTTGATTTTTTTTGCTATGTTGTGGTATGTAACACCCTTTTCGGTGCACCGATTGTGCAATTTTCTTTTTAGTTTACAAATCAATCCGCGACATTTATAAAACAACTTAATGACCGCGACTAAATGACTTGCATTTCGATTTTTTAAAATGTAAACAAAGCGTGTTCTGATTACACGACAGAAAAAGTTCACCCGTTTGTGTGTAATAACGTGTTAAATGTTTAAGACTTTTCGATACACTCCTTAATCATTTTCTTCTGCGCACCAGTGCTTGCTTTGTTCGTATTTTAAGAATGCATTCTGAAGCAAAACCAAGTTTCCGCTCCGTCCGCTCAACACGGTAGCAAAATAGAAACTGTTTTTTTGTGGATTTTTTTTTAGTTCATTCACCTCTAACCTTGAAAAAGGCCCTTTAAGAAACCAACGCAAAACTCTAACCATCGGCCTTCACAAACGCCGTTTCGGAGCCTCGCTGTCGAATCATGAATGAGGCTATTATATTTTGTCCCATCAACATTTTTTTCTCACTAGTTCTGAGATCTTTGGATTCACTCAATGAGAACAGCTCTCATTCGATGGGCCCGAAATCCCTTTCATTTCGTCAATAGCAATTGAGCGTGGAACCTTGTCTAATGTGGAGTCTTTGGAGAAATCGTTAAGGCAGCATCAACCTGTTTTCGCTTTCCAAACCTCTCAATCAATCCGTGGACACATATCATCAAGATCGTAGTTGTCATCCGGTTTTATTTTGTGAATCCATATGTTGTTGACTTGTTGATCATCAGCAACAAACAATCGCTGTAAGAGCCCATGTTAATTGTGACATTGTATTATTAGAACAGCAAAAGATGTTGAAAAAATTATTAAACAAATATTCGATTGAGATCCCACATAGTTTCCAAAAGCAGAGAGTGGAAAAATATTCTGTTATAGCCGTTAATTCTTTCGAATCAAGTCTATCCCTGAAGTTTATTACAGTGTAAAGTTCACATTATAACGAAAAAATGCTTAATGCACAACGAATAGCCTAGAAAGTTTTTTTTTTTAGATTTTAGCACAATAGCTTTTCAAGTAGTCCGTTCACAACGACTGCTTGTTCAGTAGTCACCGTCTGTACACATTTACATATAATCTAGTGTAGAGCTTAGCAAACCAATACAAAATGCA
Organism: Toxorhynchites rutilus septentrionalis; assembly: GCF_029784135.1. Classification (NCBI taxonomy): domain Eukaryota; kingdom Metazoa; phylum Arthropoda; class Insecta; order Diptera; family Culicidae; genus Toxorhynchites; species Toxorhynchites rutilus. Next base: position 65,751,825 of record NC_073745.1, read on the forward strand.
GGACAGGAGTAGCCAGTGAAACAACAGATTCAAAAGCACACAAGTCAAAACTAAACCAAAAAAAGTCTTGAAATAATATTTTTCAACAACAAAATGCCACGCTGGAGCTTTGTTCAGTGCTGGCCATTATACACTATAGGTTCGTGACTATTCTCTCTCTCCACAACAATAACAACAAAAAACGCAGACGAAGCAGTCGATCGTCGAAGAAGATGCCATCAACCCTCCAAAATGCAATGCCAAAATCCCGAAACAAAACATCAAGGAAGTTGAGTCAAGCTCGCCAGCACTAATTCTGGGCCTTCTCGGTTCTTTTCCCTTCTCCCGCCGCGGCCCGTTTTTTTCAGTCTCTGTTTACTACTTCCCCACAGAGGACGACGACGAGGACGGTCCGACGTTCAAAGACAAGGCGCTCGAGTTCCTGATGCGGATGATCGACGTGTTCTGCGTGTGGGACTGCTGCTGGGTGTGGCTCAAGTTCCAGGAGTGGGTATCGTTCATCGTGTTCGATCCGTTCGTCGAGCTGTTCATCACGCTCTGCATCGTGGTCAACACGCTTTTCATGGCCCTGGATCACCACGACATGGATCCGGACATGGAAAAGGCCCTCAAGAGTGGTAACTATGTGAGTATATGACGAAATCCCTGTTCAGATCGTTATTGGTATGTGATTTGATTTTCATGTTTTAGTTTTTTACGGCGACCTTCGCGATCGAGGCGACCATGAAGCTGATAGCGATGAGTCCCAAGTATTACTTTCAAGAGGGCTGGAACATTTTTGATTTCATCATCGTGGCACTCTCTCTGCTCGAGCTCGGGTTGGAAGGTGTTCAGGGATTGTCAGTATTACGTTCATTCCGTTTGGTAAGTACAGGTACCGATGCACCGCTTTCGGCGAAGAGAATGCGAGTGTTTTTCTCAATAATCCATAAAATGTGAGATTCTTAGTAACATCCAGCAGAATCAGAGTTGCATTATCTGTCTACCAGATAATTGGGTGGGGAAAATGAAAATTATTATATTCTTCCGCTTCCATTTCCGGCCTTCCAAATGTCAGCGCTGTCTCAGCAGCCTTGAAAAAATGTTCTAAAAGTATTGTATGCATTCTTGAATGCAAGTCCAACTCACAATCCCATCTTACTAAACACTGAGGAAATATTTTGCACAGATTGTAAAATTTAGCAAACATCCAACAAGACAGCGCTGACAATCGATCCGTTCTCGTTAACCCTCGGTCCAAATCCATCGATACTAACCCGATTCCCTGCTCCCAATTTTCCACAGCTGAGAGTGTTCAAGCTAGCCAAGTCGTGGCCAACGTTGAACTTACTGATCTCGATTATGGGCCGCACGGTGGGCGCACTTGGCAATCTGACCTTCGTCCTGTGTATTATCATCTTCATCTTTGCCGTGATGGGGATGCAACTGTTCGGCAAGAACTACACAGGTACCGTCCTCGAGAGTTCCTTCGGCTGCAATGCGCATACGGAATGCGGCCTTTTACGCTCTTCTACTTTTTCAACCCTTTGTTTTGAAACTAGATTCCACCCTATGAACTCTCGTTTGCAAAGCCTTTCTATCTTTCAAGATAGCTAGAAATTTGATTGCCTGAATGCCTTCAAAATAGTCACCACTAACAAAGCTAATGCGCCAATTTGCTCCCCTGCAAAGGGTAAACTCAAAAGCGAATATTAGAAGAAGAAAAAACTCACGAAACATTTCCTAATAATTTTATTTAGAAAATAATAATCAACTGCTTTTGGATTGCAACGCCCAACTCAACCGACTGTGGCCACCTGCGTGCCACTTGTATGAAAGGATTATACTTAGCGAATATAACCAATTAGTTTGTAGATTTATAGATTAGCGGAAACTATTGTATAAAAATTCAAACATACAACACAAATCCTTTCATCCAAAGTATTAGTGTCTGGGATGAGTCAAATATTTCATCCGATATGCTTCTTTCTTCTTCTCTTTTCTCCTCTTTTACTAAACTTGCTCTGTTAACACAAACAATTTAATTCTGCTCATGAAACAATAACAACACATCCACCGAAAAAAAACCTCACCACAAAACACACACCCACCTTAAAAAAACAGCTTCGAGTGTTCAAGCTAGCGAAATCGTGGCCAACGTTGAACTTACTCATTTCCATCATGGGTCGAACGATGGGTGCGTTAGGTAATCTGACCTTTGTGCTCTGCATTATCATCTTCATCTTTGCCGTGATGGGAATGCAGCTGTTCGGCAAGAACTACATCGGTAAGTACAGTGAGTGAGGGCAGTGATCACCAGAAGAAACAAAAAAAAATACATCCAGTATAGAACCGCGCAAAGAGATCCCCAAAATTGTTACAGTTCACCACTACTAAACCTAAAAAAACACACCACAGCCTTTCCCCATAGCTGTAAATTGTGTACAGATAGAAAACGCGATCACCTTCTCAAAAGCACTCCTAGGGTGTTTGCGATCGTGGAGGTGTAGAACCAATTCATTAGAAACCCTTCTCGTAGCTATCATGACCCTAGAATCAGACGATGATAAATAGACTAATTGAATTGTGCCCCTAGAGTTTTGCTAGATTACTGAAAACAGAAACAAGGTAGAGTATGTACATATAGCCTCTAGAAAAGCGCTGCTATTGCTTAGGCCGGAACCAATAGAAGACAAGCAAGTAGAAAAAAAGTCGGACGAAACGAGGAATATTCAGCGGGTTGAGCCTTGAGGCCTCTTACACATAATGCACAAATTGCTAAGAAGCAATCGAAATAAATCAATCAACAATATCCAAATCATTAATATGAACTAAAAAGTTGTGTGTACACTGAAGTCACTCTTTACGCGGTTTTATTTTACGCGCCTTTTTTACGCGGTTTTTGGAATTTACGCGGATTTCGGAACTTACGCGGTTTATTTTTACGCGGATTTCGATATTTACGCGGTTTTTTACGCAGCACATATCAACCGCATACAAATTCAATGTACTAATTGGTGTGACTTTTACCGAAATAAGTTTGTATTGTATCACTGATTAGTAGCTGAGAAATAAAAGAAGATACAGATATCATGATTGCAGCACACAAGAAAATCAGTTAATCAATTGTTAAAATATGAGCCGCATTTTTATTAGCTGTTTGTTAGATTTTTATACGGATTTTAAAATTCACCCGGTTTATTTTTACGCGGATTTTGGAATTTACGCGGTTTTATTTTACGCGAATTTTGGAATATACGCGGTTTTTTTTTCGCGGATTTTGGGATTTACGCGGTTTTTGTTTACGCGGAACGTATCCCCCGCGTAAAAAGCGACTCCAGTGTATATGTTTGAAACTATAAAATGTGTTTCTAAGTGAATGGGACTCGTTCCAATGAGAACAATTTGCAGTAGGACTTCGATTATCCGCGAGTGGATGATCTACTTCTCTGTGTTTGTACCTCATTCTAAGTCCTTTATTGGCATATCCGCGATGTTCGGCGATCTTTCCACTCAATTCCGTGGATAATCTGGGTTCTATTTGAAAAAATTGCATGCGCAAAAGCTATTTAGAATGTCGGAATGGACAATGCCTTCATTTCATAGTTATCTCCTCCGTTTAATTAGCGCGGCATTGACGGCGCCAGTGGTTGTATGGTTAGCGTAACAGCCTCACAATCCGATCGGCCTGGGTTCAATCCCAGCTGGCGTCGTTGGGATTTTCTGAGGCGAAAAATCTCTGGTTACGTCTTCCTTCGGAGCGGAAGTAAAAGAAGTTGGCCCGGCTCATGAGTTGTTGAGTCTGATAGGTAGGAACAGGTGGAGTCGCCTCCCTGATGTCGGTGATTGGCACTAAAGTGGCGGAAATAGGCCGACGAAAAATAAGCGAAGATAAAAAAAAAAAAATTAGCGCGGCACCAGAACAGATTATGAAAAGGCATTTTTTACTACTCTAAATTGATTAATCTCCCTCTTGTGAATATTTTAGAAGTAAGAACCATGAATTATTTCAATGTTTCCATTGTGAGTAAAACGCCTCCAAATTATGTATTTCTCGGTGTGAAATTTTTCAAAGATCGTTGATAATGAGGTATGAAAAAACACAACACCTTATTATGCATTTGAGTAATTCTTTTTCATACCATCTTTAATCCTGGCGTGCAAACTAAACTCACAAGACCACATTATCCCCATGAATAGGTGTATTAGTGATCTAAGCTGTAGTTCTAATAATGAACAGACTCCTTCGATACATTGTCATACATTGAGATATCTCTGCAGTGACTTGATTTTTTGGATGTCTCGGCGTTTAGCTGTTGGCTGTTCGACGATATCGGCACCAATGGGTGGAAAAGCTGAAGTTGCCATCGGATACGGGTTGTCCGCATTCTTGTTCACCCCCTGTTCAGCTTCCGAATAAAACTATGATTACAGTACTGCCGTGATCTTGCAAAGTGACGCAAGCGCCAAAATTGACATTTTACTTTTTATGTTATAAATCGATAAAGAATACCAAATCCTTTCAAACGACTGCGAAGTTTTATAGAAATGTGGAAAAATGACCCCGTAAAAGCTTGAAAACGGAATGGCGTAAGCGCCATTTCCACTGTGATGTGGCGCAAGCGCCACTTCCCTTATAATGTGACGTAATTTGGAATCTGATGCGATATGATTTTTAATCCGTCCTGACGGCATAGAATGAACGAGAAGGGACAACAAAATTCAAATAACAACATCAATCAAGGGACAAAGCATCTTGACGCTGTTCACTTACCTCACTTGCTCAATGCCTTTTTCGGATGAATTGAAGCTGAGAGTTGATCGAAGGGTAATGTCTAAAATCTCCATCGAAACGCATAACAAAACTCAGAACATCCTCGCGTAAACTGTATTTGCTTTACATCGGATAATTTCGGACGGAATTATCTTATTCAACACGGATGTTTTCAATTGCATTTTGGATTGGAATAGAAGATGCTGTCCATAGTTGTTACAATCGGGCTCTCAACTACGTTGGCCCGCTCGACACACGCTACAAAGACGGAAAATGTATGGAACTCTTCTCTCTGATGCTACCTCATGCTCCACTCAACGGTGGCATGTTGTAGAAAATATTTGGAAACATTTTCTTCCATACTTTGATGAAAGAACGCCAATCGGTTGTGGAAACAGCGATTAAAATTTGTTGTTTTCACAACATACTGGCGTTGTTAACATAGCTTAAATAAAACTGCATTTTTTCAAAAATCGAGCCGATGGCAATGTTTTTCCATCAATTGTAAACAATTTGTACAGATCAAATTTTCGTAATGTACGCGTGTGCTGATTATACATGCAATTTTGCGAAAAGTCTCGTACTGAAAATTTCTCGCTCTGGCGCTTGCGTCACTTCGCGAGATTACGGCATGGTACGTCCTCTGATACGACTCGAAAAATTTATAGAAAAAGAAAAAAGGAGTAAACAAGCGAGAAAAGAACAAAAACGAAAAAAACTCATAAAAATAGATAATTCCGTAACATTTTTTTCAATAGCTTAACAACCGTCTGAAATCTCGCCATTCTCGGTAAATCGCGTAGAGCGTTTTCGGCTCCGTTGGTTTATGCCACAGATCCTATAATAAACAAATCAACCACATTTCATGATATGCTGATGTACACAATGCAATAAGTTCTAGCTAAGAAAGTGGTACACATCAGCTGCCAAATCAGGTCTCGTTGTCTTTTCTGCATATGTTAAAAAAACCTACTAATTCTCGATACGGTTTGGCAATCCTTTCCTCATCCACTCTTTTCAGCAATTTCAACCGATGGAGTTGAGAACGGCTTACTCTCGGTCATCTCGAATACTCTTCGCGAAACATCCTCATGATATTGTTGTTGACCTATCCCCATGACTCCCGTTTCCAGATCTTAGCTGATTCATATCCCCAAAAAAACATTTGATGATACATATACCAGTTATTTTGAATTTTCGGGATGATAGATTCTTCGCTGTGCTGATCACCTTGTGCGATCCGGCTATCGAGACATCATCAACTCACAAAACGATGGTGGTCCATCCATACCCCGCTTCACCTTAAAACCCACTTATTGGTAACAAGCACACGCGAAAGGCATCCGAGTTTGATTGTCTACGTATACGCACGTCGCACTCAACCATGTTCTTGGTATTAGTTTTTCAAGCCTTTTCGAAGCCAGAACAAACCGTGCCAGAATTCCAGCCTTGCCGGAATCCATCCGTACGTAAGGGACGATTTTTTCGCACTTTTTTCATCGACGAAGATGTTCAAACCGTATAGTAGTCCGGAACGCGATCCAGTGGCGACCTCTTCCGGTCCACGTAAGATTTTTACTTTTACTTTTATGTAGGGTAAATAATGTTGGTTTGTACGATTTTGGGTGTGTTCACGCGGCTAGTAAAGGGTGTGTCACATCAAATCGCATCACGGAAAAAACGCTGTAGAAATTTAATTTTTAGAAATTATATCTTCAGCTTTCGCTTATAATCAGATAAAAGTGTATAGATCACGTTGGCCATCGATAAGATGCTGGGAATCGTCCAATCCACGGTCAGCAGAGTACTGAAACGATACTTCGAGAACCTAACCATCGACCGGAAGGTGAAGAACGGCAAAAATGGATGCTCCGTCAGTGAAAAAGATCACAAGCGCGTAGTTAAGCAGTTTAGACGTGATCCGAGAAGTTCGGTCCGGGATGTCGCCAATAAGCTGAATTTGTCAAGTTCATTCGTCCAGCGGACCAAGCAGCGGGAGGGCCTGCGTACATACAAGGTTCAGAAGGCTCCTAACCGCGACGAAAGGCAAAACATGGCGGGGAAGACGCGAGCCCGGAAGCTGTTCACCGAAATGCTGACGAAGCCGCATTGCCTGGTAATGGACGACGAAACCTACGTCAAAGCGGACTTTCGTCAGCTACCGGGCCTGTTGTTCTTCTCCGCAGAGAACAAATTCAGCGTTCCGGAGGAGATACGCAAGCAGAAACTATCCAAGTTTGCCAAAAAGTACATGGTGTGGCAAGCGATCTGCTCTTGCGGAAAGCGGAGCACCCCCTTCGTGATGACCGGCACGGTAAACGGGCAGGTTTACCTTAAGGAGTGCCTACAGAAGCGCTTACTACCACTATTGAAGTAGCACGAGGGCCCGACCATCTTCTAGCCCGATCTCGCTTCGTGCCACTATTCAAAGGACGTGTTGGAGTGGTACGAAGCCAACGGTGTCACCTTCGTGCCAAACGAAATGAACCCGCCCAACGCGCCGGAGCTTCGCCCAATAGAGAAATATTGGGCGATTATGAAGCAGGCCCTACGGAAGAACCCAAAAGTTGTCAAATCGGAGGCGGACTTCAAGAGAAAATGGATTTCTGTTCGAAAAAAACTACAAACTGACGTTGTACAGAACCTTATGGACGGGGTAAAGAGGAAGGTGCGAGCATACGGGCTTGGGCTCTAAGTATGAATAAAAAGAAAATGCCAAAAGTTGTTTAATAGTTTTTATTTTACTGTCTAAAATTTTCAAAAGGATCGGTCTACTGGGCGAATTTCTACGGCGTTTTTTCCGTGATGCAATTTGATGTGACACATCCTTTAAATGCAAATCTATTTTTCTTCATGAAAATCATAAGTAATCAAGACGAGTTTAGGTTTTTTTTTTGGATAGCCCCAAGTCCTTAGTTGCTAATGATACCATAAGGCGTCCAAATTATCCAAATTTTTATGTTTCTTAACGATTTTCTTCAAAGAGATCATGGTTTGTTCACCTCTGATTATGGTTTGTCCGGAAATGGAGTAGGAGCATTGTACCACTACGACCATTAGTTTGATCTATTGTAGTGCAGCCGGTTAAAAGTCACAATTTGAAAGGTGAGTAGCACTCGACACAGAGAAACTTTATTTCTGCAACCAAGCGGCTGGCATAATCATGTGCAACCATGATCAGAATTGAGAGACATTAATTACATGATTTAGATATATATAAATCTGATACAAATAGTGTGCAAGCATGATGTTTACAACACTGCATTTGATTTGTGTGGGATTTATTTCGAACACATTCTGGGTTTTATAAAAAATACTACTTTATCTCAATATTTCGAATTTTACGCTGTTGGTTGTTCAAACTAATGTTTTTCACTTAGGCTTAGAACGAATACTAATTTCGATTCGCTGTCTTGAGACTATCTTAAGACTATTATTACTATTATTAAAATTTAACTGCAATCCAATTCATTGTTATTCAAAATTTCGATTCAATCCAATGTAATAACGTGAAAATGCGTAAGGCATTTTTGTGACATCTTCAATATTACCGTACTAGAACGATGCAAATGTCCCCCCAGTAATAATGTTCAACTACAGGGAAACTTCGATATAACGTACCCTCGTTATAACGTACCCTCGATATAACGTCACTCGATATAACGTACACATTTCCAAAGTGTAAAGGAAAAATTTTTTCAATATTTTTTTTTCTGATAGAACAATGAATTATCTTTATTGTGATGCTAAAACAAGTTTTGTACCTTCAATCAATTCCGAAATACAGCTGGTTTTGTGATTCCGGATTCTAAATGATTCAAGGTTTAATCAACAGTACGAAGGGAAACATCATGAGAAAGGCTGGCTTCGTCTTCTGATTGAAGTTATTTATTAACTTTACTAAAACAGTTCATTCTGTGTTTGAGCTGCAGGAACTTTCTTTGGCATTACACATTAAGACACTGTGAGCCTTTTCTTCTTAGAAACGGGCGTATTGTAGTGTATGAGGGGCTTAGAATGAAAAGGATGTAAGAGACTTGATCGATTTTCTCTTCATCAACTTTTTCTTTCATGAATAACAAAAACATTTCAATTTGATTTTGCTATTGAAACCGATAATTAGGGCTCTGACCTATCTTCCACTTTATCAAATACAGCTGGGAATGTATGTATGTACAGTTAAGTTATGATCAAAAGAGAAAGTCGATGAAGAAAAAAATCGAACATGTCGCTTACACCCCTCTTTCATTTTAGGGCCCTCGTATGTTATTCAACGATATGAAAATCGATATGCTGCTTCCATCGAACAAAATTCCACTGCTGTTTTTAGATATCTCCCGTTCCTTTCATTCTTGTATCGAGTTCTGTATAAGTTTTTGATATCTGAATTAGGAATGAATGTTGTCCGATCGCTAGCTGAATTGAGACTGTGATTTCAAATCGCGGATGGCTTACTTATATTGGGACAGAAATGGATGTGTTAATTTCCAGTTATTGACAATACATAAATGGGTAGAACAAATGCATTGTAAAAAGGAAATACTTCCAATTTTCATTAATTTAAACCGTTTACGAATTTGGGAATCGTAATTTATAGCATATTAACCAAATTTTCAAGAATTTCCGATTTGATTGGTACGCAGTTTTGGTTCCTGACGAACATAATTATTAACGATAACTTTATTCCATAAAAAAGTGATCGGTTCTCTGATTTGGCAACCCTTACTGAAAGACATATTACTACGTCAAAAAATTTGGCCAACTCCGCCAAATTCAGCTGTCCAGTTTCTTCAAGACCATTTTAAAACTCATAAGTATTATCAATGAAAAATTCAAAACGATCGGCTGATTTACATGTCAATATTGGGCAACCTTACTATTCCGGCTAATACCCTGGAAAATTCGTGTTGGCATACTATTTACCAAATTCTTCTAAACCGATTTCTCGATATTTGTCCATGTTTTCGAAATTGCGACCTCGAGCTCTTCAATCGTGGTGTACCGCTTTCCCGTTGTGTAGATTCTACGTACAAGATCCTCCTTAAGATTTTCAACAGGATTCAAGTCTGAAGAGCGAGCCGGCCAGTCAAAAAAAATAGGTTTTTGGGTCCCTAATCCATTGCTTAGTTTCCTTGCTGGTATGAACAGTAGCATTGTTTTGCTGGAATGTGAATTTTTTTGTGACGATATCCACGCAAAAACGGTAGGAGAGAGGATTTCAGAACATGTATGTAATCCTTGAATGATGTGAAAGATATCTTGAGCTTCCCGGCTGCACAGAATCCCGCCAAACCATGCATGAACTCCACCAAAATCCCTGGTTGAAAAATACTGTTCCTCTTTCCGTAAATCACGCCAGTACCCGTTGAAACCATCAGGACCATCCAAATTGATTTTTTTTTTCGTCAGTGAAGATAACCTATACATTGAAGAACTTTTCGTTATGTTATATAGCAAAATGTATTCTTTTGAAAACATGCTTTGTCATAACATACCATGCCCCACTGTCGGTTCATGTGAGCTTTGGCAAAACTCAGACGTCTTCCGATGTGAGATGGTGTAAGATTAGAAGCTTTAACCTTTTAAGCCCTCTTTATGTCAGGACTTTTCACCAAAACTTAACGAATTGTCACCCGAGAAACATTCAAATTCAAATATTGCTTTATTTGCACAAGCGATTTTGAGGTACAGGAAAACCTGTTTTTGTGCGGTTTTCCGTTCTTGTGCGGTTTTTTTGTGCCGCATATAAAAAGAAGCATATTTGACGAAGTTATCGTCCATTTAGTTTTTTTCGATGGTTTATATGCATTTCAGTGCGAAAAAAGCATATTTGCGTCTAAATTATCCACTTTTCAAATCATTCCCATCCTTCCATCGAATGCTCTTAGTTGCGCATGACATGATTACTAACAGCAACAAGTTTCGACATGCAACTAAAAGTTCAACACAGCCACGCGCAAACGAAGACAAATTGTCCCATCGTAAAGGAAGGAAACAAAAGGAAATCGAACGTTGAACGGCGTGGATTTGAGTTATTTTCTTGAGGGAAACTTTTTTTATGCGGTCCCTATCTACCGCACAAAAAAGGTTTTTTTCAAATTGTGTACCGAACACGTTTTTTAAAGCTACTGGTGAAGTTTTGCACGATTTTTTGTGCGGTCCCTATCCCCCGCACAAAACAAAGGTTTGCCTATAGAATATTTACAGTGGTGGTGACACTTGATGTATCACTTGGTTATCCATGGACCAAACATGCACCCTCTTTTCTACACTCGCAGGGTGTAGCATTCCTTTTCCCACACACTTTCTCACGTTCCCAATATATTATCGTTTTTCCATGCATGGCTGTTCTGGTTGTTAGATACAATGATACGAACTAGTCATGCGAAATAAGATGTTAGTTAAAAGCGCGTCTTGTGTTCTACTCGAAGAATCTAATACCACTGCCTCCCGCTCACTTAGCGTGAGCGTTTTTCATATTATTTCCTGGCGACCGTGGCAGGACTCGAACCTGCAACCTTCGGATTATTCTGTTGAGCTACTGGAAGAAATATATTTATGGTTTTGCAAATGCGACTTCAACTCCGTCATCAATACTGATAATAACTTCCCGAAATGAATAGATTTGAATCTTCACAAAAGTAATTATCCCAAGGTGTATCCTTCTATATAAACAAATAAATTGAATAGAGTGTGTAAATATCGTGCCAAGAGACATCGATAGCTTTTAAGCACGTGAAATATTTATCACTAAGTAAACAATCATTTCAGATCAAAACGCTGTCATTTTTGATCTGAAATGATTGTTTACTTAGTGATAAATATTTCACGTGCTTAAAAGCTATCGATGATGGAACGCGGGAGACGTGAAAAAATTCAGCACACTCACGTTGAAAACCCAAAGGGGTCAGACGGAATGATCGCCAAGGCTCTGAAATTTCCAAAATCGACTGTAAATTAGGATTGGGCGATCTTTAGAAAAAGATCGATTTACTCATTAATTCATTAATTCTTTGAAAAATCAAATGCCTTTTTTCCAACATATGAAATGAAAAATTAATGAAAAATATATAAGGAGATGTGTCCAGGACATGATTGCATTGTTTACGTTACCTGTTTTCTGATTCATCCCTACTGAAAAACGTAGACCTACGTCAAAAATGTGCAAAAGTATATTTATACCGATTTTGTACATTATTTCCTCATGGACAAATCGGAAATTATGTGCGGCCAATTTCTGAACGGAACAAAACTCACCGTAAGAACAGAGGAACCATCAACTTATTTCAAGTTTTGTGATGAAGGACCCGAGGCTATCGTGTTTCGCTGTTGGTTTTCCAACACAAATTTCACGAGAGCCGCCCAATATCGGTTGTTGTCCTAGAAAATATGCGAGAAATGAAACATTTTGTAACATGTTGACGAACAATGGAAGTTTTTTTGATAATAATAACTTGTTTTGTACTCTTTTATCTCAAAACTCATCTGAAACCGTTCGATGCAAGGGATGTCCAGCAGTTTCAGCGCATATTACTGTCACCAAATAAGTTTGGCATTATAAATATGTAGAATACACGACCGCATAGGTGACCTATTAGGTGTACCGGTAAGTTTCTTCGGCTTTACAACAGATGGCGTAACTTAATTATTATTCCAGTGAACAAATTTCAGACATTCGTTGGAAAGTTACTGTCATTGCGCGTCTTTTTCAAAATGTGTCAAAATGTTGAAGCGTAAACAACATAGTTTTTTGCCACTTAGAATATGTCGAATTTCGTACCAACGAGAGTGTTTTTGCAGGGAGTGTTACTTCATTACTTCTATATGAAGAAAAGAGCTGCGGAAAGTCATCGCATTTTGATGGAAGTTCATGGTGACCATGCTCCAACTTAGCGAAAGTGTCAGACGTGGTTTGCACGGTTTAAAAGTGGTAATTTTGACTTGGAAGACGAAGAACGATCCGGACCGCCGAATAAGTTTGAAGATGAAGAACTAGAGGCTTTACTCGATCAAGATCCGTCACAAACGCAACAAGCAGATACACTTGTAGTAGCTCAGCAAACCATATCCGATCGTTTAAAAGCAATAGGAATGATCCGAAAGATAGGACATTGGGTGTCGTATGAATTGAAGCCACGAGACGTCGAACGCCGTTTCTTCACGTGCGAACAACTGTTCCAACGGCATAAAAGAAAGGGTTTTTTTGCATCGAATCGTTACTGGTGATGAAAAGTGGGTCCATTACGACAATCCTAAACGGGCAACGTATGGATACCCCGACCATGCATCAACATCGACGGCCGCGCGGAATATTCTCGGCCATAAGGTTATGCTGTCTATTTGGTGGGACCAGCTAGGTGTGGTGTACTATGAGCTGCTTAAACCGAATTAAACCATTACGGGGGACCGGCGACAATTGATGCCTTTGAGCCGTGCACTGAAGTAAAAACAGCAAAGACACGATAAAATCATTTTGCAGCACGACAATTCTCGGCCGCATGTCCCGAAACCGGTCAAAACATACTTGGAAGGTCCTATGTCACCCGCTGTATTCTCCAGACGTTGCTCCGTCCGATTACTATTTTTTTCGATCGATGCAACATGGCCTGGTTGACCAGCACTTCTCCAATTTTGATGAAGTCAAAAATTGGATCGATTCGTGGTTAGCTGACAAACCGGCCGATTATTTCCACATAGGGATCCGTGAATTGCCAGAGACTTCGAATATCAAATTTGTAACCATTTTTGCAGAATAAAGCGTTAATTTTTGAGAAAAACGAAGATACTTACCGATACTCCTATTAGAATTACGTTAGGCTATTTGTTGCATGTTGGTTTTGAATATCTTTGAAATAAAACCCATTACAAAACTCTTTGATCATAATTTGATGGCCCTGAGAAAGGCCGTTTTGGTCGGTGTGTGTTTTTTTAGACAATATTTAAAGGGAGTTTCCGCTTAACCTATTAATTCTGACTTCATCCGTGACGAGCTCCGTTATATTCTTTCGCTCATGTGCGAGAGTGTACTTCAAATTTATTAGTAAAACCCCAGCGCTTGAAATGAATACAAACGTGTTTCCTCCAACAAAGCTTCTAGTTTATCGAAAAGCATGGTTTTCAACTTGATTCGTCTTACATTCGTTCATTCTCCCTCCAATATCGATCTCATTGATTAATGACATTTAATATCATTAAATTAGACTCATTACACACATAAGTAATCTAGTATTTGAAACAAAAAGCGATATTCCAACATACAAGCGCAAGCTTCGATAATAACGAGCATTTGAGAAAAGCGGAGTCATATTCACCCACACTCCGTAAACAAAATTCCATATCTCATAAACGGTTAGTTTCACGATGATAACTTCCACAAGATTTTCTACGCGGAATTGTCTGTAGGTTTCTTGTACTAGACTTGGAAATACGTACGATAGTAAGATGAGGTAAAACAAGTTTTTGTTTATAAATTTTAGTTTTCAGTAGATATTGTTTTTGGGGTGTGTAGATTGTATTTTATTAGTATAGTCCGTTAATTTTCCAACAACTTTGACGATGACCACATTTAAATCTGGTAATAATTCTGGAGATATAGTTTTTCGGAGAAAAGGTTAGCAAATCTGGATACGACTTTTCAAAATATGTTATCAACTAAAATTGGTGTTATTATAATCCAAAACCAGAATTTTGGGTAGATGTCACCCCATATAAAAAGTTTTCAACTATAACTCGAGAAAGTCGGGTCGAATAAAGGGTGTGTCACATCAAATTGCATCACGGAAAAAACGCTGTAGAAATTTAATTTTTAGAAATTATATCTTCAGCTTTCGCTTATAATCAGATAAGAGTGTATAGATCACGTTGGCCATGCTTCACTGTCAATTTTTCGTAAATTTGGAAAAATGTCGTCGAACGAAAAAGAGCGTCGTGAATTAATCCTGCGCACTCATTTCGAGAATCCGGAGTTGTCACATCGGGACATCGGCAAGATGCTGGGAATCGTACAATCCACGGTCAGCAGAGTACTAAAACGATACTTCGAGAACCTAACCATCGACCGGAAGGTGAAGAACGGCAAAAATGGATGCTCCGTCAGTGAAAAAGATCACAAGCGCGTAGTTAAGCAGTTTAGACGTGATCCGAGAAGTTCGGTCCGGAATGTCGCCAATAAGCTGAATTTGTCAAGTTCATTCGTCCAGCGGACCAAGCAGCGGGAGGGCCTGCGTACATACAAGGTTCAGAAGGCTCCTAACCGCGACGAAAGGCAAAACATGGTGGGGAAGACGCGAGCCCGGAAGCTGTTCACCGAAATGCTGACGAAGCCGCATTGCCTGGTAATGGACGACGAAACCTACGTCAAAGCGGACTTTCGTCAGCTGCCGGGCCTGTTGTTCTTCTCCGCAGAGGACAAATTCAGCGTTCCGGAGGAGATTCGCAAGCAGAAACTATCCAAGTTTGCCAAAAAGTACATGGTGTGGCAAGCGATCTGCTCTTGCGGAAAGCGGAGCACCCCCTTCGTGATGACCGGCACGGTAAACGGGCAGGTTTACCTTAAGGAGTGCCTACAGAAGCGCTTACTACCACTATTGAAGCAGCACGAGGGCCCGATCATCTTCTGGCCGGATCTCGCTTCGTGCCACTATTCAAAGGACGTGTTGGAGTGGTACGAAGCCAACGGGGTCACCTTCGTGCCAAAGGAAATGAACCCGCCCAACGCGCCGGAGCTTCGCCCAATAGAGAAATATTGGGCGATTATGAAGCAGGCCCTACGGAAGAACCCAAAAGTTGTCAAATCGGAGGCGGACTTCAAGAGAAAATGGATTTCTGTTCGAAAAAAACTACAACCTGACGTTGTACAGAACCTTATGGACGGGGTAAAGAGGAAAGTGCGAGCATACGGGCTTGGACTCGAAGTATGAATAAAAAGAAAATGCCAAAAGTTGTTTAATAGTTTTTATTTTACTGTCTAAAATTTTCAAAAGGATCGGTCTACTGGGCGAATTTCTACAGCGTTTTTTCCGTGATGCAATTTGATCTGACACACCCTTTATATACGCTGACCGTAGTTAACTGATTGTTTAATACCTTCGAAATAGTGAATACTGAAACATTGAAAAATGTCACATCAACTAGATCGAAGGCAATGCAAACCCTTGTGTAAGAAGCTAAAACGATACATCATAATAAGAATCTCATCCATAACGCGAAAATTCCTCGTTTCGCCGAGAGCAGCTGTCCAGCAGCTGCTTCTAAGTTCGCACCAAATAAATTAACCCGCAAAGCCAAGCAAGCAAGCCTTTACCATACATATATATAATATTGGACTCTTTAATAGACTACTCTGCTTGCTAGACTCATATTCTCTCACTAGCTTCAGTAATAGTAATTAGTATCAAATAGATCCGTGAAACCATTCGAACGGAAATATGTAATGCGTCAATGCACCAAACGGATACGTTTAGAGATCTCCCCACTTAGGCATAATGTTTTCACTGTCAACCTCAACAGACAACGTAGATCGCTTCCCGGACCATGACCTGCCGCGGTGGAACTTCACCGATTTCATGCATTCTTTCATGATTGTGTTCCGAGTTCTGTGCGGAGAGTGGATCGAATCGATGTGGGACTGCATGCTGGTGGGCGACGTGTCCTGCATTCCGTTCTTCTTGGCCACCGTAGTGATAGGAAATTTAGTAGTAAGTATCACTGTGACTGTGGTTTCCTTAGAGCACGGAAAACTAATCATGCCCGACTTCCGCAGGTACTTAATCTTTTCTTAGCCTTGCTTTTGTCCAATTTCGGTTCATCGAGTCTGTCGGCGCCAACGGCCGACAACGAAACGAACAAGATCGCCGAGGCGTTCAATCGGATATCGCGTTTCTCCAACTGGATCAAGCTGAACATCGCCAACGCACTCAAGTTCGTGAAAAACAAGTTAACAAGCCAAATTGCGTCCGTGCAGCCCGCAGGTGAGCAGCACAATCATCTCAGTTGGATATGGAACGAAGGTTATTATCCACTTGTGTTTTTCTACTAACTTATACTGTTGAACTCGAACTAAGCCGTATTGTGTTACCCTCCCCCGTTCCCGAATCCCCCGAAATTCATAGTAATCACCTCCTCTAGAACATTTGTGTACCCTCCCCCTGTAACCACTCGTGTAATACGTAGAACCCCTTTGAAAAAACTCAGGTCGGTGTTCGTTGATTGTTTTGCTGTACAGTTTATTGTTTCTGAATTCTTACTGAACACTATCCTTTCCCCCTCGGTATCCCTTTTCATTTCTGTTATGACTGCCGTGCTTTTTTGTTAACATCGTAAAACCCTGTTTTATTTAGCATCGTTGCAACAAAAAAAACATCCATCTCATAAGAACCGTCCCAAATCCGCCACGCCTTCCCACCCACGCTCCTGAAAAGTTGTGTGACATCTGAGTTTCCGTTTCGCGTGTTATGTTATGTTTTCGTTAACCGAGCCAAGCAATCTCTCGAGATGGTTTGTGAAAGTGAAAATGACCGTACCAGCTAAACCAGTGGATTCTACCCTTCAACCCAGTTCAAATTAGAGAGCTCTGACTAGTTTAGTTCTGTTTCACTTATTGGTTTCTTCTGTTACCTAGCGTATTTCTCTCTCACTGTTAGCCTCAATCTGTCAAGCCTTGTTAGAGTTTGGTTTTGTTTTCTATTGTTTAGTTCATATCATTTTCCCCTCCATTGGGGGATCGTAAGTGAGAAGAACAAAATATATGCTCCCGTAGTAAGTGTGAGTTAATTGGTGTAAGCTCTAGTTTGATTTCGTTCGTTTTGTTGATTTTTTTTTTTAACTTTACCCGTACCTAGAATAGAATGCTTCCCTCCTACTCGTTTTCTGTTTGCTTTAGATTTTGTTTGTCTCTTTGAAACTCTCCAAACACAAGCGTTTCCGATTGAACAGAAGAATTACTATTTTTCAACAAATTGTGTGGGAACAATTTTGACGGTAGTATAGAAACATTTATCTCGGGAGGAATAAATAGGTTGATATGCATAGTTCCGAGTCATTCCTAGCATAAATAATTGCGTTTCGAGGAACTTTTGGTTTCAACACTATTCATGTTCACATTTTTGCATTTTAGTGAAAACAACTGTAGAAATAATCATTTAAAAGAGCAACATCAAATTTTACATACAACAATTTCAATTCTGATTCTCACAAATTGCTTTGCTGTCTGTGGTAGACAAATTGTGCACAGGTATATCCGTTAGATATTTGAACATGTACAATTAATACGTGTCAGTGAGAATAATTGGTAAACCTTACTATTTTGCCAGTCAGTTTTGAGATGGTCTACGAACAACTCTTACATGGGGTTTGAAACTTTTTCATATAGTCAGCTACTGCTACTGCAGCGAAACCAATATCGAGTCGGAGATCTAAAAACGGGCTGGAGAATTTTAACGTCTGATTAGTATGTCGAAGATAGATTGAAGTGGTTAAAAAAATTGCGCTGGTAGAAGAAATATATAATCGCCTGTGATCGAATGTGATCGAACTTGCGAAGAAGACTGCCGCGACAGCGTTCGCTATGAATACTGCAATATAGAGAAACAATTTGCGACATATTGTCAGTTTGTGTACTGCTCTCGCGAGGACGGAATGAACTACCAATCATTTATCTTCAACTATTTCTACGAAACCATCCATCGATCCTCGTAAGGTAAAGTGACCAGATGGTCAGAGGTCTAACGCGGGACACAAAAAACAAAACGTTATGTATATTATGTGAACATAAACCATAGTTTAGCGAGTCTAATCTGATCGGTATTATTTATTTCTAAGTATCAGCACCCAGTTGTAATTTTTTGGTGGTTTAGATTTTGTTTACGTCTGAAAACCACACGCTCAATCAGAGCATTTACGCCTGGCAAGCAAGATTCAAGTTCTACAATTTTCTTCAAATTACCGAATGGAATGCTCGAAAATTCCAATTCATTTTTCATCGATTTTAGTCTTAACGTATGCATTCCAAAAATGGACTAATTTCGGACGGTGATGAAATATAATTTTACGGAACAAATTTTCCTTGAATCTTACGTTTATTAAGTCTACAACATAAATGATTCAAGGCTGTTGATTCGCAGCAGCAGCACTGTCAAGCAACTTAATGATTTTTTCATACTGCAAGCTCCACCCTACAGCGAAAAAGTTGGACATCCTGAGGCACTTTGTGTCCACCACATATAGCCGATCTGGTATTTACAACATCATCTCCCTGCCGCTGCTTAAGCCGGTAGATCGAAGCAACCGGCCAAACGGTGAAGGAAAATCTGTCCAAAATGGACATTTTAATGCTGAAGCGCCAAACGAGACCGGCCGTATGTGAGCAGCATGCAATCACCCAGAAGGAGTAGCATGAGGTGCTGGTGACAAACTTCTTTCCTTGTTCATAATGAAAGATGAGACGTACTTGATGCTAGAATTCAACGAATGGCAGGGGACCGGGTATTTTACGTCCTCCAGGTAACGATGACGTCGAATATATAATCCACATCAAGTTCTCGAAGAAGGTTCTTTTCTGATAGACGTGAAGGGAATGGTCAAACCGCTCTTCCTTCGAGCCATATGATGTGCTTGCCGGAAGTGGCGAAGGTGATGTGGTCTTTATGCCGAACCTAGGATCAGCCCATTATGCCAAAAGATCACTGGAGGATGGATCGTCTGGAGATAAACATTGTCGCGAAGACAGCCAACCTTCCCAACATTCCCCAGCTGCGACCGATAGAAAACTTTTGGGCGAATGGCTAAAATGGAGAGACAGTCGACCACCAAAGCCACGAAAAGGTAAAAGAACACGTCGACTTACATCTTTTTATCGGTTGAGGTTCCGGCCAACTTCCGTAAGACCTCTTCCTGTCGAGTATACACTAGTTCTCTCGGCTTATTTAAAAGGTTAAGCCCTGACCGCTAGTTAGGGGACCAAAGATGAACTTTTCGTCTGACTCACGTTGGTCCCTGCGGATGAATAGGGGACTTTTATAAAAATCATTTTCTAAGCTAATCATTCGATGCATTAGAAGCGCTCTTGAACACTCTGCCAAATAAAAGTTTTTTTTTTGAGGTCATCCGTTAAAGAAAATCAACATGATCAAATTGTGATATTGAAATATATTGATATCGCGGGACATTTTCGTTTCTTTTGCCAAATGCGGGACGGTTCGCGGGACATTTTGTTGAAATGCGGGACTGTCCCGCGTAACGCGGGACGTCTGGTCAGTTTATCGTAAGGCCACTAAAACTTTCTACTGAAAAGTTATTGAAATTTGAAATTTGAAATTTTCATTGACCCTTGTCAGTGCTACCGAATTTTCTTACAAAAGAATTGATTCTTAAATTATTACAGAAATTTCGATCTCGACGGCGATAATTTCGTAGTCCTACGTTAATAATGCCGTCATGCTTTGGACATTACCTCTTGTATCTTTTGATATACCTACGAATTTTGATTTATTTTTTTTGCTTCTTTCGTTTTTGGGTGATTATTCAACACCTCCATCTACAGCATCGAGTCACACTAGTAAAATTACTTAATGTGTAATCCATCGAAATGGTAGAGGTAAGGGTTTAATCAACTCTATTAATAGTGGAGTCGATCTGGCGTAGTGGTAACATCCATGCCTCTCACGCTAAAGGTCAAGAGTTCAATTCTCACTCCCGACATTCTTCCAAAAACGGAAGTAAAAAGTGACGAACCAGCCAAATGAGTTGAAAATCACTATAATACAGATAAAAAAAAAAAAAAAAAAAAAACTCTATTAATCTTCACCATCAACATAACCGCTTACTTCATTTCAATCTGTTTAGTCTCCGTCGTTCCAATTCGTTTCGCCGCCACTGTAACGGTGCTGAATGAAACTATACTCGTCATGCTCAAAAAGTACGATCCAAGTCGAAGAATTTATTATCCAATACCCACTTATGCTTCAAATCAGACTACAGCTGCATACAACTCGAGCAGCCCTTCAGAGAACACTCAATCTAGCGTTGGCAGGAAATCGTGTGCTGAACGGAGAAATGAACAAATAAAAGTACCTTTTTCAAAAGCTTTAAAATGTTTTCAAGTTTGGGAGCAGACATCTCTTTCTCTTGGACTGAACGTCAGCAGTCCAAACGATGTCAACGGGGATCGAACCAAGGCCGGCTGTAATGCAAGGCTGTTTTACACGACCACACTATCCACATTGCCACTGGTGCTGTTGTATAAATGTGGGATTATATTACACCTTATTATAAAATAAAGCTGAATAGTGTTTTCGAAGAGTAAAACGGAGAGCATAAACGTGAATCTGAACGTCTCGGCCGTTTATGTGGCAAATTATGCGAAAAGCTTTGATGCGTGCTTATTTGTAATGTGTTTCTTGTTTCGCTGGCTCATATTGTTCTTATAATGCTATAGCATATATATTATACAAATGTTGTATCAGTATACAGCATACCAACATACCAATTGTATGTTTTGTAACACTAGATATGAGACATTGCAGCATAAAGTAGGCGAGTGCGTGCGAGTAGAGCCAGCTTGGAGAATACTGCAGCGGTAATTAACTGTGCTACTTGGTGGATGGCGCAGGCTCGAAATAGAAGAACTTTTAAGACCTCAGCTGAGGAATATACCAACTGAGGAATATAACAACTAAAAAAAATCAAATTCTAAAAATGTTTATAAGATACGTCATCTTCATTATGCGATGTAATAACGTTATTGATGTAGCCTCATTAGGGTTCGAACTAAGGAACGAAGCTTAAAATAATTATTTTGTAATAACTTTTTTTCAACTTCTAGAAAATTCTTCTTCTAGAACATGGACAAAAAAAAAGTATGAGAGATTAGCATATTTTCTGTTATTTTTGAGCTTATTTAATGTATAAATCGGGATGTCAAAACATGTGCTAAAAATTAATTTTGGGTGTAGATACAGCTGACCGAATACGATAAATGAATGCTTTCACTTAGTGAGGAGTTGTCTTTGTCATTGCCAAATTAATTCTAAGCATAACCATGTACTGTTGATCGCTCGCTGCACTGAAATTGAAATACTGATCTTCATTAATATCCAAGTAGTGTTGATGATGATGATGATGATGGCCCACCTCATACCCCTACAAAGGTTTGAGCAGGACGATTTATCTTATAGATAATAATTAAGTTCAAAAATATCAAGAGACCAGTATTATAAAAAAAAACCAAGCGAACTGGATCTGTTGCAGGCATAAATATCTATTAATAGAACAGTAAAAATAGGCACAAACTGCGAAAAAACAAACAATGTTCCTATCCATATTGACATTGACATAGTCATAGTCTCAACTTCAGGCCCAATGTTTTTTCTATGCATGTCAAGAAAATTTCCAACCCGGGAAGATCCTTGACTGATTGGGAATTGAACCCAATATATAAAAGTTTCTACTAAGAACATAAAAGAGATCTGCTACAATCAGAAATAATCGATATAACCATCTGATGAAAGATAGTTTACGACAATTCCGAATAAGCTATCCCAATTCCAGTTTCCACTCCAGACCCTATATAAAAATTTCATTATGTGTCAGTTTTCTGCCAGTGTTCATTATTAACATTCGTCCAGGCCCACCAAACGCGCGCGAGGCTCAAACTTTCGTAGACAACGCTAATTTTTTTTTTTATAATAATCTACAATTTTAACAAATTTAACAACAAAAAAACATCATCATCATCAGTACGAACATGGCAGTTCGAGATACCTGTATCTCTTTTTTCTAATTTCAATTGATATTAAATCTCTTAGCAAAATCATATCTCCAACGCAGGACTAAACATCTCAGAAGATGCAGAACGTCAACGGAAAATCCGAACCGAAACTATTGTGTGGTGGCGGCGGAGGCGAAAGCAATAGCATCGAAACGAATTTTCATCTTCAGTTTTCCACCGAAGAACACAACTCTCAACTCGGAAACAATAATTAAAATCTCGAAAATTTTGTTCAAATTTGTTCAACACAATAGCAAATTAAAAATATTGTTCAACAAAATAGCAAAATAAAACCAAAGCGAGCATAATATTTAGAAAACATTCACTGACATTCATCGACATGCATCGACAAATCATGACTAAGATGGACTTTTAACCAAGTACTCATAATTCTTGATCTTTGTGAGCCTTTGTGAGCCTAATTCTTGATCTTTGTGAGCCTCATAATTCTAATTAATTACCCTCTAACCTTAAAAAAGACCAATTCGGAAAAGTAATCTAAACACTCGGTCTTGAGAAAGATCATTTCTAAAGCCTCGCTGCCATCTGGCCGCTGACCGGTGACTGATGAATTGTGAATACTGTGATTTGAAATCGCAAATGGCTTGTTTATACTCAACGAATATAATACAGCGGAGCTTAGATTGCAATATTTTCTCTACCCACAATGTCCGAAGAACGAATGCGGTATTTGGATTTCGAGCGACCGATTTACGCTCACCTGGTTAGCAGTGATATTTAAATATTGTACCTCGGCTACGGGAACATGATAGGAAAATGTGTTTTTTCCAATTTTCATTAATTTCAATTATAACCGTAATGTATAACGTACCGAATAAAAACGAGAGAATTTTCGATTTTATTGGAATGCAAACCATCAAAATCCGTTCAGAGCTAAATGCATTATGTCACGCATTAATCACGTTAAAACTATGTCATAAAAAACGTGACTTGTTTTCATATTTGGTACCATTACTGAAAGGCGTATGTAGCCTTATGTCAACAAATAGGTTATGGGTTCATATTAATATTTTCTTATCCATATTTATCCATATTTTTCACTAACGTCAACAAGAATAGCTCTAATGATCGGATTAAATGGATTTATTAGATATTCAATAATGTTTTATATGTCAATCTCCATTATTCTTACCTCATGTTTTTTAGATGATTTCTTAAGTTTTCATGATTGTTAAACATACAAAATGGTAACGGGCCAGGCCAAGCAGGTTGAGTATAGCTGAGTTAGAGGTTTACTTTTAGTCATGATTTATTCAGAGATATAGTTTATAACATCGACTACAATCTTCCGTTCTAGAATTATTTGACAGCAAAAGATGAGGCGGAAGGAAACTATACAAAAATAAAAAAAATGTTGAAATTATCCTGGGCATTCTCAAACGTTCCCGCAAACGACAAGATCTTACGATCGGTTAGAGTTCATTTTCCGGGATGGCAGATAAGTTAAACAATGTTCGGTTTTACGGAAGACGATTACATATTTAATTATGAACGTTACTATATTTACCCTTTCGAAAAATGACATCTAGAGGGTACCTGTTTTGAAGTGTTGCTAACGTGTAACAAAAAAAACGCTTCCGAGTTTCGGTTTCAATTTCGAATTATAGATGTATTCAACTTTTACGTGCTTCCAGGGTAACTTATTTATTATTTCCGCAAGGAGACTTGCCTCAAGGCTTCGTCGGTCTGTTACTTGCTAGAACTGACTTTGCTTAAAACTTTGGTTAGAACTGACATGACAAACACCACAAGTATTTCAGAAGTTTAGGCGGTGATACTCCTGTCTAATGCAAAGAAATCAGTTTTTTTGCAGACTTATCTCAACTAGGCGAACCTAGCCAAGATTCATCTGCCCCCGGGCTTCTGAATGTCAAAGGACTCTTGACCTTCAGCGTGAGAATTACGGATGTTACCACTACGCCAGATCGGCTCCACAAAGAGTTATCTATTTTTTTTAATCGTTTATTTTTACAGGCTCAGTTACATAAGTTTAAAGGAGCCAAACTCCTCACTGTATTGTTACAAGTATATATAAACATTTTTCCTTAAATCTAATGTTAGTGATGTAGGAAACCGATTACTCGCGGTCTACTCGAGTCTAGAAGGGTGAAATATTTTCTTCAGGAAAAGGAAGAAATATAAGGATATGTTGACAATGTTCACACTCACATTCATCACACTCAATTCTTAAGCCTATCTTATATCTAATATATATTTACATTCCACCTTATTCTATTGTTAGTATGAAGGGAAATCCCTTTTCTCGCGAAGGAAAAGGAAAAGGAGAATATAAGGATATAAGGACAATCAGACACGAAGATCGATAACTTTTAGAAAGACATATATTTGGAACATGTAATCAAGGTTTAACCTAGCCAACACATCTCTCACCGGCACATTGGGCTGCCTTCCTCTAGCCCGAAGAGAGTTTTCTTAATTCGATCTGGCAACAAGATACACCTCACACGACCAAACAACGTGTTCGATGTTGTGGTAACCTTGGCCACAAGCACAGATATTGCTATCGACAAGATTAAAACGAAAGAGTAGCGCGTCTAACGAATAGTGATTGGACATGAGTCGTGAGAAGGTGCGAATAAAGTCCCGACTCAAGTCCAGACTTTTGAACCATGGTTTGAGTCTAACCTTAGGTATAATCGAGTGAAGCCACCGGCCCAATTCATCTTCGTTCCACTTACGTTGCCAGTCAGCGATGGTATTTATACGAACTAAAGAATAAAATTCATTGAAGGCGATTTGACGCTGATAAATATCGCCTTCAATCGCACCCACCTTTGCTAATGAGTCACCCCTCTCATTACCCGGAATTGAGCAATGTGAAGGGACCCAGACAAAGGTAATGACATAACAGCGTCTGGTTAGAGCACTCAAAATTTCTCGTATTCTCTCAAGGAAGTACGGCGAATGCTGAACGGATAGCTTCGACAGAGCTAAGACTATCCGTTACAATGTAATAGTGTTCAACAGGTCGTGAGGCGACGCTGTTCAGCGCCCAGTGTATTGCTGCCAATTCAGCAATATACACTGAGCAAGGATTCTGAACACTGTGTGAGGTGCTAAAAAATACGTTGAACACTCCAAATCCTGTGGACTCGTTTATAGTGGACCCATCAGTAAAGTACAGTACATCTCCTTCATGAACAGATCAAAATATACAGAGGAATTAATGTAGTCAGGAAAACAAACACGGTTGGGAATATACGAAGAAGGATCAACCTGCATGGAGATGAATTCATGATATGAGCTCATGAAGCCAGAATGAAAATTTAGCTCGATCAACTGCTCAAAATTTCCGATCACCACTGGATTCATAACCTTACACTGGATGAGGAACCGAAGAGACAGTAAATTGAAGCGATCTTTGAGTGGGAGTACGCCTGCCAAAACCTCGAGGCTCATGGTATGCGTTGAGGGCATACATCCCAACGCAATACGGAGACAAAGATACTGAATTCGCTCGAGTTTAATGAGGTGTGTTTTGGCAGCTGATTGAAAACAGAAACTGCCATACTCCATCACTGAGAGATTTTTCGGTAATTGTACGGAGAAAGTTTATTCTTTGTTGACATTTTTTACTCAGATACCTAATATGGGCCCCCCAAGTACATTTGGAGTCGAACCAGATTCCAAGATACTTGAATGACATAGCATGAGTGATCGGTTTACCCAAAAGTTGAAGCTTTGGTTTTGCTGGTCTATGCTCCCTAAAAAAACCATCATCTCTGTTTTCTCCGTGGAGAATTCGATCCCTAGCCCAATGGCCCAGGTTGAAAAATTGTTCAAAGTATCTTGTAAGGGTCCTTGCAGGTCGGATTCGTTTGGTCCTACGACAGACACCACTCCATCATCTGCAAGTTGTCTTAGGTTGCAAATTTTGTGTAAGGCAATTGTCAATATCGCTTGCATAGAAGTTGTACAGAAGGGGGCTTAAACACGAGCCCTGGTGGAGTCCCATGTAGGAGATCCGACTTACTGTCGAATCCCCATGAGAAAAATTCAAATGTTTCTCACAAAGCAAGTTATGTAACATATTATTCAATAGAGGCGGCAGACCCCGAGAATGGAGTTTGTCTGACAAGACCTCTATTGAAACTGAATCAAAGGCCCCCTCTATGTCCAAGAATACTGAAGCCATTTGTTTTTTCGGCGTAAGCCATTTGAATTTCTGAAGAAAGTAACGCAAGACAATCATTCGTCCCCTTGCCCCTGCGGAACCCATATTGTGTATCTGAGAGGAGGCCTTTGGTTTCAACCCATCGATCAAGGCGAAACAAGATCATTTTCTCCAACAATTTCCGTATACAAGACAGCATTGCTATTGGGCGGTACGAATTGATGTCGGACGCGGGTTTCCCTAGTTTTTGAATAGCTATAACTCGTACTTGTCTCCAATCATCCGGAACAATATTATGTTCCAGAAACCGATTGAATAAATTCAACAAGCGATGTTTCGCCACATCTGGGAGGTTTTTCAACAAGTTGAACTTAATTCTATCCGTTCCTGCAGCCGAATTGTTACAAGAAAGGAGAGCATGAGAGAATACTACCATCGAAAACCCGGAACCCGCACCTATCTTGTGGTATATCTCGAACAATTTTTTGCACGGGAGCGAAATCGGGACAAACCTTCCGCGCAAAGTTAAAAATTCATCGATGTGAAAATTATTCGCTTTCATTCGTTGAAGAGCGATTTCTCATGTTTCGAGCCACTTTCCGTAATGTTTACATTGACGTTTCTCATGACAAACCTCCCACGAGACTTCGCCAAAGAGTTATCTATGCAAGCAAGGATGCCATGCATGGGTTGTCACAGGACTTCATGGGGCACTGTGCTCAGAGCCGGATCAGCGCTAGTCAGAAATGTTACATCTGAGTCTACACGATCAGCGAGTTTTGAACGTACTTGGAAGCCTGTCGAACCATTAATCTGCTAGCCGTTTCAAAAGGAATCACACGGCGGACGGAATAGCACGGCCGTCAGCCCGTATTTTCAAATCCCTAGGGCTTAACTGAGCCCTTACTCGGGTGGTCACCCGATTAGTCGCCTCTTACGACAAGGCCCAAGACCGTAAGTGCTGATCTAGACCGGCAACTCAACGGCAATACAGTCTACACCATGCCTTGTCGAATCGATGGTTCGCATCTATCTTCCCTTTTGGTCATGTCCCCAATGACGATCTTGGGGTCCCAACTGGAACAGATGTCGTAGAAATCCTCAAGTTTAGCGTAGAACGCTTCCTTCTCATCAGTGGCGCTTTTTTCTCGTCCTAGCAGTGAACATTGATCATGCTGTAATTGTGCCGCCACTTTGGTTTCACTGAGCTTTCCGATCGCGGGATTCAAACTATTTTCTTCTTGTGGTAAAATAATATCTTGCAAGAATAGTATCTGAAGATAATTTTATATTAGAATGATAAGTTTTATGGGAAAACTAATTTCGTATACAGATGTCGACACCGTACCGTTGTCATCGCGGATACGCTTCAATCCGTTTTCACCGTGAAGTGTAAACGGGAATAAGTCCCTACTACTTCTATTTCTATTCCTAGAGGTTGATGAGCATTAGTAATATGAAACGTTTCGACGACGAACGATGATTGAACGGTTGTATTGGCTACATTACGGGATCAACGAGACTAAAACTATGCTACTGTCAAAATTGTTCTTCGCTTGATCGCTGCGGACGAATCGAACTTGGTTGCATTATTGACTTTTTCATTTTTTTTTATTATTTCCACTTTAATCTTTCTAACTACTCATGTTTTTTGTAATCCTCCTCAATACTTTCTGGTGGACATTTCCATGATCTTTGGGTGTCGGGGTCCCAAGTAACACTCCAAAGGTCACCGAAATGTCCTTGATTTGATTTCCGTCAAAAAATTCCTAATTAAAACGGCTCGTTTTCCGAAATAGAACCGGAAATAGTTCTGAGATTACCGGACTTTCCCCCTCAATACTAACGTCAATGAGTATAATCAAAACAAAAAAAAAGATATATCTTCTTCGTTGTAGAGTTGTGTATAACATTTGTTTGTGCGTGTGTGTGTGTTTAGATTGCGTTGTTATGAACCGAGTACGGATTTGTCGTGTACGACGAGTAATATACTAATTCGATGTTTAGCTGTTGCTGTTTGTCTTTGATGTGTACATAATGACTACTGAAGCCTGCTCGTTTACTACTACTACTACTACTAACCTTGTGACTGCTACTAACCTACGTAATGCGTAAAATCGATGTTATCGTGTGTCGTTTATGGTAATGTTCTTCTTCTAAAACCACAACACCAGCCGATCACCGACGATGTGATACACAATTCGAACAAGTCGATACTGAATTCGTTATCCTCTTCTTTTTGGCTATCGTCTTTTTTCTCGTCACCGTTCGTCCTCCTTCACAAATCTTGAACCAAAAAATAAACTCTCGAAACCGAATCGGCAAAACAAAACCTTCGTTTCCAAATTCAAATTGAAATTTATTAAAAAAAAAACAAAAAAAAAACAAAACGAACCATGATCCGTGATCTGGGGACCGCACGGAAAAATACGATAGGCAAAGGGGTATGTCCATGTATATCTGCAGAGCATGGTGAAAATGAGCTGGAATTAACTCCAGATGACATACTGGCCGACGGGCTGCTGAAAAAGTGCGTCAAGGAGCACAACCAGCTGGAGGTGGCCATCGGAGACGGGATGGAGTTTACGATACACGGCGACCTCAAGAACAAGGGCAAGAAAAACAAACAGCTGATGAACAACTCCAAGGTAACTGTTTCCCCTTTTTCATCCTATTCGTGTGCGATTCACATATTCATTTATTTTTTGCTGTATCCCCAAAAACTAGGTGATAGGTCAAGATAATAAATTAGAGCACGAACTGAATCACAGAGGCATGTCCTTGCAGGACGATGATACTGCCAGTATAAAGTCCTATGGCAGTCACAAAAATCGACCCTTCAAAGACGAAAGCCATAAGGGCAGTGCTGAGACCATGGAGGGTGAGGAGAAGCGTGACGTTAGCAAAGAGGATCTAGGAATTGACGAAGGTATGACTCGTATGGACGGTACAATAATGACACTTTAAACTTAAATTCGGCTCCCACGACAGAACTAGACGATGACTGCGAGGGTGAGGAGGGTCCACTGGACGGCGAGTTGATCATCCACGCGGACGAAGATGAGGTGATCGAAGACTCGCCAGCGGATTGCTGTCCGGACAATTGCTACAAGAGGTTCCCCGTTCTGGCGGGCGATGACGACGCGCCATTCTGGCAGGGCTGGGCTAACCTTCGGCTCAAAACGTTCCAGCTGATCGAGAACAAATACTTTGAGACAGCCGTCATCACGATGATTCTGCTGAGTAGTTTAGCCCTGGTGAGTAATACCCGCCGATCAAGAACAAGAACAGTCATGGAACTAACACATCTCACTTCCTCCGTTGTAGGCCCTCGAAGACGTGCATCTTCCACATCGACCAATCCTGCAGGACGTCCTGTACTACATGGACAGGATATTCACGGTGATATTTTTTCTAGAGATGTTGATCAAGTGGTTAGCTCTAGGATTTAGAGTGTACTTTACGAACGCGTGGTGTTGGCTTGATTTCGTCATCGTCATGGTGAGTAGTCCCGTTATGTGCCGTTTCTGCCGATCGATCCCCCAAACCACATATATCAATCGTTCGATTAATCAGACTCGCAAGAGATCATTGAAACTAACTCTCAAAACATCCCATGAAACAATCAGCCGATCAGACCGCCTTCAGTCATATACGCGCGCCACCTTTGGGCGGCGTCACACAGTAAACACCTTTTTCTATCCCTCTCTCTCTGTAACTCTCATCCCATCGTACATTTCAAAACGATCAAAATCAGTTCACCAGTTCTAAGACGATCAGTTACCCCCCAAAAAGGTTAACATTTCCGTAGAACTCTATCTCAAGACAGATGAAAACGATCGAAGCGTCCTTCGGTGAAATTCTTTTTTTTTCTTATTTGTTAATTTGTTTCTCTTTTGGTGTGATAGAAAGCAGTGCAAATGTGTACACAACAGTTTCATTGCGCTGGACCAAAGCTATTATCTGTCATTGAAGCATGTGATCCACATTGTGTACACATTTGCTATCTAGCGATTCCATCTCAAGTCAGCAATTATCGGATCCTCGCCGTGAACATAGTTTATTATCAAACTTCAATTTGTGCACTCTCATTATGTGATGCGACGTTGTTAGCTTCTTCTACCTAGAGGACAGCTCATATGCGATCATAACCTCTAATGTGATATAATAAAATAAAGGCGATCGAAATTCTTCGCTCTGACCAACATGAATCTACTGTTCGATTGGATCATTGGATCCTGTCTCGGAGAACTGAAGCTGGGTACTCTGTTCCATCCATTCAATCAATCGGATTCTATCAGACGGAACCTTTCTCAAATCATTCATTATGATAGGTTCTTGAATCTCTGAATTGTGCCAACCACCAAAAAATAATCGTTATCCTCGCGGTTCGCTAAAACACGAACAATTAATTTGTATGGTGAATGATGTTGGTTTGTCCAGCCGAAAATATGATCTTGGTTTGTCCACTTTTTTGAATGCTCTAGTTCAGCGCACCTGTGTCAAATCAGGTATTCCAATGTTTCCAAACATATAAATAAAATTGTCTTTTTCATGATTTACAGTAGTTTTGAAGGACATGAAGGATTCACATGTTTAAAAGGGTTTATAAAGTTCACCTTCTGTTGGTGTCAATGCGTCCCTAATTTGAACAAACTTTTAATCCATCACCAGATTGATACATATTCAGACTCTTTGGATTATAACACTTACAAATATTGTAAATATACGCTTGCACACCATTTGTATCAGATTTATATATATATATTCAAATGATGTAATTAATGCATTCAAAACGCAATATTCTAAAGAATGCCTAATTTATGAATGGATCAATAAATGCAACATCTATTTAGTAATTCGAATTTTTTCATTCAAAAATGATGATTTCTAAAACCGGGCAAACCATGATTAGAGGTGGAAAAACCATGATTACAATTTTTAGAGGCGAATGAACTGGAAAGTTTAAAGCCTTTTTAAAACGAAGAAGAAGAAGATCATAATTTCTCTTTGAAGAAAATCGTTCAAAAATGTAAAAATTTGGATAATTTGAACGCATTATGGCAGAGGTTTCAAATGGTGCTCTGCGGGAAATTTGTGCTCCGCGAATTAATATTGGGAGTACAGATAAGTTTCCAGCGTTTTTTTGAAAAGTTCAACGTTTTATTATAAAAAGAAGAGAAGTCACAGATTATTCAAAGTACTGTTCATCGCTAACTACAACCTTCTCCCATCTTTCTGGTAGCATGCGGATTCCACGCTGAAAAAAGGACTGGTCTTTTGAGGCAATCCAGTTATCGACCCATTTTTTGGTATCATCATAGAAGGAAAATCGCTGCTTATCCATGCCACGTTTCATCAACCGGAACAAATGGTAATCGGAGTGAACCATGTCTGGTGAATACGGCGGGTGGGTAAGATTACCCATTTGATGTTCTCCAGATAATTTTTGACACCAACATGAGGCCGAGCGTTGTCATGTTGCAGAATCACCTTGTCGTGTCTATCGGCGTATAGCGACCTCTTGTCCTTCAGGGCTCGGCTCAAACGCGTCAATTGTTGTCGGTGACGCTCTCCTGTGATAGTTTTATTTGGTTTGAGTGGTGCATAATAAATGACTCCGAGCTTATTCAACCAGATACACAGCATAAGCTTGGAACCATGAATATTTGGTTTTGCGGTTGATGTTTATGGCTGGCCGGGCTTAACCCAAGCTTTTTTACCCTTAGAATTGAAGTACCATATCCACTTTTCGTCACCAGTCACGATTCGGTGCAGGAAACCTTTTCTTTTCTGTCGCTGAAGCAGTTGTTCGCAAGTGGAAAAGCGCATTTCAATGTCTCTCGGCTTCAACTCATATGGGACCCAATTGCCTTGTCTTTGAATCATTCCGTGTTGCTTTAAACGATGTGAAATTGCTTGTTGTGGTACTCCTAACATTTCTGCAAGTTCTTCTTGTGTCTGGCATGAATCTTCATCGAGTAACTTCTCCAATTTCTCATCTTCAATTTTTTTTTGTGCACCGGGGCGCTCCTCATCTTCGAGGTCGAAATTGCCACTTTTGAATCGGTAAAACCAAACTATGCATGTTGATTCCGACAGAGTATGCTTGCCGTAATTTTCCACAAGAATCCGATGTGTCTCAGCTGCTGTCTTCTTTTATTTGCAGTAATGGAAAAGTAAATTCATTAGTGAGCGGAAAATTTAAATCAATGAAATAGTTGTACTGGTGGGGTGAAACGGACAATTGCCAGTAGGCGTGAGATGGAATGCGAAAAAGCTGTTTATTCTATTTCTAAGGAATGCCCTGCGTCTATAAATGGAAATCAAACCGTCGAAGGCGAACTGTCTAGAAGCTGACTGGAACCAAAAGCAAAATAGTTAAGGATCTGTCCGTTTATACTGCTGAAAAGCCTAATATCACTTCTTGGTGGATGACCACGATTTTTTCATCATTTAACGGACATTCGTGATGAGTTCCGACCTTGGTTGAATAAAATTATTCCTCTCAGGGGCTGTCCACATACCACGTGGCCACAAAAAGCGTGATTTTAGACACCCCTCTCCCCCTCCGTGGACAAGCGTGGACATTTTCTATACCCCTCCTTCTGTTGTCCACGTGTACATTCCTTCTCTTATTGGAAGCAAAATTCGGGGAAAAAATTGTGTTGCGTATAAATTCTATTTGAAATTCGTTTTTATTTTCTATTCTCTTCTTCTTCTTCTTCAATGGCACTAACGTTCCTATTCTCTGTTTTTACTTGATAATAATGTTAGCTTCACTAGTAATAGCGGTTTGTAATCAATTTTTGGTTTATTCCCTAACATTGCCCGTGAAGTTATTTGTATCACTGTTTAGTTAGAAACATCACTAGTGAATCTAGTCTCGGACATTTTCTGTCATTAATCAACGTAAGCTGGTTGAGCTGTTTCAGTTTTTAAGATGGAATGTTCTTTAAGCTTCCGACTGAAATGGAGTATATAGTGTAGAATATAATAACATTTGTTATTGGCACTAAAAAAATAAAAAAAAAGAAGGTGATTCATAAATAAAGAACCAGATGGAAAACTATCACTCCTCTCCAAAATTTAAATCGATTTTGCATGAATTACAACCAGTTTCTAATCTGTAACTCATTCTAGTTCAATGTGCGTTCAAATAATGATACTGCCTTTTAGCTACATCTACCCTTCATAAGATTATTCATCACAAGTTCTCATATGGGTTTTGATCTGGGAAGTCCCTAGTCCCTGAAGACCGTCCGAATTTCGTTAACTGGTGTCCAATTGCCCAATAATCGCGGTGGTTTTGACACAAAAACAGCAACAAATGATTCTGAAATACTTCGTTCTACTCCTGACTTTCCCGTCTGGTTCTATTGTTATGAAACACTGACGGTTTTGTTTTTTTTTAATGTTTCGCGCCTGAATAGAACAATTTAATTCAAATAGCCAACCTTATAAATGCTCAAAATAATCTGTCCCTAATAGTTGATGCTGTTCAGTTAATTTTTCTAAAAAATATCTATCCTCGTCTAATCATAAATCTGCACTGCAAAAATCTACCAATGATCTTTCTGTACAACTTCGTAAGTTTTGGGATATGTAGGGTTATTCGAAATATTTTTGCCAATTTGTAGGGGATAAAAAGCATAAGCGATTCTACACTTCGTTTCATAACTATAGAACCACTCATTTTTTTTGCATTTAGAGATGCGAAAGATATCGGTTCAAATGATAAAATGGTGTACAATGACTGTTTTCGTTTATAAAACGAACTTTGTAACCTTCATTGTTTTGTAATCCTTCATAAAAACAGGAAGTGGGTTATATCTATGGTATAACCGCAAGGGTGACGTAGGACTATCGTTGATTTAGAGATCATTTGTTTGAAGTTGAATCTGAATTCATTCTGAATGAATGAATATTTGGGGGACTTCGAAAACGAGAGCGTTACGTTGGAGGCACAAGATTTTATGCATCCAATGTTGGATACGGAAATATCCTACTGATGGGGAAGAATAATCTTCAGAAGCTATCCTGTTAATTGCGATTGATTGAAAAATCACAAAACCAAATGTATTTGATCACAGTGTTACATGGATAGAAAACATTAAAATAAACTCTTTCACATGAATGTAATTTTAAATTCCCAGATAAACTGGCAGATTATTTTCCGGATCTTTCTCGATGCTGAATGGCATCCAAACGGAAAGAATTCCGTGCGTGTATGTATGTGTGTAGCGGCTGCTTCGATGGTCACCTTCTCTTCTCCTGAAGGATCGGCTTCTCTGTGCTCCCTCACAGTTTCAAACAAACTGCTTGCGTTTCAGAGCAGATCTCGATCCTTCGCCGTCCAGCACCCTCAGCAACGATGTTGTCTTGTCGATGTCCTCACGAAAAATGAATGCATCTCACCACCAGAATATCGCTTAAGTATGCTTTTTGTGCGTGATTGAATCGAGAGAAGGCGTGGTTTACGATGGCAATTTGGAAGGCAAACTAGAGGGGAATGAACTCTCTGAGCTCGGAACTTTCGGCGACTGAGCAATAATCGATTGCGGGCGCATACAATATTGGATACGGAAATATCCTACTGATGGGGAAGAATAATCTTCTGAAGCTATCCTGTTAATTGCGATTGATTGTAAAACCACAAAACCAAATGTATTTGATCACAGTGTTACATGGAAAGAAAACATTCAAATAAACTCTTTAACATGAATATATTTTGAAAATTCCCAAAGGAACTGGCAGATTATTTTCCAGCAATGATTAGATCTTTCCGGAACTTTCTCGGAACTTTTCTTGCTGGAATTTATAATGCATAATGCAGAATTTCGTTCGGATCTCTCCAGATACAAAGATAACTTTCTCCTGGTGAAGACCAGTTTTGGGGATATCTGAATAAGGTTCATTCCGCTTGCTTCAAAGATACACTCCAAAATACATTCTCAGAATATACATTTCAGCAAAGAAGTTCAACTACATGAAAAATATAGATGTTCAGCACTATCACTCTGCTCAATCCTTTTTGTCGATAAATACGAATGAATTTATAGAAAATGCAGAATGCAGAAATCTCCATATACAGGTCGGACTCGATTATATGTGATTCGATTATATAGAATTTTGGACTCGATTATATGACTTGTTTCAAGAAAAATGTTACCCTTGAACGTTAAAGCGGAATTAAAGTGGCTATTATATGTACAGTGGGGTGAAAATCGAGATTTTTGAAGTTTTGCTTGAATTTTCACCAGGAATTGTTTATATCGATATTGCAACGAAATTAAGAAATATAGAAGTTGGGTGCCAAAGAAAAAATTGTAGAGTGGTTTGAGAACTTTAATTTGAGTGATAGAAACAATCTAGTTCAATAAATTATTGGGATAAAGTTGAGAATCACACATTAAAAATTACTAACTTTGAAATTTTCACTTCAAAAACAGTTAACTCAAATGTTCCACTACGATATCCTGTACTAAATTTTCTCATCTTTCGAATGAAGGCAACAGAATTGGCTTACGCAGCGTACTTTTTAGTGTAGAGCCAGTTTGAGGCAACAGAGTCCGAAACAAAAAAAAGTTCTATATCTCTGTCATTGTTAAAATTCGAACATATGCGTAGAAGGACTTTTTTCATCAAATATGATCATCAATAACCTTCTGAGAGATTCGGGAAAAAAATATATTTTTCATGTGAGAAAGGTGTTTTCTGACTTTAAGGGGATGAATTCTTCTTAATTAAATTCTTCTTTAACTTAAATTTATATTCAATAAACGAAAAATATATGCATAAAAAACCAAAAAACAAAAAAATTTTTTTGACCCGATTATATACAGGATTCGATTGTATACAGTGAAAAAAATCGGATACTGTATATAATCGAGTCCGCGCTGTATTGTTGAACACAGATGTGAACAGTTTTTTTCTAAAAAAAATTCATTCAACGTGTTCACGTGGATATTGTCTATACCCCTTTCCCCCTCACCGTGGACAAGCGTGGATATTTCCGTAACCCCTACCCTCCCTAAAGTTGTCCACGTGGTATGTGGACAGCCCCTCACCAGCGATAAATTTCTACGCTTCGTAACCCGTCTATATTCCCCCCACTATATGTCCATAATACCTGCCAAAAATGTATTTACCATTATACCGACAAAAATGTTCTACTTTCCGGTCTGTTTTAATTTCAGTAAAAACACATTGAAAAACTCTTGTTTGTGAAACATTTGGCCGAATTGTAAGAAACTGCATTCCAGTTTTGGGAAACATGAGTTTCCAAAGATACAATTGAAGATCTTCCTAACATGTCCGTCTTACCCCCACTTCCCCTCTGTTCGGAATGGCAAACCTGTTGAGTCAAACGATTGGGACTTATTTACTATTGGGTGTACAATAGTAAATGCTCCCACATTAAAAAAACATCTTTAATTCAATTTTACTGGGCATATAGTGATAGAACTTGTTCACTTCGAATCAGACGTCGTGTGATTACGACGCGTATCTGAAATAGAGCTGTTCTCAGTAGGGTAATAGCAATGCAAATATGATTTGTTTTAATGATAAAAAAATGTGGGTCCTCTGTCAAATACTTTTGCTATAAAAAGTGCTCTGCCATAGAAAAAAATCAGATCATGCGCAAGTTTTATTTTATGGTATGGAAACTGACTGACTGACATCATGGGAGGTTGCTGGGAGAGTTTAGTTCAGTCAGTAAAATGGAACCTCGAAGCAGTGTAGGTAAGAGACGTCCGAACAACTAAGAACTCCGTAATACACTCGACAAAAAATTAGAGGAACAGAGTGCGAAGTCGAAAATTTTAAGTGATTTTTGACATGCTGTAACTTCGTGAAAAATCAACACATATCGATGGGATGCGCATCATTTTAAAGCTACAACTTTCAGGTATTAGAATATTTTACATACACACACTCTGTCCAACTTCTATAAGACCAGGTGATAATCTTGCTGCTTTGTGTCATTGTGAACAATGCGATTTGATTTCCACAATGCTTCAATTTATATTCTAGTGTGTACGTACTGGTGACTACCATACACTGCATGATTTTCATATGTGTGTGTGCAAACGCTGAGCGTAAACGAATGTTTTCGAATTTTGGTGGAGGCTCGTGCATGGTTTGGCGAGATTCTGCCCAACCGGAAAGCTCAAAATAGCATTCACATCATTCAAGGATTACACACATGTTCCGGAATCCTCTCTCCTACCGTTTTTGCGTGGATATCGTCACAAAAAATTCACATTCCAACAGAACAATGTTTCTATTCATACCAGCAAGTAAACTAAACAATGGATTAAGGACTAAAAACATATTTTTTGGACTGGCCGGCTCGCTCTCCAGACTTAAATCCTGTTGAACATTTTAGAGGGGATCCTTGTACGCAGAATTTACACTGAGAGAAAACGGTACACCACGATTGAAGAGCTCAAGGTCGAAATTTCGGAAACATGGAAAAAATATCGAAAAATTCGTCTACCATGTATGAATGTATCTTGTTGAAAATTCTAACTGTTTGTGTTTCAACGAAATAGAATCAGGGTGGTCTTATAGAAGTTGGACATAGTGTATTTTTATCTTGATGTATAGGTGTAGTGGGCAACAATATCGGGAAGCAATGAAAATGAAAAATCGATTTTTCTTTGGTTTTTCAAGAATATTCTGGAATAACACAATTTTTTGCTAACCAACTCAACAACAAATCCAATTAATTTTATCAACCAGCTTTCATTTGGTTCCAAGAACATTCCTGTAGGACCTTCCACACAGAGATATTTCAGTTTGAATGAAAAATTACCCCTTCGTCTTTGATGATGAATAATTCAATAACCAACCATTGCACCGCAATTTTGAAAAGTTTTGAAAACTCCAATGAATTCTGCACAAGGATGTAATGAATTGATTTTGATAATGGTGTGCATTGAATGGAAGAATAATGTTCTACAGAGCTAGTTAGGTTGAAATATATACACTAGCAACATTAGAAACATCTTTTTATTGCTGTAGAAAATGACGCTTTCTATGCGGCGGGAAAATGAACACAGTTTCAGGAATAAAATTATCAATGAAGATCAAATTGTCCGTATCAAATGAATATTCTAAGTAAAAGTGTAACGAGTTTTGTACTCGTGAGCGAAAACAGTGTCTAGTAGTGATTTTTTCGCGTTTTTTCATGACCCATTATTGGGAGAAAACGCAACATGCAATGTATTTGTGAGCTTGGGAAATATTATATATACCTGGTGGAAAGAAATGCAACTCGTTGATATGAAAATTTCAGGTACGGTTTTTTAACAATGGCACAATCTCCATCCTGAGCCGTTAAAGCTATTAGAGGTATCAGGATTCATCTGTTTTCGATGAAGGTTACACTATTCTGGGCCAATATCTTAATTTATAATCTGGAACGACATCGAGCACAAATCGAGCGACAGTTAGGTTCTGCGTTATGATCATATTTATCAGTATTACTAACAAAAGCAATTTCCTTATTGCAAAGGCAATTCGTTCAACTTTCGAGGTCCACTTTTCAAAGGTTCTGGTGAAAAGATTTGGGAGTTCTTCTAGTGATGATATTACACGGATCCGGACTATGTAACCTGACCATGCAAACAACATTGCAAATTAATTTTCATTCAATGTATGAAAATTTACAACTGCATTTGAGCATACTAGTCCCAATGAAGGTACTCTTATTCGAGTCTTTATTGTATGTCAACGCAATAAATAAACGGTTCTGAAGTAAAAACTGCTTTACTAAGCTTCACTCTATCACTGTGTATTCGTTTTTTTTATAAACTACAAAAGAATTCGAGAAAAAAAGCCCTCAAAGGGCAGTTGAAAAACACACGGTTTTTTTACTTTGTTTTCATACATCCGCTAGATGGCGACAGCGTACCTTCTATGTCGCGAATTTTCTTCGGATGATTTTCTCATACTGACAAACGGTTTTATTAGAGACGTCGGTTAATCGTTCGATTAATTCAAATAATCGAATATCTGAAATCATAATCGAGTAATTTTGTATCGAATAGTTGAAAATCAAAATATAAATGCAACGCATAAATGTCACTGGGCCTGATTCTCGAATACATTTCACGGTGGAAACGAAATAAGCGGCACGCCATTGAACTACATTTTACGAGTTAGTGAAGTGTCGAAGATAATAATGAGTTTTCAGGCAGAATGAGCACTTTTCAAATAAAAAATCAAAATTAACTTCTTCGTATCAAACTGGTATTCGATGTGAGTGGAAAACTTTGTTTACTTCATGTGATATTATAATCTCATACAAAAATTTCATCTGAAGATAATTTGATATTATAATGATAAGTTTAGTGGGAAACTAATCTCGTATCCAGATGTCGACACCGTACCGTTGTCATCGCGGATACGTTTCATTCCGTTTCCACCGTGAAGTGTATTCGAAGTGTATTCGAGAATCAGACCCACTGTAATCGCTATTAACCCATTACTGCCCAGGTGTAGGTTATGTTTACTTTGCGACTTTTGCGAAAAACTCGAACTTTGCAAGCTTCAATACACAACAAAACAACAAAAATGACAGATAAAATGACACTGACACAAAAAACACTCTTGAATTGTCATGTGGTATCATTTAAAATGCGCTCAATACTTTAGTTTCATCAAAAACAATTATTCAAAAACGGGCATTTTTGCGTATCAAATTTCATACACTGGGCACTAATGGGTTAATGAAAAAAGGAATCTTTCTCAAGGGTAATGCATTTCTAGGTTAAGAATTAGGCTATACAATTTTTTTTTATCCAACATTTTTTTATCCAACCATGTAACATCGACAACCAGATAGACCACACGACCAGAAAAACAACGTGATATGTGATTATCACAAGAAATAAATAATCGCTCGATTAATCGTATATTGAAAGACAATTATTCAAATGAATCGGATATTGAAATATGCCCCAACGATTAATCGATAATCGAATAAATGAAAAATTTAGACATCACTAGATTTGATAATGCAGGAAAACCTTACATTCAGGAGTGTGTACAATTCAGGACTGGCATCTACTAGCCATCGACGGGTTGTCAAAAGTTATTTTTCTCCTACGCTTACAGAACAGATGTGTACACTAAATAAAACATCGAAGATATGCATCAGAAGTGGTTTGAAAAAGAAAAAAAATTAATAATGGAAGTTATATCCACATTGGAGTGTGTACATCTTTTCCTGTGATGGTCACTGTCACCTGTCAGATGTCCATGAAACATTCATTCGATGCTTTTTTCTGCAAAATGAAAAAAAACTAGAGTGTACAGAATGAGGTTTTCCCAGAAAAAATTTTCATGTAAACACCGGTGAACCCAAAATTGAACCGAATTGGATTAAATAGTGAATGTAGCCCCCTGACGGCTTGAGATGGAACCAGCTCCCGCTTGCTTCCCGAATAGGAAGATCTTTTGTTCTTCTCGTTTCACGCTCGTAATCTCCCTGTGGAAAATTATATTTCATTATCCAAACTCGCACCATTTAGCTATCGCTAATAAACCTGACCGCGATCATGGTTGGCGCAGCGGACATTCCAGCGTTCCGTTCGATGCGTACCCTGAGGGCGCTGCGCCCTCTACGAGCCGTCTCTCGCTGGGAGGGCATGAGAGTAAGTAGCTCAAGTCAAACGATCGTTTGTCTCTGTGGTAACCCACAAACGTCGCAAGAATCTGTTCGTCGCCAACGTACACTCACTCAGTGCATTGAAAAAAAAAACATGGAGTGTCACTGTCTTCCCACTGTTGTTGCTCCTACTATTACTACAACTACTACTACTACTACTTATGATAATATTACTACTAATTATTGTTGATACTATCTGAAGCTGCTGTTGTGTGTACTACTGTGTTTTTGTGCGCGCGCTATTGTAACTGTGTGTGTACTGGCCCTCTGTTTTTCCTTACAATTTAGGCTTGTCTGCGCTCAAAGGAATTACAGTTGATTTGAGCTTCCGCTCTTTGAAATGTAATTCCGTTTGTACCGATTGTTTGCCTGTTTGTAAAGCGATACCAAGGACCAAGCAGTTGGACTTGGACTTGAAATGTCCGGAAATATACATATCTCTATGTTATTCTGCGCTGTGTAAGATCCCCCATCGCTAATTGGGCTTTAGTTTATTGTTCACACTTTGTTCAAGAATAGCCAAATCGTCAATGCATGTTGTGCCTTTTCTTGTAGTTTTCTTTGGTTTGTTTAACGTTAGATTCTTTTGTGTAAAGTTATAAATCAGATCGGTTTCCTCTGTAAATATGGCAAACGTAATTTCTGTTCGATAACCAATCGATTTAGCAGCTATGAACAACTATGTTCACGTTGTAAAACCTTCATAAATTCAAAGTTCAGCAATCGGATTAGATGGCAGTTCTCCAAACTTTTGTTTTATGATTTTTGTTTCAGAATCTGTTTGCTTTACTCAATGTT
This sequence comes from Toxorhynchites rutilus septentrionalis, assembly GCF_029784135.1. NCBI lineage: Eukaryota > Metazoa > Arthropoda > Insecta > Diptera > Culicidae > Toxorhynchites > Toxorhynchites rutilus. Next base: position 65,793,976 of record NC_073745.1, read on the forward strand.
CTCTGTTGTAAAATATTTTCGAAGAGAAGCGTATCGAAATACGATGAAGGAAGAAAATTGAAAATATGACGCTAGGAGTGTGTGACCGTAAAGTTTTGGGGTGGTATCCCATCGCTCATCGCACCAAATAAATCAGACAAAAAGAGAGAGAGAAAACAAAAAAAACCAATCAAACCATACCCATACTATCTTGCATCTCGTCTTTCTCAAACAGAAAACACCGACTACACACACAGACATCTCCTGCATCCCCCATCTCGTAAAAACCAACCAAAATTAGTATCTCTCGCTCGGCCCGAATGAATCCAGAACCGCTGTCACTATTCCCCACCTATTATCTCATCTGTCTTTCTATCTACGTTATTATTATTATCGATCTAGGTGTCCTTAATCAACTTTGTTGCTTCACTATGTGGAGCTGGTGGTATTCAAGCATTCAAAACAATGCGAACTCTTAGGGCACTGCGACCGCTACGTGCCATGTCCCGTATGCAGGGAATGAGGGTACGTAACTCTACAAACTATTACTATTGCTCCAACCAAAATACCATAACGATCCGCAATGATTGATTCAATCTACCAGTAGTTAGCTCAGTAGCTCAGTATACCCCTTAAACATACTCCCATCATTCAAACCCACATTGTCTTGTTTCCAATTCGAAAAGTTCTATATTTCTACCTTTCTCAAATACAAAATTATCAACCTGTTTAAATATCTCACAGCTATGATAACCATACCCCCAACAGCCTCACCAATATTATTATTCTGATTAAACCACGCCTGTTCTTCAGTAGACTAGCTTCAACCAGCCTTTCTCATCATTAAATTTAGAGAGAAACTATTCAATCAATCCTACAACAGCTTATGCTAGATTAGACGCGACCAATTGGGAATCCTTGGTTCAGTACAAAAACAAAAACAAAAACAGCATGCTCAAAGAATGATTCACTCACCCTGAAACGCCAGGACTCTGCCACCCACCCAAAGAAAACACAACAGAATGACAGAGTACACTGAAATTTGAAAATAAAAACAAACAAACACCCACACAGAAATCTCATCTCGAAAAATGCAGCTGCCTTTGCACGTAGTAATTTAATCGTCGCACCAATTCAGCAAACAATCGCTTTGGCTTGAAATTGACAGTGTCATCATGGTGTGGAAGTCGTTGTAAATGGAAATTTGACACAGTCACTTGTGTTGAACGCACACATACGCACTCATTCGAAACAATTCAGTGTTAAGTTTTGAAGAAAAAAAACTATATGCAATTGAAACAGCAGGTAAGTTAATTGTCGCCAGGAACAATACTCCAGGATCACGATTGTGTTGAATTGCAACTAAAAGGTAATATATTGAAAACTCGCTATGAAATCGACCATCAAAAAATGAGCGCAACGAAAAAAGGTTTATAAAATACGCAACCAAATTCAATTTTCGCTTCAACTTCTTGTCGTCGCTTGTAGTTTCCGGCTCTCTTGTCCGCCTGTTTTCCCTTAACAATCGACCACTATCCTTCAATCGGCATCCGCACTGTTGGCCTTATTTCACTCGGTAAGAACCACATTATCGTGCCACTATTAGATAGAATTTTCACAGTGAATTTACCTCTTGTTGCTCCACAAAGGACTCTTCAGTACGCAGCCACAGAGCAACTACAAGACTCGGCCGTTCGACTGAGGTGAAACATTCTTGTTCCGAAATTTGCCCAAAACGGACTTTCCTATTCCGTCAACATCGTAGAGCTTCCTCGAGCGTTTTCTTGCGGCCCTTGAAACTCCATTTGTGTCATTACGAAACGATGAATCCAATTGAACTCTGGTTATCTTCTAAATATAACCGGAGCAGATTCAACCAGACGTTCGCCAAAATTCAAAATTATTTTCTTGTAAGCGACTCGTCCAAACTACAGCACCACCAACAAAAAGGAGCATCGAACCAGCAGGAGACCGTAGTGTCATTTGTCTCCCGCCCAATCCACGTCGGACCTCACGTGTAATTTCCTATTTGGATTGTTTGGAAGCCTTGCGATTGTTGGTTGTTGTAGATTCGTACTACCAATCTGGTTGTGAACCCATCCGAAGGGCTCCATCTACTCCCCCCTCCTGTTGTCGACATGTCAATTTACCGTAGGGCTAGTGGGGGGAAATTGGTCATGGGGGGCAAAGCAGGTGACCGCTTGTTTGGTAGTATAACTATTGACTATAGATGCCATATTGATAGTCACCTTATGTTTGGAGAATTTAATGACTTTTGAGTAACCCTGTACTTCAGTAGAGCTGTCGCATGTCAAAATATAAATAAAAACAGAAATTGCTCTTTCGATAGCCATTAGGCCGTAGTTCTGTGCATATGGTATCTAAGGAATTTCTCGTGAAATTTAGTTTATTCAATCTAATATATTGGACAAATCATCAGTTTGGACGACTGTTCACATATTCTAGGAAAGGTGAACAGATATTTTGTTTAGTCTCAGCGATTAATTAGCATAGAAAATACTTTGATGTTCGGGGGCAAAGTGGTCATAGGTGAATAACAACTTACAATGTTCTGTTTATTAAAATAGATATACCACAATACATTCTGCTCTTGGAGAGGATCCTTTTGTGGCTTTGACCCTGGATAAATATGCCACTCCAACGGAACGTTATGTGTTTCTTACTAGGTTTTTGTATGCATGAGAAAATTTCAACTGAGACTCTAGGTGAATAGGCCATACATGTACCTACTATATCAAGTATGATTTGAACAAATTTGGACGAAAAAACGCATAAATCTATCCCATTTAGCTTGATATGGACGAGTCACCACCTTGCCTCCAAGCAAAAAAAAAATCAATTTTTCTAATGATGAAAAGTGTCCTATTTTGAATTTTCATAGTAAAAGCTGTTTGTTATCTTAAACAACAATGAGTTGAGCTTGAGCTTGGGTAGACTGTACAATTCGTAGTTGCTCTCCGTGATTGACGTGAACCAACCAAATTGCACAAAGAACACACAGAATGACGCTTGGGACTAGCAAATCATTCTCGTTGTGCAATTTTCGTTGATTCGAGCTTTAGATGGTCAATAACGACGCCGGCCACGTCCTTACAGTCCCCAGGAGATGGGAAGAAATGTTAGTATGATAATCGCCGCCCGAAGGCCAGAAGGGTCGCCTCTATGGCGTGGTTCCCTAGCCATTACCATGGAAGGGAAAATTTTTAGTGGGAATGGGTACGAAAAATCAGGATTCACTGTGGTAAGTTATGTGATTTTGAACACGTGGACTCTCAACTTTTCGGCGTAACGAGATTTCGAAAATAATATCCATTCTGACCTGAGAAGGTCACTGAGAAAACTCAATTGAAAACTCTCGAACGATATATTTTCATTCATCACTCGTGTTACATTTAAATTTTTTTAAATTGTCTTTACCGGGTTTTTTTTTGGCAACCTGAGAAGGTCAACGAGAAACTCCTTTAATAATCCTCCAATAGACGATATATTTTTCAACCTAAACAGGTCACAGTAGGAAATCCTGACTTAGAGGTTTATCAATTTTTCATTGCATAACAGCCTTTGCAACCATCCTCCCTAGGGACTTGGATGCTCTGCTCTGGTTCCCAATAGTTTCAGGTTCCTTCTCGGACATGCTACTATCGAGATCCGTCATTCGCAGGCGGAGTTCCAAGTGTAGAACCTTTAAAATGTGGGGTAAAAATACGTAGTCGAAATAACCCGAAGAAAAAGAAACTGAGATATGAGATGAGATAGATGAAATATTACATTTTTGCTATATATAAAACAGACAAAGTTGTATTAACATATATAAGCATAGTCCTATAACATATGGACACAGAAAACTATCAAACTAACAATCAAGTAGATAATAAATTCGATTAGCCTGGAGACGAAATCTAAAAACATCCCTAATTTGAAAATCAACAAACATGTTATAAAACATCCATCTAGACCTACAGACCTACAGAGCAACAAAAATGTTTGCAAAATCCCTGCTCGAAGCATAACTGCACAACAAAAACTTTCGGCATGTGCATCTCTAGGAGTCCTTGCCTGGCCCATTTTAGAGAGTGCGGTGCTGTGAAAGGAACAGACCGCAACTCTTCGAGCGTAGGAAACCCGCACAAGAAAAATCCTTGCCTCTGCCCGACAACAACTCTTATAAATAAAATAATAAGAGAGCGGGAAAGAAAACAAAATTGCTATTCAAAATCTCACTATTCGCATCTTGTTCTAAGAGAACAGAAAAGCCGAGTAAACTGCGCACCAACACCAACACACCACTAACTCGTAAAATATATACTCTCGCGAAATATGGGGCTCGATCACGAACGCCACCCCACGGGGAAAAGGCGCCGCGAAGCGGCGTCCAGGATCAGGCCCATGAGAAATCACCACTTAGAGGCGAATGAACTGCAAAGTTTAAAGCCTATTAAAAACAAAGAAAGAAGAAGAAATCACCACTGTATAGCCATCTTACTGACACCAATAATTCAGCGGAAAAACTCGCCCGTTAATGTTAAAGCCGTTACACATTGATAGCTAAAGGGTGTGTCACATCAAATTGCATCACAGAAAAAACGCTGTAGAAATTCGCCCAGTAGACCGATCCTTTTGAAAATTTTAGACAGTAAAATAAAAACTATTAAACAACTTTTGGCATTTTCTTTTTATTCATACTTCGAGCCCAAGCCCGTATGCTCGCACCTTCCTCTTTACCCCGTCCATAAGGTTCTGTACAACGTCAGGTTGTAGTTTTTTTTGAACAGAAATCCATTTTCTCTTGAAGTCCGCCTCCGATTTGACAACTTTTGGGTTCTTCCGGAGGGCCTGCTTCATAATCGCCCAATATTTCTCTATTGGGCGAAGCTCCGGCGCGTTGGGCGGGTTCATTTCCTTTGGCACGAAGGTGACCCCGTTGGCTTGGTACCACTTCAACACGTCCTTTGAATAGTGGCACGAAGCGAGATCCGGCCAGAAGATGGTCGGGCCCTCGTGCTGCTTCAATAGTGGTAGTAAGCGCTTCTGTAGGCACTCCTTAAGGTAAACCTGCCCGTTTACCGTGCCGGTCATCACGAAGGGGGCGCTCCGCTTTCCGCAAGAGCAGATCGCTTGCCACACCATGTACTTTTGGCAAACTTGGATAGTTTCTGCTTGCGATTCTCCTCCGGAACGCTGAATTTGTCCTCTGCGGAGAAGAACAACAGGCCCGGCAGCTGACGAAAGTCCGCTTTGACGTAGGTTTCGTCATCCATTACCAGGCAATGCGGCTTCGTCAGCATTTTGGTGTACAGCTTCCGGGCTCGCGTCTTCCCCACCATGTTTTGCCTTTCGTCGCGGTTAGGAGCATTCTGAACCTTGTATGTACGCAGGCCCTCCCGCTGCTTGGTCCGCTGGACGAATGAACTTGACAAATTCAGCTTATTGGCGAAATCCCGGACCGAACTTCTCGGATCACGTCTAAACTGCTTAACTACGCGCTTGTGATCTTTTTCACTGACGGAGCATCCATTTTTGCCGTGGATTGGACGATTCCCAGCATCTTACCGATGTCCCGATGTGACAACTCCGGATTCTCGAAATGAGTGCACAAGATTAATTCACGACGCTCTTTTTCGTTCGACGACATTTTTCCAAATTTACGAAAAATTGACAGTGAAGCATGGCCAACGTAATCTATACACTCTTATCTGGTTATAAGCGAAAGCTGAAGATATAATTCCTAAAAATTAAATTTCTACAGTGCCTTTTCAGTGAGGCAATTTGATGTGACACACCCTTTAGTATGCTAGCTGGAATTATCACTCTACATTGACATAACTACAGTGAGACAAATGAATCTAAAACACAAAGAAAAATAAATATCAAAAATTTCCACTATGAAGTACCTGTAATACTATACACTAACGCTACAAATGTACGTGCTGTCATAAAATTTAGACTGTCCGTGATATATTCGAATTCGGATTCACTCGGATATCATGGCGGACACTTTCATAGCTAGCACACAATGCAACTTCACAGGCGACTATATATCTATCACCCCAACAATATATCAGATTTCTAATAAACGTAAAAGATACCATAGCAACCAATTGAAAAATCTACTATTAACAACAAATGTGTGATCTCAGCCCCATTTAATAACAACATAAAAAGAGCACTCTCAGCATTATTCCTAAAGTAGAACTTGCAGACCATGAAATACGAACACCATTTTCCCAATACAGCACACAGTAATACAAATAAAAAAAAATGACAGCGCTACAATGAAGAATTCCCTCAAGTTGAGAGAAAAAGAAAACGATACTTAGCTCAATCCATTCTATCGCTCACGAAACGAATGATATCCAATCATCGAACAAACAAAAACAATGTTCAAATTAGTTCGGCACTTCACATCATTTCCTCTCGCTCATACACACGATAATTATTATCAGAGCAGAGGGATATTGATTCTAAACGAAATGCCATCAACAAAGTTTACAAAAGGATGCACGATATTAGCCATAATTTTCTTTCCACTACTACTTCTATTGTAATTGGTGCTTGCAGATAATTCTGAACAAATCACTATATTCCCTGTTCGAGCCTTCTCAGCACACAAGACACACAAAAACAAACAAATATGGTGCATCTTCAATATGCGCAATTATTCGACACATCCTATCAGCAATCAAAATGTTTTTGGAAACTTAAGCGAGGTTCTCCACAACACAATTTATATATATTTTACACGCGAACGCAGTTGAAAAACTGCAATTGAAAATGACGACGCTAACAAAACTAGAACATGTATGACCATGTCGAATCGTGCGATCGAGAATGAAAAAATACGCGAGCAACAGAACATAAATCCGTTCTCGACAACTGCCCGACGGACTCTCTATCTTGAACAACAATGACTTGAACTTTAATATTCTTCAAGAAACCGGAATTGAAATGGTATGTGGACGCTGGGAATGGGCATTTTCCTTAGGGTGACCACTATGTCACCACTTTCCCTATGCGTGATAATGTTTGTACCATCGCACAAATAAGGTTCCCGTTTCAACTGTGCATACAATGCTTCGGTTTTCTTTGCATTCACATGAGCTTAAACATTATAACATAATAGCACAGCAGTGGAACTCCATACAATTCACTGACTAAAAAGTGTCCAAATTTTCATCGCTTGTTTACGTGAAGAATATATTTTTTTCAGGCACACTTGATTTGAGAGTGTATGGATTTCTAGTTGTCTTGACGCAAGCTCTTCAATGAAGAATGTTGAGATGGGAAGGTTTATGTAAACATGTTTATAATTACATAAGTTTATTCAAATATAATTATTGCCCTTCTTTAACTATTCAGTGCAATTTTATCAAAATTTGAAAGAAAAATTAAAATGGAATGTTTTTTTTAAATATTTTTTTTGAGATGGTTATTAAAAATCCATGATTACCCCCACTTATTTGTTAATTTTTCCAGCTTTTCGTTCTTTGACCTATCATTTTGACAATTCAATTTGAGAGGTTTAAAATTGCGACAAGATAGAAATTTGGTGTGAAAGAGCGAATTGTGGAAAATTAAGTGGCAAATTTTCTAAGCTTTATAATTAAAGTTTTTCTGTAGTATTTAATTTCTGAGTTTGTTTTTAATGACCGATTGAAGTTGATTCATATAAGAATAAGATTTCATTAGATATGTCGATTTTTGAAATCGACTCAATAGTTAAAAAATTATGACGTTTTGGAAGAAATATTACTTACGTAATAAGCAAAAGGCCCCAGTGGCATGCGCTGTACACAAAAGTCGTTTCCGTTCAAACTTATTTCAAGAATCAACATATCATATATTTCTATTAATCCGCAAACATGCCTAGTAGTAACTTAAAAAACCAAACTCATAAACGACAAAAAGAGTCTTCGATTGTATATATTATATCATCCAACATTCAAGGAAGTTAATGATATTTATATTTTCTAGCATTAATCCAAATGCTGTAATCCTAATTATTATCATGGCCGCACTAAAAGACATAAAAACAACAAGAAAAACGCGAACTTTGAAATTTGTGAACTATTGCCATTCCATGCCAAATCGATATAGTGGTTTTCAGATTTTCGTGAAAATTGGTAGCTTGTTTTCGTTATGGTGAAACATTGAACCTATATTATTTTTTTTTGGGTGATTCGATTTTTTTTCACTTTTCCAAAACATGACTTTTATCAAAAACTCATATCTTTTGAGCCACTAAGCCGATTCAGATGAACGACACATCAAATTGAAGTTAATTAGCTAGTCTTTTTTGAAAAATATCAAACTTGCAACGAATTTCAAGTTTGTTTCTGTAATTATTGATTGTATCCATTTTTTATAGTTTACATGGTTTCGGGACCAACGGTGCTCTAATTTTCTATATTTTTTCTTGAAAACTGAGGATTTTTTTACACATTTACATTTTTGACTCAAATCAGATGTATCCTTTTTTCTTTTTTGAGTAATAATGTTAACCGAGATGACCGATATATCAAACTAAAGCCAATCAGCTAGAATCTTTTGGAAAAATATTGCACTTGCGAAAAAAATGTATTTTGTTTTCGTGATTAATAATTATATCTGTTTTTTTTATAGTTCACATGGTTTCGGGACCAAGGGCGCTATATTTTTCATATTTCTTCTTGAAATCTGAGGATTTTTTACTTAACACATTAAAAAATCAGAGATGTGTTCTTTTTCGTTCTTGAGCTATGCTTTTTCAAAACTAATATATGGAAAATGAATTTTTTGAACCACCGGTTAAATTTGAAAAACCATAATTTAAAAACGAAGAAGAACACATTTTTGAATTCGTTATCTAAAAAATCTTTAGCTTGCGAGAAAAAATATAAATAAATAAAGCGCCTTTGGATAATGAGAACTATAAAGAACAAATACGATCAATAATTAAGAAAACCAAATTAATTTATTTGCAAGTGTAAAATAAAAAAAAAGACTAGTTAACTGGTCAATTTGATATGTCGATCATCTGAATCGGATTAGTAGTTCAAAAGATATGAATTTAAAAAAAATATTTTTGGAAAAATAGCGGGAAAACTAGATTTTTCGAAGCACCCTAGAATGGAAAGGGATTTAATATTTTACGATAAGGAACAAAACTACCAATTTATCTGAGAACCACTGTATCGGTTTGGCATGGAATATATCTAACACTAAAAAATTATAGTTTGGTATTAATTTACCCGCCAACTAAAAATATGAAAAATAAAACTAGAAACTAATTGATATTAACGTTTCATTACCTTGTAAATTCTAGATACAATACCAACAGAGGGTATTTAAAAAAATAAAAATGGCTTTTTACGGGGTTTGTTCGAAACTGAAAAAAATTAAATTTATTCAGAAATCATATTTTTATGTTGTTTTTAAACGTACATACATTACCTAGTCGTATAATTATTGTATCATTCAAATTATTTCGATGAGATTGCTTTAAAATATTTCAATTGATTCTCTCACCACATTTTAATTTTTTTTATTCAATGTCCAGTTTCTATGGCGAAGCTTCATTCGTAAATCACACATTTGTCATCATTGGTGGAATACGACCATAAATGTTGTTATGAATAGCACAGCAAGTTATGATTACAATACATATGGGTTTATTCTGATAATGCAAATATTAACGACATTATACATAAACCGATAAAAACGGATTATGATATTTGTCATCAGCATTTTCAGCGTCTATATATATTTTATTCAATTTTCAGTTCGTAATTTCTATCCCATTCGCCGTGTTTATCATGATGATGCTAACATTAATAACATTATATACGAACCTCCCACCTGATATATGACGTCTCCCACCGTTTTAGAGACATCTTAACATTATGTTCAATTTTTAGAGCGTAAATCATCTGTCAATTTTTTCACTGTTTACATTTTCTTGCCACAAATCGTTGCCACTTTTTTCTCTCATGTTCCACTTCTCTTCTCTGATAATAGGATTCGAGTAAAAGAAGCCGATTTTCGTAGTTTGATAGTTGCACCATGACAAAGTGACAGCGTATTCTTGATTTATCCCACGCGCAAATTTCACAAGAAGATATTTCAATCGCCGTGGGAGTATCCTGGTGGATCGTGAAAAGGGTCTTAGACCGATAAAAAAGGTCAATTGTTCCTCTGTTATCAAGAATGCGTTCTCCGAAATACACTTTAGATTGTGCGGTATAGAGGAAGGAAGTCCTAATCCGAATTTCTTGCCCTCTTCATTCTAGCGTTTTAGCATCGTTTTGTGTTTTCACTGCTTCAAAAATGAAAAAAATAGATTTTTGACCTGTACGGAAAAAGAGATTGAACTTCTTTTAGACGAAATTACAAAACTAGGCAATTTTGCTTACACTCTTACACTCTGCTCATCTAAACAAGTTACATAGATTGGATTTAACTATAGACTCTAGTAAACGGTACGCTGTTATTTGAAATAAATCGTGGTAGTTCTGAACCGATCATCGGTTTTTGCTTCGTAGCTATTTAACTCTTTGTGGTCGTTGGTCTGCTCTCGGCCACCACAGCAAGAAACCATGCTAATCCGATATTTTACTCAACCAAGTATCAGTTTATGCTTTTCCTAAACAAAGCTTGATGTCTAGTGAACCTGTTCACGAATCAATACAGTGCTCCAATGAGTAATAGATAACGGTACTCAGTATAAAACAAAATAGTCACCCACACAAGACAACGCACAGTGCGTTGAATGCATAGAAATGTGAGACAAAATTCATAACAGTAGAATTTAGCCATTGTAACACTTTGGTGTGATGGAAAAGATTGTTCATAAGTATCAGAACTACTGTTTTCATGAATGTCTCATGTTATTTGTATAATCGCATAAGTGTCTCAAGCGACATAATCTATGTTCATCTAATGTGAAAAGTTCTGATCATTTCGGATACGCAGAAGTCATTATTTGAGTAACTTCTGGTTTAAAATATATTGAAGTAGTTGTTTTTAAAGAGCAGAATAATTGTTTGCATAAGTGTCTTATGTCATCTGAATAATCTCATTTAAAAAAATCTTTGTTAAAAGTCAAAAGTGCTGATCTTTTCGGATACACATTGCTGGCATTGATTACACATTTATTGTATCAATGGTAAAAGTTTCTCATATTCAACGGAAAATAAAAATAAAATTATGTATTGATTATCCTTATATGATTTACTCTTGGAGACTGTTTCGAAAGATTTGACTCGAAGACGAATTTTAAGATATAATTTTTATATAAAAACATCACATTAAAATACATTGTTAAGTTAGTACATATATATACACTCGACAAAAAAATGAGAGGAACAGAATGCGAAGTCACAAATTTCAAGTGATTTTTGGCATGCTGTAACTTCGTGAAAAATGGACGTATATCGATGGGATGCACATCATTTTGAAGCTACAGTTTCAGGTATTAAAATATTTACTTACATATTTTTATCTTGGGATGTGTAGGTGTAGTGGGCAGCAATATCGGGAAGAAATGAAAAATCAGTTTTTCTTTGTTTTTTTTTTCAAGAATATTCTGGACTAACACAATTTTTTGCCAACCAACTCAACAGCAAATCCATATAATCTAATCAATCAGTTTTTTTTTGGCCAAGAACGATCCTGTAGGACCTTCTCTCACAAAATTACCGCTTTGTCTTTGATGATGAATAATTCAATAAACAACCATCGCACCGCAAATCGTTTTGAAAACTCCAATAAATTCTGCACAAGGATATCTTGTTACTTTGACGAAAAAATTTTTAAAAAAATTTTTTGCATTGATTTAAAAAAAGGGTCAAAAACATGATTTTCATAGTGATTTACAAAATCGACTGTAGTTCTGCAAATATGGCAGTAAGTTCTAATCTTTCCATGAAAATTATTAGCCTAATGTATTCGCTAAACATCTGTGAACGTTTGATATTGATACGTTCAGCCGTTTTTTCTAGCCGATTTTTCAAAGTTTGGAATAAATTAGAGGAGCATTTATTTAATCACAAATCGTACCAGAAGTATAAAATCAATACGCGATAAAAAAAAATACGTTGGTGAAGAGTGCGTGCATGTGTGAAAATGCGTATGAATATGTGTGAGTATCATCACTCCTTACAATATTTGTTCCTACAAACTCATGAAAACGAATGTTACAAGTCGTTTGTTCTGAGAGTCGCGCAGGATTTTGTACTTCTGATACGATTGCGATTAAATGCTCCTCTAATTTACTCCAAACTTTGAAAAATCGGCTAGAAAAAAACGGCTGAACGTATCAATATGAAACATTCACAGATGTTTAGGGAATACACTAGGCTAAAAATTTGCCTGGAAACATATGAACCAATATCAGTAGCGACAGCAAGCAGGGCTCTAAGGGGGAGCTGCCATACAAATGAAACACAAATTTCTGTTTAGCGTGAGAACTAATCAAGCAAAAGGAGCCAAAGGGCCTGGCCGGATTAGGGAGTAAACAGTGCCCCCAAACCAAATCACCAGCTGCATGTCAAATATTGATATTAAATAAGAAATTTTGGCAGTTTTATTGAACCCCTATGTGGTTTAACATAGGATCTATAGTGAAAAACGTACTTTTTCGTTTATTTCACGCCATCCTCAAAAGCTACGAGATAAAAATTTGAAAAAAAAATCTGAATGTGCATCTCACTACGGTGTATCAGAAAAAAATTAATCAAAAATTTAAGTATCAAAAAATATTGAAATTTAAAAAAAAATTTTGATTTAGAGACTCAGTACTACTCCAATTCATATTTAAATGTGTTCCTACGCCATTCCTAGATGTGTGTTTTTTTTCAAATTTTTTTTAGTGTTGCGTGGTACAAAATTTTTTTTTTATATTTCCAAAGGGTCTGGCCGGGAAAGGAGTAAAAAGTCCCCCCAAACCAAATCACCTGTATGGAAATAAAACATTTTGGCAGTAGTACCATATATTTGAGTCCTTATATGGTACACCATAGGCTCTATGGTGTAAAATGCACCTTTTCATTTTTTCACGCCATTCTCAAGAGCTTTGAGACAAAAATAAGAAAATACTAGAAGTACATCTTACTAAGGTGTATCGATAAATATCTTCAAACAATTTTTTCATCAAAAAATCTAATAATAATAAAAAAGTTAAATACGCGGTTATCTGTCATTTCGAAATTTTGAAAAAAAATATAACTTTGAGACTCTTCTGCTTCTACTTTTACTCTAATTTTTATTTAAATGCGTTCGTATGTGTCTTTTTTTATACATGTGGAGTATTTTTTTCAATTGTAAGATTAAAATAAAAAAATAATAATAATTTGGATTTTTTTAAGTGTTCTTCTCATTAATCCGAATGATCTTTCCACAAGGTCTTTATTTTTTTCACAGAGCTCTTTCGTACTGCTGACTCCTGAAAATTTGGTAAACCAGCTAAATCAAATGTAAAGATAATCTCGTATATTTTAAGATACAAGAAAAAAATCTTTGTGCAGCGAAATGCTCTAAATATACCGACAAAATTTAGACATATGAAAAACAAAATTTGAATAAATATTAAAGCAGTACTGGGTCTTTAAATTCAAAATAAATAAAAAAATGCCCAAAGTCCAAAAAAAAATTTTTTTTTTCACTCATTTCACTACATGTAGAAAAAACAACACGTACGAACGCATTTAAATAAAAACTAGAACTAAAGTGGGTCTCAAAGTATTTTTTTTTTTCAAAATTTCGGAATGCCTGAAAATATACATATTTTTTGTACCGCGAAAAACACTCTAAAAACTCTGAAAAAAAATCACATATAAAGAAAAATTAAAATAAAAATTAATTTCAATTTTTTTTAGTATTTGACTTTTTTGATGAAAATATTGTTTGAAAATATTGACGATACACCTTAGTAAGATGTACTTTCAGTATTTTTTTCATATTTTTGTCTCAAAGCTATTGAGAATGGCGTGAAAAAAACGAAAAGGTGCATTTTACACCATAGATTCTATGGTGAAATCTAGTCTAGAAATTTGAAAAAAAATCAAATTTTCTTTCTCTCATATTTATGTAGTTTAGGTATTCAAGAATATGCCCTAGAAAGAACATATCGGAAATCCTATTATTTACCGAGTTAGAGTTATTTTAGTGATGCGGTATCTAACCTGCAATGAAATTCGAACGCGTTTTTCTCGAAACTAGTTTTTTCAAACTGGCGTACACGAACACGTACAAGTTCTACTGAACCGATTCGGGTCGCATTTGTATGGATACAATTTGCAGGCATCTCTCTATGGCATGAACCTCTAAAAAGTGATATTTTTTAAATTTTACTATTTTTAAAAAATCGGGAAACGTAAGAAAAAACGTTTTTAACGGCATCTTGTTTTTCAAACGACCGCCATTTTGTTAAAAAAGATGTTTTTGACTTGTCCGGGGTTCATGCGATAGCGGATTCTTTACTGATTCAGAATCTGTTAGATTTTTTTTGTTTCAGATAACCAGAAAGGCTGGAATCGTGTACGCCATGGCACAACTTTTTTTTGGACCATCTCGCTTCATCAGCTCTTAACTATTCTGGTTATGTATATTTTTTTTCCATTCAATTTTTTTTATTGTTAAAAGATAGATGGATAAATAATGATATAATGGATAGTTGAAATAATATTTGTTTTATTTTTACGAAGCTCGATAAAACGTCCGAAATTCGTGTCTCTACACTAAAATACCCCCATAAACCACATAGGGGTTCAATAAAACCGCCAAAATTTCTTATTTAATATCCTATTTAGTATTTGTCATACACATACATTTTTACTCCCTTATCCGGCCAGGCCCTTTGGCTCCATTTGCTTGATTAGTTCTCAAGTTATTAAAACACATTCCCCTCCCTCCCCTGCTTTAGGGAGGGGGAAACAGTGTCGAACCACCATAGAAACGTTCGTCGATCCCTAAAACCTCGATATGCCAAGTTTGAGATCTATCCGACAATTCATGCACTCCCTCCGTGCATTCCATCAACCTGTTGAGGATGATTCTCTCCACAAGTTATCCAGCAGTGCTCGAGTGTTTTAGTGAGTCTAGTGAGTGAGTAAGTGTTCTACAGGTCCAACTTGAGAGTTTGACCGTTGGGGGGTCTCGTGTCCGTTGCCCACGTCTATCCTGCTTGCGATCCCTGTGTCGAAGCGGTCCAACGTTCCTGCCTCAATGCCATCCGTCATAAAGTTGATCCGCAAAGGCAGAATAGTTGGTTAGGTATTGTTTACTTTAGAGAGGCTTTTGATTTATTTATTTTGGCTTAACGTCTTTACAACATGGCCTGATTCACTGCATGTCACTGTACTCCTCGTCGTCTCGTACCAGCCGGATTCACGATGAACGCCATTTTTGCAGGATACCTGTCTGACATTCTTGCAACATGTCCTGCCCAACGTATCCTTCCAGCTTTGATTACTTTCTGGATACTGGGTTCGCCGGTGAGTTTCGTGAGCTCGTGGTTCATTCTTCGCCTCGATACGCAGTCCTCCTGCACACTGCTGAAGATGGTTCAGTCCTCCTGCACACTGCTGAAGACACACGTCGTTCAAAGACTTCGAATGCTTGCAAGTCCTCTTTGAGTATTGTCCACGTTTCGAACCCATAGAGGACAACCGGTCTCAATGCTAAGTCTGTTTGACCTCAAGTGTTTGTGGAGACCATAGTAGATAAGACTCCCATTGATAATGCGTCTTCGAACCTTGCAGCCGGTATCATTGTCAGATGTTACCATTGATCCAAGGCAGACAAATTGGTACACTACCTCGAACTCATCGCCGTCGATCACTACACCCAATACCCAATCGGGTCCTGCCGTGTTCGGATCCGGAGGCCAGCATGTATTTGGTTGTAGACGCATTGATTTTCAGTTCGACTCTGCTTCGTGCTTAAGTCTGATGTTATGTTCAGCTACCGTCTCAAATGTTTTGCCGACAATGTCTACGTCGTCAGCAGATGCGCTTCGTCTTAAAACACCCTCTAGCAGGCATTAGAGACCATCAACTTTGCGAAGCTCCTTGCCGGAGTCGAATAAATCAGATAATCCACCCGATATTCGCACTCAGCACTGTATTCTGTCCGTCGTATCCTTAATCAGTCTTGTCAGCTTCCCGGGAAAGCCGTTGAGGTTTATTTGACGGTGAACAATGAAATGAACAAGGACGAAGTGAGAGCAGATAGCAACGAAAGCGCCCGAATCATTATTTATTCATGTTGACAGAGAAATTGGAACCCTGGCATAAAGCCCATAAACTCTATTCACATTTACAGCTCCCCGAACTGTGTTGTCAGCTTGATCACAGTTAAACTATAAACTCTTGCGAAACAAGGCAAACAAGAACCGGCTTCTGCGATAATTTCGGGTTCTAATATCCGTGGGTTGAAGAACGCACTTCTCAGGAATTTTGACATCTCTCGCTTGCTGGGTCATTCTAAATTCAGTTACAATGTGACAACTTATTTAAAAGTTGATTAAACTTGTGTTACCCAACATTAACTTTGTTGGTGTCCATCTTCGACGAGCAGTTTTTTTTCGGGGAAGTCTTCAAGTTGATAACACCCTTGCTCCAGAAATCATGTAAGTACTTTTTGGTGTTTTATATTATCCCCAAGTGCAACAAAGGTAGAAACTGATGCCTATCAACGAAGGTTTGTAACGGTAAACGGTACCAGCGTTTTTGAACACACTCTACAATTACATTTCATATACGCACGTAAGGTTGCAGAAGATTGGCGAACAAACCATACGCCGCAAAGTCACCATCTCTCTGCATTTCTTGCTTATCTCTTATATTTTTTTTTATATTCATACTCGTAGCAACCTCCATTAGATCACTTGTTCGTATTTGTAGTGTCGCTTCGATAGGATAGTAATGTGTTCATACAGTTATGGTCATGTTGAAATAAATGTACACACATTTATCCCCCTTTCCGTTCATCACCATCACACCAGGTCGTCGTCAATGCATTGGTACAAGCTATACCGTCCATCTTCAACGTGCTCTTGGTTTGCTTGATCTTTTGGTTGATTTTCGCCATTATGGGTGTGCAGCTGTTCGCCGGCAAGTACTTCAAGGTAAGCTCGTTCGCTCTGGCACTCTGAACTCTCTGAACCAAATTGATTAACGATTTACGACGGTTCTTTCCAGTGTGTCGACCAAAACAAGACGACACTGTCGCACGAGATCATCCCGGACGTGAACGCGTGCAAGGCGGAGAACTACACGTGGGAGAATTCACCGATGAACTTCGACCACGTGGGGAAAGCGTACCTCTGTCTGTTCCAGGTTGCCACGTTCAAGGGCTGGATCCAGATCATGAACGATGCGATCGACTCGCGAGACGTGAGTAGATGCCAAGTCGCGGTTCGATCGGGGATCCTTGTGAAAAAAATGTTGTTTGTTTTTTTCAGGTCGGTAAGCAGCCGATCCGCGAGACCAACATCTACATGTACCTTTACTTCGTGTTCTTCATCATCTTTGGATCGTTTTTCACCCTCAACCTGTTCATCGGTGTCATCATCGACAACTTCAACGAGCAGAAGAAGAAGGCCGGCGGTTCGCTGGAGATGTTCATGACGGAGGATCAGAAGAAGTACTACAACGCCATGAAGAAGATGGGCTCGAAGAAGCCACTGAAGGCCATTCCTCGGCCTAGGGTAGGCACATGATATCCTTGGTTGCGTTGTCACATGTTTCAATCTTTTTCTTTGTTTTTCAGTGGAGACCACAAGCAATAGTATTCGAAATAGTTACCAATAAGAAGTTCGACATGATCATCATGTTGTTCATCGGCTTCAACATGTTGACGATGACGCTCGATCACTACAAGCAGACGGACACGTTCAGCGCGGTGCTGGACTACCTCAACATGATCTTCATCTGCATCTTCAGTAGCGAGTGTCTGATGAAGATATTCGCCCTGCGGTACCACTACTTTATCGAGCCGTGGAACCTGTTCGATTTCGTCGTCGTCATTCTGTCCATCTTAGGTGGGTTTGTGGGGCTGAACATAAGGTATCTGTGATGTTGCTAATCTTTACTGCGTTCCCAGGTCTCGTACTGAGCGATCTCATCGAGAAGTACTTCGTGTCCCCCACGTTGCTTCGAGTCGTGCGAGTGGCAAAGGTCGGTCGTGTACTGCGTCTGGTGAAGGGTGCCAAGGGTATCCGAACACTGCTGTTTGCGCTGGCCATGTCCCTGCCGGCACTGTTCAACATCTGTCTGCTGCTGTTTCTGGTGATGTTCATCTTCGCCATCTTCGGCATGTCGTTCTTCATGCACGTGAAGGACAAGAGCGGCCTGGACGATGTGTACAACTTCAAGACCTTCGGCCAGAGTATGATACTGCTGTTTCAGGTTGGTGTTCATGGTGGCGGGTTTGGGTTCTGCATGATCTGACTTTTTGTTTTCACAGATGTCCACGTCGGCCGGTTGGGACGGTGTGCTGGATGGTATCATCAACGAGGAAGAATGCCTCCCACCGAATAACGACGCGGGCTACCCGGGCAACTGCGGGTCGGCGACGATCGGCATCACGTACTTACTGGCGTATCTTGTTATTAGTTTTTTGATCGTTATCAACATGTACATCGCTGTCATTCTCGAGAATTACTCGCAGGCCACGGAGGACGTGCAGGAGGGTCTAACGGATGATGACTACGATATGTACTACGAAATCTGGCAGCAGTTCGATCCGGACGGCACGCAGTACATCCGGCACGATCAGTTGTCGGACTTTTTGGATGTGCTCGAGCCCCCGTTACAGATCCACAAACCGAACAAGTACAAGATCATCTCGATGGACATTCCAATCTGTCGAGGAGATATGATGTTCTGCGTGGATATTTTGGACGCACTCACGAAGGATTTCTTCGCGCGCAAGGGTAATCCAATTGAGGAGTCCGCCGAGCTGGGTGAAGTTCAGCAACGGCCGGACGAGGTGGGCTACGAGCCAGTGTCTTCGACGCTGTGGCGCCAGCGGGAAGAGTATTGTGCCAGGCTGATACAGCACGCCTGGCGGAAGCACAAAGAGCGCCAAGGAGGCGGCGGTGGTGGTGACGGCACCGGAGATGACACCGACGCCAATGCCTGTGATAATGACGAGGAAGAGGATGGCGGCGGTGGTATTGGTGGTGTCGGTGGTAATAGTGGATTAGTTGGTAGTGGTAGTATCGGTGGCGGTGGCGGAGGAACAACGCCCGGTTCCGGCGGTGGAGGCGGTAGCGGTTCTCAGACTAATCTAGGAATAGTGGAACACAATCAATCACCAAAGGAATCGCCCGATGGCAGCAATGATACTCAAGGCCGTCAAACGGCCGTCCTAGTAGAAAGTGATGGATTTGTAACTAAAAACGGCCACCGTGTCGTGATACACTCACGATCGCCAAGTATAACATCACGATCGGCGGATGTCTGAGCCAGGCCTCGCCCCCCTCTCTCTGATTCAGATTCAGAAGCACGACAGAAATAATATTTAAGGAAATCAGAATACTAAAATACCAAAAACAAAACAAAAAAAACAGAAAATATTTATTCCATAATGAAAGGGAAAAGCCGACTGCCATATAATAAATTTAATTATTTAAAGAAAAAACTTTAATCGCATAGGGGATAAATCCAGTGGACATGAACATCACACGTGTGAGAAAAACGAACGAAGCGGAGTTAGATCCTGCAGACAAACCAAAAAACTCGAAATCTCATGAACAGCTCGAACAACGCCGCAAGGGAAGCGCCCACAAAACAGCAATAAAGAGGATCTCTGAAGGACACTTAAAAAACCACCTCAGTTGCCGGGACTGTTTACCTTTCAGTTATCCAAAATGTTTCGTCCAGTATGACATTTCTATGTTCTGTACAAGTTTTGCAACAACAACACGAAAATCGAATGGTGCTGGGACCTTACCGATATCGAACACAAAGAACACATAGTGAAGAGGAACAATACGAAGAATAAAAAATCCATTTACAAGTGGTAGTTGAAAACAAGAACAATAAACATACGACAACAACAAACAGAAGAAGAAAAAAACTGAACCAAACACAGAGTGAAAAATAGTGAGAAGCAAAACAGAAATAATTGAAGTGAAAATAATGAAAAACTGTACAAAACAAAATGAACAAACAAACAGAAAAAATATCAAAGTGTGATATGTAAATAGCGAATCTCAACAGAAAACAAGCCAATATCAGTACAGTTTTCTACGGGAGCAGAAGAAGAAAATCTGCAGCGAAGACGGAACATTAAAGTTAGTGTGTGAAAACAGCAAAACAGTGTGATTGAAGCGACTATATCAGGCACACTGCAACATTCGAGGAATCAACTATTTAACAATGGAATACTTCAGTTATGGAACCTGTTTTGATTAGCGTTCGAAAGGATTTTGGTTTCCGTTTTTTTTTGTAGTTTTAAGTTCGATCCACAACAATGGATGATAACACACGATGGCTAACTGGAGGGAAATTGTGAGCTGAGTGAGAAAAAAGAGACGAAAACTCATTTCCAGTGAAGGAAAGTGAAATAATACACATAGCTGACGCAAAAGAAAACTAAACAAACGGTTGAGTTGATGAGAAACAATCTTAAGAAAGCGCGCATTTAGCTGGACAGAAACAAAAACAGAGAGAGAAAGAAATAACAACAGCAAAACCCAACAGCTGCGATACAAGCACACAGACACACACACACACACAAATGTGAATAAAGTGAGATTAATAAAAAAATAAATATATTATATTGGCTAAAGCAAGAACATTCAAGTCATCATGTGCATTTTTATTTTTTATTTTTCTACAAAGCAAGTAAAAGATGAAAATAACAAAAAAAATCAAACCTTCAAAAGACAACGGCATTGCTGCGATAATATTAAGGCTTTTTATATTATTGATAAGAGAATAAAAATGAAAATCGCACAGGTTTTGTTGTTGAATTGCAAATAGAACAGCAAAACCAACACAACAAAGGAGGATTTATAAACAGACAACAACAAAAAACACAAGCGACAAGAACAACAAAACAGCTGAAAAAATCATTATCAATATGTTTCTGCGTGCAATAAATGAAAGTACTGTAATTATTATATAATACATACTAATTTGTAAATCAAACGCGAGGGGTTGGGGCGAGCCTTTAATTAATACTAAGAAACAACACTAGTCAAGCTTTTCAAATATTGTCATTAATAAATAACATAATTAATTAAATTTAACAGAAAAAAATAAAAAGCTAATTGTAAGTAAGCTAAGTAACAATTTTTTCGAACATTGTGTCACAAAGTAATGTTCGGCAAATCAAAAGAGGAAAAAAAAACAAAACACAAAAAAAGCAAACCAGCGCGATCTATTTTTTATCAAATTCCCTCACACCTTCTCATATGCATATATATACAAGGCATAGACAAACACACTCACACTATCACACACACATTGACACATTTGAGACGAACAAACAAACAGTTTCCTTTAACAAACCGCTATGTGCATGTTTTTCGAATTAACAGAAACGATTTACGATTTGAAATACGGTGTTTTTTTTCGTGGAGAGCCGCACACAATCCCGCCAATGAGTGCGAACGAAAGTACGAGAAGCGCCGAAGAGCGCGCATGAGAACGCGTTTTCCTCTCATTCTCGTATGCCCTCCCTCTCACAACACCCGCGAACACACATACCAGCAGCTACATTTGACACATAGCTGCAGCTTTTTGTTGAGGGTAGCGCGAAGGGAAAGGAACCAAACACTCACACACACAGTTTTACATTTTTAGCTATACACACAATCTCTCTCACACACACACGCGCGCATAAAATGTAAAATATAACAAACGATGGAAAAATTAACAATAATTCGAATTCAAACAAGGTAAATGTTTGAAGAAATAAGAAAAAACGCACGCTATCACACACACACTCACACACACACACACACACACACGATTAGCGAAAGAGGAGAGCAAAAAAAGAAATATCGCCGAGCAAATGATATGATAATATTTTTTACGAAAGAAAAAGTTTATCTATGATGCCGAATAGGGTATGGAAGGTGGAATATAGCGAAACAAAACAAAAAAGGAACTATTTTTAATTGGTATATTTTTTAAAACACATTATTCAGTAGTCATATTTAGTGCAGAGACGCGATGCTGAAAGCATCTCCGGATGTGTAGCCATTTTTCACTGTTCAGTTACTCAAAGGACATATTAACTGAAGCAAACAAAAAAAACTGAACGAACAAGATAGACATTTGAAGAAGCAACAAAAAAAGCGCGCGAACGAGAGAAGAAAATTAGAATAGCTCAGATATCTCATTTTAGGTTATTATTTGTCATCCAGATTAGTGTGTAGGCCAGAGCGGGTTTTTTTGGCGCGTAATGCTTCATGAAAGCAACAGCAGCAGCAACGGAAAAAGAGGGAGACACGAGACCCGAGAAAGATGAAAGAGAACAGAAACAAAACCATACCAAAGATTAACCTATAAAGAGCGACTAGTTAGATAACTAACCGAAGAAAAACATTTAAAAAAACAAAAACGTTGAAAAATGGGGAATGCGCGGAAAGGAAGAGCCATATTTTTTCATGCTTCGTCGATATGAAATTGTTTCTTGCCATGCAACACGTTGAACACGGACCCGGAAGAGCAGCGATACGAATTCTAGGAAACCAAACAAAGAAATAAAGAACCTCGCTTGAAGTCACGCGCAATCACGCAATCCTCACAATCTTCTCATCGCCACGCCATTACGTCTTTAAGCAACAAAACAAAACAAAAAAAAACCGCCGCGCAACAGACGCCATTCATTCGTCCGACTTTTTTGCACGTACACACACACATTAACACAAAACGCGCTAGTACTCATACACGCATGCTTATTGAGAAACGATGATATTAAAGTTTAATCATACACACACACGCATACCAGAGAATTAAGGTATAAAAAATATACATTTGTACTAAACAATTTAAAACTATTAAAGGTAATGACACAAGAAACAAAAAACATGCTTATAAAGTAAAAACAAAAAAAAAGTATTAATGTAAAATCGATGGGAGCGCCGATCCCCTTTGTCCACAAAGAAACAACAATTTCAGTGCCTTTTTTCAAGAGTGTATGATGAAAAAAAAAACAACCAGTTTAAAGAAAATTTATGCGCAAACATACATAGAATGCAGTAAATTTGATTTGCGAGTGTATATCTTAAAAAAAACTAAAAGCAAACCAAAACATATATATAACAAACAAAGCATACTTCGGATAAAGAGAAGCTTAACCCATGAGTGTGCGTGCATTTGCGCGCATTCGATTTAAACACTAGAAGATAATCCGAGTTCTGCTTTCTCCCCGTCGTGACGGATAGCGGGAACTCATGCCAAACTCCAAACTCACTTTCCAAAGCCCGAGCTCGAGCAAAATGACAGAGAGAGAAAGCGAGGAAGAGAGAGAACGGAGTATGGTAACAAAAAAAAAAGAAATCTAAAAATTGGTAATATATTTCTCTTGATTTTAGCTTAGCTTGGTAGGAACCAAACCAAATCAAATAATCACTAGATGTTTTTTTCTCTCAAATCCGCCAATGTATGCTTCACGCTAAATTAAAACATAACAATAAGAAGTAGAAGAAGATGAGACAAGCAACAAACAAACATACAAACAAAAAAAGCAAATATACGAGAGTAGCAGATAAAACGCAAACAAAAAATATGATCGATCCGAGAAATGGATGCGCTCAAAATCAATCAGGCGATCGCAACAAAACAATAAACTGTCCAAGAAAGCTTCAAGCGAGGTTCTTGGGTTCATCATTGAGGAAAGAGTGAGTGGAGACCTATGTCGGTGCAAATAGGTGCTAATTTAAATACAATACAAACCCAGACGTGTCAACGGGGTGTCGCGGTTGAAAACAGTGAGTGTTTCGTCGGAACAGGGGTGCCAGGTAATTTTTGCAAATGTTTGTTGGCATGAGCATCACATGTCTTGAACATGATTAGAACATTTTTGCGCAGCAAACTAAAACAAAATACTACGTTTTCGATCAGAAACAATGATGTTCATATTCATTTTTCCACAAAAAATGTATTTTTAAATGTATTTACAAAATCGGGCATCTTCACAGTAAATCCAATGACTTCAAAATGAAGACATGTTCCAACATCTGTCATCTGTCATCTCAGCATGGTATCTGATATGATAGATGTTTTATGAACGTCTATTCCTTTATAGAGATACCACCGTTGTAGTGGCAACTCGCCAAATTCGACCAAAAATTGACGGAACATAATGAATGGCAATACACGCAATATCAGCATACCGGCAAACTTGTCCACCAAAATAAATTTATATCCCTTGGGGACATCTTCGCAAACCCTGGCTACATAGAGCTTCTGTTCCGGAAGCTATTTGAAGTTCAAATTAACATATCGTCCATAAGAATTCATCAATTGAATTTGGTAAGTCTGTGGTCTTTTTTTATTTCCTTCGTCTCGATTCACTTTTAGTGCTTGACCTGTTTTCTAATTTGGCACCCTTAAAGAAAGACGTAGTCCTACGTCAAAAAAGACGTCACTCGCTTCTCATTTTTCAACCAACGTACTTAAAAAGTGACTAGGTATGCTATAACGGTCCTCGCGTTAGTGTTAGTAAATAGCGTGCCAAATTGCATGAATTTGCATGGATTTTTTTTGCAAATTAATGAGAAATGAATATATATATATATATATATATATATATATATATATATATATATATATATATCCCTTCCTAAAAAGCCTAAGCCTCATATTCGATGTAGAACTATGTGTATTAAACGAGTTCCTATATTTTTTCTATATATTCACAATTTGAAAATATGACTTACCAACGTTTCTCTACTGCGGTCTGATACACTGATTTAAAACTCATGGCTTGTTGACAGCGTCCATAAGCAATAGTTCCGTCATTGAAATAGTGATGGATACATGACACCATTGCTTCCAATCTCCAAAAAGGTCCCGAGGTATCCTGAAAAACCAAAAAAGGATAAACATTCTTTAAAGAACAACATAGACAAATCTTGACGAAAAGAATAAATTGCTCGAACGTTACCATGAGGACATATGCATCCGATCATATTTGTACGGTTAACAACTTAGTGTCTCAATTTACTCTCTTTTCGACACCTAACAGCATGCCACCCGATATGTTTTTGTCCTAAATTGAGAAAAACTTTTCGCAAGTTTTGTCAATAAAATATGGTTGTTGCGTACATAGTCTTCTATATCCTATTTCAGGATAGCAAGCACAAACAGTTGCGGCTGTTGAATTGATTGCGAAAATGGAAAAGACCGTGTTCGGTGTTATTCTGGGAAGTGTTGAGGACCCCTGTTTGATGAAAGGGTCACATGTTGCATTTGTTCATTTTTTTCCCTTGTTGGGTGTGAACCACTGCGTCCATTATTTTGAACTATTGTGGTATGCCCCATTTTCTATACTACGCTTCAAGCTTATCTACTGCTTATTGATGAAGAAGCAGACTGAAAGCTATAGCGAGATAGGTGCCAATCAGGAATAATCTGTTTGATAAAATTTATAGTCCTGATCGACGACACAGACCAAACTTCCTTGGGCTCCAGAATAGCCTTATCAAGGTGTAGAAGTCTGCGTCTTGTTAGTACTACGCATTTGCAGAGCAAATGTTCCGAGGTTTCGCATTCGGCGTTAAAAAAGCGACAAAAATCATCTTGCACTAATCCTATGTTTTTGAGATGGTATTTACTCGGACAGTGTCCTGTTATAAGACCAGACCAGTGTGCTGAAGTCTTTCTTATTAAGACTCAGCAATTGTTGAGTAATTTTAATACTGGGCGTGATAAATTTTTTTGACTGGTTAAGTTGTACAGCTATCCAGTTGGCCGTTACTTCCCGGTCTTCTCATTTCTTCAGCTCACTCTTCAACACACATTCTGAAATTCCATAGAATGGTTCTGGACCAGTGAAGGATGAGCTTGAGTCGCGTCTTGCGAGTTCATCTGCTTGTTCATTTCCCTCTATACCGCAATGTTCAGGAATTCAATTCATTACCCGGGGTACAAAAAACTAAACAGGTAAACGTCTCCAGAAACTAGGTTCGGAATTGCGGAAACCTCAAAAGTCACGCGGAAAGAGTTTGTCCGATTGAAATCACTTTTATTATTTTAACTGAGGAGTTTTTGAAGCGACCGACACCGTCATCGAGTATCTTTTTTTGGGTCAAACTTTTTTCAGTGATTACATCGACGCTTTCGACGTTGCAACAATAATGTATACGCGATACTAAATCGTGAAGAGGTCGCAGTGCGTTATTATATTTGCTGAACACGACAACTCATCATTTGTTTGACCCCACCCGAGTAATCTCGGTAACAACTGAATCGCCGTTAGTTCTTTCCAGTTGTCAATCATTTTAAGAGGTTTGGATTTTCGTCCACATTGCATTATACAATGAATGGGCTTTTGGAGCCCTCAGGGTATTCTTTTGGACGAAAATCCGGTTTACGGGTTCCGGGTTCGTGTTTCGGCTGTTTTGTTTTATTTGTCATAGCGATTTGAAGTTCCTAAAAGTCTACAGTGCGGCTCGATGAACGGTTGTAGACGACACGTCTTGCCTTGACATCTCGGATGCAGAGATTGGAATTCCGCTTGAAAGCATTGGCTTTTTCCCTCCACTGTGGGTTCCGGCTTTCGATTTCCACCCGATTCAGGCTTCCTGGCTTTAACAACAAACGAGTTTTAACAAGTAGCACGGACTTTTGCGATGTACGAGTAAAACTTTGATGCGTTGCTCCAAGCTATTTGTATTAACATTTTGATAACTGAACAGCAAATGTCAAAATCGAAATAAAGACATAATTCTGCGCACACACACAGCTACTAAACGAGACATGTTCAGGTTTGTCAGAAACCCGATGGAAAAATTAAATCAAGTTTGCATTGTTCAAGTTGAACTGGGAAACGAGCCGAATCGTTCGAACCTACAATTGTATCACCACGATGTCTATATTGATGAATTCTGCAGTGGGTTCAAACTCCAGTGTTAGAAATCGTTGCTTTTGATGCAGTCTGCTAGCCTTTCTAACGAAAGCTTAAATTTCTGTGTAGGAATTCCTGGGAATCTCTTGTTTTGGAACAACGGTTCACAAATGAGAGCCACATTCATATTTTTGGGATGAATCTTCTGTGTAGCACACTGCTTGCTCCCTTGACGTGGTGAAGATTCACTTCAATGAATTTTATTGCACTCTGCATTTTGTTGGCATCCATCCTACAGTGGCATATAATCATTCCTTTCGTTGATTCTTGTCCAGTTCTGGACATTCGTTGTCGTGAGTCGTGACTAGAATGTAGCAGAACGATCAGCAACGTTTCCATAATGCGACTAATGGACTCTGACTCGACTATTGCTGTATGAATGCAATGATTACAGCTCTTCGTACGACTTGCACGCTTGTCGAAAAATAATTCCGATTATATTTCGGTTGTTGAAGAGAGAGATGATATGCAAGCAGTCGCAAGCAGTATTTAATTTAATTCGAAAATAATTATCCATATTTGCGGAAACTGTTCAACGGAACATCCTTTGAAACTCAACCGTGACAACCCCGAATTCACACATATATCCACGCGAACATATATTCTAGCCAAAGAGAAATAACCAAACACCCGACCCGACAACTAGCTTTGTACAAAAAGATAAACTACAAAAACAAGCCACTCAACGCATTAGTTTCTTAGCCGCATTTTAACGATTTCCTACCTACTTCCTGCTAAAACTACTGTGTAAACCAGAAGCAGCAAACCCCGAACGCAGAACCAAAACGTTTAGCAATCTTTAGCATCTGAGTAACAATACTAGAAATGAGTCATTGTGTATAGCTAGCGAAATGAAAAATAAAACTAAAAACGAATTAGGAAGGTAGCAAAAAAATCGATTTGAAAGATATACAATTTCACCCATTCCAAAGTATTAAACTTACACTTCACAACCCGCATTCATATCCACATACATTCACAGAAGACTTAGGAACAATAGTGAAACTATCGCAGTCCATATCTCGAGCGCCCGTAGATTATGTTTCCATCATTATTTTAAAATAATAGAAAAAAAAATAAAAACACACAGGCGATTGAAAAACGCAAACTAACGAAACGACATTCATATATATAGCGACTTCCCCAGCTATATAATGATATCAACTCAAAACAAAGGTTTAGAACTTGTAAAATATTTATAGATTATTTATAATTCGTCAAGATAGCATTAGATTATTCATATACTTGAGTATTAACGGCATTTGTTTCCCCCCATATATGATCGGCGGACGCAAAACACAAAACACACACATACACACACGTTTACTGTCAGACATGCTTCCCAGATCACTCACACACGTACCCACATATGCGCTCATACATTTACAGAGCTAATTCTCTCAGAAACAACAACAAAAAAAAAACCAGGGATGTGTTAGTAAATCCAAACTAAACTAAGGAATGACCGACTATTTGGCAAACGCGCTAGTGATGTTAGGACGCTGAAAAACAAAAAGACAATGAAACAATTTGCCTATCAAAACGTTGCATAAATATCAAACCGTTGTAAAACATTTTCTTGATTGTTCGGATGTTTTGTTAGCATAATTCTCATTTGTTAAGTTTTTCTCTTTGTCATCGTAAGGAATAATGTTTGAAGGAAAAACAAACAACAAAAATAGCACAAGATTCAATAAAAACAAATTAAAAAAAAAAAATAATCTTAAGAAGTTTTCTTTCTCAATTTCTTTCGCTTCTGCCAAAATAAAAAGGAGAAATCGAAATTGCGACTCCATGACACTTTTGACGTGTATTAGAGCAAACAAAAAAAAGACACAAGCAAACGAATAACGCAAAAGTTTAAACAAAACGCGCGCATGTGTATACACAAACGAATCGAAAGAATTGTGTGACAACCCAAACACAATTGCGCGATATTCGATTCACCGCCGCGACCAAAAACACACGATATCAACACTTTAGCAAAAGTGACAATTTATCATGTGTTCACTTCAACACATTCTAGGGCGCAAACGCTAGGAGGCGAACTTCGCACCGAGAAAAGTCTCCCGGGTTCGAATCTTGTCCAGTTTCTTGACCACCAACGATGGGACCGATGGGAGCGAATTTGCCGTACCGTCGTGTGCCCACCACACGTCACTTTGACAGAAATACTTTCTCTTCCCTAACGTGATCGACGAAAAAATACGCTCCCTTCCACCGTTCCACGTTGAACGCATTGGAAGCATTCGTTCGCGCATTGTTCACTCTCCGAACGTAAATACTTTCATACAAGAAAGGCGGGCGAAAATGTTTCTTCCTTGCATACGCAAATTTTGTGCAAATCGACGACGAATCAGCAAATATGCGGTGTGTACTTGTGAATGTGTAGCTAATAGTTCTATTAAAAATATATTGTAAAAAGTAGATATTCAAACTAAAGAAAAAAACACAAGCGCTAGAAATTATCAAAAACGAATAATATTTCGCTTTCGATTGCAATTTGTGATTTTATAAACAAAAATAAAACCAGCCAATCAAGGGAGGCTACCATTCGCACTATTGTTTCGTAAAACAAAAGGTTAACCATCAATTGAAATACACGTATTTTATGAATTCTAACGCTTCGCGAAATGATTATTAAACACTAATGTTAAAACCGTTTTTAATGATACCGAAGCTAAATTTTTAGCTGTTTTTTGGGCATTTTTGTGGATCGGAATCTTTTTCATTAAATCGAAGGCAATAAAATAAACAAAACAAACAAACGAAAAATCGAATAGGTGAGCTGAATAGAAAAGACACACGCAAAATATGGTGACCAACGCGCAGCGATTTAGACCTGGTATTTCACTCTATTTTTACGACGGAAACCTACGAAGAAAACGCCGCCTACTTGCGTGAAGATGCTATTTATGTCGGGGCTGGCAACACTGCTGCTACTAGGACGGGCGGATTCGAACCTGCGGACACTTTTAACGCTGACTCAATCATCCAATCATCGATGGAAGGGTGCATAAAACATGAGCTAGATTTGAGCAACCCAAAACAAGAAACAACAACCAAACTGAACACACAAAAAAACAAAACGGCGCAGCAAAATATCGTGGTAAACTGCGCAAAGCTCGCGCAATTTTCATAAGCCAGCATCAATATTTGTACAGAGGAGACCAGGGGCGTTTAGAGATCCTTCGATCGATTATCAAAAGCATAATGCAAAAAAAAAGTTAAGCGAGAAATTTTATATCAGGTGGTTTGATTTCGAATCCGAAACCGGGACAAACATATTTCTATTCGACGTATATTTTCTCTACCACAGGAAATACAGAAAGAATAAAAAAACACACACACAGCAGCTACACCGTCGAAGCAGCAAACAGATTTTCGGTTTTTAGAGGTGAACACGCAACAGTAGCAAAAGAAAATGAAAAGAAGCAAAACGAAATAGTAATAACAGGAACAAAAAAAATCAACAAAACAAAATAACACACTGACAACATACACATACACACACACTCGACTAAGTATTCATTTGGATATTTACTATTACTTTATTTGAAGAAGAAAAAATGGTGAAGGGAAAAGAAAGAAAACAAAATGATTATAGATTTATTATTAATTATGATTATATAAAAATTGTTGAAGTTTGTACAAATAAAAAATAAATGACAAAAATATAGAACTTGACTGCTTTACAAATAGCGGGTTGTGTTCAGATACTGTCCGCGGTGCACTATCACATCCTGATTCTGATAATTTTGTTGGAATTGATCAACGTTATGCTCACGAAGGGTTTATGAGGACAAAATACCCTCACAAATTTAGCTTTATCTCTTTAACCGTATAACTAAAAAACAAATTTGTTGTATTATAGTGTCTTTCAACATTTTGGATGAGTCGTCACCAGGGCTCTGCATAGTCACAGTCAACTGAGGATAGTCAGCTGACTATCTGACTGACTATATCCATAGTCAGTTGGTAATGACTTTTGGCTTCTTCACGCAGTTTTTCCGCCAAAACGACTAAACAGTCAGTCGGGCGTTTAGTCGCTATCTCCCTCTACCGACTCGACTAAATCATTTCATTCTTCCCAGTCAAATTACCCTCATTGCATTTTGAAGTGACTTCCCCCAAAACGAATTCGTTCCTCTCTTTCTCTCTCCCATGTACAAGTGCATGCATCGATGTTTGAGTTTAGCGTGGTTTGACATACGCTACAGGGGAGCTAGATTCTTTTGTATCGTACACGAAAATTACGTGTGCGCTATTTTGCACGCCTAATACTAAATAATACTAAAGCGAGGACCTTTATAGCATTCTTGATAAATGCCTAAGTTCGTTGGTTTGAGTTCACGATGGGTAGACAATAAACCGTCCATTGATGGGGTAACTTCTCTTTTGCATCAGAAATCATGTTTTCGTTCCTCTTTATAAGGATGTAAAAATAAGATTGCGTACGCGGGTATGAATTAGTGTCAGGGGGAAATGGAGGTGTGGATTGAAGTCAGTTGAATGAAGAGGCAGATTTGTATTCATTAGTCGAATCAGTTAAAATAACCACTGGCTGGACTAGTTCACCAGTCATCCTCGCTAATCAACGCTAGTCAATTCATTTTCTAGTCAAGTCTCTTTTTGTTGGTGGCGACTGCCGAAGCAGTTCTAGTCGAAGCGAAGCTGCTGAGAGTAGAGTCGGTTCTCATATTTCACCTTCGAAGATATCGGGCCCTGGTCGTCACTCGAACCGCCATTTTACTTAAATCCCGAAGAGAAAATAGCCGGGAGTGAGAACTGAACTCGTGACCTTTAGTATAAAAGTACAGATGCTAACCACTTCGCCAGATTGCTTCCAAAATGAGCTTGAGCTTAGGTACACTGTACACTTCGTAGTTGTTCTCCGTGATTGATCTGAACCAGCAAAATTGCAAAAATAACACACTGAATGACGCTTGGGAGTAGCAAATCATTCTCATTGTGCAAGTTTCGGTGATTCGAGTTTTAAATAGTCAATAATGTGGCCGGCAACGCCCTTACTGTCACCAGGATAAGGGAAGGACTGTTAGTATGATATTCGCAACCAGAGGGGTCGCCTCTATAACGTGGTTCTCAGCGATTATCATGGAAGGAAAAATTGTTAGTGAGAATGGATACAATAAATCAGGTACGCCAGATCGCTTCCAAAATGAGTAAAAAAATCTAAAATTGTGGTAAAAACTGATTGAATGTTTATTGTTTTCATCTATCAATTCTCATTGCATTACAGACAGTACTTAAGATGGAAGTACACTATTTGTACACGTTGATAAAATTTCAGTTGTCAAAAAGTGTAAAATATTTAGCTTAGGTTAAACAGAGTACTTTTACTTCGAAAGAGCAAACCCTCCGCGGGAAAATGTTGTGCCCTTTTAATTAAAATCCGAAAAATGGCCTAAAGAGTTTTGGTAAAATTCGAGCGTCAGCCGAACATATCAACACGGGTATCGCTAGAAAATGCAAGGTACCTGTCTAGTTTGTCCGAAAAACTACAAAACGTTCTGAACTATATGTTTACAAAATAGTGAAAGCACCAAAGCGGAATTAGATGCAAAATGCCACTGAAAACCTATACCGACTTCAATTTCCTGAATAGGAATATTACGTCGCCAAGTTCAAATTTGATGTTCTGGAGTATATTCAAAAATAAAATAAGTAAAAAAACTTTTTAAGTTAAACAGTTTAGGACAACGTTGGACATATGATGAAGTCGCTAATTGTGGATAATGGAAAACCAACGGGCCCCACGATTTTATTTTAGTCTTATCAATGCCCTAGACTAATGAAGGAGAGGTGTGATAACTGCTAACTGCTACTTGCCTAATTATTTGGGTGCTATGGGTGGAAACCGTTTAACTTAAAAAGTTTTTTTACTTATTTTATTTTCTAGTTTTTAGTACATTATCTGTTTCATTAGAATATTTCTCTACAATAAAACCATTGTACTGTATTCTATCAGTCAAAAAATTTCATTTGATACCGATATTGAGTGGAATGCAGAAAATACATAGTGTGTTCTCCAAGTCAAGTTCGTTCGTTTGATACACATATCTCAATCAACCATTTTTTTGAGATGATATGGAATCAGCTATTTCGTAGGGCGGCCAAATTAGATTTTCCAAGACAAGCAATTTAAAATGACAGCAGAGATAAAAGTATTTTATAAATTCGGTCAGTTCTTATTGGTCAAAATTCTATTAATGTGGGACAACCCTACAGACATACAAACACACATACGAACAGTTCAAGCTAAATAAAACCGTTTAATAAAGTAATTTGCTATTTTGTGATTGCGGTCATCTTGGATTTGGATTTTTCATGATCTACTGTGATCTACTATTCAAGCTTTCATTTGATATCCATATTAATTGGGTTTTGAGAAAATATGCAGCCCGCCATTTGATAGTGGCAGCCATTATAGATTTGCATTTTTCATAAATATCTGTGTTCATTTAGTCAAGCCCTTTCATTTGATACCTATATTAATGGGGTTTTGACATAATATGTAGTCCGCCATTTGGTAGGATTTTGATGGATTTGCATTTTTCATAAATAACCGTGTTCAAGCCCTTTCGTTTGATACCCATATTAATGAGGTTTTGAGAAAATATGTAGTCCGCCATTTTGTAGCGGCCGTCATCTTGGATTTGCATTTTTCTTAAATAACCGTATTCTACTAGTCAAGCCCTTTCATTTGATACCCATATTGATAGGGTTTTGAAAAACCCATATTGATGAGGTTTTGAGAAAATATGGGATCCGCCATTTTGTAGCGGCCGTCATCTTGGATTTTCAAGATCATGAAATATCCAGTTTTATAATGACTTCAGAGATAAAAGTGTGTTCCAAATTTCAGATCAATCGGTCAACAGTATGGGGGTCTAATTTCGATTAATGTGGGTCAGCGCTACAGACAAACATTTTACAAACATACAAACATACAAATAGATTATAGGGCAAGATAAATAAAACCGTTTAATGAATGCCTTCAGAAGTGTCCCTTGCCATTTCTAAGGAAGTACAAAGCTTCAACCTAGGTTTGGCCTGATCTGGCGTTCTACAACTATACTTGAAACGTGTCGAAATGAAACGACGCAATGAAGATTTTCTGTCAGTAGAGATGAGTCCACTAAGCTTCGGAGCTTCGCCCTATATATAATAAAAAAAACTATGGGTGGATTAACCTAAGATATAACCACATGTTTGATGTAGGACTTTCGCTGGCTTAGTAATCATTTGAGTGTATTGATTAAATTATTGATTAAAGCAGTGATTGAACGATACAATTTCCGGATTCAATTGTGAAATCCCAATTGAGGTCAATTCATGCATTATTACAAATTGCATTCTTCGTTGGAAGTCTGACGTATGATGACTTGTTCATTTAATTCATTTATGGTGAACTTCCAGAATATGTGTACGGAAGAATGGCTAAATGATCAATGTTTTTTCTAATGTCCCTCTGAAGTTATTTCATCTCCCAAGTGTGAGTACTTCTCGAATCGCAAATTTGTTTGATTTGATGAACTTCAGGCACTCAGTTTTGATTTTTAAATGAAAGTTGAACGCATATTGTTCAATCGACGCTATCGACCTTTTCACAGCAGTATTATCAACATTTTGCCAAACGGTATACGTAGAAGTCAGGTGAGGTGAAGACATGAAGAAATATCTTCCAATGCAGTCTTGAATAACCGAGCCAAAGCGTTGTTTTCATACAGCTTTTGAAGTCCACACAAATTCCGGAGTGCAAAAATGCATGCGGGTACAAAAGTACCCGCACCTTGCATGTATTTGCAATACCGATTTCCCCATACTCATTGGTTTTGAAGTCTGTGTTGGGGAAACTCATTCCAATCTGCAGAAAAGTACAAAAGAACTCGCATGCATTTCTTTCGTTTTCGCATCACGACGATTTCTCCAGACTCATTGGTTTTGATATCTGTGTTGGGGAACCACACAGATTCCAGCGATCGTATATCAACCCCTACGTAATAATAACTCAGTGGATTTCCGAACGGCCATTCGATTATATACAGATTTGTGTGATTCCAATAGCCTGTTTTCAAAGCAATTTTAAGCTATTGAAACAAGTTTTCGGGTCAATAATTAACAATTATATACTCTTGGATATTTCATCTTTCGAATAAAGTGAGTATCATGCCAATCCGTTCAGCTGGCATTTAATACCTTGCACTCCAAGCGTCACGCTCTCGTTTTCGAAACATTGAACTCACAGCCCGGAACAGAAATAAAAGACGTAGTACTACGTCAAAATGTACGTCATTGTGGATTCTCTAAAAAGCATGTTGTCTTCCTTATTTCGAAGTGGTCTACAAACCTTGAATGAGGCTTTTTAAACAAAAACATAACTCCTCCATTTGATCCTGTCATGTTTGGAGCGTTGTCGAATATTGTGAACTTCATCACACTTCATGAAATCTGAAGCGTAACTTTCCATTTAATGATGGATGTCGTTACTCAAATTAGCAATCTTTTCCTCATCCAAAACGGAAAAAAAACTCAACAAAATTTTTTTACATGAACATTTCCTGGTGGAATTCCTCACTTAATCTAACCACTAATCACTGAGTAGGCGAATGAACTTTCAGGTGTAAGGACTATATAATATGAACAAGAAAAATCACTAGCGGGTAACGTTCATTCTAAACTTTTGGAAGCGGCTTTACTCCCGTTTCCATTTCACGGTGAAAACGAAATGATGTGTATCCGCAATGACAACGGTACGATGTCGACATCTGGATACAAAATTAGTTTTCCACTAAAACTTATCATTATAATATAGAATTATCTTCAGATACTTCAGTTTTTCTAAGAGATTATTTTACCACATGAAGAAAACAAAGTTTTCCATTCTCATTGAACATAAAAAATACGAAAAAGTTAATTTTCATTCAAAATCTCGATTTGAAAAATTTTTGTTCTGCCGTAGTTCAATGGCGTGCCGTTCGTTTCGTTTTCACCGTGAAGTGGAAACGGGAATAAAGCCGAATATTCTTATCATTGCCGAGGCGGACCGCCCCCCTCGCCTCCCGTACACTACGCCACTGTCTTCCATCGAGCCATTTGCTTCCATAGACCATTTCAAAATGTAATGCAAGATTTCCTTCCATCTAACTACTACAGCAGGATATTCTCAAAGAAATCATTGGCAAATGCAGCTGTCTGAAGAATGTTTTAAACGTTTACCAAATATTTATCGATATCGATTTCATTTTAGTCAGTTTAACAAGTAATCAAACATGAGCTCGAAAAACGCTTGCAGCAAATGCTCATTTCTGTAGTCCGTCATGTATCGTACAAAAGATGCTTTGCAATTGAAAAAACGTTTCGCAACGTTTCTCTGCTATATCAATACTCAGCTGAATATCAATACAAAAGCTTCAAGATTATTTAATCTTTAATAAAGCGTACAGCTCAGCATATCGTTTTATTAAGCACTCAATGCTATTGTTCGACCATTATTCAACTGACTAGTTTTCTTTAAAGTTAATGATCGATTAAATAATGTCGGTTGAGCAAAGTGTTGATAGTCGAATAAAATATATTTTTCACGCTTAAATTGCGTCTGTTCTGTTTTTTCATGAGTTTTTGAACGAACGAAATATAAGCACCCTCAAAACGATTCACTGGCGTATTATCTAGGTAAATATCAAAGTTTGGACAAAAGCTTCAATTTGGCCTGACTAATTCCTCATACACCGTATTATTCAGCAGACTAGTTCAAAAACAGCTAATGATTGTTTGTTGGGCTTGTATTTGCTTTCAGTTACCTTATATACTCCCCGGATTTTTCTTGAGATTCTGCTGTACTCTAAGTATAAAGGTGGCCGTACACTGTTTGCCCGGAGGTCAAATATTTGATATTTTTTGACAGATGAGGTTTGATTTGATATTTGTACAAACACTATTTTGTTTGCCACTCTTCAATTTTAAACAGTAGTAAACAATATCAAACACCGAACATGGAAAAAAATCAACTGAAATTTCCAAGGTAACCTAACCATGTACCGACAGGTTCGAAGAACAGACTGAAAAAATATTTTAGGCATCCAATGATTGAATATTTGCTTGTCGTGTTTTGTGTAGAATATATTTGATCAGTACACGTTGACCAAATTTTATCTGTCAAAAAGAGCCAAATATTTGGCTTCGGTCAAACAGTGTATAAGCACCCTAAGTATATTGAGTAATGCTTGGAATTATCTGTTTCACATCAATCTTTTCATCATTATACCGTTGCATTCGATGAACGAAAATGAACCAACGCCTAACCTCATAATCACAGTAAGTCACTGACAGTTGATTCGATCAGATTCGTTTATTCTCTCTTCCGTTCTGCTCTGCGTTCACGGAATGTGAACAAAAGGAAATATCCCTAGTTTTGTCATTCATTGATATGATTATACCAGTTCATTCAATATCTACATCGTTCTCGGACACTGACGAAACAGTAAAATTCGTTGAAGGAGATAAGGAAGACAACAAATTAGGATAGCGTTGCGGAGTGTGAAGGAATCGACAGTGTAAGCCGAAGGGTTTTATTTTTTGCTGTATTATACTGATTTTCAGCCTTTGGATGGTTCATCACTTGGACCAACGGATTTTTTTTTAGCAGACTTATCTCACTTCTTAACTAGGCGAACCTAGCCAGAATTTTCACCTGCCCCCGGGCCTCTGAATGCCAAAGGGGGACTAGGCTCTGCGGAATGCACGTATCTGCATGCTCGTGCTGTTTCAGTCCTGACCGAGAAATTGTCGGACAATCGCGCAGGTGCTAAGGATGACCGACTTTTGGATGCCGGCCAATTCCTTCTCCATGTTCAACACCTTTAGCGCTTCCAGAAGTGTCTTCGGGACAATTCCAGTTCCAGAGAGAACGACTGGAACAATTCTTGGGACCTCCCTTAGCCCCCACAGTTCCTTGAGCTCCACGGCCAATGGTCGGTACTTGCAGATTTTGCGACCGTGGGTCTCCTCCAGATTCTGGTTCAGTGGAATAGCGACATCGATGATGGTGACTTTGCGGTCGCTCTTGTCGTAAACCATTATATCTGGGCGGTTGTGGTGGATCGAGAGGTCGGTCAGAACAGTGCGATCCCAGTACAGCTTGAAACGGTCATTTTCCAGGACAGGTGCAGGCAGGTACCGGTAGTTTGGTACGTTGTCTTCCAGTAGAGCACATTGGAGCGCCAGTTGTCGATGAACAATACGGGCCACGTTGTTGTGGCGCTCGGTGTAGGCTGCGTTGGTCAAAACGGGACAGCCTCCCATAATGTGCTCTATGTTTTCACCTGGTTGATGGCACATCCGGCAAATGTCATCAACGTCTTGATGCCAGACGTACCGCCTGCAGTTTCTCGTCGGCATTATCCTGTCCTGGATGGATATCATGTCGGCTGCTACTACTGAAGATTACTACTTTTTTTTCTTCTTTTTTTTCCCTCCACTCACCCCCATCTCGAAGAAACTCTTATTCGAGAATCCAATAATTTTTTGCTAAGTTTGCGAGTTGGGCACCAATAATTTTTTGCTAAAAAAAAAATTTTAAGACAACTTACAATTCCACAGGACAAAACAAGATATTTAGGTACGAGGTGAGCGGACAATAACATGTAAAACAAAGATGTATGGATCCCAGTGAAAATAGTATTTCTTTTAAGGGATCCAAGAGGGATTTATTCTGTTGGAAGAATGTTGGAAGTGAGAATTGAACTCGTAACCTTTAGCGTGAGAGGTACGGATGTTAACCACTATGCCAGATCGACTCCACAGGGAGGCGTTTTTCAATTGTTCAAGCAAGGTTCAAGGTTTCCGTATAAGTTAGAATACTTTTATCTTACATAGTGAATATGCAATACCAATTCCACTTGTCAGAAATGCTTCGAATTCCAAGTTAAAAAATTGCCGTTTTGACTCAATTTCCGAACACTTCATTTTGAAAACTACATTTACTGAACATCAATGTTGTTTTCATACCTATAAATATTGTTATACGGAAAGGTGTGGTATTTGATGTTGGTTTGTCCAGTCGAAAATATGATCATGGTTTGTCGACTTTTTCGAATGCTCTAGTTCAGCGCACCTGTGTCAAATTTCTATTCAAATGTTTGCAAACATATAAATAAAACTGTCTTTTTCATGATTCACATTAGTTTTATAGGATATTTTTACGGTTTCACATGTTTTAAAGGTTTATAAAGTCCACCATAAAGTCCATAACAGTTCGACTGAAAAGTTCATAAGGTTGACGTCTAGATGGCGTCTTTTGTAAAAATCTCCTTGACTATCAGTTTAGAGATGAACCAGTCTTTGAAAATCTCTTTGATAAAGAATGAAAAAAAAATCTTGACTACAGTGGTAAACATTCGTTTAGCCGCACCCTATTTTTCTCAATATTTTTAAAAATAAGTCAATTCTTTGTACAGTTTTGTTCATAAAAGACTATTATTGTTTATTTTTATCGAATTCATTCTAAAAAAAAGTATAAATTCACTTTTTGTTTTCTAAGTAATTCAAATATGTGGAATCAGGGTGGACATTCGTTTAGCCGCATCCTAAAATTTCAATGAAAGAAAATTTGTGCGGCAAATTTCGAATCCAATCGGTAGCTAATATTTAGTATGTCCACCTCCATTTCGGATCACTTTGAAAACTCGATTTGGCATCGAGTCAGACAGCTTTTAAAGTGTTGCCATATTGATTATAGCCCAACATTCCTGAATTACTGCCTTGAGACTGGAAATGTTGTCAAATTGTCATTCGTTTGCATAGACCGTCTCGGTCAAGATTCTCCATAGGTTCTCTATGAGATTGCAATCGACTGCCAGCAGGTCATTCAAGAAGTGGAATGTCCTTCTCGGCGAACCATGCCTTCGATTGCTTGGAAACGTGGATCTATGCATAATCCTGCTGAAAAAACAACATCCTCGGTAGCGTTATTCTCAATATGGCCAATCAAAACGTCCTCCAGTAATTGAAGATACTTTTCGGATACTTTTCGGTGAAAATGAAACAAATGAGAAGCTTGCTGTGATAGGAAACGGCTCCCCACACTGTCAAACTTCCGCCCCAAAGTTTCGCTTCGATCTCACGACATGCCGTTGAATTAAATTGTACCAATAGCAACTGTAACAGT
This sequence comes from Toxorhynchites rutilus septentrionalis, assembly GCF_029784135.1. Taxonomy (NCBI): domain Eukaryota; kingdom Metazoa; phylum Arthropoda; class Insecta; order Diptera; family Culicidae; genus Toxorhynchites; species Toxorhynchites rutilus. The sequence goes on from NC_073745.1 coordinate 65,834,231, forward strand.
CCGGACCATCTAAATTGAACTTTTTTCGCCAGAAAATACAACATTTCTCAATTCTAGTTTCCATTCCATGTATTGCCGGGTGAAAATGAGATGGTTCTGCTTATGGGTGGCGGTCAGTTTCGGCTTCCCTTGAAGTTTCTTCCACATGATGTTTGGTGACTCATTCAAGATGCGCGAAATATGCCTCTTCGTTACGGGAACAACTAATTCTGCCTTAATGTATGAGCAGGACATCGTTTCCTGGTTGCTTCGTGTCTTATTCGACCTTTAAGACGCAAAGTAACTTTGGTGTTCCTATTTGTTGGTCGTTATCTATATATATTAAAAATGGATTTCTGTCTGTCTGTCTGTCTGTCTGATTCTTATGGACTCGGGAACTACTGAACCGATCAACATGAAAATTGGTATGTAGGGGTTTTTGGGGCCGGGGAAGGTTTTCGTGATAGTTTGAGAGCCCTCCCCTCTCTCTAAGGGGGGAGGGGTCTCAAGGGGGCATATTGAGGTTTTAGGGTGCAATAAATGTTTCTATGATGGTCAGACTCTCCACCCCCTTCTCTAAGAGGGGGCTGCCATACAAATGAAACACAAATTTCTGCATTATTCGAGAATTAATCAAGCAAATAAAACCCAATTTTGCATGTGGAGGTTTTAGGGTGGAATAAATGATTCTATGATGGTCAGATACTCCTCCCCTCTCTCTTAGGTGGGGCTGCCATAAAAATGAAACAAAAATTTCTACATTACTCGAGAATTAATCAAGCAAATAAAACCCAACTTTGCATGTGGAGGTTTTAGGGTGCAATAAATGATTCTATGATGGTCAGACTCTCCACCCCCCCTCTCTAAAGGGGGGCTGCCATACAAATGAAACACAAATTTCTGCATAACTCGAAAACTAATCAAGCAAATGGAACCAAATTTGGCATGTAAAGATTTTATGGGGCACGAAAGGTTTCTATGGTGAATACATTCCTCCCCCTCTCTAAGGGGGGCTGCCATACAAACGAAATACAAACTTCTGCATAACTCGAGAACTAATCAAGTACAATTTGGCATGTGAGGGTTTTTGTGTATGAGAAATGTCTATGATGGTATGACACGCCTCTGGAATGGAGAGGGGGTCCCATAAAAATATCACACATATTTCAACCAAAAATATTCCAACCGAACACGACAATTGAAAATTTTCGGAAAACTCTGAAGAAAAAAGGGAAAATACAGAAAATTAAATTCCTATATGTTCTACAATTACATAGTGACAAGTGGTGTTAGTCCATTTGATGTTTGCGCTAGCGGAATTGATCTTTGTTCGAAACTGGAAATGTATTTTAATGTGATGAAACGCACTCCTATATCTTCAATATCTCCAATATCTCCAATAAAAAAGTGTCGCCGAATGTGTTGATAAGAGCAGAACTCGAGGAAGGAATTGTCCGATTTAGAGCTGTCTTTGTAAGGTGCATGCTGGGCTTAACAATAATAGATTCATTTCTCTCACATTTGAACTACTGGTAACACTGTCATGCAATGGTGGTACGACAGACGTCAAGTGGGCATCTTTCTCCGCAGACTCTTGACGAGGTAAGAAGTGTTTCGTAAGCTAGTCGATATCCGTGTCGATTGATTCTCAAGCAATGGCGTGAGCTGGCTTCGTACCGTTTGGCCCTGCGGACCGTAGATATTTACATTGGCGATCCTGCCAGGAGAATCAATCGGCACGGATATTTGGAAAACTGTTGATTATTGGTGGCGTGTAAAGAAAACCGCCCAGGAAAAAGGCGTGTAAAGAAAACCGCCCAAAAAGGTGTGTAAAGAAAACCACCTGAAAGACTTTGATAACTAGATGCCTGAGTGAGTAAAGAAAACCACGAAATGGCGAATTGGAACAAATCCTTTTGTGTGTAACGGAAACCACAAATTGGAAATGGTGAGTTTTCAGCCGTCAGAGCAAAAATAGAAGAGTGTGTAAGGAAAACCACTCTAGATAACAAAATGACGTGTTCAAGATTGTGTGTAATGAAAACAACAAAATAAATAAAAATAATAATAAAATAAAAGACAAATATGGCGTGACGAACAACAGCAAAAAAAAAAAAAAAAACAAGCCACCCATAAAGAGACTACAAAAACAAGAAAGTTGAAAATGTACGACAGTAAGGAAAACAAATTGTTATATTTTATTCCATCATTTGCAGATATTAATTCTGATTTGCTGGTAGACGTCACAAATTTGGAAATGGCCGCTGAGGGAAAATACGTTCGCATCAATCAGTGCAACTATGGCACTTATGATGTTTCGGATCATGAGTCGGACCAGCAGAACGCTGGGAGATTCGTTCATGCCCCATCATTCTATGACGACGACGAAAATGAAGAACAAAACTGCGATTTTGAATCTGACCATTATGATGACACCATAGATTTAGATCAGGAGAATAAAATGCTGAAACAACAGTTAGCCGAAATGCAGAAGGCAATCGATATGGTTTCATCAATGCGCAAGGATAACCTAGTATATAACGCAGAAATCGATCCCGCTGAGGATAGTTGGAGGAGCCACCGCACGACGCCGTCGTCTCTGACAGGAGGGAATGGCCCAAGCATCAGGTGGGATCAAATGAAACCCTTCCCCAAAAATGTACCTGCGAATAAAATGTGGGAGGAGTGGATAAAATTCATTGAGAACTTCGAGATAGGTGCCTCTCTATCGAATACAAACGACCCCGTGCCACGATCACAGCTACTTTATTTGTACATGAGCGACGATTTGCAAAGCATTGTTCGAGCAGCGAAACTCCGACCGAATCTTATGAAAGTTGTGAACAAAGCAATGTGCACTGCTCAGTCGAACGGACAAAATTTCAACGAAGAGCTACAAGCGGCTGTAAACGCCCATAATGCAGCAGCTCACACAATTACCAGAATTCCACCCGAGGAAATTATGTGTGGTAGACGTATTCGACGGGGACTACCACTGATAAACCGTGGTAAAGTAGACATTGACGAACGTTTGTTGGACTCCAGAGACGCTGAAGCAAAACTATATTTCAAGGCTCAAGCGGACTCCCGAGTGCTAAACCATGCGAAATCCACCCTGGAGACGAAGTAATACTAGAACGCCGAACAAAAGCGAAAGGAGATACTAGATTCGATAAAAAACGATACACCGTGATTCAGGAGGATAATGGCAACTTAATTCTTAGTGATGCGGACGGTTGTCAGGACGGTTCGTCGTCACGTTACACAAGCCAAAAAGGTACACTTTTGGAGAGATTCGAATTCCAAAAGACCTCAAGAGGTAGCGGCTGCACATCGGCCATCCAGAGACAGACGAGCCCCGGGTCATCTAACTGAGTATGTTCACCAAACCGAAGATCTCTAATCGACTAGGATTCGAAGGTGTAACTGTAGACAAACTTTTCGGCAATGACAGAATCGAAAATTAATAAAACAAATGATAAAATGATACTCACAACAAATTTATTGACATCAAATAGTTTTTGTTTTCGAATATGCAAAAGATTTCTTTTTTTTTCAGTTTCATTCTCGAGGAATTCCGTTCGATAAGCAGCGCATGTTCTGGTTGTCCTTCCGGCTCGTTCCTCTCTTTATTTTTTTTTGGACTCCACCTACTCTGCAAAGAAAAATAATAATAAAATAAAAACCCTCTTAAGAAACGGGCTGCAGGTGGCAATATTTTAGTTTTCACTGCAGCTGAAAACAACATTGAAGATATACGTCAAGGGGTTTTCTATAACTGACAGTACTAGTTGTCAAATATCAACAAGCAGTACGAGAAGTAACGCATACGTGACGCGTGAGTGACAGACCTTGAATTGAAGAGCTCGAACATAGGTAGTATACACGGAAAGAAATTTATTATATTTTTTCATTTATTTGTTTCTCGCATTAATTTTTTTTTTAAATCATTTTATTTATCGTAGCGCGAGATAGTTTTTTTTTTTGAGAAGAAGAAGGATGTAAGGTGCATGCTGGGCTTAACAATAATAGATTCATTTCTCTCACATTTGAACTACTGGTAACACTGTCATGCAATGGTGGTACGACAGACGTCAAGTTTGTGGGTACGTCAGCGCTGGCGGGCATCTTTCTCCGCAGACTCTTGACGAGGTAAGAAGTGTTTCGTAAGCTAGTCGATATCCGTGTCGATTGATTCTCAAGCAATGGCGTGAGCTGGCTTCGTACCGTTTGGCCCTGCGGACCGTAGATCTTTATTCTATCATATTGTCTGTATAAAACATTTATTCCATGTAACGGAGTAACATGTTATTTGCAAGTGGTTGAAAAATCTTGAACAAGAATTGTGTCTGAAAATAATCTGATATTATAATGATGAGTTTTGTTAGAAATACTAGGAATTTTATAGTAAAAGGTAAATTCAACGGCGTCAATTAGAAGATCAATCAATGAACAGTTTTGCGATTGGCCATGAACTTGCTCATAGTAAGAAAACGTGAATGTTTGAATAACAAATTGATAACAAAAACAAATTTTGGGCGGGACGAAATTTGCCGGGTCAGCTAGTATCCCATATTTCTAGCACTATCTAGAACAATTCCGTACCACTTTCTCAAATCGACCGATTTTTGTTACGATCGAGCGATTAGGAAACTTTTGTTCACTGAATATCTTTATTATTTTCCGCCCTTCTTCCGTCAATAGAATACCTTTCACCATTCATTTAAATTCTACGTAAATCACTAATCTGACCAACTTCTTACGTTGCACATCTAATATTTATCTTGTAAATTGAACATTCCCAAGTATTTTTTCAAAAAACACAGATAAAGGCTTGGTGATTATGCGAAAATTCGATTTTTATGCTCTGCGGCTAAACTTATGTCTCGGGAAATTGTATTGAAAGTGAAGTAAATTATGTTTTTGTGGAAAAAAAAATGGAAAAATCCAAATTTCGCATATTGATAAAGTATTGCTTTGAATTTGGCTTCGAATTGCTTCCGCATCCAACGTATTCTCCAGATCTTCGGCTATTTTCTGTTCGCAGACCTGAAGAGAATGCTCGCTGGCAAGAAATTTAAAACCGATGATGAAATGATTGCCGAAACTGAGGCCTAATTTGAGGAAAAACCGAAAGAGTACTATAAAAATGGTATCAAAAAATTTCAAGATCGCCATAATCGCTGTATCGCCCTCAATAGCAGTTAATATAATAAAATTGAATTTTGCAAAAAAAATAGTTTTACTATTTTACTTTATAAACATTTCAGTCGAACTGTTAGGTGTCAATATGTCCCTAATTTGAGCTAACTTTCAAATAACCTCCAGATAATTATTTGGTACGTATTCAGACCTGGATTATAACACTTGAATAAATTGTAAACATAATGCTTGCACACCATTCGCATCAGATTTATCTATCTAAATCATGTAATTTATCCATGATCATTTTTTGGACAAACCATGATCATAATTTCTCTTTGAAGAAAATCGTAAAAAAAAACATAATAATTTAAATAATTAGAACGCCTTATGGTATTACCTGTCTTGATTACATGTGATTTTCATGAAAAAAAATCAAATGCATTTACAAGTTGCATGAAAACACCCAACATCGGACAAACCAACATCATTCATCCTATACCATGAGGAATATCGGGGTTTTCATTATTCAATTATTAATAACATTGATGTTCAGTAAATTTTGTTTTTAAAGTGAAATGTTCGGAATATGAGTCTAAACGGTATAGATTTATTTAGTTTTATGATGATAATAAAACAACAAATTAGGTTAAAAAAAGACCAAAGGTGCAAGATCGTGTAACGTAACAAAAAAAAAAGAAGGGTGGTGTCAGAAACTCGACCGCATTGGGAATAATTCGAGCTTTTTTTCGCAGACGGGCCAAACTCCTTCAATAGACCGTATTCGGAAGATAATCTCGGATGTTGCTATCGGAATGGCGAATGATACAACATCCAACATCCAGCTATGGCTGATGATGTTTGCATTCGCCGTCCAAGCTTCAAGTAACTTCAGAAATAACTGATTTAGCAAGACACTGTCTCAATGAGAAAATCAAACATTTATCGGGATATTTTAAAACGAGCAGTGACAACATTCCTCAAAATTCAATGGCAATGAATAAATGTGAATGAACTCTCGTTATTCGAACTCTAAAGAAAGCTCAGATACAACAGAATGAATATGAATGAACACAGTTGTAAATTTATTTGTCGTCAAATGAATGACAGCAGTATCGACAAGCGAAATAAACGCGGTACATTGATGAAAATTGATTTCCAATTTTACTTAACAAGCTCAATATTACGAAAAAAGATATAGTCAGCTCGACTTGAAGTAGCGTTTTCTTGTTTTCCGGAGCGCATTCTTCATATGACAATAAGTTCAGCAGTGGCGTAAAGCGGTCAAAATTTGCGTTTTTTGAAAATCGAAAAATCACCCGGAAATCGGGGTTTTCGAAAAAAAATGATGCCAAATGTCTTAAAATTGTATAAAACGTCGAGATCTACTGTCATCTCGAAAAAAATTTCGTCAAAAATCGACCATACGTTTTGTTTCATATTCCGAAAGAAAAACTATGTCCCAGAGTGTCGATTTTCGACGAAAATAAAATTTCGAAATGACTCTATCGAGTTGCCTACTATCGAGATTACAGTGCCTGAAGTGCATAGCAGTCTTATCGGAAGGTTCAAATCAAATAGCCCACTGATTAGAGTTTATGAAGCAACTAATCTTTGCTAGTGCGTAAACCAGTAGTGATTCGATGAGTATCTACTCTTGTTCGTTGAGTCGTTAATAGGCGTAGTCTTCGTCTAACTGGTATGGAAGATTGTAGTCACCCAGCACCATAAGGAAAGTGCCATCGAACTGAAATTGCGCATATCACTACAGTATGGGCTAGGTACAAAACATTGCTTGAATTTGTTCGTAAGTATAAGCAGCATATATATAATGTACAGGTAATCTGGCAGTGAGACCGAGCTGCCTTTGTGGTTTATTTTAACGGCCACAAATATCCCTCCGTCTCTTGGGAGCTCGCTGGTAAGTTAGCTACGGTCACATCGGAATAAGTTATATTCAGATGATATCTCTGAATAACAGATGTCGGGTTGAAGCCACGTTTCAGTAAACACAAAAATATCGTAATGACAACTGGAAAGCAGCAGTTTTGAAATCTTTAATTTGTTGCCTAAACCACACACATTTTGATAATAATGGAGCTACGGTGCGAGGAGTTGTGACCGCGCAGTATACACTATGTCCAACTTCTAGAAGACCAGGTGATGATCTTGCTGCTTTGTGCCATTATGAACAAACAATGCTTTAACTTATATTCTAGTGGATTGGTATTGGTGACTACCATACCCTGCATGATTTTCATATGTGTGCTCTGACCGTAAACCCAAGGTTTTGTATTATTCAAGTGTCAAGTTTCTACATTTTACATTTTTATACATTTTTGTTACATTTTTCCGTTGTTCTAGTTGTGTTGATGAATAAATATGGAAAATGCCGAAGGGAAAAGTGCTCACGGAGAGAGAAGAAAGACAAATCGATGCATTTCACCAAGAAAATGTTGATATCAGAGAAATTTATCGTTGGATTGGACGATCTGATCCAGTAGTGCCCAATTATTTGGCGAATCCTCAAGGATACGGTAAGAAGGAGAGAGCTCCACGTAAATCTGACCGGGATAAGCGGGAAATAGCTAGAACAGCTTCGAATACCTCAAAATCGCTTCTGCAAATAAATCAATATTTCAATTTCAATTTTACTCGTTTCCAAAAGAATACATTTTGCTATATACCATAACGAAAAGTTCTTCAATAGGTTATCTTCACTGACGAAAAAAAGTTCAATTAGGATGGTCCTGATGGTTTCAATGGGTACTGGCGTGATTTACAGAAGAGGAAACAGTATTTTTCAACCAGGAATTTTGGTAGAGGCTCGTGCATGGTTTGGGCGGAATTCTGTACAACCGGAAAGCTCAAGATAGCTTTCACATCATTCAAGGATTACATACATGTTCTGGAATCCTTTCTCCTACCGTTTTTGCTTGGGTATCGTCACAAAAAATTCACATATCATATCATATTCATATTAGCAAGGTAACTAAGCAATCGATTAAAGAACAAAAACTATTTTTTTTTTTGGGAAAACGGTACACCACTATTGAAGTGCTCAAGGTCGCAATTTCGGAAACATGGAAAAAATATCGAGAAAATCGTTCAGCAGCGTTTGGTAAATAGTATTCCAACACGAATTTTCCATGTTTTTAGCCGAAATGGAAACGTTGTCAATTATTGACATGTAAATCAGCCGATCGTTTTGAGTTTTTCATTGATAATACTTATGAATTTTGAAATGGTCTTATAGAAACTGGACAGCTGAAATTATCATATTTAAGCACAATAAATAAACAAACAATTCTGTTGATCGAAATTGACGTTAAATATTCTTTATTCTAAGCATGTATGAATGTATCTTGTTGAAATTCTAACTGTTTGTGTTGCAACGAAATAGAATCATGGTGGTCTTAAAGAAGTTGGACAGATGCGCGTTGATCAATTGCACTGATAAGATGAAAACGAATGGCATTACCGGTAGTGAGTTGTTCGAATTGAATGGATGCCCGCCTGTTGATGCACTTTGGAATAATTTACTGCAATTCATTCAGAGCCGTTCCAAAAAGCGGTTTTTCTTCTATAGTATTGTAGATTCATGAGTTGTCTCCATACTTTGATGAACTGTTCTGCTTCCAGGCATCACCAACTTCTTCTTGAATGGCGTTCACGTTTCCTGTGGAACTTTTGACTTCCCAACGTATGTATTAACTAGCGTCATTTAGTAATACTAAGTTGAGATTTCTTCAGCCAAATAACACGCCTTGAATGTATTCCGAGGGGCAAGCTCTAGAATACGCGTGAACACAGTGCAAGTCGAAGGAAATTTCTTTGACGAAAAATCCCTCCGACCAGAACGGGAATCGAACCCGAACACCCGGCATGATATTGCGAGACGCTATCCACTCGGCCACGGCATCCCCAACAGAGGGAGTAGTATTTTCGGATTAAAGCAAGCACACGTGGATATGTTCGTCAATATCACATTGTCTCGCGATCATCTCTATTTATTTGGTAGCTCAACAAGGTTACAAGTTTTCCTGTTATTTCTTACAAACTAAATATCATCTGGGTTTTTGTTTTCCTCTGAAATACAATAAATATAGTATGTATAAGTTACGTTTTTACTCTTTTTCTTCTTCTTCTTCTTCTTCTGTTTCCCTATCTCTATCAAGTTCTATACTACACACTTTACCTACCATCATCTCTGCATCTCTCATCTTTCGCGTATCGACTTCAACACATCCTTATAGTGTTCGAAAATATTTCGTTTTTTTTCTGTTTTGACATCGTTCAAGAACTGATTTTGAATCATCCTTCTTTATTTTTCCTGTGAATTACAAATACATGCTTAAATAGTTTTATTTTCGTTTATATCTGCTGGTTCGCTTGCTTCGAAACGAATCTTATATGTGTTGTGTATCGCAATTTCGATTTGAAACAGAACCGGAAAACTTTGTGATACATTGTGGTTATTATGCAGTTAATCTGGTTTTGTTATACTATATATGTGTGTGTGAGTTGTTGTGATGATACAGTTTGCTTTGCATTTAGAGCGTTTCGAAATAAGGCGACTAGGAGTTTTCCTCGTTAGGCAAAGCGAAGATGAAGTGGCTTGGGATAAGTACATTTCGACGAATACGGAAATCTTTTACTCTGATTTTTGCGATGAATAAATATGCTCATATACGATGAATAAATAATACTTGTTTGGAACACATGAATGAAAGTGTCCTGCTGCATCCGTTCGATATTTCTTTTCCCCACTCCAATGTTTGGCATTGTATTTTTTAACATCACATTCTTCGCTCGAGTGATTTGTTTAAATATTCTTCTGTTTCTTCAAACATCCTATCCATCTACCAGAGACACGACAAAATTAAAAACTAAAAGGCACACTTATAAATCATAAAAATCGCCTCCTTTCCCGCTTTCCCTTTCTATTTTCAAAACGGTTTGCACAAAGGTTTTTTTTTCTTTTATCATATTGTAACGTGTCGCTCTCTCTCTCTACCTGTTTGTGTATAGCTATATAATTTATTCTTTTTTGGTATACTGATTCATCCATCAAGCTTCGAAGCGTTATTTAATCCTGTGTTTTTTCTTTTGTTTCGTTTCACGATATGTTTGTGTACATATTTTTAGATTACGTACAAAATGTTTTGCATCGTTTCGCTCGAGAGTTCTGTGTTTTCAAAAAGCGGCTGCTCAATTTCGGTAATCGGAAGCGTATTAACCTTTTTCTGTTTTTTTTTTCACTGTAACTTTTTTTTTATTTCGTGATAACTGCGTTATATAGCACCAACGAGTAACTGTTGTTCTCTAAGGGGTAAAATGGAAAATGCTCAACGTTAGGGGAGGCGCCCTCCATGGTAAAAAGCTCTTTTGGTAAGATATTGAGTGAGGATTCGGTTGAAACCAGTTTTGTTTTTTTTTTTTGTTCTGAGTCGCTGTGATCAAGAACGGTTGCGTATGTTTGACGTGCTGTCAGTTACACAAATGGTAAAATGTAGATTCTCATAGTTAAAAAAAGACAAGTTTGAAACTGTACCTGTTTTCGTATAATGAAAAGCTGGGCAACAAACCAGCAATGTTGTTGTCGATTCAACTTGTTAATGTTTGTTTCGAAAAGTAACATTCGAAGCGTTCTGCGAAAAACCAAAACAAAACCATTAAACTCTGCAACTATAAAACCATTGTGGGCCTTTCACATCTCTTCCTCAAACATGGCATGGTAAGTGAAAATAACTGTCCCAGAAAATCAGCCGATTAACATCTTTCGAAGTGAAATCCAATATGACCGATCGTACAAGATGACAGTACCCGAAGTGATTCCAGTGTTTCCTGAGCTCATCGTGGATGTTGCACGCCACGCCAATGAACCAAACCTGCGTAGAAAGGCTGTTCTTTGCTTCGAAAATTGTGAAGTCAGACCTTCGAGCCACACTGAAGGAAGAGTTGGCTGAAGCAATTCTGTTTTTACGGGCATTCCAAATGTTAAATCTTAGAAAATCGTAAATAAAACGTTCTAATGAAAAACCTGGTTTCGAATTGTATCATGTTTCCCAGCAGGAGTCGAAGTCGGAGTCACAGTCGGAGTCGGTACTAATAATTGTGGGGAGTCTGAGTCAGATTTGGAACCCTGACTTTGGCCATGCGCGTTTTAATAACCTTGTCGCGATAACTGTCCAAGAGAAAGTCCCAGGGTTCCGCGGTACAAAATCTTCGATGCCTACTAAACGCTTTTAATAGACTTTTGTAAAATGCAAATGAAACAGACAACATATTGTTAACAAAGCTATTTAAAAACGTTGCATTCAATATCGTCCGGATAGAGATTCCAAACTCCCGCACTGAATGGGTGAAGAAAATCTCCGAAGACTAGAAATAACTTTTTTTTTCAGTGTGTATTACTACATTCTTTATGAAAATCAGTAGCTGAAAAAGTAACAGTGGTCCGATAAATTCATTTACTTCCTGTCAAATCCTGCACTCGATGAAATTATTATTCGGCGATCTTTGGATCGCATTTACTCTTCCTTTCTTCTTTTAACTGCACACATTACACGTTATTTCAGTGAAAAAAATTAACAATTCTAAGCAACGAAACATATTTGATTTCAGTATACGACTTAAACAATTTCTCCATGACGTATATGTTTGTATAAATATATAGCGTATATAGCGTAGAATAACACATCTCTTATCTTACCGTCAACTCTATCTACAGAATGTTCCAACCTGCGACTCTTTCTCTTTGTCCTTCCCTTAGATGTTGTACTCCTGGCAACACTTGGAGCAATAGAAGTTCGTGTTAATACTTCCGTAAAACTTACAACCCTCGGTTCGGCACATCTGGTTTTTGCCATAGTGGCTGCTGGTAATCACTCCCGCAGATTGGTGCTGCTGATGCTGCTGCTGGTGCTGCCTCAACAACGTTTCCGAGGTGTTCGAGCCAGACGAAGAAGACGACGACATTCCGGACGAGGAAGAAGCACTGGGAAGCTGGGGCTGGGGCACGGGACTAGCCGCTGGTGGTGGAAGCGAGACGCACATTCCCGAAGGGGTGCGATTCAGGATGGTGTTTCCCGGGGAATAGACCGTGGCGACGATTCCACCAGATGTGGCCGTTGCCTGTTTGGCACAGTTGGAATAGTCCGGATGGTAGCCATTGCTGGCCAGTTGCTGCTGCTGCTGCTGTTGATGCGGCGGTTGCTGCGGCTGAGTGCGTTCCGTAGGGCTGAACCCGTGCCGATAGTTGGACGATGTCTGGGGGGTCGCGGAGCTGATCGGGACAGCTCGTTTGTCATTGTAAAAGGTCGAACGGGATAGATATAAAGTTTGATCAAGCTCGTTTAGTCTCCGAACGGAAGGCAACCGTTGTATACGATCGTGGCTTTCCATATCTGCCTGGGTGTAGAATTTTGATTTTCCAGTTCCATATCGTGGCATTAAATCGTTCACGTTGCAGGATTGAGATTCTCGCTGCCGCTGCGTCTCATAGCATTCCAAACACATGTAACTGGTGGCAACGGTACCATAGTTGAGGCATCCCGCATTAATACAGTTCACCAAATCCGTGCCATTGTCGGCGCCGCCGTAATCGCAAACATCGTGATTCGGATCAATATTCTTGTTCAATTTTTCCAGCTCCTTTCCTTTTCGCGACCGTTCCATTTCAAGAAACCGATCCTGCGCACACTCCAGATAGTTTTTAATCATCTCCTCTTGATACTCGTGTCTTCGTGCCTTCAACGTGGCACATAAAATTCGAAATTTGGGATACTCCCCTCGACTAGATTTGTCCGATGAGCTGCTGGACTTTTTGTGCTGGCCACTTTTGCTCCCGATCCTCGTGATGGAACCGATATTTTTCTTCAGCTTCTTACTCATACTTTTACCGATGCTTCCGAACTGCTTGGCCACACTCTGCAGCTGCTTCGCGGCCTTACTCTTCCCACTTGACCCTCCACCACCACTTCCCGAACTCGGTGGGAATGGTGGAAGCGACTGATTAGAAGCACTCATTGCGGCTAGATTGGATGTGCTCGTTCCGCTGTTATGATTCTCGTCCGAAAACACAATCTCCCCGTCGGCGATTTTCTTCTCATACTCCTCATCCGAGTAATCGTCATAAATCTCATCGTCCGGACTATCCGCGACGGGTGCGTAGACGATCTCCAAGTATTCCTTCAGCAGCGCCACATGCTCTCGATCCGTCAACACCCAGTTCCCATCACTGCCGTCATACTCCCGCCAATCGAAATCCTTTCCCGGATCAATGCAAAACTGAATCGGCAACAGCTGATTACTGGAATCCACCAGAGGAATCAACGCCGGAGGAAAATCATTCGGAGTTTCCATAGCAACAAGGGCCGAAAAATGGGCCATATCGTACGCCAACAGCAACGGGGCCCGATGGCACTCATTCGAGGGCACCTCAAACGGCAGATAAACCCCACCGAACGGAATCGGCGAAAACGCTTCCCCGTTCATATCGCGCAAAAACACATCCGACACCACGATGATGGTTCGCCGCAGAATATGCGCCAACGCTAGCACGTGAATCTCCTCCAGGCTCTCGTAGGTGGCAGCATTCTCATCATCCAACGAGCTCGCATCGAAACTTTTCTCCATCAACAGCGAGCGCCTCCGCGAGGCACATTTCGAGTTTCGTCGAGGTTCCGGCGAAGCGATCGCCACGATCTCCTCCCACTCCCGGGCCCACTCGGTTTCGCAGAAAACGAAACCGGCCTGCCGGTTGAGACGGGTCTGCTGGAAACGCCAGCGCCGATAGAGAGCGTCCCGGAATTCCTCCTTCGAGAGGATGTCATGGAGGGTGCGGCGCAACGTGAGCCGCCGATCGTGGAAGCCACACATGGCGAGCGATGCCGCGTGCAGTAGGCAGTTTCCGTCACCTGAGAGGAAGAGAGAATGAGGCAGATGGTGAAATTGAATTATCTATACATGATACAAATATTTTTCATAAACTTGTCAATCGACTATCGATTATTTCAAATTAATTGAATTAGAAGCATCTAGACCGTAGTTACACGGTCTTATTGTTGCGATCTATTTCGACCATTTCCTTCCATTCCCAACTGAAACGCGTTCCTACATCGAAAGATATTTCGTCCGGGGACTATTCAGCTTACTCTACCAACTCTACCTTCCCCTATCGAAGAAACACTCACAAATCTCTCTTCTCCACTACCTAACGCTGCCACTCAAGAGTCTCCTTTTCCTTCTGCCCTCCTAAACACCACCCTCACTCTCCCCCTCAACCCTCGTCCTCGACTTCACTACCTATTGTCCCAGCTCCACATGTCAAAGTTCATCCAGAAGATGCACCTAAAACTAACCGATGGGTTGTTTTATTCCGGCCTAAACTCAATGGAAAATTTCTCAATGTCATGCAGATCGTGAAAGATCTGGCAAGGTATATCTCCGTGACCAATATTTCAAAGTTTACACTAAACAAATTGCGAGTTGTCGTGACTGACCGAAAACACGCAAACCAGTTGTTGTTTGACGAATACTTCACGTTGGAGTACCGCGTTTATGTCCCTCTCACGTGATAGAAATTGAAAGTGTGATAACCGAAACAGGTCTGACGTGCGAATACTTTACGAGTGAAGTTATTGATAAGTTTAAAAAGCTACCCTTGATGACTGTCAACATCCAGTACTGCCGCCAGCTCGGAACAAGTTTCCGGGTGGCCTTACGATAGTTATTCCGAGCCTTAGCCATGACCGATTAAAAGATGGAAGCCGACATGTTTTTCTCCGTTTTGCACACGAAATTGTCTGACTATATTCTCCGTTTGTGATTTACCCAAAACTTTGCAGAACGTTGAGAGGGTTGAAGATGTTCGGTACAACATAACGGGTCGAGGCCAGATCCGGCCACAATACCATAGGACCTGCTTCATGTGTTTCTTCTAGATGAAGGCGGTCACTTCTGGCCTTCGTACTGTAAAGGGTTTTTCAAGAAGAGCGCTACAAGTTTTTTTTTAAATAAATCAAAAACGATTATGGATATCCATGAAATTCTTTATTCATGTGAAAGTACATTTAATGCCATTATATATGGAACTCGATTTCTTTTGCATGGCCATCACGGGCACGCTTGCAGAGGTTCATACGCTGAACCCAATTTTCAACGGTTTTCAAGCATAAATCGGCCGATACTTCTCCAATTTCACGTTCAACATTCGTACGAAGTTCATCAATCGTTACTGGCTTGTTGGTATAGACCATAGACTTGACGTAGCCCCACAGGAAATAGTCTAACGGCATTAAATCGCACGACCGAGGCGGCCAATTGACTGGGCCAGAGATAACACGTTCACCAAACCAAGTGGGCCAAAAACATTTGGTTATCATAGCGATTCCCATTCACAGTAACGTGCCGGTCTTGATCATCACGGACCAATGACGCCGCCGGAGCATAAGACGCACCAAACCTCATAGCTCATAGCTGAAGATGATTTTTCGAGGAAAATCCAGATCATTTTCAAGTTGCGAACATACAACGCTTCTGGTGGTCAAGCGGCTTCACTGCTTGCGTCAATTTGATCTTGTAAGGATGTATGCCAAGATCTTTTCGTAAAACTCGCCACAACGACATCACAGAGATTCCCAACGCTTGAGAACGACTTGCGAGAGACTGATTTGGGAAAATTTTGTTTTTCGGACCACCCTAAAATTGAGATCAGCACCCTAATGAAAAAATTAAAAAAAACGGGTCTAATATCGCTCGCGTGAGTAAATCAAAAGTGTTCAGCTCGCGTTGCAAAATTTCCCGAGTAATAATAAATTAGTATCAAGAGAAGATTATGAAAATCGATTACTAGAGTTTTTCGCCAATAAAGACCAATGCTTCTATGAGAAAGGCATTTCGATCAAAATGACTACAAATTATACAACAAAGCCGTTGCATATTTGACCCAAATCCATCGTCTCCCTTCTAGAAATGAGTTCATCCCACATATGGAATTTTCTTGTTTGACAGAAAAGAAGTGGACAAACTGCGTCTAAATTCGAACGAAATATCGGGTAGTATTTTATTCCTGTCTCATTTTATTCAGCATTGTTGGAATCGTTACAAGAGCATTTAACGATTCCAACAATGCTGAATTCGTGATTTTGGTTTCTGTTGGTACCATCGAAATAGGTCTTCGGTCTTCCAGAGACTCCCAAGCTTAGGAATGGCGTCAACCTTGATGATTTTAAGCTTTTTTTATAGGTTTTTGGAAAGATATCATTCCATTTTTTCAGAATCATGATTAACTATTGTTGTTCCATTTCCATTTTCCCTTGTAACAACTTCGTTTTTGATAATAAATATCTAGGAATACTTCCTCGTCTGTCATAGTTCCTTTGAACTTGTGGAAAGACTGATCCTTTCATAAAACCGGAAGTACATGTTATCAGGTTTTTCAAAAAAAAATTGTTGATGCCAAATGTCTTAAAAATGCATTTAAGTCGAGATTTATTGTTATCTAGAATTTTTTTTTTTATCAAAATTTGAAGTCAATTTTTTACAAACAACTCCACCTGCGAATGACGGATCTCTATAGTAGCAAGTCCGAAAAAGAACCTGAAACTAGTGAGAACCATAGCAGAGGGTCCAAAGCTGATGGTTGTAATAGCTGTTATCCATGGTTATTATGGAAAGAAAGAAACAGATAAACTCCTAATCACAATCACATCACTCACCATCAAATAATATGGAGTCCTAGTTTCTCTGTATATTTCACTAAATACACGCCGCTTTCACGTTGATGGTGAGGAAAAAGCTGGTAAAGATGATTGTTCTGTTCTGCGCTCCTTTTGCATTTATTGGAAAGTTGGTGGGGTGTTTGTCCTGTCGGCTTTGATCGGCTCGCTCGGATGCTGTTCGTTGTTATGCTGTTACTCCATTCATCTCGCTATTGCACGTCGCGGGTGATGCGATGGAATGAAATGGATTACAATTGCTTCTGGTGATAGATGACGAATTAGTGTTGCAGAAAAATTGAGGTTTTCAACTTATATCATCTTGACATGTCAGAATACGCTATGCGTGGTGCGAACATTCTCCCGGGGCGAAATGTGACTATTTCTTCTCTTCAATAATTTCTAATTGCTCGTTGTCTGAGTGTACGGTTACGATTCTTCCTAACTTCCATGTTCTGGCAGGTGTGTTGTCTTCGGCTATGATGACTATCATGTTCGGCTGTATATATGGACGTTTCTTTAACCATTTCACACGAGTTTGAAGTTTGGAGAAATATTCCTTGAACCATCGCTTCCAAGAATGGTCCCGTAACAGGATGAGGTATTGCCAACGAGATAACCGATTTGATTGGACATCTGAATAGGAAGGTCTAGGCACTGGCTTCAACGGTTTTTCAGAATGAAGATGTGCTGAAGTTATTAATCTGTATGCCTCATTCGAAGCATCGGAATACCCTATACGAGAGGAGTTCTCAGGAAATAAGTCTCGGAACATAATCCATTCTCGAAGCAAGTTAGTATCAAATGTGTCGTCCCAATCAATTTTCATGGTCCAAATGTGCTGCATCAGTATTTCAGCCAGCACCAGTACAGAAGAAACAAGTCCTCACGGATCAAACAATCTAGCGATTTTTGACAAAACGTACCTGTTAGTGACAAGCTTGTCACAACTGACATCATGGGCATCAGGGACTTCAAACCAGAAGCTATAAGGAATAGGATCCCACAATATTCCGAGCTTTTGAACTGATCCATACACAGAAGATTCATCGAATGTAATGTAGGGTTCTCGATCTTTCACTTCCGCTAGAGCTCGGTTGCTACTTGGATCGCTTACAGTCTCTCTGAATGGAAGGTGCACGACGAATCTCCCGGTTTCACGATGTGTTCGTTGGAAGTGCTCTTCAACTTCTTGATTTTCAGGATCTTCAGTTACCACATTCGAATGTATTTCAGGTTGTTGTTGCCGGCTGTCGAAGTAAAAATTCAGCTACGATTAATAAGTCTATTCCATCGGGAGTATCGAAGCTTGAATCAGCCAGTTGCAATCCAGATGGAATACCCCAGTTGGTAACATCGATCCTTGCAGATGGCACCGATCCAGTCACACGAGCTGCAAAGGACATCTCTGTTTTGAAGTTGCTGTAGTTAGATTTAACTGTTTCACATGTCCTTTTATTAATGATAGTTTTAGAGCCCCCGATACCAACAACAGAAATATTGGTAGGATGCATAGTTAGATCAAGAGTTCTCGCCACAGATTCGGTCAGAAAGTGGACCTGCGAACCAGAATCCAGTAATGCTCTATGCATATGGGGGTTGCCATATCTGTCGAGAATGTTTACAGTAGCCGTCAGCAGCAAAACTTGCTTTGTCACCTTCGAGATGCTGGAACAAGAAGTATTTACTCGGTTGAACTGTGATTCCGGTTCTAGTGATACATCGATATTTTCAAGATATGAGAGTGGGTGGTGGGTTGAATAGTGGATTGGTCCAGGGGAAGTAAGATATGGTGTTTTTTGGAAGCATACATCGATTTTACCTTTGCAATTCTCTCATGGATACTCATGTTTCTAAGTACTGGACACTTTTTTTCCCTGTTGGATGTGAACCACTGCGTCCATTATTCTGAACTATTGTGGTATATCCCATTTTTTTATACTCCACTTCAAGCTTACCTACTGCTTATTGATGAAGAAGTAGACTGAAAGCTATAGCGAGATAGGTGCCAATCAGAAATACTCTGTTTGATAAATTTTATAATCCTGGTCGGCGACGCAGACCAAATTTCCTTGGGCTCCAGAATAGCCTTATCAAGGTATTGAAGTCTGCGTCTAGTTAGAGCTCCACAATTACAGAGCAAATGTTCCGAGGTTTCGCTTTCGGTATTACAAAAGCGACAAATATCATCTTGCACTAAACCTATGTTTTTGAGATGGTATTTACTCGGACAGTGTCCTGTTATAAGGCCCGTGATTGTGCTGAAGTCTTTCTTATTAAGACTCAGCAATTGTTGAGTAATTTTAATACTCGGCGTGATAAATTTTTTTGACTGGTTAAGTTGTACCGCCAACCAGTTGGCTATCACTTCCCGGTCTTCACATTTCTTCAGCTCACCTTTCAACACACAGTCAGAAATTCCACAGAATGGTTCTGCACCAGTAAAAGGTGAGCTTGAGCCTTTCCTGGCAAGTTCATCTGCTCGCTCGTTTCCCTCTATGCCGCAATGGCCAGGAATCCAGTACAGTTGTACCGAACTTATCCGACTTAGTTGCCGTAAGAGGAGAATGCATTCCCAGACATATCTTTGAGGAGCATTTAACAGCATTTAGAGCTTTAAGTGCCACTTGACTGTCTGAGAATATGCAGATGTTAGCATGTCTATATTTTCTTTTAAGGCAGACATTTGAGCATTCTATTATCGCAGCTATTTCTGCCTGACTGTTGGCCAGTTTCCCATAGCTACAGAGATTTTTGTTCTGGGACCATACACTCCAGCACCTGTTCTGATTCCCATTTTTGACCCATCAGTGTAGAACATGATTGAACCATTACGAACACTGGGACCGCCTTCATCCCATACTGAACGAGAAGGTTCGATTACACTGTATGGAATGTCGTAGTTAGTCCTAGGTTCCATCCAATCACTGTTCATCTCTGAGGATGGTCCTACGGGTAAGAGATTCAGGATGCTCAAGTGACCAATTTTGTCTCCATCTAGTATTTTTTCCATTGTTTAAGCTTTAGAGCGCTTTTCTTAGCCTCTAGCTGAACATGTTGGTTCAGAGGTAGCAGGTGAAGGATAGCCTCCAGTGCCTTCGGTGTGCTTCGCATTGCTCCAGTAATTGCAACGCATGCTAGTCGTTGGAGTTTGTTTAGCTTTTATGTAGCTACAGTCTCCTTGGTCTTTGGCCACCAGACTAACGAGGCATAGGTTATCCTAGGCCGCACAATGGCAGTGTAGACCCACATTACCATTTTTGGTTTACGGCCCCATGTTCTTCCTATCATTTTAGAACATGCCCATAGGGCTGTATTGGCCTTACTGATTATTGCATCTAAGTGCGCATTCCAGTTGAGTTTAGCATCTAGGATAACACCTAGATGTTTCACTGAAGCGCTGCATTTTATTTCCACTCCCCCAAGATATAAAGACTGCAGATGCTGTTTTTTCTTTTTGGTGAATGGAACAATTGTTGTTCTTGAGAGATTTATGCTCAGACCTTCTTTGGTACACCAAGTTTGTGTAAGGGTTAAGGCCTGGACACTTATAATTGAGATGTCTTTCAGAGCACAAATCACATGCGATTCCAGATGGCGATGTAGCTGCGATGGACGATCTTATGTCCTTGAACGGCAAAAAATCGAGGGGTTGTATCCCAGACACGACCGCTTAGGACGTAGGACTAAGCAAACTTTTGACGTAGGACTACGTCTTTCATTTCTATACCGGGGTGTAAAATCAAAGTTTCGAAAACGAAAGCGTTACGCCGGAGACCGAGATTTTGAGTGTTAATAGCTCCTAAACAACTGAACGAAATGGTATGATAAACACTTCATTCGAAAGATAAAATGTCTACGCGTTCTATACTTGTTACTTTCTGATCCAAAAACTTGTTTCAATAGTCTTAAATTTGCTTTCAAAATAGGCTATTGAAATCACCAATCGGTATATAAGCGAGCGCCGCTCGGAAATCCACTCAGTTCTAATTGAACAGCGATTGGAGCATGTTGTCGCTGTTGTGGTGAAGCTCTTCATTTATCATGAAAGCGCGGATGAACGGTGTCACCAAGAGCCTGTTTGTGCACCTTAGGCCTGAAGGGAATCCATCAGGAGGAGAGTGATGCTACAAACGGTTCCCCGGGAAGATCTCGAAGCAGCCGCTACACACACACACATACACGCACGGAATTCTTTCCGTTTGGATCGAGAAAGATCCGGAAAATAATCTGCCAGTTCCTCTAGGAATTTAAAAATACATTCATGTGAAAGAGTTTATTTGAATGTTTTCTATCCATGTAACACTGTGACCAAATATGTTTCAATCAAGTGCTATTAACAGATGGTTATCGAGTTAGCATTAACCACTGGTGGGCTTCCAGTATCGAGGAAAATGTGGAAATATCTAATCGTTACTGAATATAATCTGCCAGTTCCTCTGGGAATTTAAAATTACATTCATATGAAAGAGTTTCTTTTAATGTTTTCTATCCATGTAACACTGTGACCAAATACATTAGGTTTTGTGAGTTTTCAATCAATCGCAATCAACAGGATAGCTTCTGAAGATTATTCTTCCCCATCAGTAGGATATTTCCGTATCCAATATTGGATGCATAAAACCTTGTGCCTCCAACGTAACGCTCTCGTTTTCGAAGTTCTCCAAATATTCATTCATTCAGAATGAATTCAGATTCAACTTCATACAAATGATCTCTAAATCAACGATAGTCCTACGTCACCCTTGCGGTTATACCATAGATATAACCTACTTCCTGTTTTTTTTTAATTTATTGGTTTATCATATCGGATATTATTTGCGAATACGTCGAAATTTCATAAATAACTCTTTAGTAAAAAGTTCCGAGAAGCCTGAAAAGGTTTAATGGCTTGCGTGGTTATTTAAATTTTAAAAAAAAATATTTTGCAGGAAACCAATTGTATTTTCATAGTTGGGCAGTTCTGCTTTGTTTAAAGTTTTCTCCAGCTTTCGCGCGTATCTAGCGCGGAGGTCAAAATATTAACGACAAGAAGTTCTGAGACACCCAGAAGTTCCTGACCCATGAAGCGCAGACCTTCGACATGACGCGTACATTCGTGGATGAGATCTCGCAATTCTTTGGATGATTTCCTGGTCATATGTTTGAGATTCTTGATACCCTGGATATGTGTATCTACTATGAGGCGTTTGTTATCGAATCTATTTTCTCGTAAGCTCGTAATTATTATCTCTGATGGTGGACGCATCGATGACACCACTGGCATCACCAATCAGAGCCTTTTCCAAATGGTACAACTTTATAGCATTTGATTCGGTGGAGGTACTCATAAGATCCTGAAACATAGCCTTGAATTTAGGCCAATTTCAGTATTGACCATCAAATGTTGGCAAGGGAACACGGAGCGCTTGTTGATGAATTATCACTGGAGGCTGATTCCTACCTGCGGGGTTCTGCAGACCACCTGGATCTGTGACATGAGCTTGCAGAAGCTCCTCGATAGTGGTTGACACTAAATTGAAACGTTGAGTCACTGTAGATTTCTTCTTGAATATCAATCACTTCATCGGGAATAATTGCCATTACCTTGCTGTGGAAACCGCTGAACTCCGAGTATGCCGATCGATATTTTTAGTGAACGTTTTCAGCTGCGCCAAACTGACTTGATTCCCTGCAGCCATAAGCGCTTTCTGAACACGGACAATCTTTTGATTCACTTGGTCACGTTGACAAAATAAAGAGGATAATAAAGGGTGTGTCACATCAAATTGGATCACGGAAAAAACGCTGTAGAAATTTAATTTTTAGGAATTATATCTTCAGCTTTCGCTTATAATCAGATAAGAGTGTATAGATCACGTTGGCCATGCTTCACTGTCAATTTTTCGTAAATTTGGAAAAATGTCGTCGAACGAAAAAGAGCGTCGTGAATTAATCCTGTGCATTCATTTCGAGAATCCGAAGTTGTCACATCGGGACATCGGTAAGATGCTGCGAATCGTCCAATCCACGGTCAGCAGAGTACTAAAACGATACTTCGAGAACCTTACCATCGACCGGAAGGTGAAGAACGGCAAAAATGGATGCTCCGTCAGTGAAAAAGATCACAAGCGCGGAGTTAAGCAGTTTAGACGTGATCCGAGAAGTTCGATCCGGGATGTCGCCAATAAGCTGAATTTGTCAAGTTCATTCGTCCAGCGGACCAAGCAGCGGGAGGGCCTACGTACATACAAGGTTCAGAAGGCTCCTAACCGCGACGAAAGGCAAAACATGGTGGGGAAGACGCGAGCCCGGAAGCTGTACACCGAAATGCTGACGAAGCCGCATTGCCTGGTAATGGACGACGAAACCTACGTCAAAGCGGACTTTCGTCAGCTGCCGGGCCTGTTGTTCTTCTCCGCAGAGGACAAATTCAGCGTTCCGGAGGAGATTCGCAAGCAGAAACTATCCAAGTTTGCCAAAAAGTACATGGTGTGGCAAGCGATCTGCTCTTGCGGAAAGCGGAGCGCCGCCTTCGTGATGACCGGCACGGTAAACGGGCAGGTTTACCTTAAGGAGTGCCTACAGAAGCGCTTACTACCACTATTGAAGCAGCACGAGGGCCCGACCATCTTCTGGCCGGATCTCGCTTCGTGCCACTATTCAAAGGACGTGTTGGAGTGGTACGAAGCCAACGGGGTCACCTTCGTGCCAAAGGAAATGAACCCGCCCAACGCGCCGGAGCTTCGCCCAATAGAGAAATATTGGGCGATTATGAAGCAGGCCCTCCGGAAGAACCCAAAAGTTGTCAAATCGGAGGCGGACTTCGAGAGAAAATGGATTTCTGTTCAAAAAAAACTACAACCTGACGTTGTACAGAACCTTATGGACGGGGTAAAGAGGAAGGTGCGAGCACACGGGCTTGGGCTCGAAGTATGAATAAAAAGAAAATGCCAAAAGTTGTTTAATAGTTTTTATTTTACTGTCTAAAATTTTCAAAAGGATCGGTCTACTGGGCGAATTTCTACAGCGTTTTTTCCGTGATGCAATTTGATGTGACACACCCTTTAGCCTTTGGCTGCCAGAATCAATAGCAACCTCCCATCCAGCAAAACATTTAAAACTTGCAGAATCATCTGCACTCTCTGTAATTATCGACACTGTCTTCGAGCCTTCAGCACTGGTGGTCTTGATTATTGGGGAATGTTGCGTCGTCATTTTTCACGGTTGTGTATACTTTGGTAATCGTGGTACAATATTTTCACAGATTCACAAAAACTGATTGCAAAAGGATATCGATCAATTGCAACGCAATGTTCTTTCGACACCTCTATTCCTAAATGAAGGAATCTAACGTCGTCTGGTAGCTCCACACAAAAGCACTAACACAGGAAATTTTCAAATAAGTTGATCGGCTGCTATGCAAAGTACTTTCAACTTATTCACTTCGCGCAAAACACTTTTTTTCTCGAATGAAGGGCAGTTTCACGCAGAAACACTACCACAAGAGAATGTCACATATGTTGATCAATTGCGACGCAATGTTTTTTCAACTAATTCACTTCACGTAAAACACTTGTGAATGAATTTTGTTGAAATCCAACAGTTAGTAGAAGACAATCCGGTTCGAAGGACCAAATGTTAGCGCATAAACCGGGCTAACTGCGGTTGGAATGGTTCTGGCTAAGCACGCTGTGGAAATTTAAAAACACAAGTTTTTGGAGTCCAAGTTTCTCTGTATATTTCACTAAATATACGTCACTTTTACGTTGATGGTCAGGAAAAAAACTTATAAAGATGAATGTTCTGTTCTGCACTCCTTTTGGAATAGTCGGAAAGTTGGTGGGATGTTTGTCCTGTCGGCTTTGATCGGCTCGCTCGGGTGCTGTTCGTTGTTATGCTGTAACTCCATTCATCTCGCTATTGCACGTCGCGGGTGATGCGATGGAATGAAATGGATTACAATTGCTTCTGGTGATAGATGACGAATTAGTGTTGCAGAAAAATGGAGGTTTTCAACTTATATCGTCTTGACATGTCAGAATACGTATGCGCACGGTATGCGTGACGCGAACAAATATCATACTCAAATTCCTTTCCTTCCCCTGGTGACTGTAAGGACGTGGCCGGCGTCGTTATTGACTATTTAAAGTTCGAATCACCGAAACTTGTACAATGAGAATGGTTCGCTACTCCCAAGCGTCATTTGGTGTGTTCTTTGTGCAATTTCGCGGGTTCAGTTCAATCACGGAGAGCAACTATGAAGTGTGCAGTCTACCCAAGCTCAAGCCCAAGAGAAAGCTCTGAAAAGTCAATTTTTGACGAACTTTTTTTTGCGATACAGTAAATTTCGACGTTCCATGCAATTTAAAGACATTTGGCATTAAAAATGCTTTTTCAAACATCTCTATTTCATGTGCTCCTCCCTTGGGTGATTTTTCGGTTTTCAAAAACTCAAATTTGGCAAAACTAGAAAAAGAAGTCCAATCGAGCTAAAATTTTGCAAAGGGTATTTTATCGCGCAAATCAACATTTCACAGGAAGTTGCATATGAAAAATTGAAATGTCAATTTTCATTGGCACTCTAAACCATACGGTTCCAGAGTCCCAGTCCCAGAGAGTTGATTTTTGACAAAAAAAAATTCTCAAGATGACAGTAGATCCCGACGTTTTATGTAATTTGAAGACATTTGGCATCAACATATTTTTTTCTGAATCAAGTTAATCTGACGTTTTATGGAAGGAGAACATTGGAATCCCAATACACCAAGTTACCACATCCCGACCACGAGAATTGGTCGGGATTTGATTGGAACGTTAGCATGTCAACAAAGAAAATTCAAAATAAATCTGATATGACCAGAACTCAAGGAATCAAGCATATACGTGCTTTAAAATGAACATTTCAACTGTTTCGTTACTTGTTCAGTGGGTCTTGGTATGACCCAAGCCATTTGTCACTATCGGAACACATTCTTCAACCTTTTATTTCACGATATACTTTTGAAATAGCACGAATCAAAGACGCTTCGATCGGTAAGATTTTCCTATGCTTTATACGTTTTATTCGGGACATTGTAATACTAATATCACTAACCTGTAGTAGCTAACGGCCATAGCTTGCGACACACGCCCGAATCGTACCACCAGTTGAGTCGATTTGTGGACTCGAGCGATGCAAGCGTCGAGCTCTCTATCAGATCTTTTTCAAGAAATTTCCTAAAATACAAGAAAACCACGCACAGTTACTATATCTTCAAATATAGACGTGCAAGACGACGCTGGTGGGACCCACCTAAATTCATCCGAGTATTTGGTGAGATCCGGCAGAGTGAAGGTGTAGTCCGGGGTATCTATGAAATTCAAATTCCTCTCGTTTTGCTCGTGACAGTGGGCACTGCTGCTGCTACTGCTGTGGAAGTCCATCTCGAACTCCTGACGCGCCCGGGAAACCAAGTTCACATTCTCCGTTGCCCGCGAGATGCCCCGTTCGAGTTTTTTGCCTATCGACGAGACGGAAATCAGCGTAATTTTGCGGATGTTGCGATAGTGGGCGATGGCATATGTTTAAAAAAAGAAGTGGGACACCATTAGTTTGATCATAATAAACTTAATTTAAAAAATATGAGCATGAATGAGGACCATAATAGGCGTAAATTAAATGAAGAGTCGACTTCTAGAGGCAACAACAACAAAAAAAACACAGAAATAACAATCAAACACCTGAACTACGAGACAGTGCAACACGTACAGTCAAAAATATCAATCGAATCGGTTTTGGTGAGTGTTGGTTTCAGCAGCGCCGTTGTCCCATTGATGCCGAGATGGCTGCTGCTGCTGGGTGCCGTAAGGTGATGATGGCCCACCGAGGATGAAGATCCGTACTCGATGCTTCCGCCGATGACAGCGCCGCCCCCGCTGCTGCTGGCGCTGTTTGTGCTGGATCGCGGACCGAGCGCCGGATGGTGGTGATGCGAGCCGCTGACGGAGGCACTGCCACTTCCACTGCATCCACCATTGTTGGTGTTGTGATGTGGCTGATTGCTATACGACGAACAACTAGCGGATGAAGAGGGTGAGGGTTTCTGTTGTAGCGAGGAAGTCGTAGCAACAGTTACGGCGTGTGCTGATGGTGCTGGTAGCGGAGGTGATTGTACTTTCATTAATGTCCCATTGTCGTTCTTCTTGCTGTTGAAGTACTCGGTCGTGGATGTATCTGTAGCCGGGACGATGCAGAAAGATCGAGATGATGGGTGTCGGGAGGAGGTTTATTGGGTGGTGATGCGTCGGAGTCGGATACGCGGGAGGAAATTGGAACAGAAAAAATGAGAATGATTCATTAGCATCGATCTACTCAAATGAATTTTGGATTATTGATACCGTTCTAGGATACGCGGGAATGATTCAAATGCGCATGTGGATGACGCATATCGAGTGCGCCTGGCCTAGCATTGGAAAGTAAAATCAAATATCGCAGAACCGTAGTTCCTTCATCGTTTGCACGGTCAACATCGAAAAGTGAAACCAGGCTTGTGAAATTTAGATCGCGTCGAAGTTATCATTTTTTCTAGAAAGATTTTGTTAATCAAAAAGTGTAAATAGTGTTGTAAATATTTTAACGTTAAGATTTTAATTAAACCTTAGTAAGTAAACACCTCAATCGTATTATAACATACTAGTTGACCCGGCAAACTTCGTCCCGCCCAAAATTTATTTTTAGTTATCACATTCACGTTTTTTACTAAGCGCACGTTCGCAGGTCCAAGCGCAGAACTGTTCTTTGATTGCTTTTCTAATCTATCCTTTAAAATTACCTTTTACTATAAAATTCCTAGTACTATCAGACTATTTTCAGGCACAATTCTCGTTCAAGATTTTTCAACCACTTGCAAATAACATGTTTCTCCGTTACATAGAATAAATGTTTGATACACAAAATACAGGGTTTTCCATTTCGGGCTTCCGAAAGTATACAGCCCTGCGCTGACAACCGTTTGACATAGCTGTCAACCAAAGCGTCATATCGTTAGTTGAATGTCTGCCATTTTACAATATGGATCGTTTAAGCATCGCACAACGTGTTAATTTTGTTAAATTATACTATAAAAATGATGAAAAACCGGCAAATGTTTTTCGAGCATTACGGACGGATTTTGGTCGTCATGGACGGCCTACAGAGCACACAATCGCTAATGTAGTGCGTAAATTCGAACAAACTGGATCCGTAGCGGATATTGTGAAACCTGTGCATCATCGTAATGTGCGTTCGGCCGAAAATATTGCTGCTGTGGCTTCCAGTGTGGAGGATGACCCGAATGTTTCGATTCCACGGCGTGCTCAGCAATTGGGCTTGTCAAACACATCATTGTGGCGAATTTTGCATTTGGACTTGCACTTACATCCATATAAAGTCCAATTGGTACAAAAATTAGAGCGTGGTGACCATGGAATGCGTCGGGCATACGTCGATTGGGTAAACGAACAACAGCAGCAAAATGCTGAATTTTCGCATCAAATTTTCTTCAGCGATGAGGCACTATTCGAGCTCGGTGGCTATGTGAACACCTAAAATTTCCGTATATGGGGCTCAGAAAATCCACACGTGATTGTTGAGAGGCCATTGCATCCGCCAAAAGTCACTGTTTGGTGCGCATTATGGTCTGGTGGAGTCATCGGGCCGTATTTCTTTGAAAATGAGGACGGCGAGACGGTAACTGTGAATGGTGAGCGCTATGGCCGCATGTTAACCGATTTTTTTTGCCACAAATTGAAGATATGGATACGGATGACATGTGGTTTCAGCAGGACGGCGCCACGTGCCACACAACACGACCGAACATGGCCATATTGCGAACGAAATTTGAGGGACGCATAATTTCGCGTTTTGGTGATGCCAATTGGCCGTCCAGATCATGCGATTTGAACCCACTAGACTTTTTTTTGTGGGGTTATGCGAAAGACCGTGTCTATGCCAACTCTCCGCAAACTCTTGAACATTTGAAAGACAACATTCGTGAAGTTATGACCGAGATACCGCCCCATATGTGCCGAAAAGTCATCGAAAATTACCTGTTCCGGATCAAGGTGTGCGAGCCCTAGGTGGACATTTGAATGATGTTGTATTTCACACATAATGGCATAAACCAAACTTCAATTTGAAATAAAAGTTTCATCGAAATTCGAATTCTAAGTGTGTTTTATTTCAATTTACTTTCGGAATTTAAAGTTGGAAAACCCTGTATGATAGAACAAAGACAGCCCTGAATCGGACAATTACTTTCTTGAGTTTTGCTCTCATCAACACATTCGGTGATCCATTTTCATTTATATAGAATAAAATATGAAAATGCAGAAATTTATGTTTCATTTCTATGACAGCCCACTCTCAGAGAGTTGGGAGGAATGTTGAACAGCTTTAGAAATGTTTCTTGCCCCCTAAAACCTCCACATGTCAAATTCGGCTCCATTTGCTTGATTAGTTTTCGAGTTAGCAGAAATTTGTGTTTCATTTGTATGGCAACCCCCCTTAGAGGGGAAGAAGTGTCGATTCGTTTCGTGTCCCCCAAAAACCTCCATATACCTAATTTGGTTTTACTTGCTTGATTAATTCTCGAGTAATGCAGAAATTTGTGTTTCGTTTGTATGGCAGCTCCCTCCCATAGAGGGGGTGGAGTGTCTAACCACCGTAAAAACATTTATTGCACCTCAAAACCTCCACATGCCGAATTTGGTTTCATTTGCTTGATTAATTCTCGAGTAATGCAGAAATTTGTGTTTCATTTGTATGGCAACCCCCCTTAGAGAGGGGGCGGAGAGTCTAGCCACCATAGAAACATATATTGCACCCTAAAACCATCATATGCCAAATTTCATTTCATTTGCTTGATTAATTCTCGAGTAATGTAGAAATTTGTGTTTAATTTGTTTGGCAGAACACCACCCCCCCCCCCCCTTAGAGAGGAGGAAGGCGGAAAAACCTTTCCCGGCCCCAAAAACCCCTACATACTAATTTTCATGTTGATCGGTTCAGTAGTTTCCGAGTCCATAAGAATCAGACTGACAGACAGACAGACAGACAGAAATCCATTTTGATATAGGTAGATAGATAGAAGAGAAGATAGATAGATATATAGATAGATAGATAGATAGATATAGCCATTCCATGCCAAACCGATATAGTGGTTCTCTGATTTTCGTCAAAAGCGATAGATTTGTTCTTTATCGCAAATTATGAGACCCGTATTTTTTTATATTTTTTTTTTTTGTTAGGGTGATCATTTCCATTATAGGGTGGTAAAAAAAACATTTCTTCACATTTTTGCCAAAAATGACTTTTTTGAAAAGTTCATAACTTTTGAACTACTAAAGCCAATGTTTTTTGAAAAAAATACTATACCTGCTGAAAATTTGAATTCTGCTCTCGTTAATTTTGATAGTATTCGTTTTTTATTGTTTTCATAGTCTCGGGACCAAAGGTGCTATAGTTTTTTTTAATTTTTTTTTTTTTTTGAAAGCTGAGGATTTTTCGCATAACATATTTCGAAACCAGGGAGCTGTTTTTTTCGTTTTTGAGTTAGGATTTTTCAAAGCTACTCGATGGTCCAAAAAATCATTTTCCTTTTTTTCCCAAAAATGACTTTCTTCAAAAATTTATTACTTTTGAACTACATAACCGATTCAGATGATCGGCATATCAAATTAAAACTTGCTAGCTTTTTTTGAAAAAATAACACGTTTGCCAATTAATTGGATTATATTCACATACATCCAGTCTAGTCACGTAGAAATGTTGAACGAAAACTAAAAACATGTTATCTTTGAAAAATCATAACTTAAAAACGAAAAATAACACCTCTCTGGTATTCGGATATATAATGTGAAACAATATAAAAAATATGGCGTCCTTGGTCCCGAAATGATGTAAGCTATAAAAAACAAATATAATCAATAATCACGAAAACAAAATCCATTTTTATTCAGAGCTTAATATTTCTTCAAACAAAACTAGCTTTAATTTGATATGTCGATCATCTGAATCGGTCCAGTAGATCAAAAGTTATGATTTTTTGTAGTGGAAAAAATGATTTTTTGGACCATTGACTAACTTTGAAAAATCATAACTCAAACACGAAAAAAACGCTTCCCTGGTTTCGGGATATGTTGTGTGAAAAATCATCAGCTTTCCAGAATAAATATTGAAAACTATAGCGCCTTTGGTCCCGAGACTATGAAAACAATAAAAAACCAATACAATCAATGCTAACGAGAGCAGAATTCAAATTTTCTGCTGGTATGGACATTCAAGAAAAATGTCATTTAAACCTTGTTTCAAAAATATACCTTTTAAAACATTATATACCATTATGTTATCTCCCATCAATTCTAGCCACATGATTACAAAAAACAGACTAGCATCATGGAAACTAAAACCCAATGATCTTTGTGAGTAATGTTTGAAAACATAAGGTTTAGATCATTTCTTGCACTACTGCCCAATATGCAATTCAATCAGATCCAGTTTCCCAATGTTGGTCAATATTATACCCATTCAAAATATTCTAGATAAAAAAAAGACGGGTGGGTAATGTCGGGGACATAACCGGAGTGACGTAGGACTATGCAAAGGGGACAGCTTTTGTTAAATATATATTTTAAATATATTGTTTTATTTTCTTCACCTACGTGAATACCTAACCTACCTATCTACCTGAAAAATGGATTAGTTTACTGTTTACTCTTTATGAATATGTTGATGGTTCTGAAAAGAACCTTTGGTGTTGTGTTTTTGTTATCACTCGATATTCCCATCTTGTTCGGCTAAACCTTCCTGTTTAGCGATTTGTTGTCACTAATTATGAAAACATTAATTTGTGTTTTATTATTATTTTGGATAATGTTTTAGAAAGCATTGAACTTTATTTCCTAAACTCTTTTTTGGAAGGTTTAATGGCCCTGAAAAGCGCCTTGTTTTATGGAATGGTTCCAATTTAGAAAACTTAGTACTCGTGGTTTTGAAAAAAACCATTTCGAACGCCCTCGATGCCGCCTTGTTCTGGATTTGCCACCAAAGCAGTTTGTATAAAGAACAAACTTTTTTCTTCTGCTACCTGATGCCGTTTTGCGATTGCGTTTGCCACTCGCCATTCGCTGCAACTGCCTGTTGTCTTGATGTCCGCCGAACCGAATGTGTTATGTTCCGAATGCAGGTTTTCTTATCGTCGCGAGCAGCTTTGCCAGCTAACTCGATCACTCCGGCGGCCGAAACTATATAACGCCGGCTAGGTGGACTGGTACACTGGTACTAACGCGCTCGGCCTAGCTACCCTTGCGGGGAACTCCAGATCAACACGAGCGGGAACTCCAGATCAAGGTTCGAGCGGGATTTTGCCTTTCCCTTCACTTTTCCTCCTTTGCCATATCCAACCATGGCTGCTTGTGTTGGTTTGTTGATGTGAGGTGATGCGAAACGATGTGGTGTACGGTTCGGATGAGAATGATCGTTACGGCAGCGGAGAGGGGATTTTTAAGCTGACTGGCTGGCTCGAGAATTACGCATGTGTGAGACTGCGACCAATGTTTCCCTCATTTTTTTCTTTTTCCTTTCCAATCGTGCTTCATTCTATTTCGCTGCTGCTCTGGTTGCCCGTTTTGGTCGGTACGATTTGAGGAGCACAAAATGGACCAATCAAAAATGGGCACATAGTGTATTTGGACAATGCTTGATATTTCACAATTATTCAATTATTTATCTCAAGAAAAATGAAATGTTATTCGTTATGATAGATGCGTAGATATATTTCCTATCAATTGATGCAAAACCCTTTGCGATCTATTGAGAAATGCTCGAGTTATAAGCGTTCCAAATCTTGCATTTTTTCCTACTTGTTCAGTGCCTAGATTTCCATTTCACCCCCTATATCTTCCGGTTAGACGTAGTCCTACGTCAAAAACACGTTTGATTGATTAAATAAAAATGGCAACACATATTTCACAAGACTTTTTTTTATGGATCGATAAGTCTGAGCCAGATGACAGCTGGAAACAAAAAAAAAATATCACAGTACCGTCATCCGGGGGCAAATTGATCACCGGGTGAAATTGATCAAACGTATTACTGAATACAAACATAAATTTTCAGAGGTATTATGCATTTTAATTTAGAACTTTTTCAATCTGACACGTTCAATAACCATCTGAAGGTTATTTTTGTCAATGGCTGTGAATGGCGAATCACTTATTAAATTTAATAAAAAAATAAATATTTTTCTGAATAGCATTTTCGTTTCCATTTTTAACACTATTGTAAAGAAACATATTTTCAACACATCAAAACAATATTTATAGACGCTAAACATATTAATTCACCTCTAGCCGATACTTGATGAGTTGAATAAGTAATCACATATTTGTGAAAAAAGAAAACAATTTCACAAAAAAGCACCACGAATGACCAGAACCGAATCCCATCATGCAACATATCGAACGTCTTGGTTTGTCAAAACTAGGTCATTGGTGATCATTTCAAGGGTTTTTGGCCCCATTAGGATAATCCGAATGGTTTCCGGATGACCTGCAAATCAATGTTTTAATCGAGTTATGGAAAGGCATGACCACACCTTTAGATGGATTCAATCAGGTTGTCCTCAAACCCTTGAAATATCTTTTAAATGACCGCAGGTGAAGAAAAAAAATGATTTCCTATACATTTTTGTGCACAAAACACTAGAAAATCCTGAGAAACATAGATTGACCAGGTTCACCCCGAAGCTACATTTAGAAATTTTCCGCTAAAAATTTTCCAAATCAACGCTTAAAGATTTTTTTGAACAAAGCTTTCCATAACGTTTTGTGGCCTTAGCCCCAGTACTGATTTTAAAAGTAATTGGGTATACATCTAGCAAAAACTTTCGGAAATATTCACAATTTACTGAAATTTGTGATCAATTCGCCCCCGGTTTACGGTACCATAATTTTACAGATAACGCGTTTCCTGTTCTATGCAAAATATGGAGACGGTGATACTTCACGAACTTTTTTTTCAACTAAAGCAGCATTTGAATCAGTCCGAACTCTAGCCATATCGAGGTAACTAGTCTACAAACAAAGATCTGAGGCGAGGTCTGTCTGCGCGAGGGAGCCTACCATTGTAATCGATGAGAGCCTTCTTCAGATCCCACTCCCAGGACTTGAGACAGCTGACGGCGTCCTGTGCGTTGGCGCCGGTGTGCGTGATGAACTCCGTCACCAGATGGGTTGCCTCCATGCCGCCGGCACCCGTGCTGCTGCTGCCAGCTTGAGGCCTTCGCAGCGACCTAGACTCCCTCTTTCTGGCGGTGTGCCCCCCGGACCAGTGGTGGCTCGAATCACTCCTGCTCCTGGTCGTCGTCGTCGTCGCAGCCGCTGCGGTCCGATCGCAACATCCGCCACAGCAACAGCAGCAGCAACAATTGGTACACCCAGCGGCACTAGAACAGCAGCGGCCGTTGCTTTCCGCTACGCTCTCAGTGGTGGCGGCGGTGCATTTACGAATCTTGCCGGCACTTGCCTTCCGTCGGCCACTACTCGCTGTTGCCACGCTTTGTTCGTTCGTTTCGGTTCGCTCCAATTTTCCTACCCACACTTTGTCTCGATGATGATATCTTGGTTCTGTGTGTTTCACTCGACCCCGATTAGTGAATATTCTAGTTAGCACAAACGACCACTCCACACATCCTGGATGATTGCTGTTAGTGCACGACACAGATTATTGAGGTGTAGTGTTCAATATTTCAGTGCGATTGTGGGTATAGCGTGGTTCTGTTTAGATATTTCGTTGTTTTGATAGATGATTGGCGATAATGAGGATGAAATAGAGTCAGACCGAAGCGCCGATGCGTGTCCACCAGTGCCACCAGCATCATGGAGGGCGTCATATGTGCAGAGTAATGTTGGAGCACATGGAAAGAACAAGAGAGAAAGAAAGAGATGCATTACTAAATATTGCTTGGTTATTTTTTTTCCTCTAGCAATTTATTTATTGTAAGTCCCACGTACTCCGGCAGACTACTTTTGATTTGTTTGTTTGGACAGTTGTTGTCGGTGGAGAAGTGTGAGTAGAATATGTGAGACACGAAGGGTGAATGGTTTTTGTTAGTCACCGGCCGAGAGTGGTTTCTGCAGCACCACCACTTTGGTTGATTACGTCCGTCGATTAAGAGAACATAAAATATCTCTTGTAATTACTATTGGAAGATGGAGCACAAGAAAGTGCAGCATCAGAGCCTCGAAATGCGCTACGCTGCGAGCTGTGTATGGCTAAATGGAAAACTGTTGCATTGCTGATTGGAAAGCAAGGCAGTTTGGTGGTGATCTATTTTTGTATAGGCTTTTTCTGCTTTTCGTTATTGAATTATTATGTCATAGCTTTGGTAGATAGTTCATTTCACATTTTTTTTTGTGATTTTGATCTGAAACAACGAAACTGCACAAAAGACAAACGATAAATGGACAGCAGCTATTCATGCTTATTCTATAAGTGTCGACACAAGAACGTTAGATCTTCTTCTTCTTCAATGGCACCAACGTTCCTAGAGGAACTTCGCCGTCTCAACGTAGTATTACTTGCGTCATTTTTATTAGTACTTAGTTGAGATTTCTATGCCAAATCACACGCCTTGAATGCATTCTGAGTGGCAAGCTCTAGAATACGCGTGATCACAGTGCAAGTCGGAGGAAATTTCTTTGACGAAAAATTTCCCCGACCAGAACGGGAATCGAACCCGAACACCCGGCATGTTAGTTATGACGCTAACCACTCGGCCACGGGAGCACGTTACAAGAACGTTAGATCTAGGCCACAAAAAGATAAGCTGAGAAACCAATGATTTCTACGAGTTCTTTTTTTCAAAATTCGTAAAGAAATATAAATGTGCAAGTGAAATTGATTCATTCATTCAAATTGATTCATCTGCTTTAACAAAATAATCATAAAAATACTTTGATTTAGGTTGAACGCGCAACCTAAGTGGTAAATTAGGAATCAGTTATTTGTAGACAGTAGCGTAGCGTGACCGGGTGATGAGAAGTTTCGCCCGTACCATCATTGAATGCAGACGTCTTTTTCGATCGCTATGTGGTTAATTTTCTGTTCGTCTCTCTCTCCGAGTACTGTTTGATGATTTAACAGGAAGAGTTTCTGTGTATTGTTCGAAAGAATTCTAGAAATTTGTAATTCCGCATTCGCAAGAAAAAGTGTGAAAATATATACGATTCTATTTGAGATGTGTTATTAGGCCAAGTGAGCGGAGCATATTTTGTCTGTGAAACTTTTCGTTTCATGTTTACTCGTGTTCCGGGACGCTCGCATATATACTAGTGTGTGTGTGTGGGGGTGTGTGTGCTTGCAACGAAAGAACAGCCATTCCATGCCAAACCGATATAGTGGTTCTCAGATTTTCGTCAAAAGTGGTAGTTTTGTTCTGTATCGCAAATTATGATGGTATTGGCTGCCACACGAATGAAACACAATTTTCTGCATTATTCGCCAATTAATCAAGCAAATGAAACCAAATTTGGCATCTGAAGGTTGGAGGGTGCAATAAATGTTTCTATGATGGTTAGACTCTTTACCCCCCTCTCTAAAAGGGGGCTGCCAGACAAATAAATCACAAATTTCTGCATTTTTCGAAAATTATTCAAGCAAATGAAACCAAATTAGACATATTGTAGTTTTAGGGTGCAATAAATGATTCTATTGTGGTAAGACACTTCAACCCCCTCTCTAAGGGGGGGGGTTGAAGTGTCTTACCACCATAGGGGGGGGGTTGCCATACAAATGAAACACAAATTTCTGCATTACTCGAGAATTAATCGAGCAAATGAAATCAAATTTGGCATGCGGAGGTTTTAGGGTGCAATAAATGTTTCTATGATGGTTAGACTCTCCACCCCCCCCCCCCTCTCTAAGAGGGGCTGCCAATTAAATGAAACATATTTCAAATTTCTTTCTGGAAAAAGGGATAATTCGGAATTTATTCCCATATGTTCTGCAATTACATAGTAACAAGGGCTGTTAGTCCATTTGATGTTTGCGCTAGCGAAATTGATCTTTGTTCGAAACTGGAAATGGATTTTAGTGTGATGAAACGCACTCCTATATCTTCTTCTATCTATACCAAAAAAAGGATGTGTTGATAAGAGCAGAACTCGAGGAAGGAATTGTCCGATTTAGGACTGTCTTTATTCTATCATATTTTCTGTATAAAACATTGGAGTGTTCAAATGTGTGGTAAATTGAAAAGTTCACGACTCAAAATGTATCGTCGATGTATTGTATTATAGAGGTATGTTCCCGGTGTCTTTGAATAAAATAGAAATATTGTGACGCAAAATATATCATACCGACGATTTGGAGTTTCAGTTTTATTATAAATGTATGTTCCCATGGATGTTTCCGCTTTCGGGTATTCGAATATGCAAAAAACAAAAAAAAAACGCTCCGCGAAAATATCTTCGTTACGTTTTATTATAGAGATACGTTTCCGGTGACCTTCTTAGGTTGCCCTTGGTGAAAAATTGAAAAGAAATATTGAGACGCATAAAATATCGTCGATGCGTTTTATTATAGGGATGTGTTCCCGGTGACCTTGTCAGGTTCCTATTGGATCCTCCGCCATCGGGCGTTCGAAAATGTGACAAATATTCAAAAGTTGACAAAAGTGTTCGACCCCAACGAATCATGAAATATCGAGGGTCGCCGTGTTATAAAATACATTCGATTTCGCTTCGTCGAATGATTGAAAACCGTGTGCACAAAATTACATCACTTACCGCAGTGAATCCTGATTTTTAACCTATCCCACTAACAAATATCCCTTCCATGATAAACGCTAGGGAACCACGCTATAGAGGCGACCCTTCTGGCCTTCGGGCGGCGAATATAATACTAACATTTCTTCCCTTCCCCTGGTGACTGTAAGGAAGTGGCCGGCGTCGTTATTGACCATTTAAAGCTCGAATTACCGAAAATTGCACAACGAGAATGATTTGCTAGTCCCAAGCGTCATTCTGTGTGTTCTTTGTGCAATTTGGTTGGTTCAGGTCAATCACGGAGAGCAACTACGAATTGTACAGTCTACCCAAGCTCAAGATCAAGCTCAAGTAGCGTAGCGTGACCGGGTGAAACCCGGAGCGGGTTACTAGGATGTCACCCCTTCATAATACTTGGTTTTCGTTTCCGAATGAAAAATAAAAGCTTATCTAAACAAGAAACGCATTTATTATAATATTAGATAGGACGAACAAAAAATCACGAAGTATTCACGCATTGGAAACTGGGACTGACAGTTACAAAATTAGAAAATAAATGAAATATGGTTTATTTTTGGATTTCGAAATGTGACTAAAATAAATCTTATCAAATAAATATATTTGGGAGACCGACATTGATATTGCTCCCCGTGCGCTTTCGCTCTCTTGTTGCGAGCTCAATGGAATGCACAGAAATAACGGTACGGGGCTCAACGTGTTAAACATGTCTGACCTATCGTTTACCCGAAATTTTCAATTAATTCCAACTCCAAGCCTCTCCACAAGATGTCACAGATACGTACATAGTTAGAAATAGCTTCAAATTCACTGCAAGCTTAGGGACCGATTCCTTGAAGTCTCACTTCATGATGAACATCATTAGAATTAATTTCTGCGGCCTTCAAATGTCTACGAAGTTTTGATGTCTCTAGCAAAAGCTGCTTTTTCGAAACTTCGTAGTTGTCAGTACGTCAAAACGACTTTTTCAGTTTGCTGTCAGTTACTCATAGTGTTTTGTGTTTTTTAATCGTTGGATTTTAATAAATCATTTTTAATGGTCATTTCGAGTAGACTGTTCCTTTCAACAGCGAGAAAAATTATCAAAATTATCAAAATTGAGTCTGATTACAGAGATTACTCAGAGATGGTTATTTGGTTTGCAAATATTTTGCGCTAAATGAGCTAGAACGAATCCAGCTGTATGGCACCCGCCATGTTTTTGGTGCCAACATCTCAAACGTCAAATGTATTTGTTTTCTTCTAAACAGCGATCCGCGTTGACGGCATTGAGTTTCGTTTACTAGTTTAGGGGAGGGTCAAAGAATAGCTGATTTTCAGTCGGAATGAACGCTTCCGAAATTAAAATTATGAATGAAAATTAGCTTTTCCATATCAAATTAGTATTCTATTTCAATTAAAACATTTTTGTTTGCAGGTGGGGAAAAAGTCTCATATGAAAATTGTTTATGAAGACAACTTTATATTATAATGAAAAAAATCAGTAACAATGTTGGAATTCTACAGCCATATGGTTGAATAGAAGTCAGAAATACGTGTTTCAAGTAATTAAATAACATGATGTGAAAATTTTTATTCAAATTTTAAAATTTGAAAACCGGCTTCATGTCTTCTGATCTGATAGAGATTACACTAACGAGTTTGGGACCCAAATTACGGCCCTAATTTGAAGTCGTCACCAGACGTCGACACCTTGCCACTGTCATCGTGAATTACCAATTTACCACCATCTGACATATCGTGATGTCGATGATGAACTTTTACAGCAAAGGGATAGTGAGATAGACGGT
Organism: Toxorhynchites rutilus septentrionalis; assembly: GCF_029784135.1. Taxonomy (NCBI): domain Eukaryota; kingdom Metazoa; phylum Arthropoda; class Insecta; order Diptera; family Culicidae; genus Toxorhynchites; species Toxorhynchites rutilus. The sequence goes on from NC_073745.1 coordinate 65,873,649, forward strand.
GACGGTAGGTAGAGTGAGATACCGTGAATCGTGCCATACACCTGAACGAATCAGAAGTACAGATAACACAGAAGTATCAAATCATGATATGCACTTGCACTTGATGCAGTACTTGAGTCGCACAATACACCAGTGGCTGTGATCAGCCCATAAATTGATTTCACAGCATTATAATGAGCACTCCATCTAGTTTGCGACAATCTTTTAGCAACACACCTGTGTGGCTCAGAAACCTCAGCGATCTGTTGAAACTGTAAAAAACTAGTAAACAGATTGAACAATTCTAAAAGTGTAGATTCTTAGCAGAATCATGTTGTCCTCATGATTTGACTAAAAAACCTATGGATACGGATTTCTGATTTGTTTTCTCAACAAAACCTGAACTTCTTCATTTGATCTTGACATGGTTAGAGAAGTCGATTGCCTGCTAACGGGACTTCATGAAAACTAAACCCTGACCTTCCAATTGTTGAAGGATGTTCAAATCTGCAGTTTTTCCCACCCAAAACGAGAACACTAGGAGTGGGTTCTATCTGTGATATAACCGCAAGGCTAACGTAGTACTACCATTGCACTATGGTCCAGGAGGTGCATTTAAGTGGAAATTAGCATCTAGAGCTCGACAGTGATTCTCTAGACAAAAACTGTCTTCGACAAAGTTGTTACATATAATAGAGCGCTCATTTTTATGTTATCAAAAATAGGGTGACCAAAATTTTCGATGAAATGAAAAATCTAACTTTCTTATCTTTATAGATAGAGGTAAACATAGTTCGACAATATTGCAGCCCTGGTTATTTTAAGTAACTTTGTGGAACAATATTTCTTTCTATCTCTTCAAATAACCGATATAGCGCTTTTTCTCTAGGTTGAGTTAGGGTTACCATGAAAAAAAAGTTTTTTTTGCTCTCACTTTTATTTGTAAAATTCTACATCAAAACTGTCTTTGAATGATCTTTAGAGCGTTCCAATCCACGCATTTTACGGTGCATAACTTGTATGTATCTTAATTCTACTCAAAGGAATTGATATTTTTTCCCCGAAAACACGACCTTTTCATTTGCTAGTCGTTCTTTTTGGGGCAAACATAATAAAAAATTATTGATGGCATTTTAAAGAGCACATTTGATTCTACATAAGGTGTAACTTCCAAAAGAGTGTTATTTTTTGCATTTGAGTAAATTAAATTTGAAATTATGAGTTTTTGCATATAAATGAACAAGTTGCAATTTTTAAATGCATATAGTAAGCGTAAACTTTAAAACAGCATCACTTCAGTTCAGTCTTATAGCAACTCAACATGGAGGTTCAAAGAAGACACATATTTGTTTTTGTTTTCGGTGGACGAAATATAGAAGACGTTATACAATTATTACGAGAAAAATGCCAAGATATTTGTGTTTTGAGTGCCAGAAAGTTCCTGAAAAGCCAAATGCTGAGCCAAAGGATGAAGCGTAACCGTGTTCGGGAGATTACAGAAAAATTTTCTGCTGAAGAACTGGGCTTCGCAACAGCTTCGGATCCAGTATTATCTCTTAGTAATAGGCAAACACCAGAGTATTCCGATCTTCTGATTCCGGAAAATGCTAAGCATTTGATTTTGTAGTTTTTTATTTGTATGATTTTTATTTATTACTATGAATTTAATTTCCATTATAACAACTAAAACAGGTCAATATGTACATACGGAAGATTATAAAAATAAATTTGAATAAAACAATAGGAACAACAAAAGTTTGGTAAAATAATGTCATCAATCAACTCATCGCCAGTAAAATATGTCAATATATTACTAAAAAATAACACGTCGAGCCCCGAGTTGTTCTTCATACGGTTTCTATTCAGGAAGCATTTGATAATTTGTCGGTCCCCGTTTTTCTTTTTATACAATAAATATATTTTATTGTAGAAAAAGAAAATAGTCAGAAATTTTTCTCGTAATAATTGTATAACGTCTTCTATATTTCGTCCAACGAAAAAGGAAATCTACAATGTGTCTTCTTTGAACCTCCATGTTGAGTGGCTATAAGACTGAACTGAAGTGATGCTGCTTTAAAGTCTACGCTTACAATATCCTTTTAAAAATTGCAACTTGTTCATTTATATGCAAAAACTCATAATTTCAAATTTAATTTACTCAAATACAAAAAATAACACTCTTTTGAAAGTTTCACCTTATGTAGAGTCAAATGTGCTCTTTAAAATGCTTTCAATAATTTTTTATTATGTTTGCCCCAAAAAGAACGACAAGCAAAAGAAAAGGTCGTGTTTTCGGGGAAAATAACTTTGAGTAGAATTAAGATACATACAAGTTATGCACCGTAAAATGCGTGGATTGGAAAGCTCTAAAGATCATTCAAAGACAGTTTTGATGTAGAATTAAAAAAGTTAGAGCAAAAAAACTTTTTTTTCATGGTAACCCTAACTCAACCCAGAGAAAAAGCGCTATATCGGTTATTTGAAGAGATAGAAAGAAATATTGTTCCACAAAGTTACTTAAAATAACCAGGGCTGCAATATTGTCGAACTATGTTTACCTCTATCTATAAAGATAAGAAAGTTAGATTTTTCATTTCATCGAAAATTTTGGTCACCCTATTTTTGATAACATAAAAATGAGCGCTCTATTATATGTAACAACTTTGTCGAAGACAGTTTTTGTCTAGAGAATCACTGTCGAGCTCTAGATGCTAATTTCCACTTAAATGCACCTCCTGAACCATAGTGCATTGGCTCAGGAATCATTTATTTGAAGTCATCTAAATCAATTCTCAATAAATGGCTGAATGGATATTTTGTTTTCCTTTGGAATTGTCTTGCGATTCCATACCACTTCGTTCATTCGGTATCGAGATATCAACGCTCAAACCATTATACTCCGAACGTAACCCCCTCGTTTTCGAGACTATGAATTCACACACCAGGACAGAAATGAAAGATCTAGTATGACGAAATAATGAACATAAAAAAGCCAAGAAAGATTCTATAACATGAATTTTTCTATAGTGACTTGTTTTGATAGATAATACCAGAAGAAATAACCGGTTACCTTCATTCAAAATCATGATTATTTTCAAAACAATATATTTGTCATGACCATGGGTGTCACCCCTCTAAGTGATTATTATACCACTCCATTCAGCCGGTAAAGAGGTAGTAAAGTTCAAAACCTTGCACTCCAGCGTCACTCCTTCTTTTTCGAAACTTTGAACTTACACCTCGGTACAGAAATGAAAGACGTAGTCCTACGTCAAAGTTTCCGTTTCTATAGAATAAAAAGGCTTTCTTGTAAGTTATGAAGAACAGAATTATCAGAAATATCAGCAAGTTCTAAATTAAAAAAAATCATTTTTGAAAAAAGACGAAAAATTGACTCGAAAAGTCGATTGACTTTGAAAAATCATAGCTCAAAAACGTCAAAAACCACATCTCTGGTTTTTGGATATGTTATGAAAAAACTCAGCTTTCAAGAAAAAAAAATGGGTGGGTTATATCTATGATATAACCGCAAGGTTGACGTGAGACTATCTTAGCTTAGTAATCATTTGTTTGTATTGATTAAATTTTCGATTGAATGAAACAATTTCAGAATTCAATTGAATTCAATATATTTACGTATACAAAACAACTGCGAGTACAAAAGTACTCGCAGTTTGCATGTATTTACAATGCCAATGGTTTCCTCAGACACCTTGGTTTAGAAGTCTTTATAGGTAAACAGATTTCAGTCGGAACAAAAATCCAGTTAGGGCGTTTAGATAACGCTTAACATTTTACAGTTATTCAATTATTTATCTAATGAAAAATAACATTTTATTAATTGCGATAGATGCATAGAAATATTCCCTATCAATTGATGCAAACATTTTTCCGATCCGTTAGAAAATGTTCGAGTTATAATAAGCATTCGAAATCTTGCATTTTTTTTCTGCATGTTCAGTGTTTATATTTTCATTTTACCCGTCATATATTCCGGTTAGACGTAGTCCCACGTCAATATATAAATAAACATAGCGCCCACTAGTCCAAAGCCATGTAAGCAATAAAAACAAATACATTCAAAAATAACGAATAGAGTCTAATATTTTTCTAAAAAAGGCTAGTTAATTGGCTTTGATTTGATATGTCGATAATCTGAATTGCTCCAGCAGTTCAAAAGTCATGAATTTAAAAAAAGTCATTTTTAAAAGAAAAAAAGGGAAAAAATGATTTTTCGGTCCACCCTAAAATAAAAATGGGTCAAAAAACAAAGCTACCACGAAAATCTGAGAACTACTTGGCATGGAACTCACTTGAGTAAATGCTGTATCAGTATGGATAGATATCATTTTTTATGATACTTTCAAGCTCATTTAAAGTGATGTTTTAGGATGTAAAAAACTTACTAAAATTAATTTTGGGTGTACAACGGCGCCACCAGCTCCCCGTGTATAGTTCCAGGCAATGAAACTGGATATGTCACAATTATTCGATGAAGCGGAGGAATCCGATGAAGCAGATGAATACCGAAAAAAAGACGAGGATATGGGGAGGGGATGCCTAAGCTAGATCCCTCGGGGAATTTCCAAAGCTCTCCAGCACACCGTCAGTGCCAAATCATCGAACTGAACGTGATATCAGGATAAAAGGAAGCCATCAAACTAAATCCGGTGGCGGCTACCTTTCAAAGAGACCGACAGAGAGGTTAATTACTTGTTGCAGCAGCCGATTCCGACAGCGGACGAATAAACGACCAACCTGAATATCCTCACCAGAAAGGGACGAAATCACCAGATCCCCCGAAACGGCATAGACCGAGGACCGACGCAGGAACAGCTGACCGCTAGACAGGCTGTCTGTAAGAATCTTCCGATCTTCATAGGAGAGTCAGACCGTTGGCCACTTCTCATAAGCCGAATATACGACAGCTACATGTGGGATTTCCAACACGGACAACCTGAAACAACTTTAGGATAGTCTGCAGAGACTCGCGAAGATGGCTGTTCAAAGCCGTTTGTTCATGCCGGATTCGATCCCTGAGCTGATCGAGGACTTGCGCAAGCTATTCGGAAATCCGGAAAAAAATATTGAAAAGTTTGGTAACGGATGTTAGGAAAACGCAGGAGCAACGAATGGGCAAACTGGAGACATTTCTCAACTTTGGGATCACGGTTAAGCAGTTATGTGATCATCTTGAGGCAGTTAAGCTACACGATTGCCTGAGCAATCCTATGCTCGTGCAGGAACTGGTGGGGAAGCAGCCACCGAGTACAAGCTGGACTGGGTTGCGATTTAAGCTCGGTAAGCCGAAGACACAATTACGAACTTCACCATTAACGAAATTGTATCGGAGGTCTCAAAAGTGGTAGACTTTACAGGAGCGGAACATGAAGTAACACAGCAGGGAAGCCGAAAAAAAGGAGCTCGTAAACACTCACAACATCCAACCAAATCATGCAAGTGGATCTCAAACGGACCCCCTCGTATAAACACAAAGATCGTGCGTTGTTTGCAATCTGAACGCGACGACTTCTCTAACTGAGCGTCCGTAAACGTTAGAAGACCGTTGAAAAGTGGAATCTTTGTCAATTGCGCCTTATTCCCTTCTGCATAGGGTAAAAGAAAGGGTTCATCTGTCTGTTGTTGAGAACAACGCACACCGCCTGTCGCATCGGTCTAACTATATTCAGTATAGTCCCTATCACACTTTACTTCGGGGAACTTCTCGACTTCTCGACGAAGGAGCGTCTGCTACACTGGGGGAAGATTCGCTTGCTAAGATCCTGGATGCTTGAAGGATTCCAGAACCGTTGATGGTAGTCTGGACTGCAAATATGAAGCGGCACGAAGAGACGTCACGAAAATTTGATCTTAAAATCTCGGCGAGAGATACTAGCGAAGCTAAATGTTTCATTCAAATAAGTGGCGACCCGATACGACCATCCCAAAGGTCTACCAAATTCCAGTTATAGTGTGAAGGTTCCCCGAGTTCCTATCAGTCTCGGTGAAGATAAGTTCCAGATATTACCAGATAATTTCAACGCAACGCCATCACTTCGCGCAGTCGGTTAGCAACCGAGAACTGCATGATTTATAGAAAACACAGTATACTATAGAAGAAACGTGTACGCAAACCGAAGAGCACCCAGAAACGAAAGACATCTTGTCGGCTCGACATATCCTCGAAGAAACGACACGGCGTGTGGGAGATCATTTTGAAACCGAGTTGCTCGAGGCCAGCGACGTCACCTTTTCGAACAGTTATCCATCCGCTCCTTCAGAACCTCCTGAGCTGTATGTCATGGACGTGGCCACTTTCGGTGCCACGTACTCCAAGTACACCGCGCAATCATCAAAAACCGAAAACGACCAGAAGCATGTTACAGTTTCCTGGCGCCGCTGAAGTAGTCGTTAACCGGACATATGTAGACGATTATTTTGATAGTCTAGACACAAGGAAGAAGCTCTCTGTAGGGCCAAGGAGCTGCAGTTCGTCAACGCCAAAGCAGGGATTGCCTGAAATAGCAGACCTGAAAATAAATACCACTCATCTACTTTGGTGATGTGCATTTCTAGGATTTCGGACCAGTGCAATTGATTATGGATTTTACCAGATTCTTCTGAGAATAGCCACTAACGAGCCACAGGAAGTACTGCCTCCCACGAATTCCGCGCTGGCGCTTCGAGACGCATATCAACGTTCAGTGGAGCTAGCGAACAATTCATGGAAACGCAAAAGAAATACGTTTCTTGAGAATACAAACTAGTCGGGTTCCTTCAGCAATATCGAACTCAATGAGATTTGTTGAACAGTAGTGGTCGTATCCCAGATCAGTCTTGATTTTCCAGGGATAAGAAACCATTCGGATAAGAAACAATTCCCCCACGAATTGTGGGGGAATTAAATAGGATTCCGTGGAGTATATTTATTTCGATCACTTTGGACACTTGTGATATTGTTCGAATGGAAACTCAGGCACTTTCCATCTAATTTATAAACACTATATTCTTAGTTCCATTTCCACTTATCGTTCCTCGCGTGCTTCGTTCACTCGTTAGCTTAACTGGTTAAATTGCAAGACTGCTCGCTTGCATTCGACATGTACTTTTTATAATGCTTAAACTAAAACTCTACACAAGATAGCTTCTATTCTAGAGGAGGAGGAGCCAGCAAGGAAATATGTGAGCGCGTTCGATTGGTTCGAACGGGTCAAAACGGAGAACAAAAGGGTAGTGGTTGTTTCTGTGTGTTGTCATTTCACACTTGGTTGAAGTGGGTTAGTTCTGCATAATGTTACGCTGCAAGGGTGAGTGGTTGTTATTTAATATTATCGTATGCAGCTGTGAGCTAGTGACATAAAAATGCATTTGGCCTACAAACATGTATGACGATAATTTATGGCGTGGGAATGAATTTGTGGGAATAGGATCGTTGGGATTTTATGACAAGTGAGAAAGGATAATGGTAATAGGTTATCCCGCTACAGAATCTTCAGCTCCTGATCGATCAGAACATATCCTTTCAGGGTATACCTGAAAAACATTCACGAAATTTTTGCGCTTCCGCCATTATTTCTTCTTTTTTCATTTGCCTCTCTGAACTCTCCTATCTCCTGAGAACCTTACAGTGGAGAAGACGCACATCGTCGTTTTCAAAAAGACGACCACATTCGGAGTGACCGTCTTTGTGTAATGTAACTGCTTAAGTAGGACTACGTCCCTGAGGAAGGGTGCCAAATCAGAGAACAGGTAACGTTTTCATGAAATGTTTTAAAAGTTCATAACTATTTTTACTGCGAACGGATTATGATGCCGATCGAATCGAAAATTCTCTATGATTCGTTCGATGTTATACATCACGATTCCCTGACCCATAAAACTGGTCGCAAATAGATGGCTCGAAATGCAAATGCGATGTAAAAGTACTGTAACAAGTGAACGATACTGATTCTGTGGAAATAGGAAATAATGGAATTTAAAGTCCTCCCATTTTCTGACATATTGGATATTCACCATTCGCGAATTCATATAAGTACTCTCACTCCAGCTAGCGGGCAGACAACAGTGTTTTCGAATGATGATGTCACACGCAGCTGAATTGCTTGATACAAAACCCAAAAGCATAATCTTTTCGAAGTATTACGTTCGCGGTGGATACTCAGAGCAATGCAGTCGTGTCTTGTACATAACCCCCTAAATTATTTTTTGTACAAATGTTGAAATAGAAGTTCTGAGTTTGTTACAGTACATTAATAAAATTTTGCTCATTTGCGTGACCAGAGTGACCACTCAATTTTAATTTTTAAATTCCCGCATGATTTCACGAAATTCCCGACTCTCAAAAATGAAAATTTAATAATATTGTGTCGTTAGAAAAAAAAAATATTTTCGAAACCCGAATTACGAAAATATTTTTATTTTATTATTTCCAAGTTTTCCACATTTGGCAATAAATTGGACGGTGTTTTTCAGCAACAGATTTTGGGATGGATCTTCTTCTTCTTAAATGGCACTAACGTACCTAGATATTGATTGCATTAGGTTAAGCATTTCGTAAGCTACAGACCACTTTTATCAGATTTGGAAAATCACGCGTGCAGCAAGAATAAAGCATTGAACTTGTTTTGAATACTCAAAGAAAGTCCCTTATTGCATCAAACTTCAAACTCGTTTTTCTCGAAATCATAAAAATGTTACATGGTCCGATCTGACCCAACACCGACCATACGCATCGGGGACCTGAAACGTTTTAAAAACGTATCGGATCTAACCCATTTCTACTTACTCGGAAGTTTCATTCATTTGAATAACTGACCAAAACCTCATTGATCACATCCAAACATATTTCGAGCATGTCCCGGATACCCTCTACGATCAGTTCCTGAACCAAAAATCTATAATGCGACTCTTCTATTCAATCTAAATTCTACAATTGATTCAATGTAAGTCAAATTAGTAATTAAGTTACTTGAATCAAATCTCATCCGCATACCAGAACAATCATAATAAACAAAAATTGAGCAATCATATTTTTAAAGCTCATTATGTGATTCAGTGAGATATGTGGATTTGTTCAGGTTTTTATTTAAAGTAATTACCCGTGTTTAATTATTTCAATAATTGTCGCAAATGAGATTACACAGAAATCCTACCGTGTTAAAATAACGCTGGACAAAAATGTTGTAGTTAAAACAATAGACAAATCAAAAATGGGTTTTAAGCATCAACTAAAATGACGCGACAAAAATTGAGACCGGTTTTACAATCCATTGTAAAACAAATTAAACAAGAAAATTCATACCTTGAAAAACATCTATGGATATGAGTTAATTGTATCATGTTTATTATGCGTTATTACAAATCCGGTTAAACTTTCAACACTTTTGAGCATTTTATTTTATTCGTCCATTAAGGCTACATCAATAGATTTAAGAATGGAGTTTGATCATCAACATTTTTGTAATCTCCTTATATCCCATCGTTGTCCTGAAAAAAAATGTCATCCTTCTAAACTCGAGTCAAACGCGAGTAATCCGTTTTCTACCTTACTAACCATAGAATTAGGAAATTGTTTATATAAAGTTATAAAAATATAGTTAAGAATTCGGCTCCCTAAAACTTATGCAACTGAGCCTGTAAAAATAAACGAATTAAAAAAGGGCTACATCTTTATCGACGCCAGCCAGCATCTTCATTATTTTAGCCTTAAGTTCCTTCGCTTCGAATTTTATAAACAAATTTCGATAAAAACAAAACGTCGTTCATCTTGGTACACCAAAAAGAGAAAGTTGTTGCATCTCGTACAACGTTTCAATGCGCTTAAAAAACATACAGTAGCATTTTGGAGCGCCGAAAAAAGACACTAAGCAAAAAAATCCCGACTTCATGAAGCAATTTCCGCTTTTCCCGAATGGGTTACCACCCTGTGTGACTCATAAACACAAACGAGCAAAATTAATTAAAAAATGAACATCATTTACATTATAATAATTTTTAGAAGATAGGCTTGCAAAAGAAGATCCTAAAAACTATTCACGTCTTACAGTATTTTGCTACAAACATCAATTAGAAATCATTTAACTTATTGACAAATGGCAACCTTGAACAGTGTTCAATAATTATGGCAAAATCGAATAAACATTTTTTTTTTATCAAATACAACTAGTTTTTTAATATACTGTTGATCTAGTTGCTGAGTTTTATATATATTTTTCAAATGAAACGATAGGATTTTTGTTTTACAATCGCACTTCCAGGAATTTTTCTTGTTTTGCTTGGTTCCTATCGATCCAAGCAAAAGATCCAAATGATTCTCAGCATTGAATCTAGGAATCTTCGCGTCGTCCGTATATTTAATTACAGAGCAGCCAGTTTAAATTTTAATTGAACGAACAACGCTAACAGCAGTGACGTGACCCAGGCCTCTCTGTTGCGAAGCAGTAGTTTTTTTAATTGATAGGCCTGTTTTCAAATGAGATTATCGTAATTTGATGACTCAATTAGCGCACTCGTGTCCCGAGCGTACTTCGCTCCTTGATACCATTACCTTCACGACATATATATATATATATATATATATATAGATATACGCGCGATATGTGGTACATGTGTATTTGCGATTGCGACATTGTCATTGCCACCAATGAGACGTAACATTTCCCCCTTGCACGTGGATCCTTTTTTACCAGCAACCAGCGACGCCGCTGTTTTGTGTGTAGCTAGGTATGTTTTGAACTGCAATGCAACAGCGATAACCGCTGCAGTGAATGGTGGCCCCAAACCTTTTCCTAAGTCGCGACTTATCGAGCTTAACTCTGGGGCCCAGTCAGTGGGCATAATTTGCTGCTTCACCACCACTGCCGACGAGACGATACAATGTTGCCGCTTCGCCACTGTCAAAACAGACGAACTCGCATATTTACATTGTATTCGAATGTTATTGCGAATATCCGTCGCTGGGATTTGGCACTGGTGGGACTTGGGTCGAATGCGCGACCATCAAAGCGGGTTGGTTCGTGTGGGGGCCGCGAATTGTCAATGCCGATCAATGAGTAGGCAAGCTGTGGAAGTGCGATACGTGATTATGAGCCTATCTCTCGCACTCCCACTCCTTTCCAATTTGATTCGCAGCAGAATGCTTCTAGTCATAGTTCGTGATGTAATCCTCCCAGAATGCTCTCTCATCGGACAAGAATGTTACATCAGTAGAAAGTACTTTCATACAAATTCCCCCCGCCAACCATTCATACAATTTATTCGTAACACCCGCATGTGTTTGGTTTACGTTATTTGTGTACGATGATGACGAATTCGTGTCGGCTTATCAGAAAACCTCTCTGTTTGCTTTTCTAAATCGATTCTGTTGTTGCTCGCCTTGCCATTGGGTTGATTCATTCATGAGGGCGTCACTTGCGAATAACGATAATGGAAAACATGTCGATATGCCGAATGGAATCGATTCAGGTTCATATGATAATTCGCTCAATGAGAAGGGCACGGTTAGTAGTGTCGTTCGAAAGATAAGATATCAAAAACATGCTATGAGATGTATTGTAGCACATACGGCATCGATAATCGAAAGAGGAAGTGTTTTTTGACGGTCAATAACGTATATCTAGAGCATGTTGCAGACTAACAAACAACTCATTCTGCATTATTCGGGTTTGATATTAAGGCACACTACTAGTGTTTAATTTTAAATAAAAAGCACGTTTCTGCATATTTTGATAGTTTAAACGTATAACAATCTATGTTTCAAGCGCATATCACGAATAGCTTTGGAGAAAATCGCTCTTCAATTCAAAGTTGCATTGGCTTATAGACCGTATCTAAGTTATTTCTCGGGAATTTCGAGGATTGTATACACTCTGTCCAACTTCTATAAGACCATACTGATTCTATTTCGTTGCAACACAAACAGCTAGAATTTCAACAAGATACATTCATACATTGTTGAATGCTTAGAACAAAATATATTTAACGTCAATTTTGTTCAAAAGAGTTGTTTGTTCATTTATTGTGCTTAGATATGATAATTTCAGCTGTCCAGTTTCTATAAGACCATTTCAAAATTCATAAATATTATCAATGAAAAACTCAGAACGATCGGCTGCTTTACATGTCATGTTTCCGAAATTGCGACCATGAACTTTTCAATCGTTGAAACCATCAAGACCATCCTAATTGAACCTTTTTTTCGTCAGTGAAGATAACCTATACATTGAAGAATTTTTTGTTATGGTATATAGCAAAATGCATTCTTTTGGAAACATTCTTTATCACAACATACCCTGTCGGTTCATGTGAGCTTTGGCAAAACTCAGACGTCTTCCGAGATGAGATGCTGTAAAAAACCGTTTAAACCCGCTTTATATGAGGATTTTTTACCAAAACTTGACGAATTGTCACCCGAGTAACATTTAAATTGAAATATTGCTTTATTTGCATAAGCTATTTTGAGGTATTCGAATCTGCTTTTTCCTGCTTTCCCACAGAGAGCTTCGATTCGCGTGGAGCTCTCCTTCTTACCGTATCCTTGAAGATTCGTCAAATAATTGAGCACTGCTTGATGGGATCGTCCAATCCGATGAGAAATTTCTCTGATACCAACATTTTCTTAGTGAAATGCACCTATTTGTCTTTCTTTTCTCTTCGTGATAACTTTTCCCTTCGGCATTTTCCAGATTTATTAATCAAAACAACTAAAACAACGGAAAAATGTAACTGGTCTTATAGAAACTTGACACTTGTAAAATACAAAACCTTTGGTTCATGCTCAGCGCTTGCACACACACACATATGAAAATCATGCAATGTATGGGAGTCACCAAGACAAACACACTAGAATACAAGTTGAAACATTGTTTATTTATAATGGCACAAAGCAGCAAGATCATGACCTGGTCTTATAGAAGTTGGACAGAGTGTAATAGAAGGGAACTGCCAGTTACGTGTTCTAGAACCGCAACGATGGTTCTCATGATACTCATACGCGTAGATCAACGATAAGTAAACATTTTTTTTCGGGGAATCAAATTATTTGAACATTCGTCCGCAAATACTCGTGATTCGGTTGACAAACTTCGAAATAAAAAAAAGAAATTTTAATTTTACGCAAAATATGGACACTGAATTCTTCAATTGATTTTCTTTTTTCTGCGATTAATAAACCACAAAAACTGTGAAAAAATATCACATTCTTCCAAGCAAATGCGCGAGTCCTATGATTCAAAATATCAGCAATCAATTCTGGTTATATGATTGGTAATGTGTTTGAAATCAGCAGACGCTTAGAACCCCCGCAGACTGCAGACTTTTTATGGGCCGATAGTTCGGTCGGCTTCCTAATCAGTACGGTTGGGTATACATATGCACACATTACACCGATTCAGTTGGGTCGGTTTTTGCACCAGCAGGCCAACTCGACCAAACTATCGGCCAACAAAAAGTCTGGCAATATGATGGCCTTCGTTCTTATCAACGAATCGTTTAGAAACTCATCCGATTTAGCGAAGGCAGTCGAGCCACTTATTATCGTAGACCCATCCCATTCTTTACTTACTCTAATCATTCTCGATAGCATGGATACTATAAATACCTTCAAACAGCCTTTGATTCCAAGAAAGCTAACTACGAGCTTTCAAATCAACGGTTGATGGTAATCGATTTGTCTGGTGTTTGCTAGAATGTTCAAGTTAACGTAACCAAGTTCTCGCAGATTCTACATCATGAGTTCCATGATCGTGTGTCACTACATAATCTTCCTCTGAAGCCACCATGGTCCACTCGTGAGCTTCAAACACGTGAAAGGAATTCAGTGTCCCGTACATGTTGAAATTCCTGTATATTTCACTTCCTCTGTAGTATGGAGGAGCCACGCCACAACAATCGATCTATCTAAGATGTGCAACGGAAGTTCCTGCGATTCGCTTCCCTGGAATGACTCATTGACCATGTCACCGTATGAAGCTAAATGTCAGTTGCCTAACATAGAAAGATTGGAACAACGAAGGAACAGCTAAAGCAATCTTCGCAATACCTTAGGTACCTTCAAGCCCTCTGAATATAACGCAGTGGAGGCAAATCATCTCAATCGATGAACCATGCGTTCTGATTGAACCGCTGAGGACAAGTCGGATGTCCAATCAGCAACGAGCATACCCTCAGCTGGCATCAAGGCGAATGAACACGACGCAATAGAGCTATACTCTATCATTATCTTAGCGAGTGGTAATTGGGCCACTAGGGCACGGCTGTTGTCCACTAGCATGACCTCGAACAGCCTCAGAGCGACTAGATAATAAAACTTGGTTTCCATTCTGGTAACAAGTGATGATCGAAATAATGCGATAAAAAGTAGTATACCATTGGAATCATTCCCAACAAAAAATCCACAATTACCAATACCTCATGTTATGCGCATTTTGGGATCCTCATAGGGTGAGCCATTGAGAGCTATTGGATACAGGCGAGACAATCGATCGCCACCAGTACCAGCATCAGCTAAACATGGTGGCTAAGAAGTTAGGCACGCATTGCACGAGAATGAGCAACACCTAGGGCAAAGGACACAGTAACGAAGGCTCAGGAATTAGATTTTCAGGTGTTAGAGTTAGGTGAGGTGAGCCTAATATGGATTCAGGTTGGAGGTACCGAAGTTCTACCTTCTATAGGTTATACATTTCGTATTAGAGGTACTGGACTGTGAAGATGGTGGCATCACATCTCACATAGTGGAGTATTTCTTTTGTGTAGAATGCATGAAAGTGGTGATGATTATTATATTCATTGTGGTGCCAGACACTTAGTTGACGATTGACCAATAAGAGTAAAAAGCATTTTGAAACAAACTAATACTGAAGAGTTAGTTTAGCTTTATTCTAAAATAATACCCGAGGTGATAAACAAGCGAATTGATTGAAATAATCTCGCAGTCCTACGTCAACAATGCGGTTGTATCTTGGACACCACCCTTTATAATTTTTCGGTGTGTCATGCCAATTGAATTATAATTCAAAAATTAAACTATTCAGCACTACTCGCAGAACGGCCACAAAAAATCCGAAATCGATTGTGTTGGTGGTAACGCTAACAATGAACAGTGCTCTCGCTTTTGGAAACTTTCTTCTTTCCTTCCGGCATGCAACGTGTTGTACTTTGACGCCACTTTCAATTTGGAAACCATCCACGAATTCCTGAGATCTTAATGATCGATCTAAAAGACCCCAACCACCAATATGCTCAAAAAATACGCCTAAATTAACACAGGCTCTTCCCAAGCAAACAAGAATCAGTTTATATGTTTTACCTTATTATTCGGATATCACTTTAGATTCCATCGTATTGTAGATAACTTTCAATAACTCTTTTGTGTAAAGGGTTGTGGCCCTGAATAGCGCAAATAAATTTTTGTTCTCACGATGTCAAAAATTTTGTCCTCATTTTGCCGATGTTCTTTTCTCGATAAACTGAATGCAGTCAAAGTACTGGTGTGTTCGATCCAACACAAAAGCGATCGCTTACGGTTGTCTATTTGATGAAAACTCGGTGATCGTTGCTGATGATATTCGTGGAACAATGACCTTGAAATCCGCGATGACTGCAGACGTTTTACCGTACAATAGTTTGATCGGCTCCTTGATCAGTACGGAGATATATCCATAGGCGCACAATGCATCGATTCAGTTGGGTCGTTGTTTGCACTAGCCCAAACCGTACAAAACTATCGACCAATTAGATGTCTGCGGTCGGCGAAGGCTCTTAGACGTATGAGCACTAGGGTGCCAATGAAAATGGGCATCTCGAATTTCAAAAAGTTACCCAATGAAAAATGTTCACCACCTCGAGAAGACACCCTATGCCAAATATCAGCTCAATCGGACTTAAGGGAGAGTGGCGCAAAACGGTCAAAGTTCGGGTTTTTTGAAAATTGAAAAATCACCCAAGGAGGATTAACGGAAATCAGGGCTCTCGAAAAAAATGCCAAATGCCTCAAAATTACATGAAACGTCGAGATTTAGTGTCATCCCAAAAAAAAATTTTTGTCAAAAATCGGCACTCTGGGACTTAGTTTTTTCTTTGGACTACGAAACGAAAAGTATGGTGTAGGGTGCCAATAAAAAACGTTATCTCGATTTTTCATTCGGAACTTGCTACGAAATGGTGATTTGCACGATAATATACCCTATGCAAAAGATTAGCTCATTCGGACTTCATTTACTGGTGTCGCAGACGTTCAATTTTTAGTTTTTCTAAAAAACCCAAAATCACCGAAAATCGAGGTTTAAAAAAATATTTGATGCCAAATGTCTTAAAATTGCATTACTCGTCGAGATTTACAGTTATCCCGATTTGTTTTTTCTTTTTTTGTCAAAAAATTGTTTTTTTTTTGCACTTGGTCGTTTTTCCGCCTGAAACATCGGTTTTTGACGAGAATTTTTTTAGATAACTGTAAATCTTGACGTGTCATGCAATATTAATATTTTGAACGCCCCGTCACCCAGATCTTGGTGACGAATGTATTTCCTGGGAGGCCCCGTCACCCAGATATGGGTGACACTTTTCTCGTTCAATTTGAATAGGATTTTCAAAAGGAATTTGATAGAATAGGCACTTAAATATAAGTAAGGGATATGTAGAATAATCAAAAAATCAAAAATTTAAAAATATAGTTTTTATAGTATACCTTTAGACGGTTTTAGTTAGCATGAACTAGTATGTATGCATGTTTATCTGTAGGGTTGTGCCACATCGCTCGACTTCAGATTTACTATTACGCCGTCCGGTGAACATTTTGAGGATGAACAAAAAACACTTGTGCGTCTTTTTGGACTTTTTGGAATAAACAGAGTTGCGCAATTATTATTCTCACTCTCAGAAAAAAAAAACTTGCAACTTGCTTCTTCTTTCAGCTATCTGCTCATCTACCAAGCGCAAAGAACAATGAAAACGAATCACGTGAAAAGTCGGAGTTACCAATTGTGATATAGTTTATGACGATTATTTTCCCAGAAAATGACATATGTTCTTGGTATGATATACTCACAGAATCTTCGCAATTGATTCACCAGAATATTCCATATTCATAATAATATATAGGAGCAAGTACGTTTTTTATAATCATTGGCAACACTGTAAAATTGGCTGAAACATTATTTTTAAAAGCTTTCCGTTGATTTCATTCGGATTCAACAGAAAAGTAGTCCTGAATCGGCCCGAATCCATTATTATCATTGCCCGCTTATTCCTCTAGCACACCGACAGTTGAATTTGGGCCCCGCAAGAAACTCGACCGAATTGCTCTGGGCGACGAAAGCGTTAAGACATTTGGCATCAACTTTTTTTAGGCAGTATTCTAGTCTAGAAATTTGAAAAAAATCAAATTTTTTGTAAAGGAAATCAGGGATTTCGAATTTTTTTTACATGAAACGTAGAGATCTAATGTCATCTGGAATTTTTTTTTGTCAGAAATCGGCACTCTGGGACTTAGTTTTTACACCATACAATGAGCACAACAAAACCGGGGCCGTGTATTTGACAAAGTATGCGGAAAGGGTTAATACGTGCTTATTTGCAATGTGTCTCTTGTTTCGCTCTTTCATGTTGTTCCTATATTGCTAGGGCATTATACAAATGCTGTACTAGTATGGGAGGGTAGCACATTTTTTGTTATTTCTAAGCTTTGACATCTTGATTTCTAACGTATCAGGATGTCAAAACATGTGCTTATTCCCCATTTCAAATAAACTAAACATCATATTTTGTGAACCAGTTCAATCCACTTTAGGCAACGTATAAACCCATCAATAATGTGTGCGTGTGATGCAGAAATACAGAAGCACATCAGACAACTCGAAAATCGACGTGGTGCTCCAACCAAACAAAATTGCACCATTGTGTGTAGGATCGGATTGTGTCACATTTACCCGAAACCCACTCACCCGAATGTAACAAATACCCGAAAGCGACAGCTACCCTAATGTAACATTTACCCGAATGTAACATCTACCCGAAAGCGACACTTACCCAAAAGAAGAATATATTGGATATATAATACACAAATTTTACTATATTTGTATTTGTATTTGTATATTTAATTCTGATCAGTGTTATATAAGGATGATATTTGTCTCATACTTTCATTTCCATTCAAAAAGTATTTTTCGTGGGAAGTACAATTCGAGAAATACTGGCATTGAATAAAATCCTTTTCAAAATAAAGAAAAGTGAAAGAATGCAGTTTTATAACGTATTATTAAGTCCATCCATTCTTATGGATGACGCAGCCCGTTTACGAGCGTCGGACGCCATACGTTTATCTGGTGCATCACGTTTGCAACCAGGCAATCAAAATACATGACATGCATAAATAACCGGGCAAACGTAATGCACCAGGTAAACGTATGCAGTCCGACGCTCGCTAACGCTCGGTCGGACCTGACTAAAGGATCGTCTCCTATGTTTCAAACAAACCGGGCAATCGGTGGAACACAGGTTTGCTTGCGAGAGGCCGCCGCTTCCGACGGCGGGTTGGCGGCCTACTCGGATTGCGTCACCTCGGCGGCTTGGTGCCGCCTCGATTCGTTATCCTCGTTAAATGGGGACTTCGCCCCCATTACATTGATATCAAAATAAATTTCATCACGAAATAATAAACTCATGATAAAAATTGCGCTGCGGCGGCGAATACGTAAGTATCATTTTTTCTTATCTATTCTTTTCACATTTTCATTAAAAAAAATTATGTTAAAGTTTTTCGGAATATTTCATAACCCATGCTCATTTCTGAATGATCTCTTGGTCTTAAAGAGCAATACGGAAAGGAAACACAGCATGTCAATTGTGCCTACACTAATTTCTAAAAATAACACAGTGAAGTCTTCAAGATCTTTTTCGAATTTCCTCATTACAATTTCTCAGTTTACTTCGTAACTTCCTAACAACAGATTCGACAAAACTCATAAATTGATTTGTCGGAATTTTTCCTTCTTCATTCGGGTAAACATCCCATTCGGGTAAATGTCGCATTCGGGTAAACGTTGCATTCGGGTAAATATTCATTCGGGTAAATGTCCATTCGGGTATATGTTGCATTCGGGTATTTGTTACATTCGGGTGAATGTCATTCGGGTGTGTGTTACATTCGGGTAAATGTGCTTCGGGTAAACGTGTTTCGGGTGAATGGGACACAACCGTTGGATCGATAACTGGAACGCACAGCAGGCTAGTGAAAACACTTGATGTGTGACGAATTAAATAATACTGGAAGGGATTGAATGCCTCTTCTCGGCAAGGAGATAAACGCGTTGCGACAGGAGCAAAACATCAACAAACGCGTTGTATTTTCGTTCAGGTTGTGACAGCAAAATTGGAGCTCGTTTGCCGCTGTTGCCGAAGTTGTTGCTTATGT
This sequence comes from Toxorhynchites rutilus septentrionalis, assembly GCF_029784135.1. NCBI lineage: Eukaryota > Metazoa > Arthropoda > Insecta > Diptera > Culicidae > Toxorhynchites > Toxorhynchites rutilus. The sequence goes on from NC_073745.1 coordinate 65,893,036, forward strand.
TGGATTTTCTACTTCTAATTAATGGTTAGAAAATGACTGATACCTTCGATGACTATTTTTATGCATACTGGCTGGCAGAAGAATTACAAAGATATTGCGATGCGAAATTTCGCTCTTCTTCAGGGAATGAACAGTGTACGATCTGTTCCGTTGTTTCTTTGTATCGTACTCGCTGGCTGGTGCAATACTGTGATTTCGCGAAAGGCTTATTTATATATTTTCAATAAGTTAAAAATGGGACGCATTATAAATTAAAACATCGCTGATACATTTGTTATTCGTTATTGATGGTACGGCTAGTTGAATACAGAAATTAACGAATAAATGTTTGGAAAAGTGGAATGCTTACAATTTTCGTTAATATAAAAAAACCAATTGAGAATCGCAATGTATGTATATCAAACAAATCCTAGAGAATTTCCGACTGGATTAGTATGCAAATCATCAAAGTCCGTTTGCAACAAAAATAGTTAAAACTATTCAACGGTTGAATTATTTCATAAAAACTTGACCTTTTTTCTGATTTCACACCCTTACTGAAAGATATAGTCCTACGTCAAAAAATGTTTGAAAACAAGATAACGAAAAATTGAAAAATGTCAAAACAACCGGAGTTCAGACAGCGATGGGACAAGAATTAAGCAACGAATCTATTCAAAGTTGCTCAGATAGAATCTGTGTTTGTAAACAACGTGAGCAAAGGCCGTTAAGCAATATTGGCATAGTGTTCCACCTTACAAGAACGTCTTGATAGATACGAATTTATTTTACTCATGTTACGTTACGATCTATAAACTCGCCCTGGCTAAATTATGAACAGCAAAGTTGTTGTTTCTATCGAATCGGGCAAAACATAGTAGAGCAGCCCAGCGAGCAATTTTTTTTCACGATTTGTCATGGAATCTGTCAGCGAGGAAAATTGCATCCCATGCTCGCAACACAATTTTGATAGAGTTATCCAATCCCAGTACCAACCGAGCGGTTCAACTTTCCCCAGTACATATGTTCTCTCTAAACGGCAATTACTGGCAATTCCCAATAATCACCCAATTTCCGCCGCCAAACTCTCCACATCTCGTTACGGCTAATACCGTGCACCTAAAAGGAACCCTCGTGAGCACTAAACTAAACCTCTCCAATTGGAGTAGGACTCTGTTGCACAAAATTCGTGTTTACACGTTCTGCAGCAGTTTCAAGGTTCCGTTCTTCTCTCTCTTCGATCGTTTTACTTACGACGAAACTTACGTCTTACGGTAGAACAACCCGCTTGGGAGCTTTGGCATGGATATTCGAAAGGGCAGGCGGGCACACATACACACACACACACACATTTCCTATTTTAGAATGTAACAATCTCCTCTCGCTTCTTATGCTTCTTTTCAAGTGCAGGAAACATTATCTTCGTAATAGCAGACCGAAAAGCGAGCGCCATCACCGGGACACATGTAGGATAACTTCTTCCGGATAATTGAATATCGATTGAGAAGCTTAGAGAAGATTGGGCCACCGAACGAACGGTGCTACACTTCAATTTCGAACCGTTTTCGTGAATCCTCCAACGGCAGTCAAAAATTGGTTCTCTTCGCTACGGTGGACGACACAGCGTAACAAGTATCCAGTCATCCGCGTTTGTTGTTGTTATTGACGGAAGAAATAATCCACTGAGACATCCCAGAACACCTGCCACCATCGTGTTGTGTTTTTGTCGCGTCCAACGTCGTCATCACTTGCGCGACGCTGCGCGGAATCGTGTTTTACCTACAGTTTCTACATGAAAACAAATATGTCAAGGACAGGTTCTAATAATAAAGAGTCACCTCCTCAAACCACCACTTTCTTCCTAGAGGATGAAGGAAGTGGAAGGGCGGCCGTTTTGTCTGTAATGGTCTACCTTCCTGCTCCTCTGTCGGCAGTCTTTGCTGTACTTATCCCGGGTGCAGCAGTAGCAAACCTGCAGCTAGTGACGTAGTTAACTAGTAGCAGTTGTGTGATGGTTGTTATGCGGTTACCGCAACGTAACACAATTCATTATCTTGGTGCGGTCGGTCCAATTTTAGCCTCTATGCATGGGAGGAAATCCTTCATCGATGATTCTTATCTGCGACCGCAGTTCTCGAGCGATTGCACCCCGGCTTCTCAAAGTCGTCCGATGGTTCGGATCAGATTCACATAGTGCGCTATTCATCATCACTACACAATGGCACCACTCGAACGAATCGCTGATGCGAGACGCTTTCCGGATTAGCGACTGTGAGGGTTATAAAAATTCCTTCAAAGACTTGGCGCTTGGCGTCTTGGCGCGTTTCTTTGCCGAACATGGTCATCGTCGTCATTGGTTAGTGTATCTAAATACGTCTGGTTTTGGAGAAGTGTGCGCGCAGTAAAGCAAAACACAGTAAAATTCCCATTAAAAAGCAAGCGAGCCGAAAATAATGAATGGGATGAAGATGGTGGCGTCGTGAGCACTGAGAATTCGCACACCGGATGGCGAATCGCGTTGGGGCTCAAATTGCAACCCAAGAATTTGTACATCGAGAGCACTGGGGCTGATAAACAGAGTTCGAAAATGTCATTTGATTTTCTGTTATCTCTTTTGTGCGACATTTTACAAACAAATATTTATTCTCAATTTGAATTTTTCAGTTTGAAAATTTTTCAGTTCCTTAATCATCTAGTTTTCATTTTTCAGTTTTTTGATTGTCTATATTTCAATTAATCAATTTTCAATTTTTTAATTTCCAATTTTTCTGTTTCTGGAATATCTTGTTTTCAATTGCCTAGTTTTTTAATTTTGTATACTTCGATTCCTCAATTTTCAAGTTTTCTCAACTTTTAATTTTTTCAGCTTTTTATAATTTTCTAATTTTCTGCTTTTCAATTTTCATTTTTTTTAACACTCATTAACTAATACCAAAGTTCTAAATCATTCTAATAACTTCTATTACATATTTCTTGTTCATAAACATAAAACACGAGCTGACCCGACAAACTTTGTGCCGCCTAAAATGGATTTTTTTGTTATCAATACCTTCAAAAACATTCATGTTTTCTTGCTAAGCGAACGTTCATGGATCCAATCGCAAAACTGTTCATTGATTGACCTTCTAATTGACCCTTTACAATTTCCATTCACTACAAATTTCCTAGTACAGGTCGGACTCGATTATCCAGAAACTCGATTATCCGAAATTTTAGACTCGATTATCCGGAGTATTTTACTTCTGATTTTCGTAAATTTTGAATAATTTGTATAATAATTCCATATTGAATAGCTAATATGGTTATCAAATGAAAGGGCTTGACTAGTAGATCATAGTTATTTATGAAAAATGCAAATCCGAGATGGCGGCCACAACAAAATGGAAGATTACATATTTTCTCAGAGCCCCATCAATATGGGTATCAATTAAAGGGCTGGACTACTAGAACACAGTTATTTATGAAAAATGTAAATCCAAAATGGCCGCCACCATAAGATGGCGCCATATATATTTGTTTTCACAGCCCCATCAATATGGGTATTAAATGAAAGGGTTTGACTGGTAGAACACAGTAGATCATGAAAAATCCAAATCCAAGATGACCGCAGTTCCCAAATAAGCAATTCATTTTTAATGGTTCCATTCAGCTTGCCCTGTTTGTATGTATGTTTGAGTGTTTCGTAGGGTTGTCCCACATTAATAGAAAATTGACCCCGTTCCTGTTGACTGATTGATCTGAAATTTGGAACATACATTTAATTCTACTGTCATTATAAAACTGCGTACTGAAAAATTCAATTTGGCCGCCGCTAAAAAATGGCTGAATGGCTTGACTTGGAGAAAACACTACGCTATGGACCACATTAATTTGAAAAGGTCGCCGCTGCAAAATGATTAAATGGCAAAATAATTTGATACCGATATTGCCTTTTCGAATTTATGTTGTTTATTATAGGGTTGGGGAAAAATAAATGTCGTATTTCTGATCAAAATTTGACGCTTTATTTAACAAACTTAAAATTAGTGCTCCCGTGGCCGAGTGGTTAGCGTCATAACTAACATGCCGGGGGTTCGGGTTCAATTCCCGTTCTGGTCGGGGGAATTTTTCGTCAAAGAAATTTCCTCCGACTTGCACTGTGATCACGCGTATTCTAGAGCTTGCCACTCAGAATGCATTCAAGGCGTGTTATTTGGCATAGAAATCTCAACTAAGTACTAATAAAAATGACGCAAGTAATACTACGTTGAGACGGCGAAGTTCCTCTAGGAACGTTAGTGCCATTGAAGAAGAAGAAAATTATCCAATTTAAGTCAAATATGCGCTGTACTGTGCGAATCGTTACAGTATCGGGTCCATAACCTACACGAATTTTTTCGGCTACCTTCGTTGCAGTTTTACCTCGCAGGTAGTAAAAACGTAAAATATGGCGAATTTCTTGCTTGGTGGACTCCATCTTTGACGCGCTATAACTTGAGACTAAAAAGGACAATCACAACAGTGTCAAAACGACACTTGTAGCACAGATTGTCGTCTTTAAATAGCCGTATAGTATAGTATAGTATAGTATTTTCAATCACTGGCAAATAACATGTTTCTCCCTTACATGGAATATATATTTGATACAGAAAATATAATAAATGAATAACATCACAAATCGGACGATTCCTTCCTCGAGTTTTGCGCTTACCCCTTTGCTTGATCAGTTCTCGGGATATGCTGAAATTTGTATTTCATTTCAGATTTGGAAGCTGGAATATTGCATTTAGAACCTGATTGATGATTCTGCATGTGAAATCTGATCCTGTAATGTGTGATCTGTAGTTTGCATTTCGAATTTGAGTACTAAATCTCAATTTGAGATTCAGAATCTTAAATCGTTTTATGGAGCCAACATTTGATATTTTAGTCTGAATTTGAAATCCTCAATTATGATAGACAGTCTGGGTCTGAATTTTGAGGAAGGATTTAAATTTTAGGCTGAATTCTGGACCAGCTATCTTACTGACCGTACAGGAACTTAAATGGCCAATTTTGAAATGTGCGAATTTGAATTTGAAATTAATATTCGTCAAGAACCTAAATTAAGTCTTGAAAATTTAAGAAGGAGATCCAGATTACAGAAGTTTGAACCTAAAATTTTATTCTGATCCTTGTAACCGGAAACAGGAATCATAAACCTTGAATGAAGAATCTGCAACTAAAAACTGCAACTTAAATATGAAATAAGAATTTGATTTTTTTTATCCCGTCTTTTTATTTCATTTGTTTATTTTCTTTAGGGTCATTAGCAGAGCCGGACGCTAACCGTATATTGTCCAAGTTTGGCCGGACAGCGGAGACAGATGTGATTTCGATAGTTCCCTTAGCAGTTTTTGAGTTATCGGAACATGTTTTTGGGTCAACAAGTAACAAATACCACTAGTATACCTTTCATATTTCCAATGAAGTGATTATCATACCATTTCGATCAGCCGGCCCAAAGGTATTAACGCGCAAGACCTTACACTCGCAATGTAACGTTCTCGTTTTTTGAAACTCTTAACTTACATCCCAGTGCTGGATGCTTTTTTTTTTGGTTGACACAATTTTAGGAACATAGATTGGGCCAATTTAAACGTGGGACTTAGCGCGTTTAGACAATACCTAATTATTGAATTGTTTATCTCAAGAAAAATATAATTTTATTTTTTTGTTGAAGAATTGTGATTTCGTCTATTTTCATTCTTTGTTAAAAATTTGGTAGGTCTTATAGTTTTCAACTTTTTGTAGAAATTGTTGGGAAAAATTTAGTTTTTTTTTTTCAAAAAGTGTATGCAAAGTTGCTCAAATGGTCATTTTTTACTCACCCAAAATTTCTGCAACCTGAGATGGTGCTGCCAACCTCCTAAGACGAGTTGAAATGAAATTTGTTCGTCAATAATCAATATGTACCATAATAACAACGTTGTGACGAGAGTTTCTAATTTTGCATGCAAACCGCAAAATCTTCCCCTTTGTGAAGGTGAAATCACTCCATATCTTTTTTTTTCGTCGAGATTTGTGAGTAATTGTTTTAGATGTGTCGATGTGAATAAATCAGTCTTTACTTTTAGTGATTCGAATCACTTCACAACACCTCGCATTTAATCTGTCGCTTCAATTTATCTTCCCATCACCGACAGTCATCGTAAAAATAAAAAACTAATCTGTTTTCAACAGACAAAACTTCTGGAATCACAACGAAAAAAATCCGAGCTCTGTACTAAAATTGAAAATAATAAACAAACTTAGCGACATTCGGTTGCTGTGTGAGGGGGTGTCTTAGTGCCAAGTACAATACAAACATAAACAACATCATCATCAGCATTGTGCACGCCTACGTTGACGAGTCTTCTTTTTTTCATTAACCCATTCAAGTGCTCTGTCGACCGCGCGATGACTAATATTCCTCCACTCGCCGGCGTCGCACGAACTGATCAGAGTTGCGGAGACGGGAGAGGCTGTTGTTGTTTATGGCGCACTAATTCAGGAAAGGCAAACCAGAATTGAAACTGATCGCGATCGTCTCAAACGAACTTGATTAGTTGCGTGCGGTTGTGTGTTTTTTATTCTGCTCGTCATTCTGCAAAGCGTTGAGGAGGAGGGGGTGTTCTGTTGGGTAACAGCAGCTAGGGTCTCTTCCGACGTGGAATGTGGCGAGGAGTCGAGCGCGAATGAAAACAGTAAACAGCGGAACACAAAAAGAATCGATCGACCGGAACGGGGTCGAAGCGAACCGCCGGTCGACTGATCGAAACATTCCGCCGCAGCAACGGCATTGATGGAGGCGTTAGAGCACATGATGACGATGATGATGATGAATGATTTGGTCTCCTCCTCGAGGGCACCTAGTTGACGATGACCTGTTTTGTGGTGCACAACACGTAACATCCGCCCCGTGCGGCCGTTATGAAATACACAAACCAAAAAAAACGAAGCTGCTTTCCGCTGTTGCATCAAAATCCAGCGGAACGATGCACGACAAGCACTCCAAAGTGGCCTTGAGTTACTTGATTGAATACCCGTCGAAAGTGGAACTAAACGTAAAATGTGTGTTTGGTGTTTTATGTAAGGCTCTCAATACCGACACTCGCTTCGTTTGCCTGCTCGCATGGTACACCTGTTTACATTTCCTTTGCTTGCCGCCTATGTAAGCAAGGGGGAGTACATTACCAATGCCAGCTTAGGTATTTGTACGTTGGTGAGCCGCGGTCAAGTTCAATAGCGATTGTGTTCTTTGTCGTGATACGGTAACCGATACGTAACCGAATGGGGACGGGTCTTTCTTCCACAGTAACATTTGAGTTGTATCGAAAATATTGGGAATGCAATCACTCATGTTTACAAATATTAAAAACTGGCTGACCCGGCAATCTTCGTCCCGTCCAAAATTGTTTTTTTGTTATCAATACCTTCAAACATTTCCGTTTTCTTACTACGAGCAAGTTCATGGGCCCAATCGCAGAACTGTTCATTGATTGATCTTCTAATCGACCCCGTTGAATTTACCTTTTACTATAAAATTCCTAACTCATTATTATGATATCAGATTATTCTCAGACACAATTCTCGTTCAAGATTTTTCAACCACTTGCAAATAACATGTTTCTCCGTTACATGGAATAAATGTTTTATACAGAAAATATGATAGAATAAAGACAGCCCTAAATCGGACAATTTCTTCCTTGAGATCTGCTCTTATCAACACAATCGGCGATACTTTTTTATTGGTATAGATAGAAGAAGATATAGGAGTGCGTTCCATGACATTAAAATCCATTTCCAGTGTCGCACAAAGATCAATTTCGCTAGCGCAAACATCAAATGGACTAACAGCACTTGTCACTATGTAATTGTAGAACATATGGGAATTTAATTCTCCGAATTTTCCCTTTTTCCTTCAGAGTTTTTCGAAAATTTTCAATTGTCATGTTTGATTGGAATATTTTTGGTTGAAATATTTTTTATGGAACCATTCCAGAGGAGGAAGGGGTGTCATACCATCATAGAAACATTTCTCATACCCAACACACCCTCACATCCTAAATTGTGCTTGATTAGTTCTCGAGTTATGCTCGAGTTTGTGTTTGTGTGCCCCATGTAACTCGTGTTTCATTTGTATGGCAGACCCCCCTTAGAGAGGGGGTGGAGTGTTTAACCACCAGAGAAACATTTATTGTACCCTAAAACCTCCATATACCTAATTTGGTTCCATTTGCTTGATTAATTCTCGTGTAATGCAGAAATTTGTGTTTCATTTGTATAGCAGAATTACTGCCTTGAGACTGGAAATGTTGTCGAATTGTCATCCGTTTGCATAGACCATGTCGGCCAAGATTCTCCATAGGTTCTCTATGGGATTGCAATCGACTGTCAGCAGGTCATTCAAGAAGCGAAATGTCCTTCTCGGCAAACCATGCCTTCGATTGCTTGGAAACGTGGATCTATGCATAATCCTGCTGAAAAAACGACATCCTCGGTAGCGTTATTTTCAATATGGCCAATCAAAACGTCCTCCAGTAATTGAAGATACTTTTCGGATACTTTTTCGGTGAAAACGGAACAAATGAGAAGCTTGCTGTGATAGGAAACGGCTCCCCACACTGTCAAACTTCCGCCCCCAAGGTTTCGCTTCGATCTCACGATATTCCGTCGACTTAAATTGTACCAATAGCAACTGTAACAGTCCGGACCATCCAAATTGAACTTTTTTCGCCGGAAAATACAACATTTCTCCATTCCAGTTTCCATTCCACGTATTGCCGGGCGAAAATGAGATGGTTCTGCTTATGAGTGGCGGTCAGTTTCGGTTTCCCTCGAAGTTTCTTCCACATTATGTTTGGTGACTCATTCAAGATGCGCGCAATATGCCTCTTCGTTACTGGAACAACCGATTCTGCCTTAATGTATGAGCAGGACGTCGTTTCCTGGTTGCTTCGTGTCTTATTCGACCTTTAAGACACAAAGAAACTTTGGTGTGCCCATTTGTTGGTCGTTATATCCAGTATTTTTGGCATTATTTGAAGAAATTCCGTACCACTTTCTCAGAGAGACCAAGTTTTGTTACGATCGAACAATTAGAAAACTTTTGTACACTGAATATCTTTATTATTTTCCACCCCTCTTCCGTCAATAGAATACCTTTCGCCATTCCTTCAAATTCTACGTAAATCACTTATCTGACCAACTTATTACGTTGCACATCTAATATTTATCTTGTAAATTGAACATTCCCAAGTATTTTTTCAAAAAACACAGATAAAAGCTTGGTGATTATGCGAAAACTCGATTTTTATGCCCTATGTCTCGGGAAAAAAACGACGTTTGAATGTTCATATCCACCGATGCCGCCTTGTGTGTGTGTGTGTGATTGTGACGCACGTCCTTTCAATAATGACTTAAATATACTATCGCTAAAGCATATACGTATCCCGATAAAAAGAACATTCCTAGTTGTTTTGTAAGTGTTTCAAGTTTTTTTTCAAGTGCGGCTAAACGAATGTCTATCACTGTATAAACAAGAGTTCATCCTAGCTCAAGCTCAATCATATGAGAAAGGTCCTCATCCTAGTCTCGAGCAATCAGGGCTAAGAGTGAATTTCGAAACCACATTTTCAAAGGCCACAAGACAGTTGAATTAGGTATTCTGATTATCTTTTTTCGAAGCTAGAATTCAAAGCCTTTATAATACGTAGAAGCAGGTACAATTTCAGTCTCCAACCAACGAACAGTCAACAGTATTTCTGAAGACTACGAATCCACTTTAAATTCTCCAAATGATCTATTTTAAAAGAAGGAATGCATCTCCAGTTTCAGCTATTAAACCTCTCAAATATTCAGGATAACCCTATGATAGCATTCTTTGTCAAAATGTGTCAAAGCTCCCCTGGCAATCGACTTTAGACAGCGACTTTGTTATTTTTGAGCCTCGTTAAGCGTGGTTTAACCTCTGCAAGTAGGGAGGCTGGGAACATCTGCCGACGGCTCTGCATGACTTTTCTCGGTTTCGATCTTCTAAAATGGTTTCCCTTAGGGCGATCGTAGTCGTCTGGTTCTTCATCTGATTATAACATTCTCTCCTGATGGTTGAGTTCAAAATTTAAGAGAAACTCCAGAAATTCCATCAAACAGCACAAAGCCAAAATTGGTTTCTAATCAAGGCGACTGTTTCACACAACGTATGTGCTAACCGGCTACAGACAACATACCCCATATTCGCCAACAGAATCGCGATGTGTCCCTGATAAAACCTAAACAAACAAGACACCGTCAATCACTTACAAAAGTCCGATAGTGACAGCGTTAGAAAACTGCTATGTACAGTGTGTCCGCACATCAATTTCTGAGATCTCTGTCTTCGGTCCGAGCAGAAATTTTCATTACCAGGCGAATAGCCGCGCTCTCCCCTCCAACAAGTACCACTCCCAGTTGCCTCTGCTTGATTACTGTTGTTTTTGAAACAAAACACCAAAGCGACACATGCCGCAAACCAAACCAATGTTCTGGAGCCTGCATTATGCCGATCTATTGTGCGCCCTTTCCTGGTGAAGCCAATATGCTACAGTACACAATAAATATGTTTATTTTGAAGCACCACACACCGGTGGTGTCGTCATGTTTTGTGTTTGGGAAACACAGACTAAACGCCAGAGCCACACAGACACACACACACATTGGTATCTCTCTGTCATCATTGATTTATTACATGCAATATATTCTCATCTTCAGGGACACGACGGAGTCGACGACGAGCGAGAAAAAAATACGGAGGTTGGGATGAAAAATACGGCACTGCCGCATACCTGTCGTTCGCAAGTGCTATTTACTATTCCGAATATCTCTAAACAACGGAGGACGGACCCGGTACTGCACATCCTTATCCATTGATCCCTCCTGGGGGTGATATGTATAGCATGCGCTCGGACCATATCCAGCCGCCGTGCCGCCGAGCGCCGAGAGCGTGAAGATTTAGAGGTTGAATGAAAAATTCAGACAGTGCTTGATATGCGGTTTGTGGCCTCTGCACGATGTCCCAGGCTGGGACATTAGACTACACAATAACCATCACCAGATAGCTAGGTGTAATGCAGGGCAGCAGCATTGGTGGGGATGGTAATATATAAACCCATAACAAAGCTATTCTGCTGCAGTTCTGCCTTCCCCCATCCATGTCTGGTGGAAATGAACACATGGCCGCAGTGATACCAGATTTTTCTGTTCGTGCAAATCCGCAGACTTTTTTCGAATCTATCCACCGTTTATGCATAGTGAACGTCTTTAGATAGAAAAAAATGATATTGCGCGTTAATAATCGAACCGACGAAATACTTTTGTGTAGGTTGTTTTCAATGATAGATACTACCCTGATATACGAGGGCAGTCCGAAAAGTACTTGGCCTACAAAAAAAAACAAAAAATTTGGAAAAGTGGCGATTTATTTCTCAACATATTCTCCTTTTAGCTCGATTCACTTGACCCAACGATGCTCCAACATTAAAGAAGTTGAATCTGAAAAATACGTATTCTCGAGGTCTGCAAAGTAGGCCTCCGTGGCGGCGGTGACTTCCTCATTCGACTCGAATTTCTGCCCGATGAGTGTCTTTTTTTAGTTTGGAAACAAAAAAAAAGTCGCGCGGGGCTAAATCTGGAGAATACGGTGGATGAGGCAGCAGTTCATAGTGCAATTCGACCAATTTGGCCGTAGCGACGGCGGAATTTCCATTTTTTTCATTTTTCTAAAATCCACGGACATACCCGCTTCCATACAAGGTCAAAACAAAACTACGAGTCCGATTCGACTGAAATTTGCACAGCACCCGTTTAAGAGAATGTACTACACGATAGCACGGCAGTGGAACTTCATACAAATCACTCGTCGAAAAGTGTCTCCTTTTTCACCGCTTGTTGACGTAGGACTACGTCTAACCGGAAGATATAGGGTGTGAAATGGAAATCTAGGCACTGAACAAGTAGGAAAAAATGCAAGATTTGGAACGCTTATAACTCGAGCATTTCTCATTAGATCGCAAAGGTTTTTGCATCAATTGATAGGAAATATATCTACGCATCTAACATAACGAATAACATTTCATTTTTCTTGAGATAAATAATTGAATAATTGTGAAATATCAAGCATTGTCAAAATGCACTATGTGCCCATTTTTGATTGGTCCATTTTGTGCTCCTCAAATCGTACCGACCAAAACGGGCAACCAGAGCAGCAGCAAAATAGAATGAAACACGATTGGAAAGGAAAAAATGAACGAAACATTGGTCGCAGTCTCACACATGCGTAATTCTCGAGCCAGCCAGTCAGCTCAAAAATCCCCGCTCCGCTGCCGTAACGATCACATTCTTTGTGTGGACACCGACTGGACAACATCGTTGCTGGACGAGCTGGACGGCGAGGGATCGAGTGCCTTTCTCAAGGCAAGAGGGCGGAGGTGGTAGCGCTGGAGTAGAGTAATAGAGTAGAGTAGAGTTTTCAAAGGGCCTTTCTCAAGGCTAGAGACGAATGAACTGCAAAAGTTTAAAGTCTCCATAATACAAGACCTTCCTTCCATCCGTAACGATCATTCTCATTCAAACCGTACACCACATCGGTTCGCATCACAACACATCAACAAACCAACCCAAGCAGTCATGTGTGGACATGGTAAAGGAGGAAAAGTGAAGGGAAAGGCAAAATCCCGCTCGAACCGTGTTGATCTGGAGTTCCCCGCAAGGGTAGCTAGGCCGAGCGCGTTAGTACCAGTGCACCAGTCCACCTAGCCGGCGTTATATAGTTTCGGCCGCCGAAGTGATCGAGTTAGCTGGCAAAGCTGCTCGCGACGATAAGAAAACCCGCATTCTGAACAGAACACATTCGGTTCGGTGGACATCAAAACAACAAGCAGTTGCAGCGAGTGGCGAGTGGCAAACGCAATCGCAAAACGGCAGCAGGTAGCAGAAGAAAAACAAGGCGGCATCGAGGGCGTTCGAAATGGTTTTTTTCAAAACCACGAGTACTAAGTTTTCTAAATTGGAACCATTCCATAAAACAAGGCGCTTTTCAGGGCCATTAAACCTTCCAAAAAAGAGTTTAGGAAATACAGTTCAATGCTTTCTAAAACATTATCCAAAATAATAATAAAACACAAATTGATTTTTTCATAATTTGTTTGCCAGGATCTGATGAGTATGTGAATTTGGCAGTTGTTCTGAGCTTATTGATAGTTGGGGACTTTCCTGATTATTCAATTTTCACCAATTCTTAAATTGTTTCCAGATTGAAAGTACAGTAATTTACAATTAGTTCGACATTTAGCTAATTGGACGGACATGTAATGCGACTTATTTAGTTGGACATTTTTGTAAACATAGAGATCCAAATTATGACCCCACATTGAAAGTCGACACTGTACCACTGTCATCGCAAATGTTCAATTACAGGTTAAAATCGCCTCCAATGCGACACTGAGTGGCGCTTCGGCACGTCGCATTGAATGTAATTTACTGTACAACATGTCACAAAGCTGGATGGGAAGAAATTTTCCAACTGTGAAAGCTGTGGCGAGTGGCAAATGCAATCGCTAAACAGAAAGGTTTAGCCGAACAAGATGGGAATATCGAGTGATAACTCTTTAGATTGAAGATAATTTTGTGATCCTGAAAAGGACCCTTTTTAGCCTGCATGTGAATCCAACGTGCGAACAAATCGTAATGAATGTATTTTTTGCCATCGCTCCCTTTTAACGCTCATTCGTTCGTCTCGTTGGACTCGCCCCTCTGGCTGAGTCTGCCGATTTGTCTCTATCCTGTGAGTGTGTACCGCTAGAGTATAAAACACGCGAACCCCAAAAAAATATCTTATTTTCTTTCAAACCGTAAACCCGTGTGGTTGTACGGCATCGGCATAGTGGACGTAACAAAGGAGGCCAAGTTAAGGGAAAGGTAATGTCTCACTCGAACCGTGCAGGTCTCCAGTTCCCTGTTGGTCGCATTCACTGATTGCTCCGCAAGGGTAACTAGGCCGAACGGATTGGTGCCGGAGCACCAGTATACCTAACAGCGATTATAGAGTTTCGGCCGTCGGAGTGCTCGAGTTGGCTTGTAAAGCTGCTCACGACAATCAGAAAACCCGCATCAAGAACAGAGCAGCTTCGGTTCGGCGCTCATCAAGGCAACAATTAGTTTCAGTGAGTGGCAAAGTGTTTCTCCGACACGTCGCATTAAATGTAATTTACTGAACAACATGTCACAAGCTGGATGGGAAGAAATTTCCCAACTGTGAAAGCTGTGGCGAGTGGCAAACGCAATAGCTAAACAGGAAGGTTTAACCGAACAAGATGGGAATATCGAGTGATAACAAAAACACAGCACCAAAGGTTCTTTTCAGAACCATCAACATGTTCATATAGAGTAAACAGTAAACTAATCCATTTTTCAGGTAGATAGGTAGGTATTCACGTAGGAGTAGAAAATAAAACAATATATTTAAAATATATATTTAACAAAAGCTGTCCCCTTTGTATAGTCCTACGTCACTCCGGTTATGTCCCCGACATTACCCACCCGTCTTTTTACATCGACGAATATATTTTTTTCCACTATGTTTCGTAGGAGAGTGTATGCATACTGACAGATTTCTACTACGAGGTGTTTAATGAAGGATGAAAGGTGGGATTGTTTATGTTTATATATGATTTATCGTACGATTTAATTGAATGCATAGAAGACGTTAACAAAACTGAAGTTCAGCACCTTTTTAAATTTGAACAAATATTGATAAGAGATTCCCAGCAATTCTTGATGTTTATTGCGTGATTTGGTTACTGTATAAGTTGTTTGAAACGAAGGTTTAGTGTAATGATTTTATTTTGAGGATTATATTCACAAACATACAAGTATGAATAATATAAATTGCATGTATATGATGCGCCGCTAGCCCATACATGCAAACGTGGAGACGATATACATACATCCTAGAAAAACTTAAATCGTATAACTATCGTTTATATTACATCATATACCTCATATACATGTATATAGCCTCCAATTTCATATGCATATGCCAATAATACACATCATACAAGTAATGTGTCTTGGATGTATGTATATCGCCTCCAATTTTAAATTTTTGACGTAGGACTACGTCTTACATTAAGGGTGCCAAATCAGAAAACAAGTCACGTTTTTATGAAATAAAGTTAACGTTAATAACTATTTTTTCTACGAACGGATTTAAACGATTTACATACCAATCAAATTGGAAATTTTCTAAGATTTTTTTGTTTGATATGCTATACATTACAAACCCATAGTCTGTATATGATTTAAATTGATGAAAATTGGAAGCATTCCGATTTTCCCATACATTTGTTCTGTCCATTTGTGTGCTTTCCCGAACAGAGCTGTCAATAAGGGGTATCTTATGCAGCCGCTAGAACAGAAACAACGAAGGGGGATAGCGGAAAAAGAAAACTTACGAAGTAAACTCCACCCTTTGCATAATAAGTAAGCTGTCGCTAGCGTATAAGTATTGCATCTTCTCTGAGGAAAATTCTCAGAATCTTTCTGTGCCCGAAACAACAAAGGTCGCTTATTCTGTTCGTTTTGTGTTTAATGTTTCGCTAGCGAATATTTCATTATAGAATTATAGGTCGCTTCTAAACATCGATGTTTGGTTTTTTGTGTGTTGCTTGTTTTCGTTGTGCGAAACATAGAAACTTAGAGAAACTTTGTTGACGGTTTTGACCGAGAGTCGAGAAACGATTTTTCATAAACGGTCATTCTCGCGATGTTTCATTTTTAGCACTGCAACTGTGCGCATCTGTTAGACGCGTGTCTGTTCTTTTCCTTTTGAGTTATATACACTTGAAACTCAGACAGTGCATTCGTCTTTGATGGCGATGCACGAAAGATGCCTCTTGTTAATATTCAGTGCAATGCGTGCATTGATATAAAGAAACAAATTGGGCCCTGAACTCGATGTTTTCAAAAATGTCCAATTAAACGTGTCACATTACAAGTCTGTCCAATAATCTAAACGTCGCATTAAATGTAACTTACTATATATAAACAATATTTATTCCCAGCTGTTTAGAGGCATCTCGCACAAATTGATAATATCATTCAGTTGTCAGTGCAAGTCGGTGCAATTTTTAGAGTGTAAAAAAAGTTCACTGTTTACATAAAAGCAATCTCGAATCGGTCCCACTTTTTTGCTTGAAGTTACTATCCCCTGACGATAGGCAATCTCTCTTGCGATACTGACACCATCGGGCGATGAGGCTAAGTACTGTCACCGCCCTCGTGTATACTGTACACGATTCCTTCTTCATATGCACGTATTCTGCTCATTCGTCGTTGTTAATACCTTGTTGCTGTCGTTAATGATTGTTTCTCTCGTGCTGATGATGTCGGGTAATCAAAAGACGTTCTTCTGTAGGATCATTGTACCACTGCGACCATTAGTTTGATCTATTGTGGTGTTCAAAATACGTTACGAATGGAGATATTGAAACGTGATGTACATCCAGGACGTTTGAAGGCCAGCAAATTGGGTCCGGCAAGTGGAATAATGTGCAGTAGATGTCATTAAAATGGTCACTATGCACAGCTCTGTTCTAGATTCAACCTCAAAAACAAGATTACTTGCAACGCCGCTGGAGATCATTTTATTATACTGAAGGGACAGCTTGACACAATCCACAAGTGCAATTCCAAATGAGGGGCTCAGAATGCAAGGGGTGTAAGTGACTTGATCGATTTCTCTTCATCACCTTTTTATTTAGTTAATATTTAAAAAACATGTATTTTTGATTTTAAAAACATGTATTTTTGATTCGAATGAAAGTTTGTATTCCGTTTGGGTTGGAGGAAATATGAGTTTTCCACAGCAATTGGGATTTTTTTGACTCAAGCGTAACTTTTGAAAATATTTCTCCTACTAAAATCGATACGGATTTTAGTAGGAGAAATCTTTGATAATTTATATCTGAAAAACTTTGAGTCGTACCGAAATAGTGTTTTAGAAAGAGTTATAGCGTGTTGATGTCTAAACATGAAAAAATATACACTGAAAAAAAAAATTAGTACTCTTTTTTTTATTTACAAAAAAAAAATACTTTAATTTTCAATATCCAAAATACATATTTTTTAATTTTTTCATATAAAATAGAAGTCATGCAGAAAATTTAAGAAATGGGTCCAAGATGGTAAAACTATTTTTGACGAACTTTGTGGAACATTGAATTTTTATGAATTTTCGAAACTTCGAATTTTTGTATGTTAACAATCATTTTTAGCCACAAATTATGATTTCTGATGTGATTTAAAACAAAAAAGCTCATTATAATCATCTCCTTCTAAATGTAGCCATTCTCGAGATATTTTAAAAAATATTTTAAATTTTTTTTTAACTTTTCCAAATACATCATTGTGCTAAAAATATATGTTTAGGAGTTACGTTGAAAAACATTTGAAGGCATGTGGGTTAACACAAAACGTAGCGATATTAAAAAATCTTTTTTTATCTTAATACAAACTTTTAACATATTATTCGTGTAACACAATCAAAACACAACAGTAGAATTGAAATCCCAACAACAAATACACCTTGTTGATTCAACCGGACGTTATTGGTACAAATATAATTAACTTGTTTACGTTATGCCTAGATTATACCTGAAGGCTGGTATCTCTAAGCTACCTCTGTATAGATATATAAAGTCAGATATTTTTAAGCTACCTCTGTACAGGTATATAAAGTCAGGTACCTTTAAGGTACCTCTATAATGTATTAGGCTGTCAAAAAATTCCTGCGGTATTTCCGCGAGGTGTCGTTGTAAGCGCGTAGTTCTAGTTGTATTCATTGTATCGAGTCATACTATAGCTTGTTGGAAAGGTAAGGCGCTATAATATAGTCCTTGACGGTATTTTGTTTGGTTAAGTCGTTCGTGAGTTATAGTGTCGCAAATATGGAGCAAAATAAAGAGAAAATCCGACATATTTTACAGTACTATGACAAAGGCAAAAATGCATCTCAAGCTGCCAATAAAATTTGTGCAGTTTATGGACCCGATACAGTTTCCATTTCCCCCGCACAACGATGGTTTCAACGTTTTCGTTCTGGTGTAGAGGTCGTCGAAGATGCGCCACGCTCCGGAAGGCCTGTCATCGAAAATTGCGACAAAATCGCTGAATTAGCCGAGAAAGACCGGCATAGTAGCAGCCGTAGCATCGGCCAAGAGCTCATCAAACCGTTATTAACCATTTGAAGAAGCTTGGAAGCTCGATGTATGGGTGCCACACACGTTGACGCAAAAAACATCTTTGACCGTATCAACGCATGTGAATAGCAACAAAATCGACCCGTTTCTGAAGCGGATGGTGACTGACGATGAAAAGTGGGTCATTTACGACAACGTGAAGCGCAAACGGTCGTGGTCGAAGCCCGCTGAAGCGGCTCAGACGGTGGCCAAGCCCTCATTAA
Organism: Toxorhynchites rutilus septentrionalis; assembly: GCF_029784135.1. Taxonomy (NCBI): domain Eukaryota; kingdom Metazoa; phylum Arthropoda; class Insecta; order Diptera; family Culicidae; genus Toxorhynchites; species Toxorhynchites rutilus. Next base: position 65,911,511 of record NC_073745.1, read on the forward strand.
CGGCCAGGAAGGTTCTGCGGTGTGTTTGGTGGGATTGTCAAGGAATAATCTATTATGAGCTGCTTCCCTATGGCCAAACGCTCAATTCGGACCTGTACTGCCAACAACTGGACCGCTTGAAGGTAGCACTCATGAAGAAGAGGCCATCTTTGATAAACAGAGGTCGCATTGTCTTCCATCAGGACAACGCCAAGCCACACACTTCTTTGGTGACGCGCCAGAAGCTCCGGGAGCTCGGATGGGAGGTTCTTTTGCATCCGCCGTATAGTCCGGACCTTGCACCAAGTGACTACCACCTGTTTTTGTCCATGGCGAACGAGCTAGGTAGTCAGAAGTTAGCCACAAAAGAGGCCTGTGAAAATTGGCTATCCGAGTTTTTTGCCAATAAGGAAGCGAGCTTCTATAACAGGGATATTATGAAGTTGGCATCTCGTTGGGTACAAGTCATCGAACAAAACGGCGCATATTTGACTTAAAACAGATGATTGTAACTAATTTTATGAACAAATGAAAATTCAAGAAAATACCGCAGGACTTTTTTGACAGCCTAATATATTGAAAAATATTGAAAATGCAGAACAAATTTCAGGTTTCATTTATACTATACTTATGAAGCGTGTCCACGTGGACGTTATCCATAACCCCTACCCCCCTCACCGTGGAAAAGCGTGGACATTCTCGTACCCCCTACCCCCCTAAAGTTGTCCACGTGGGCAGCCCCTAACCGGAAAACCTTCGATTTGTGAAGTGGCCGTAAAAAAAGCGAGAGAATGACACTGAGACAAAAGCTTTACTTCTTCTGACAATATTTTCGACAAATAGCAGGAATTTTATGGGAACAATATCTCCATTCATAATGGGCCTGATTCTCGAATACACTTCACGGTGGAAACGGATTGAAACGTATCCGCGATGACAACGGTACGGTGTCGACATATGAATACGAGATTAGTTTCCCACTAAATTATCTTCAGATGAAATTTTTGTATGAGATTATTATAGCACATGAAGAAAACAAAGTTTTCCACTCACATTGAATGCCAGTTTGATACGAAGAAGTTAATTTTCATTAATGGCGTGCCGTTTATTTCGTTTTCACTGTGAAGTGTATTCGAGAATCAGGTCCAATGTCTTCAAAATGTCTTCACAGTATGTCAAATATCCTCAAAAATGAAGACATGTCTTCAAACCTGGCATCTCTGATACTGACGTATTATTCAACGCCTACTTTCTTCGCTGTTTGGAAAAAGAGAAAGACAGAAATCAAGGTAGAAACAGAAAAGTGAAGAATTCGCTAATGTTAGACGACATGCAGGAACCAACCATCTTCAATCTACTGATGCAGATAGTTTCGTATATCTGGCATCTTTGCACGTCAGACTCTGCAACTGAATACATTATGCACTTGTTCACACGATATGGTCAGAGTAGAGTACGACAAAAGCTCCGGGCAGGTTTTGCCGCATATTCAAAATGCTTCCAAGTTAGATTAAATAATTTTCCTATAGGTGAGACCTCTAATTAAAAATTCAAAACAGCGCAATATTTTAGCAAAATTGTCTTCAATTTTATTTTCAACAGCAACAGTTTTCCATTTTCATGCCTAGCTTTAATGATTTTGTTTTATTTTCTCATTATCCCTGGTCACAACAAAATAAAATTCATATATGTATCCACCGAAAATCCCATCTTTCTCACTTACACTTCTCAGCTGTTGACTGTCGGTTCCGTTTTGTTGGTGCTCCCGGGTTTTTGATCTGTCCACGCTCTCTGCTTCTCTCTTTCTCGCTTGCCACTGCACTTCCCAGCAGTAATAAGCTTCCGCACCCTGCCTCTGCCGTTTCTCGTTTCCGAAACACTTCACACCAAACAATAACCAAATAAAGCCATCCAATAAGATGCACTTTTTTGTTGCGGGGTGTCGCTGCTGTTGCTCTTCCTTCTACTACTGCTACTACTACCCGCCTCGCGACTCACTTCACTTCACTGCACACCCCTTTCGAACACTTCCACACACTGTTGTCACAACGAATTGAGGGAAATGAGCGAAAAAAAAAATGTTTCCACAAATGTATCCGGCTGGATCGAATTTTCACCTTTTCGCTCCACAACGTGCACCGTCGTGTGTGCTGCTGCGGTCACGCAAATTCACGACGGAGGATTGCACACGTCCCACCACAGCACAAAAGCGCAATTTTCTATCACTCGGACGACGAAAAATGAAGCGAATTTTTTATTTTTGCTCAGCTGAAATCCAAGGTACGAAAAAGAACAAAATTCCTCCGCTGCGACAAGTATATCTTTCGCAATAGTGTCGAGAGAGACAGACACAGACACACGGAGGGAGAAGAGAAGCCTATCGCAAATATCACGAAGGTCGTTTGCTTTTGCACGGACGATGATAATAACAACAACCAACAGTGGTGGCTGGTATCCACTATTTATGCAGTACTGCGTTGTGTGGTTGAGAAGTTTGGATACAAAAATATATGTGTTTACACACGGTTGTGATTATTTTCCTTTTTCACTACAATATTTTTGCGACCAGATCCACGAACGAACGAGAGTAAACTGAAAAGCGAAAAAGGTTACTGGCGTTAAGCAAGTGGAATAACGAGAGAGAATCATAGAGAGAGAGCGAGGTGATGTGTGGGAGTGTAACGGAATTACGTTTTGTTTGTGAATTTTGCCGTGCTATCGCTTGCGTAGCAGAAGGAGAAAAAGAGAGAAACAAAGCTGTTGTCATTGGTTTATTTTTGTGCAAGTATCGTCGTTTAACGGAAAGAATGTCACCATATAAATTTAACACTCTTATTGTGAATCATACAAATTTGGGGTCCGCGATGACGATACAGTTGAATTTCACTCGTTGGGCTATCTTTAGTTGGGCTTCGATTTAGTTGGGCTCCCGTTCGTTGGGCTATAGCCCAACTAAATCGAAGACAAACGTCAATTCTGACAACGTAAAATTTTTTTCGAGGGGTCGTGGATGGTGTTTTTAGGTTTAAAATAAATTTTAAATGAATCATTGAAATAAATAAAATCGAATATTATTCAACAAAAACAATATTTATTTTAAAAGTTTCAAACAAAATTAAACAAACCACGTAAATTCATTTTCAACAAAGTTCTTCAACATGCTCGTTTTAGCCATTCAACTTCAGTGATTTTCGAACGTAGCGCGTTCAAACGGCATACTTCTGCAACATCATGCTTCATATAGCGAACTAGGCAATCAATTGACTTGATTGCATCGCCAAAATCAGGATCTCCGGTACTAGTAATGGAAGTATCAAACGAATTACTTCCATCTTCTGTGTCTACCAACCATTCTTCTTGCATTTCAGGTTGATTCCTTGAGAACTGATGACAAAATCTCGTCATCAGAGAACACTTCACTGGTTACCCAATCTGGATTATGATCAGCATCATACACCTGATCTTTGATCCACAGATCAATATTTTGCTCAGATGTTTTTGTTCCTGCCAAACTGTCAATCCTGGACACAAGCGCTTTTAAGTCATCATCAGCCGCTTTCGAGTCTACATTAACAGCATCCTCCGGCAAACCATCGATCAATTTCTTCCACGAATTACGTATAGTTTTGTCAGATATCTCCTCCCAAGAGGTTGCCAACCACGAAATACACTGTTGAAGATTAATCTTCTTCAATCGTTCTTCGAAACTAAAGAGGAAAGTACATAAATAAAACCTCAATTAGAATTTGAATTTAAATTTTGAAAAAGCACAGACGAAAAACTATCGTGCGCATAGTTATGTGTTTATATTTGGAATTAATTACAAAAATTTAATGTTTAATATTTGGAAATTTACCTTAAGTGTTCGTTTTCCAGAATTAATGCGAGCATCAGTTTTCTTTTATACTTTCGCTTGATTGCATTGATGACCGCTTGGTCCATCGGCTGGCATTCAGCAGTTACATTTGGTGGGAGGTAGATCACTTGAATCAGTCCATCGTCACTCTGTAGAGATTCGTCAACGTCATAATGACTGGTGCAATTATCAAGAACCAGCAATGCCTTTGGCTCCAATCCTCTCTCGGCCGAAAATTTTCGAACAGCGGGGACAAACTCTTCGTGGAACCATTGACGGAACAACAGTCTGGTCATCCAAGCCTTTTTGGAATGATTATATGAAACGGGAAGTTCTTCGATGTTGATTCCTCGTGGTTTTGCAGCAGTGCAAATGAAATACAACGGAAGCTTTAGGGAACCATCTTTGTTGGAGCAAGGCATAAACGTATACCTTGTCTTGTTTTGCTTCCGTCCGCTTGCCACGGTCTCATCACAGGTAACGACAGAGCGTGTGGCTAGGAGCTTGATGAACAAGGCAGATTCATCTGCATTAAAGACTTGGGATAGTGATAGCTGCATTTCCTGAATCTTCTTCTGTAGAACCTTCTTGAAATTTAGGTACGCTTCAACGTTTACCGATGCCTTTTCTCCTGTTACGGCTTTCACGCGCAATCCAAACCGCTGCTTAAAACGATGCATCCAGCCATCCGAAGCAGAAAAACCGTGCACCGCATAGAGCCCCCGGTCCTGGAACATCTTAAACAGCAGCTCCGCCTTTGCTTTAAGAATATCCACTGTCAACAAAATGTTGGACTGCCGCAGCTGTAAAATCCAGATGTAAAGAGCTTCTTGCAGCAAAGGGAACGTCTGCTCTTTCAATGTTTTTCGATTATTTACACCATATTCCTTGAACTTATCCACCGCCTCACGAATTGCTTCTTTCTTTTGGATTATTCTCGTGACCGTAGAAGATCCTACGCTGTACTTCTTCCCAAGAAAGTCATGCGTACCACCTCCTGCTTCAAAATCTTCAATTATGCGAACCTTCTCCACCAGCGTCAGAAAATTGCTCCTCCGTTTCCGGTTAACGTTCGTACTGGATCCTTGCAAACCATCCATTTTGAGCCTGGCGATCGAAATGAACGTATATTAAATCTACGCTAATTTTAATATCAAACTTCATTAAGAACTTACCAATTAATCCAACCTAGAACGAAACTCAACCACGAATGAAATAAACGTCAGTGGTGTGAAAACTTTTCTGCGTTTCCCATAACAACAAACAATCGGTGTGACCCTCGATCGATTTTCGACTTTGACAGTTCAGCCCAACGAGTGAAAGTCTTTCACAAATTGGGCTAAGAGCTTAGTGCAACGAGTGAAATTCGACTGTACAACTTCTACAGTAAGTTACTTCTAATTCGATATTTTGTTAATTTACAGACCTGTACACACGAATAATTGCACATATTCGCCACTAAAAAAGCTTGACCATTCGTAGTTGCTCTCCGTGATTGACCTGAATCAACCAAATTGCACAAAGAACACACAGAATGACGCTTGGGACTAGCAAATCATTCTCGTTGTGCAATTTTCGGTGATTCGCGCTTTAATTGGTCAGTAACGACGCCGGTCACGTCCTTATAGTCACCAAGGGAAGGGAAGGAATGTTAGTATGATATTCGCCGCCCGAAGGCCAGAAGGGTCGCCTCTATAGCGTGGTTCCCTAGCGATTATCATGGGAGGGATAATTGTTAGTGGGCAGAGGTAAGAATCAGGATTCACTGAGGTTAGTGATGTGATTATATAAATGCGAGCTATTGACCACTCGTAGAAACGAAAATACGAAAATCTTATGTGTCACAACACGCGGCAGAGATTATCTTTAGGTATCTTGAAGAGGAAAACCTGCTAAATTTGTTGGTCTGGCTATATATTCGATTATTTATCGCACGTCGGTGGTCAGTTAATTTCTTAATTTCTCTCCGCATTTACGTCTACACACAAACACTATTAAATCTATCAATAGCATAATGTTTTCACTATATCTTCAATTAATTAATGTTTATCAAAGATGGCCTCTTCTTCATGAGTGCTACCTTCAAGCGGTCCAGTTGTTGGCAGTACAGGTCCGAATTGAGCGTTTGGCCATAGGGAAGCAGCTCATAATAGATTATTCCATGACAATCCCACCAAACACACAGCAGAACCTTCCTGGCCGTTAATGAGGGCTTGGCCACCGTCTGAGCCGCTTCAGCGGGCTTCGACCACGACCGTTTGCGCTTCACGTTGTCGTAAGTGACCCACTTTTCATCGCCAGTCACCATCCGCTTCAGAAACGGGTCGATTTTGTTGCGATTCAGCAGCGATTCACATGCGTCGATACGGTCAAAGATGTTTTTTTGCGTCAACGTGTGTGGCACCCATACATCGAGCTTCTTTGTGAATCCAAGCTTCTTCAAATGGTTAATAACGGTTTGATGACTTATCCCCAGCTCTTGGCCGATGCTACGGCTACTACTATGGCGGTCTTTCTCGGCTAATTCAGCGATTTTGTCGCAATTTTCGACGACAGGCCTTCCGGAGCGTGGCGCATCTTCGACGACCTCTACACCAGAACGGAAACGTTGAAACCATCGTTGTGCGGGGGAAATGGAAACTGTATCGGGTCCATAAACTGCACAAATTTTATTGGCAGCTTGAGATGCATTTTTGCCTTTGTCATAGTAGTACTGTAAAATATGTCGGATTTTCTCTTTATTTCGTTCCATATTTGCGACACTATAACTCATGAACGACTTAACCAAACAAAACACTGTCCAGGACTATATTATAGCGCGCAAAAATACCTTTCCAACAAGCTATAGTATGACTCGATACAATGAATACAACTAGAACTACGCGCTTACAACGACACCTCGCGGAAATACCGCAAGCCTTTTTGACAGCCTAATATTATACCAACTTTCATTTGTTCCAGCTTTTAAAAAACAATTTCACTTTTTCCATGAAGTATTAAAACAAAACTCAGATTATTCATCACGTATTATGCAGCAGTTGGTTTCATACAAATACAGGGTTTTCCAACTTTAAATTCCGAAAGTAAATTGAAATAAAACACACTTAGAATTCGAATTTCGATGAAACTTTTATTTCAAATTAAAGTTTGGTATATGCCATTATGTGTGAAATACAACATCATTCAAATGTCCACCTAGGGCTTCCTCGCACACCTTGATCCGGAACAGGTAATTTTCGATGACTTTTCGGCACATACGGGGTGGTATCTCGGTCATAACTTCACGAATGTTGTCTTTCAAATGTTCAAGAGTTTGCGGAGAGTTGGCATAGACACGGTCTTTCGCATAACCCCACAAAAAAAAGTCTAGCGAGTTCAAATCGCATGATCTGGACGGCCAATTGGCATCACCAAAACGCGAAATTATGCGTCCTTCAAATTTCGTTCGCAATATGGCCATGTTCGGTCGTGTTGTGTGGCACGTGGCGCCGTCCTGCTGAAACCACATGTCATCCGTATCCACATCTTCAATTTGTGGCAAAAAAATCGGTTAACATGCGGCCATAGCGCTCACCATTCACAGTTACCGTCTCGTCGTCCTCATTTTCAAAGAAATACGGCCCGATGACTCCACCAGACCATAATGCGCACCAAACAGTGACTTTTGGCGGATGCAATGGCCTCTCAACAATCACGTGTGGATTTTCTGAGCCCCATATATGGAAATTTTGGGTGTTCACATAGCCACCGAGCTCGAAATGTGCCTCATCGCTGAAGAAAATTTGATGCGAAAATTCAGCATTTTGCTGCTGTTGTTCGTTCACCCAATCGACGTATGCCCGACGAATTCCATGGTCACCACGCTCTAATTTTTGTACCAGTTGGACTTTATATGAAAGTCCAAATGCAAAATTCGCCACAATGATGTGTTTGACAAGCCCAATTGCTGAGCACGCCGTGGAATCGAAACATTCGGGTCATCCTCCACACTGGCAACAACAGCAGCAATATTTTCGGCCGAACGCACATTACGATGATGCACAGGTTTCACAATATCCGCTACGGATCCAGTTTGTTCGAATTTACGCACTACATTAGCGATTGTGTGCTCTGTAGGCCGTCCATGACGCCCAAAATCCGTCCGTAATGCTCGAAAAACATTTGCCGGTTTTTCATCATTTTTATAGTATAATTTAACAAAATTAACACGTTGTGCGATGCTAAAACGATCCATATTGTAAAATGGCAGACATTCAACTAACGATATGACGCTTTGGTTGACAGCTATGTCAAACGGTTGTCAGCGCAGGGCTGTATACTTTCGGAAGCCCGAAATGGAAAACCCTGTACATATACACAAGATGAACACGTGACGAAAAGAGAACCGCACCGTAGCCAAACGAGTAGAGACCGTGATCACACTAACACACGCGAAGAACCGAAAAACCTCAGCTGAATAAATCATTTTTCATTCTTAATTCCCGTAAAATAATCCGGAAAGTATTTCCAAAATACACTGGATTCGAATGTATCGACGTAGGAAACACATTTTTACACGCGATTAACTTATGTTTGGATCGAAATTCCCGATAAACACCGACACTCGAAGGGTAAACAATAAGCACAAACGCGTACGTCTAGAGTGCATCACAGCTCAGCCTAAAATCCCACATTTTCGCCTCTAAAAAGCATGATAAACTACAACGTATGGCGTGCTTATCAATAACTGGAACAATGCCCAGCGCACGCTCCAAAGCCCTAGATGCTCTTTTATACCTTCTACCCTTGCACCAGTACGTGCAACTTGAAGCGGAAACACGTGCTCTTAGGTTTAAACGTATAAATCATATTCAAGAAGGAAATCTCATGGGATATTTAAAAATCCTGAAAGGTTTTCAATTGAACGCCATAGTAAGCATGAATGATGATTGGATGGAAATTAAGGCTAACCTAAATGTTCCCAATAACGTGATTGAACTCAATCGCAGCATATGGGAAGAAGGTGGTCCTAAAATTCGACCAGGATAACTCGTTATTTAAACCAATGGTAAATCTTAAGGTGCTGGGATTACTGGACCAGGAATCGACATGTAAATTCCAATGGGGCAATGATCTACAGTTTTTCAAGCAGAAATACATGCTATTGCAACATGTACAAACATTTGTTTGGCTATAAAATACAAGTATACCAATATCTGTACTTCTCAGATAGCCAAGCAGCTCTTAATGCATTGGAAGCATACACATGTCAGTCGATGCTAGTTTGAGAATGTATTCTATCCTTAAAATAACCTGTTGCTACTAACGATGTTAATCTATACATGGTGCCTGGACACTTCAGAGCTTTAAGCAAGATTCGGCTCTTCAACTAATTTCGTCGGGCTGAGCCATTTCGTGGATTGTCTATGTTGCGATATGTGGGTTATGAATGAGCAACTCGCGATTAGTGGTAAAAATACATATATTTATTAGACGATAACTACGAACAATAAAACTAATGTGCGCGAGCTGCTGATCGCAAATTTTAACTTGTGTTCCAATGATGGCTGTCGTTGTCGACGACAATGTAAACTGAGAGCCGCGGCGGCATCTGTCAAGCTGACGGCTGTCAGCTGGAGAGCCCCGCTGGCAAATTTGGTAACGCCAATTGACGGTTGGTGGGATGTCCTCCCAACACCTCCCCTTTCAATAAAGTTGATACGGATTGTACCTCGCAGGCTGCCTTCGAAATCTTGAAGACTGACGAGTAAGAATCGGTTGTTGCTGTTGCGTGCTAAGGGAGGCTCGTTGATGTCGACGACTAATCTGTGGCTGCAGATCTTCTTGTAGTTCGGCTGGCAAGTCGAGTTCCTCAGCTTCCGGCTCAGGAGTAGGACGTAAACCCCAACTGTCCAGGAGAATAGACAACGGTACTTGGGCAGTTTCCGGTGTCGTCTCAGCTTCTGCGTTTATTTCAGATTCGTGACGAGTCCGCAGTTGGTTGCAGTGGGATCGAATGAGATTTTGCTTCACAGGCAGCCAGATGTTATACATAACCCGACCGATGCGCTCGATCACCATGCCAGGCTGCCAGGTCCACTTGTTGGCTGAGTAGACCTTAGCCCAGACGAGATCTTGTGAATCGTAACTTCGAGCTTTCGCGCCGTGCTTCCGGTTGAATTGCTTTTCCTGTTTAGTACTAGGTAACTTGTATAGCGGCTTAGGCGGGCGAAGTAATTCCAGAGACGTACGGATCGGGCGTCCATACATCAGGTTAGCAGGGTGTTGTTCTGTAGCACAGAAGGAAGGTATCGATGGCTTCGTCGAGGGTTTCCCCCCCTGCGGTGATTTTCTTGAGCGACCGTTTAAACGTGTCGACAAACCTCTCTGCTAGTCCATTTGACTGTGGATGGAATGGCGCTGTCTTCAGGTGAACGATACCGTTCGTGTCGCAGTATGATTCGAACCGGTCGCTGGTGAGTTGTGTCCCATTATCTGTGACCAATGTTTCCGGCTGACCGTATCTTGCGAAGATGCCACGAAGGATTCGCAAGGTTGCTGTGGTGGTGATCTCCTTGGTTCGTACGACTTCTGGCCATTTGGTGAACGAATCCACCAGAATGAGAAAATAGTTCCTATCCAGCGGACCGGCGTAATCCAGATGTAACCGTTGCCACGGTTTCTCCGGTGCGGGCCAGGATTCCATGGTAGTCTTCCGGTCTGTCTTGGCTACGCTGGCACACTCGTTGCACGAAGCGACAAGCTTCGCTACCTCGTCGTCGATGTTTGGCCAGTAAACATATTGACGAGCGACGGAACGCATTCGTTCAACTCCGGGGTGTCCTTTATGCAGCTGTTGGAGAACGCGCTTTTTGAACGTTGGCGGGATGACCAACCTTTCACCATAGAGTAGGCATCCAGCTACGACGGAGAGACACTCCCGACGTTGATAAAATTGTTGGATTCCGGGATAATGCTGGTCTTCTTCGACGGCCAGCCTTCGTTGACGAAACGAATGATTTGCTGCAAATTCGCGTCGCTTTTGGTTCCGCTCTGGATGGCCTTGAACGAGAGCGGGAAAACCTGCAGCGACTCGTTGATGACGGTGCGAATGCTGTGTTCCAGTTGGAGATTGGCAATCACGTATTCCTCTTCTGGTCGCACGTGACGGTTGATGAGTCTGGAGAGTATGTCCGCGTGACCGAAGCTATCCGTAGAGATGTAGTGGATTTCGAAATCGTAAAGGAGAAAGGTTAAGGCCCACCGCTGGAGCCTGTTAGCGGTGTAGGTGGGAATACCTTTCTTTGAGCCAAATATCTGCAGGAGCGGTTTATGATCGGTCTCCAAAGTGAATCGACGACCGAACAGCATTCTATGAAACCGCGTCACTGCGAACACCAGTGCCAAGCCCTCCTTTTCGACTTGACTGTAGTTGCTTTCGGCTGGGGTTAGGCTACGGGACACGTGATAAATGGCTTTGATGGACCCATCGGGGAATCTGTGGGCGATGCGGGCTCCCAGCCCGACCGTTGATGCATCCGCCGACACGACGATTTCCATGTTAGGGTTGTAGTGCGTCAGAAGCAACGGTGATTGAAGAACCTCCCGGAAGCGATCGAATGACTTTTGGCAGGCGGACGACCACTCGAACTTGGTGTCCGCTTTCAGCAGCTGGTCTAGCGGCTGCCGAAGAGTGCGCATTTCCTTTACATATTTGCCATAATAATTAATGGCACCCAGGTACGAGCGAAGTGTAGAAACGTCGTGCGGGGGTGGCATGTTGGCAATTGCTGCTACCTTCTCCGGGTCTGGTGGAATGCCATCTCCATCGAGAATTTGACCCAGATATTTCACTTGGCGCATGTTGAAACTGCATTTTTCAATGCGTACGGTGAACCCAAATTCCTGCAGGCGAGTGAGGACCCGATACAGGTTCCGACGATATTCCTCCAACGTTCGGCCCCCTACCAGGATGTCATCCAGATAACCAGAGGTGCATTCCAGACCAGCAAGCATGGTATCCATTATTTGCTGGAACGCTCCCAGAGCTGATTTGACGCCGGGTGACAGTCTGGTGAACTGGTAGAGGCCTTTATGCGTGTTGATTGTAAGAAGTGGTTGGCTTGCCTCATCGACCTGGACCTGGAGGTAGGCGTCCGACAGATCAATGTGGCTGAAGTATCGTGTCTCGAACACAACCCTCCTATGACTTTTCGACCCTGACGAATGTTCCGAACTGTCACCGTCTTTGTTGACTGCTCACGCTTCTTCTTCATCTTGATTTTCTTCGGTAGCTGCTTTCTCGAACCGCTCGCTGCCGACTTCGATGAAAAACATGCGCAGTACCCTTCTCGGTGACCTTGCTTACCGCAGTCGCGACATTTGTGATCGCGAAAACGGCAATCTTTGCTGAAGTGCATCCCTCCGCAGGACCAACAGGGTGTTCTGGGCTGATCGTGCGAGGGAGTGCTGCTGGTTGATCGACGCCTGTTCTTCTGGTTGTGAGCAACGAAATTCACTCCCGATGGGTTTTCTACCATAACAGTGTTCATCTTGAGGTTGACGAGGTTGTTCCTTTGCTCAACTACTTGTTGAAGAGTAAGATCCGCAGCTTCATTGAGCTTGTTGATTAGCCGCATTCTGATCTCGGCGTCTTGCTTGGACTTGAGGCCACACACAAACGTCAGACACTTGAATTGTTCTTCAGTAAGTTCTGACAGATTGAAGTCAACACAGGACTTATTCACCCGGCACGAGTAGGCGAGATAATCCTCACTGTCCTCCTTGGTTGTCTGGAGGCAGTTGTACCGTCGACGAAAGATTGAAGTGGACGCACCGAACAGTGATTTCATTTTTTCTACCGTTTCGGCGAAGGTGTACTCACGAGCGAGCTTTGGTAAGATAAAGCTGTGGTAGCGCTCGTGGTCCGGTGGGCTCATTTTCCGTAGGAGGAGTCGAACCTTAGCAGCGTCATCCAATTTGGCGGCGTCCTTCTCAAAGAGATCGGTGTAGCGGGAAAACCACGCGTCGAATGTGTGCCCGCTCTCTTTCTCGTATACGAATTCCGCTATGTTGCTTGAGAGGGAATCCAGTACGGTTTCATTGCAGGACAACTTCGTGATGGCAGTCTGGGTGGCTGATATCTGCTGCGGCAATTGCGTTATGACCGTGTGTTGATTGTTCAGGATCCGCAAAATGGCATCCGGAAAGTTCGGCTGCTGTTGAGCTGCTCCACTTGCTGCACCGGCTTGATTGGTCGTCATTGCGAAAATTTCCACGTGCTTTCACGTAATTCACGAAAAGCGTTTTTTCCCGGATAAACGAACTAAATTAGCTCAACTCCACCACTATCTCGTCGCCACTGTTGCGATATGTGGGTTATGAATGAGCAACTCGCGATTAGTGGTAAAAATACATATATTTATTAGACGATAACTACGAACAATAAAACTAATGTGCGCGAGCTGCTGATCTCAAATTTTAACTTGTGTTCCAATGATGGCTGTCGTTGTCGACGACAATGTAAACTGAGAGCCGCGGCGGCATCTGTCAAGCTGACGGCTGTCAGCTGGAGAGCCCCGCTGGCAAATTTGGTAACGCCAATTGACGGTTGGTGGGATGTCCTCCCAACAGTCTACATCCTGCCTGAAATCAGAACCTGGGAAATATCAATGATTGAAGCCAAGTGGGGGGCTCTATCAACACCAAGACAATTTAAATCATTCATTACGCCTAGTGCGACATTCACTTATTCCCTGAGTGATGGAACGGACATAGATAGAAAACTGGAGTGCACCACAATAGATCAAACTAATGGTCACAGTGGTCCAATGCTCCTACAGAAGAAGAAGAAGGCATGGTTGTAGATGAGGGATGGTAAAGGGGTGCATATTTGCTAAATGTAATTTAGCAATTTGGTATTCATCGATGGTGTGATGGATCTGAAGGAATGTACCAGGGCGTAGCGACAGTTTTTACCAATCAGTGCGTTGGTGGTTCCGTGCGAATGAAAACATGATGTTGGAAGCAAGGCGAAGCACAGTATTACAGCATGCGTGAGAAAGACATACGATAACGTGTATGATACGGTCATCGAGTGGCCTGTATAAGAGAGGTACGATAGTACGTATAAAGGCTACATGCGATGCGCTCACCGAATAGTGGAACGTAAGTCGGAGCACAGTCTCGTAAGCCTGCATGAAGGATTCGTGCATACGATAGGTCACCGAGTGGACAGAGTTATAATAGCGATAGGGATAGTGCATGATGGACGCAGTAGTTCCGTGTGAGCACATGGACGACACAACGTATACCAGATATAGCAACTCGCGCATAATGGGGCATCTCTTCTGTGTGTAAAGCATTAAAGTGTTGATAAATATGCTATTCAACATGATGCCAGACACTTCGGAAGCCCTGATAATTCTAAATCAGTTAAATCAAACGCTTGGTGATAGTTTTGATACCAATGAAAAAACAAATATTGTTTTAAATGTAATTAACAGCACAAGAAATAATTGAATTACATAAGATAAATTAAACAAAGAAAAACAGAAACGAATTTCGCAAATCAAATCAAAATTGAAATCGAGTTTCCGACAACTCCAAATGAGTTTCGTCATCACGCAACGTATTCCAAAAAAGGGGGAAAACTTGCATCACGGAAAAAAGAATCGGGGCCTGATTTTCGAATACACTACGAATACACTTCACGGTGGAAACGGAATGAAACGTATTCGCGATGACAACGGTACAGTGTCGACATCTGGATACGAGATTAGTTTCCCACTAAATTTATCATTATAATATCAAATTATCTTCAGATGAATCTTTTGTATGAGATTATTATATCACATGAAGAAAACAAAGTTTTCCACTCACATTGAATACCAGTTTGATACGAAGAAGTTAATTTCATTAATGATTTTTTGTTTGAAAAGTGCTCGTTCTGCCTGAGAACTCATTATTATCTTCGACATTTCAATAACTCGTAAAACGTAGTTCAATGGCGTGCCGTTTATTTTCCACCGTGAAGTGTATTCGAGAATCAGGCCCTCGATGTGCCATTAGGTGAGACGGCACTCATTTCGGATAGATATTTCAAAATTCAAATCTAGTTAGCGCAGGGATAACAGACGGATTTCACAGCTCACATCCCTGTTAAACTCACCAGTTGAGCCGATACTAATTCACGTTGACGGCGGAATGGTGTCGACATCTGGATACGACATTAGTGTGTATGCGGCCAACTATTTTCTATCAGATTAGTCGGCCCTGAGGCAGTTTTAAATTGCTAAAATTTGTATGAAATTTTTTTTTGGCGTTTTTTACCTACAAAAAGTACGTTGTTCTGACCCTAATTTAAACTATTTTCTATGAATTTTCAGATATTCTTCCCAAAACTTAACATTATAATATAAAACTATTTTTAGACACAATTTTTATATGATAATTTTTCAATACTTGCAAGCATAAGTGATTTTAATTTACATACTAATTTGTAAATACTAATTTGATTTGGGAAAAATATTTTTCATTCATAATTTTGATTTTAAAAGTGTTTCTTCTGCAAACCCATATTGTCATGCCTACTCCCCCATTTTGTAATACGAAGCTCAATGCTGTCAACGCGGATACCAGTGCGGCATATAATTGAGCACAAAACGCGCAATCTACAATTAATGCGTGATCACGCCAAGTATCGTACGACCCTTTGTAAGAACGGGATCAGGAATGCTATATAAGGCCTTCTAGTCCTCTAGACGGTCTCTTACTCTAGCATTAGCGAAGTAAAAAGTGGAGTTAATTTCCGCAAGCCAAATTTGCTAATGAAACTAGTATTCGAAAATAAATTTATTGCTTTTGCAATAATGGGTTTGTTCAGGAAAACGTTTACAATGTGCAAAGTTATAGCGAATTCGTTTTTAAAACTGAGTCAGTGCCAAACTGACTCTGTAATAAAAAAACGTTTTCAGTTTCACGAATGTGGTGGTTTGTTGGTGTGCGTTATATAGTCTGATTTGTTTATATTTGCGACGACAAATGTACAGTGTCGACGTCTGGTGGCGATATTAGTGCTTCGGAGGTAAATTATTCTCTTTCAGATCAGAAGGGCCAAGTGCAGTGTAAAAATGTAAAAGTTTGAATGAAAATTTAGACACAGTTTTCGTTCAATATGTTTCTGCGATATCGGAAAAAACCTCTTGTTACATCGCATAAAATAATTATTCGCTACGTTAAAGTAAATTTTCATTCATAATTTTGATTTTGAAAGCATGTTTATTCCACCTGAATATCCATCATTATTTTCGCCTCCCAATGAAAGCACACGAAGCTTAATGCCGTCTACGCGAATATACCCCTCAAAATCAGAATCTGAATTGGATTACGATTCCAATAATACAAAAGCAAAAGCAGCAGGTTTTCAATTTTAATAGTCTTTATTTTCAGATTTTCCAAAACAATACTCGGAACTTGACAGTTCAGTATAGTTTTTGGTGAAGCCGAGTGCCAACCCGTGGAACATCTCAGTGCGAAACTAACAGCTTTCGGGGCGAACCTAGTGCGACACTAGGTTGAAACTGAGTGAATAAAAAAACGTTTTGACAGCAGTTAGTGCGGCACTGGGGTTGCAACTGAACAAAAACGAATTCGCTATTAGTGAGGCCTACAAAAAGTGAAGAGGTCGCATCCAGTCGAAGAATTAGTGAGTCGACACAATTGAGTTATTTTCCGACAGTGAATGCAAGGTGTCACGAGTGAACAAAACCGGAATAATACCTCTCGAAGTGCACACCAGCTTTCTTTGTGTGGACCCCGACTGGACAACATCGTTGCTGGACGAGCTGGATGGCGAGGGATCGAGTGCCTTTCTCAAGGCAAGAGGGCGGAGGTGGTAGCGCTGGAGTAGAGTAATAGAGTAGAGTAGAGTTTTCAAAGGGCCTTTCTCAAGGCTAGAGACGAATGAACTGCAAAAGTTTAAAGTCTCTATAATTCAAGACCTTCCTTCCTTCGAAGTGCACACACCGCTATCCGAGCCGCCGAAGGTCGTCCATCAATATACGACCAGACCCTATCATCAAATCGCCCGGCCATGGTCGGAATTGTAAGCCATAGCAGCAGAAGGCGACCATCCTGCCGGTTGGGAACCGGAAAACACAGCGTAGCAGATCTCAGGAAGCCGGCGCAGCCGCTGGTAATAACCACGTGGTGACGGTATCACAACCGCAGCGGAAGCATATTCAAGTAGAGCGAGTGAGTGCGTTTCTAAGAGCGAGTGAGTCCGTTTCTAAGAATAAATTATCATTAGATTGTGAATAAAGAGTATTTGATTCCATTTTTAACCTTACATTTTGGAAGAATGTCGGGAGTGAGAATTGAACTCGTGATTTTTAACGTGAGAAGTATAGATGTTGCCCCTACGCCAGATCGCCTCCCCCAGCTCCCAAAGATACTTATTGTAAAAATAGAAAATAGTCAGAAATTCGACTAGAAAGTATTCACATTTTGTAAAACATCCGAAAACACACCGTATATATTTTCTTTTCTTATCCTGTAACTGTCAATCCAGTCAGTCAGCGCTTGCCTATCAAAAAGCTCAACGTCGGCCCCTAGGGACAAAATACAAAATTTCAACTTAAATCTGTGTTTAATAGGATTCAACCGATTACTCGCGGTTTAATCGAGGTTAGAGGGGCAAAAATGTTTGTGGGACTGGTCAGGTTAGGGATCTGGATATGAGGTATCGTTGTCTCAACCGAGGATTGCCGCACGCACTGTAGCATTGTGCATAATGACCAGGGATAGCATCTGGTGTTCGACTAGCTGTCGAGGGTGGGCGACGGTGAGATGAGGGGACAAGACAAACCAACTAATAACGAAAAAGAAAAACACAAAAGCATTAAATTCTTATACTAGACCGTTTCGCAAACATATCGATCAACTACATATAGGAGATGTCGCGAGTTCCCAACACGTCTCTAACAGGAACATAGGGTTATCTTCCTTGAGCCTCAAGGGCATTCCAAAGGTACTCTCTGGCTGCGTAATTATCCGTATATTGCCCAATTGCATGATCGATGTCATCGTAACCGTTTCCACACCAACAGACATTGTTTTGAACAAGAATTATTCTGTGGAGATGCACATCTAGCGAGTAGTGGTTGGTAAACCTTTTTTTTTTGTGCGGGGGATAGGTACCGCACAAAAAAATCACGTAAAAAAATCATACAAAGCTTCACCAATAGCTTCAAAAATCGTGTTCGGTACACAATTTGAAAAAAAAACTTTTTTTTCTGCGATAGATAGGAACCGCACAAAAAAAGTTTCCCCAAGAAAATAACTCAATCCCACGCCGTTCACCGTTCGATTTCCTTTTGTTTCCCTGTTTTGCGATGGGACAATTTGTCTTTTCGTTTGCGCGTGGCTGTGTTGTGCTTTTGGTTGCATGTTGCTATTAAAAATCATCATGCGCAACATAGGGGATAATTCCGACGCATATACGAGGGCAGTCCGATAAGTAATTTGCCTACAAAAAAAAACAAAAAATTGGAAAAGTAGCGATTTATTTCTCAACATATTCTCCCGTGGCCGAATGGTTATCGTCACACCTAACATGCCGGGGGTTCGGGTTTGATTCCCGTTCTAGTCGGAGGATTTGTCGTCAATGAAATTTACTCCAACTTGCACTGTGGTCACGCGTATTCTTGAACTTGCCACTTAGAATGCATTCAAGGCGTGTTATTTGGCATAGAAATCTCAACTAAGTACTAATAAAAATGACGCAAGTAATACTACGCTGAGACGGCGAAGTTCCTCTACGAACGTTAGTGCCATTTAAGAAGAAGAAGAAGTCTCCTTTTAGCTCGATACACTTGACCCAGCGATGCTCCAACTTCTTTAATACATCTGAAAAATACGTTTTCTCGAGGTCTGCAAAGTAGGCCTCCGTGGCGGCGAAGACCTTCTCTTTCGACTCAATTTTTTGTCCTGCGAGACTTTCTCAAATTTGGAAACAAAAAAAAGTCGCACGGGGCTAAATCTGGAGAATACGATTGATGGAGCAGCACTTCGTAGTGCCTATTCCATTTTCCTAAAATCCGCGAACGCACCCGCTTCCACACACGGTCAAAACAAAACTACGAGTCCGATTCGGCTGGAATTTAAATAGTAGCCGTTTGCGAGCATGTACTACACGATAAGTAATCTCTCTTGCAATACTGACATCATCGGGCGATAACTTCGTCAAATACGTTTCTTTTCATATACCGCACAAGAACAGAAAATCGCAAAAAAAATCGCAGAGAAAAAGATCGCAAAAAAAAAGGTTTGCCAGTATTTTATTTCGTATAGATCGATTTTACGATCGTGTATATCATAAAGGGCATGTTCTCACTGCAGCGGGGCGTCAACGTGGCGTGAGTGGGGCTTGTTCACTTCTTGCCGCGATATTTTAATTCACTCACATTGCACCGTGTCAGCGGCGTTCTATGAAAATTGTCAATGTGTGTTTTTGAATGAAAGAATGAAAATTGGTTTATTTTTCAATATTCCAATATTGTTGGACGTATCCGGCTAAAAACTCGGAGGGTGAAAAACGTAAAAAATAAAGGAAAAACAAAAAAAATTAAATTATGTCACTACTGTAAACAAACATATGCTAGAGGAAAGTGTTTTCGTTTGCACGCAGGCCACACACCAAAACCAAGCTCACCACGTTTAATCGTAAGCGTCACACGCCCCGCTCAAGCCACGCTGACGCCCCGCTGCAGTGAGAACAAGGCCAAAACCGACGCTATATGTGATGTAGAAAATCGAGGTATTCGCCTTTTTTAGATTTTACCACATTATATATTTACTTAAAATATGCCAAGTTATACGATTTAATATTTGCTGGGGAATTTTTTTCCGTGGAATAATCAATCTGAAAGCGAAAATCGAGTTACATTAAGAATTACGCTAAAAAGAATGGACGTTTTAATTTCAATCCCTATCTGCAACAAATACTCCGTGTTGGTTTTATAACTTTTTAATAGTGAATTGCATTGAGTGTGTACATCTCAGAGCAGCAAATCCGACAGATCACAACTCCGATAACTGGCTCTCCCGAGCTGTCAGATAGATCCAAATTCGCAAGTGCCTTTCAAATGGTTTAGAGCAAAAGTTATTTACAGTTGACGAAATTGTTGAAAATTGTGTTAATTTCCTTCATTTACCAGTCAAAAGTTTACCAAATACTTCCAGGAATGATTTCCATCTCTAATGAGCGGTATAACAATCGTTTGTAAAGCGTTCTCAAAGAAAAAGTCTCCAATTATACTTTCTGCTTTTGCAATGAAGAAATCCTAGAATTTTTTTTTTTACGGCTCTACTTGCACTCAGCCGTTGTTTTGGTGTGTCTGGTGTTTACAATAGAACAAAAAAGTGAGATCGCGTACTCGAATTCCCCAAACATTCGACAGTCATAACAAGCAATATCCGCTGGGTACGCATCAAAATTAGGCGAAAAGTCGATCAAATCGTTCGGGTGCGAGTGGCGAGTCGTGGGGAAATCTCTCGCACCGTCGGGAGGACCGTAACGAAGTGTGTGAAATTGGATTCCGAAAATATTTTCGGGGCGCCCCCGTCCGGGAGAATGATGGCTCCCTTCCGGCGCAAAAAGTCCAACAAGGAGTTCCCGGTCAAGGTGTGCACCTACGACTCGGAACTAGAGTTTCATCTGGAGGTGGGTAGAAAATATAAGCGCAATAGTTCTATTTTTGTCTGCTAGAAGAAGATTGTGTGTTGGTGAAGGTAACTATTAAACAAGAGTAAAAGCTACCAAATCTGTATTGTTGGACAGAAAATAAGTTAATCGGTTTTGTCGCCGAATTTCGTCCAATCTTGTTATGTAAGTCAAGCAACGGGGTTTGCGTGGTTATCAGTTTCTAATGTGCCAATTACCCAAATAAAGAAAAACCCGTTGATTGGAAAAAGTTCATGTTCAGTTTCCATTGCAATTTCAGCACCGAGCAACCGGTGGTTTCTTGTTTGACTTGATCTGTCGCACTATTGGATTGCGAGAAACCTGGTACTTTGGGTTGCGCTATGTCGACAAAAAGGGCTACCGAAGTTGGCTCAAGATGGACAAAAAGGTTCTCGATCAACATATCAACCTGACGAACGAGGGATGTGTGTTCATGTTCATGGCCAAGTTCTTCCCGGAGAATGTGGCCGAGGAGCTGGTGCAGGAAGTCACCCAGCATATGTTCTTTCTTCAGATCAAAGAGGCGATACTCTCGATGGAAGTGTACTGCCCTCCAGAAGCATCGGTATTGCTGGCTTCCTACGCGGTGCAGGCCAAAGTATGGCATACTCCTAGCGAGGGCTTGCTCGAATGTGTTAATCGGATTCATATTCGCTCTTTCAGTACGGAGATTACGACGAAGCGGTTTGTAAGCCCGGAATGTTGGTTAGCGAAAATCTACTGCCACAACGAGTGATTGATCAGTACCAAATGACGCCCCAGATGTGGGAGGAGCGAATCAAAACCTGGTATGCGGACCACCGTGGAATGTCCCGGGACGAGGCGGAAATGGAGTATCTCAAGATTGCACAAGATTTGGATATGTTCGGAGTGAATTATTTTCCGATAACGGTGAGTAAGTTATTTTCTTCCATTGTTCAAGGTGTTGTTCCTGCAAAAGGTCTAGAAGGAACAAGGCGTGATTCACCTTGACTCCTATTATCGGAGTCATTGTTCGCATATTCTTTTCCATTCAGTTTCAGCATATAATTTGAGGATTGTATGAAAAACGATCTTTGTACTTTCATTGTTTGAAATTTGGCGGACTTTTTTTGCAGTTACAGTAGATTAAGAAAAACTGTATCTCAGTGATGGGGAAAATGTGTTGCATTTTAGAACGTGGCAAACAAAACGGCGAATAATTCAAGGCGATCGAACCCCCTCAGAAGGATGCTCAAGCGAAATGTTCCGTGCTCACTATTACAGAAGGTATGCAGAAGGCGGCCACGAAGATGTGTACGGTCCCCTTTACATGGACGATCTCATGATCCACGCCGATTCTTGTCTATACTCAACCTGTGGCCCGACGGGCTCTTCTGGTTGGCCCATTTATCATTCTATTATTTTGAACTATTTTGTTTGTGTAACAATAACGGAAACCTATCAGTAATGGCGCCAATTTAGACAACAGGACATGTTTTTTTGACACAATATAGTACATGCTGTGTTCGTTCTACAGACAATGTGGATAGAGAAAATATTGCATTTTAAGCTCCGCCCAATTTCATTTTCAATTAATGAGTATAAACCAGGTATTCGCGAATTCATCGCATTTACGATCCATCAGTCATCCAGCGGTAGCAAAGTTTTCCAAGTAGTCTTTCTCAAGACATAGATTTTCATTAAGTGATACATTTTAGAGCCTTTATAACTCAAACCATGATCATCACTATTCAAGTTACCATTTCACTCCAACCAGCAGACAGCAGTTTTTCTAATTGCTGATGTCAGACATAGCTGTTTTACTCGACACCAAGGGTGAAAAGGAAGACATATGTCACAAACAGTGGTGCAATTTTGTTCTCATGCCGTCTGATGGAACGTGCTTCTGTATTTTTGCGTCACACCATTTATGCATTTGTGCTGAGTGTAAGTTTAAAATTTCCAAGACGACAGCGTTACGTTTGGGGTGAGAGAATTTGAGCGTTTATACCTGGGCTGAAAGAAGTGGATACGAAAGATAAAAGGTGTTTGAATTACGCTTGTGCTTATTTACCTTTTTAACTTTTTTCCATGGTTCAAAAACAGCCTTGAAAGTAAACTTTAGAATCACAAAAACACATAAATGTGTTTGAAAGTCAATCGACATCAAGATTGGTCAGCGGTTGATGCATGTTGTCCAATGTCCTGGAAATGGAGGTAATGAAGATGGTGGAGTTAGCATGCGCTGTCATAACTATTTTTCACATCATGACGTCAATATTTGTGTTTATATTTAGTTGTCTATTGTTTGGTCAATGAAAATCATACATCTTATTGGAGTTACCGCTAATTATGAGTATAATTTGACAGCGTGCAGAGGATATCTGTGACTTCACATCGAAAAAGACAGGTGGCTAATGTCGGGGACATAACCGGAGTGACGTAGGACTGTACAAAGGGGGCCTCTTTTTTAATATATTTCTAAAAACAGAAAGTGGGTTATATCTGTGGTATAACCGCAAGGTTGACGTAGGACTATCGTTGTTTTAGTGATCATTTGTTTGAAGTTAAAGGTGTGGTTTACGACGCCAATTCGGAAGGCAAACTAGAGGCGAATGAACTCTCTGAGATTGAAACTTTCAGCGACTGAGCAATAATCGATTGAAAATTATATGATTTTAGCGATGTGAAACATTTTCCGTTGCGCGCGCATCCAATATTGGATACGAAAATATTCTACTGATGGGGAAGAATAATCTTCAGAAGCTTTCCTGCTAATTGTACTTGATTGAAAAATCACAAAACCAAATGTATTTGGTAAAATAAACTCTTTCGCTTGAATGTAATTTTCAATTCCAAGGGGAACTGGCAGGTTATTTTTCAGCAACGATGACAGCTTTCCGGATTCTTCTCGATTTTACTCGAAGTCCACCAGTTGTTAATGCTAACTCGATAACCACCAAACGAAAAGAGTTGCGCGCGTAAATGTGTGTGTGGCGGCTGCTCCGATGCCTCAAGCGGAACCACTTTTCGATGCTGGTACTTTCTTGGTCGTCTTTTCAGTGGCATCACACTCTTCCTGATGGATTCCCTTCTGGCCTAAGGTGCACAAACAGGCTCTTGGTGACACCGTTCATCAGCGCTTTCATGATGAGCGAAGTTAGCCTCACCACAACAGCGACAATATGCTCCAATCGCTATTCAATTATAACTGAGTGCATTTCCGAACGGCGCTCGCTTATATACCGATTGGTGATTTTAATAGCCTGTTTTAAAAGCAATTTTAAGGCTATTGAAACAAGTTTTTGGATAAAAAATTGTAAGGGGTTGTTTCTAGTACACGACCGCATATTTTCGACGTAGAACTACGCAATTATATTATGGAATCCACTTGTTTACCACTTCGAATATTATTTTAGAATGCATCGAAATTTTTTGTTATAGATTATGTTCTTCGTTACAAATAAATTTGATGAACGTCCTTTTACGTTTGATATGATGCCTAGGACTACCAAAATATGTGAATGGAAGAATTTTCAAACTATCATTGTATTTTACATTTCTCTCTGAAATTATTGCACATCTCATGTTTACGTAGTTCTCGAACCGCGAAAGTTCATTCGCCTCTAGTATCTGAAATGACGGTTTTCCCAGGTGTAGTATGATTTCAAACCCCGTTCCAAAGTCCATCTTAAAACTCCCAATATACAAATTATCCTTCTCCTCATAAGCAGTTGATTGTTTCAAAATAAATGACTCAAGCGTGGTCACTTCAATTTACGATTCCCACGAAACATTCCTCAAGCGCAACTGCATTATTTCGTTAATTGTTTTTCTCCCACATTCGTCCATGTAAACAAGCCAACATGCGCGGGCGATATGAATGCACCCTTACATCATGTCGCGCGCAGCTAAAGGCAATAAACCAGAAACCAAAACAAACCCAGTTCTATTCTGATTAAATACGCGACCGTACACAAAGTCGTCGTGACACTTTACGATTTCTCATGAAATCGATATGCGCGCTTATGAGCGCAGTAAGCAATATTTCTTGACACCATTCACATCGAACACTGCATTCGATTGATTGGCTATTCCCCTTTGAAATCGACTTGGCTCCTCCCAATGAAACTCTCCACAAACTGTTGGCTAAGTTAGCTTAAGACTTTTGTAACTAGCATTAAGAGAGTTCTTGTATGACACTCGACGCGGACGGCCGCGTGGAGCGACGAGAAATAAATAAAGTTTTTTTGAATAAAAGTATAACTTAATAATTAATAGTAATAGAAAATGGCGACCGTGATTTTGTTAAACTGCAATCTTCGGATCCGTCTGTGCTCGTTCGTTAATCTGCTGGGATGTGGTTCTACTACGGTGTTATACTTTATTGAGTGATAATCGCAATTTTATACAGCCGACCCGTTGACGGGTGCTTCGAAATTACGTGCTTCATAAACATTTTAAATTTAGTTATTACAAAAGAGTTCCTAAAAGTGATACAAACAACTTCCGTCAACTTCAGTCAACGTTATCCTGCTGTGATAGTGTGTGAAAGTATTGAACTTCGAAAATTGAAAGCTGCAGCGCAGCGATCTAGGTTGAGGCCACAGACTCTGTGCATGGCAATTGTTTAAGAACCGGATCGCAAGTTGAAACCTGTTCAAAATGATTTGCTAAACTACAATCTTCGTATGGACAGTGTTTATAAATACAATCTCCAAAGTGAAAGTCGTGATGTGCTTTTAGACGGAGTCTAGACTTAATGAGTATGCTTCAGTGAATGAAAAAATTACTTGCCAACTCTACGGAAATAACGGCACCAGAGTGTAATTAGCATGCGCAGACAAAAAGCGTTTATTACCGATAATGATCCCAAAATCGAGCAATAACAAGTGAAAAAAAAACGGTTGCGAAAAGGAAAAGGAGACAAGCAGCAGATTGTGTCGAGTGTGAGATCTTTGGAAGCAATGAATGTGTAGCAACAAGAAAATCGTAGACACAGAAGGAAGTTCCCGGACGCAAGTCATCCACCAGTAGTGGTGGTTCGCAAGTAATCCTGATTTGTATCCCCCACGAGTGAAGACGGAATTGTGAAGCGGAACCGTATTCCAGTGTGGGCAGTGAAAGCAACGTTCCAGCAGCATGCAGCCTATGTGCAATTAGTGCAGAAACTGTGAATATCATCATCAGCCAGGAAAGTTTTGGTGTGGTTCGATCAGCAGCAAGCAGCATGAGCAGCAAGCAAAGTGAGCAGTGTGAGCAGCAAGCAGCATGAGCAGCAAGCAAAGTGAGCGGCGTGAGCAGTGAATCAAGCGACGGTGGTCCAAGGACAGTACTCAAGTAAATGATTAAAATAGTTTTTTATATATCTGTATATTATACTCGAGGGAATGCAAATAGCACCAAACAACAAAAAAAAACCCCTACACAAAACAAAACAAAATTGAGTGAAGTTCACTTATGAAAATTTTTTTTTGATTACACAAGAATGATATGATGAAATAAGAGTGATTTATACAAAAGAAACAAAAAAAAATGGGGAAGACTTAATAAATGAAATACAAGTGAATCATATACAATTAAATAATTGTTATCATTTAAATTGCAGTAGCAATTAATGAAATACGAATGTAATACGAATATTATTATATTTTTTTTTCTCTCTAAAAACGAATATTAAGAAAACGAACTAATATGGGATTAATTAATACAAAGAAGGTTACAAAATCAGGAGACCCTCAGGTTACGGTCCTTAACTATCTCGAACAACATTCGCAGTTTCATGAGACTAATGAGACTATCCTGTGTGTAGTTCTAGTTATCGTACTGTTGCTTGCGATTGCAAAAATTTATAAGGCATATAAAAATTGTACCCGATCGGAAACTCTGAGAGCAGCAAGATCTGTTGCTGGACTACAAGAGACAGCTTGAAATATACATATATATACCTTATTATTATTTTTTTGCAAATTTTTGTAATTCTGATAAAAGAACGAATACGAAAATGATTAAAGACGAGCTCCAAGAGTTCCTAGAATTATTGGAAGCGGTTAGCAAGGGCAAAGGCGAAGGACCTTTCGCACCCGATAATGAAGTATTTGAACACTGCAATAATCCTAATACATGGGAAGATGTACTAGATAGAATCGATGAATTACCTGGAGATGATCCAATCACTTGGTTAAAACTCCCAGGGCAAAAGGAAAGAAGAAAGCAGAGATTAGCTAACAAACAAAATAAGAATCAAAAGAAATACTAGTTAATAAACAGAAAAGGCATTATAATCGCAATATCTTGTATTTTATTATTATGAAAGAACAAATACTATACGAAGTAAATATATAATGAGTTGTGTTAGAGTCGTATAATGAAATTTGTAAGAACTATGTGTTAAATGGACCAACTGAAGGAAATTGAATCATATCTAAAAAAGGAATACCAGAATTTAAATAAAAATAAAAACAGACCACGAACATTGCATAATATAGAATCTAAAAGGCAACAATTGCAAGAAAATATAGCCAAATATAGAACTGTATTAAAATCGTTTGAATATCGACTAGGAGCATCAGTTTGGAATGATGAAGTTGAAACTTATGGTGCTCTGAAACAAATATACCAGAAAGCCATAAAAATTTTAGATGAATCAGAAGTAATACAAAGGGAATACGACAGTGAACCGGAAACATATGGAAAATCCAGTTGTTCGTTACACCCTTTCAAATTAAACACTGAAGACTCATTATTAAGAGTAAAAAGCGAAATTAATTTGATTAAAAAGAGAATCAAATTAAAAATACTGGTAAAAATTTTAATTTGGTATTTCAAGACACGTAAACCAAGCAAAATGGCATTAAGCATCAAAACAGCTGCTGAATTGGCAACACTGATACCCACCTATGATGGAAGTCCAGGTGGAGTAAGATGTTTTATAGATGCAGTTAATCTGACTAGTACAATAGTACCAGAGGAAAATAAGGCTGCAGCTATTCAAATAATCTTGACGAAATTGAGTGGTAAAGCGAGAAATTTATTCTCCGCCACCCCAACTGATTATGACGAAATCACAACGCGAATAAAATCAAATTGTGAAGAAAAAGGGACGCAGTAAAGGGTGTGTCACATCAAATTGCATCACGGAAAAAACGCTGTAGAAATTTAATTTTTAGGAATTATATCTTCAGCTTTCGCTTATAATCAGATAAGAGTGTAGAGATCACGTTGGCCATGCTTCACTGTCAATTTTTCGTAAATTTGGAAAAATGTCGTCGAACGAAAAAGAGCGTCGTGAATTAATCCTGTTCACTCATTTCGAGAATCCGGAGTTGTCACATCGGGACATCGGTAAGATGCTGGGAATCGTCCAATCCACGGTCAGCAGAGTACTAAAACGATACATCGAGAACCTAACCATCGACCGGAAGGTGAAGAACGGCAAAAATGGATGCTCCGTCAGTGAAAAAGATCACAAGCGCGTAGTTAAGCAGTTTAGACGTGATCCGAGAAGTTCGGTCCGGGATGTCGCCAATAAGCTGAATTTGTCAAGTTCATTCATCCAGCGGACCAAGCAGCGGGAGGGCCTGCGTACATACAAGGTTCAGAAGGCTCCTAACCGCGACGAAAGGCAAAACATGGTGGGGAAGACGCGAGCCCGGAAGCTGTACACCGAAATGCTGACGAAGCCGCATTGCCTGGTAATGGACGACGAAACCTACGTCAAAGCGGACTTTTGTCAGCTGCCGGGCCTGTTGTTCTTCTCCGCAGAGGACAAATTCAGCGTTCCGGTGGAGATTCGCAAGCAGAAACTATCCAAGTTTGCCAAAAAGTACATGGTGTGGCAAGCGATCTGCTCTTGTGGAAAGCGGAGCGCCCCCTTCGTGATAACCAGCACGGTAAACGGGCAGGTTTACCTTAAGGAGTGCCTACAGAAGCGCTTACTACCACTATTGAAGCAGCACGAGGGCCCGACCATCTTCTGGCCGGATCTCGCTTCGTGCCACTATTCAAAGGATGTGTTGAAATGGTACGAAGCCAACGGGGTCACCTTCGTGCCAAAGGGAATGAACCCGCCCAACGCGCCGGAGCTTCGCCCAATAGAGAAATATTGGGCGATTATGAAGCAGGCCCTCCGGAAGAACCCAAAAGTTGTCAAATCGGAGGCGGACTTCAAGAGAAAATGGATTTCTGTTCAAAAAAAACTACAACCTGACGTTGTACAGAACCTTATGGACGGGGTAAAGAGGAAGGTGCGAGCAAACGGGCTTGGGCTCGAAGTATGAATAAAAAGAAAATGCCAAAAGTTGTTTAATAGTTTTTATTTTATTGTCTAAAATATTCAAAAGGATCGGTCTACTGGGTGAATTTCTACAGCGTTTTTTCCGTGATGCAATTTGATGTGACACACCCTTTAGCTAATCTGAAAAATTTGAAATTGAAATCTGTTAATGAAATCGAGAATTTTACAAAACAACTCGAGGTTCTAACAGATAAATTGAAAGACACTTATATTAGAGAACAAATTCCTGACAATGTGGCTAGGAAAATGTCTCAAAAGACAGCCATTCAGACCCTTATAAATGAAACATCAAATAAGGAAACAAAAATGATGCTGAAGATTGGTAAATTTGATAATCTCCAAGAAGCCATCAATGTCATGGTGGAGAATGAGAAAACGGAAAATAGAGACACAAATGCCGTAGTACTACATTCGATCAAAAACAGACAACCAAATAATTTTGGTCAGAATAATAACAAATATATAAATCGCAATTCTAACCATAGAAATCCAATGATGAACGACCGATTTAATCAGAGAAATTATTCTCAAGGCAGATATCAGAATAGATATCCAAATAACAACAGAAACTTCAATCGTAATTGGCAACAATATCCCGTTAGTAGAAATTTCAACCAAGGCTCTCAACAATACTCTTCTCAAAGAAATTTCAACCAAAATATTAATAGAAATCCTAACGGAACTTTCAATAGAAACAACATTCCAACGAGAATGTACGTTGCTAATCAGCATGACATTCCTCGACTGAATAATCATACAAGCAATAATCGATTTTATCCACAGAACGAATCAGATAATAATTGCCAAGCTTTGATACCGTTCAACAACAATAATACAAATAACCATAACAATCAACCGACACAATCAGGAAATTACAATCCCGATTATTTTTTAGCCAACCAGTAACAATTGAGCACAGATGTCGACTAACTGGGCAATTGTTACGGTCAGGCTCACCGATTTTGACAATAAATTTAAATGCATCAAACTTTATTCAGGTCAAAGTGCACATGACTGGAAACAAAGTATGCAATCTGATCATAGACACCGGTGCAGATATTTCGTTGTTTAAAGCACGAAATATTCTCCCAAATCAACCTGTAAATATTAATAATAAAATAAAATTAACCGGAATTACGAAAAATAGCGTAGAAACTTTAGGAATAACAAATATAGCTATGTGTTTTAATAATACTTTAACTTTAAATCATGATTTTCATCTAGTTACCGCAGACTTACCAATACAAGCAGACGGTATACTAGGACGAGATTTTTTAATAAATTATAAGTGCTTAATAGATTACGAACATTGGCTACTTACCTTTAATATAGCTAATATACAGATTTCAATACCAATTGAAGATAATTTAAAAGAAGGCTTCATGTTACCAAGCCGAAGTGAAATAGTTAGAAGGATACCGTATTTGAATATTATAGAAGATATGGTAGTTCATTCAGAAGAAATTTATCCAGGAGTTTTCTGTGGAAATACTATAATTTCACCAGCAAAACCCTATGTAAAATTTGTAAATACAACAAGCAAACCTTTGTATATACACTATTTAGAATTTAAACCTACTTTAAGTATTTTAAATAATTACTCAATACTTAATGGTAATAACAAAAAACTTAATAGTGATAGATTCGATGAAATTTTTAAGACCATTGATACAGAAAAAATTCCCATATATGCTAAAGACAAGTTTAAAAATTTTATTAGTAGATATCTAGATATATTTTGTCTTCCGGAAGAGGATGTGACCCAAAACAATTTCTATTCGCAGAATATCGTTCTGAACGACAAAGTTCCAGTATATATTCCTAATTACAAGACAATTCATGCTCAACATAATGAAATAAATAGACAGGTGAATAAAATGTTAGAGAGTAATATAATCGAACCCTCGGTTTCACCATATAATTCACCAATTCTTCTAGTACCAAAAAAATCTTGTGATAATGACAAGAAATGGCGTTTAGTTGTCGACTTCAGACAACTAAACAAGAAAATTTTAGCAGACAAATTTCCTCTACCAAGAATTGATGATATTTTAGACCAACTTGGAAGAGCAAAATATTTTTCAACTTTAGATCTCATGTCAGGATTTCATCAAATACCTTTGGATACTGAGTCTAGAAAATTTACAGCATTTTCAACACAAAACGGACATTATCAATTTACGAGATTACCGTTTGGATTAAATATAAGTCCAAACAGTTTTCAACGCATGATGACCATAGCAATGGCCGGTTTAACCCCAGAAATATCTTTCATTTATATCGACGACATTATCGTCACGGGATGTTCAGTTAATCATCACATTTCAAATTTGACTCAAGTTTTTGAACGATTAAGATTTTATAGTTTGAAGCTCAACGCTCAAAAATGCAAATTCTTTAGCACAGAAGTTACCTTCCTAGGTCATAAAATAACAGAATATGGCATGTTACCGGATGATACTAAATTCTCAGCAATTCAAAATTATCCAATTCCAAAAAATGCAGATGAAGTTAGAAGATTCGTTGCATTTTGTAATTATTATCGAAAATTTGTACCAAATTTTGCATTGATTGCAAATCCTCTTAACCAACTTCTGAAAAAGGATTCAAAATTTATTTGGACAGATAATTGCCAAAATGCATTTAACATATTACGAAATTCATTAATGTCACCTAGATTACTCCAATATCCAGATTTTACTAAGCAATTTATATTAACAACAGATGCTTCAGACATAGGTTGTGGAGCTGTATTGTCACAACAAACACCAAATGGAAATTTACCAATAGCATTTGCAAGTAAAACTTTTACACTTGGCGAGAAAAATAAACCAGTTATTCTGAAGGAATTAACAGCTATACATTGGGCTATAAATTATTTCAAACCTTACCTATACGGTAGAAAATTTTTAGTGCGAACAGATCATAGACCATTGGTTTATCTGTTCGGAATGAAAAATCCAACGTCAAAATTAACCAGAATGCGTCTTGATTTAGAAGAATATGATTTTACAATTGAATATATATCAGGAAAATCTAACGTAGGAGCCGATGCTTTGTCAAGAATAATAACAACCTCTGACGAACTAAAGAAATTAAACATATTAGGAGTAAGCACGAGAGCAATGACTCGTAACATAAAAAACGACGATAGTATAGGAACATCATCTCATAAAGAGATTTCTGTACCAAGAGAACTTGATCACTTCTCTACGTACATGACAAACAACCCATCAGAAACCAACAAATTAATCAAACTTGAAACAAAAGTTGACAAAAATGAAATGAAATTTATATTGAAGAAAAATAATAAAATTCTTGCGCTAGTGCAGCAACAAATTTTCAATGGAAGTCAGACATTAGAATCTGCACTTCTGAAAGTCGAAGAATCAATGATTAAAATGAACCAAAGTAAATTAGCGCTGTCAACTAAAGATGAAATTTTTAAAATGATATCAATTGAAAACTTTAAAATATTAGCAAATGCACAAGTGTATTCAATTGAAATTATTATTTACAATCCACCAATATTTGTAACAAAAAAGGAAGATATTCAAAAAATATTATACAACTTTCACAATACCCCTACTGGAGGACATATTGGTCAACATAGATTATACCTTCAAGTAAGAGAAATGTACAATTGGAGCAATATGAAAAAATCGATTGCAGAATTCATTAAGGCCTGTGAATTATGCAAACGAAACAAAATCATAAAGTATACCAAGGAAAAACAAGTGGTAACAACAACGTCATCCTACCCATTCGAAGTTATTTCCATAGACACTGTTGGACCTTTGCCTAGAAGTCACAACAACAATAGATATGCAGTTAGTATTCAATGCGATTTGACAAAATATGTCGTATTGATTCCGGTACCCACAAAAGAAGCTAATGTAATTGCTAAGGCGTTAGTAGACAATTTTATTTTAACTTACGGAACATTTTTAATTTTACGCTCTGATCAAGGAACTGAATACAATAATGAAGTCTTTGAGCAGATCTGTAAAATGCTTAAAGTCGAACAAAAATTTAGTACAGCTTATCACCCTCAGACGATAGGATCGTTGGAGAGAAATCACAGGTGTTTAAATGAATACCTGAGATCTTTCGTTAACGAACATCAAACTGATTGGGACGAATGGTTAAAATTCTATTCTTTCAATTATAATACAACCCCACATTCAGATCATGGATTTACCCCTCATGAACTTATTTTTGGAAATAAAGCTAAACTACCACATGAATTATTCGAAAAAGGAACAGAACCAATATATAATTTTGAACAATATAGTAAAGAATTAAAATTTAAAATACAACGATCTAACGAAATAGCAAAAGACAAGTTAATTGAGCAGAAAATTCAAAGAGCAAGCAACTCAGAAAACAATAGTAACCCAATTCATTTAAATATTAATGACAAAGTTTATCTAAAAATAGAAAACAGAAGAAAACTTGATCCATTCTATGACGGACCATATATAGTTCAAGAAATACTAGATACAAACTGCAGGATTCAGAACCCCAAAACAGAACATACACAGACAGTACACAAAAACAGGTTAATAAAAATATAAAATCAAACAACATTCATTTTTTTAGAGAAGTTACTTCATTCGCAAAAGCCAATTATATTACAATTATTTATAGAAATCTTTAGAAATATATCAAATTACCAATATTATACAAAACCACATACCATTGTTTACAATATACCAACAGCTTTGGAAAATAAAAGTTTAGAAACCTAGAAAAAGTCTATACAATATTTGTAACATTGAGAGAAGCCAAGGAATAATTAATCCATAATCTGAATACTAAGAATGATTCCATTGCATTACATCATTCTCTTAAAGAGGGATGGTGTAGTATGATTTCAAACCCCGTTCCAAAGTCCATCTTAAAACTCCCAATATACAAATTATCCTTCTCCTCATAAGCAGTTGATTGTTTCAAAATAAATGACTCAAGCGTGGTCACTTCAATTTACGATTCCCACGAAACATTCCTCAAGCGCAACTGCATTATTTCGTTAATTGTTTTTCTCCCACATTCGTCCATGTAAACAAGCCAACATGCGCGGGCGATATGAATGCACCCTTACATCATGTCGCGCGCAGCTAAAGGCAATAAACCAGAAACCAAAACAAACCCAGTTCTATTCTGATTAAATACGCGACCGTACACAAAGTCGTCGTGACACTTTACGATTTCTCATGAAATCGATATGCGCGCTTATGAGCGCAGTAAGCAATTCTATTTCTTGACACC
The DNA here is from genome assembly GCF_029784135.1 of Toxorhynchites rutilus septentrionalis. Classification (NCBI taxonomy): domain Eukaryota; kingdom Metazoa; phylum Arthropoda; class Insecta; order Diptera; family Culicidae; genus Toxorhynchites; species Toxorhynchites rutilus. The sequence goes on from NC_073745.1 coordinate 65,945,597, forward strand.
ATTCACATCGAACACTGCATTCGATTGATTGGCTATTCCCCTTTGAAATCGACTTGGCTCCTCCCAATGAAACTCTCCACAAACTGTTGGCTAAGTTAGCTTAAGACTTTTGTAACTAGCATTAAGAGAGTTCTTGTATGACACTCGACGCGGACGGCCGCGTGGAGCGACGAGAAATAAATAAAGTTTTTTTGAATAAAAGTATAACTTAATAGTAATAGAAATAGAAAACAGGCTTCTCAGTTTAAAAGTACATTTTAGGGAAACATATTCCGGTCTGCACAACGACAAGCCAGTACAAAAGTACTCAACACCAAAAAATACCCTCGACTTGCATGTATTAGCAAAGCGGATTCCCCCAGGCACATTGATTTTGAAGTCCGTGTTAAAGAAACACAGGTCGGTGGGAACAAAAATACTCCCGACTTGCATGTATATTTGCAGAGCGGATTTCTACAGGTACATCGATTTTGAAGTCTGTGTTGGGGAAATCGTAAATCGGGCCAATCAAAACTTGGCAGTTAGGGCGTTTAAATAACGCTTGACATTTTACAGTTATTCAATCGTTCATCCCATGAAAAATAATATTTTATTAATTGTGATAGACGCGTAGAAATATTTCCTATCAATTGATGCAAATATCTTTCCGATCTGTTAAGAAATGTTAAAGTTATAAGCATTCGAAATATGGGTAGGGATAGCACACAAATCGGCAGAACAAATCTATGCGAAAAAAGGAAGTTCTTCCAGTTTTCATGAATTTGAACCGTTTAGAGATTAGCGAATTGGAATGTATAGCATATCAAACAAATCTTAGAGAATTTTCGATTCGATTGGTATGCAAATCATGAGAATTCGTTCACAGTCAAAATAGTTATTACCGTTAACTTTATTTCATAAAAACGTGACCTGTTTTCTGATTTAGCACCCTTCCTGAAAGACGCAGTTCTACGTCAAAAAGTAACAAGTATATAACGCGTAGACATTTTATCTCTCGAATGAAGGGTTTATCATACCATTTCGTTCAGTTGTTTAGGAGCTATCAGCGCTCAAAATCTCGATCTCCGGCGTAACGCTTTCGTTTCCGAAACTTTGATTTACACCCCGGTATAGAAATGAAAGACGTAGTCCTACGTCAATATATTGTTTTATTTTTTAGGGGCCAACACGTTTTGTACTCTAGCGGCACATGTTCACAGGATAGAGACAAATTGGGAGACTCAGCTAAAGGGGCGGGTCCAACGAGCCGAACGAACGATAAACAAAAGGAATCGACAGCAAAAAAAGCCATCGTATTTTATAAATATCTTTAATCAACTATTTTGTGAATAATTTGGTGGCCCTGAAAAGCGCCAATATTTTTTGTAACGTTCTCACGATGCCGAAGGTTTTTGCATTTTGCAAATTTTCATCAAATCATTTTGCAGAAGCACTTTTCTCGACACACTGAATGCAGTCACAGGCACTGGTGTACTGGATCGATTCCACGAAAGCGATGGTTTACAATTTTCCATTTGATGGAAACACGGCGGTAGTTGCTACTGATATTCGTGGAACAATCCTTGAATTCCCCACAAACTGCAGACTTTTTTATCGTCCAGTAGTTTGATCGGCTGCTTGATCCGTACGGAGAGATATCCATAGGCGCACGCACAATGCATCGATTCAGTTGGGTAGTTTTCTGCACTAGTCCAAACCGTGCAAACCGTGCCATCGCTACCCTCCTGTCGCTCATGACACTGCTCCAGCCTCTCCTGTCGTTGCTGCCGCTCCATGATAAAACGATGACCTTAGCACATCCGTTTTGCTCAGCGGTTAGAAAATGAATTATGGTTTCGGAGAGCAACAACCAAATTTATTCCATTCGACTGGCAATAGAATCATAAGTGGGAGTGGCTTACAATCCAAAAAAATTACAATTTTTACCCAAATTATATTCCGCTATTACTCTGGTTGCTCGTTTTGGTCGGAACCATTTGAGGAGTACATATCGAACCAATCAAAACGAGGCACACAATGCGTTTGGATAATGCTACTTCGCCTACTGTTTCACCTTGATATGTACCTCATTGCGTGTCGCTGGATGGCTGTGAAAGCACTCTGAACGTGCAACATTTTTTGGCTCAGTATGCATTCTCAGAATATGTGCGAAATAAGCATAGTGCAGAGCTTGAATTTACGGGCAGAAGCAAAGAAGGACGTACCGCGGTGAGAGCTGCGTCTTCAGCGGTGAGAGCTGCGTTCTTCAGTGGAAAAATGAAGGTGATTTTTTTCCCATCGATTCTGTTGACGTCGCCATCTAACCACACACCCAATTCTATTGAAATTTTCTATTACCGTTCTGAGTGTTCTTTGGAGCGTAGGAGGTGATCTGGCGTAGTGGTAACATTCGTACCTCTCACGCTCAAGGTCACGAGTTCAATTCTCACTCCCGACATTCTTCCAAAAATGGAAGTAAAAGTGACGAACCAGCTAAAAGTGTTGAAAGTCACTATAATACAGACAAAAAAAATTCTTTGGAGCGTTGTTTTTGGATGCATTTAAAATGTAATTTTACTGAGAGATACTTAGAACAGTAAGTTCAGTATTCCGGCAATCATCAGTACATGTGTCAAAATTTGCTCAAATTGGCGTTTTATTACTTCGTGAAACGTTCGTACCTCTCACTCAGGGAAGCATTCATTCATCGCCCTTGAAAGTGCTACCAAATGTTTCTCGCCGTTTATAAATTCGTAGTCCTACGTTAACAATGCGGTCGTGTCTTGAACATCAGCCTTCTTCATTTTTTTTGCGGCCCGCGACACCATAACAAGCACGTGACCCCACAGAAAAAAGGTTAAGTACCGCTGAACTAGGCGAAGCTATATGAGTTACCGAGTTCCGAGTTCATGAGAAATTTAGCTCAAATCATCAATAAACTTCCGCTTTACAAGACGATTTTCAGACCGACCCTAACTTACGGGTTTCCTGTATGGTATAACTATGCCAAGTGTCATCGAAAGCAACAAACCAGACAAAATAAGCTATTGAAGATGGTACTTAACATACATCCCTTTCACTCGACAGATGACGTGGCTGACCTAGCTAATTTGGCCCTCTAGATGATTGGATGGATCTCACAGTTGATTCCCAAATTCTGGGATAGCTGTAGAACATCTGGCAACTCCCTACTGCAGGCATACGTTCCATAAAACGAATAGACTTAAGAAATCTTCCTTTTTCTATCCCTAATCTTTAGACAAATTCGAAGTTTTTTTCTATACTTTTTCCGACTGAGACGTTACTCTGACTCTGAGGAGCGCAAGGAACAAAATCGGCTGTCCAGAGATAACGAGAAAGCGTTCTACGATCACATTCGCAACGAGAAATCTGACTACCGTGAAGGTTTGCCAAATATTAGCGATGTAACGAATTTCTGGGCTGGTATTTGGCATTTGGGAGATCTCAGTACAACATCGCGACGGACAAATGCGGTTAAGACGGGAGGAGGAGAGTTGTGGTGAAATTAGAGAAATGCCAGCTATCATCGTCGGAGAGAACGATGCCCACGAAGCCTCGCGGTACCTGAGGAACTGGGCAGCACCCTGCCCCGATGCTGTTCAGAACTTCTGGCACAAGAAGCTGACCGTCGCACATCCAACGATAGCTGAGTGCTTCAACAAGCTGCTACGTGACCCACACAAACTTCTTGAATTCGCCACCCGTGGCGTCACCTTCCTCCTCCCTAAAGACAGCAACATATCGAATCCATCAAAGTACAAACCGATAATGTGCCTATCGAGTATGTACAAAATACTTCCAGACCAGAAAGGATGCAGGAAAAATACGCATGTCTGCAAAGACCAGGCCATCATTGACGGAGTAATAGTCGGACAGACGGTATATAACCAGCGGAACCTAAGCATGGCCTATATAGACTATAGGAAGGCTTATGACTCCATACCTCACTCGTTTCTCGTCCGGGTAGTGGAGATCTATAAAATTGATCCCGTCGTCGTTAGGTTCCTGCAGCATGTGATGAGGCAGTGGAGTACGTCTCTGCCCCTCAGGGAAAATGTGTTGCAGTCTAGAACGCTGCTGATAAAGAGGGTGATATTGCAAGGCGACTTCTTTCAGCTTGATTTAGTTTTGTCTGGCACTGAACCCCCTCAGTAAGACGCTCAATAGAAACGGTCATGGCTATAAAATAAGGTATGGTGACGGCGCCCACGGATGAGTGACCCATACTTTTTACGTGGACAATCTCAGGATCTACGCTGATTCCCGTCAGCGTCTAGGTGTAGCTATCCGGGTAGTCGAAGATATAAGCAGGGACATCGGCATGGAGTTCGGCCTCGACAAGTGACGTTGTGTCCATCTGCTGAAAGGGTAGCTTACCGAATCCGAAGGTTACGAGGTCTATAACGGAGAGTTGATAAGAGACATGGTTCGTGGCGAATCCTATAAATATCTTGGATTCCGACAGCCCACCGGGATTTGCCACTCCGCCATCAAGACGAAGCTGCGAGACAAGTTCTTGAGTCGAGTGAACTGGGTCTTGAGGACTTTCCTCAACGCGGGGAACAAGGTACGCGCACATTCAACACATTCGCGGTTCCCCTGCTGACCTTCAGTTTTGTTGTAGTCAAATGGAGCAAAACTGACCTAGAAGATCTAGAGAGGAGGATGAGGAAAACATCCAAAGAGGCCAGAATGCACCATCCTCAATCGGCACTGGAGAGAGTATCACTACCACGCAAAGAAGGGGGCCTTGGAATAGTCGACATATCGGCACTGTATGTTGCCCAGGTACGACAACTGCGCGAGTACTTCGCAGAACGCGCCAACCAAAATGCGGGGCTATCTGCACCACTGACAGAGGATACAGCGCAACTGCAATCTGCAGACATAGGAGGAGAAGATTGTAGCTTGGAAGCAGAAGGCAGTACATGGTGCCCACATCCCATCAACTGGACCGGCCACACGACGACAAGGCCGCATCTAATCTGTGACTTACGCGTGGTGTACTCTCTTCAGTAGTAGAAGCCGACATGATAGCCATCCAGGACAGGATAATGCCGACGAGAGACTGCAGGCGGTACGTCTGACATCATGACATTTGCCGGATGTGCCATCAACCAGGTGAAAACATAGAGCACATTATGGGAGGCTGTCCCGTTTTGGCCAACGCAGCCTACACCGTTCACACCTACATTGTTCATCGACAACTGGCGCTCCAATGAAAAATTGTGATTTTTTAGAGGTTCATGCGATAGAGAGAAACCATACAGATTGTATTCACATAAATTTGACTTGAATCGGTTCAGTAGAACTTGAGGTACGCCAGTTTGAAAAAACTAGTTTCGAGAAAAATACGTTTGAAGTTCATTGCTATGGCCGTACCAGGTTATCTAACCGCATCACTAAAGTGGCTCTAACTCGGTAAATAATGGGATTTTCGATAAGTCCTTTCTAGGGTATATTCCTGAATGCCTTAAGAAATATGAAGAAAAAAAAATTGATTTTTTTCGAATTTCTGGACTAGAATACTGCCTTAAGAAGTGAGATAAGTCTGCTGAATTAAATATCGAAACTTTCCGCGAATTTGACTGTTTGGAGCACAAGATGATTATTTTAATCAATATAATATTCCCCCTCCTTCCAGAACAAGAAAAACACCGAGGTGTACGTCGGAGTGACCGCGCTCGGGCTCAACATCTACAGCAAGGAGAACAAACTGACCCCGATGACGACCTTCCCGTGGAACGAAATACGCAACATCAGCTTCGACGGGAAGAAGTTCTTCGTGAAAACGAACGAAGAGAAGGGCAACGTGGCGACCACATTCTACTCGGAGAAGGCCCGCACCAACAAAGAGCTGCTGGATCTGTGCGTGGGGAACCACGAGCTGTACATGAAACGGCGCAAACCGGACACGATGGAGATCCAGCAGATGAAGGCCCAAGCGAAGGAGGAGAAACACCGGCGGCACATCGAGCGGAACAAGCTGGCCCGGGAAAAGCAGCTGCGCGAGGAGGCCGAACAGGAGCGGGCGAACATGGAGAAAAGACTGATGCAGCTGCAGGAGGAGATGGCTGCTGCCAATGAGGCGTTGGTAAGTATCGATGGATGTTCCGTCTAGCATTAAATTGAAACACGTTCACCTGCTTTTGTAGCGTCGAAGCGAAGAGGCCGCTGAGCTTCTCTCGGAGAAAAACCGCCTCGCAGAAGAGGAGGCCCTCCTGCTATCTCACAAAGCGCTAGAGGTTGAGCAGGAAATCAACCGGATGCGTATGACGGCCCGCAAGACCGAGGAGGAGAAAATCTATCTGGAGCGGAAAACCCAGGAAGCGGAACTGCTGACCGCTCGAATGATCGAAGAATCACGCAAACGATCAATGGAGGCGGACAAGTTGAAAAACGAACTGATCCACGCCCGGGTAGCGGAGAAGGAAGCCAAGGAGAAACTGTTGAATTTCCTCAGTCGAACCTCGACCGAGTCGATATTCATCACACCGTCCTCCTCCCCAGAGACTCCAGCGCTGGAAAGCAACACGTACGATCTGCTTGCGGACGGTGACATGGATCAGCTCTCGCTGGAGATCGAAAAGGAGAGGTAGGTTTTGGGCGATGTATTTCTTCAATCTCATTCCTCGTGTGTGTCTTTCCACAGAGTGGAATACCTGACGAAATCGAAGCAGGTTCAGAATCAGCTGAAGGAACTGCGTTCGGAAATCGAACAGCTGAAGATCGGCGAGAAGCAGTGTCCGCTGGACAACATTAGCGCCCAGCAGATGCGGCTAGGTGAGACCAAGTATTCCACCCTGAAGAAACTCAAGTCAGGCTCAACGAAAGCGCGGGTAGCGTTCTTTGAGGAACTGTAAGTGCCAAGTGTTCTACTGTGTCGTTACGAATACGCCGGTTTCGGCGGGGAACCTCCTGCCATCCCATCTGTGACTGTAGACGTTTGTTTGCTGCATCGCATCGATTTTGGAATTGTTGAGTTTTTTTTTTATTCAAGCTGTAGCCTTTGTAACTGGTCAGATCAAAACAGTGAATGTTTCCAATGATATGGGCAGGACAAGGGATATAGTAATACGAGCTTTGGGTATGTTTTGTAATCGCCAGGTATTGCTGGTAGCTCTCTGTATATAGTTAAAAACAGACCTGACTCTCATTGAAAAACAATTATTAGACTGGTTGCCAGCTGGGAAATCAAAACCTAACAAATGTGTCCATTCACCAGGTTTGTAGTGCCTATTCGTACAACGTACTTTTCTCTCGTTGCCAAAATTCTTCCTTGCGCATACTTTTTAAGTGAGTAATGAAATATTAAGTTAAGAGCTCAGCAGGAGCGTTTTGCAAGGCAGACACAGCTAGCTTCATTTTAAGTAGACGACTTAGAATTGTATTTTTATTTATAACATTTAGCGTTTCCCTTAGTAAGCTAGTGACAATTAGATGTATTGTATCATATTTCATTAGATTCTGTTATTATTCAGTTGTATAGGACTTTCACCTGTAGTATTTTCACTCATTCTACATTTGCTGTAATATATAGCCATCGAAACGAATTGTCCATCCACAATGTTACAACCTTCTTCCACATTCGACAGATTACATGTTAACACATTAAGGACCGGAAAGAAATCTGTAAGACATACGCCTGGGACCGCAGTTAAAAGATTATAAAAGTTTTTGTTGCGTGCAAGTTTCCGTTCAACGTCTTGCTGGATTTCATGAATAGTGAATTATTTCAGTTGAAATAAATTAATTGTTTATCAAATAACAACCTTCAAAATCATGCTCATTAGATAGAGGATTGAATCATTCATCTTTCCACATAATTCATTTTTTCCTTGATCATGACAGAGAAAAGTTAAAGACTGAAACGTGAGCATCAGTCACTATAGGAAAATATACAGAATTTTGAAATCTAAAAAGAGTTGTCCAAATAGAGTTATCGAAGTTATACGATAGAGAAATATAGAGAATTATCTTCCAGCCACAATTTTATTAATCGGAAAAGGGTCTGAGAAAAGTTCTAGGCCAAGTTGTATGGTAGAAATTAATTATGTCAAAGAAAATTTAAAAAAGTTATTTGAAAGGAACCAAAACACATTTTTGAGATAATACTCATTGGATAGAGAATATTTTCATCCATTTTCAGCCAAATTTTCGTCGGCCGAACAAGGGTCTGAGAAAAGTAATGGGCCAAAACGTATACGAGTTTTACGGGGGAAAGGGTCTGGCTGGGTAGGGAAATAAAAAGTGCCTCAAACCAAATCACCAACTCTGTGGAAAATATTGTATAAAGTTTTGACTAAAAAATTAATTATGTGGAAAGATGAATGATTCAATTCTCTATCTAATGAGGATGATTGTGATAGATGTTACTTGATAAAGAATCAATTTGTTTCAATTAAAATAATTAGTTATTCATGAAACCCAGCAAGACGTGAAACAAAACTTGCGCGAAACAAAAACTTTTATCCGTTAATTTCACACAAGTCCGTAAAGAAGCAAAAACGAGAAAACTCGTGAGCGGTTCATAAAGTGTCAAAAGGAAAACACCGACAGAAGTTTATTTTATACACATATAGAAAACAGCATTAGGGTCAGCCATTGACAGACAATAAATGCTATTTTTCGACAATACAAACAATACAAATTCTCGGTTTCATTTATCCTACTATGTCATCGGATATCTACATCCCATCTAAGTAGCCCGTAAGTTATTCACCATTGGTTAAGGTAATCTACATGTGTTTGTGTGTTTCCTTTCCCTTCTCATACTGTAATCGTTTCATTTGATTTGTTTTTCTTTTTATAGTGTTTTTTTTTGTGATTGACGCCTCTGTTGTTAGTATGTTTTCTGTGGTCTCCAGTCACATTGATGTCGTCTGCTAGCCAGTCCAAGTATATGTATATACGGAAACAGTTATGAAAAAAAAACATTTGATTGAACTAACTTTGAAACAAGTTGAATTTCACATTCTGCTTTTCTTCGACAGAGAACCAGACGAATCGATAGCGTAGCAGCAGTAGCCCGGATTGCCAAACGCTGTGGCCTTCTTTCTAGAAATTACCGAGTTACCGCGGTATCAATCACACCTATGAGCTCTAGCAGCAAAGCATTCGCTTTGTGCCACAAACACAAACTTCTCAGGACTGCCAAACCCACACGACGATATAGCTGACCAGAATTGGACAATAGTTGTGCGATACCCAAATATGTACCTGCGCTGCGTTCGTATGATATTGAATTGCATGAATTGCACAAGGAAGCGCAGCTGAGAGAAGGAGAGAAAAAAAGTTTTGCAACCGTTCTATCGGTCATTATTTCAACTGTGAATAGAATATATTTTATATTTAAAGATCAAAAACTAGGCTTTCCATTAATGTGGCGTCAGTGGTGATCACATTCGGGTATCTAACCACACAGGAATACAATCCATCAGGTGTTTCCGAAGCCCCCCTCCCCCTTAGGGATTCACCATAGAAACCGCCAAATTTGGCTCAATTTGCTTGATTAGTTCTCTAGCTATGTAGAAAATTTTGTTTCATTTGTATGGCAGGCTCGTTCATCGATCCCTAAAACCTCTATATGCCAAGTTTGATTCCATTTTCATGATTAGTTCTTGAGTTATGCAGAAATTTGTATTACATTTGTATGGCAGCCCCCCTTATAGAGAGGAGAGGAGTCTCTGCTCACCATACAAACCTTTCTTGCACCCTAAAACCTTCACATGCCTAATTTGGCTTCATATGCATGATTGTTCTTCGAGGTATGCAGAAATTTGTGTTTCATTCGTATGGCAGCTGCCCCCCAAGAGAAGGGGGAGGAGTGTCTAACCACCATAGAAACATTTATTACCCCCTAAAACCTTCGCATGTCAAATTTGGCTCCATTTGCCTGATTGGTTTTTGAGTTATGCAGAAATTTGCGTTTCATTTGTATGGCAGCCCTCCCTTAGAGGGGGGGAGGGGTTTCTAACTATCATAAAAACCTTCCCCAATCCCAAAAACCCAATTTTCATGTCGATCGGTTCAGTAGTTTTCGAGTCCATAAGAATCAGACAGACAGAAAGACAGGTAGGCAACATTCCATTTTTATTTATATAGATTTACATCACAGGTCAATATTCATTACAATTGAAGATGAAATCAAGCTCACTCACATCGATTGCACTATCTAGACGGGCGTTCATCACTCTGCTCAGAATCTTGTAATCTACGTTGAGCAGGCTGATCGAGCGATACGATCGTGCTGTTTTATCGCCACCTTTCTTTTTCACCAGCACTATAGTGCCATCGGTGAGCCCTAAGGGGAGCTCACTGCTTCTCGCTTCATTAATTACGAAGTAAAGTTCTCTGTATATGTTGTCGAAAGTTTGCTGGTAAAACTCTACCGGTAGCCCATCAGCACCCGGTGATTTTCGTTTTTGCGATGGTTGATGGCACATCCGGCCAATGTCATCAACGTCTTGATGCCAGACGTACCGCCTGCAGTTTCTCGTGGGCATTATCCTGTCCTGGATGGCTATCATGTCAGCATCAACTACTGAAGAGAGTTCACCACGCGTTAGCCACATATTAGATGCGGCCTTGTCGACGTGTGGCCGGTCCAGTTGATGGAGGTGGGCACCATGCACTACCTTTTTCTTTCAAGCTGTAATCTTCTCCACTGCCTACAGATTGCTTGCGCCAAATGCAGAGCGCTGTATCCTCTCTCAGTGGCGCAGACAGCCCAGTATAGCGCATTTTGGTTGGCGCGTTCTGCGAAGTACTGCGCAGTCGTACCTGGGCAACACACGGTGCAGATATGTCGACTATTCCAAGTCCCCATTCTTCGCGTGGTACTGACACTCGCCAGTGCCGATTGAGGATGGCGCATTCCGACCTCTTTGAATGCAGGTCAGTTTTGCTCCACTTGACTACACCAAAACTGAAGGTCAGCAGGGGAACCGCGAATGTGTTGATCGCGCGTACCTTGTTCCTCACGTTGAGGAATGTCCTCAAGCCACAGGTCACTCGACTCAAGAACTTGTCTCACAGCTTCGTCTTGATGTCGGAGTGGCAAATCCCGGTGTGCTGTCGGTATCCAAGATATTTATAGGATTCGCCACGAACCATGTTTTCTATCAACTCGTAGTCACAGACCTCGTAAACTCCGGATTCAGTGAGCTGCCCTTTCAGTAGATGGACACAGCGTCACTTTTCGAGGCCGGACTCTATGAAGATGTCCCTGGTCATATCTTCGACAACCCGGATAGCTACACCTAGACGCTGACGTGAATCAGCGTAGACCTTGTCGTCCATGTGAAAGGTATGGATCACTCCTCCGTGGGCGTCGTCGCCATACCTTATCTTATAGCCATGATCGTTTCTATTGAGCGTTCAGTGCCAGACAAAACCAAAACGGGCTGAAAGAGTCGCTTTGGAATATCCCCCTCTTTATCTGCAGTGCTCTAGACTGCAACACATTTTCCCCATCACTGAGGTGCAGAGACGTACTCCACTGTCTCATCGCATGCTGCAGGAACCTAACGACAGTGGGTTCGATTTTATAGAGCTCCAATACCAGGATGAGAAACGAATGAGGTATGGAGTCATAAGCCTTCCTATAGTCTATATAGGCCATATTTAGGTTCCGCTGATTGTATACCGCTTGTCCGACGATGGCTGCGTCGATGATGGCCTAGTCTTTGCATCCATGCATATTTTTCTTGTATTCTTTCTGCTCTTCTGCGATGATGTGAAGTTGTTCGCAGTGGGAAAATGCTGTGGCGGTTATGATACATGAACGTAATTCGTTGGTTCCAACAGCAGGATAATCTTCGCCCTCGCTTTTCGATTCTTGACAGGGTCGACAGCTTTGAAAGTTCCATCCACGTTCTTCTCGGGCTTCCATGTCGCCCAATTTTCCCGTCCGTACAATCGCTCGATTCCAGGTAGGCTTGAAACACCGTGTGATCTCGAATCTTGATTTCCCAAACTTCCAGTTCTGGAACTTGACGTAGCCATTCATACTGTAACTTCAAGTGAAATATCAACTTGATTGTTTGACGGTAACTAAGGGAATGAAAATTTTATTTGTCTATAGTGAGTCATGGCTCATTACACTACAATATGTTTAGAATCCGTTGCTCCAATCTCTTTCGCCATGGAGGTTCACGCCATTCACAGAGATGTTGGAGCAGTTCGCCTCTTGGTCTTATACGGTATCCTAAGCTTTTAGCGGTCGCCACAGCAGCACAGTAAACAATCAGTTGCAGCTTCTTCATGTTCTCACCATCAACCAAGTGCAGCGGAAGAAAACGTGCTTGTTCATGAGCTTTACTGCACTTGTCAGCCTGCGGGAATGCTGCAACTTCGGGACCCTGGGACGCTTCCTCGAACATTGTTAGTATTCGAAGGCGACTAACAATACGAAAAATACCTAGCGGAGATGGGCATCATCATGCGGAGCTGTGGCCCAGGGACAAAGGCTGAAAATGACGGAGAATATTTTTTTTCTCCGGTGAAGCGGAACGCTGGATGGCAACGGCTGGCCGGCAACCAGCTATTTTACGTCCCCCACAAAACAGGTAAGCTCTGACGGGAAGCACATCTCCCACATTAAGCTCCTAAGATTTACCGCAAGTGCCGGACCTGGCCTCCGCCCAATACGCAAAGAAATCGCTGGAGGAGATAAATCGGTCGGAGGTAGATGATTAAAACGTTCATGAAATGCAATGATTTTAGTATTGTCACTTCATGGCACTCGTCTAATGCCGCTCCCAAGCACCAATCAGTGTGTTCATTGTGCAAATTTTGGTTCACATCAATCACGGAGAACAACTACGAAGTGTACAGTTTACCTAACCTCAATCCATCCTTCAAAATGACCAACTCTATTCAGGTCCGAATCTTCATATAACAAAAGAAATGACATGCATTTTATGCAAATTTATTTGGCTTTACTGAACATACATTTTCGAATGCGGTTTTGCGGCGTCCACTTCCAACGCCATTTTACTTAAATTCAATATCAATTTTTTCCTCTTCGTCGAACACCAAATCTCCCCTGCCCGGGAAGATTGAATGGGTCTTTCCATCCGCATCACACTGTCGCACCTGTTCCACCAACATCTCAGCTTGCTTATCGTACGTCACAACGGTCGCTCCTTTACCTTTGGCCTTCTTTTTCCCCTCCGAAATGCTTCGCCGAGTTTCAACATCCATCAGGAGCATTCCTTTCAGTAGCGCCACCATCACCCTTTGGCAGCAATCCATACTAACCGAACCGGTAACCTCCAGCAGAAAATCTTTGGTTTCCGGTGAAACCTTTGTCTCGTCACAATTGGTCAGCGGAGGAAGGCTGATCACTTTCTCTTCGTCGCTGAAATGGGGAAACACTTTCCCCTCCAACAGATTGATATATTTGTGAATCCCCGAGTAAGTGCTCCGTTTCTTCTCTTTACGAATAGCTTCCGCCTGTTTCTTCAAATCGTCGAAATACTTGGCCGCCGTCACCTTTGCCTTCGCACCCAGCGGAGTTATCTGAATGTTCTCCCCTAGATCGGCAAGGTAACGTACGTTACCTTTAACCTTGGCGAGATCATGGGTGGCAATGGTGGCCAACTCTCGTCTCCCGCATTCGCTGTCATGAAGTTCGTTCTGTAGCTGCAGAAATTTTCTCATACTGGTGATCGTGAAGTCCCGCACAATACAGTGCACTACGAATGACCGTATCGAAGTTGCGTCCGCCCTTGAAATAATTTGGCGCCCATTCTCCGCTGGTTTTAGGACTGTGATTCTTTGGCGAATATCGGGAATTTCCGGGTCCGATTTTTCTTCACCTTGTGACATGGAATCCTCCCGGTTGGATTTTGTGGAATTACCTTCAGGCATTGGTACAATGTGGCCAGATTTTTCAACGTAATCCAACACTTGCTTGCTGCGACACTGCTCCACCAGCTTCTTGAGTCGTTTATCCTTCAATGGATTATCCTTGAGTAAGATTTCTATAACAAAATCATCAATAAGCTATGGTAATATTGATAATATATGATAATATTGCGTCATTTCATCATTACCCTTGAGTTTTGGACACTTAACCAGAAATTGGGGAACCAGCTCAATTCGATTCCCTGCTACGTTCAACAATTTCAAGCTGGTCTGTTTCACCAAACTAGTAGGGATCTCTTTTATGAGATTCTTCTCCAAATTCACCTAGAATTTAAATAAAATATATTAGAAAAGTATGCACGATGCAAGACGGGCAGTGCTACAATACCTCCGACAAATACTGCACTTCTTTTCCGCAAGGAAGCTTCGGAAATTCCTCCAGCAAATTCGACGAAAGATTACACACTATCAAATTCTCCAGCCGACTCAAATCGACCAGCTTCAATTTGTTACCGGACAAATTCACCGTGGTCAGTGCCTTCAGCTCGCCTATCTCCGCTGGCAGTGATTCGATTCGATTACCCGACAAATCTAGCACTTTCAGCGCTGGTAACTGTCCCAGCTCCACCGGAACTGCGCTGATATGGTTCCGGAACAAGAGCAACGATTGTAAATTCTTAAGCTCACTTACTTGGGGCGAAATCTCGTCCAGTGGAGTATCATTAATATCGAGAAGGTTTAGAGCCGACAACTGGTAAATGGTTTCGTCTAGTTTACCACCGTTTTCGTCGATGCGTTGCCGTAAGGCCGGTCCGGAGAGCTTAAGCTCTCGTCGGTTTTCCTCTTTAGCAGTGCGCACTTCGGGCCACATATTTATATATTAGACGCTTGGTACAGAAATCTGTGAAATACTGCTGTGTATTGTGAAATTGACTAATAGGTTAATCAACTAATTGCGCGATGATGATTATTCGCTTGTAAACCATGTGTTAAACAAAAATATTATTGAAAACTTGATAGGTCAGAAATGTTTTGTTTGTTAACGGACTGAATTCCTACAGTTGGAAATATTTCCGCAACGTGACAACGTGAAATTTTTCAAAATGCATTCGACTGAAGAAAATTAGCGAGGATTGAGATCCTCAATAAGTTTTCGCTGTTTTCCAACGGATTGTGTAAAGTGAATTTCGCGCGTGTAGTGGCGCATGTATTAATGAGATTAGCCTATACATTTTTAAGGAGGTGGGGCTTGTGATGCATTTTTTGCTTCTCTACAGGGACTGAACAGTGTGTGTCATTGTTTGTAATGTATAAAAAATTATACATATTTTAGGAAATTTCTGATTCGATTGTTATCTTCATCTTTAAGCTTCAGCATGTGCTTGGATTGACAATATATTTCGTAGTTGCTCCCCATGATTACATTACATTGAATACATTGAATTACGCTTGGGAGTAGCAAATCATTCTCATTGTGCATGTTGATTCGATGATTCGAGCTTTAAATAGTCAATAACGACGCCAGGCACGTCCTTACAGTCACCAGGGGAAGGAAAGGAAAGTTAGTATGATATTTGCAGCCAGAAGGGTCGCCTCTATAGCGTGGTTCTCTTGCGATTATCATGGAAGTAAAAATTGTTAGTGGAAATGGGTAAGAAGAATCGAGATTCACTGTGGTGAGTGATGTGATTAGGGGTTTATCTATTTCTTTCTTTGCATAATAACCATGGATAACAGGTATTACAATCAGTGTTGCCATAGGGGTTAAAAATCTTTCTCATATGTACTTTTGACGTAGAACTACGTCTTTCATTAAGGGTGTAAAATCAGAAAACGTTTATAACGGTCACGTTTATAACTTATAACGTTAATAACTATTTTTGCCACGGATTTTGGCGATGTAGATAATAAACGAATCGAAAATTCCCTAAGATTTGATTGATATGCTATACATTACAATCTCATAGTCTGTATATGGTTTAAACTGATGAAAATTGGAAGCACTCGCATTTCCTCATACATTTTTTCTGTCCATTTTTGTGCTTTCCCGAACAGAGCTGTCAATAACGATCAATTTATCGACGAGCAACGAAGGGAAATCGTAAGATGTAAGGCCTCCATGAACAAAGGAAAAGAAGAAGAACGAAGTGGAATATTTGCCTAGAGTGTAAACAGTGGATCTCGCTGAAGCAAACTTTCATTCTTCGTGATGAAATCGACTGAACAACATTGTTGCTGGGCGAGCTGGACGGCGGTTATCATCTATTAAAATGTTCGAGTTGCGATTTTTGATCAAATTTCTTGATCTCGAAATAGCGTTCATCGTATCATTGCTGAACCAATTTGGAAGCTTATTTTTGTTCTGATTATATTTAGAAAAGAATCGCTCGGCAGTTGCCGAGATGTAAGGCATAGTTAGAACGTTACAAACAAGACAGCGATGTGCCGAATTGCTAGCGAACCGTCAACTCTTTTTAGACATCCATTTCTTATCTGACTGAAGCTCTGATTATCCTACGAAGTAATTTTACATTTAGGGTACAGAATTCATTCTCCAGATCTTGTATATTCACATCTTAAAAACCATGGGAACGCCTCTAATACGGGGCTCTGGCAACTCTATCCTAAACAATGCAAATTGAGCGTAGGCAGCAGAAAACAGGGCTCGCGCCTAGGGGGTTCATGTATGTTAATATTTGATTACGTTGGGTAGTTTCCTTTGGCAAGCGATGTTTGGATACCCATCCGGAAGCTTTCTTGGCGATTTGCAATTAAAATTACTGCTGGAGAAACGCGCGGAACACTTCATTTTTAATTTTAGGTTATGATTTCTACGCTCAAGATTTTCTATGCTGGCTGCAAAAAGGCGGCCATCTTAGCAATCCCTTGCTCTAACACAACGTCAGTGCTTGTCAAATTGGAAAAGACTCTGAGATTTAACATTGCCCCAGCCTTGGGCGTTGGATCATCAAAATCGAACCTATTTTTCATTTGCTTGAACATCTCCACGAAAAAACTGCGACAAATATCCTTTGAAATGATTTGCCTTTCGCTGTCCGTTGTTCTGATAATTTCTTCTGTTGCTATTCTAACCTAACAATTCTTGCCGATTTTCAAATGATCTTCGAATTTAACAGCATTGGACATTGAAACAACGTAAGATTCCTCGCAGATGTTAGTGATGATGATCAAATAAACATATGAAACATATGAACATATGAAAATAAGCATTAAAAAAAGCCCCATGTGCGCTTTTAGTGCTACCATATAATACTTACAAGTATTAGGATGAAACATTCATACAATTGGAATTCGGCATTTAGCTGCAAGTGTATGTTTCAAAACGAACAAAACATTGAATTGGAAAAAAAATTGTGGAAAACTTGTGAATGTGGAAATTTCAGCCGAAAAGTTCATGTTTACCAAAATTTAAAATTTACTGGAACCGTTGTGCGAGAGAATGACTTGGAAGAGCCAGAGTTGGACAATATTTACATCAAGGTTTAGTACATAAATTTTATACTTAAAAGTACATAAAGCCATAAGTGATGTTTGATTGCTTTATAGATATTTATAGATATAGAAATTGTCTCCGATTGGCTTTTCCGGAATTAGACGAACCTTTGAATATATGCATCAACATTACTATCGATGGCCTTCCTTAGTTGCAATGGTTGTATATGAAGAGACTACGTTTTTACCATTGTTACATACTTCGCCATCAAACAAAAAAATATATAAATATATGGGATGCATTGGGAATGATTTTATTAAAATAAAACGTATCATTATATAGAAACATAAAGTTTTGTATTAGATATCCGTGATAATACGTACTGAGTGGATCTATTAGACACTCGAGAAGATATTCTGCGACAATAACGTTTCACTTTGAGTAATATTCATTTCATTCGGTAAAATCATCATCAGAATTCAACATATTCAACGAAGGATTCTGTCCAGATAATAGAAGCGTTCCATTTCCCCTTGTGATTCATATATTGATTCAGATGGCGGACATTTTGTGATTTCGACGCCTTGGTTTGAACCTGCAGATTCTAGATATGGCCCTGGGTTTGATTGATGGATCTGTTTGAAAAGGTCAGCTGTCGTTGAGACTACTATCATTTTCATTATTGTGTTGTAATCTTCCGTATCGGAATTCATTTCAATTATCTTCAGCTCACGGAAAACATTAAATTAAAAAAAGTTACATCATTTCAATTTCAGTTTGACAGTGGGGTCTTTCTTAGATTTTTCGAGCTGCCGGTAGCCGGAAACGCTCTTGGCCAATAGCACAAATCATTATCGTTCTCGTCATTCTCTGAATTGTCCGGTCCATAGGATCTCCAACCGTTTTTCAATATCCACAACGAAGGCAGCAAAGATAAAAATGTGTCCTTATGTTCGGACGTCTGAACGATGGTATAGTTTTCGGGCATGTTTTCTGCAACTCATATATTGATGAGTTTAATTTTTTTTTCTATGTTAGTAATATGTAACCGATTACTCGCGGTTTGCTCGAGGTTAGTATTACAAGTGTTTTCGTAATTGGGATGTTGCTGTCTCCAATGCTCTGTACGTGTGCCCGACACGGGATACTTCCTATTGGGATGCAGCTGACCGTTAATCAGCAACGCCCCCCTAGTCTGTACCTCATATCTAGCGTGGTGCGTCTTTCTCGACTCGAGGAATTCAGGATAGAATGGTCACTAGCCGGCGCAATCATCAGTTCGTGTAGAGTTGTCATGAGCGGTACAACCTTTGGCTCTTGTTGAATGATCAGTGGACTGCACAACCTTTGGCCCGTGTATCTGTAAAGAGTGTGTATGTATTGCCGCGACTAAGTAAAAGTTTATCGATCGGATAGGAGGGATATGAAACGGGGACACAACGAAGGAAACATCATTAAACGTTGACATCGGCGTTTCTGAGGAACAGGTATAGATGAAGCAGAAGATCAGGATCACGGCTACCTAAGATATCCCGGACGGGGATATCCGATTGTCTGCCTTGTGCTCTCAGTGCTCTAGAGAGCTGAGAGTGAGCAGCATGGAACCGGATACACGACCAGACAACATGCTCGATGTCGTGGTAGCCATCGCCACAATCACAAAGATTGTTTGCTGCGAGCCCAATGCGATAGAGATGCGCGTTTAGGTTGTAGTGATTGCACATAAGCCGAGATATCACGCGAATGAAATCACGACCTACATTCAATCCCTTGAACCATGCACTCGTCGAGACCTTAGGGATAATCGTATGTAACCAACGACCGAACTCATCTTCGCTCCACATGCGCTGCCAACTTACGAGCGTGTGCTGACGAGGAATGTGAAAAAAATCGTTATAAGCAATTTGCCTTTCAAAAAGTGTGTCTTTATTATAGAGACAAAAAAGTTGGCTTAGAGTCTGGGCTTAGAGGTACGGACGGGATCTTGACATAGGACTGTGATTGTGTGTAGTAATTGCATTTGAATTGAGTTTTTTCGTTGTTAAAAAACTGTAATTTTATATCAAATGGAAACCCTGAAAAAAAACCGTTTCCTGTATGAACTTGTATCCAGATTAGCTTTTCCGTCTTCTCCAGAAACATTCTTCAATATCAGGGTTGGAAGCAGCGTTGCCAATGATCCAGTTGAAACTGGATTCTTACAGTTTTTTTTTCACTCGATCCAGTCGAAGAGTTAAACCCTAAAATCTTCCAGTTTTTCAAATATCATCCAGTTTTATCCAGTTTTTTATATGTGTGCTTCAGTTTTACCCATTTCATGTAGAATAAATTCAAAATGTAGAAACAGTGTTCCTCACTCACCCTTCCTATCACTGGGCCAATTTAGTTTTTTTTTGACATTTATCGTTCGATCAATCCAATTTGCATTTACCTTGGATCGATATTTTTTTATTTCACACTCAACTTAGTGCTATTTGCTCACACTTCTGAGTTTGATACGGTATGCGCGCAGTGTTTTTGAATTTATTTAAAAATCAGATACTCTAGGTCCTCCAAAACATTCTGAAGTTGAGACTAATTGAGCTACCATTTCAACCATGACTAGCAATGTTCATAGCAAGAAATCTTACCCAAATAGGTTCCTATGAGCCCGTGTGCTATGCTGGCTTTGAGTTCATATAATCATCAAATGTTATAGGTCCTCCAAATCATTTTAAATTTCAGAAGACCTTATAGTCAATGAGTACCATTGACTTTAATTGATATGAACATAAATCCCAAGTAAAATTTACATCAATGGGATATTAGTTTCTCATGGTCTTTCAAAAGATTTTTAGTTCTAAATAACATTAATATTACGCATGATCTAAACTATCCTATTTGATGCATATTTCGAAAAAAATGTATACTTTGTAAAAAATACATAAGAACTATAGTGTTTATTCAGCAAGTATGTCTAAAGGGTGTGTCACATCAAATTGCATCACGGAAAAAACGCTGTAGAAATTCGCCCAGTAGACCGATCCTTTTGAAAATTTTAGACAGTAAAATAAAAACTATTAAACAACTTTTGGCATTTTCTTTTTATTCATACTTCGAGCCCAAGCCCGTATGCTCGCACCTTCCTCTTTACCCCGTCCACAAGGTTCTGTACAACGTCAAGTTGTAGTTTTTTTTTTGAACAGAAATCCATTTTCTCTTGAAGTCCGCCTCCGATTTGACAACTTTTGGGTTCTTCCGGAGGGCCTGCTTCATAATCGCCCAATATTTCTCTATTGGGCGAGGCTCCGGCGCGTTGGGCGGGTTCATTTCCTTTGGCACGAAGGTGACCCCGTTGGCTTCGTACCACTCCAACACGTCCTTTGAATAGTGGCACGAAGCGAGATCCGGCCAGAAGATGGTCGGGCCCTCGTGCTGCTTCAATAGTGGTAGTAAGCGCTTCTGTAGGCACTCCTTAAGGTAAACCTGCCCGTTTACCGTGCCGGTCATCACGAAGGGGGCGCTCCGCTTTCCGCAAGAGCAGATCGCTTGCCACACCATGTACTTTTTGGCAAACTTGGATAGTTTCTGCTTGCGAATCTCCTCCGGAACGCTGAATTTGTCCTCTGCGGAGAAGAACAACAGGCCCGGCAGCTGACGAAAGTCTGCTTTGACGTAGGTTTCGTCGTCCATTACCAGGCGATGCGGCTTCGTCAGCATTTCGGTGTACAGCTTCCGGGCTCGCGTCTTCCCCACCATGTTTTGCCTTTCGTCGCGGTTAGGAGCCTTCTGAACCTTGTATGTACGCAGGCCCTCCCGCTGCTTGGTCCGCTGGACGAATGAATTTGACAAATTCAGCTTATTGGCGACATCCCGGACCGAACTTCTCGGATCACGTCTAAACTGCTTAACTACGCGCTTGTGATCTTTTTCACTGACGGAGCATCCATTTTTGCCGTTCTTCACCTTCCGGTCGATGGTTAGGTTCTCGAAGTATCGTTTTAGTACTCTGCTGACCGTGGATTGGACGATTCCCAGCATCTTACCGATGTCCCGATGTGACAACTCCGGATTCTCGAAATGAGTGCACAGGATTAATTCACGACGCTCTTTTTCGTTCGACGACATTTTTCCAAATTTACGAAAAATTGACAGTGAAGCATGGCCAACGTGATCTATACACTCTTATCTGATTATAAGCGAGAGCTGAAGATATAATTCCTAAAAATTAAATTTCTACAGCGTTTTTTCCGTGATGCAATTTGATGTGACACACCCTTTACTATGGATATATTGCCAAAAGTATATTCTCGAGCAGAAGGAAATACTTAAGGATACCTAATTTTGATCTTGATACCCAAATTTGGTTTGGACAAGTCTGATATAAAAGTAAAATGCCAAAGAATAATACCAAAATTGGAGAGGCATAGCTTTTCAATACCAATATTTTATAATTTCAATACCACAGTCACACTTGAGTAGTGTTGCTTTGGTATTGAATGCGCTCTTTTTAATGTTGGAATAATATTATGGGAACCGATGAAGAATTGTTCCAGAATTTTGATACATGGATCTCTGCATAAATTAGTGCACGGAGACGTAAGTTTGCCAGTTTTGCATATTTTGTCTGAGTTCTTGCGATGGCATGAGCGATTTTCATATTTCGGTTTCACATGGAGGTTTTCACATTCAACATGGAGTTTAAAGTTAGCCACTATTCGACTATATAACCGGACCGAGTTGTAAACCACAGTAATTGATAGAACCAAAATGTTAGTGAACCGCAGCAATATTGGGTACACTGGCAATATGAGGGATTTGACGTTTTAGTCATACCCCTGGAGGCAACCGGGCATCCTGAAATATTTCAATTTCGCAGTATTTTGAGCAACGGGTGTAAAATCGAGCGTTTTCTGTTCTTTATCAAAATCATAATAAAAATCATCTGTCAGCAGATGTTGTGTTCTAGTATGGAGAAACGTGTTTCGGGATATACATTCTCGTAGTGGCGGAATTAAAAACTGTTTCACTGATAACAGAAACAATTAAGTGGTCGGCAGCTAGAATAAAACGTTTATATTTATTTAGATACTGCAATCAACAACGTAGTTTAAGTATTCACAGTGATATCTTGCAAAATACGCATTTATCATATAGTTTACCTATTCCTGCATAATGGGAAAAAAGAAAGCTAATCAGCTGGGTCGTGCTCTGATAAAGGATCGTTTTGGCCATGGCAATCGAAAAACTGTCGACAACAACTGCATGGTAATGTATTTTCGGATTTATTTTCACCAGCAATCTAAAAATCAACTCTCGCTTGCAGCTTCACACCACCGAGGTCCAGGATGGTTACGATTGGGGTCGATTGAATCTTCAATCCGTGACGGAGGAATCGTCCTTCCAGGAATTCCTCCGCACAGCCGAACTCGCGGGAACGGAATTCCAGGCGGAAAAGCTGAACATCTCGTACGTGAATCCCAAATCGAAGGTCGGTCTGCTCACCAATAACGAGCGGGTGGCGATCGAACGGATGCAGATGGATAGGAAGAATCTGCTGAAAATTCCCCGTCGACCCAAGTGGATCAAGGAAACAACGCCGGAAGAGTTGCAATCGATGGAGAACGCAAACTTCCTAGAGTGGAGACGGGGACTCGCCTCGCTACAGGAGGACGAAGGTATGCTAATGACTCCGTACGAGAAGAACTTGGACTTTTGGCGACAGCTGTGGAGAGTGGTGGAGCGATCGGATATTGTCGTGCAGATTGTGGATGCCAGGAATCCACTGCTGTTCCGGAGTGAGGATTTGGAGCGATATGTGAAGGAAGTGGACGAGAAGAAAATCAATATGATTCTCATCAATAAGTCAGATTTTCTGAACGATGAGCAGAGAGCCAGCTGGGCGAAGCATTTCGACGAGCAGAACATTAGGGTTGCGTTTTTCTCGGCCGCTCAGTCGGTTGAGGAGGCGAAGAAAGAACAGGAAGAGGCAGAGGCCGGGGGTGATGTTGCATCGGAAGAGGTGGCGCAAAAATTGGCGGAGCTGTCGGTGAAGGTTGACAACGTGGAGAAGGTACTTGAGCGGTTCGAAGAGAAAATCGAGGAGCTGTCCGAGGATACGGTAAGTAGATGATTTCACAGGGCAAATTATTTCGTTGGCTAGATAGTAATGTAAAATGAAAACTATATATGTTAGAGCCGGGGCTATCTGATTAATTCGATTCCCGCAGGATGCTATACATGGTGATGCTCTCTCTTGCCTGCTATTCAATAATTCGTTAGAGGATATTATGAGATGAGTGGCGATGAATATTTGCGACGGTAGCAAAAGACTCGATGTTATAGGGGAAGGGGTTAAAGCAACGGTACTCAACCGTTTTTTTCATAGTGGGCACAAACACGTGTTAGTCATGGTGTCGCGGGCTGCAAAAAATAAATTCTGATGTCCAAGACACGATCGCATTGTTAACATAGAACTACGAAAATAATGCCGGCGAGAACAAACATTGGAGAAAATTAATGATAAAACTCTTCGAAACAAATATTCGATAGCAATGACGAGGGCCGATAAATGAATGTTTCACTAAGTGAGGAGCGCAAACGTTTCGCGAGGCAATTTCAGTAGATCGTCGAACTAAATCTAAGCACTATCATGTTGATTGCTCGCTGTCTAGAGCACTGAAACTGAAATATCTTCTTGATCTTCTTGAATATATAAGAAGTTTTCCAGTATTTCTTAGCAAAAATACATATACAAACAGAACGCAAAAATTCGAACAGTATCTATTGTGTGGTGGCGAAGGAGGCGAAAGCAATAGCATCGAAACAAATTCTCTCATTCCGTTTTCCACCGAAGAACGCAACTATCAACGCTGCAAAATGTTTTACGTCACTTTTAACCCGGAAACGATAATTGAAATCACGGAAATTGAATGATCGATTGAAAAAAAACATCACCAATAAGTCATTCACGATTTATCAGTCATTCAGCTAGCGACCGGACGGCAGCACGGCTTTCCAAATGGTATTTCTCAAGGATGAGTTGTTTAGATTGATTTTTCGAATTGGTCTTTTTCAAGACTAGAAGCGAATGAACTGAGAAAGCTTAAAGCCTCTCTATTCAACAGTTCTCTTCTGCTTTGAATCTGCTCTACACTATGTTTGTTCTTGCATATTCTGAAGATGCATTCTGCGGCGAAAAATACAGTTCAACACAATAGCACAGGGTGTCGACTACCTTGAAAATCCTTGAAAATCAGGGAATATCAGGGAACTCAAACAATGTCAGGGAAAGTCTGGGAATATCAGGGAATTTCATCACCAATCTGGAAAAAGTGAAATTCCGTCAATTATAATTTTGATTATTGCAGTAATTAGAAAGTTAATGATACCAAAAAAGTTGTATTTGACTAGTTTGAATCTCTGTAGGTTTTTCAGTATATGTTGTTTGCTTTTGCCTGTAGGTAAACTTAGTCCTTCCGAAGGGTAAACAGCGCAAAAGTAGACGGCTTTCACATTCGCGATGTTTTACTGGTATTTTTAGCATCAGTATCTGCCGTTCAGCTTCAACCAATTACCTTCCTTTTCTCCTTCGAATACCATCGATAAATTAATGCTTGAAAATCATACTATGAAAGCTGAGCTCCTGTGGTGCCTGGAAACAGTTATGTGGCACAAATCACTCCACACTGCTGAAAGATATGACAACCAGGAAGCTGAGAAGGTCTAACAAGGGCGTGACAAAATGAGCTTTATGACGATTTTTGGTTCGATGAAACTATGTAAGCTATACATTGCCTTTGGTTTCGGCGAGTCTTTGAACAAGACTACAAAGAGGATACATATGGATCTGAATGTCAGATTTTGGGATGAAAATGAGGAAGGTTCGGTAAGGCTTCACATGATGTCAATATTCTTGCGACATTTTCAAGCATCAGGACTTTTGAAGATTGCATGGGAATTATATCTTTTAATAAACTTACTTTTGTGTCGATGGACGGTATAAACGTGAATTGGTCATATTACGCGAGCTGTAACTGGTTTTTCAAAATGAAGAGAAAAAAAGCTCTTGAATTTGGGTAGCTCTGAAATGCATATTTACACGGTTCATCAAAGGATTAAAAAAAAACTCGCCAAAATTTTACGACTGACAAATCTTGAAATTTCGTCTGAGATGCGAAGCACTGCGTTGATGTATCCTTGATCTTTCCATCATTGATTCCGATAAAAAAAATGGATGGAAAACGATTCGAGAAGCTTTTGACTTTTGACTTTTTGATATTTGACGGATTTTGGTCGTATCAGTGAAGCTCCAACAGATTTATCATTGAAACAATATTGCTAGCAACATAAACAAGTTTGCTCACTATGATCCGTAAAATGAACGGCTGAACCATTTTTGAAAAGGACAGGTTTACGGAAGTTTTACCGAAAACTGTCTTCTGTCTCTCATTAGAAACCCCAACGTTGAGAGGGCTTTTCCATTAGCGAATGTTTTTATGAAAATATGTGGGAGGAAACGGTTGTGCTATGCGACAAGTTTATGATGCTATACTTCACTTTGGAAGGATAGCATCAATAAAAATGTTGAGCTCTCCTTATCGTCATATGAATCAAAGTTAATAAAACGGCTACGGGAAACAGGAGTGGAATCTCTGGAGGTAAAACGGGGAAAATTTTGGAAAACGTACAGACGGAAGCCAAAAGATTACGAGATAAAGCATTTCGTTAAAATCGTAACAGTTTCATGAAATTGATCCAAACCAAAATGAAAATGACTCATTCTGTACTAGTATTTGAGACCTTCAAGATAACTTTGAACTGTATTAGTAAATCCATTTTTTTAAATCTTTTAGGACCCTTATCAGTCGTCGTTAAACTCAATTAAAA
Organism: Toxorhynchites rutilus septentrionalis; assembly: GCF_029784135.1. NCBI lineage: Eukaryota > Metazoa > Arthropoda > Insecta > Diptera > Culicidae > Toxorhynchites > Toxorhynchites rutilus. The sequence goes on from NC_073745.1 coordinate 65,971,791, forward strand.
ATCACAAACCATTCATTTATTGTAAAATATCGACAAACGTTCTTAAATTTCATTGTTTAAGCTAACTAATTTTTTTAGGAGGCCCTCCGAATGAGGTACTTGTTGATCAAGCTTTGAGGTCCACAAAATACTAGGAGGTGTCAATTTACAGTTAGCGTGGAATAAATCTTCTATCCTTCGCGGAAGATCCACAATGCAGGCTAACAAAGACGATGATGTTTTGAATTATAGAGGCTTTAAAACTCATCGGTTCATTTCCCTCTAGCCTTGAAAAAGACCAATTTGGAAAATTAAACTAAACACCTGGCCTTGAGAAAGATGATTTCGAAAGTCTTGTTGCCGTCTGGTCGCTAGCTAGATGACTGATGAATTGTGAATACTGTAATTTGAAATCACGAATGGCTTGTTTATACTTAATGCATAGAATACGGTGGAGCTAAAATTGCAATATTTTCTCTATCCACATTGTTCGTAGAACGAATATTGCATTTGTATTTCCAGCGATCGATTTACGCTTGTGGCCTTGTGGTAAGCGTTGAGCTTGCCAAGATGGGGGCTTCGGGTTCGGTTCCCGTTCGAGTCAGAAATTCTATCGTCATAGATCATTTTTCTGACTTGCATTGGTTCAGGGGAACTGTCTAGGGTGTGATGGGATGAGCATTGGGCATTGCCAGTCTCTAAGAAAAGCCACAAAAATCCCAGAAACAGCTCCACTAAGCGAGTTGACGCCACTATAAGCGTCTTTGTCTAGTTCTGGTGGAATTAGGGACGTAAAGCAGCAGTATCACGATGGTCGTCCTGCGAGACAGTGGGGTTGGTCACAGGCCTTGCAAGCCGCACCACTAAAACATCAAGTAACGAACGATATACAAGAAGATTTGAAGCGGACTAATCAACACAGACTCAGGTGACGAAACTAACGATTGGAAACTCGGGACGTGTAATTGTCGATTTCTCGATTCCATCGGAAGTATTCGTATGGTTTCCGAACTATTGAAAACCGCAGGTTTGACATCGTAGTGCTGCAGGAAGTGTGTTGGAGAGGAACAACAGTACGTATGTTTCGCGATTGTTATACCATCTACCAGAGCTGCGGCAACACAAACGAACTAGGTACAGCTTTCATTATGATGGACAATATGCAGAAGCGTGTGCCAATCAACCCGAGAAAGTGCAGATTGAGAATTAAGTGCCGATTCTTCAACATCAGCATCATTAACCCTTCCCCGTACAACATCGAGTCTCACTCGTGGGTACTTGAATAACATAGGGCGCTAGAACGCTCAGCAGGCTAGTGAAATCACTTGATGTGTGACGTATTAAATAATACGCGATTCCAACACAAATTCCTCCACCAATACATCTGTAGGTCACCAAATCAAACAGAATCTCGACCATGTTCTGAAAGACGGTTGACATTTCTCGGACATAACTGCCGTCAGAAACTATCGAGGCGCCAACATCGATTCAGACCACCACCCAGTGATGATTAAGATGCGCCCGAAACTCTCCGTTGTGAACAACATTCGGTACCAATGCTCGTGACGGTACAGTATCACGTATCAGTATCAGTATCAGCTATAAACAGCGTAGCGGAGGACACCCAAGACACGTGTAACGAAGACAACGGTACGAGTGGTTCGATGATGAATGTCAGCAATTGTTATACGAGAAGAACGCCGCGCGAAGAACGAACTAATACTGCGTTAAGCTACCCGTCAGAACGTGGAACGATATAGGCAGAAGTGGAGGCAGCAAACCCAACTCTTCCGGAAAAAGAATCGCCGCCATGAAGAGGAGAAGTGTGAAGAACTCGAACAGCTGTACCGCTCTTAAGAACTGCGAAAGTTCAATCGGAAACTCAATACATCCCGAAAAGACTTCGTGCCACGAGCAGAAATGTGTCGGAATAAGGATGGGAGTATGCTGACGAACGAACGTGATGTGACCGAAAGATGGAGCCAGCATTCCGATGTAAACCTGAATGGCGTACAGGCAGAGGACCAAGATGACGATGGTGTGAAGTTAGGAATGCTATCAAACAGAACAACAAATCAACTGGGAAAGACGGCATCGGAACGGAACTTATCAAGATGGGCCCGGAAAAGTTGGTTAATTACTTGCATCGGCTGATTGTCAGAATTTGGGAAACAGAACAGCTACTGGAGGAGTGAAAAGATGGGTACGATTATTTGCCCTATCTTTAGGAAGGGCGACAAACTAGACTGTGAAATCTTTCGTGCAATCACCGTCCTGAATTCTGCCTATAAAGCGCTTTCCCAAATCATCTTCCGTCGTCTATCGCCACTGACAAACAAATTCGTGGGAGGTTATCAGGCCAACTTTATCAAAGGTCGGTCTACTACTGACCAAAGATTCAATAACACGAATAGAGCTATGGAGAATCATGGACGAAAATGGCTTCCCAGTGAAGCTGACACGACTGGTTAAGGTTACGATGGATAGAATACAGCAGATAGCTGTGTGCGAATATCGGGTGGATTATCTAATTCATTCGAGTCCCTCCGAGGTGATGGTCTCTCTTGCCTGCTAGAGGGTGTTATGCGACGAGTGACGTTTAACTTGCGTGGTACGATTTTCAATAGATCCAGACAATTCATCTGATGTAGACATTGTCGGCAAAACATTTGAGACGGTAGCTGAACACCAGACTTAAGCACGAAGCACAGAGGGTTGAACTGAGAAACAATGGGTCTAAAACTAAATACATGCTGGCTTCCGGATTCGAACACTACAGGACCCGATTAGTTATTAGGTGTAGTGATCGACGGCGATGAGTTCGAGGTTGTGTACCACCTCGGCTCAATGGTAACGTCAGACAATGATACCAGCTGCAAGATCCGGATATGCATTATCAATGGGAGTCTTAGCTACTACGGTCTCCACAATCACTTAAGGTCAAATATATTTAGCAATCGTGCGAAGGACCTGCAAGCACTCGGAGTCTTTGAACGACGTGTGTTAAGAACCATCTTCGGTGGTGTACAGGAGGACGGAGTATGGAGGCAAAGGATGAATCACGACCGGTGAACCCAGTGTCCAAAAAGTGGTCAAAGCTGGAAGTATACGCTGGGCAGGACATGTTACAAGAATGTCGGACAACCATTCTGCAAAATGGTGTTCATCGGGAATTCGGCTGGTACGAGACTATGAGGAGCGCAACGAGTAAGGTAGTTGAGCCAAGTGGAACAGGATATGGTGAGCACGGGGTGTCCGCGGAATTGGAGAGAGATAGCCACGAACCTAGTTAATTGTTGAAAAATTGTGAATCAGGCCATGTTATAAAGATGTTAATCTAAAATCTGTATATGTAAAAATTGAATTGTGTATGTCTGTCTTTCTGTCTGTCTGATTCTTATAGACTCCAAAACTACTGAACCGATTGACACATGAAAATTGGTATGTAGAGGTTTTTGGGGTCGGCATTACTGCATTACTCAAGGATCAATCACGCAAACGGAACCAAATTTGCGATGTGAGGGTTTTTGGATACGAGAAATATTTCTATGATGGTATGACACCCCTCCCTCCTCTGGAATGGAGGGCCTTCCAAAAAATTAAAACACATATTTCAATCAAACATATTCCATTCAAACTTGACAGTTGAAAGTTTTCGGAAAACTGGGAAAATGGGGAAATTTGCGAACATTCAATTCCCATATGTTCTACAATATCATAGTGACAAGCGTTGTTAGTCCATTTGAAGTTTGCGCTAACGAAATTGATCTTTGTTCGAAAGTGGAAATTGATTTTAAAGTGATAAAACTCGCTTCTATAGCTTCTTCTATCTATATAAATAAAAATGGATTCCTGAATGTGTTGATAAAAGGAAAACTCGAGGAAGTAATTGTCCGATTTAGGGCTGTCTTTATTCTATTATATTCTCTGTATCAAACATTTATTCCATGTAACAGCGAAACATGTTATTTGCAAGTGGTTGGAAAATCTTGAACGAGAATTGTGTCTGAAAATAATCCCCTGATAATAATATTATAATGACGAGTTTTGATAGAAGTACTAGGAATTTTATAGTAAAAGGTAATTTTAAAGGGGAAGTTTGCCGGGTCAGCTAGTAAATAAATAAATGTATTTGCGTCTAAACCACACATTTCATTTGGAATGAGAGTGAGTGGTTTGGATGGAGATAACGGTAGAGATGGACATTGAAATTTGAAACACCTGCTTTGCGAGTGAACTGCAAAGTTTAAAGCAAACAGTCAACAGAAATGTAGAAGAAGAAAATATGACCAGCTTGTGTATTGTTCGCGCAAGGACAAAAAGTTAAATCAAACATCTTCAAGTGCTTTTACAAAATTAGAGGTCCTTTACATGGGCACCAGAAATTTCTACTAAAAAGTTTATTTTAAAATTTCATTTGGTTCTAAGATGATATACGAAGTTGTCAAATTGAATAAAATAATGTTGTAGTTCCGACTTCAGCAATGCGCACGTGTCTTGGACACCATTTAGCGTTTCTGATAATCCTCATCGATTTTCGAGCGAGATCTAAACTAAGGTTCTAAAATTTGCTGCTCAGATTCATCAAGGCAATCGTGAGTATTGTAGCAGGATGCTTCCTTAATTGAAAAATTGAAACTAAGTACTACTAATAAAAATGACGCAGATAATACCTACGTTGAGAAGGTGAAAATTAAACTGGAAACGTTAGTGCCATCCAAGGAGCAGGATGTTTCAGAACTCGCTATGAACCCCTTGTCTAGAGAGTATTGTGTCAAAAGTATACTCCAACATTCGCCGTGGAGGGCTTTGCTACGATCTCTTCCTTCCCAGACGATCATGTTTAATAGAATAATACTATACCTCTGACATTTTTCACCCTCCAGGGAGCAACTTCGGCAACTTCGGTGGAGGATCCTAAAATGCGCAACAATCCAAAAATTCTCACCAACACCGAACTGATTGCGCTGTTCAAAAGCTTACACCAAGAGGAACGAGTCACTAAGGGTATTGTCACTGTTGGCCTGGTGGGCTATCCAAACGTGGGTAAAAGTAGTACCATCAACGCGGTGTTCCTCGAGAAGAAGACATCCGTCTCGGCTACCCCTGGAAAGACGAAACACTTCCAGACGCTGTTCGTCGACAAAGAGCTGATGTTCTGTGACTGTCCCGGACTGGTGATGCCCAGCTTTTGTGCCACCAAAGCGGACATGATATTGAACGGAATCCTGCCGATCGACCAGATGCGTGATCACGTTCCTCCGGTGAATCGGCTCTGCACGCTGATTCCGCGCCATGTGCTGGAGGACACCTATGGTATCATGATAACGAAGCCGCTCGAGGCTGAAGATCCCAACAGACCGCCGTACTCGGAAGAACTGCTGCTTGCGTTCGCATACAACCGGGGTTACATGACTGCCAACGGACAGCCCGATCAGTCGCGAGGATCTCGGTACGTGCTGAAGGACTTCGTGAATGGGAAGCTACTGTATTGTCACGCTCCGCCGGGGGCGGAACAAAACGAGTTCCACAAGTTCCCCGAGAGAAAGAAGGAAGAGGTGGATGTTAAGCTGCTTCCGCCACGGCAGCAACGAGCGATGAAGGTATGTGGAGTCATATGCTATATATTTCTCATTGCAAATAATTTCATGTTTTCGTTTCGCGAACCAGATGGGCACCACAACTGGCAAAGAAATCGACGAACAGTTCTTCCAGCAACGCTCGCATACTGGTTTCATCAAGGGGCGCAGCGATTTCCCCCATGTGCGTCCCATGGGAGCGCCGAATCCTCAAGAGGCGGGAGTTATGATCGCGGGGAAACCATGGAAAGGTCAAAAGCGAGAGAAGCGCGAAAAGCTCCGAAGGAAATACGCCCATCTCGATCAGCACTGAAGAAGGTGGATGGGATTTTGTGATAGTGATGAATCGTGTTCGAGATATATTTTGTAACGTTATTGCTGTACAAAAGTGTTTCATAATCTTTATTTTAAATATATATCCTACTCGTATTTCTTTACATGTTAGTATCAACTTATCTGTATGTGTGTATGCATAGCTAATGAAAGAATTTCCCTTAGGAGTTCGTGTCCAACCCTTAGTCTAGTGTAATATTTTCATTTCCTATCTTAAATAGTTTAGTGTGTTAGATTACAAATTGTTAGCTCTGTGTAGGGCTAACAATCATTCGGCGCCGTTTACGTTGTAAATTTGGTAAAAGTGATCCTGCTTGTTTTGTCTTCTGCGCACTATTTGAGCACGGAACTGGCATTCTGTCCGTTACCACTAGCAGAAATACTACCTACCAGTTTAGAAACCAAAATTAACGGATTTAGAAGGAAGTGCACGTGAAGTATGACCAATTTATTCAAGCTATGCTGGGTCATAATTATTATTCTTAGAATTTTTTTATTTCTTCAATCCGGCTTACGACTAATAAAACAGCACACAGTGCAGTACACTGCGCTGGCTTTTGCTCTCAAAATCGTGCAGCAGCTCGTCAATGTCGTTGTCCAGGTCGTCGCTTTGGGCCATCTAAAGAGGGGAAAACAAGAATATCACGATGAATGTTGGGTACTTGAGAAAGATTTGTATATAGCTCCTACATTTATTAAACCTGTGGAGATTGGCACACCCCTGGTTGCCACTCACACCAACAGAGAGAGAGAACTGTCAGGGAAAAAGCCAGAAGAGAAAAGTATCCCGAACGTATAGTCACGCGTCGTGTTGTTTATCTAAATATATATAATTCGAAAAGCTAAGGTGAAGGTGGAAACTAGCCACAAATGGCTGCCACAATGGCGCTAATTTTTTCATCTCCCTCCCTCACCCCTCGCCCGAAAATCAATAATTTTGCGAAACAGTGTGAAGGAAATGATCGTTTTCGCACACTTCCCATCAAGTAATATCAACCAAACTCTAACCGATTACTCACAAGATATTAAAGTTTCATCTGCTGTCGCACTGTTTAGTGAAAAACGTCGGAAAACTCGAGCAAGTGCTCTGAAAGTTAAATTTACATTTTTGCAATCTTCGGCAATGGTTTTGTTTGTATTGGTGAAAGCATCGTTATTTTTTCGACACTGATGCCAGACAGCATCATCGAAACAGCTATAAAAACCACTCAATGAAATGTTATTCCTCAGTCATAGCGTTTCATGTCATGAAAATCAATAGAATAAAATTGTGTTGATATCAATACAATTATTATTTTTACGTTTAATGGGTCTATAATGTAAGTTTTGACAACTTTAATATTGGGTAAGAAAATTGTATTGCAGAGCTCGGAACACTGCCACGGCTGCATATGCTTTAAAAAACAGTAAACGGAAAAGTATTAAGGCGCGTCCACATCATGCCGAATGATGCCGATCGGTCTGTACCAGGCGGCATATTCGGTTCTTTATGTAATGTGGACGCCCCATCGGGTGCATGAAGCCGAAGTCCCATCCGATGCTCGAAGTCGTCACGAACACACGAAGCACAATATCGTCAACGCTAATTTACTTCGTTTTGTTTTGGTTTAACTTTCTCGAACCGGACCCACTTGTTTCGGGTTGGGTTCGGTTTGATTCGAGTCGGTTTTCGGCACGTCGGCAAGCCCGGGCGGTACGTCCACATTTAGTCGGCTTTACCGGGCGGCCAAGGCCGATTTGCGTAATGTGGACGCGTCTTTACATTCAATCAAAATGCCTCGGCCAACGAAGAGAAGGGTTAAGGCTCTCCAACGTGAATATGTGAAAACAATACGATCAACGAAAGAAAATATTAAAGAATTATCAACATCGAGTTACTCGCGTATAATCAGAATTTTACATCACATGCAAATGCACCTTCTATATATATTTATAATTTTTTTTTTTTTTTTTTAATTTTTTGTCTTTATTTATTTTGCATTGTTCATCGGAACATATCGTTCATACATTTTACTCTAGTATTGAATTGTTATTTTTTTTCAAATGTCTCGTGTCAAGGAAGCACCACACAGTCTGAAAAGTGAACTAATCTATTTACGTGTGCTCATTTCTCACAAACACTATTACCCCATTTTTACACGTGGTTTTACCTATACTACTACAATGGTTAGCTTCCACCTTCACCCTAAAGTTGCCATTTTTATTCGGTTTCCGTATCCGCCCAAATCGGTCCACTACATTGGTGAACCCGACGTAAATAATCGCGCAAAAAACTAGTCGATACAAGCGCGTCTCGCACGTACAAATTTTCGCGTTAATACCGCCATTTTAGTTTTCCTACTCGACTTGGAAAATGGCGACTGGAGGACAGCCTCCAGTGGAGGAAAACGCAGCGACTACCGCTTCCGTAGCCATCAAGCTCCCAGAATTTTGGAAAAGAGACCCGGCTATGTGGTTCGCCCAAGCCGAAGCTCAGTTTATCTTGGCAGGAGTGACAGGCGATACAACCAAATTCTACCACATAATCGCCAAAGTGGATCAGAGCGTTTTATGCCACATCTCCGATTTGGTTGCAAATCCGCCCGAAAATAACAAATATCAAGCAATTAGAACGAGGTTGCTAACACGTTTCGAAATGTCGGCACAAGCAAAAATGGAAAAATTATTGAACTCCTGCGATCTAGGCGATATGAAGCCGACGCACCTTCTAGTCCGGATGCAGGATCTGGCCGCTGGACTAAATGTGGACGATGAGCCCATGAAAATGTTGTTCCTGCAGCGTCTTCCTGCAAACGTAAGGACCGTATTGACGATTCACGATGGCACGCTTGCCAAATTGGCCGAAATCCGGCTCACACGTAGCAGTAACTACATTGCAAGCACCATCTCCGACACAGGGGGATCTCGGTGAACAAATCGCTTACCTCACATCAGAAATTCGAAAGCTCAAAGGACTAGGTAAAAGCCGAAACATTCGAAGCAGATCGTCGTCACGGGTGCAACAGAATTTCGACGATTCAATCTGCTGGTACCACAAGAGGTAGGGTATAAATGGTCACCAGAGCCGCGAGCCGTGAGCTTTTAAAGATAAGCCAAAAAACTAAGCAGCCGCTCATCTGTCACGGCGGAGGTGGGCGCTAGCAAGGGAAGTCGTCGCTTAACCGTTTTCGATAGGACTAATAACATTCGCTTCTTGATCGACACTGGATCGGATGTTTCGATCCTACCTGCCAGCAGAAGAGATAAGACTAAACCACCGATCCCGTTCCTACTGCACGCTGCAAATAGTACGAACATCCCAACTTTCGACAGACGTTTCCTGTATGTGGATCTTGGACCCCGCAGAAGATTTTCGTGGAACTTTCTCGTTGCAGACGTTAGTACCGCCATAATTGGAGCAGATTTCCTGTCCCATTTCAGTCTAATGGTAGATCTCAAGCACCGTACCATCATCGATGGAACAACAAAGTTAAAGTCCACAGGCGGGGTGGTAAAAACGTTCCTTCACGATGTTACAACAATCAACTGTGATCATCCATTTCGGCCTTTGCTTGAAGAATTTCAAATCATAACACGCCCATCGGTGTTACGCACAGAAGTTCGCCATGATGTGACGCACCATATTGTGACTAAAGGCCCCCCGACCGCTTGTAAAGCATGAGGATGTCGCCAGATAAGCTGTTACTCGCTAAACAGGAATTTCAAACGATGATGGATCTGGGCATTTGTCGTCGCTCCAGTAGCTCATGGGCTAGCCCGTTGCATTACGTGCCCAAGAAATCTGGACAACTGCGCTTCGTCTGCGATTATCGCAGGTTGAATCACGTAGTATTCGATCGGCTTCGCTCAAACGGCATGGTAATAAACCTACCTAAATGTAAATTTGCGAAATCAGAAGTCGAATTCATCGGCTATCTCGTTGGGAAGGATGGTGTAAAACCGTTACCCAGCAGGGTGGCAGCTGTATTAGGTTTTACTCGACCAACGACGATTAAGGACCTTCGGCGATTTCTTGCACTTGTAAATGGATACAAACGGTTCGTCCGTCAAGCAACCGATATGCAGGCAGCGCTAAGATGTCTCATCACAGGTAACAAGAAGAATGATTCCAGAAAAAATCACTGGACCGAACCAGCATTAAAAGCGTTCGAGAGCTGTAAAAAAGCACTAGCAGCAGCAACACTATTCTACTATCCTAATGCAGAGAAACCTTTGGGCCTACTCGTGGATGCTTCAAACACCGCAGCCGGAGCAGTTCTGCAGCAAATGGTCGATGAGGCTTGGCAGCCGCTAGACTTCTATTCGGAGAAATTTTCATCGAGTCAACGCAATTATTCTACTTTTGGACGGGAATTGATAGCCATGAAGATGGCCGTAAGATACTTTAGACATCTGTTGGAGGGGCGCCGATTTACGATATTCACCGATCACAATCCTTTAACGCATGTCATGGCTTCGAATTCTGCTTGTCGTTTACCCCACGAAGAGAGAGCGTTGCAGTACATTTCCCAGTTTAACACCGTTATTAAACATATTAGTGGGAGGCACAACGTGATTGCCGATACGCTGTCTAGAGTTGATACCATCAGTTCTCCATCGCCGATTGATTATCGAACCATTGCGCTGGACCAAGATATCGATGCAGAACTACACAGGTTACTCACATCGACTAGTTCTTCGTTACATCTGAAACAAGTTACCTTGCAGTCGTGATCAAAACCCCTATACTGCGATGTCTCTGTAAATGGCTTCGCACGTCCATAAGTTCCAGAACCACATCGTCGCCTGATTATGAAGCACTTCCACGACATTGCCCATCCTGACATACGAGCAACTCGTAAGTTTTTATCAAGTAGATTCGTATGGTCAAGAATCAGATGTCGCCGAGTTCGTGAGAAATTGTGTAGCATGCCAGAAATCAAAAGTTCGCATAACTGCGCCACTTGCTTCGTTTGGCCTGCCTAAGTGTCGTTTCAATCATATCCACATTGATTTAGTGGGACCACTACCACCATCTAACGGTCACGTTTACCTTCTTACCATTGTAGATCGGTTTACCAGATGGCCCGAAGCAATTCCACTGGTTGACATGGCAGTATATAACGTATCAATGGCACTCTACTCTCGGTGGATCTCCCGATTTGGCTGCCCTAAATTCATCACAACGGATCAAGGCCGCCAATTTGAGTCGGAATTATTCAGCGAATTAACGTCTATACTTGGAACAAATCATACTCGAACAACCGCGTACCACCCACAAGCAAAAGGGATGGTCGAACGCTTCCACCGTAAACTGAAGGAAGCAGTCATGTGTCTAGACGCAAAGAAATGGTTCTTCCGTCTTCCTTTGATCCTGCTGGGTTTGAGAACCACATTCAAAGAGGACTTGAACTGCTCTCCAGCTGAACTTGTGTACGGGCAAACTTTACGGGTACCAGGAGAATTTTTTGAAGTACCCACTTCGAATGTAACTCGTGCCGAATTTACGTCTGATCTTCGTCGTGTTATGGATCAGATCAGGCCGATAGAAACCGAACATCACGCAAAAGGAAAAATTTTTGTGAACAAGAATTTGAAGGACTGTACACATGTTTTCGTTCGTTACGACGGTGTTAAAAATCGCTCCAGAGGCCATACGATGGACCCTATCCTGTCATCGATCGTACAGACAAGTACATGGACGTTATGATCAATCAGAAGCAGCAAAGAATATCTATTGACCGGATCAAGCCAGCATATACTACAATCGACATTCCTTCCGATAGTTCCGGAACTAGCAAAACTATAGTTACCCCAACGGGCCACCGAGTTAGGTTCTTGGTGTAACTTGGGGGAGCCTGTGGAGATTGGCACACCCCTGGTTGCCATTCACACCAACAGAGAGAAAACTGTCAGGGAAAAAGTCAGGAGAGAAAAGTATCCCGAACGTATAGTCACGCGTCGCGTTGTTTATCTAAATATATATATAATTCGAAAAGCTAAAGTTGCCATTTTTATTCGGTTTCCGTATCCGCCCAAACCACTACAAACCCTATACAAAAATGACTCGACGTCCTTATCAGATTGATTTGCTGCAGCCATGATGAAAACAGTCAAGTAACTACGCTCGATGCTTTGTTCGTATCGCCAGCTTTCCGGCGAAGCGCGATGTCTTGGTTATAATAGAAGAAGACGTGACTTACTTGTCGCTGGAAAATCCGCGTACTTTACGTCTCACAACAAGGGAGCAAGGCGTATTGCACAAATTACGTAACGCTAAAAATTCGGGTTCTGTACTTTGTACCGGAGACCATCAACCTACCCAACGTCTCCCAGCGTCGACCGATAGAAAATTTTTGGGTGAGCATACAACAGAAGATCTACTCTAATAATAATTTCGTGGCCAAAATGGGCAACCAGTTGGCCAACGAACTCTTCATGTCTGCATCACCCCGAGTTATTTGAGCGCCCTTCTTCAACTTCCGATTGACAATTGCCCAGTATTTTTCGATTGATCGGAATTGGGGACAATCCGGAGAATTATTGAAGTCTTTCTCAATGTAATCGACCCCATTGTCACGGTACCACTGAAGTACCTTTCGATATGGCAGCTTGCCATATTTGTCCAAAACTTCACCGGACCTTTGCGAGCCTTAAGAGGGGACCCCTGTGTTAGCGTTGAACTCGTGGTGCTAACCCCACGTACTTTTAATTTAATTTTGTGGAAGCGTGTTTATGATTCTGCGAATATTTGTCGAGCACAAGATAATACCATAAAAGATCTTTGTGATCTTTCTCGAAACCGTAACCGTAATACCCTGTCTGGAAGGTCAAAAAATAATGAATTTTCGTGAGTTTTTTCCGGATGTTAGGAATAAGGTGAAGTGTTCGGGTATTTTGGTTATTGTTTAAGGTATATTTGAAGATGTATTTTCCATTTTTTGAATGCACAAATAATGTTGATTACGCTGTTGACAGCTGGATGCGTAGATGCTGTCTGAAAATCAGTACCTCGCTACTGGTATTGGTTCTGACGCAACGGGGTGTCGCAGAACGAATTCTAATGAATATTTTTAAACTGTGTTACCTAAGGGTTTTTGAAAATTCAAAAAATTGCCGAAATGGTGGCCATTTTTGTTAAAAATCACTTTGTATAATTCACTTTTACATGCTGATAAAAAATTTCAACCAAATTGGTCGAGTACATCCTGAGATATCGATACCACAGCTGAAAAAATGTGGTTTCAAGAAAAACGCATTTAAAAATTCGTACAGCAGTACTATATCCCTTGAGATGACCTTATACTTTTGGCTGTAATTTTCCGACGAAATCAAATATCGAAAAATCATAACATTTGCATAATCTTCCCTAAAATGCAAAAAAAAAGATTTTTTTGACCTTCCAGACCGGGGTCCATCCTTCATAAACGGGAGGAGACGTTTCTGTAGACACTCTTCCCTATACATTTTCTAGTCTATTGTTTTGTTTGTGACGAGAACCTTGGTTTTCTGTCCACAGCTGGAAATTCTTTGCCAAATCAAGAACATCCTGGTCAATTTGTCAGCGAAAATGAACTGAAATTTTCTGGGGACAAAAAGGTCTAAAAAATCTAAACTTTGAGTGATTTTGGGCACCCCCAAATCATGTCCGATTGAGTTGAAACTTTGGTCATTCTTTTGGGCCAATAAACAGAATGTACATTATCGGTTTTTGAAATTTGACATGACCATTTTCGCTGTTACCCTAATCTACTTCTTCTCATGTTCATCCAACTCTCCAGATATGGCCCTGTGTGTCTGGCATACAGATGAAACACAAATTTCTGCACAACTCGAGAACTAATCAAGCCAATAAAACCAAATTTGGTATATGGAGGTTTTAGGGAGCAATAAACGTTTCTATGGTGGTTCCACATACTTACCCCTTCTCTGCGGTGAAGGGGGCTGCCATACAAGTGAAACATAAACCTCTGCATAACCCGAGAATTCATCAAGCATATATGGAACCAATTTTGGGATGTGAGGGTTTTTGGGTGCGAGAAATGTTTCTATGATGGTATGACACCCCTCCCTCCTCTGGGATGGAGAGGGGTCCCATAAAAATATTACACATATTTCACCCAAACATGACAATTGAAAATTTTCGGAACACTCTGGGGGAAAATGGGAAAATTCAATTCCCGTATGTTTTACAATTACATAGTGACAGGCGTTGTTAGTCCATCTAATGTGAACGCTAACGGAATTGATCTTTGTTCGAAAGTGGAAATTGGATTTTAAAGTGATGAAACGCACTCCTATATCGTCTTCTATCTATATAAACAAAAATGGATCGCCGGATATGTTGATAAGAGCAAAACTTGAGAAAGGAATTGTCCGATTTAGGGCTGTGATGGAGAAACATGTTATTTGCAAGCGGTTTAAAATATCATGAACGATAAAATTGTGTCTGAAAATAATCTGATATTATAATGACGAGTTTTGGTAGAAGTACTAGGAATTTTATAGTGAAAGGTAATTTCAAAGTGTCAATAAGAAGATCAATTAATGAACAGTTCTGTGATTGGACACATGAACGTGTGCTTAGTAAGAAAACGTGATTGTTTGGAGGTATTGATAGCAAAAAATAAATTTTGGGCGGGACGAAGTTCGCCGGGTCAGCTAGTCTCCTAAAAAACTACTGTAAATAATGAAAGACAATTTTATTTGTATGTTTGGAAACATTTATATACCTGATTTGACACAGGTGCGCTGAACTAGACTGTCGTTATACGCATAGTTGTCCCATGTTACTTTTTGACCGTTTTCACTTTTCTTCATAAAACGTTGTTTTTATGCATAATCTTACGGAAAAATACAAAAAAACATATAGTTCGTTCCGAGTTTTTTTTTTAAAAAAACAACATCAAGCACAATTGTCCCATGTTGATATTCTATTCATAACTGTCCCACCATGTATTTTTTGTAGATCCATATCGAATAAATCGGTTCAAGAACAAGAATTTCATGTCACACTTTCAGCAGATATGCACTTATTTCTGGTTTGGAGGAACGAACTAATTCTCAAACAAATAAGAAAAAGTTTACCAGAACACGTGTACACCTTGTTAGCGAATGCCTAATAACAATGGGATTTATATTCTGCGAAGGTGTTGCAAATCATTCATTACTTCATAAAACGATGTTTCTATGCATAATAGTTCGGAAAAACATTAAAAAAATATTGTATATCAAAAAACAACATCAAGTTCAATTGCCCGATATTGATATTCTAGGCATAACAGTCCCACCATTAATTTTAAAACCCGTTTTCAAGCATGATTGATTCAGTGAGGGGATCTCATCACATTTCATTAAACAATAGTATAGTGCTTATAAAAAAAAATCCGGTGTATTGCTAAATTGAAATACTTAAAGCAAATATGCGAGAAAACTTTGATAGCGTTTTTCTAAGTTGCTGATTTTGGAACATGGGACAACTATGCGTAGAACGGCAGTAGAGCATTCAAAAAATGAACAAACCAAGATCAGATTTTCGACTGGACATACCATCATCATTTACATTTTCATGTAATAGTTTACACTATTTGCTAAGCGAATTTCAATCAAATCAGAGTTACGGCGGTTCAGATGTCCCCAGAGCGAAGCATGAACGGTGACAAAGGGAGCGAGCGGTTCCAGGGGCCGGAGCTATGGTTGAAGCAAAAACAGCAGCGAGTCACCAGCGTGTGTGTTATCAGTTGTCAACGAATGTATGGGAAAAAAGTTACCATCGAATTTTCGAAGGGAAATAATGCAAAATGTTGATTCCGATCAGACTTCATTCACTAGTGTAAAGATCTTTTGTTTTCTTAATTTTGGCAGATTATTTTTAGTAACGATTAGATATTTCCACATTTTCCTCGATACTGGAAGCCCACTAGTGGTTAATGCTAACTCGATAACCATCTGTTAATAGCACTTGATTGAAACATATTTGGTCACAGTGTTACATGGATAGAAAACATTCAAATAAACTCTTTCACATGAATGTATTTTTAAATTCCTAGAGGAACTGGCAGATTATTTTCCGGATCTTTCTCGATCCAAACGGAAAGAATTCCGTGCGTGTATGTGTGTGTGTGTAGCGGCTGCTTCGAGATCTTTCCGGGGAACCGTTTGTAGCATCACTCTCCTCCTGATGGATTCCCTTCTGGCCTAAGGTGCACAAACAGGCTCTTGGTGACACCGTTCATCCGCGCTTTCATGATAAACGAAGAGCTTCACCACAACAGCGATAACATGCTAGAATCGCTGTTCAATTAGAACTGAGTGGATTTCCGAGCGGCGCTCGCTTATATACCGATTGGTGATTTCAATAGCCTGTTTTGAAAGCAATTTTAAGACTATTGAAACAAGTTTTTGGATCAGAAAGTAACAAGTATAGAACGCGTAGACATTTTATCTTTCGAATGAAGTGTTTATCATACCATTTCGTTCAGTTGTTTAGGAGCTATTAACGCTCAAAATCTCGGTCTCCGGCGTAACGCTTTCGTTTCCGAAACTTTGATTTTACACCCCGGTATAGAAAAAAAATTTCATTGGCGCCCTTGTGTATTTCGATGGATGAATGTATAGGCTAACCAGGTTTTATCTTTGCGGAGTATTGCGTGTTTAAGAAAATTATAGACCTTGAGGAGCTCGGGATGATCTGCGAATGAACGTTGGCAACCATTCGGATGGAAAATCCGTCAGATTTCGGTGCCTGTTGAAGATTGTTTCGCAACAAAATTCCATTTTTATTACCAAATAAATTCAGGCCCCCTGTACGTTTGAGCAGCTAGCTTCGCTTCTGGGATCGAAAGAGGTGTATTCTCTAAGCCAAGATGATAAAGCAATGCCAGTAAAGTCAGGCATCGATTAATGAATCTCTAATGCACGCGTTTATCTACCGGATCATGATTTTGTGATGGCTACCAAACATAAGCTTAATCCGTCTGTTATCGCAGGATGCAAAATAAAGCTAGGGCACCTCGGTCACGCTGAAGCAGTTCAACACAGTAGTCCAATGTACGTTGCAGTTCGTTCAGGAAAGCATTGTTCTTCGGACGCATTTGGTCATGCACTCGATTTTAAAAGGGTGTGCAAGCTGCCTGAATTCGGGTTTATTCGGTATCAAGGAATAATTAAGCCAGTAATCATTATTAATGTGAATGATGGACCAGGCGAGACCCTCGTTTTGAAAAGACCATAGATATTTTCAACCTAATCAATTGAATCCCGATGCAATATTCTCCAGGACGCCCATATTCCTTTCAGCTGATCATCAGATGGTTTGAAAGCACCAATCCCAACAGATGTGAGCATTAATTTTCCGCCTCTGTTTGTTCGAAATTCTATGAATTTGCCGAAAGTTTTTCCGAAGTCACATTTGAACATTTGATTTCGACCTGAAAAGATGTCTGATTTTTTAAGTTGATATTTTCATTACTTAAAAAAGCTAAAGTATTATGAAAATTTTTCAAACGACTTTGACTTTGTGTACAGATTATGTTAGCGTTACGTGAGAAGGGGGTTTTGTCTTGCGTTACTTATTGTAACATAAGGATGGAGAGTTGGTCCGAAAACCGCATTTTTAACGTTACGTAATTTATGTACCACGCCCAATGAAACAGGAATCCAGATGCTGATAGATACGAGACAGGCGATAGAAATGCCATAGAAATGAAACACAAATTCCTGCATAACTCGAGAACTAATCAAACAAATGGAACCAAATTTGGCATATGGAGGTTTTAGGGAGCAATAAATGTTTTTTGGTGGTTTGACACTCCTTTCCTCTCTCTAAAGAGGAGATGGTGAGGGTTCTGAACAATTCGAGAACTAATCAAACAAATGGAATCAAACATAGCATATAGAGGATTTAAGGATCGATAAAAGTTTTTATGGTAGCTCGACACTCCTCTCTCCTCTCTAAAAGAGGGCTCCCATACAAATTAAACACAAATTTCTGCATAACTCGAGAACTAATCAAGCAAATGGAACCAATTTCAGCATATGGAGGTTTTAGGGAGCAATAAATGTTTTTATGGTGGTTCGACACTCCCCCCTCCTCTCTATTGGGAGGTTCCAAAACTAATCAATCAAATGGAGCCAAATTTGTCATGTGAAGGTTTTCGAATAAGAGTAATGTTTCTATTATGGTATGACACCCCTCCCTTTTCGGAAAACTCTGAAGGAAAATGGGAAAATCCGGAAAATTCAAATCGCATATGTTCTACAATTACATAATGACAAGCGTTGTTAGTTGATTCGATGTTTGCGGATTGCGGAAAATGGATTTTAATATAATAAAACGCACTCCTATACCCCCTTCTATCTATATAAAAAAAATGGACCGCCGAATGTGTTGAGAGCAAAACTCGAGAAAGGAATTGTCCGATTTAGGACTGTCTTTATTCTATCATATTTTCTGTATCAAACATTTATTCCATGTAACGGAGAAACATGTTATTTGTAAGTGGATGAAAAATCTTGCACGAGAATTGTGTCTCGAAGTTATCAGATTACTTCCAGACACAATTCTTGTATAATGTCGAGTTTTGGTAGAAGTACTGAAATTTTATGGTAAATACTAATTTTAAAGGGTAGATTAGAAGATCAATCAATGAACAGTTCTGCGATTAGACCCATGAACGTGCGCTTAGTAAAAAAACGTGAATGTGATAACGAAAAACCAATTTTGGGCGGGACGAAGTTCGCCGGGTCAGTTTGTTAACAATAAAAATAACAATATCCAATAATAATAAAGAAAAAAACCGCATTTACCGTTCCTTCGTGTTATGCGTATTTTGGAAACGTCATGACGTGATCCATTGGGAGTTATTGAATAAACGCGAGATGGTTGAATGGCACCAATATTAGCATCAGCTTAGCATATTGGCCAAGAAGTTAGGTAGATCCCTTTTCCCAGCTGCTAGAAAATCCATACTTTTGTTGCACGATGATGCGCCTTCTCATAGAGCGCGAGAGACATTAGCGAAGGCGTAGTAATTAGGGTTTGAGGTGTTAGAGCATCCTCCGCCCGATCTAAGGCCAATAGACTATCCCACGATTAGGTCTAAGTACAATCGTATAAGGAATAGGGTGATCTAAGTAGGAGGTAATGAATTTTCTTACGGAGTATTTCAGCAGGTTGTCAGATTTATTCTTCGGTGAGGATCACACGTTATATGACTCATATTCTCAGTATCAGAGGTGCAGGAATGTAGAAATGGTGGTATTCCAGGTTGGTTGTATCAAGTATAGCCACTTTACATCTTCGTGTGATAGGTACTGCAGTGTGAAGAGGGTTGTTTAAGGTTCATGTGGAAAATGAATGACTCAGTTCGAGTGCAACGTTGGTCGCTCTCCGCTTGTGAGATATGATACATGACTGCCAAGCTGGGCTAATCACCGTCTCGTCAGCCTGCGTGTGAGGTACCATAATTTTTGTTTGAGATACGTTGCGGAATGACGTCTTGTCAGTTTGCTTGCAGTTGCTCCGTGTGAACATATGAACAACACAGTGGATGTCAGGTATAGCAACCTTCGTATGATGAAGCATATCTTCCGTGTGGAAAACATGAAGGTGGTGAGGAATATTCTACTCAGCATGGTGCCAGACATTTAGGAGGCGATTTGCCATTGAGGGTAAGAGCTTTTGAATCAAACTAATAAATACATAATAAAAAATAATAATAATGGATGTAACCGAAAAAGAAATGCAGCGGTTGAATGTAGAGCTAGTTTTGGAAACAACCAACTCATACGCACGAAGTAGGATAATTAGTTAATAACCATTTAGTGTATTCGGGAAAAATTTATCAGTGTTTCAATTGAATAGACAAATGGAAAGGGAATGAATTCCAAAGAATGTTCTTAAAAAAGCTTCTTAAGCCTAAAATTCATGTAGATCTGCCGAAATAAAATTTTCAAAGAGATATATATATTGGTATTTAATTCTGTGCACTCTATTGAGTCTTCCAAGTAATGCCGACAATGAAAGACGGTGTTTAAAAAAAAGTCCTCGAAAAGGATATATGCACAGATTATAATGTTTTTAATGCCCCAACTGCCCACTTCTGCATGAAATTAAAATTTCCAGCTAATATTACCAAGGCGGAATTTCAATTAATAAGATACAATGTGGCCAATACTCTGAAGGTTTGCGATTCTTGCCCACAATTTCTTGTTTCGACAAGGCTGTCGATGGTTGGTCGACTTCGGCGAATTTACGACTAAAGAAGTGCTTATAACGGATGATTGGAAATATATTTGTATTCTCACTAAGGTGATTGCGAAGGAAATGGTCGAGCTCTGCAAAGCATGAGATGAAGGCCACGGGCAAGATCCGTCAGTGAAAGGTTAGACGTCACCAAAGAATGTTGTTGTTGTTTCAGATAAAACACAGCCAGATGTGTGAAGAGGAAAATCGTTTTTTTATTGACGGAAACATTCTTTACACCATCCAGGTCTAAAGCGTGTTCTATTTGTACTCTCACTGTGTGCAACGTATCCGCACTTACCATGGTTATTAGATCGCAAATCATGAACGCGCCAACGGTGGCCTCCTCGTGGTTATCCTGGATGTCGATGTTAATCACGTGCACCGGCAGGTTGTAGGTGGGTGTTTTCGATTCCATGTACTCGACAACCTGATGGAAGACGTGTGCGAATAACAATTGCAGCTGTATTGACTTATGATGGAACTAACCTGATCGTATACACGCTCCTCACAGGTGACCAACACATCGAACCGCTCGGTGCAAATTTGGAACTTCTCGGGACAGGCTTTGATGCGTCGGTTACGATCTAGCATGTGAAGCAGACCATTTTGTGTGTAGCTAAATCATGGCTTGGTTAAGGAAATTACGTTTGTATTGAATTAAATAATAAATCAATGCGATGAGATTGTGTTTTCAACTGTGTATAAATTATTATCATGTGTTGAAAACTGTATTACAATAAAGCTTCCAAAATCTCACTTTGCGATCTCTAGTTTGCAATTTTTGAGAAAAAACAAGATGTGGGTTGTTTTTGTGATATAAGCGCAAGGTAGACGTAGGATTACCGTTGGCTTAGTGATCATTTGTTTGAAATTGCATTATAATTCAATGAATCAATTCTCAATTAGTGAATGAATAAATATTTTGAAAGTTTTCTGAACGTCCTTCTTGTAAGCGTGTGAGTGGATGAGTATAAGTATTGAATTATAATTGATACAGGGAAATACATAAAATAACTATTTTAACTGGATGATGGTCCTTAAAAGGATCGAAGTGTTTGCGTGACCCAGACTACATTACGTACACCAACAAACCGCCTCATTCGTGAACCTGACAGTTTTTTTTATCACAGAGACAGGTTCGAACTAACCCAAATTTAAAAACAAATTATCCTTGGTGATTGGATGTGCTTGATTGTCTTTGAAAACTTATTGGCACATTTATGGGATGATGATGATGGTCCCACCTCTTTCCCATGCAATGGTTTGAGCGGGACGAGTTATCTCATTGATAATAATTATATTACGGTATTTATATTTTTTTTTCATCAACTAACCGGTAGGCAAACTAAATTGAAAAGAAAACGGACTGGTTATCTTGCAGGCATAGATTACTAATCGGAAGAACAATTAAAGCCATTATATGAACGCATTTATTCCATGGCACGTCGAGTGAATTTCCAATCCGGGAAGACCCTAGACCGATCGGGAATTGAACCCAAAACCTATGTCAGTATTAGCCAAGAATTTACTAGGAAATTCCCGCTTTATTATATCTCAGGCCACGATATGATCGTTTCCGAATTCAAGCAGCTGAGCATACCCAAGCCTGACTCTAGCCGATACTTCATACCCATTACTTATCTCAAGGCATGTCAAGAAAATTTCCAATCCGAAAAAATCCTTGACCGATTAGGAGTTAAACCCAATAACTATGTCAGCATTAGCCTTGAATTTACAAAGGAATTCCCGTTTCGCTAGATACCCGACAACATTCTGCAAATGCGATCGAGACCAGACAGCTGAGCAAACCCAAGCCTAATTCCAACCGATACTCCAGGCCCTACATTCAACCTGGAATATAAACGTATCAACCTGACTCTACAATGAGATCCGCCACAACACAGAAAAATCTCGTTATAATTATCTGTTGAGAAGATGAATTTACGAGTATTCTGGTTGAGCTATCCGTAGCTTCATTCTGATTTCCACATTTAAATTTTTTAGTCCGTTGAAATAAAAATCACCATTTCATCATAGGATTCGTCCATCAAGTATACTCCAAATTCTTTAAGGTGCAATTTATTTGCACCATTATTCTTGATTAGATCTACCGATAATTTTTGATACATTTTTGGTATTCAAGATTGACGTAGTGGATCGAGGCATTTAAGACTACTTTCATAGAATTTTTGTATAGTGGAGGGATTTGCGTTGGAATTTTTACCCATCATTGAATGGGAACGAACCAAATCAAGAGTCCAATGGAACAGAATAACATTCTAATCGATGACGAAGAGCACAATTTGATCGACAACAAGAATAGCCGTGAAATCCGAAGACGCATTATTGTTGGAAGTCGGTTTCTGCTTTCTGGGCTCTAACATATTCCAACCCCATACAAAGTTGACTATTTATAAATACCTCACAGGTCGGTAGTCAACAACGGGTACGAAACATGGCCAATGCTCGAAGAGGACTCGGAAGCAGTTTTCGAACGTAGACTGATCAGAAAGCGCGGAGGAAGGAAACACACTATCCTTACTGTACCGCGAGTCCAGCATCCAGTGGAAACCACCGAAGATGGTTGATACATGATTCATTCCTGTTCTCGTGAGAACAATATATATATATATAGTTTTGTCGCCCTATTGTCAGTATGTATCCCATGTCCAAGACATTCACTGCCGTCACAGGCGATTTTATTTTCGCCTCACCACCACCATTATATATCTTTGTCAACAACTTTTACGTGCGATTCAATCGTACACAAACGCTCTGCACCTAATGGTATGAATACCAATGATGTACGGAACCCATACAAGCTTCCGCGCCAATCTATTCAAATCTTTTCTTAACGTTGCATTAACCACTCAAGTTAGTGACTGGATCAGAATGATCCTTTTCAGCCCATCCCTTTGCATAGCTAACGATTCCATATTGAACTCTGTCGCAATCCAGCGGTCCATCAAAATCTTCGGTGTAAGAATCGATTCCTTATCCTAGAAATACATAGAAATACGTAAAATATACCCCTCATCGACGAATCAATCGACGATCAATTGAACCATTCGTGAACATTCAATCTTGACACTGTTGATTGAATCAAACAAGGCGGTGTTTTTGATATTATGAAATATTCTCTGCCCTAACCCGTGATGAAAAATTCCATGTTGTCCGCATTGTATATTGTCAATGGCACAATTTGCCATTGGATAGCCGCTTTGTTGTTTTTCACTACCGATTGCGTTCAGACCGGTAGCCATATAGAAACGGGATTTGTCAGGGATAGCACAGTGTTTTGGCTGTCAGTGAGAATATACTCCAACCACTATAAAATCATATCTTAGTAGATTTCCACTGTTCTTATTTTTAAGGGACTTTAAGGTAATTCTTCCCTGACAGTGGATTTCCGAGATGGCACCCGATTATATACAAATTTTTGTAATTCCAATAGCCTATTTTCAAAGAAATTTTTAAGCTACTGAAACAAGGGTCAATGAGTAACAAATATCACTCGTAGACATTTTATCATTCCTTCTCCGTATTCGAATCCATAGTCAATGTCACCTTTTGTACGCAATCTATATCGAGTTATCATCGACAGTTCGTTCGACACCCGCTTCACAATAATTACCAAATGGATTTCCGAGCGGGAATCCGCTCATACACAGATTTGTGTGATTTCAAAAGCCCGATTGAAACAAGTTTTCGGGTCAATAAGAGCAACTCTAGCAAGCATATAACTCTTGAACATTTTATCTTTAGAATGAAATAATTATGAAAACCTGACACAGAGCATGTGGGTAACAGTATTTCTTAATAGATCGGAAAGATGTTTGCATAAATTGATAGGGAATATGTCTACGCACCCATCGCAATGAATAAAATGTTATTCTTCGTGAGATAAACAATTGAACAATTGTGAGATGTGAAGCGTTATCTAAACGCCCAAACTGCCAGGTTTAGATTGCCCCGACTTGTGTTCTTCAAATTGTGCAGCCCAAAACGAGCAACCAGAGTATCAGCGAAATACGGTTTCCCCAGCACAAAATTTAAAAACCAAGGAGCCTGGGGAAATCGGCGTTGCAAATACATGCAAGCAGCGAGTGGTTTTGTTCTCGCTCGCCTTTATGCAGACCGGAATATGTTTCCCTAACACGTACTTCTAAATTGAGGAGCTTGGGAAAATCGTCATTTCAGTTACTAGAAGTGGATGAACTTTCAAGATTAAAGCCTCTATGGTATGATAAGTAGAATTGGAAGTTGTTGATTCATGCGAGTCGGGGGTACTTCTGTGCCCGTATGTTCCGGAATGCGTTTTACCAACACGAACTACAAAAGCGGGTACGACAACAACACATGAATTAATCTTACATGGCATTTTTTCAAACTCTCTAGTTACAAAGCATATAGGTCGAATTCAATTGAATCCGTTTTTTTTTTCAATCAGTCAATAATTTAATCAATACAAACATATGATTACTAGGCCAACGGTAGTTCCATGTCACCCATTTTTCATGAAGCTGGAGCGAACAAAAAATTAAGTCATTAACGACCAGCATCATTGATAATTTTTCATGTCGTTCGGAAGCAACCATATGGTAATGTTTTTGTACCACATGATAGCTTATTTTTAAATCTGCCACTTACCATCATTTGATTTTGTATACAAATAAGGGCAATAAATCGCGAGTTTAAAGCGACTATGTACGGAAAGTACACAACCTAACAAATAACAAACCCCCCGATTTTGTATTTGGCCGAACCGAATATTTCGATCGACTTGGTAAATTCCATTTTCTGTTCTACTCGAGTTGATTTTGAATAAATTTCGGTCAAGCTGTTTTGTATTCAAACATCTTACAATCAAATTCGAAATATTAATGTTTTGGCCAATGTTCGATTTTTTATCATCTGGAAAATGGAAAAAAATAATTCTTGAACATAACGCCAATAATCGAAATCACATCGATGGATTTCGATGGAATATTTTTCACAACTTTGTCGTCACATCACTCAACACAGTGAATCCTCATTCTTCTTACTTTTTTCCACTAATAATTTTTCCTTCTTTGATAATCGCTAGGGAACCAAGCTACAGAGACGACCGTTCTGGCTGCGAATATTATACTAACATTTCTTCCCTTCCCATGGTTTATGTAAGGACGTACTCCCAATCGTCGTTCAGTGTGTTCTTTGTGAAATTTCGCTGGTTCAGACCAATCACGGTGTGCAATTACGAAGTGTACTGTCTACCCAGGCTCAAGCTCAAGCTCAAGACATTATGAGAACATTGAGGGCAAACACAAGTTGGTGTGAAAAGGGGGAAAGCAAGAAAATCACTGGAAGGGACAAAATCATTGACGAATACTGACACGATTCGGTATTCCGACAGATTTACATTTTGTTTGAAAGTGACATTTCAATCGAGTTCGAATTTGCCATTCTCTATTTTGATCGTAAGATGTTCGAAAACAAAACAGTTCGAACGAATGATATTGGAATTGAAAAACAACTCGAATGGAACAGAGAATGGGATTTATCGTTCTTGCCATTAGGCCGTATGAATAAAAACAAAATTCGCCTTTACTTTACTTCATTCGAGCAGTCGAGCAGTGAGATTAAGTTTTTACTACGTTTGCTATGAAGAAAAGAAACAACAAAGCATTTACTTTTCGAAAATGGATGTTTAGCTGATTTCGTATGAATAAAACAGCATTCATCAAGTATTTACTTCGTTATTATCAAGTATGCTCATGAGCATACTTTGGATCTGAAAACACTATCATTCGTTTTGATGTCATACCGATTTATGTTTAGTGCTGCTATCTTGCGCTTGAAATTAAACAAGTTAACGATCCGCATTGATGCCATTGAGCTTCGTTTCCTAGTTTATGGGAGCGTAAAAAATTGATTGATTTTCAGGCGGAATGAACACGTTTTTAAAATTTAAATTATGAATGAAAAACAACCCTTACGTACCAATTTGGCATTCTGTTTAAATGAAAAACACTTTTGTTTGCAAGTGGTGAAAAAATCTTGTACGAGTATTGTTTTTGAAGACAACTTTATATTATAAAGAAAAGTTTCAGTAATGATGTTGGAAATGTATAGACAAAGGGTTAAATAAGTCGGAAAAGTGTTTTAAGTGATTAAATAACATGATGTGAACATTTTCATTCAAATTTGAAAACAGGCTTCGTGTCTTCTAATATGATAGGTATTACACTAACGAGATAGGAACCCAAACTATGGTCCCTAATTGAAAGTCGCCACCAGACGTCGGCACTATTCCTTTTTCATCGCGAATTCACGCTTTGTCCAAAAAAAAAAAAACGTTTTGACACGGAACCTAAACAATCAGCTGATAGATGTTTGACGAAGTAAAAATTATATTCGAATTCGAAAATCAAATTAGTAAAGTAAACTTTTATTCATACGGATTCAAGTAAATACTAGGAAAGTTTACTTTACTTGGAAACGGGCAGAATAAGTAAATACTTTTTTTTTATTCATACGACCTATTCTTCTTCTTCTTTTTGGCTTTAAGAGGGTTTAAACTTTTCAGTTCATTCGCCTCTATACACATACGACCTATTGAGTCAAATATTTCCATTCGATTGAAACAAACGATCGGGTTGGTTATCTACAAGTTTCCATAGCAGATACAAACCAGCCAAGGAGACTAATTTTTTTTTCAAATAAAGCATTAATAACGAGTTTCCGCCGTTTTTATCAATCACGCTAAAACAAATAGCATAATAGGAAATAAACGAATTCAATGAAAAGAAAGTTCATTTACTCTTTCCTGACAGGAATTTTCCTGTTCTTTTTTGTATTAGTGTTGTAATATTCAACGATCAAGAATACTATTATTGAACTTTATGAAATAGCCAGTAAAATGCTTAAAAAATCGACCTATGTGAGCACGGCCCGAAGTAAATAATTATTTCGATGTCTGTCTAGCACTCAAAATCATCAAGATAACATGAATGCGAAATCGAAGCAACTATTCAGTTCGGGTAAATGAAAAATAATATAAACTCCACTCTCCAGCAAAAATTCAGATTATTTCGTCAACGAGAAACGAAGCGGCAATTTTATGTTGGGCTACTGTCAAACAGATGGCGCTAGAATAGGATGTAATCGATGCAACCAAGAAAATATATGGCTACAGAATTTTATGGTACTTTTTATGACAACCAAATGAAGAGAATCGATGCTGGATCAGAAGCAGAACTGAAAATAGAAAGAAAAACCCAGGAAAAATTCGAGATTTGTCGCAATCTGAAACGAAAACAATCGTGTCACAGAAATCACAACCTTATTCCCTCCGTATTCCGCCAAAATCAGTGAAAGGATACTATTGCTTGTCTTTAGACACCAAATCGGTGTAGATTTCATCGTAGGAAGTGCCAAACTCGTATACGTTCGGTTTGTCGGCGGCGGTGCCCGGGAGTTTCACCTTATCGCCGGTACCGAAGGAGCGCACTTTGAAGCGCTTTTTCGCCAGGAAACCATGCGCTTCCATTGATCGGTTCATGTTCGAGGAGCAAATGACCGCAATCGAAAGGGGGCTAACGTACTGATGACTCATATTTGTTTACTATCCGTGCGCTAGATTCGTTCTTTTTGATGCAATAGTAGGAGCAACGATGCGGTATGCAAGCTCCTTGTTTTGATTTCCACAGGTCAACGGGAATTTTAATCCGCCAGTTATTGGTGTCTTCGGCTGAAATTAAGGAATATTTTATAGTATGTGACAGGGTCGGTAAATTGAACACTTCATTACGAAACAATTCCGATGGATTCAAGCACCTTTTCACGATTTTTTCCGAAAATATTACGATACTACAAACGCGTGTGAAATTCGCGATCCGTCCGTATTGACAATTTTGAGGACAACAAAATGCGCACGTACATGAGTTGTATGTGTTTCTGAAGGGGTGGGCTCACACGACCCACATGTTGCATGCAATGGTTTTTTGACCAGCACTTTACCAACAAAACAGCAGATAAATTAGCCCTATTCCGGAATACGATCGGGCCGAAATTGGCACAATGTTGCGAAAATGGTGATGGATTTTGGGTGAAATGATCACGCTATCAAGATGAATATTTGCCTCTATTCCGGATCCCGGTCGGGTTTGAAATCAGCAATATGATACATTTTGTAATCCGTTCGAATCCGACAAAGCACATTTATCAATCCGTTCGACTTTGAATTATTTTGAAACTTTTTTTTTCATCTTTGTAAGGGTGCCAAATTTGCAGACATGTTTGCAATTTCTCAGATATTAAATTTTAGTCGCAAACTTTATTCTGTCGTAGACTTATAATTTCAGTTGCTGGCTGTAGGAATATGGTATCTCTTTTCTTTATGGCTCGGTCAAAGGCGCTTTTTTATAAGATCATTGTGTGATTATTGTGGTAACTAGGACAGCTGGCAGATATTTCTACACCACAACATTTCAGATTTTGTTCTCAGTCTTTTAAAAAATCATCTGGCATCTCTGGAGGTAGACGGCGCCAGTGGTTGTATGGTTAGCGTAACAGCCTCACAATCCGATCGGCCTGGGTTCAATCCCAGCTGGCGTCGTTGGGATTTTCTGAGGCGAAAAATCTCTGGTTACGTCTTCCTTCGGAGCGGAAGTAAAAGAAGTTGGCCCGGCTCATGAGTTGTTGAGTCTGATAGGTAGGAACAGGTGGAGTCGCCTCCCTGATGTCGGTGATTGGCACTAAAGTGGCGGAAATAGGCCGACGAAAAATAAGCGAAGATAAAAAAAAATCTCTGGAGGTGAAGACGTTTACTCTTAGCCAATTCGTTTTTAAAATTGAGTTAGTGCCACACTCTGTAATAAAAAAAACGTTTTCAGTTCCACGAATGCGGCGGCTGATACTCGAATACACTACGAATACACTTCACGGTGGAAACGGTATGAAACGCATTCGCAATGACAACGGTACGGTGTCGACATCTGGATGCGAGATTAGTTTCCCACTAAATTTATCATTATAATATCAAATTATCTTCAGATGAAATTTTTGTATGGGATTATTATACCACATGAAGAAAACAAAGTTTTCCACTTACATTGAATATCACCCAGCAAACATTAAATCGCATAACAAGCGTATATATAACATCATATGACCTAAAATTTGGTTGGCATATAATGCGCTTAACTGGCATATGCATGCAAAAGTGGAGGCCATATACATACATGGCAAATGCTTACCGAATTTGTTTGGATGAATATGCAACTTTGACCGGCTATAAAAGCGATTATGTTGGAATTGAATTGCGATCTAATATGAATATATTCATGAATTGTCAATGAACCAAATACGACTTTTGCCATACTCATATACGATTTATTACAGACATAGAAAGAAAAACAAATGGCGCAAAATATTTTCGTGAAATGTTTATTATAACCTCACGAATCGCCATTTTTATATATGAGTATTTATGTTCGTAGAAATAATAATTGATTGATTGACTTATGTTGGGAGTGGAATATGAATGTTTAAAATGACACAGATTGATGTTTGGTGAAAACTGCTCTGATGTGGGTTCGAACTCCGGTCGTCTGAATTATCATCCACCAGCTATCTCGCGCGGCTATCTGAAATTTAATTCAACAGCGGTTAAAACTTTCGAGTGCATCAGCATTTCATTGACATTTCAATATGATGTAATATGTTCTTTATTAGGATCTAATATGATTACTCCCAGCAAACATTAAATCGTATAACTTTGCACATGATAAGTCACATATAATTTCGTATCAAATCACAATCGCATAAAATATCAATCAAAATATCGATCATATATATCTAAAATCGCATAAAATGCAAAAACACGATTTTCCATGTCATCGATGGATTGAGTGGTAACGTTGTCGTATCAAATCGCATATCAGTCCAAAAAGCATCGCATATCGTTATATACGGCTTTATATGCGTACAAAATATGGCATATACGTATATCGCCTCCACTTTTGTGTGTATATGCTAGTTATCTGCATCATATATCATACAAATGTGTCTTGGTTGTATGTATATCGCCTCCAATTACAGCTATTCATACGACTTAATGTTTGCTGGGCTGTTTCATGATTTTCTTCAGCATGCAACACGATTTACTACAGTACTGAATCGATTTAAATTATACGCTTATACGACACATAAACTGCATCAGCGTGATATACGCATATGATGCGGATTAAATATATTTTACGACAATATACATCATAAAATTGATGTTTCTTATACCGAATTGCGACTTAATTTGATAATGGTAAATAAAATCGAGTTTTTACATTTTATGCGATTTCAAATATACACGATACATACTTTGATTGATATTATATGCGATTCTGATTTATTCGGATTTCTTGTAAGACTTGGCACGTGCAAAATTATAAGATTTAAGGTTTGCTGGGCAGTTTGATACGAAGAAGATAATTTTCATTATTGATTTTTTATTTGAAAAGTGCTCATTCTGCCTGAAAACTCATCATTATCTTCGACACTTCACTAACTCGTAAAACGTAGTTCAATGGCGTGTCGTTCATTTCGTTTCCACCGTGAAGTGTATTCGAGAATCAGGCCCATAGTCTGATTTGTTTATATTTGCGATGACAAATGTGCAGTGTCGACATCTGATGGCAATATTAGTGCTTGGGAGGTAATTTTTTCAATATCAGATCAGAAGGGCCAAATGCAGTGTAAAAATATAGAAGTTTGAATTAAATTTTCTACTTCATATTGTTTGATTACCTAACACATGTAGTCCTGAGTCAGGACTCCTGACACTAACTTAACCATTTGTCGATGCATTTCTTGTTTGTTCCACAAATAATTACTAATATAATATAAAATCATCATCAGACACAGTTTTCGTTCAATATGTTTTAACCATTTCAGAAAAAAAACCTCTTATTTAAAGATACGTTAAAGTAAATTTTCATTCATAATTTTGATTTTGAAAGCATTTTTATTTCGCCTGAAAATCCATAATTGTTTTCGCTTCCCAATGAAAGCACACGAAGCTTAATGCCATCTACGCGAATATACTCTTCAAAATCAGAATCCGAATTGGATTACGATTGTAATAATACAAAAGCAAAAGCAGCAGGTTTTCCATTTTATTTTTAGATTATCCAAAACAATACTCGGAACTTGACAGTTCAGTATAGTTGTATTGGTGAACCCGAGTGCGAATCCGTGAAACATCTCGGTGTGAAACTAACAACTTTCGGGTTGAACTCAGTGCGAAACTGGGTTGAAACTGAGTAAATAAAAAAAAAAGTTTTGACAGCAGTTAGTGTGGCACTAGGGTTGAAACTTAAGAAAAACGAATTCGTTATCTAACAAAGGCCAAATCAAAAACAAAACATTCGTTACTCATTTTCAACTTTTTTTTTTCACCGAGTAGACCTGAAAGTGCCTCTCCATCGAATAAGAAGCACCTATTGGAGAATTCGTAATTCATCGTAGCAATAGACGCGATTCATAAATACCATCAAAACAATAATCCTTGCGAAGGCGAAATTTTACTCCGTTCTCCATCACCCACGTAACAAACACAAGCGAAACGGCAAAGTTTTGTCCATTCAAAGCCGGCCCACTTTTATTTTTAAGTAGACGGACGTCATCAAATATCTGAACACAGTAATTTATGTTTAATGCGACATGCTGAGGCAACAGTCAGTGTCGCTTTTGAGGCGATTTTACCTGTAATTGGACATTGACGATAAGAGTGGTACAGTGTCGACATTCAATGTGAGGCCATAATTTGGGCCCCGAACTCGATGTTCACAAAAATGCCCAATTAGAGGTAAAAATGTCCAAATAAACGTGTCGCATTACATGTCTGTCGAATTACCAAATGTCGCATTAAATGTAACTTATTGCAACAGTTCGGCTGAAAAGATTATAAGGTAACACAGTGAAACTATTTTTTTTGCAAAATTAAATTTTATCATTCAACATAATTGCCGTTTGGCGATACAGCGATTATAGCGATCTTGCAACTTCTCGATACCATTTTTATAGTACTTTTTTGGTTTTTCCAAAATAGGCCTCAGATTCGGTAATCACTTCATCATCGGTCTTAGATTTCTTGCCAGCGAGCATTCTGGATGAATGCGGAAGCAATTCGAAGCCCAATTCATTCAACTTTGCTATCGTTTTCATTGATTCGTGATTCTTACATTTTTTTCACAATAACAAAAGTTGCTTCACTCTCAATGCTGTAATTCACGAACCAATCGACCGATTGCTGTCAAATTTTGACACGTATCCATTGAAAGCTTGTGCTTTGTGATAGTCAAGTAGATTTTTGCAAGAGGCGCCATCTGAACGTCAACCCTATGAACCTTTCAGTCGAACTGTTAGTTGTTTACTTATCACGATTGCATGCGTTTCGTGCAGCCACATTTTCGTAAAAAGCTGCAAGCAGTGTCACCGCTGCCTTATTCGCCTATTGTGCTTACAGTGAAGTGACCAGATAGTCAGAGGTCTAACGCGGGACACAAAAAACAAAACGTTATGTATATACCTTATGTGAACATAAACCATAGTTGAGAGAGTCTCGTTCATTCGTGAAACTCTTAAGGTGTGTCTTTGCAATTAAACCTGATCTGTATTATTTCTTTATAAGTATCGGCACTCAATAGTGATTATTCGGTGGTTTTGATTTGATTTACGCCTGAAAATCACTCACTCAGTCAGAGCATTTAAGTCTGGCAAGCACAATTCAAATTCTACAATTTTCTTGCAATTATGGAATGCTCGCAAATTTCAATCCATTTTTCATCAATTTTAGTGTTAACGTATGCATTAAAAAAAATTGACTAATTTCGGATGTCGATGGAAAAAAACTACAAAAGATAATTAAATGGAACATACTTTCCTTATCTTACGTTTATTAAGCCTACCAAAAAAAAGTATTCAAGGCTGTTGATTCGCAGTAGCAGCACTTTCTAGCAAGTTGATGATTTTTTCAAACTGCCAGCTGCACCCCACAGCGAAGGAGCTGTCCTGAGGCACTTTGTGTCCACCAGATATATCCAATCTGGTTTTTACAACATCCTCTGCCTGCCGCTCCTTAAGTCGGGAGATCGAAGCAACCGGCCAAATGGCCGTATCTCAGCAGCAGGCAATCACCCAGAAGGAGTAGCTTGAGGGACTGGTGAAAAACTTCTTTCCGGTGAAAGAAGTGAAAAACTTCTTTTTCACTGGTAGAAAACTTCTTTTCGTGCTCCTAATGAAAGACAAGACGTACCTGATGCTAGAGTTCATCAAATGGCAGGGGACCGGATACTTTACGTTCCCAAGGTAAGCGATGGTCACGAATACATCACCTACATCAAGTTCTCGAAGAAGGTCATTCTCTGACAAACAATTAGGGAATGTCCAAGCCGCTCTTCTTTCGAGTCATATGGTGAACTGGGAGATACACAGTACGAAGTGCTTGCCGGAAGTAACAAAGGTGATCTTTTGGGCGAATGGCCAAAATGGAGAGACAGTCGACCACCAAAGCCACGAAAAGGTAAAAGAACACGCCGACATGCATCTTTTCATCGGCCATGGTTGAGGTTCCAGTCAACTTCCGTAAGGCCGTCAAGCGCTTCATTTACGATACTTCATCATATAACCCTGCCTCTTCCTGTACCGTATACACTAGTTCTTCCGGCTTATTTCACACGTTAAGCCTTGACCGAGCTAGATGACCAATGATGAACGTTTCGTCTGACTTTTATAAAAATAATTTTCTAATTTTGTTGCTGTCGTTTACATTTGACACTCTCTAAACAAAAAGTTCCCTGTCGGTGCGATGAAACCAACTCAACGCATTAATCGTTGGAAGTATGGAAGCTCTCTTGAACAGTCTGCCAAATAAAAGTTTTTTTTGAGGTTCTTCCATTTAATAAAATTAACATGATCAAATTGTAATATTGAAATATATTGATATCGCGAGACATTTTCGTTTCTTTTGCCAATTGCGGGACATTTCGCGGGACATTTTGTTGAAATGCGGGACTCTGGTCATTTTAGCTTACAGTATAACACAAACACAGGAAGAGCAAAGCGATGACGGTAATAATATAATATCGACAACTTTCACACACCAAGCAGTTAATGGACAGTTACTAGATAGGAAATATATGAGTAATAACGCTTAATACGAACACCTTGTTGTGAGAAAAACACAAAGCGATCCTTCATCATGATATCATGAACACCATTCTTGATGTTTTTATATTTGTTGCAATGAGTTTTTCAAAAACACGATATTACGCAATGGGCTTTTCATTTACCATGTTTATAGAAAAGAACGAATTCAATATCGCTGACCGTGGGTTATCATAAAGCTTTCAGGAAAATACATGCACATAAAAATGAAAATTTTCCGTTGATTGAGTGAATAAAAAATTAATATGAGATACTGGAGAAAAAGTAACCAAATGTTACTGAGAAAATGTATCATCTGCTATACTTTCAATTAAGATGTTTGGCTGAAGTTTTTTGAGAAAAATTTCGCATGCTTATAAATGCATTGGTGAATAAAATATGGTTTTAAATTTTGCAATGTGAGTTTTATTGGGTTATTATATACAAGCCTAGTAGTATATCCTAAGGTGAGGCCGTTTTGTAACTAAGTTGGTTAGGGGAGCGGTATATGAAAACAGTACGGAAGAAAGCAGAAGGGGAATTACTTCCTTGAAGCGTGAAAGAGACAGACTGATCACGAGCGAGCTTGAGCACAAGCGTATTGTGTTTTGTTTACAAACAAAACACAGTAGACTTCCAAGATGTCTGAAGAATGGTTTTAGCAAGTTGGCCCACCTTAGGATACACTTCTACACCCAGAAGACAGATTACTAAAATAAGCTACCAAATCTTTGGTAAGCCAAACATTAGTAGAATGTACATATTTTCTGTAAATATTACCGACCGTTAGTAAAATAAATGTCAGATGCAATACACATCCCTACCAACGATTGGTATATTTTACTGTGCGTTATCGGTAACTCAGTCAATTGTCATCCCTGGCAACCGCGAAAAACTATCAGTCATTGGGCCTGGTCACGAGCGTCACTTCACGTTGAAAACGAAATTATTTGTATGCAAGGTTATATGCACTTCATTTCGTTTTCACCGTGAAGTGACGTTCGTGATCAGGCCCATTATTTCAAATTTCGCCGTGCTGATACTAGATAGGAAATATATGAGTAAAAACGCTTAATACGAACACCTTGTTGTCAAAAAAACACAAAGCGATCCTTCATCATGATATCATGAACACCATTCTTGATGTTTTTATATTTGTTGCAATGAGTTTTTAAAAAACACGATATTACGCTATGGGCTTTTCATTTACCATGTTTATAGAAAAGAACGAATTCAATATCGCTGACCGTGGGTTATCATAAAGCTTTCAGGATAATACATGCACATGAAAATGAAAATTTTCCGTTGATTGAGTGAATAAAAAATTAATATGAGATACTGGAGAAAAAGTAACCAAATGTCACTGAGAAAATGTATCATTTGCTATACTTTCAATTTAGATGTTCGGCTGAAGTTTTTTGAGAAAAATTTCGCATACTTATAAATGCATTGGTGAATGAAATATTTCACAACAATTCGATTGCTTTGCAAAATGAAGGCATTCTGGGCCTGATTCTCGAATACACTTCATGGTGGAAACGAAATAAACGGCACGCCATTGAACTACGTTTTACGAGTTAGTGAAGTGTCGAAGATAATGATAAGTTTTCAGGCAGAATGAGCATTTT
This sequence comes from Toxorhynchites rutilus septentrionalis, assembly GCF_029784135.1. Classification (NCBI taxonomy): domain Eukaryota; kingdom Metazoa; phylum Arthropoda; class Insecta; order Diptera; family Culicidae; genus Toxorhynchites; species Toxorhynchites rutilus. The sequence goes on from NC_073745.1 coordinate 66,007,721, forward strand.
TCAAATCAAAAATCATTAATGAAAATTAACCTTTTCGTATCAAACTGGTATTCAATGTGAGTGGAAAACTTTGTTTTCTTCGTGTGATAAAATAATTTCATACAAAAAATTTAATCTGAAGACAATTTGATTTTATAATGATAAATTTAGTGGGAAACTAATCTCGCATCCAGATGTCGACACCGTACAGTTGTCATCGCGAATGCGTTTCATACCGTTTCCACCGTGAAGTGTATTCGTTGTGTATTCGAGAATCAGGCCCTCTATCATATCTGGAAGCCTTATGCTGAGCGGTTTACATGTAAAATGGACTGGACTGTAAGTATCATCTCTATTCCGGTTCACGATCGGCGATTGGATTTCACAATCCGATCGGGATCGACTTTTACATTATGCAGCCCGAACGAGGTCGACTTCCAGATTCCACAATCCGTCCGAGATTCAAACCTAATCGACATACGCAAATGTGGCAACATTGCCTTGACTTGAAACAAACGTCAAAATAATTTATCCATATTCGTGAAGCTGTTTACTTTTGTTATTTTTGAGGGCATTTTGAAGGATTTCAGTAAGTTTATATCCCTTTTATGCGTTTGCGAGCGCAACACATGTAACGGCGGCCGAGGCAAAGATCATTAATGGTTTCAAGAGAGGCGTCCATATCTCCGAGCAGTGAGTATTGATCAGCCTGAGGGCATCCGTATACTAGCACATAGGATTTGACAGCGTCAAACATGTCCGGGTCGCAAATGCAATTTGCGATCACTGTCACTCGCGAGAACTGCCAAACTCTCAAGCTGGTGTAAAACAAGGCACTTAACATACTACCAGGTGGGTCAAAACGTGAAGTGGTTTTCTGCAGCCATTTAAAAAATACACAAAAGTAAATTAAGACGATTGAGCACAATTTGTGGAATATACTGATACTTTATTAAATACTCATTGCTATATTCATTATATTCATTACGTTTTACGCTGCAAGCGTTTCATTTATTGTCTTTGCGTTGAAGGCACCATAATGATTTGCGCCATTTGGAAAACGAAATTAAGGACGAAATTAACACACTTCTAGAACAAAAAATAATGAATGAAAATTTACTTTTCTGTATTCAATATGTATTCTATGTAATAGAGTAATACGTTTCCTCGAAAATTGTGCCGATGCCGCGAATAGGAACGATGATCCGTCATACACCGAAAACTATTTGGGCACGACGGCACTAGACACTTCATGATTAAATCGCAAAATTCAACTCAAAATTCAAAAATTTAACACGTCCGTTGTTTTTTTTAGCTTGTTTTCACTTTTCATCCAAGGCGTATACTTCTAAGCATCTCAATATGGTGGTGGGTCAACATTTCACAACCATACTGTAGCCATTTTTAAAATATACGAATTACCTGTAAACAAAACATAATACACTTGTGCACGGTTTGTGAACTCTATTCAATAGAACGTTTTATTCGGCAAACGCTTCATTTTTTCCGCACGCAAAACGCAAATTTTCGAATAAAGCATGAGCAGCAGCTAAATACAACTGAAATTATTGAAATAATGCAGAATTCATTCAAACCCTTTTATTTCACTTAAATTCTTTCAATTTCTTAAGTTGGTTTACATTATAATATAATACTACATTTCAAGTGATCAACCTAGGGTTCTACGTTTTATATTATCATTCAGACCCTTGTGATCATCATGATCATTACATTTCACATAAATTTTTTTTTTTAGTTAGCGAATGGGCGCACCTTGTTCCATAGATTTGCCTTGAGTTCGCCGAGTAATTTGATAGGTTTGGCAATGACAGCTAAATTTGTAGCACATCTTGACTCGCGGATCATATCCCCTTGCCCGGGGCTTGGTATTGATCGTATCGGGCGAAAAGATGAATGTTGTTTATTGTTGTTTTTCTATATATTCTTCCAGGTGGGGGAATGTGACCCGTTTCCTGGAGTTTGAAGGAACAGGAGATTAACTTACTGTTGAAAATCGATGACGGACGAATAATTTCCGTTGATGTCAAGTTAAATTTTGATGACAACGTTGATCTGCATCGTTGATCATGGGGTTGATTTGCATCGTTTCGACTGAGAGACATTTTCACGATGGACGTTCACGAAGATGAAGACCCGAAGGAGGTGGACGCAAGCTATAGAATCTCAACAATATCGCCATGGAGGGTAACATTGGTTTTTTGGTGAATGGAGCCGGCTTGGTAATGGCAATAATGGACTTTATCAAATTGAACGGAGGCAACCCGGTAAACTTCCTAGATATTGGCGGTAATGTGAAGGAAGTGCAAGTATTACAGCCGTTCCAAATTTTAACCTCAGATCAAAACGTAAAACCGCCTTTGGTGAATGTTTTCGATGGGATTGTAAACTGTGCCACCATTGCTAACGGAATCGGTAATGCTTCCTTAACGATCAGACTCAAAGCACCACTGTATGTACGACTGGAAGGTACTGACATGGAGGCAGCTCAGAAAATATTGAAGGAATCAGGGCTGAATTGACGAGGCAGAAGGCTGTCAAAGCGCTAAATTAGTACTTTTAAAGAAATCGCTTTAGTTAAGTCCATTTATTGATAAGATTCTACAAGTTTAAAATGTAAAAAACGAATTTTCAAATTCATTTCAAATTCACTTTCAGAAAACTTCAGTTTCTCGTAGCAAATTTTGAGCCTCTACATTTTGTATATTACATACCTATAGAAGAAGGACAATACGCAGTTCCGATCACATTCAGTTTTAATGATATTCATCTTGATAGTAAAAAATGAACATTTATATTTCTTGACAACTTTTTGTTGGTGTTTAGTGTGTGTATTTTTACTTAACGATTATTTATTTACTTTACTTTTGTGGTTTCACTATGCGCTGCTGTGGAATGTGCAGACATTGTGCAGTCGTACCGACTGTGGGAAATAAAGCTGACATAAAAACAATTATAGGAGGTTGTGTCCAAGATACGACCACATTGTTGACGTAGAACTACGCTGTTATTTTATATAAGTCGCTTGTTTATACCTTCGGATATTATTGTATAATGCTGTGAAATTTTAGAAACAACTGCTTAGTAGAATAATCTCTGAAATGATTTTTTGATTGTAGAATCAGTTGAAGATAATTGATTGATGATTCATTCTTGCCCTCGAAAAAACAATCGTATGTCGCAATTTATTTCATGTCAATGCATTGAAAATTTACCTCGAAGGTTATTCCGGTGGCCTTTTTCGAAATTGACATAGACTCGGCTACAGTCGATTATATACATGTTGCACCAGCACCATTATTCCATATCTCATAACTACATAAATATATCTTTGGCACCGCATGTAAACAACAACAATGACAACACTTGCAAGTATCAAATATCATGCTACATGTTATTTAGTATTGCCTCAAAGGAATCGCACCTCTAGATATCGTTCGTGCAAACTAAGCGTAAACCAAGCGCCAAACAAGCGTTCACCATAGCATGCATACAGAACCATACATTGGTGGCTTGAAACTACTAGCAATATAAACATTTCTCATCATTTTGCGCTATTCTCAAAAGAAACGCTTCTGTTAATATTACTGGCCTCAAAAAGAGTTGCATTACTTTCTCATGCTCGAGAGAAGCACAGCTGTCACCCTTAGTGGAGGAAGTTTTGCTACTGGCAAGCAAAACCTAATCACATACCAAATTCCAGAACATTTACTTTCTTGATGACTAAACAAAAGAAATAAACTCTTTTTGTTAATAACAACCTCGAAAACAGTAGCAATGCTTCATTATGATCAATATTAGCGCAAATGCAATCCTAGTTGAAGGCAGTTTTGCGACTGGCACGCGAACCCAAATAACTTATAACATTCCAGTAAGATATTCAAGATGCTTGGTATTCCCCAAATATTTTTTTAGAGCATAACCTTAACGCTTGCTTCGCCATAGCGTCAGTTTAATGCCTTGATGCATTCTCAAAGGAACCAAGGAAGCCCTTATGATGACAAAAAAGAAACAATGTTAACTGCTTGGAAAAAGACTGAATTATGCTACACAGCTTGTACTCTGCTGTAACACCCATTGATGCGAATTCGCTGATGAGTTTGTCAAGAGCGACTGCCTTCACCACCAGCGGGGGAGCTTGATTTTGGTTGCTGCCTGGGCGTTTACATTTTCGACCGACGCGCCGAAATCGCCTACTTCGCTGATGTTCGGTGCGGTGTCACATTTGCGAAGGCTCGGTTCAGTGCGAGCGCTTTTCACTGCACCAACACCGCGTGCATCATTAGATGACGCTAACCTCCAAATTTTATTGCCCCTGGCAATGCGTTCGTTTTTTGCAGGGCTCGAGCCTGCCTTCCTCTTCTTCTTGCTCATCGCACACTACGTGAAGCGTCCAATTTATGACGCGGAAAGAAGAACACACGATACGAATAACGCGAAAAACGAACAGAAAAATCAAACGACGATTTCCAAGTTGGATTACCACTGGTGGGGTCCAATCTTAGATCGAAGCGCAGCGAAAGCAAAGTGAACTGGATTACTCAACAGTCCGATGCCGAATGAAAGTTTGCCTTCTTCTTCTTTCTTTGTTTTTAAGAGGCTTTAAACTTTGCAGTTCATTCGCCTCTAAAAAAGTTTGCCTCAGCGAGATCCACTGTTTATACTCTAGGCAAGCATTCCCCTTCATTCTTCTTCTTTTCCTTTGTTCACGGAGACTTTAAATCCTACGATTTCCCCTCCGTTGGTCGTCGATAAGTTGCTCGTTATTGATATCTCTGTTCGGGAAAGCACTCAAATGGACAGAACAAATGTATAGGAAAATAGAAACACTTAAAGTTTTCATGAATTTTAACCATTTTCTAACCAGGGGATTCTATTGTATGGCATATTAAACAAATCTTACGGAATTTCCGATTCGTTTAGTATGTAAATCGCCAAAATCCGTTCGCGGCAAAAATAGTTATTAACGTTTACTTTATTTCATAAAAACGTGACCTGTTTTCTGATTTGACACCCTTAATGAAAGACGTAGTTCTACGTCAAAAAGTATGTAACCCACTTCTTGTACACTTAACATAACAGTGTAGGAAAACGCAAAGTTTCCTAAACGTAAGATCTACCGGAAGAAGAGACGCTTGAGAAAAACGATGATTGCCGAAGGCCGAGCCGAAGACAAGAGAATAATTCTCATTGTTCCGATGTGAGAACAGGGAGTTCAGATTTCTTGTGGACTTTCCCCATAGATGTAAAAAAATCTGAAAACGATGAAGGACAAGGACTTCAGAGGACTTAATCTAATTTGGGTTCACTTTAGAAAAATGAGAGCCCTGAGAGGAAATTAAGCGGGAGAGAATTTGATTCTCTTGGTTGGATGATGCATTGCATCCAGTTGAGAGATCATTCTGTGTACGATTTTTGGAGTGGAAGGTGCTTCTCGGATCGAAGCTAATAAATTCAAAGATAGCTTCTCAGTTTCGCGACCCTGGTCACGACACCGACCTCGGACGCTCCTCTTTGGGTATATCTTCTACATCAGTAGCTTCTTCGTACCGTTTTAGTGTACGGATCACGAATCGTCCATTGATAGAAAGCGGTTTGGGCGACAATTGTCACACGCTTCTCGTACAGACCGATCTTCATCGTTCTGCGAAACTGCGAAACATGACGAGCGTGGAGAAGGGACATTACCAGTAGTAGCTGGTAGTAGTGGCGATTTAACTGACAGAACCTATGGCTATACTGGGTAGTTCGATGAATAATATAGCATTTGCAAATATAATAATCATAATACAAAATAACTTTATTGCTTCGGAAATCGTTTTCGAATTCACCTAGTGGAGGTTGGCCATATAATAAAATTGCGATATATAATTAAATTTAGAACGCACCAGCTCTTTGAGAAAATAAAATTCTAGTTTTACGATAACGGTAACTTATACTCCCTATAATTTAAAGTATCTAACAAAAACAGCCAACCTCTGTTTCTCTCTTACTTAACTTAATATTTTGGCATGTGGAGCGAATTACTCTACGAACTTTACAAATATGTACACAGCAAGTATCGTGCGTCAGCCAGATACTAACGTTTTGCTTAGGTTGCACCTACTAAAGCTGAAATACCGCGCTGACCAGCAGCAGGATCAATAGGGTACCGGAAATCCTGACCCTCGAACTTCCACCGTCTTCTTCCTCGTCTCCGATTGTACTCAATCGATCTTGTGGATCGTCTGTGGTAGCTTCCTCCGGTGGTGGATCAATGGGGTTGAAGAACTCGAAGTTCTTATGATTGAACGCATAGATGGCAAAGGTTTGGAGGTTCGCTACTGTGCTGGAAAGCATCAGTTGAACGTTCTGCTGATTGGTTGAATAGCTGAAAGGTTACAGAGCAGGTTTCAATATGGGTATCGTTGTAAAAATCGTTCCGAACACTTACTCAACAGTCGAGTAGAACTGATAGTGATCCGTATCTAGTGAGTGCAGCATATCGTCGAGCGAGTTTGGCATCACAAGTGTCCCGTTGGCGACGAATTTGCCCGAAATGGTGATTTCGTTAAATTCAATGTAGTTTGAGTTTTCATTCATCGGAAGCCCACAGCTCGCGAGCGATTCATTGCGACAGGAAATGATCCCACAGGTTGAAATGTGTGCATCGGCGTACCCCTGGAATGTTCGGATACCATCGAACACCGCAAACCGGTAGTGGTGCGTGATATCTCGGTCGGGAATCACCGCTAGGGTAACGCTGAAATCACAGCAAAAGTCCCCATTGCAGATGATTTGACCAATTTGATCATTGTACTGCATGGGGTTGATCTGCATCGTTGTGTACTGTTCCAAAGTGTCACTGAACATGCTTATATCCTCGAGGAACTTCCCGTGCAGTCGTCCCGAGACGGTGTCAGCAGTGTAGAACTGCTGATGGTTCGTCTTGGGTATATCATGGATTTTTGGAACACGGACAGGAAACAGCGACCTGGAAGAAATAAGGTTTGCTTATGATTCGTCCGACGTAGGAAGATCAATGTACCTAACCTAGTATTTTCGCCTGTCATGAAGGAAAACACAGCCCCATTGCGTCCATTGAATACACCGGTGCCGGTGCTTCCAGCGGTATTGAAGTTCGCCCCGGACGCAATCAAATTGACGTTGTTTGCGTACGCCCAGCTTTCGTAAGCTTGCGTCGCCGTCAGGAATGGGGGTTCCGAAATCCACATGGATGGCAGCACGAAATCCTTTACATCGCGCTTCACCAGCTCCAACGCCGGCTGGGCAAATAGCAAATCAAAACAGGTGAGCACTCCAAACGTCACCCCGAAATCAGTCTCGAAGGTTACAATCTCCGGCAGATGGGTGGTGTTGGTGCCAGCCTCTCCGAACAGGTTGAACTTACGGTATCGCGCTATCACAGCTCCGTTGCGGTCGAATACGACGTTCGTGTTGTACCGGTGGAACCCATGGGGCCCACACGGTCGGGGATCTTCCGAGGGCGACAACTCGCAGTCGAATATTTCGGAAAGGTTTATCACAATATATTTGCCCGCGTCGGCCGCCAGACAGGATAGACGCGAAAGCATCTCCGGAGAATCTGTCCGGCATGGCACGATGGAGTCCTGTGGGTCCGGGACGTACACCGGATCCGAGAGGGTGTTGAGGGTGAGCTCGGGGAAGACCAGTATATCGACGGGCTGTTGGGTGTGGATGGAAACGTAGAGAAACATTAGTGGTTTGAAGTATGATGACCAAACAATTGAGACTGTTCTATTTCAGTCTCAATTATTTGAATCACTTCGATCTGTATTTTTGGGTTCGAAAATGCATTTATTTGGAGGCAAAACGAGGTAACAGATTATTTAATCCTATCTTGTAGGACCTGCCTTATATTTCCACGTTCATTTTATCCATTCGTCAGAGATTTTCGAAAATCATCCATATCTGCCACAGACTTAAACCTGTGAACTGTTGAATCGACTTTCAGTTTTCATTAGTGAGCCAAGAAAGACAAACTAATCGACAACTTCGTCTCCGTTACATTACAACGTCAAGACTAACAGGGATTCTGTTACGTTCAGCTAACGTTTTTTTTTTAGTTTTGGACGCATTAATCCCAAAAATTCCAAAATCCGTTAATACTGTTACGTTCCTGAAACTGAGCTTCGAGAAACTCATAGTTCGGCTTTCCGTGCTACTGCTGGATTCGCCTCGAGCAAATGGAGTCTGCCGACATTCGAGACATTGTTATCTGGATTTATATGTGATTAACTGTTCTGTTTTAGTTATGGACAATTCAATGTTGTAATACTTTTTTAGATTCTGAAATATTTACTATGTAAAATGAAAATCTAGAGATTGAACATGTAACGGAAAAGTGAAATATTTCGAATGCTTAACCTTCTGTCATTTTTTGAAAGATCGCAGAGATGTCTGCATCAATCGAATGGAAACATTTCTACGCAATTATTGCATTAAACAACGTTACACATTTTTTGAAACAAACTATTGATGATTGAAAAATCAATCGTCAAATATTTGCTTTGATGCCATGCGGATCGACCGCGTTCAAGTCGTTCGATCCGGAATGCATGCTCAGAACATGCACAATGCATGTCCTATGCAGTGCAAGGAAGAAAGGAAATACTTGCAACTTGCCAATAAATTGGAAATCAATTGCGCAGTCAATCGCTTTTCGTATGGTGAGGAGTAAATTTTAGAACTGAGTTTTTATGAAGCTGCGAGAGAATTGATTTTGATTTTGATCTTGCCCTTTTTCAAGTCTAGAGGCGAATGAATTTAGAAGCTTAAAGATGAAGAAGGCACATTTTTCGCCTATTATTACTCTGCAAAAGCTTGTTTTTCAACCCTTCACATTAAAAACATAGGGCTGGCCGGGTATGGAAGTAAAAAGTGCCCCAAACCAAGATGTGTGGACTAAAGGTGTGACCGTGTCGTCAATAAGTGCGCGAGGGGAAACGGTATAAACATACAGAGGACTGTGGAAAAGGATTTGACTGCAAATAGAGATGTCTAAATTTTTCGTTTATTCGATTGTCGATTAATTGGGGGGTCATTTTTAAATATTCGGTTCATTCGAATAATCGTCTTTCAATATTCGATTAATCGAGCGAATATTTATTTTTTGTAATATAAAAGAACAGACATTTATAATAAAAAAATATGATGTCATAATTTTAAAAGTCACATTAAATATATTTTTTTTAACATGGTGCAGAATAATGGTTTTTGAATGAAATTGTATTTCAGTATATTGATAAATTTACCGTTTCATGATTTTTTGAGGCCGATTGAAAAAAGAGCACACCATGAAAATGATGCACAATATTTTTATTGTTTATTATTAAATTACCTGTTCCTCGGATGTTGTTGAAATAACTGATTCGTTTGAATATTTTTGCTTGGTCCCTATAGCTACTAGTTCAAAAGAGGTACACTCTGCCCAACTTCTATAAGACCACCCTAATTCTATTTCGTTGCAACACAAACAGTTAGCATTTCAACAAGATACATTCATACATCGTTGAATGCTTAGAATAAAGTACATTTAACGTCAATTTCGTTCAAAAGAGTTGTTTGTTCATTTATTGTGCTTAAATATGATAATTTCAGCTGTCCAGTTTCTATAAGACAACTTCAAAATTCATAAGTATTATCAATGAAAAATTCAAAACGATCGGCTGATTTATATGTCAATAATTGGAAACCTTGCCATTTCGACTAATAACCTTGAAAATTCGTATTGGAATATTATTTAGCAAATTCTGGTATGCTGGTATCAACAGTAGCATTGTTTTGCTGGAATGTGAATTTTTCGTGATGATATCCACGCATAAACGATAGGAGAGAGGATTCCAGAACATGTGTGCGATCCTTGAATGATGTGAAAGCTATTTTGAGCTTTCCGGTTGCACAGAATCCCGCCCAAACCATGCACGAGCCTCCACCAAAATTACTGGTTGAAAAATACTGCTCCTTCTTCCGTAAATCACGCCAGTACCCGTTGAAACCATGAGAACCATCCAACTTGAACGTTTTTTTTTGTCAGTGAAGATAGCCTATACATTGAAGAAATTGTCTTTATGGTATAGAGCAAAATGTATTCTTTTGGAAACATTCTTTGTCACAACATACCATGTCCCACTGTCGGTTCATGTAAGCTTTGGCAAAACTCAGACGTCTCCCGGTGTGAGATGGTGTAAAATGAGGAGCTTTAACCTTTTAAACCCTCTTCATGTGAGGATTTTTTACCAAAGTTTGACGAATTTTCACCCGAGTAGTTGAGAAGTTGAAATATTGCTTTATTTACATAAGCGATTTTGAGGTAATTGAAGCTGTACTAACTATTTTCCGCTTATCCCGGTCAGAGAGCTTCGGTTTACGTGGAGCTCTCTCCTCCTTACCGTATCTTTGAGGATTCACCAAATAATTGAGCACTACTGGATGGAATCGCCCAATTCGACGAGCAATTTCTCTGATATCAACATTTTCTTGGTGAAATGCATCGATTTGTCTATCTTCTCTCTCCGTGAGCACGTTTTCCTTCGGCATTTTCCAGTTTTTGACGTAGGACTACGTCTAACCGGAAGATATAGGGGGTGAAATGGAAATCTAGGCACTGAACAAGTAGGAAAAAATGCAAGATTTGGAACGCTTATAACTCGAGCATTTCTCAATAGATCGCAAAGGTTTTTGCATCAATTGATAGGAAATATATCTACGCATCTATCATAACGAATAACATTTCATTTTTCTTGAGATAAATAATTGAATAATTGTGAAATATCAAGCATTGTCAAAATGCTCTATGTGCCCATTTTTGATTGGTCCATTTTGTGCTCCTCAAATCGTACCGATCAAAACGGGCAACCAGATCAGCAGCGAAATAGAATGAAGCACGATTGGAAAGGAAAAAGAAAAAAATGAACGAAACATTGGTCGCAGTCTCACACATGCGTAATTCTCGAGCCAGCCAGTCAGCTTAAAAATCCCCGCTCCGCTGCCGTAACGATCATTCTCATTCAAACCGTACACCACATCGGTTCGCATCACAACACATCAACAAACCAACCCAAGCAGCCATGTCTGGACATGGTAAAGGAGGAAAAGTGAAGGGAAAGGCAAAATCCCGCTCGAACCGTGTTGATCTGGAGTTCCCCGCTAGGCCGAGCGCGTTAGTACCAGTGCACCAGTCCACCTAGCCGGCGTTATATAGTTTCGGCCGCCGAAGTGATCGAGTTGGCTGGTAAAGCTGCTCGCGACGATAAGAAAACCCGCATTCAGAACAGAACACATTCGGTTCGGTGGACATCAAGACAACAGGCAGTTGCAGCGAGTGGCGAGTGGCAAACGCAATCGCAAAACGGCATCAGGTAGCAGTAGAAAAAAGTTTGTTCTTTATACAAACTGCTTTGGTGGCAAATCCAGAACAAGGCGGCATCGAGGGCGTTCGAAATGGTTTTTTTCAAAACCACGAGTACTAAGTTTTCTAAATTGGAACCATTCCATAACACAAGGCGCTTTTCAGGGCCATTAGACCTTCCAAAAAAGAGTTTAGGAAATACAGTTCAATGCTTTCTAAAACATTATCCAAAATAATAATAAAACATAAATTGATTTTTTCATAATTTGTTTGCCAGGGTCTGATGAGTATGTGAATTTGGCAGTTGTTCTGAGCTTATTGATAGTTGGGGACTTTCCTGATTATTCAATTTTCACCAATTCTTAAATTGTTTCCAGATTGAAAGTTTAAAGTCGACACTGTACCACTGTCATCGCAAATGTTCAATTACAGGTTAAAATCGCCTCCAATGCGACACTGAGTGGTGCTTCGGCACGTCGCATTGAATGTAATTTACTGTACAACATGTCACAAAGCTGGATGGGACATCTTGTTGGAATTTTCCAACTGTGAAAGCTGTGGCGAGTGGCAACAAATCTCTAAACAGGAAGGTTTAGCCGAACAAGATGGGGATATCGAGTGATAACAAAAGAAACTCTTTTGATTGAAGATAATTTTGTGATCCTGAAAAGGACCCTTTTTAGCCTGCATGTGAATCCAACGAGCGAACAAATCGTAATGAATGTATTTTTTTTGCCATCGCTCCCTTTTAACGCTCATTCGTTCGTCTCGTTGGACTCGCCCCTCTGGCTGAGTCTGCCGATTTGTCTCTATCCTGTGAGTGTGTACCGCTAGAGTATAAAACACGCGGACCCCAAAAAAATATCTTATTTTCTTTCAAACCGTAAACTCGTGTGGTTGTACGGCATCGGCATCGTGGACGTAACACAGGAGGACAAGTTAAGGGAAAGGCAAAGTCTCACTCGAACCGTGCAGGTCTCCAGTTCACTGTTGGTCGCATTCACTGATTGCTCCGCAAGGGTAACTTGGCCGAACGGATTGGTGCCGGAGCACCAGTATACCTAACAGCGGTTATAGAGTTTCGGCCGTCGGAGTGCTCGAGTTGGCTTGCAAAGCTGCTCACGACAATCAGAAAACCCGCATCAAGAACAGAGCAGCTTCGGTTCGGCGCTCATCAAGGCAACAATAAGTTTCAGTGAGTGGCAAAGTGTTTCTCCGGCACGTCGCATTAAATGTAATTTACTGAACAACATGTCACAAGCTGGATGGGAAGAAATTTTCCAACTGTGAAAGCTGTGGCGAGTGGCAAACGCAATAGCTAAACAGTAAGGTTTAACCGAACAAGATGGGAATATCGAGTGATAACAAAAACACAACACCAAAGGTTCTTTTCAGAACCACAACATGTTCATAAAGAGTAAACAGTAAACTAATCCATTTTTCAGGTAGATAGGTAGGAGAAGAAAATAAAACAATATATTTAAAATATATATTTAACAAAAGCTGTCCCCTTTGTATAGTCCTACGTCACTCCGGTTATGTCCCCGACATTACCCACCCGTCTTTTTTTTATCAAAACAACTAAAACAACGGAAAACGTAACTGATCTTATAGAAACTTGACAGTTGAAAAATACGAAAACATTCGTTTACGCCCAGCGCTTGCACACACACATATGAAAATCATGCAGTGTATGGTAGTCATCAATACCTACACACTAGAATTTAAATTGAAGCATTGTTTGTTTACAACGACACAGAGCAGCAAGACCATCACCTGGTCTTATAGAAGTTGGCCTTAGTGTATATTTATAGAATCATTGACCACTAGTATGGTATATTTTTGTGGAGGCGATCTGGCGTAGTGGTAACATCCATACCCCTCACGCAGAGATCACGAGTTCAATTCTCACTCCCGACATTCGTCCAAAAATGGAAGTAAAAGTGACGAACAAGCAGAAATGTGTTGAAAGTCACTATAATAAAGAAAAAAAAGGGATATTTTCCTTTCCGGAAGCTGAGACCACCTTCTAGAAGTCCTCATTTACTCCTGCAGACCCTGAATTCTTCTTCCCATTCTCCTCCACCACCAGGGAATCATTTTTATGCTTTAACCGTAAATGGTTTAGCATATTCGATGAATTTCAACGAAACACCATGAAGGTTAAACAAATTTTGCACTGTATTTTTTGAAAAAAATGTTCCCTTTTTCATTAATCGCGATTACTTTGATAATTATTCGATGATATTTTGATTAGATCATTATTCGATGCAAAATTACTCGAATAAAATTGCAGATATTCGATTATTTGTATTAATCGAACGATTAACCGACGTCTCTACCAGCAGTTCCATTTCCATCCGCAAATCTTTGTTGAATAGCAACAAAATCAACTGTTTCCGAAGCGAATGGTGATTGGTGATGAGTAGGAATTCATTCACGACAAGGCCAAGGTCTAGACGCGGTGAACCGGTGCAACGGTAACGGAGTTTTTTGACGGATTGACGGTTGGAAAGATTTTGTGTGTTTTTGTTGGGATTTACAGGGAAATTTGGACATTTAGTATCACTAATTTGGAGGAAACAATCGCCCAAAAATTGTCTAAAAACAAGTTGTAGGAAAGTATGGAAGCTTTGTAAAGAATATACACTGAGGCGAAAAAATGGGTTTGAAAATTAGCACTATATTTTGAATGACTAAAACCCGTTTTTTAAAAATTTCTTTCATATTTGGTGTGTAGTAAGTCATAGAAGAATTTTTTATCACATTAGCAAGATGGAGACATTTTGGAAAAAAAAAATCACATATTGCCAATCTCTACTATTTCACGAATAAACGTATTTCGATGTTGACGAGTTTCATGCCAACTCGACTAGCCGTTAGCAGCACCATCTCAGAAAGCAGTGAAACGTTGTGGGTGTAAAGACATGGGTCATTTAAGCAACTTTGCATACTTGAAATATTCGAAAAATAATTAGACAACTTTTTGAAAAAAGGCAATTTTTTTTTCTTAAATTTTTACAAAAATTTATAACTTAAAAACTATGATACCTACAAAATTCATGTCAAAGGATGAAATGTAGGAAATTGTTTAAATTTTTACGAAAAAGTACCAAAATTTGTTTATAAATATATATGTGAACAGTCCTTAAAATTTTCAACAAGGCGTCCATACATCGGAAGATTGGGCACTTTTACAGGGAAAAAGTTTTTCTAACAACAACTTTTTTATATTTTCTTTGAAAAAAATTAAACTAATCCTAATTTTGTTTCAAGTCAAGATAGCGATATAGTGTATTCGACAAAGTTTTAGATCTTATTAAAATGTGAACTTTTGTCGAAGACATCAACTTTCTATCTGTTATAGTTTTTGGAATATAAGTCATTTTTGTATGAAGACTCCTGAAAAAAAATCCCCTTTATTCCGCGCGGCGAGTGAGGTGAGATGGCTCAAGTCACTGAATTTCCGTAGGCAAATGGCGTGATTACAGTTTGTTTGTTTGATTACAGGCTGCCATACAAATGAAACACAAATTTCTGTATTACTCGAGAATTAATCGAGGAAACGAAACCAAAATAGGCATATGAAGGTTTTAGGATGCAATAAATGTTTCTATAGTGGTTCGACACTCCTCCCTCCTCTCTAAGGGTGGGCTGTCATACAAACGAAAAACAAATTTCTGCATAACTCGGAAACTAATCAAGCAACCGAAACCTAAATTTGGCATGTGAAGATTTTAGGGGACACGCATTGTTTCTGTGGTGAATAGACACTCCTCCCCCCTTTCTAAGGGGAGAAGAAGGAAGGGGTCTGTCTTTATTCTATTATATTTTCTGTATCAAACATTTATTCCATGTAACGGAGAAACATGTTATTTGCAAGTGGTTGAAAAATCTTGAACGAGAATTGTGTCTGAAAATAATCTGATATTATAATGATGAGTTTTAGTAGAAGTACTAGGAATTTTATAGTAAAAGATAAATTCAACGGGGTCGATTAAAAGATCAATCAATGAACAGTTCTGCTATTGGACTCATCAACTTGCGCTTAGTAAGAAAACGTGAATGTTTGAATGCATTGATAACAAAAAACAAATTTTTGGCGGGACGAAGTTTGCCGGGTCAGCTAGTTTATACATAAAAATGTTACAAATTAAACATTATTAGTATTTTTTCAAAGAAGAAAATGAAATGTTTGTTGTTCGAAAAACTTTTTCCATGTAAATGTGCCCATCGTCCGATGTATGGAAAACTTAAAAGCATATGTTTTCGAGAAAAATGAATTTTAATTTTCAAAATATTTTTTTCTCGATTATTTGTTTTCACAAAAAAATTCTTTGATAATTTTTAATGAAACCCTAAGTAATTTCCAACATTTCATTCTTTGACCATATTTTTGTTATAGTTTTTAAATTGAGATTTTCCGAAAAAAGTTGGAAAAACTCGAAATTAAAAAAAAAACTTAATAAAAAAATATCAGACATACAACATTTTAGTCAAAGAATGGAATGTAGGAAATTATTTTGGTTTTCATTAAAAATTAAAAAAAAAAATTTTTGGAAAAAAAATTCATCGAAAAGAAAAATATTTTGAACATTAAAACTCATTTTTCTCGAAAATATATGCTTTCTAAATTCTGGTATATAAAATACTTAGGAGTTATCATTGATGACAATTTAACTTTTGAGTCTCACATTAACAATGTCATCAAGAAGATTGCCAAGAAGTACGGCGTTTTGTGTCGTTTGAAGAACGAGCTGACAGTAAGCAGTAAAATTAATTTGTACAAATCTTTGATTTCACCGCATATAGATTTTTGCTCGTCGATCCTATTCCTTGCGAACAATACACAATTAACGAGATTGCAGCGTTTGCAAAATAAGGTAATGCGTTTGATTTTAAGATGTAGTAGATACACTTCCTCTAGTTTGATGTTGGACGCGCTACAGTGGCTATCTGTGAAGCAAAGAATTTATTATATGACAATGGTGTTCATCTTTAAAATTTTTAACGGTATGCTGCCTCGATATTTGTGTGATCAGATTGAAAGAGGAAGTGATGTACAAGAAACGCGAATGAAGCAAGAACACCAAACTTTATGTTTAGTAAGCCACAGAATTCGTTGTTGTATAAAGGTATAAATTTTTTCAATTCGATGCCCAATGGCAGGATTTAAGAAATGTGTATTTCACACGAAATCTGTTTTGTATACAGGATTCCATAAAATGTTTGCTAGATAATTTATTTATGTTTATAATTGATTGACATTTACAAAATTAGTTTACAGGTAAAACTACCATGTTCGTACTGATGATGATGATGTTTTTTTTTCTTCTTTGTTGTTAATGTATATTGTAAAAAAAATAATAACGAGCGTTGTCTACGAAAGTTTGAGCCTCGCGCGCGTTTGGTTGGTCTGGACTATGTTAACACTCCTATACTCGCGCATTGGTCTGTCAAACCGAGGAATCAATAATTCGTTCATTTCTCAGAAAATATCAACACTACGACTCTGCGATTCTCTCTAGCTTCGTTATTCGTCGTTCGTCATCGTTTAGCGTATCGCATGTGATGGTACAAAAGGGGACGTGTGCCACTCTTTTCACACTTTCGGTCTGACACACCGACGCGAGTATAGGAGTAACTTTTTTGGACAAGTGCCTTTTTTCATATTCTAGAATATTGTTGAATGAAATGTATAAATTAATGTTAGTGGCGTGGACTATTTATTGAATATAATGCATAAGATTGAGGTGCACCCGTGGCCGAGTGGTTAGCGTCTCACATTATCATGCCGGGTGTTCGGGTTCGATTCCCGTTCTGGTCGGGGGATTTTTCGTCAAAGAAATTTCATTCGACTTGCACTGTGGTCACGCGTATTCTAGAGCTTGCCCCTCGGAATACATTCTAGGCGTGTTATTTGGCTTAAGAAATCTCAACTATGTGTTAATAAATGACGCTAATTAATGCATAAGTTGAGACGGCAAAAGTTCCACAGGGAACGTTAACGCCATTCAGGAATGCATAAGATCATTACCGGACTATTCTTATTTGATTTCAGTCCTTTTTGTAACTGGATTGAGCTGATCCATATTTTAACTATTCGTCGTTAAATTCATACGCTCAAAAGCAAAACATAGATGTTTGACTTTCGTATAGTTATTCGCTAAATAAAGGGTGTGTCACATCAAATTGCATCACGGGAAAAACGCTGTAGAAATTTAATTTTTAGGAATTATATCTTCAGCTTTCGCTTATAATCAGATAAGAGTGTATAGATCACGTTGGCCATGCTTCACTATCAATTTTTCGTAAATTTGTAAAAATGTCGTTAAACGAAAAAGAGCGTCGTGAATTAATCCTGTGCACTCATTTCGAGAATCCGGAGTTGTCACATCGGGACATCGGTAAAATGCTGGGAATCGTCCAATCCACGGTCAGCAGAGTACTAAAACGATACTTCGAGAACCTAACCATCGACCGGAAGGTGAAGAACGGCAAAAATGGATGGTCCGTCAGTGAAAAAGATCACAAGCGCGTAGTTAAGCAGCTTAGACGTGATCCGAGAAGTTCGGTCCGGGATGTCGCCAATAAGCTGAATTTGTCAAGTTCATTTGTCCAGCGGACCAAGCAGCGGGAGGGCCTGCGTACATACAAGGTTCAGAAGGCTCCTAACCGCGACGAAAGGCAAAACATGGTAGGGAAGACGCGAGCCCGGAAGCTGTACACCGAAATGCTGACGAAGCCGCATTGCCTGGTAATGGACGACGAAACCTACGTCAAAGCGGACTTTCGTCAGCTGCCGGGCCTGTTGTTCTTCTCCGCAGAGGACAAATTCAGCGTTCCGGAGGAGATTCGCAAGCAGAAACTATCCAAGTTTGCCAAAAAGTACATGGTGTGGCAAGCGATCTGCTCTTGCGGAAAGCGGAGCGCCCCCTTCGTGATGACCGGCACGGTAAACGGGCAGGTTTACCTTAAGGAGTGCCTACAGAAGCGCTTACTACCACTATTGAAGCAGCACGAGGGCCCGACCATCTTCTGGCCGGATCTCGCTTCGTGCCACTATTCAAAGGACGTGTTGGAGTGGTACGAAGCCAACGGGGTCACCTTCGTGCCAAAGGAAATGAACCCGCCCAACGCGCCGGAGCCTCGCCCAATAGAGAAATATTGGGCGATTATGAAGCAGGCCCTCCGGAAGAACCCAAAAGTTGTCAAATCGGAGGCGGACTTCAAGAGAAAATGGATTTCTGTTCAAAAAAAACTACAACCTGACGTTGTACAGAACCTTATGGACGGTGTAAAGAGGAAGGTGCGAGCATACGGGCTTGGGCTCGAAGTATGAATAAAAAGAAAATGCAAAAAGTTGTTTAATAGTTTTTATTTTACTTTCTAAAATTTTCAAAAGGATCGGTCTACTGGGCGAATTTCTACAGCGTTTTTTCCGTGATGCAATTTGATGTGACACACCCTTTATAATGGTCACTTGTGGATGAATTTCACTTGTGGAAGAATTGTAAACAGTAAACTATACACTAAACGGTGGCTTGAGGTAATTTTTAACAGTTACAGTTTCGGGGATATTTTTTTATAATGGACAATATCAACACGAAAACAAGAAAAAGAAAAGGAAGTTCCTAGAAATCATTTTATATCATCATTATATCATCTTATAAAAAGGCATTAATACACGATAACACGATAACGTATGGAAGAGATATGCACCGATATAACACAAGGCAAGCAAGTGACCTCAGAACCATGAACTTTCGAATGTCATGTACCCAAAACTCACTTTTTTATAAAGGATATCGCCTGTATAACACATTACCAAATGAAGCAAAGACAGCAACAAGCCTTCGAATATTCCGTAGTATTTGTAAAGAGTTTTTGAAGCATGATTTAGATTTTTGACCCTGCATATAATTAATGTTAGTGTGTAAGATGACGAAGTTTAACGGATATTTGTATTTTCTTATCTTTAGACTATAATGATGATGGTTAACTTAAACAATATTTGTGAAATCTTCAATAGTTTGAGCCCGCGCGCGTTAGCACACATAGACAACTTGAGATAGAACATATGCAAAAACAATTCTTTTTAATGAAAGCATTCAAATGGGTTTAATGTGGAAACCAGAGGTAAGCTAGGGATAGCTCAATCGGAATACTTGTAAATTCATCTTCTCAATAGATAATTATAACAAGATTTTTCTGTGTTGTGGCAGATCTTATTGCAGATTCAGGTTGACACGTTTATACCCCAGATTGAATGTAGGGCCTGAAGTATCGGCTGGAATTAGGCTTAGGTTTGCTCAGCTATCTGGTTTCGAAAACGATTAACAGACCGTTGTCGGGTATCCAGTGAAGCGGGAATTCCTTTGTAAATTTTAGGCTAATGCTGACATAGGTATTGGGTTCAATTCCTGATCGGTCAAGGATTTTTTCGGGTTGGAAATTTTCTTGACATGCCTTGGGATATGTAAAGTAATGGGCCTGAAGTATTGGCTAGAATTAGGCTTGGGTTTGCTCAGCTACCAGAACTCGGAAACGATCGCAAATGCAGGCCGTGACCGGGGATCTGATAAAGTGGGATTTCCCTTGTAAGTTCATGGCTAATATTGACATAGGCATGGGGTTCAATTCCCGATCGGTCCAGGGTCTTCCCGGGTTGGAAATTCTCTCGACATGCCATGTGTTAAATACGTTAAGTTGATAACATAA
Organism: Toxorhynchites rutilus septentrionalis; assembly: GCF_029784135.1. Classification (NCBI taxonomy): domain Eukaryota; kingdom Metazoa; phylum Arthropoda; class Insecta; order Diptera; family Culicidae; genus Toxorhynchites; species Toxorhynchites rutilus. The sequence goes on from NC_073745.1 coordinate 66,027,810, forward strand.
ATTGTTCTTCAATTAGGAATCTATGTTTGTAATATAACCGGTCCGTTTGTTTTGTTTTTTACTTCAATGTGCTTACTGGTTATTTTAATAATTGTTACATAAAGATCAACAAGAGAACTCGTACAGTACAAACTTTTTGAGGAGATCATCATCATTATTTCATTATTTCATAAAACGAGGAAATTATTGTCTTTTGAGTGTATGTGTGTCCGTGTATTTTTCTTGTCAAGACTATGGTGATGATGGTATTTTATTTTTTTTTTGCTTTTATATATATCTTAGTTATTCAATTAAATTTAAAAAATAATTGTGAAGTCTGCAATAGTTTGAGCCCGCGCGCGTTGGCAAACATAGAGAAACGTGAGATTGAACAAAAGCAAAAGAATTTTTGATCGAATAAAACAAAGTCATTCCAATGGGTTTAATGTGGAAACCTGAGGTAAGCTAGGGATAGCTCAATCGGAATACTTGTAAATTCATCTTCTCAACAGATAATTATATCAAGATTTTTCTGTGTTGTGGCGGATCTCATTGCAGATTCAGGTTGACACGTTTATACCCCAGGTTGAATGTAGGGCCTGAAGTATCGGCTGGAATTAGGCTTAGGTTTGCTCAGCTGTCTGGTCTCGAAAACGATTAACAGACCGTTGTCGGGTATCCAGTGAAGCGGGAATTCCTTTGTAAATTCTAGGCTAATGCTGACATAGGTATTGGGTTCAATTCCTGATCGGTCAAGAATTTTTTCGGGTTGGAAATTTTCTTGACATGCCTTGGGATATGTGAAGTGATGGGCCTGAAGTGTCGGCTAGAATAAGGCTTGGGTTTGCTCAGCTACTAGAACTCGGAAACGATCGCAATTGCAGGCCGTGGCCGGGGATCTGATAAAGCGGGATTTCCCTTGAAAATTCATGGCTAATACTGACATAGGCATTGGGTTCAATTCCCGATCGGTCTAGGGTCTTCCCGGGTTGGAAATTCTCTCGACATGCCATGGAATGAATACTTTAGACAAAGGCTTAAATTGTTCTATCGATTAGTAATCTATGTCTGCGGGATAACCAGTCCGTTTTCTTTCCAATTTAATGTGCTTACTGGTTAGTATGATGTAATAAACTCAGTAACTCAATTATTATCAATAAGATAACTCGTCCCGCTCAAGCCTTTGTAGGGGAAAGAGGTGGGACCATCATCATCATTTTTTTTATATTAATTCTTAGTTTACCAAGAATACAGAGACAAAGAATATGCAAACTTTATACTCCAGGACCTTTATCATCTGGTAATTATCTAGAAGGTTGTTATACATTCTTCTCTTCGATAAAAGATCCGGAAAATACGCAACAACTGCATGAAATGTAAAAAATATGTTTGTTTCGAGCATGTAGTTATGCTATGTTCTGATTCTTACTCCAATGAAACCACAATCGATTAATACGTTTTTATGTTATTTTATAACTCTTTATACTTCCATTAATAATATTCAGTTGCTTACTTTCAATTAATAACAGCGAAAAATTTGAATTTCGTTATTTGTGTTGGAGTATCGAAAATTACTCGGTTTTGAGGAGGCTGAATTAGATGACTATTAAAACATAATAAAGACGAAGAAAACATATTTTTTTGGGTTTTTTCATTCAATCATACCCTCTTCTTAAAATAAATGCCAATAAAGCCTGAAAAATACACAATGGCCACATTATAGAGAAGTTCAATTTTCGGTCTGTGACATCGTGCGCGAGTATACGTGTTATGATTTTGCACGTGAGTAAAGGAGGGTTAATAATGAACACTGGCAGAACACTGATACACAATGAAATTTTATATGGGGTCTGAAGTGGAAACTGGAATGGGTATAGCTCAGTCAGAATTGTCATAAACTTTTTTTTTCTTTTCATAAGATGGTTATATCGAGTATTTCTGAATAGTGGCAGATCTCTAATATGTTCTTAGTTGATACTTTTAGATATTGGGTTAAATTCCCAATCAGTCAAGGATCTTCCCGGGTTGGAAATTTTCTTGACAGGCCTTGGAAAAGCTTTGGATCTGAAGTTGAGACTATGATTATGTCAATGTCGATACGGATAGAAACACTGTTTTGTTTTACAGTTTTCGCCAATTTATAATGTTCGATTAATAGAAAATCATGCCTGCAACAGAGTCAGTTCGTTTTTGTCTTTGCTTTATAATGCTGGTCTCTTAACTTTAATGCAAACATAAATACTATCTATAAGATAAATCGACCTGTTCAAACCTTTGTAGGGGTATGAGGTGGGTCATCATCATCATCATCATCATCATCATCATCATCATCATCATCATCATCATCAAGAGCAATTCAGTTGACTTTCTTTACGCACTATGTGAATGATTTTAAAGTTAGATGTTTCCATTATTCATTGCTCTGTATAAACTCGTCAAATTCTTACTAACTGAGCAGACACAGCTCAATCACGACACACAAAAATATTTCAAAATGTCTAAATATACAGTACCCGAAGGTCCGTATCATTTCAGCCTTTCTTATGAAACCCAGAGTATATGAAGATACAAAATCACCGTAATGACTCTCTCGACTCGGTCAGCCTACATCAGGAGGAGATAATTAACGTATTAAGGCCCATTTAACTCACCGTATTGTATAACGCACTCAACGCACACACAGCCACAGACAGAAAACATTATTTCCAACATAGTGAAAGTTGAACTGATAGTGGCAATAATAACGGCCACTGGCATTACACTCACCTTCGCATCGTCGGATCGAATCAGCTGCTCGTACGCCTCGAAATGTAGTTCGGTTCTCCGCCGTATGTCCATATCGAGCAGCTCGGGTCGGAATTCGACCACTCCTACGACATAGCTGTCATCCTGTGGGCTGGAAGGTAAACCACCGCCCCCGCTATGATCGATCTGATAAAACTAAAACAAACGAAAACAATGAACTCAGCTCCGATCGGACCGGTTGATTCGAATGCGCAATGCCAATAGCCATGATGGCATCGTCGGCGCCGTGTCTCACCTGTCGCGACAGCTCCGTCTGACTCAGAACAAACAGTAATGCTCCATACAGATAGACGATCCCATTCATTATCCCTTGTAGCGTAACGGATTGCAAGCACTACCGCTACTATCTATATGACCATGTGTGTTCAGTACAACTCAAATATCGCAAAAAACCAGTTTTCTTCGTCCTTCGTCCTAAAGGATGAACACAAACCACGCGATCACTTGACATTCGCGCTCAAAACCGCACATATTACACCGACTGCTGGCAAACACTTACTGGCGCGGGCAGCCGTCCGAATTTATGATTCCTCGCATGAATTATATATTTTTTTCGCTCTATTCATTCACGTTATCATTTTATTCAGCGTTTTTTTTCCTTCATTCATTCTTATCTTTACACACTTCTGAGGCGATATGTTGTTTTCTTACTGCAACTTGTTATTTTTCTTTTTCTTGTTCCTCTGCCCCTCGTGTCATTCCTCACTTTTCATCGACGGTATTAATATTATTGGTTGCTCTTTACACGGCTCACTGGTCGAATATGCACAACAAGCGAGACAGGCTCGTTTCGGCGAGATTCCAGGCGGCCTGGGAAAGAAACACTGTGTGATGAGCGTAGATCCATGCTGTGAGTATATGTGCTGACATGACTCAACCGATTTGTAAAAAAGATTGAGTTAATCAGTGGCAATGATTAATAAAGCGGAAGCGCTGCAGTGGAGCTGCATTATTCTGTTTGGGTAGCGGCGTGCGGCGTCGTATCACTGGTACTTCCCGTAAGACTAATTACGATTTGAAATCCGGTGACGACAACGAAACAAGAAATCAGCGAAGTGATGTTCGGTGTGATCACTCAGAATGACCACAATGTTATTTGAGTGTACATTTGCGCATATGCGCTCGGAGTAAATTTAGCTGTGATTCTTTTTGCGAAAGTGCATTTGCTGATAAAAATGGAAACCTTGGACGTTGTACGTTGTATAACAATGCATGAGAATCGGAACTGAATGATCGTCTGGCCGCCAAGAAAAGATAAAACGAGCGGTTGGTTAAAATAGATCTTTGTTCGACACCCAACGGTCAACGAGAAAGTAAAGTGCATGTCAACAAATTCGTGACCATTTTCCTCTGTTCGCTATCGATTGGTTTGACTTTCCAATGAAGATAAATTGAATTGTTGCTTCTATTGCGATATCAATCATTTGAAAGTATGTATCTATGAAACATCAAAACAAAACATCAAAACTGACATCGATCATGATCAATTGATAATATTACATAATCATCAAATTTCGAATATCCCATTGATAATAAGTGCGATGTACACTCGTTATGTCTCCATAATTGAACATTACCCTTCATTATGATTGATAAGATATATCGTATTACCAGCTCATCATTACCCAGCGAACATTAAATCGAATAACATGGCATATTCTAAGTCATGGAATCGAATCACAAACGTATACAATGTCGATCAAAGCATACATTGCGCATAACTTAAATCGTATAAAATGCGAAAAATCTGATTTTATTTATAACGACAGATTAAGTCGTAATTGGGGATAACAATCATCATGATATGTATTATCGTAAAACTTTAAAAATATCGCAAAATTCAACAGTAAATCATATTGAATCGTAATTGAGGACATATTAGGCTGTCAAAAAAGTCCTGCGGTATTTCCGCGAGGTGTCGTTGTAAGCGCGTAGTTCTAGTTGTATTCATTGTATCGAGTCATACTATAGCTTGTTGGAAAGGTTTATTTGCGCGCTATAATATAGTCCTTGACAGTGTTTTGTTTGGTTAAGTCGTTCGTGAGTTATAGTTTCGCAAATATGGAGCAAAATAAAGAGAAAATCCGACATATTTTACAGTACTACTATGACAAAGGCAAAAATGCATCTCAAGCTGCCAATAAAATTTGTGCAGTTTATGGACTCGATACAGTTTCCATTTCCACCGCACAACGATGGTTTCAACGTTTTCGTTCTGGTGTAGAGCTCGTCGAAGATGCGCCACGCTCCGAAAGGCCTGTCGTCGAAAATTGCGACAAAATCGCTGAATTAGCCGAGAAAGACCGGCATAGTAGCAGCCATAGCATCGGCCAAGAGCTGGGGATAAGTCATCAAACCGTTATTAACCATTTGAAAAAGCTTGGATTCACAAAGAAGCTCGATGTATGGGTGCCACACACGTTGACGCAAAAAAACATCTTTGACCGTATCGACGCATGTGAATCGCTGCTGAATCGTAACAAAATCGACGGTGGCCAACCCCTCAGACGGTGGCCAACCCCTCATTAGCGGCCAGGAAGGTTCTGCTGTGTGTTTGGTGGGATTGTCAAGGAATAATCTATTATGAGCTGCTTCCCTATGGCCAAACGCTCAATTCGGTCCTGTGCTGCCAACAACTGGACCGCTTGAAGGTAGCACTCATGAAGAAGAGGCCATCTTTGATAAACAGAGGCCGCATTGTCTTCCATCAGGACAACGCCAGGCCACACACTTCTTTGGTGACGCGCCAGAAGCTCCGGGAGCTCGGATGGGAGGTTCTTTTGCATCCGCCGTATAGTCCGGACCTTGCACCAAGTGCCTACCACCTGTTTTTGGCCATGGTGAACGAGCTAGGTAGTCAGAAGTTAGCATTGATTAGTTAGCGTCCCATCCTATGCTGATTCGATGATTCCTTTGATTGTGATACATTCGTTGCGATTATTTACGCTTTCCACTTGGCAACACTTATAGGTTCTCTCACGCTCTGTCTAGAGTTTCTCGTAAATTGTTTTTATCTGTGTGGGTGCAAACATGGCATACCCACACAGCAACACCGAACAGTCGCATGTACACACGGATTCTTCGAAACAACGAGCTAGGTAGTCAGAAGTTAGCCACAAAAGAGGCCTGTGAAAATTGGCTATCCGAGTTTTTTGCCAATAAGGAAGCGAGCTTCTATAACAGGGGTATTATGAAGTTGGCATCTCGTTGGGAACAAGTCATCGAACAAAACGGCGCATATTTGACTTAAAACAGATGATTGTAACTAATTTTATGAACAAATGAAAATTAAAAAAAAAATACCGCAGGAGTTTTTTGACAGTCTAATATTATCGTAAAACTTTAAAAATATCGCAAAATTCAACAGTAAATCATATTGAATCGTAATTGAGGACATATTACATCATATTATGAATTTGATACATCGAAGATCTACGGATCTATGGCACAAGGTGCGGTGAAAGAGAAATTATAAACGCAAGTGTTCTGAATTCTGCATTTTTTTAATAAGTTCAATGGTATTCAGTTACTACTAAAGGGTGCCCCACATCAAATTGCATCACGGATGAAACGCCGTAGAAAATTACAACCAAATATAACCGATAAGTAAGTCATCGTTAGTAAGATTCATCGTTCGTCACGATTTGGAGCCTTGCACTTTGTACGTATGCAGTCCCTTCCGGTCCTTGGCTCTCTGAACGAATGACTTGAACAGATTCAACTTTTTGGTCGAATCCCTGACCGGAGCATTAGGATTCCGCTTAAGGGGGGTCCCCTGTCTGGAAGCTTGAAAAATAATGAATTTTCGGGTTTTTTTCGGATGTTAGTAATAAAGTGAAGTATTTGGGTATTATGGTTATTATTTAAGGTATATTTGAAGATGTTTTTTTCATTTTTCGAGTGCACGAATAATGATTATTACGCTGTTGAAAGTTGGATGCTGTCTGAAAATCGGTACCTTGCTGGTGGTATTGGTTCTAAAGCAACGGGGTGTCACAGAACGAATTCCAATGAATATTCTGAAACTTAAGGACAATACCTAAGGTAATTGAGATATCAAAAAAAAAGACGGGTGGGTAATGTCGGGGACATAACCGGAGTGACGTAGGACTATACAAAGGGGACAGCTTTTGTTAAATATATATTTTAAATATATTGTTTTATTTTCTTCTCCTACGTGAATACCTACCTATCTACCTGAAAAATGGATTAGTTTACTGTTTAATCACTCGATATCCCCATCTTGTTCGGTTAAACCTTCCTGTTTAGCTATTGCGTTTGCCACTCGCCACAGCTTTCACAGTTGGAAAATTTCTTCCCATCCAGCTTGTGACATGTTGTTCAGTAAATTACATTTAATGCGACGTGCCGGAGAAACACTCAGTGTCGCATTTGAGGCGATTTAAACCTGTAATTGAACATTTCCGATGACAGTGGTACAGTGTCGACTTTCAATGTGGAGTCATAATTTGGACCCCGAACTCTATGTTTACAAAAATGACGCATTACAGATCCATCCAATTAGCTCAATGTCGAGCTAAATATAAATTACTGTACTTTCAATCTAGAAGCAATTTAAGAATTGGTGGTGAAAATTGAATAATCGGGAAAGTCCCCAACCATCAATAAGCTCAGAACAACTGCCAAATTCACATACTCATCATATCCTGGCAAACAAATTATAAAAAAATCAATTTGTGTTTTATTATTATTTTGGATATTATTTTAGAATGTATTGAACTGTATTTCGTAAACTCTTTTTTGAAAGGTTTAATGGCCCTGATAAGCGCCGTGTTTTATGGAATGGTTCCAATTTAAAAAAACTTAGTACTCGTGGTTTTAAAAAAAACCATTTCGAACGCCCTCGATGCCGCCTTGTTCTGGTTTTGCCACCAAAGCAGATTGTATAAAGAACAAACTTTTTTCTTCTGCTACCTGCTGTCGTTTTGCGATTGCGTTTGCCACTCGCCACTTGCTGCAACTGCCTGTTGTGTTGTCTTGATGTCCACCGAACCGAATGTGGTCTGTTCTGAATGCAGGTTTTCTTATCGTCGCGAGCAGCTTTGCCAGCTAACTCGATCACTTCGGCGGCCGAAACTATATAACGCCGGCTAGGTGGACTGGTGCACTGGTTCTAACGCGCTCGGTCTAGCTACCCTTGCGGGGAACTCCAGATCAACACGGTTCGGGCGGGATTTTGCCTTTCCCTTCACTTTTCCTCCTTTGCCATATCCAACCATGGCTGCTTGTGTTGGTTTGTTGATGTAATGGCCTGCGAAACGATGTGGTGTACGGTTCGGACGAGAATGATCGTTACGGTGGTGGTGGTGGTGGTTTTGTATTATAGAGACTTTAAACTTTTTAGTTCATTCGTCTCTAGCCTTGAGAAAGGCCCTTAAAACTCTACTCTAACTCCTTCATTACACCTCCGCCCCCATTGCCTTGAGAAAGGCACTCGATCCCTCGCCATCCAGCTCATCCAGCAACGATGTTGTCCAGTCGGTGTCCACCCAAAGAATGATCGTTACGGCAGCGGAGCGGGGATTTTTAAGCTGACTGGCTGGCTCGAGAATTACGCATGTGTGAGACTGCGACCAATGTTTCGTTAATTTTTTTCTTTTTCCTTTCCAATCGTGCTTCATTCTATTTCGCTGCTGCTCTGGTTGACCGTTTTGGTCGGTACGATTTGAGGAGCACAAAATGGACCAATCAAAAATGGGCACATAGTGCATTTGGACAATGCTTGATATTTCACAATTATTCAATTATTTATCTCAAGAAAAATGAAATGTTATTCGTTATGATAGATGCGTAGATATATTTCCTATCAATTGATGCAAAAACCTTTGCGATCTATTGAGAAATGCTCGAGTTATAAGCGTTCCAAATCTTGCATTTTTTCCAACTTATTCAGTGCCTAGATATTCATTTCACCCCCTATATCTTCCGGTTAGACGTAGTCCTACGTCAAAATTTCTATGTAACGCCTTAGCGATCAATTTTTACATGTTGATAAAATTTTTCAAACAAATCGGTGAAAAAACATGATTTCGACAAAAACACGTTTAAAAATTCGTACAGCAATACTATATACCGTGAGGTGATATCATACTTTAGGCTTTCCAAAAACAGTAAATACAGAAAAATCCTTTCAAGATAACATTTCTGAGAACATAATCTTTATAAAACTGCAAAAAAAAAACAAAATTTGATTGTTTTGACTTTCCTGACCGGGGTCGCCCCTTAACACGTTAAACCCCGCGTCGGTCTTTGGGGACTGACACTGAATTTTCCGTCTTTTTTGCGCCGACCAGACCGGACCGACAGTGGAATTTTTGTTCGGAGAGTGTCGGCATCAGAAACGGCAACCACAAAGTTAACAAATGATGCTTAGAAAAGTCCCCTATCGATTCGCTGGGACCGACACGGACCAGACGAAAAGTTCATTGTCGGTCCCATATTTCTTTCGGGGCTTAACGTGTCAAACACCTCCACGATACGCTTGTGATCCTGATCGCCTATAGAACATCTATTCTGACCGCATTTCTCCTTCCGTTCGAAGCTTATAGTTTCGTAGTAACGTTGAAACACGACTCACTGTTGACTGCAAGATTCCGAGTTGTTTTCCGATGTCCCGATGAGAGAGTTGAGGATTTTCCAGGTACTTTTTTTATCCCATTTATTTATTCATTAGGCTCATTAGCATTTCAGCTGCAACAGAGCCGGGTTTTAATCGTGTACATGTACAGGGTTTTCCATTTCGGGGTTCCGAAAGTATACAGCCCTGCGCTGACAACCGTTTGACATAGCTGTCAACCAAAGCGTCATATCGTTAGTTGAATGTCTGCCATTTTACAATATGGATCGTTTTAACATCGCACAACGTGTTAATTTTGTTAAATTATACTATAAAAATGATGAAAAACCGGCAAATGTTTTTCGAGCATTACGGACGGATTTTGGTCGTCATGGACGGCCTACAGAGCACACAATCGCTAATGTAGTGCGTAAATTCGAACAAACTGGATCCGTAGCGGATATTGTGAAACCTGTGCATCATCGTAATGTGCGTTCGGCCGAAAATATTGCTGCTGTTGTTGCCAGTGTGGAGGATGACCCGAATGTTTCGATTCCACGGCGTGCTCAGCAATTGGGCTTGTCAACATCATCATTGTGGCGAATTTTGCATATGGACTTGCACCTACATCCATATAAAGTCCAACTGGTACAAAAATTAGAGCGTGGTGACCATGGAATGCGTCAGCAAAATGCTGAATTTTCGCATCAAAATTTCTTCAGTGATGAGGCACATTTCGAGCTAGCCACCGAGCTCCCAAACACCCAAAATTTCCGTATATGGGGCTCAGAAAATCCACACGTGATTATTGAGAGGCCATTGCATCCGCCAAAAGTCACCGTTTGGTGCGCATTATGGTCTGGTGGAGTAATCGCGCCGTATTTCTTTGAAAATGAGGACGGCGAGACGGTAACTGTGAATGGTGAGCGCTATGGCCGCATGTTAACCGATTTTTTTGCCACAAATTGAAGATATAGATACGGATGACATGTGGTTTCAGCAGGAAGGCGCCACGTGCCACACAACACGACCGAACATGGCCATATTGCGAACGAAATTTGAGGGACGCATAATTTCGCGTTTTGGTGATGCCAATTGGCCGTCCATATCATGCGATTTGAACCCGCTAGCCTTTTTTTTGTGGGGTTATGCGAAAGACCGTGTCTATGCCAACTCTCCGCAAACTCTTGAACATTTTAAAGACAACATTCGAGAAGTTATGACCGAGATACCGCCCCATATGTGCCGAATAGTCATCGAAAATTACCTGTTCCGGATCTAGTTGTGCGAGGAGGCCCTAGGTGGACATTTGAATGATATTGTATTTCACACATAATGGCATAAACCAAACTTTAATTTGAAATAAAAGTTTCATCGAAATTCGAATTCTAAGTGTGTTTTATTTCAATTTACTTTCGGAATTTAAAGTTGGAAAACCCTGTACATATGTTTATGTTTCTATAAATTGTGAATTACACAGTAGTAGTAGCCATTCAGGCGTTAGGTTTTCTGCTCCATTAGATTATGGTAAATTACACAGTAGTAGCCACTTAGGCACGTAAGGGTATTCTTTCTGTTTTTCCATTGTTCAGAAAACTGGACAGCGGAGACAGTTGATATTGATCATTGTTGGGTTATTTATAGAACAGCAGTCCGATGTTTCTTGTAGAGCAGAGCAGTTGTATGAATGAATCGATCTTTGTTCCACCGTGGATCGATCTCCATCGTTGAAGATGATTGCGTGAACGTAATTATTCTATAACAACATAAAGATGGTCAATTGAGGGCCCTGAGTTTGAACTTCCAGGTGCTTGCGCAAAATCAATTTGCGGCGTTGCTTTTCGGTTGACGCCATTTTTCCAATTTTGTAAACAATACACTCTAAGCTACTTCTACCCAAATTTTCAAAAGAACATACCCAATACGTAATTTTCTACAGAGTTTTTTCCGTGATGCAATTTGATGTGGGACATCCTTTAGTACTAGTACTTTTGTTTAAAAACAAAACACCATAGAACTTCAAGATGGTCGCATAGTTATTTCGTCGTATTGGCCAACCTCGTAGTATACCCAGCAAACATTTAATCGTATGAATAGCCTCAATTGGGGGCAATATGTATACATCTAAGACACATTTGAATGATATATGATGCATATAACTGGCATATACACGCAAAAGTGGAGGCGATATACGTATATGGTGTATTTTATATGTATATCAAGCCGTATATAACGATAGACGATACTTTTTACACTGATATGCGATTTGAACCAACAATGCCACAAGAAATTCGTAGAATGTGCGTATATGATACTGCATATCAAAGTACTAGGATGATCATTATCCCGATATACGACTTAATCCATCATCAATTATATCAATTATATAGAAAATCGTGTTATAGCATTTTATACGATTTCGGATACTCATGATGCATCCTTTGATTGAGTTTTTATATGATAGTAATTTGATACGAATTTATATGCGACCTAGCTTGTGCAAAAGTTATACGATTTAATGTTTCTTCTTGAATGGCACTAGCATTCCTCGAGGAACTTCGCCGTCCCAACGTAGCATTACTTGCGTCAGTTTTATTAGTATTTATTTGAGATTTCTATGCCAAATAACACGCCTTGAATGCATTGTGAGTGGCAAGTTTCAGAATACGCGTGACCACAGTGCAAGTCGGAGATAATTAATTTGACGAAAAATTCCCCAGGCCAGAACGGGAATCGAATCCGAACCCCCGGCATTTTAGGTGCGACGCTAACCACTCGGCCACGGGAGCACACGATTTAATGTATGCTGGGTACTGTAAAGCATCTTGGTTCATTCGGCTTTTCAAGGTTACCAAGTTGGTTTACAAATAGTATCCAATTATGTAAAACTGTGCACTGAATTAATTGAGAGAACAAATTGTCCTCAGATAAATGAACAACAATTCTTCAGCATTGAGATCGTTCCTATGAATTTCCTGGGTTATCATTTCAAATAAACGAAACTAAGTATTTGGTTTGTTTGATTGGGATGATTTCCTTTTCCTCAAGACACAGTCAAATAAGCGAAATCGGCAACCAGGAATGACGTATATGTACGAGTTCCAACTGCTCCAGCATTATATTTCAGATAGCCATGCGAGATAGCTGCTGCTTATTAATTCAACAACCGGAGTTTGGATCCCATCGGAGAATTTTTCCTTGATCTTCATCACCACTCATTTTTGAAATTTATGTTCCATTCACATTAAAAACCAATTGAATAGTTTCTATTGTTACAAACATAAATGGAAATTTCTATTCGTGCGGTTTTAAATGTAATATTAACTCACATTTTCCGACATTTGTTCTTTTCAATAGTCGTATAAAATGCAAATACAAATAGTATGTGTATCCAAACCAATTCGGAAGCTCTTGCTATGTTTGAATATTACCTTCACTTTTGCATGTATATACTAGTTAGGTGCAGCATATACCAGCATGAATATGGGGTATATGTTGATGTATATGAGCTAGTTAACGATTTATTGTTTGCTGGGTCTATATCACTTAACCCTTCTAAAGGGCGATTTATTCAAAGGTACCTTTTTCCATGATAGAAGATAACTGCAAAAATATGTATTTTTATTATCATAATGAAGAACCGTCATCCGTAATTGCGGTTCACACGACCCACTCTGAAACTGCTATCCTTGATAATGTGTTTGAGCACTGACTAATCAATGATGGGTATAGCAAACGATATATCGTAAAGTATAAATCAAACCATTCCAGATTTCGCACTAATAGTATGAAGTATTAGGTGTACCGATAAGTTTCTTGGGTTTTACAACAGATGGCATAACTTGATTATTATTCCAGTGAATCAAATTTCCAGACATTCGTTGGAAAGCTACTGTCATTGCGCGTCTTTTTCAGTATATGTAAAGGGTGTGTCACGGAAAAAACACTGTAGAAATTCGCCCAGTAGACTGATCCTCTTGAAAATTTTAGACAGTAAAATAAAAACTATTAAACAACTTTTGGCATTTTCTTTTTATTCATACTTCGAGCCCAAGCCCGTATGCTCGCACCTTCCTCTTTACCCCGTCCATAAGGTTCTGTACAACGTCAGGTTGTAGTTTTTTTTGAACAGAAATCCATTTTCTCTTGAAGTCCGCCTCCGATTTGACAACTTTTGGGTTCTTCCGGAGGGCCTGCTTCATAATCGCCCAATATTTCTCTATTGGGCGAAGCTCCGGCGCGTTGGGCGGGTTCATTTTCTTTGGCACGAAGGTGACCCCGTTGGCTTCGTACCACTCCAACACGTCCTTTGAATAGTGGCACGAAGCGAGATCCGGCCAGAAGATGGTCGGGCCCTCGTGCTGCTTCAATAGTGGTAGTAAGCGCTTCTGTAGGCACTCCTTAAGGTAAACCTGCCCGTTTACCGTGCCGGTCATCACGAAGGGGGCGCTCCGCTTTCCGCAAGAGCAGATCGCTTGCCACACCATGTACTTTTTGGCAAACTTGGATAGTTTCTGCTTGCGAATCTCCTTCGGAACACTGAATTTGTCCTTTGCGGAGAAGAACAACAGGCCCGGCAGCTGACGAAAGTCCGCTTTGACGTAGGTTTCGTCGTCCATTACCAGGCAATGCGGCTTCGTCAGCATTTCGGTGTACAGCTTCCGGGCTCGCGTCTTCCCCACCATGTTTTGCCTTTCGTCGCGATTAGGAGCCTTCTGAACCTTGTATGTACGCAGGCCCTCCCGCTGCTTGGTCCGCTGGACGAATGAACTTGACAAATTCAGCTTATTGGCGACATCCCGGACCGAACTTCTCGGATCACGTTTAAACTGCTTAACTACGCGCTTGTGATCTTTTTCACTGACGGAGCATCCATTTTTGCCGTTCTTCACCTTCCGGTCGATGGTTAGGTTCTCGAAGTATCGTTTTAGTACTCTGCTGACCGTGGATTGGACGATTCCCAGCATCTTACCGATGTCCCGATGTGACAACTCCGGATTCTCGAAATGAGTGCACAGGATTAATTCACGACGCTCTTTTTCGTTCGACGACATTTTTCCAAATTTACGAAAAATTGACAGTGAAGCATGGCCAACGTGATCTATACACTCTTATCTGATTATAAGCGAAAGCTGAACATATAATTCCTAAAAATTAAATTTCTACAGCGTTTTTTCCGTGATGCAATTTGATGTGACACACCCTTTATTTCAGTAAAAAGAAGCGAAGCGTGAACAACACAGTTTTTTGCCACTTCGAATATGTCGAATTTCGTACCAACCGGAGTGTTTTTTGCGAGGAGTGTTACTTCATTACTTCAGTATGAAGAATGGTGACCATGGTCCAACTGAGCGAACGTGTCAGACGTGGTTTGCACGGTTTATAAGTGGTCATTTTGACTTAGAAGACGAAGAACGTTCCGGACCGCCAAATAAGTTTGAAGATGAAGATTTGGAGGCTTTACTCGATCAAGATCCGCCACAAATGCAACAAGAACTTGCAGATACACTTGGAGTAGCTCAGCAAACCATATCCGATCGTTTAAAAGCATTGGGAATGATCTGAAAGATAGGACATTGGGTGCCGTATGAATTGAAGCCAAGAGATGTTGAGCGCCGTTTTTTTCACGTGCGAAACATATCGAAACATATACTTGGAAACGCTGAAATGAGAGGTCCTATCCCACCCGCCGTATTCTCCAGAATTTGGTCCGTCCGATTACTACCTTTATCGATTGATGCAATATGGCCTGGTTGAGCAACAATTCTCCAATTTTGATGAAGTCAAAAATTGGATCGATTCGTGATTAGCCGACAAACCGGCCGATTATTTCCCCAAAGGGATTCGTGAATTGCCAGAAAGATGGGAAAAAGTTGTAACTAACGATGGGCAATACTTTGAATATCAAATGTGTAACCATTTCTGCAGAATAAAGCATTAATGTTTGAAAAAAAAAACGTAGAAACTTACCGGTACTCCTATAAATATTATAATTTGTGCCAAAACACTTTTTAATGTTTAATGTTTTAATTTTAATGTCTTGTAAACTTATTCACGAATCAAAAAGGTGCTACTATGAATAATAGATAACGGTACTCAGTATAAACAAAAGTTGAAATTCATGCTTGAGGAAAGGATTACATAATTGGAAACTTCATGTGTTGCGGCACTATGCAGATGTGATTGTTCTGTATGTTCGAGCGGAGAGATGAAAGGCGAAAGACGCCAAACTAATCGTTTTTGGGATACATGCGAATAATATCACACGAAAAAGAATTATAGCGCATATTTTTTAAACATAAACATAAAAACATTATTCTGTAAATACATATCAGAAGTCTGCAAAAAAAAATCTTAGCTAATGTATCATTTATTGGCATAGTTATCATGAATTTGACGATGTTGATGGTATCCACGTAAAAATTCGCACAAGTTCCATAGTAATTCTATAAAGCTTCCCGAAATTTGTCAGTGAGAGGTAGACATCTGCTCTCTTATTTTGGTCATGGCTTACACATTATCTGACCACTGGTTTACAAGACCTTATAAATGGATTGTTTAATGATTTCTATATCGATAAAACATAGTTTTTGCGTAGAAATATCTTTGTTTCGTGTTTGCACTTCATGTTTAGTCCTTTATCGCGTTATCCGCGATTTTCGTTATGCACGGTGGCCTAGTCAGACTATTCCGCGGATAATCGGGGTTCTACTGTATTTTCGCCTTATGGGATTGTTCAATGAGAAAGCAGTAGGGGAGAGGGGGGCACATTCGGACACTTTTTTCCTTGATTTTTAATATTTTTTGTAAACTTAAAAAAAAACCAGAATTCATCCTGGTTGTCATTTGGACATCAATGTATCATATGAGCGTGTTAGAGGTGTGCGTTGATGCAATTACGACTGGTTTATTCGAATTTTTGAAAATTGCGTGTTTGTCCGAATGTGCCCCATGTGTGGGGCAGTTTCGAAACGGGTATGAAAAAGGGCACTATGTAGTTTTCGTAAGTAATAAACGACCAGGAGATGTCAAACCATATGACAGTTGTTGGTGGAAGGGCTGTTCACTTTCTTATATTTTTAATTTGGTTGAAAATTCTACCACTTAACTTTTTTTTTTATAAAAAATGATGGTGGTCCCACCTCATTCCCCTGCAAAGGTTTGAGCGAGACGAGTTATCTTATTGATAATAATTATATTACGGTATTTATATGTTTTCATCAACTAACCAGTGAGCAAATTGAATTGAACAAGAAAACGGACTGGTTATCTCACAGACATAGATTACTAAACGTAAGAACAATTTAAGCCATTAGCTAAACGTATTTATTCCATGGCATGTCGAGGGAATTTCCAACCCGGGAAGACCCTAGACCGATCGGGAATTGAACCCAATACCTATGTCAGTATTAGCCAAGAATTTACAAGGGAATTCCCGCTTTATCAGATCCCCGGCCACGGTACTATCGTTTCCGAGTTCGAGCAGCTGAGTATACCCAAGCCTAATTCTAGCCGATACTTCAGGCCCATTACTTATCCCAAAGCATGTCAAGAAAGTTTCCAACCCGAAAAAATCCTTGACCGATCAGGAATTGAACCCAATACCTATGTCAGCATTAGCCTTGAATTTACAAAGGAATTCCCGCTTTACTAGATACCCGACAACGACCTACTAATGCGATCATTTTCGAGACCAGACAGCTGAGCAAACCTAAGCCTAATTCCAGCCGATACTTCAGGCCCTACATCTAACCTAGGGTATAACGCGTCAACCTGAATCTGCAATTAGATCTGCTACAACACAGAAAAATCTTGTTATAATTATCTGTTGAGAAGATGAATTTACAAGAATTCCGGTTGAGCTATCCCTAGCTTCACTCCGGTTTCCACATCAAACACCTCGGAAAGCTTTTATTTTATTCGCGGAAAATTGTGTTTGCTTATGTTCAATTTCATGCTTTTCTATGTTTTTAAACGCGCGCGGACTCAAACTATTGTTTAAATTAAATTCAAGTCTACGACTAATGGAGAAAAAAATTGTCAAATTAAACAAACTTATAACGTACCATCATCATCATAGTCATGAGATATGAACACAAATATCCGTTATAACTTCGTCATCTAACATACTAACAATGATTAACATCGATTTTACGCCGGGTTAAAAATCTAAATCATACTTCAAAAACTCTTTACAAATACTACGAAACGTTCGAAGGCTAGTTGCTGTCTTTGCTTCATTGGGTAATGTGTTGTACAGTCGATATCCTTTGTAAAAAAGTGAGTTTTGGGTACACGACATTCGAAAGTTCATGGTTCTGAGGTCACTTGCTTGTCTTGTGTTATATCGATGCATATCTCTTCCATACGTTATCTCGTTTTGTAGATAATTCGGTGTCATACCGTTAGTCATCTTATATTAGGCTGTCAAAAAAGTCCTGCGGTTTTTTTTTTGAATTTTCATTTGTTCATAAAATTAGTTACAATCATCTGTTTTAAGTCAAATATGCGCCGTTTTGTTCGATGATTTGTTCCCAACGAGATGCCAACTTCATAATATCCCTGTTATAGCAGCCAATAAGGAAGCTTATTGGCAAAAAACTCGGATAGCCAATTTTCACAGGCCTCTTTTGTGGCTAACTTCTGACTACCTAGCTCGTTCGCCATGGACAAAAATAGGTGGTAGTCACTTGGTGCAAGGTCCGGACTATACGGCGGATGCAAAAGAACCTCCCATCCGAGCTCCCGGCGCTTCTGGCGTGTCACCAAAGAAGTGTGTGGCCTGGCGTTGTCCTGATGGAAGACAATGCGGCCTCTGTTTATCAAAGATGGCCTCTTATTCATGAGTGCTACCTTCAAGCGGTCCAGTTGTTGGCAGTACAGGACCGAATTGAGCGTTTGACCATAGGGAAGCAGCTCATAATAGATTATTCCTTGACAATCCCACCAAACACACAGCAGAACCTTCCTGGCCGTTAATGAGGGTTTGGCCACCGTCTGAGCCGCTCCAACGGGCTTCGACCACGACCGTTTGCGCTTCACGTTGTCGTAAGTGACCCACTTTTCATCGCCAGTCACCATCCGCTTCCGAAACGGGTCGATTTTGTTACGATTCAGCAGCGATTCACATGCGTCGATACGGTCAAAGATGTTTTTGCGTCAACGTGTGTGGCACCCATACATCGAGCTTCTTTGTGAATCCAAGCTTTTTTAAATGGTTAATAACGGTTTGATGACTTATCCCCAGCTCTTGGCCGATGCTACGGCTGCTACTATGCCGGTCTTTCACGGCTAATTCAGCGATTTTGTCGCAATTTTCGACGACAGGCCTTCCGGAGCGTGGCGCATCTTCGACGACCTCTACACCAGAACGAAAACGTTGAAACCATCGTTGTGCGGTGGAAATGGAAACTATATCGGGTCCATAAACTGCACAAATTTTATTGGCAGCTTGAGATGCATTTTTGCCTTTGTCATAGTAGTACTGTAAAATATGTCGGATTTTCTCTTTATTTTGCTCCATATTTGCGACACTATAACTCACGAACGACTTAACCAAACAAAACACTGTCAAGGACTATATTATAGCGCGCAAATATACCTTTCCAACAAGCTATAGTATGACTCGATACAATTAATACAACTAGAGCTACGCGCTTACAATGACACCTCGCGGAAATACCGCAGGACTTTTTTGACAGCCTAATATATAAACATGAGCGTACAATGTTTAATACGCTGTCCCACTGACATCCATTTTAGGCAAGCTTTTACAAGCTTTTGTAGCTTTTGTAGCATTGTAGCTTTTACAAGCGTTGTCCGAAACTGCCCCCTTTCCCCTACTACACGCTACATATGAATACCGATCTCATTCGGACTGATTCGAATGCTATATGAATAAAATTGGTGAGTTGGGAAAAAATATTATTGAAAGCAAGCCATAACTAAAAATGGAACGTTATTTTGAAAAATCTGTAAATCTGTATGAAAATCAAAAAAATCTGTAATCTATATCTACAGATTCTTGGGTTCAAAAAGTCTGAAAAATCTGTATAAATACAGATTATTCCGTAGATGTCACATTATTTATCTCATATATTTGCTGCTAACTTCGTATATCAAACACAGGGCATCTTTTGAATTTTACTAGCTTTTTACGGAACGCTCATGGATGTCTCGACACTTTCTCAAAAATACACATAATACAGGTCGGACTCGATTATATATAATCGCAATTTAACTTTCAACGTTAATTGTCGAATCCAATACATAATCGTATCACAAAAAAGCTTTTTTTCTATTAATGTTCGACGTTCATACATTAATGAAAAAATTGTTTCCTTGAGATTCGATTATGTATAGGATTTGAAAATAATTGTTGAAAAATAATTGTCGACTATATATAATCGAGTCCGACCTGTATTCTTGATCATTCAGTGGATTCTTTCAATCAAAATCTTCACTACTAAGTTGGACATATTTCCGGTTCCATATTCACCAACAGACCTCCATTCTCTTAGCGCCACTTCATTTTAGTTTTAGTCATATTTCTTAGCCATAGAATTCTCTTTCTAGTGCTATGTTTTCAGATGTAGGGGAAGGGAGGGTAAGCCCGCCACTGAGGATAAGACCGGCACCCCCTGAGTTTTACTAGAAAACTCTGATTAACTACGTTTTTGAATACTCTACATGTTAGTATTTATTATTTTAGACGTTTTCAATCACATCGAACCCACAGTGATCCGTCAATTGTCAAAATATAAATCAAAACAAACGCGAGTGCCGATGATATGTAGCCGGATGTAATTTTCCGTCACTGAAGTTTAAGCTTTTATTGTTGAACGCGGTTTCAAATTCTTTTCCGTTGCTCTACAGTTTGTCCCCAGGATTGTTAGCAATTACTGGCATTCGAGTTGAGGTAAGTTAAAGCAATAAGTTAATAGAAATAGTCTTCTTGAAAAATGTGTGCTGTCGGGGTAAGTCCGTCACCCTTTCAGTGGGGGATAACGGCATGGTTTGCGTTTAGTTGAAAGTTTCTAAGACATATTTTCCATCAATTTCAGATGCCTCGCAGCTACCAAAGGAAAACGAATCGAGGAAGTTGGTTCCAGGAGAACCTCACCCTTGCAAAAGAGGCTATTGTTAGTGGAGTTTCTATCAAACGTGCTTCCACGACTTTTGAACTACTGATGTAAATTTAATGTTGGATTTAAGCTGTTCGATAAAATTAAATGAACTTCATCATTGAACGAAAAATAATGGCTGTATGGTCTTAACGAAAATAATAAACTAATTACAACTAAACATAATTTAATTAGTTTTATTGCCATCATAATCACAGAAACCTGAAAAAAATTACCTACAGTCATGAACTCATTCTTCTCTGTGATTTCAAGTCGAATCCTAGTGTGATTAAAAGCGTATGACGGATATTGATTCAAGTAAGAAGAAAAACTGACCACCGGTAAGTGTTCAATGTGGTCCTAGATTCCATTAAACTTGTAATTGAATTGTGGTGTGGTGATTTGTTCTCCATATTCCATGTTCATCGGAACTTGTTCCGCCATATCTTCGGAATCGGTTGAGCGATTCGAACCATACTCGACAGGGACATTTAGAATTAGAATACCTTCTATTTGCCGACTGTCACATTCAAACTGGTTCATCTGTTGCCAAGTATATATATTGAGAAATTGAGATGACGGTCTTACCCCATAGGGTACCGGTGTTACCCCCATGGGGTGCCGGTTTCACCCGCACTGGTTGATGAGCTTCATTTTTATGGCAGTTTTTAAATTGACTATTACTTGAGAAAATTACCGTTTAAATGTACTGATATTCCTTATATCTCATGGCACATAAACTAGACAATGATTCTGTGGAGGAAACATATCAATATGTGCCCGTAGATCTCACAAAACAATACTTTTCTTTAGGGGGTCGGGCATACCCCCCATTCCCCTATGTATCGATGTCTGTTAACACGTTGAGCCCAGCGTCAGTCCCTAGCAAGGAAAAGTTGGGGCTTAACGTGTTAAGGCTGTGGCCATGATCAAGGTCGACGGCCTTCATTGGTTTTTTTCTAGTACACATTGAGTCACATCAGCTAAATATTTCCATATTGTGAAATTGTTGCAGGTTTCAGTAAATATAACTGATTTCACTTATTCTAACAGAAACACTAGCGATCTGCTCCACGAATATCATACTGACATTCCTTCTCTTCCCCTGGTGACGTGGTCGGCATAGTTATTGACTAGTCACAGTTCGAAGCACCGATAATGGATTGTTACTCCCGAGCGCCATTCACTATGTTCTTTATGCAATTTCGCTGGTTCAGGTCAAACACGGGGAACAACATGAACATGTAGTCTACCCAAGGCTAAACTCAAGCCGAAACACTAGTGATCTACACTCATATTTTCCCAACCAAATATTTTGATCTAAAACTTCTTGAAATATGCATCCAATGTCGAACAGCTACACAACCCGTGTGACAAACAACTGCACTACAACTTTTCACTAATGCTGCTCATTAGTATGCACTCTGCCTCGATAGACACGTAACAGTTCGCGATAGTCCAATATCGGTACCAGAAGCATTCCACGGCTTAGTCCGAGTGTCCTTGAAATAATTACCGGCAAATAAACCCACTGACTCGCGCGTCATATATGTACAGACGCGATTTCTTTGATACCCATATATCAAATGGACATCGCACTCCGCTTCTTCCACTGCGCGCGCGGACAACCGTTCTGTTTACTGTTGCGAATTATTTTCACGCCACACCGCAAAACAACGATTTGAAATTCCTTGTAATCCAGTAAAGTTCACTTACGCCGTACGTAGGGGGAACACGGAGAAACGAAGAAACAAACTTGAGCTGATTTCCAGAATCGGACACATAGACGCGCACACCTCTCGCGGACTTGAACCTGCTCACTTGGCTAGCCTTTACCGCGTTCTAATCACGCATCGCTGGAGCTGGCGCTGCTCGCATACCGTTCTGTTCCGTTCCGTTCTGTCCGTTTAGTTCCGCTTTCTTCCAGGTTTCGCCCATATCTAGCCAATGACAGAACCGGCTCACTTTCAGCCAGCCCATACTTTGTGTATGTTCTCTACACGGCTTATTGATAAGTGATTAAACATATTGGAATGCTATTTCCGTCTTGCGTTGTGTATTCATTTTCGTACACACATGGGCGCATATTTGGCGGTGTGCCTTACGACGATAGGGTGGTTGCGATAGCGTTTGATTTTTTGTAGGTTCACATGCGATCACTATTACTAGTTTTGTTAAAAGTATAGGGGAAGTGCGGGTAATATGGACAGATGGTTGATTTGTGTAGTTACATTTTGGATTTCAAATTGTCACTAAAGAAGCCCTCGATCCCTGGTCTAAGCCACGGGGACCATTGAGGGTGGGCTTTCAACTGCCTCTTTCAACTCGGCTAGCTCGAGCTTGTCACTCGGAGGCTCAAGATCGGCTCACTCTCTTTTTGGGCACAAATCAAGGATTCAGTTCACAAGTGAAAACACGGATAGATTCCTTTTTTTTCGTTTATTCAACTTACATTTGTGTGTATGTCAGTGTGATGTGGCCGGCCGGATGTTGTCGAGCGAAACCTGTGCGCCGCGAGCTTCGCCGTAGCTCGAAGAGTTCCTTTAGGATTGGCGACTCAAGTTGCTCGTATCTGCAGAGCTTCGTGGACGGCAGCAATATTTCCCAAAATCGTTTCGCTACGGGGAATCCGAATTCAGGGCAATGGGAAAATCCTGATGGGAAAAAATTGAAAGTCCAGAGTTACTACTGGGTCTTGCTCTTTATCCAAATCCATACCTGATTCTTCCGTCCTTCCAGGTCGAACTGCAGTTTTCAAATGCTTTATTTGAATTTCTATAATCGGGATCACTTTAATAGCTTTTGTTGAGCTTTGGATAAAGAGCTTTTACTGTAGACCCAGTTAGTGCTTTCTTTTCCCATCGTTCCCTTTTTCGGATGTCGCTTATTAAATGTCTATTGCACAATCAACTGCTTTTATGGCGTTTTCGCCCCACAACAGGTTTGTGTGTTTGGTGTGTGTATATGTGTGTGTAATTATATTTATAGCTAACTTAAATCCTAGTTTATTTGAATTTCCTACTTTTTTGTTTTGTCAAGTCAACTTTAATCTTTTTTGTTTTGAATTTGTTTGACTTTAATCTTATAACTAACTTATTTAATTTATCAACCTACTTAATTCTAAACGGTAACACTACCTCATACTCTCCCTAAAAATTAATCGATAACCATGTTGGAGATCAATTTTGTCTAGTTGAATTACCTCAAATACGCACAGGGTCGAGTCGCAACTTTTCTTGCATTCGAAACAAACAAAAATGAACAGATCTCCGTTAAAACAGCAAATAGTTTGTTTTTCATATAAATAATGGAAACTATTTTTCGACGGCTTTACTTTCACGAATACTTATTGTGTCTTTTCCTTCTCCAGACTTTCAAAACATATTTTGTTTCGTTGAAGAGACATTTTTTTCCTCTATTAAATTTGCGAATTTTTTTCTGATATTGCCTTTAGCTGAAAACATTAATTCATTATGTTGGGTGTCATTGCTTATTGAAGTGCTCATAATAAGATGGAAAAGTTGAAAAGTTGTAGTGTAGACAAAACCGGTTTAATTATCTACAGTTCGCGATATGAATTTTAATTGATTGGGTTTTTTCCACTGATCAGTTTTTCTTCATTTCTCGCGGGCTACTACTTCAAATATGCTTCCCCTTATAAAGGGTGTGTCACATCAAATTGCATCACAGAAAAAACGCTGTAGAAATTCGCCCAGTAGACCGATCCTTTTGAAAATTTTAGACAGTAAAATAAAAACTATTAAACAACTTTTGGCATTTTCTTTTTATTAATACTTCGAGCCCAAGCCCGTATGCTCGCACCTTCCTCTTTACCCCGCCCATAAGGTTCTGTACAACGTCAGGTTGTAGTTTTTTTTGAACAGAAATCCATTTTCTCTTGAAGTCCGCCTCCGATTTGACAACTTTTGGGTTCTTCCGAAGGGCCTGCTTCATAATCGCCCAATATTTCTCTATTGGGCGAAGCTCCGGCGCGTTGGGCGGGTTCATTTCCTTTGGCACGAAGGTGACCCCGTTGGCTTCGTACCACTCCAACACGTCCTTTGAATAGTGGCACGAAGCGAGATCCGGCCAGAAGATGGTCGGGCCCTCGTGCTGCTTCAATAGTGGTAGTAAGCGCTTCTGTAGACACTCCTTAAGGTAAACCTGCCCGTTTACCGTGCCGGTCATCACGAAGAGGGCGCTCCGCTTTCCGCAAGAGCAGATCGCTTGCCACACCATGTACTTTTTGGCAAACTTGGATAGTTTCTGCTTGCGAATCTCCTCCGGAACGCTGAATTTGTCCTCTGCGGAGAAGAACAACAGGCCCGGCAGCTGACGAAAGTCCGCTTTGACGTAGGATTCATCGTTCATTACCAGGCAATGCGGCTTCGTCAGCATTTCGGTGTACAGCTTCCGGGCTCGCGTCTTCCCCACCATGTTTTGCCTTTCGTCGCGGTTAGGAGCCTTCTGAACCTTGTATGTACGCAGGCCCTCCCGCTGCTTGGTCCGCTGGACGAATGAACTTCACAAATTCAGCTTATTGGCGACATCCCGGACCGAACTTCTCGGATCACGTCTAAACTGCTTAACTACGCGCTTGTGATCTTTTTCACTGACGGAGCATCCATTTTTGCCGTTCTTCACCTTCCGGTCGATGGTTAGGTTCTCGAAGTATCGTTTTAGTACTCTGCTGCCCGTGGATTGGACGATTCCCAGCATCTTACCGATGTCCCGATGTGACAACTCCGGATTCTCGAAATGAGTGCACAGAATTAATTCACGACGCTCTTTTTCGTTTGACGACATTTTTCCAAATTTACGAAAAATTGACAGTGAAGCATGGCCAACGTGATCTATACACTCTTATCTGATTATAAGCGAAAGCTGAAGATATAATTCCTAAAAATTACATTTCTACAGCGTTTTTTCCGTGATGCAATTTGATGTGACACACCCTTTAATCGAGAGGAAGTGCGCCACTTTCCCTTTATTATATGGGTGAGGGCGGAAGCGTCCGTCACAACTAGAAAGTGGGTTCCCTCAATATAGGGGCGGAAATGTTTTATGGCCGACAATACAGCTAGACCTTCCTTCTCGGAAGCAGCATAGGCTTGTTGCGTTGGGGAAAGTTTTTGCGAGTAATAGGCTACAATTTTTTCACCGTCATCATGCTGCTGTGTGAGAACAGCGGCAATAGCACTATCACTAGCATCCGTCTGTATTTGGAAGGGTTTCTCGAAAATCGGATTTGCCAGAATCGGAGCAGCAATTAGGCAGTCCTTCAGGCAGATGAAAGCTCGTTCTGCTGTTGAATTCCAGGCTATGATTTTGGGTTTCTTGCGGAGGAGATTTGTTAGGGGAGCCGACACCTCACAAAAATTAGGGATGAAACGCCGATAGTAATTGGCCATCCCTAAAAATCTACGAAGTGAACGGAGAGAACCCGGACGCTCGTAGTTTATTATCGTCTCTATCCTGTCTGGACTGGGGCGCAACCCTTCGGTAGACAGTATATAGCCCAAGTACGGTAACTGTTTTACGCAAAATTTCGATTTGGCGATGTTAATCGATAAATTGGCGGATTTCAATCTCTGAGCCACTTCTTCCAAACTGTGGATATGAGCTTCAAATGTATCGCTAACGACCACTATGTCGTCGATATAAACGAATACGTTAGGCTCAAGTTCCCCGTATGCCAGGACCTTGTCCATAAGTCTTGCTAATGTGGCTGGGCAGTTAACCAGTCCGAAAGGTAACCTGGTAAATTGGAACAGGCCTCTCCCCAATATGGAAACGGTAACAAAATTTCTGTTGATGAGAACATGTTCTACACGTTATTCTATAATATTTAAACCACCCTAAAACATGGAATACTGATCAAAAGTTGAAAAAGTAAGCAAAAACTGAAAATCATACATGATTCCGCGTGAGGATGTAATTTTAGTGGCTTCGATATTAAGCATTTTGAGTGATTTAGTATCAAAATTCAATTCACTGATGGTTATACTTCAGTTTGTGAGTTAACAGAGAAGTGATATTAGGTATGTACGGAAAAGTAAATCCATTTGCAAGTGGAAAATTTAAATTATTTCAATAATTATACTGGTGAGGTTGACATGGACAGTGAAATGTTGAAATCACATCCAATGCATGATGGAAAGTGATGGGAAGAATTTCCAGCTCTTTCAATTGCTTTCTCTGCTTGTTATATTTCAGTAACTAGCAGGGTTACCAATAATATTTTTCAAAAAACTGGAAGATTGATCTAAAAAAAAATGGAAGAAAACTGGATCCTGTGAAATTGTTTTATTTTGAGAATTTAGGCTTTGATTTATCTAAAATCATTTTTTTTACTTATTCCAATTCTTAAGAAATAGTCCTTTGAAGCGTATGTAGCTCATAAAATAGCGAAATGAACTATTAATTACCCATTCGAGCAGATCAAAATAACGTTTCCCACCACCCGAACATTACTGTAAAACAATATTTGAGGATCGTTTCTTGTAGAACCTCTAGAAATATGGTTTTATTTTGAAAAAAAATCTCGTATTTATTTTCAGAGCAGAGTATCCAAAGCCCTTAAGGAGAACGGCTGCAAGTTGTTGTTCGTGGCTATTATCTAAAGGAAGATAACTCTCCTCTGTCGCGATTGAAGTTCGATATAGAGTACGCGCGATTGATAACGGAACATATCGCCGGGAATATGGGTTTTAGATGATTCTCTCGGTTACCTTCTCAGGTTAACAAAAGATAACTCTCCTCCGTCACGATGAAATTTCTAGAAAGCGTACGCGGAACTTCGGGTTTCTAGAGAAGTTCTCTCGGTTTCTCAGGTTTCCAAAAGATAACACTCCCCTTCGAGATTGGAGTTCGACATTTCGCTGGTCCGATTAGTTCTAGAGTTTTTTTTCCAGTTATCTTTCCCAATAATAACTCTCCGCCGTCACGAATGGAGTTCTATAAAGTGTATAAGCTACGAATAACATAATATATCGGCGGGATGATTGATTTCAGAGGAGTATTTTGAGCAGATTTCCCACAGTTAACTTTCCATCGTTGCGATTGGATTTCGATTGGAAAAGATGCATGCGATAAATAGTAGAATATATGGCCGATCTAATTAATTGTACTGGTTTTTTCAGGTTATCTAAAAATAATCTTTCCTGCCATGCTGTGACACATGAAATTTTTGGATTTTCATTTCGTCGAATGGTCGATTGATGTAAACGAATGTAAACGGAAGGAATTTTACTTGTTTTTTTTTACATTCATATCAATTAAAGTCAATAGAGCACATTGACCCTATGAACTTCTGAGCTTTAGAATGATTTGGTGGACCTATAACGTCTGAGGTTTATACAAATTTTAAGCCAGCATAGCAAATACACCTTGGATCGATCGGAAAAATAATATCAACAAACAAAATTGGTCAAGGAATAAGAAGAGTGAGAGAAGGATGATTTTTATACATCGTGAATTTATTTTACAAAAACTTTGTAAAATGATGCAACCATATAAAAAAAACTGGATAAAACTGGACAATATTTTAAAA
Source organism: Toxorhynchites rutilus septentrionalis (assembly GCF_029784135.1). Classification (NCBI taxonomy): domain Eukaryota; kingdom Metazoa; phylum Arthropoda; class Insecta; order Diptera; family Culicidae; genus Toxorhynchites; species Toxorhynchites rutilus. The sequence continues at coordinate 66,055,846 of NC_073745.1, forward strand.
AACTGGAAGTTTGTAAGGTTTAACTGTTTGACTGGATCGAGGAAAAAAAGAATCCAGTTTAAACTGGTACATTGGCAACGCTGGTAACTAGACACACGAGCGCTGAGAGAGAGAGTGAAAGAATTCCTTTCGTGAGCGATAAACTTCAACGCTACATGTCGCATCGAAAAAGGAGTTCTACTTTTCGGTCTGTTTTGGTTTAAACAATTAAAACATTGGAAAACACTTTTTTGAAAAACATTTGGCCGACTAATCCGAAAAACAGTATATTTAATTTCAAGAAACTGCATTTAAGTTTGATAAAGCATGAGTTTCCAACGATTTAGTTGAAATTCTTCTTAACATGTCCATTTTACCACCACTTTCCCTGTGCGAGTTCTTAGGATTCTGAATAGTTTACTGTAAAATGATGAATTTCCCAGAGACCCATTCAATTTCTATCGTTGCAGTATTGAAATTTAATTTCAAAAACATTACTTTCAAGTCCCCTCAACTTTTTTAATTCAGCTTCGAACTCATGAAAAACTAATGATACGATTTAAATATCTTTGTTTTGTTTGTTCTGAATAGTCCACTGCGTCTGCAAGAAAAAGCTTGTCAGAAACAAATTCGGCCAGTTTGCGATGGATTTCACAAGATTTGGTTTCAAAACGATCATAAAGTCATTAACAGTGCGGATGCAACTTTGTTTATGTCCATTAAAGGAATTCATTCTGAAGACTTTTCCTTCAGCATATCAGACATACCTAAGCAGTTGTCCCAATTAAAAAAGCAGACAAAACTGGACACTCATCAGAAGACTACCGGCCGATATCACTAACCTGTTGCGCCTCCAAGGTCATGGAGAGAATGGTGAATCGACGGCTGATGCAACATCTTTCCGAGAACCATCTACTGGACTTCCGTCAACACGCGTTCCGGCCAGGCTATGGGACGACCACTTATCTGGCCACCCTGAGTCATGCTCTGAATGAGGCAAAGACGGAAAATCTTCACACTGAGTTAGCTGCAACCGAGCTTGGACACCGGCGGTCCTGCAGCAACCCAACAGTTGGAGTATCGCGTGTCACATGCTCCACTTTGTGAAGGGCTTCTTGAGCCTTCGTTCGTTTTGATTGTAATTGATACGTAATGATTGGGAACGAAAAATCGAGGGAATTCGCCGAGGAAACTGGAGTCCCTCAAGGCTCCGTACTAGCCGTGACATTGTTCCTCATAAAAATGAACAGCATCTTCGAGAACCTACTAAGCCGTTTCTTGGGTAGCTAAATGGGCATCCTCAGTGGGTTTCCAGTTATCACCTTCCAAAAGCGAGTTTACCCACATTTGTGGTCACAACCATAGAGTCAGTAGCACCCCGATCTACATCGATGATAAACGTATTCCAAAACGAAAAACTATACGGATCCTCGGAGTCACCATCGACCGGAAGCTGTCTTTCAACCAACACTGCGACGGTGTCAAGAGGGACTGCCTCAGTCGCATTAACCTCCTCAAATGCATTGCTGGCCGGCACGCTAACGCCAACCGGGACGTAAGAATGAATGTATGTAACGCCATTGTGAACTCTGGCCTCACATACGGTCTGGAATTCACCATACTAAGCATCCGGACCCTACTAGATAAATTCGCCCCCACATACCATCGTGCTATTCGAACCACATCCGGTCTCCTTCCGTCCACTCCCGCGGATGCAGCCTGCGCCGAGAGTGGAAAGCTCCCGTTCCGTTTTTACATCAAAAACAAAATTTGCCATCGAGCGATCGGTTTCGCCAACAGGACAGCAGGGTCGGACAGGGAAGGCTTTCTCCTCGTCGAAGCCAATCGCCTTCTCCGTGAAACGATTGACCTGGAGTTCCCACCTATCTCCAAAATCCACTGGTGCGGAACCAGGGACTGGAACGGAACACCAATGAAAATAGATTCGACAGTGAAAAGCAAACACAAAGCAGGTTCGAACCCCACAGCCATCCGGAAAACCGTCGTGGAGCTACTGAGGACTAAGTACGCAAATCACACCGTTCGATACTCGGATGGATCACTCGCGTTAGGGAGAGTAGGGATAGGTATATCGGGCCCCGACCTCAACACCTGTTACCGCCTCCCAGACGCGTGTAATATTTTCTCAGCAGAGGCGGCTGCCGCATATATCGCCGCGACACACCAATCAAACCATCCCATAGCCGTGCTAACTGACTCAGCCAGCGTTGTCGCCGCACTGAAGTCGGAGAGACCGATGCATCCTTGGATACAACAAATATTCGAGGATGCTCGACCGGATATTGCTTTCATTTGGATCCCGGGCCACTCCGGTATACCCGGGAACGAAAAGGCAGACCAACTCGCTGAGTCTGGTCGACTGATGGAGTTCTACACCAAAAGGGTCCCAGCAGATGACATCAAAGCATGGACTACTAAAATGCTCAAAGACAGGTGGGCTAAAGAATGGTACACAACCGGACAAGACAACTCACGTGAGTATGTTCTGCGTAAAATAAAGGCCGATATTAAAAAATGGGAAGACCCTAGAGGTCACCGAGATCAACAGGTGGTCTCTAGATTGCGAACGGGTCATACAGCTTTCGCTTACAACATGGGTAGAGGGGAATTTAAGCAGCAGTGTGACATATGTCGTGTCCACCAAACAGTGGAACACGTACTTATCCACTATCCCCAGTACGAAAATCCGAGAACAACTTATGACATCCCTGGAAGCATCAGGGGCGCCCTTGAAGACGATGACACGACAATCACCAAAGTGATCATATTCATGAAGGACATCGGACTGTATAACAAAATATAACCAAGGAACAGTAACGATAAGGAGAAACCACCACTGACCAGCAAATCGGAAACGGAAACCAGACAAATGAACTTAACAACGAAACCATTGAAGACTAGGCAACCCACATGGACACGGACATGGGATCAACAACAACTGACTCACCAAGCATAGACCAAGCACGGACAAGGACAATGAAAGCTGAAACTGAATAAACAAAACAAGGAAATCTAGGACTCGAAGTCCCCTAAACTTGGGCGGCTCCCTGAGACCCCATGCGTAGGGTGTAATAATACAAGGGTACCATATTCCCCGCCACTTGGGTTAGCTCCTTAAGGACTCTTCCTTGTACTTCACAGAGAACCAGCCTACGGCTGAAAATCTCTTAAATAAAGACAAAAAAAAACCTAAGCAGTTTAAAGTGTAGTACGAGTTTTCCATACATAACGTAGAATAAATTGTTGTGATTATGTATACAAATCTGCAAAAAGATCTGCTTCCAAAAACTGATTTTTTATATTAGTAGGACTTTTACGTTGTAGTTTATTAGTCTATGATTGCTTAACCCTCCTGTACTCGCGCGCAAAATCATGAAATACTTTTAAAATTAATAACTACCTATCGAATTGTTAATTCTCTGAGAATTGTGAATGAGGCGTGCGTAAATCGCTCGCTAGTAAATGCAGCGTTCGTCCGACGGACACTTTGGAGGCGATATTGCAAATCAATCCAAGCTGTTTATAACTTACGGGTATACATATGTTACAAAGATTTACATTCGTAATTTCTAACACTCAGTCTCGCTCCAAGTAGCAAGCAGTCAGCAGTCTCACCAACTGCTGATGTCACACATACGATGTCAGTCCCAGTCAGTCAGCGCTTTCCTTCTTCCCTTTTATTGACAGCAACTTTAAAAACAGATACATATCACATCTCTTCCAACATGGTGAATAAATGTTCGAAAGGTCACTAACTAATCTTTGGTGAGAAACAATTTAAGGGGTGGGTTTCCAAACAAATCGTAATACAACATGGCATTTTTACAAGTATTTTATCTTTATACTCAAAATACGGCACAAATTGATAAAAAGACGGAACATTTCAAAATGGTACGACCGCATTGTTGACGTAGAACTACGCTGTTATTCTATATAAGTCGCTTATTTATACCTTCGGATATTATTCTATAATGCTGTGAAATTTTCGAAACAACTGCTTAGTAGAATAATCTCTGAAATGGTTTTTTTATTGTAGAATTTGTTGACGATAATTGATTGATGATTCATTCTTGCCCTCGCAAAACAATACACTAGCTGATCGTAAGTCGCAATTTATTTCATGTCAATGCAATGAAAATTTACCTCGAACGCTTTTCTTTTTTTTGCCATTTTCGCAATTGACATAGACTCGGCTAGAGTCGATTATATACATGTTGCACCAGCACCATTATTCCACATCTCATAACTACATCAATATATCTTTGGCACCGCATGGAAACAACAACGACAACACTTGCAAGTATCAAATATCATGCTACATGTTGTTTAGTATTTCCTTAAAGGAATCGCACCTCTAGGCATCGTTCGTACAACGTAAACCAAGCGCCAAACAAGCGTTCGCCATAGCATGCATACAGAGCCATACATTGGTGGCTTGAAACTACTAGGAATATAAAACACTTCTCATCATTTTGCGCTATTCTCAAAAGAAATGCTTCTGTTAATATTACTGGCCTCGAAAAAAAGTTGTATTTCTTTCTCATGCTCGAGAGAAGCGCAGCTATCACCCTTAGTGGAGGAAGTTTTGCTACTGGCAAGCGAAACCACATACAAAATTCCAGAACGACATTTACTTTCTCGGTGACTAAACAAGCGAAATAAACGGTTTTTGTTAATAAAAACCTCGAAAACAGTAGCAATGCTTCATAGCGCTAATGCAATCCTAGCTGAAGGCAGTTTTGCAACTGGCACGCGAACCCAAATAACTTATAACATTCCAGTAAGACATTCAAGATGCTTGGTATTTCCCAAATATTTTTTTGACGCACAACCTTAACGCCTGCTTCACCATAACGTCAGTTTAAGCCAGAAGCCCTTATGATGACGGAAAACAAACAATTTTAACTGCTTGGAAAAAGTCTGAATTATGCCACACAGCTTGTACTCTGCTGTAACACCCATCGATGCGAATTCGCTGATGAGTTTGTCAAGAGCGACCGCCTTCACCACCAGCGGGGGGAGCCTGATTTTGGTTGCTGCCTGGGTAACGGCGTTTACATTTTCGACCGACGCGCCGAAATCGTCTACTTCGCTGTTGTGCGATGCGGTGTCACACTCGCGAAGGCTCGGTTCAGTGCGAGCGCTTTTCACTGCACCAACATCGCGTGCATCATTGGATGACGCTTGCCTCGAAATATTATTGCCCCTGGCAATGTGTTCGTTTTTTGCAGGGCTCGAGCCTGCCTTCCTCTTCTTCTTGCTCTTCTTACACTACGCGAAGCGTCCAATTTATGACGCGGAAAGAAAAACACACGATACGAATAACGCGAAAAACGAACAGAAAAACCAAACGACGATATCCAAGTTGGATTACCACTGGTGGGGTCCAATCTAAGATCGAAGCGCAGCGAAAGCAAGGTGAACTGGATTGCTCAACAGTGCGATGCCGAATGAAAGTTTGCCTCAGCGAGATCCACTGTTTATACTCTAGGCAAGTATTCCCCTTCATTCTTCTACTTTTCCTTCGTTCATGGGGACTTTGAATCCTACGATTTCCCCTCCGTTGGTCGTCGATAAGTTGCTCGTTATTGACAGGTCTGTTCGGGAAAGCACACAAATGGACAGAACAAATGTATGAGAAAATGGAAACGCCTCAAGTTTTCATGAATTTTAACCATTTACAAACCAGGGGATTCTAATGTATAGCATATTAAACAAATCTTACGGAATTTCCGATTCGTTTAGTATGTGAATCGCCAAAATCCGTTCTCGGCAAAAATAGTTATTAACGTTAACTTTATTTCATAAAAACGTGACCTGTTTTCTGATTTGGCACCCTTAATGAAAGACGTAGTTCTACGTCAAAAACGTCCCATTCAAAACGGGACATTTGGTCAGCCTAATCCTTACGAACGTTCCAGAGAACACATGAATAATGGAAGAAACGCTGGAAGTGGTGTGTGCAATCCACAGTCACATTTCGCAGATTTTCAGTCTACGGTAAAAAAAAACTTAAATGCTTTGGGAAAAGTATGTTATCTAGGATAATCTTTTGAAGCTCCTCCATAACTTTTGTATATGGCAATGGACAGAATCAAACGAAAAATGAGTGAAAAAAATCAAGCATCATGTTAAGTTGAAGCTCTCTGAGTTTTAGCTTAAACGCTATTTGTTTCAGGTCTCAGATCTTGTTTTACGTAATCATCTCATGTATCATTTGATATTCAAATGTGCTAAACATCGTCTTTATTTCGCTTCATATTCCACGCTAGATTTTAAGAACCACCCCATTGCCCACCGTTCGCTAGATTTATTTTGTGTGGTCTGTATTGGTCATACCTACATGGATGCGTGCTCCATCCGAAGAAGCCAGTGAACGATAGAGATAGCGCGCAGTCATAAGAAGCTCCCACCGGGTATTTCTTGTGTGTTGGCGTTTAGCAGTTTCCCCTACCAACCCTGTCTACACAGAACTCGAACTCGGACCCGAATGCAAACAGCCCAAACCGAAACGAAGGAATTGTCTAATCGGCGAATTTTTACCTCATACCCCGATTGCAAAACTCAACTCACTCAACTCAGCGGGGGCTGGTTACAGACTCAGCGCGAAGTGGGCACCAAACGAAACTGCGAATTCAATATTCCGAAGAAAAAAAACGTTCAACTATGCCAGCTCACATGGTCAGCAATTACACTCGCCTCAAATGCATTTTAAATCAATGGCCCAGATCACACACAGATAGCACGGTTCGTCACGTTCTTCAGCAACAGCCCGAAACAACTCGATGACAAACGACACGTGCAAATCAAACAAATCTTCTCTGGGCACTGATATGGCTTCCGTTGAATCGTACAAACGGCTCACTGTTATCAGTCGTACTCAGTGTATCTGTGTGTATGGATTGCGGTTACAACTCAGGCAGGCCAAAAAGTCCGATCCAAAACAATCCCGCATGTACTTGAGCCGACAACAGACAGGGGGACAGTTCGGTTCGGAGCTGATCAACAATGACCGACGGCGACGACGGCGAAAACGATTTGTTCATCGTATCATTAGTTAGTCAGTACCTACTGGTTCTTGTTGGTTTCGTTGTTATTGTTGGTGGGATCGCACTGATTGGCGGTCACTGCAACTGTCGTAGCGAGACGCTGGCTACAATGATGACGAACGGGGATAGAATATCACGCTTTCTGTTGCTTTTGCACGGTACTCGCTGGTAGAGTTTCATTTTGGTCTAAACCATTATGTATGCGTTTCTGATATACTGAAATTTAAGATTTTGCGTAATGACAGTATCCTACTATGCATGTTTCACAATTGTAACGTGTCTTCTAAAACTATAAAAATATTTGATTTCGTTGGAAAGTTACAGTCAAAAGTATGAAGTCACCTCAAGGGATATATTATTGCTATACGAATTTTTGAACGCATTTTTTTCGAAACTATGTTTATTATTAGGATCTACTCGATCGATTTGGCTGAAATTTTTCATCAGCATGCAAAAATGAATTATCTAGAGCGTCACAGAGTTTTTTTATATCTCATTTTTTCGATTTTGACGTAGGACTACGTCTAACCGGAAGATATAGGGGGTGAAATGGAAATCTAGGCACTGAACAAGTAGGAAAAAATGCAAGATTTGGAACGGTTATAACTCGAGCATTTCTCAATAGATCGCAAAGGAATCTATCATAACGAATAACATTTCATTTTTCTTGAGATAAATAATTGAATAATTGTGAAATATCAAGCATTGTCAAAATGCACTATGTGCCCATTTTTGATTGGTCCATTTTGTGCTCCTCAAATCGTACCGACCAAAACGGGCAACCAGAGCAGCAGCGAAATAGAATGAAGCACGATTGGAAAGGAAAAAGAAAAAAATGAACGAAAAATTGGTCGCAGTCTCACACATGCGTAATTCTCGAGCCAGCCAGTCAGCTTAAAAATCCCCACTCCGCTGCCGTAACGATCATTCTCATTCAAACCGTACACCACATCGGTTCGCATCACAACACATCAACAAACCAACCCAAGCAGCCATGTCTGGACATGGTAAAGGAGGAAAAGTGAAGGGAAAGGCAAAATCCCGCTCGAACCGTGTTGATCTGGAGTTCCCCGCAAGGGTAGCTAGGCCGAGCGCGTTAGTACCAGTGCACCAGTCCACCTAGCCGGCGTTATATAGTTTCAGCCGCCGAAATGATCGAGTTAGCTGGCAAAGCTGCTCGCGACGATAAGAAAACCCGCATTCGGAACAGAACACATTCGGTTCGGTGGACATCAAGACAACAGGCAGTTGCAGCGAGTGGCGAGTGGCAAACGCAATCGCAAACGGCATCAGGTAGCAGAAGAAAAAAGTTTGTTCTTTATACAAACTGCTTTGGTAGCAAATCCAGAACAAGGCGGCATCGAGGGCGTTCGAAATGGTTTTTTTCAAAACCACGAGTACTAAGTTTTCTAAATTGGAACCATTCCATAAAACAAGGCGCTTTTCAGGGCCATTAAACCTTCCAAAAAAGAGTTTAGGAAAAACAGTTCAATGCTTTCTAAAACAATATCTAAAATAATAATAAAACACAAATTGATTTTTTCATAATTTGTTTGCCAGGATATGATGAGTATGTGAATTTGGCAGTTGTTCTGAGCTTATTGATTTTCACCAATTCTTAAATTGCTTCTAGATTTAAAGTACAGTAATTTACACTTATCTCGTCATTTAGCTAATTGGACGGACCTGTAATGCGACATATTTAGTTGGACATTTTTGTAAACATAGAGTTCGGGGTCCAAATTATGACCCCACATTGAAAGTCGACACTGTACCACTGTCATCGCAAATGTTCAATTACAGGTTAAAATCGCCTCCAATGCGACACTGACTGGTGCTTCGGCACGTCGCATTAAATATAATTAACTGTACAACATATGTCACAAGCTGGATGGGAAGAAATTTTCCAACTGTGAAAACTGTGGCGAGTGGCAAACGCAATCATTAAACAGGAAGGTTTAGCCGAACAAAATGGGGATATCGAGTGATAACAAAACAATAAACTCTTTAGATTAAAGATAATTTTGTGATCCTGAAAAGTACCCTTTTTAGCCTGCATGTGAATCCAACGAGCGAACAAATCGTAATGAATGTATTTTTTTTGCCATCGCTCCCTTTTAGCGCTCATTCGTTCGTCTCGTTGGACTCGCCCCTCTGGCTGAGTCTGCCGATTTGTCTCTATCCTGTGAGTGTGTACCGCTAGAGTATAAAACACGCGGACCCCAAAAAAATATCTTATTTTCTTTCAAACCGTAAACCCGTGTGGTGGTACGGCATCGGTATCGTGGACGTAACAAAGGAGGACAAGTTAAGGGAAAGGTAAAGTCTCACTCGAACCGTGCAGGTCTCCAGTTCCCTGTTGGTCGCATTCACTGATTGCTCCGCAAGGGTAACTAGGCCGAACGGATTGGTGCCGGAGCACCAGTATACCTAACAGCGATTATAGAGTTTCGGCCGTCGAAGTGCTCGAGTTGGCTTGCAAAGCTGCTCATGACAATCAGAAAACCCGCATCAAGAACAGAGCAGCTTCGGTTCGGCGCTCATCAAGGCAACAATAAGTTTCAGTGAGTGGCAAAGTGTTTCTCCGGCACGTCGCATTAAATGTAATTTACTGAACATCATGTCACAAGCTGGATGGGAAGAAATTTTCCAACTGTGAAAGCTGTGGCGAGTGGCAAACGCAATAGCTAAACAGGAAGGTTTAACCGAACAAGATGGGAATATCGAGTGATAACAAAAACACAACACCAAAGGTTCTTTTCAGAACCATCAACATATTCATAAAGAGTAAACAGTAAACTAATCCATTTTTCAGGTAGATAGGTAGGTATTCACGTAGGAGAAGAAAACTAAAACAATATATTTAAAATATATATTTAACAAAAGCTGTCCCCTTTGTATAGTCCTACGTCACTCCGGTTATGTCCCCGACATTACCCACCCGTCTTTTTTTCATGAGGTTCTAAACAGCGATTTTTTTATGGAAAATAACTCATTTTCAACAAAAGTGACCGCCAATTTAGCAATTATTCGAATTTTCAAAAATCCCTCTGTAAGGCTTTAGGTATTGTCCTAAAGTTTCAAAATATTGATTGGAATTTGTTCTGCGACACCCCGTTGCTTCAGAACCGATACCACCAGCAAGGTACCGATTTTGAGACAGCAATCTACACACCCAGCTTTCAATAGCGTAATAATCATTATTCGTGCACTCAAAAAAAAAAAAAAATGGAAAATACATCTTCAAATATACCTTAAACAATAATCAAAATATTCGAACACTTCCGTTTATTTCTAACATCCGAAGAAAAAAACACGAAAATTCATCATTTTTCAACCTTTCAGACAGGGTTCTCCCCTTAGGGGGTAGTACACTATGGAAACATGAAAAAATAAAAAAACTGACTTAAAATGTTCTCTGGGATGTCTACATTACTCTAGTTTTTGTCCCAGGTTTGTCCGATGCTCCGTTCCGAAGGTACAAGCCAATTAGTGGACCTAAGTCTTTGCTCTAGAAGCGCAACGCATACATCAGTTGCTTACTGAAATGGATATTCTCCTGGCTACAAACGCTATCAAACAATATAATGGATGGATTTATCTAGATTAATTTTTGAATTGGTTTTATGTGCATTTGTCGATCACAGACTCGAACAACTTGATTCGCATACTATCGCGACCAGAGATTTGCAATATTGATGCATGCAACCAAAAGTAAAAAGTTTTGGAAATTGCAGCAAATATAGCATCCTGTAACCAGGGCTATGCATAGTCATAGTCAATTGAGGATAGTCAGCTGACTATCTGACTGACTGTATCCATAGTCAGTTAGTAATGACTTATGGCTTCTTCACGCAGTTTCTCTGCCAAAACGACTGAACGGTCAGTCGGGTGTTTAGTCGCTATCTCCCTCTACCGACTCGACTATATCATTTCATTCTTCCCAGTCAAATTGTCCTCATTGCATTTTGAAGTGATTTCCCCCAAAACGATTTCGTTCCTCTCTTTCTCTCTTCCATGTACATGTGCATGCATCGATGTTTGAGTTCAACGTGGTTTGACATACGCTACAGGTGAGCTAGATTCTTTTGTATCGTGCATGAAAATTACTTACACGTATAAAATAACGTGCAGTGTGTGTGCGCGCTATTTTGCACTCCTAATACTAACGCGAGGACCTTTATAGCATAAAGGGTGTGTCACATCAAATTGCATCACGGAAAAAACGCTGTAGAAATTTAATTTTTAGGAATTATATCTTCAGCTTTCGCTTATAATCAGATAAGAGTGTATAGATCACGTTGGCCATGCTTCACTGTCAATTTTTCGTAAATTTGGAAAAATGTCGTTGAACGAAAAAGAGCGTCGTGAATTTATCCTGTACACTCATTTCGAGAATCCGGAGTTGTCACATCGGGACATCGGTAAGATGCTGGGAATCGTCCAATCCACGGTCAGCAGAGTACTAAAACGATACTTCGAGAACCTAACCATCGACCGGAAGGTGAAGAACGGCAAAAATGGATGCTCCGTCAGTGAAAAAGATCACAAGCGCGTAGTTAAGCAGTTTAGACGTGATCCGAGAAGTTCGGTCCGGGATGTCGCCAATAAGTTGAATTTGTCAAGTTCATTCGTCCAGCGGACTAAGCAGCGGGAGGGCCTGCGTACATACAAGCTTCAGAAGGCTCCTAACCGCGACGAAAGGTAAAACATGGTGGGGAAGACGCGAGCCCGGAAGCTGTACACTGAAATGCTGACGAAGCCGCATTGCCTGATAATGGACGAAGAAACCTACGTCAAAGCGGACTTTTGTCAGCTGCCGGGCCTGTTGTTCTTCTCCGCAGAGGACAAATTCAGCGTTCCGGAGGAGATTCGCAAGCAGAAACTATCCAAGTTTGCCAAAAAGTACATGGTGTGGCAAGCGATCTGCTCTTGCGGAAAGCGGAGCGCCCCCTTCGTGATGACCGGCACGGTAAACGGGCAGGTTTACCTTAAGGAGTGCCTACAGAAGCGCTTACTACCACTATTGAAGCAGCACGAGGGCCCGACCACCTTCTGGCCGGATCTCGCTTCGTGCCACTATTCAAATGACGTGTTGGAGTGGTACGAAGCCAACGGGGTCACCTTCGTGCCAAAGGAAATGAACCCGCCCAACGCGCCGGAGCTTCGCCCAATAGAGAAATATTGGGCGATTATGAAGCAGGCCCTCCGGAAGAACCCAAAAGTTGTCAAATAGGAGTAATAGTAATTTAATAGTTTTTATTTTACTGTCTAAAAATTTCAAAAGGATCGGTCTACTGGGCGAATTTCTACAGCGTTTTTTCCGTGATGCAATTTGATGTGACACACCCTTTACTTGATAAATGTCTAAGTTCGTTGGTTTGAGTTCACGATGGGTAGACAATAAACCGACCATTGATGGGGTAACTTCTTTTTTGCATCAGAAATCATGTTTTCGTTCCTCTTTATATGGACGCAAAAATAATATTGCGTACGCGGGTATGAATTAGTGTCAGGAGGAAATGGAAGTGTGGATTGAAGTCAGTTGAATGAAGAGGCAGGTTTGTATTCATTAGTCGAGTCAGTTAAAATAACCACTGACTGGACTAGTTCACCAGTCATCCTCGCTAGTCAATTCATTTTCTAGTCAAGTCACTTTTTGTTGGCGGCGATTGCCGAAGCAGTTCTAGTCGAAGCGAAGCTGCTAAGAGTAGAGTCGGTCCTCATTTTCACCTTCGAAGATTTCGAGCCCTACCTGTAACTTAATGATGGTCTACAAGGCATTTTGGAGATAATGAATGCACTTAAGCTTGAAATTGGACCGGGGTGCAACAATTTCTGCGGAAAATCGGATAAGTAATGAATCGAACGAACAGAGGTGTGGATGTCAGAAGCAGCTAGAGAAACTCGCATGTCCAATTTGGCAACAAAAAAGTTACAAGAAGATCACTTTTTATGCGTTGAAGGACAGTTTTATGGTCCAGGGATTGCAGACTGAAGATACGATGTAAGAAAAACGAAATAGGTGTATCCAAAATACAAAACACGTATTTCTCGAAACCATGTTTTGCATACTGGTGGGAGTTCTATCTCCGGAACGGTCCATCCGATTTAGATGAAACAGTTTTCCTAGGTTCTCCTCTAAATTTCCTGTCATCGTACGTAGGATTCTTTCGTTATTTTCAAAAATGGAATTTTGGTGAATGTATTTGTCTAGATTTTTGAGGCAAAAAGGCACTTTTTTTACAAAAAATGTCGCAATTTCGTTCAAAATCAATATTGCAAAAAAAAATCTTACACCCAAACTAGCGTTGATCGAAAACATTTCATCTTTGGCAGAAAAAATGCCATTCCGTGTGCTGGAGGGTCAAATGCGCAAATAATGAGCTGTTTTAAAAGGTTATAACTGGTTTGTATGTATGCTAGCCGACATTTTTATTCTGTTTTCTTTTCTCATTTCATTTGGGATTGTGCCAAAAAAAAGGTCCATACGACGTCAATGGGGATCAAACCAAGGCCGGTTGGAATGTAAAGCTATTTCACACGTCCACGCTATCCATTGCTATTAGAGAAAAGCGTAATAATATTACACCTCATCATAAAATAAAGTTGGGAAGTGTTTCCTAAGAGGATAAAGCAGAACATGAACGAGAATGTATCTTTGGCAAACGATACGAAAAGCTTTCATATGCTTTCATTTAACTGTGTCTCCTGTTCCGCTCGCTCATATTGGCTCTAGCATATATATTATACAAATGATATAGAGTAGTGCGGGGCAAAGGTGCGCACGAGGCAAAAATGCGCATTGGCTTTTTGAAGCAAACGAGCATAAAAATTAGACAATAGTGTATTCGTTTGATACACCATTACACCAGCAGCTCACACATATAAACAAGATACGTTTCATGAAAGTGGCAAAAAGTTATGAGGTAAAAAGAGTTTTGCGATGTTTTGATCTAATTTTTTCAGTTTTGGAGATGACGGTTTAATTATCTAAAATAACTGAAAAGTTCGAAACTACACTGTCAAGGAAACCTTCATTCTATAGTAGATGATAGTGCGTATTCGTTTTGTGAAAAAGTTCAAGACTTTTTTTTAAATTCGATTAGTTCAAAAATTGCTTGTGGGGCAATGGTGCGCAGTGGCTGTGGGGTAAAAGTTCGCACTAGCGTTTTGCTCTGAAAAAAAAAAATTATAAAATTTTTTCAACAACATTTTTAACGGGACCCACAAGAAGAAAACTGATTTGAAGAAATGCACTCCAGAAATGTTCAAATGGCCCGACAGAGGCTTCGGGAGGGAGTCTCGCAGCGTCGGATCGCGGCAGACCTCGGTATTTCTGAATCAGCTCTGAGGAAGAGGCTCATATCAGAAAGTGATTTATGATTTGAATCTTCTTGTATTGACATTTTTACTTCTGCTGGGTCAGCGAGCACCTATGGCGGTTCAGATAGGTATTTACGAGTGAGCAGTCTGAGGATCTGGCGAACCACTGCAGGACACTGGACAAAGCTTTCTATTGTATGACTCTCCAAGATTTACGGCGTCTGGCGTTTGATTTTGCGGAAGCCTTCAACCTCTAGCATGAATTCAACCAAGTTGCAAAACTGGCAGGAAGAGATTGGGATTCTAGCTTCATGAGGAACCATCGTCTGTCTCTTCGAACCCCACAACAGTACAACGAAGCATCAGTGCTCCAAGGCAATGCGTCGGAATCCTCAGAACCGAAATCCAAGATGGGGAATAAAAATAAACAATTGCTTAGAAATAATTCAAAGTGAATATCAAATGAAAACTGGTGTTATTTTCACCATGCATTCGCGAGTATAGATTACGTACATAAAAATTATTTCTGTGGGAACTTGAGTGTTCGAAATGATTTATATAAATATATTAATTGTGGGTGGAACGAAGTTCGCCGGGTCAGCTAGTTTGTTAATAAAAACGAATTCTGTTTCAAATGTCGGAAATTTTCGGGTATCTTATATTATCAGTCTCCTCCCTCCCAAAAATTTCCACGTGGTATGTTCGACCATAACATCCACTCTTCTTCACCCATAAAAAAACCATAGAACACCCACCTCCTGCCTACTGGACGGTGCCTACACTCTCTAGTAACGATGCTTCTTCCGCTGGTAATGATAAAGCATTTATTTTTGTTACAAGCTACCTCAGAAGTACAATTTAATAAGTGCGCACTTTTGCCCCCACTATGGGGCAAAAGTACGCATTTGTCAGTTGGTATTAAAATAGGTTTTTGTCCAACTACAAACAAAACTCGAAGAATTACTGTACTACGTTTAGAAGGTAATTTATATTGTTGAAATTTGGTCAGCAAACTGAATTTTATTTGCTTTTATTTCAAGAGTTAACAGTTAACGGCAACAGTTAGGTGCGCACCTTTGCCCCGCACTACTCTATAACATTATGTATAGAAAAAAATTGAATAACTTTTTAGTGACAAGTTTTAGGGGGCATATGGTGAAGGTGGAAGATAGCCATTGTAGTAGTATAGGTAAACCCACGTGTAAACTCGATGTTGATAATTCCTTAATATTTTCCTTTGTTGATCATATTGTTTTCACATATTCACGTTGGAGAGTCTTAACCCTTCTCTTCGTTGGCCGAGACATTTTGATTGAATGTAATACTTTTCCGTTTACTGTTTTTGAAAGCATAGCCAGTCGTGGCAGTGTTCCGAGCTCTGCAATACAATTTGCTTAACCAATGTTAAAGTTGCTAAAACTCACATTATAGACCCATTAAACGTAAAAATAATAATTGTATTGATATCAACACAATTTTACTCTATTGATTTTCATGACATGAAACGCTATGACTCAGGAATGACATTTTATTGAGTGGTTTTTATAGCTGTTTCGATACTGTTGTCTGGCATCAGTGTCGAAAAAATAACGACGCTTTCACCAATACAAACAAAACCATTGCGAGGGTGGGATATGAAAGAAATGAGCGCGATTGTGGCAGCCAATTGTGGCTAGCTTCCACCTTCACCTTAACACGTTCACGCCGGCGCGTGTCTCGCACTAGGCTGCCTCATCGTTATTGTGTCATTGTGTCATTTTTTGTAGTATGTAACAATGTAACAAACGAATGCTACTGGGGGAAATGGCTTCTGCAAGATCATATTTGAACAAACGGAAGTGAATTATTCAGAAAAACGATCAATCGGCAAAAACTGCCTGGAATAGGTTCCTTTCGATAGAGCGAAAAGCATTAAGGGCAGCCGCCAGATGGCGAGAAGCATGAATTACAGCGCCGGCGAGAACGTGCTAAAGGACCGATGGATGATTTCTTAGAAACAGCTGAAGGTTGGTTGATTGAAGAATAATTTTTACCCTTGCGAGTGCAATACACATGCAATTTGTTTCCTTTGTAACAATGCAGAAATCATCGCGAAGCTATCGCGATAGTCTATTTTAGAGGTAACGCATTCGATCAGTGAAATATCATGCAACATGTATGCGGAACTGGGTGTGTGCCTCGTTGCATCCTGTAATTATCCAGAGCTTGGAGATATATTTTTCCCACCACTTCATCCCCGGCAAACATCAGGTCGATCATCATCTGTAATTGGTGTAGTTTCTTCGGACAAGCGAAGGGTGTGAACTTATCCAAAAATCTTTACCCACCGCCTTACAAAGTGAAAACTATCGGTAAGAAATGAAAGGAAACCAATAATATTATTTGCTTTCTTCTCTCTCTGTTATCCGTACCTCATAAATCGTATTTTTGATTTGATTTGTTACCCATTTTTCGAAGTTAATCATGAACCACGAAGTATAAAGTGGCACAACATGGTATAACTCCAAAAATACAAATCAATTCAATTATGAAACTCTGCGATCAATCTTTCCAATCATCTTTGTGTTGAACCTTTTCAGTGCCACTTGATCAATCATTCATAAAACAAGTCAATTCCAATTGCGTGAGTTTGAATCAGAAATAAAAGTAGACTCATCTTGGTGGTATCGTATTTCACTCGAAGATCGTCCGTAAACAACACAACACAGTTCGTCGCAGCCGCAGAAGTAGACCAATCGCGAACCTAGAGATTCGCTGCACGACGTCGCTGCCACAATTCGCCAAAATGACACGAGTAAACCCAAAACACAACAACGCACAGAAATAGAGAAATATTAAGCGCGTGGGTGACGCGCAGCCTGAATCGTCAATTAATACCGACGCTGCGCTGCAGACGCTCCCTCGACGGGATGCCAGGACGGAAGTGCCGGACTTGGCGCGATCCGGCAGACAAATTGCGATTTTATTCTTTATGAACACATTGTGGTTCGCGACTTGTGAATATAAATTTAAATTCGTTTGTGTTTTGATGTAATGAGCTCAGCTCATATCTGTAGGCCGTTTCCGAGTGGCCGTATGTCGTTCGTGCATGACGGGCCCCAGTGTTTTTTTTTCGCCGGCTCCGGGGTTTTGCCATAAACCACAATTCGGGAACCAATGATTCGAACGTTTGATAATACCACTTTAATTGGTTTCCTTTTTGGGAACAAAAAAAGAGTTATCATCGCTATTGTTCGGTGATGAATCAGGGGAAGACTTTGTTTGGATATACAAGTGGTGATAAAATTTCCGTTCGACAGAAGCCACACTTGCTAACTCAAAGCAATTTGTACCTACGTCGTTTTCAATAAAATCAAACAGCTTGTAAATATTGCTGTAAACAGAAGACGTTGTCTTCGTCACTTGTTGAGTGCTAAATTGAATCGTGCATTTTTATATTCTACTAGCGGACCCGGGAAACGATGTTCGGCCATGTAAATTATTTCTGGTGAATATTTCGAGTATTAAATAAAACGTAAGAAACCAATGAAACGATTTGAACGAAAGTTCAAATTTTCGTTTGTTCGATGTTTCTAGATTCAATGTATTTTATTAACATCGTTTAATCGTTCGATTTCTTAAAAGTTAAATGTAAAGAGAAAAAATTGATATACATTTGTCGTACAATAGAAAAATGAAATAAAGAAAAACAATTTTCGTTTAATTGCTGTCTTGCTGGTAGAAAATATGCGCTTCCCATTTTCAATATGGATGGCTAAATTTATAACTGCTGGGTCCCGTTCATGAATTGGGAAACCAACGAAACGCCAGACAAATTCAATGATGCTGATAAACCGGTTTTTCAATGTATTCAATCGAGGAGTATTCTCTTCGGTATTCTAAATTTGAAACACAGCCATATTGTTTCCTTCATTCACGTACTTGCAAATCAATCAATTGCTTTTCACCGATTTGCAGAGCTCAACATTATGGGGGTAATACACTATGAACATCATAAAAAGTATGTGGTTTTCGCGATTTTCTTCAACGTAAACGCTTTGTACATATTCCATCTGCCATGCAAGGCTATAAAAGTTTCAGATCACCGCATGAGACATGGACTATGCTTATGGTAACTGTATCGAACAGTCACTCTTATTCTGGAATCCGATTGGTATGCAACTCGATCGAATTTCACGATTCAATTAAAAAAGACTTTTGCATTCTTAAATCCCTACGACTCAAACTCATAGAATGCGAAATTGCGCTCCTTTCGTGTAATTCGACTAACCAAACTAAAAAAGTGGGGTAATCCTCGCGTTTTCCATTCAACCGAAAACATCCAGGAGCCGGTTCCTACCGAATTTCATGTCAATGCATTGCGTTTTGGACTGACAATAGCAAAGGCTGTGTCGGCATTGCTCGTGATAGTGTCTCGCAAGTAAATGTATTCTTTCTCACACCGCTTTTGTTGATTGTGTCATATGCAGTCGTTCGCTCTCTACCTTCACGCACATGTCGACCATAAATTGTGAGTACAGCTCACGACACTGTCCTGGCCTGACTTGAATCATCATATGATGCACGTCGAAATCCATCGAATGCACTCTATTGTCTGTTTTGTTTCGTTTCGGTTGAAATTTGGGGCTATGTGTATGATTTGAAGCCAAATCTAACAAAAAAGCTGATGGGTCTGAGCCTAAGGGCGCGGACGGGATCTCGACATAGGACTGTGATTGTGTGTAGTAATTGCATTTAAATTGAGTTTTTTATTGTTCAAAACCTGTTTTTTCTCTTTTGATACATCAATTGGATGCCCTAGAAAAACCGTTTCCTGTATGTACTTGTATCCTTTAAATGGGTTAGATGACATAACGTGGTAGAATTCGGTACCACATTCTGTTAAAAAATGTACACAAATATACCATTAAAGCCATTACTACTCTTTCCTTCTGTTTATTCAATCATGCAGAAGAAGACAAAGAGTCATCATGTATCATTTTTAAACACAAGCCTAAATAGTTAAGACCTACATAAGTATAAGACTGAGTCAAATCAACATAAAAATATATTATAGATAAAAATAGCATTATCTCCTTCGTTACCACGTGGTCCGGAACATTGTTTGTAATAATTTTATAGCCCTGTAAGATCGCGACTACTCAAGCTGTCATAATCTGATTTACGTGGGTATACCCTTCCGATCTCCTAAATCAGCAGCCATTTAAATTCATTTGTTGCATTTTCACATAACCAAACTACATACTCGATAGTATGACATCCTGGACCACAATTACATAAATTGTTAGTAGTGAGACCTACGCGATAAAAACATGAATTGAGGGCAAATTGATTGGACAACATACAATTTAATATAAAATTAATGCCTGTTATCGGTAAATGGAGAATAATTCATTTTACGCGTCAACTCACATTCTGAGCTAACGCCCGAATTTAGGCAAAAATATTGCTCGTTGCGTCGGGGAGGAAGCGAGTGGATAGTGCAATCGATAGAAAACATACCCAATTAAATCGTCAAATTGTTAACTTTTTGCTATATTCACTGTTCATGTTTCAAGCAAAAAAAAATCTGGATAAATTTCTTGTCTAATGATATATAACACAACATATGTCGCAATAACCATTCTGAGTAATATGCGTTTGAAAACTCTTAATAAATCGTTACATTTTTCGTAGAGTAACCCCCCCTATATAGAAATCAAAGACATAGTCCTATGTCAAAAAACTAGAAACAATATGTGATATAACCGCAAGGTAGACGTAGGACCACCACTGGCTTGGTAATTATTTGTTCGATCTTGTATCTGAATCAATTTTCAATGAATGAGTGGATGTTAGTGTGTGAGTGGATGAGTAATAGTATGAAATTATTTATATGTATCTGCTCCGATTTTCCCAAGCGCTAGTGTTCGGGAACACATTCTGGTCACCTCAAATGCAAGCGAGTACAAAAGCGCAGCTTGCATGTATTTGCTACAATGATTTTTCTAGATGCTTCGATTTTGCGTTCGTGTTCGAGAACACATTTCTATCAGCACAAATGCAAACATCGCCAATGAGTTAGATTGTCCAGTTTCTATTTGTCTGATTCTACTCATTTCAATAATATATTAATGCAAAAAGTCTCTCACCACACTGTGTTGATTCCACAAATATGAATATGTAATGTAAACCAGCGAAATAATGCGGTCTCTTTGATATGGTGAAGTATTCTCTAACCCATTCCGTGATCAAACATTCGGTATTGATCGTTATTTGACTCATCACTATTGTACAATTCGTTCGAAATCCATCTGAAATTCTTACCCAAACATCATTTTTCGCTAGTTTAGACTTCATTCAGATCGGTGGCTTAAGAGAAACGGGAATGGTCAGGGGAGAGAACGAATGAGAACGAAATCCATTATTTTTAACATATAATTTTATTGACGTTGTTCCAAAATATTTTGGCGCCCTGTCATACTTGTTGGAACGTTTTTCAGTTCTTTCTTGTCATCGGTTCCGTTATCGGTTATTCATCGGTTGGAGAGGGCGGAGGCCATGTCCAGCCAAAACACCACATTCTCGTCTGAATGATTTTTTTTCGGATTAAGGAGACAACTTCCGGCAGACACTTTGCTTTGCTGTAAATCATTCCGTTCACCACAAGTCCCGGGCAGAAGAAGAACGGATTTAACATCCCCTTTTCGCCGATGATTCGCTAAAGAAGCATATTCTTTGGAAATTTGGTGCTGGAGAAGTTCTTCACGTCGGAACTTATCTTCTTGGAGTGTGTGTAGCCCGGTTGTGTCCCAATCACCCGAATACCATCCACCCGAAACATGTTTACTCGAAGCATATTCACCCGAATGTAACAAATACCCGAATGCAACATGTACCCGAATTGACATTTACCAGAATGCGACAAATACCCGAATGTACATTTACCCGAAAGCAACGTTTACCAGAGTGTGACAAATACTCGAATGCGACATTGACCCGGTTGCAACATTTACCCGAATGAAATGTTTACTCGGATGAAATAATCCGACAAATCAGATTATGAGTTTTGTCGAATCTTCTAGTGCGAAGTTACGAAGTACATTGAGAAATTCTAATGAGGAAATTCGAAAAAGATATTGAAGACTTCGCTGTGTCATTTTTAGAAATTGGTGTAGGCACAACTGACACGCCGACCCGCCGTCGGAAGCGTGAAAAAAATAAATTCATAATCAAAATTGCACTACAGTGCCATAATACCTATGTACGCATTCGGGTAGATGTTACATTCGGGTAAATGTCGCATTCGGGTATGCGTCAGTTTGGGTAGATGTTACATTCGGGTAGCTGTCGAATTCGGGTATTCGTTACATTCGGGCGAGTGGGATTCGGGTGAGTGGAATTCGGGTGAATGTCTCTCGGGTAACTGTCTTTCGGGTGAGTGGGTTTCGGGTAAATGTGACACAATCGTGTAGCCCACCAGGCTTATGATCATAGCCTTTCTTCTCGAAAATATTAGCAAACCTAAATAAACCAAACCTAAACGAAGATTCTTTCTGGTATTGACTCGATTCCGATTATATTAGGCTGTCAAAAAAGTCCTACGGTATTTTTTTTGAATTTTCATTTGTTCATAAAATTAGTTACAATCATCTGTTTTAAGTCAAATATGCGCCGTTTTGTTCGATGACTTGTTCCCAACGAGATGCCAACTTCATAATAACCCTGTTATAGAAGCTCGCTTCCTTATTGGCAAAAAACTCGGATAGCCAATTTTCACAGGCCTCTTTTGTGGCTAATTTCTGACTACCTAGCTCGTTCGCCATGGACAAAAACAGGTGGTAGTCACTTGGTGCAAGGTCCGGACTATGCGGCGGATGCAAAAGAACCTCCCATCCGAGCTCCCGGAGCTTCTGGCGCGTCACCAAAAAAGGGTGTGGCCTGGCGTTGTCCTGATGGAAGACAATGCGGCCTCTGTTTATCATAGATGGCCTCTTCTTCATGAGTGCTACCTTAAAGCGGTCCAGTTGTTGGCAGTACAGGACCGAATTGAGCGTTTGGCCATAGGGAAGCAGCTCATAATAGATTATTCCTTGACAATCCCACCAAACACACAGCAGAACCTTCCTGGCCGTTAATGAGGGCTTGGCCACCATCTGAGCCGCTTCAGCGGGCTTCGATCGCGACCGTTTGCGCTTCACGTTGTCGTAAGTGACCCACTTTACATCGCCAGTCACCATCCGCTTCAGAAACGGATCGATTTTGTTGCGATTCACATGCGTCGATACGGTCAAAGATGTTTTTTTGCGTCAACGTGTGTGGCACCCATACATCGAGCTTCTTTGTGAATCCAAGTTTCTTCAAATGGTTAATAACGGTTTGATGACTTATCCCCAGCTCTTGGCCGATGCTATGGCTGCTACTATGCCGGTCTTTCTCGGCTAATTCAGCGATTTTGTCGTAATTTTCGACGGCAGGCCTTCCGGAGCGTGGCGCATCTTCGACGACCTCTACACCAGAACGAAAACGTTGAAACCATCGTTGTGCGGTGGAAATGGAAACTGTATCGGGTCCATAAACTGCACAAATTTTATTGGCAGCTTGAGATGCATTTTTGCCTTTGTCATAGTAGTACTGTAAAATATGTCGGATTTTCTCTTTATTTTGCTCCATATTTGCGACACTCTAACTCACGAACGACTTAACCAAACAAAACACTGTCAAGGACTATATTATAGCGCGCAAAAATACCTTTCCAACAAGCTATAGTATGACTCGATACAATGAATACAACTAGAACTACGCGCTACGCTCGGGACGACCGCACAAGATTTGTCGGTGGCGGCTCGTGATGACGGCGCAGTATTTGTAGATAGCGGCTCGGGTAGACCGCGCAGGATTTTGTCAGTAGCGGGTCGGGATGACCGCACAAAATTTGGTAGTAGTGCTTAGGGAAGACCGCGTAGGATTCTATCGGTAGCGACTTAGGTCACCCGTGCAATGTTTGATAATAGCGGTCTTAATTGGTCATGAACAGTTCTATCGATAGCGGATTGAGATGACCGCTTTGTTTCAAGTTTCAAGTAAATAGCTAGTGAATTGGAGGATCCATAAGAGAACAACAGTGGACATGACGTAGGAAAAAAAACTGTGGAACAGTATGGCCAGAAGTGTTTTTTTTACGGATGAGATCATCGGAAATGATACGATGATGCAAAATGCAAACTGAGATTATGTTCGAATGATCCTCGTGCCACGTTCAGTTTAGCATTGCATCATAATCTCAGTTGGAATACCATGGACGTCGTACTAATAGTGTACGGGCCATCGACAAACCAATTTTTGGATTGGAAGAGGATGTGTAGTCTTCCGGGCTAATGAACATAACTTTGTCGATAATGCTTCACTGACGTAGCACACCTTCTATGTATATACTTAGTGCGTTACTATCATCAGGATAACTCACTCGGTTACGCAGTATAAAACGGTGACAGCCATTGAATATCACTGTTCGTGTTGGGTGATTCCTCGGTTCTAGGACCCACGCAAAGGGGACGTGTAGTAGCTGGTTTCTTGCCAGTTGTTGCCATCCAGCGTCAAGTACGTTTCGTCGTCCATTACGTCCGCGATGTTCCGCTTCACCACAAAGTTTAATTCTCCATCTTCTTCAGTCTTTGTTTCTGGGTCACAGCTTGCTGTTCCAAAACGACCGTTCTTGATGACCGTTTCCGCATGATGATGCCTATCTCCGCTGTTTTCACTGTCTGGTCCGTTGCTCCGTCCTCCCGAGCCCAAAGCCCGGAACGATGTAGCCACCTTTCTCTCCGTCTTCTCTGGATGTGTAAGCATATTGTGGATATCGGAACGGGCGTATCCGACGGACTCAAAGTACTTGACGATGTCCACTTTCTTAGTGAAGGGATGGAGCTCCCAGTACGCACAAACCATTGAGCGCAGTTGCTTTACTGTTTTCGTTATAACTTATTTAGCGAACGATCGTGCGGTCAATCCCAGAACTCTTCATTGATTTTCTGATCTTTTTCAAGGCTAGAGGCGAAAGAACTTTGTAGTCCAATAACAGAAAAAATCAATCAACCATTTTTTTGGTTCAACAATGCGAAGGAAATATGCTGATTATTTCAAACAACAAAAAATTTTGTTCTATTCTTTAATCTCATATTAAAAACTATGTTCAAGTCTTTTGTTCAATTGACTGGGATGATCTTGTCCAATAACGTTGGTGAATTTTGAAGCCAATTACTGTTTTTAATCCCATTAACACCCTTCAATATTCTCGTTTTTCTTCACAGTCGATATCTAAATCAGCTACAGCTCGCTGTGCTGCTCGTCCCTGGAATGGTGAAGCATACATCAACGATACTGTGTGATTGAACATTGCGCCAAATATAATTTAGAAACCAATCTGTTAGATCCACCTAGCCAAAACGGTAAAAATAGTAGCAAACATTACTAACATGCCATTAGCCCATCTAGCTCCGGCATCGCTTTGCACGAATTTCCGACCCCAGATGGCGAACGTCAACAGGTCGGATCGTGGATTCGTAAGATTGTATTGGACGTAGTTGTGTGAATCACTGAAAATTTCAGAGGTTTAAATAAACTGTGTAGTCGGGACAAAGAAATGGTTCAGCGGTACTCACGATAGCCGATGCCTATAATCGAACTCGGTCACTTCCAATGGTAGGATACTGGTGTCAAGATTGGATGGAACCAGGAATACATCTTTACCCCCGGGGAAGTCTCCGCTGATTGCGATTGAGTTGAACTGGACCGCGTTTTTAACTGGGGAGCTGTTGGAGAACCGTATCCCGCAGGTTGCGAGCCGTTCTCCGGTGCATGCCAAAACGCTACAGGTCGTGATGATTCCATCGGCATGTCCATCGAAGGTACGATTACCATCGTGCACTGCCAGTCTGTAGCTGTAGTATTGCTGTAGAAAATGATGAGCGATTAAATGAGCGCCGTAGAACAGTATGGGTCAATACAAACCGCGTCAGGATCTGTCGGTAGGATAACAGTGTAATTTAGGGTGAATTCGCAGCATAAATCCTTCTGACAAAGCTTTTTGGTATATTCATCATTACTAGTGAGGGGAAGGCTGCTAGTTTCGTAGCCATCAATTTGATCACGTTTCAGGTTGAGACTGGTCATCTCTTCTGGGGTGTTTTTGTTGACGGGTTGTCGCATCACGACTTCGTCCGTCGCATCAATCTTAGGAACTTTACCCACAAATAGCTGTCTGGAAGATTTTATTTGTATTAACAAGGTATGGGTCAATTGTATGCTAGTTTTACATATCCGCAGTGTGACTCATGATGGAAACGATTCGTCCACGTCTGCCGGCATACACTCCCGTACCGGTACTGCCAACTTGCGGATAGCTAGCGCCTGCTGCCAAGAGATTGACGTTGTTTTCATACGCCCAGCCCTGTTGTATTTGGACGGCCGTCAGGAACGGTAATTCGGAAAACCACATCGTTGGGAAGATGATGTCGGTCACGCCCGACTGCACCAATTTCAGTGCCGGTTTTTCGAACATCAGATCGAAGCAGATGAACGTTCCGAAAGTTACACCAAAGTCGGTGTGGAACTTAACTATTTCTGGTTTGACCGTCGTGTTGATGCCTGGTTCCGAGAAGAGGTTAAACTTGCGATATCGTGCAATGACCACTCCTCTTCGATCAAATATCACGTTCGTGTTGAATCGGTACAGGCCACCCTTCGCGCAAGGCCTCTGGTCGTCAGGTTCTGGACATGGAGCCTTCTCAATAAGATTTACGACCAAATATTTTTGGTGCGACCGAGCATGACATGAAAGTTCACGAACTACCGGTTCATATTCAGGATCGTTACAAGCGAAAATATTGTCCTCTGGATTGGGTACAAACGAAGCTGTGTGTATCGAATTCAGGGTACCCTCTGGGAAGACCATAATATCTACGGGGTACGCGTCAGGTGATCCGATGATTTCTTTATATTTCTCCAGGTTGCTCATAGTATTGTTGTGAGACGCCGCAGGGTTGCTCCATGCTTCCTTAGAGCTGAACTCTACCACACCGGCCCAATAGTGGTTATCATAGGACTTAGACTACAATCAAAATGAAATCCTTGTTGTTTATAACTATTTCACAATCTTTAAGCAATCATCACCTGTTCGCTGTGCAAGATGTAAAACGAGATACAAAGCAGCACTTCTCTTATCTTCATTTTTTGTTTGCCGCAAGATGACTCGGTGGATTTCAGACACAATAAGGCTCACGATAACCAAACTCGACGGAAGGCAACACCAAACTGAACTATAATTATATGTACGCTTTCACACGCTCGTATGTGGACCGGTATTGGCTTTTGTAATCGTTTGGATTCAGCGCATGCGGTGTGTTTTTGTGTTTGCGATATTCAGACTCATCCAGGCGGTGATAACGCGAGAACAACAGGGAAAGAACCGTCGAAGATATCGGTAGGGGCATGAATACGACGGACTGTTGTTCAAGTGGTATGTTATTGTGAACATGCAAATGAAAACAGAACTATTTTGGTAGTTGCTTCACTTAAGGGAATAGTGCCGTTGGCTGTAGATACAGTGACCGACACAAACATGGTCTCATATACAAACATTCGTACAAAACTCATCTCCTAAACATATATTTTTATCATAGTGATGTATTTGTTGGAAATTATAAGCAAATTCATAAAATTTCATGAACATGACAGTATAACACGACAAACATATTAAAAGTGCATATTTACTATAAAAAAGATAATAAATTGGACATATTTTTTAAAAATATCTTTTGAATGGTTGCATTTATAAGGAGATTGATCAAGAGCTTTTTTGTTTTAAATCACATCAGGATTGATAACTTGTGACTAAAAATGATTGTTAACATACAAAAATTCGAAGTTTCGAAAATTCATAAAAATTCGATGCTCCACAAAGTTTGTCAAACATAGTTTGACCATATTGTACCCATTTTTTTAATTTTCTACATTCTATTTTATATGAAAAATTTAAAAAAAAGTTGATGGGTCTGAGCCTAGGGGCACGGACGGGATCTTGACATAGGACTGTGATTGTGTGTAGTAATTGCATTTTAATTGAGTTTTTCACTGTTCAAAATCTGTATTTTTTCTCTTTTGATACATCAAATGTATGCCCTGTAAAAACCTTTCCTGTATGTACTTGTACCCTTTAAATGAGTTAGATGACATAACGTGGTAGAATTCGGTACCATATTCTGTTCAAAAATGTACACAAAAATACCATTAAAGCCATTACTACCCTTTTCTTCTGTTTATTCAATCATGCAGAAGAAGACAAAGAGTTATCATGTATCATTTTTAAACACAAGTCTAAATATTTAAGACCTACATAAATATAAGCCTGAGTCAAATCAACACCAAATCTATTATAGATAAAAATAGCATTATCTCCTTCGTTACCACGTTGTCCGGAACATTGTTTGTAATAATTTTATAGCCCTGTAAGATCGCGACTACTCAAGCTATCATAATCTGATTTACGTGGGTATACCCTTTCGATCTTCTAAATCCGCATCCATTTAAATTCATTTATTGCATTTTTACATAACCAAACAACATACTCGATATTATGACATCCTGGACCACAATTACACAAATGGTAATGGTAATGGTCGGTAAATGGAGAATAATTCATTTTACGGATCAACTCACATAATGAGCTAACGCCCGAATTTAGGCAAAAATATTGCTCGTTGCGTCGGGGAGGAAGCGAGTGGATAGTGCAATCGAGAGAAAACATACCCAAACAATGTGAAGATTTAGTCAAATTGTTAACTTTTTTACTATATTCACTGTTCATGTTTCAAGCAAAAAAAAAAAAATCTGGATAAATTTCCTGTCTAATGATAATAACGCAACATATGTCGCAATAACCATTTTGAGTAATTTTGAAAACTCTTAATAAATCGTTACATTTTTCGTAGAGTGACCCTCCTATATAGAAATCAAAGACATAGTCCTATGTCAAAAAGACCGGATTTTTGAGATATTGAGTTCAAATTTATTTTTGTTGTAGTTCAACTCTTCCTTTTTTTTTTTGGACCTTGAAAATCAATTTAAAAACTTGATCAAAGGGAAAAAAGACGGGTGGGTAATGTCGGGGACATAACCGGAGTGACGTAGGACTATACAAAGGGGACAGCTTTTGTTAAATATATATTTTAAATATATTGTTTTAGTTTTCTTCTCCTACGTGAATACCTACCTATCTACCTGAAAAATGGATTAGTTTACTGTTTACTCTTTATGAATATGTTGATGGTTCTGAAAAGAACCTTTGGTGTTGTGTTTTTGTTATCACTCGATATTCCCATCTTGTTCGGTTAAACCTTCCTGTTTAGCTATTGCGTTTGCCACTCGCCACAGCTTTCACAGTTGGAAAATTTCTTCCCATCCAGCTTGTGACATGATGTTCAGTAAATTACATTTAATGCGACGTGCCGGAGAAACACTTTGCCACTCACTGAAACTAATTGTTGCCTTGATGAGCGCCGAACCGAAGCTGCTCTGTTCTTGATGCGGGTTTTCTGATTGTCATGAGCAGCTTTGCAAGCCAACTCGAGCACTTCGACGGCCGAAACTCTATAATCGCTGTTAGGTATACTGGTGCTCCGGCACCAATCCGTTCGGCCTAGTTACCCTTGCGGAGCAATCAGTGAATGCGACCAACAGGGAACTGGAGACCTGCACGGTTCGAGTGAGACTTTGCCTTTCCCTTAACTTGTCCTCCTTTGTTACGTCCACGATACCGATGCCGTACCACCACACGGGTTTACGGTTTGAAAGAAAATAAGATATTTTTTTGGGGTCCGCGTGTTTTATACTCTAGCGGTACACACTCACAGGATAGAGACAAATCGGCAGACTCAGCCAGAGGGGCGAGTCCAACGAGACGAACGAATGAGCGCTAAAAGGGAGCGATGGCAAAAAAATACATTCATTACGATTTGTTCGGTCGTTGGATTCACATGCAGGCTAAAAAGGGTACTTTTCAGGATCACAAAATTATCTTTAATCTAAAGAGTTTATTGTTTTGTTATCACTCGATATCCCCATCTTGTTCGGCTAAACCTTCCTGTTTAATGATTGCGTTTGCCACTCGCCACAGTTTTCACAGTTGGAAAATTTCTTCCCATCCAGCTTGTGACATATGTTGTACAGTTAATTATATTTAATGCGACGTGCCGAAGCACCACTCAGTGTCGCATTGGAGGCGATTTTAACCTGTAATTGAACATTTGCGATGACAGTGGTACAGTGTCGACTTTCAATGTGGGGTCATAATTTGGACCCCGAACTCTATGTTTACAAAAATGTCCAACTAAATATGTCGCATTACAGGTCCGTCCAATTAGCTAAATGTCGAGATAAGTGTAAATTACTGTACTTTAAATCTTGAAGCAATTTAAGAATTGGTGAAAATCAATAAGCTCAGAACAACTGCCAAATTCACATACTCATCATATCCTGGCAAACAAATTATGAAAAAATCAATTTGTGTTTTATTATTATTTTAGATATTGTTTTAGAAAGCATTGAACTGTATTTCCTAAACTCTTTTTTGGAAGGTTTAATGGCCCTGAAAAGCGCCTTGTTTTATGGAATGGTTCCAATTTAGAAAACTTAGTACTCATGGTTTTGAAAAAAACCATTTCGAACGCCCTCGATGCCGCCTTGTTCTGGATTTGCTACCAAAGCAGTTTGTGTAAAGAACAAACTTTTTTCTTCTGCTACCTGATGCCGTTTTGCGATTACGTTTGCCACTCGCCACTCGCTGCAACTGCCTGTTGTCTTGATGTCCACCGAACCGAATGTGTTCTGTTCCGAATGCGGGTTTTCTTATCGTCGCGAGCAGCTTTGCCAGCTAACTCGATCATTTCGGCGGCTGAAACTATATAACGCCGGCTAGGTGGACTGGTGCACTGGTACTAACGCGCTCGGCCTAGCTACCCTTGCGGGGAACTCCAGATCAACACGGTTCGAGCGGGATTTTGCCTTTCCCTTCACTTTTCCTCCTTTACCATGTCCAGACATGGCTGCTTGGGTTGGTTTGTTGATGTGTTGTGATGCGAACCGATGTGGTGTACGGTTTGAATGAGAATGATCGTTACGGCAGCGGAGTGGGGATTTTTAAGCTGACTGGCTGGCTCGAGAATTACGCATGTGTGAGACTGCGACCAATGTTTCGTTCATTTTTTTCTTTTTCCTTCCCAATCGTGCTTCATTCTATTTCGCTGCTGCTCTGGTTGCCCGTTTTGGTCGGTACGATTTGAGGAGCACAAAATTGACCAATCAAAAATGGGCACATAGTGCATTTTGACAATGCTTGATATTTCACAATTATTCAATTATTTATCTCAAGAAAAATGAAATGTTATTCGTTATGATAGATGCGTAGATATATTTCCTATCAATTGATGCAAAAACCTTTGCGATCTATTGAGAAATGCTCGAGTTATAACCGTTCCAAATCTTGCATTTTTTCCTACTTGTTCAGTGCCTAGATTTCCATTTCACCCCCTATATCTTCCGGTTAGACGTAGTCCTACGTCAAAATCTAGCTCACCTGTAGCGGTTGTCAAACCACGTTGAACTCAAACATCGATGCATGCATACGATATACATAGGAGAGAGAGAGGAACGAATTCTTTTTTGGGGGAAGTCACTTCAAAATGCATTGAGGACAATTTGACTGGGAAGAATGAAATGATATAATGAAGTCAGTAGAGGGAAATAGCGCTGGTTGTGACATATGAGGTTTTCGTTTCGTCGAGTGATCGATAGTTCGCGTGTTCCGAATCACATCACTCATCACAGTGAATCCTGATTCGTCATACCCAATCCCACTAACAATTTTTCCTTCCATGATATTCGCTAGGGAACCACGCTATAGAGGCGACCCTTTTGGCTTTCGGGTGGCGAATACCATACTAACATTCCTTTCCTTTCCCTGGTGACTGTAAGGATGTAGCCGGCATTGTTATTGACTATTTATAGCCGAAACATGCTCAATTAGAATGGTTTGCTACTCCCAAGCGTCATTCAGTATGTACTTTGTGCAATTTCACTGTTTCAGGTCAATCACGGAGAGTAACTAAGAAATGTACAGTCTACCCAAGCTCATGCTCACAAAGGAAGCAAATGTCAAGGATATCGATAGTGAATTTAGCTAGATTCAAAACCTGGATTTTACTCACTTCACTGCAAACGAACGCAAGGATGAACTCTTCAAACAAAAGGCTACCATAGGAGGTTATTTTGATCTAAAAATTGACAATTTTCAAGAGGCTAGAGGCAAATGATCTTTGATTGTTTAAAATTTTGTGATGATTCAATTCAATCATATACAGAATTCTATTTTAAATAGTGGAATAAAATTTGAGACGGTATTTAGAAAAAAAAGACGGGTGGGTAATGTCGGGGACATAACCGGAGTGACGTAGGACTATACAAAGGGGACAGCTTTTGCTAAATATATATTTGAAATATATTGTTTTATTTTCTTCTCCTACGTGAATACCTACCTATCTACCTGAAAAATGGATTACTTTACTGTTTACTCTTTATGAACATGTTGGGGGTTCTGAAAAGAACCTTTGGTGTTGTGTTTTTGCGTTTTTTTATAAACTTGATTCTTGATTTTTTTCTAAAGGCTTTGTACTTATTAAATGTTCAACGCCGGGCATCTTTCGGCGTATGTACATATCGTACAATCAAAATGATGGCTGTGATAGGGAATGCATAGGTGATCATCAGCTCATTCACTATCATATATTTCACTATTGAGCACATTACCGTACCTTAAACTGTGGTTTCGGAGACGAATGAATTGTAAGATTTGTAGTCTCCGCAAACAAAGTAAATAAAAATGAAAAAGAACTGAGGTTTTGGAGACGATCTGTTGAGAAATAAACGAGCTATAAGCGTTCTGAAAAACCAACAGTAAATACAGGGACGGATGACCTTCGGATTAAAGTCCTTTAAAATAAGAACAGAGCAGCAGGAAATACATAGCTCATCATGTTGCTCCTTAGTTATTTTTCTATACAATGCAGATGTAACGTCAGTCAGTTTTCAACTAAAGTTATCAACCAAAGAAAGCAGTTCTAGCTACCGAGAAAATTCGTTAATGCCATCCTGCATACAATGTGTTGTAATTTGAAGCCACTTTTAATTCGGAAACCATGCAAGGGTTTATGAAAACTGAATGATCAATTTAAAAGACCCCAACAACCAATAAGTTCAAGAACAAGCAAAAACAAAATAAATCTCTGTTCTGTAGGCGGGTTTTCTTATTGTCGTGAGCAGCTTCGCACTGATTTACGGTTTGAAAGAGAATGATATATTTTTCAGAGGATCCGCGCGTTTTGTACTTTAGCGGTACACGCTCACAGGATAGAGACAAATCGGCAGACTCAGCCAGAGGGGCGAGTCCAACGAAACGAACGAATGAGCGTTAAAAGGCAGCGAGGGCTTTAAAAAAATACATTCATTACGATTTGTTCGCTCGTTGGATTCACATGCAGTTGTTTCTAACAATCATGAAGCCACCGAAGACTAGTGGAATAGTGGAAAAGTCGCCAAAAAGTTCGGCACGGCGCAGAAAAATATCTCGGAAACCGACAGGAAGAAAGAGAAGAATCATATGCTATCTACATCATAAGGTGCTGAAGCAGGTTCATTCCGACACCGGTTTCTCATCGAAGGCAATGAGCGTCATGAGCTTCGTCAATACATCTTTGAGCGTATCGTAGCGGAAGCCTCGCGTCTGATCCACTACAATAAGCGGTCAACCATTACGGCGTGGGAAATTCAGATTGCAATCAGTCTGTTGCTGCCCGGTGAACTTGCATGCGGTTTCCGAAGGTACCAAAGCGGTGACGAAGTATACCAGCTCCAAGTAAAGAGCGTTTTCCGACTGCTGATCCAGAAGCAAACCCTAAAAAGGATCCTTTTCAGGACCACAAAATCATCTTTAATCTAAAGAGTTTATTGTTTTGTTATCACTCGATATCCCCATCTTGTTCGGCTAAACCTTCCTGTTTAGCGATTGTGTTTGCCACTCGCCACAGCTTTCACAGTTGGAAAATTTCTTCCCATCCAGATTGTTACATGTTGTACAGTAAATTACACTTAATGCGACGTGCCGAAGCACCACTCAGTGTCGCATTGGAGGCGATTTTAACCTGTAATTGATCATTTGCGATGACAGTGGTACAGTGTCGACTTTCAATGTGGGGTCATAATTTGGACCCCGATTTCTATGTTTACAAAAATATCCAAATAAATATGTTGCATTACATGTCCATCCAATTAGCTAAATGTCGAAATAAATGTAAATTACTGCACTTTGAATCCGGAAGCAATTTAAGAATTGGTGAAAATTTAATAATTGCGAAAGTCCACAACCATCAATAAGCTCAGAACAACTGACAAATTCACATACTCATCATATCCTGGCAAACAAATTATGAAAAAATCAATTTGTGTTTTATTATTATTTTGGATATTATTTTAGAATGCATTGAACTGTATTTCGTAAACTCTTTTATGAAAGGTTTAATGGCCCTGATAAGCGCCGTGTTTTATGGAAATGGTACCAATTTAGAAAACTTAGTACTCGTGATTTTGACAAAAATTATTTCGAACGCACTTCATGCCGCCTTATTCTGGATTTGCCACCAAAGCAGTTTGTACAAAGAACAAACTTTTATCTTCTGCTACCTGCTGCCGTTTTGCGATTGCGTTTGCCACTCGCCACTCGCTGCAACTGCCTGTTGTTGTCTTGGTGTCCACGGAACCGATTGTGGTCTGTTCTGAATGTGGGTTTTCTTATCGTCGCGATCCTCCTCTGCTCCTTTGCCATGTCCAGACATGGCTGCTTGTATTGGTTTGTTGATGTGATGTGATGCGAAACGATGTGGTGTACGGTTTGAATGAGAATGAGCGTTACGGAAGGAAGGAAGGTATTGTATTATAGAGACTTTAAACTTTTGCAGTTCATTCGTCTCTAGCCTTGAGAAAGACCCTTTGAAAACTCTACTCTACTCTACTCTATTTATTATTTATTTATTTCATATAGCTCATAAACTTAAGGCTGCTGCCTTTTATGTTCTAGGTTTCAATTGGTAAAACAAAGTGCGTCGTATAATATTTGTTTCTTGGTATTGATTGTTTAAAATACGATTCTTTCTAATTATCTAAAGTGCTCATTGCAGTTTCTCTTGAATTTAATGGCAGAAGTGACGGTCTGTATATTGTGAGGTAATTGATTCCAGTAGGCAATTCCCCTGATAAAAAACGAATTTGAATAATGAGATGTCCTACATCTGTAGATGGAAAACTTCCTACCTCGCTGTGTTCTTAATGGTTTCATGATTTCGAGTAGATATGACGGACTCTGTTTTTTGAGTAGATTAAATATCAAATTAACAGCTCTCAATTTTCCAAAATTTATTAATGGGCATCCCAATAATGTATGTTGTAAATGTGAAACGTGGGAATAACGATTGATGTTATAAATATAACGAACGCAACAGTTCAATGCCACCTTCAGCCTACCTAAGGCATATGCAGAGGCCTGTGGAATAACGAAATCACATGAGATAAAATGAGGGTATATTAGGCTTTTGAACAGTAGCAATTTAGTAGCAGGTCTGAGAAAAAAGGTCTTCATTTTCAACGATCGTAAAGAAGCATAGATCTTACCACACTGCTTCAATATATAGGTGTCCCATTCTAAATCCTGTTGAATTATGACTCCAAGGCTAGTGACTGTATCGTGATATGGCAAGAGATTTCCATTCAAGTAAACCGGGGGTTTACTGGAAATTTGATTTTGGGGTCGTGAAATGTATATAGCCTGTGATTTATCTGCATTCAACAGAAGTTTATTAGTTTCTGCCCACTTTGCGATCAGTGATAAGTTCCTATTTATTAATAACGAAGCATCTTGGTTCGATAAGCCGGAACAATCAAAATAAATTTGAACATCATCTGCGAAAAGGTGAACTCTGCAATTATTTAGATTGTTCGGAAGATCATTGATGTAGAGTGAGAAAAGCAAGGGTCCTAGCACAGACCCCTGTGGCACTCCGGATGTTACTGGTAATAGCTGTGAAAAAATGCTGTTACTTAGAACGGTTTGGAAACGATTCGACAAGTATGAGTTAATTAGCTGAACAGCATTACGATCGAAGCCAAATTGCAAACTCAGTTTTTGAAGCAAATTCTTATGCGACACTCTATCAAATGCTTTCGAAAAATCCAGCATAATGAGCACAACAGTACCAGAACCATCCAAAATTAAGCCTATGTCGTCACAGATTTTCATCATGGCCGTTTTAGTACTGTGCCCACTGCGGTAACCGGATTGTAATTTATAGATAAGATCGTTCTCAGTCACAAATGAATTAATTTGCGCTTTGACAATTGATTCAAAAGCCTTCGATATTGAACTTAAAATGCTTATTGGCCTTAAATTATTGAGACTAGCTCCTTGAGGTTTCTTTTTGAATGGAATAACCTTCGAGGTTTTCCAAATATCCGGGTAGGTCTTTGTTTTTATAATTTGGTTGTACAAAAAAGTAATGGGTTTGAGGATTAGAGGAAGAATTGATTTAATAAACTTGATGGGTATTTCATCTAGACCTACTGCATTAGAATCAATGGAATGAATTGCATTCACCACACTGTACTCTTCGATTAAGCGAAAGCCGAATGAATTTTCTATGACAGTTGATCTGTTGCAAGTAAAGCTGTCAGAAATCATTGAAAAATTGTCAATGAAAAAGTCGTTTATTTCATCTGGAGAGAATGTATTCACTGTATCGGTGGTGGCTTTGCAAACCCCCAGAGACTTTAGGCGCATCCACATTTCCTTGGGCGCTTGATGTTGTGAAAAAATATCGTTATGATAATCCCTCTTTGCTGAGTTTATCATACTAGTGACTCTATTTCGTAATACTTTAAAAGTATTATGATGATTTTCAGATCTAGTTACTCTCCATTCACGGTAGGCAAGCTCCCTATCGATGATAGCTTTTGAGATGGCAGAAGTAAACCACGGGTTTATTCTCTTTTTCATTTTCATTGTTCTCATCGGCACACAATTTTCCAGCATGTTTTTCAAATATGAATTAAGGGTTCTGACTATATCGTTAGGATTATCATAGTTGTATAATAAATCCCAGTCAATCTGGTTAAACAGTGCAATAATTGAACCAGGATCAATGCGATTGTAATCACGGAAATAAATTTGTTGTTCCCTCACAACTGTGTTTACATCAACAGAGGCAAATAGTAGATCATGGTTTGACATGAAAGGTACACTAACCTGGTTAAACTTAATGAAATCTTCTGGAGTATTGGTCAAAACCAAATCAATTTGTGAAGATCCAGTGTTGAAGAAATGAGTTGGTTCAATACCTACCGATTCTAGCGCAAAATTAGCCATGGCATTTTCAAAACGTTTAGTTTTATTAGATAATCTGTTCAAAAGGTTGGTATTGAAATCACCCATTAATATTATTCTGGAGTACTGATATCTTAAATCGCTCAGAATATCGGTCATCTGTTGTGAACAATCGCAGTCCGGTGGATTGTAGAAAAAACCGAAAAGAATCTTTTCCTCGTTTATGTCGATTTCGATCAGTATGAACTCAGTGTTGTGCTCCCCTGTATCATTTTGAGATACCTTAAGAATTTTATACTTGATCGATTCCTTTACGTATACTAGTACTCCACCACCTAGTCTAAATACGCGATCGTTCCTAATAATTGTATAGCCAGTAATCTTCAAAATATCATCGGGAATCCTATCGTTCAACCACGATTCACTAACACCCATTATATCGACGTTTGAAACTTGAGCTATTTTTCGCAATTCGTCTATTTTTGTCAATCTTTTCGCGCAAATGCTCTGACTGTTCATGCAACACATGGAAAGTTTCCCATCAACCAGGGCGGACTTCATTACTATACCTGGGATACACCATTCGTTAGATGTGCCTCTACTCTGGAATCCATTAGCCATTATTACAGCCATATAGTTTCTAAAAGCTAAATTCAAGAGAAAGATAACGTGTGCACTGAGGAACCAACTAAGGAAAATGAATTTAATAATTACACACCTATTGGTATAACAAATAACTATTAACAATGATAAAAACAATAAAAAAAAAAATACAATTTACGCAGACAAAAACCAAAATTAACAATTCGAAAAAATTACTTATACTATAATACTTTTAGGATCTGAGACACAGGATGAAAGGAAGGGAGTGGAAAGGAAAGTAAAAGCTTATTGAGGAAAGGTTGTGTTCTGTTGAACTAATTGTTCAAGCTCTTCGTTTCTCCTTACAGCAAAGTCTTGATCAGCATCAGCGATCCCAACGTAGACAATTCCTCCTCGGGTGTAGACACGCTTCAGTTTACCTTCTTTCTTCAGAACTAGTGCGTTGGATTTGATTTTGCGAGCAGTTGGGACCAGGTTCTCGTTGATGTAGATTCGTTTATCTGACTTGAAGCCGATTTGAGAAAGAGCGAGCGATCTACGTTGTAAGTATCTCCCAAAGAAATCATTTCGTTGATTCGTAATAGCGAATTGAACCAGTATGAAACGGTTGCTGCCCTCACGAATACCTGATTTTGCCATTCTACGAATATCCACGAGCGGAATGGAAGCTTCAGCATAGCCCAGCACAGTACACCAGCTTTGAAAGTAGGACGGTAAATTTTCGTCTTTCAGATACGGAACCCCACTAACGATCAGGTCGTTACGTAGTACAGATCTACTAATTGCATCTGTGTTTGCATCTACTTCGCTTTCAATCCGGGACACATTGGTGTGAACGTTCATCAAATCCACCTTGATGCCTTCTAGTCTTCTACTCAGTTCATCACGCAGCTCATTTCCCAGTTGACTTATCTGTTCCTGCGTCGATTTTCCCTGTTGTGCAATCATCCTGGCTAGATCGCTGTTGGAAACATTCGAGTTGGAATTTGGAGAATCAAACACTTGTTTGCGCTGTTTGTTGTTCGAGTCTTGTTTTGACATTATAGATGTTTTACTTCTCAGACACAGTTGACTCATTGACTCTTTCGGGGACAGTGGAAAAGGAACGAACGGCGACAATCTATTGAAGTAGCTTCAATGCGCTTGCAAACTACCGGAGCGATCGATTGTATAAGATCAATTTGTTGTCGATAACAATGATGTAGTAACTGGATTACGATGTCACACTTTCGTCGATTCGTTCTTTCTTAGAAAAAAGTAAACTTGGAGTTGTTACGATGAATTACCACGGTAATTTTGGTTTTTATCTATGCGCCGATATTACTCCCACTTCATGTTTACCACAGTTGACACAGTTCTAGCGCTACCACCTCCGCCCTCTTGCCTTGAGAAAGGCACTCGATCCCTCGCCGTCCAGCTCGTCCTGCAACGATGTTGTCCAGTCGGTGTCCACACAAAGAATGAGCGTTACGGCAGCGGAGCGGGGATTTTTAAGCTGACTGGCTGGCTCGAGAATTACGCATGTGTGAGACTGCGACCAATGTTGCGTTCATATTTTTTCTTTTTCCTTTCCAATCGTGCTTCATTGTATTTCGCTGCTGCTCTGGTTGCCCGTTTTGGTCGGTACGATTTGAGGAGCACAAAATGGACCAATCAAAAATGGGCACATAGTGTATTTGGACAATGCTTGATATTTCACAGTTATTCAATTGTTTATCTCAAGAAAAATGAAATGTTATTCGTTATGATAGATGCGTAGATATATTTCCTATCAATTGATGCAAAAACCTTTGCGATCTATTGAGAAATGCCCGAGTTATAAGCGTTCCAAATCTTGCATTTTTACCTACTTGTTCAGTGCCTAGATTTTCATTTCACCCCCTATATCTTCCGGTTAGACGTAGTCCTACGTCAAAACGTGCTTATTGACGAAATTTCGTGGGAGGTTTGTCACGAGAAACGTCAATGAAAAAATTATGGAAAGTGGCTCGAAACATGAGAAATCGCTCTTCATCGAATGAAAGCGAAGAATATTCACATCGATGGATTTTTGTCCCGATTCTGCTTGCTTGAAAATGGCAAAAGGAAGTGTTCTAAGTGAAAGAGAAAGGGGAATGGTCGAAGTCTACCGACGAGAAAAGGTGCCTCTTCGCGAAATTGCCCGTAGACTCAGTAGATCAGATTCGGTGATAAGAAACTTCTTGAAGAATCCGAGAAAGTATGCAACAACCAAACGAAAGGTTAAACAATCAAAACTGTCGGCGCGGGATGAACGAAGAATTGTGAAATTGGCGTCGAATTCAACAATATCGGTGTCCAAGATCAAATCTGAGCTGGATCTACCTGTTGCGGATGAGACTATTCGTAAGGGTTTGCACTCCAGCCCCAACATAATTCGATCTAAAATGCACAAGGCTCCGAATCTAACACCAGATCACAAGCAAAAACGTTTGGATTTCGCAAAAGTGAACATGGCTCGTCTGCGGGACACGGTAAAGTCTTCGTTATTTCCTGTATTTTTCTCAGATAAATGTTACAATGCGATTACAAGCTTTTAGAGATCTTTGAAAATCGGAGGTGCGTTTATAGAAAGTGGGAATAGTGTATACCACAAGATAGGTGCGATCTTGATTCCGAGTTTTCGATGGTAGAATTCTCTCTTGCTCTCCTTTCTTGTAACAATACGGCTCCAGAAACGGATAGAATTAAGTTCAACTTGTTGAAAACCCTCCCTGATGTGGCGAAACATCGCTTGTTGAATTTATTCAATCGGTTTCTGGAGCATAATATTGTTCCAGATGATTGGAGACAAGTGCGAATTATAGCTATTCAAAAACCCGGGAAACCCCCGTTCGACATCTATTTGGACCGCCCAATAGCAATGCTGTCTTGCATACCGAAATTATTGGAGAAAATGATCTTGTTTCGCCTTGATCGATGGGTTGAAACAAATGGCCTACTCTCAGATACACAATATGGGTTCCGCAGGAGCAAAGGGACGAAAGATTGTATTGCGTTGCTTTCTTCAGAAATTCATATGGCTTACGCCGAAAAAAAAACAAATGGCTTCAGTATTGGACATAAAGGGGGCCTTTGATTCTGTTTCAATAGAAGTTTTGTCAGACAAATTACACTCTCGGGGTCTACCGCCTCTATTGAATAACATGTTATATAACTTGCTTTGTGAGAAACATTTGAATTTTTCTCACGGAGATTTACCAGTGAATCGGGTCTCTTACATGGGCCTCCCTCAGGGCTCCTGTTTAAGTTTGTTTTGTACAACTTCTATGTTAGCGACACTGATAATTGCCTTACACAAAATTGCAGCTTAAGACAACTTGCAGATGATGGAGTGGTGTCTATCGTAGGATCAAATGAATCCGACCTGCAAGGACCCTTATAAGATACTTTGAACAATTTTTCAACCTGGGCCATTGGGCTAGGGATCGAATTCTCCACGGAGAAAACAGAGATGGTGGTTTTTTCTAGGAAGTTTGAACTTGTAAACACTACACAGTTTGAACTTGTAAAGACTACAAAACAAATGAAGACATTTACAAATTTCCCGTGTAGTAAACAAGTAAAATCGAAAAAAAAACATATACCAAACGCACAGACACACCTATGGAAGAGAAACAAAGGATTTTTATGTTTTATAATAAAAATCGTTTGTTATTTTGAACAACAATTAGTTAAGCTATAATATTCTTTGGAGAACGTATAGCATAGCGGTATGTG
Organism: Toxorhynchites rutilus septentrionalis; assembly: GCF_029784135.1. Lineage (NCBI taxonomy): Eukaryota > Metazoa > Arthropoda > Insecta > Diptera > Culicidae > Toxorhynchites > Toxorhynchites rutilus. Next base: position 66,097,018 of record NC_073745.1, read on the forward strand.
GACGCAGTAAAATGGGCATATTTCGTAGGGTGTTCATTTTAACCGCTTTTCCCCTAATATTTTTTTTGGCGATTTGCTCGTAAGTACGCGATTTTTTTTTGCGCATTCGCATCTATCGCGTAAAAAAGAATCCAGTGCACAAAAAAGGAATGAGTATTGGTACACATGAAAAGTGCGAAAGGTATTTTGTAGAAATACTAAATACTACTACACCCAAACTAACGTTGCCAGAAAGCCTTTCATTATCGGCAGAAACCATGCCTTTTCGTGGTTTGAAGCGTCATATGAGCAAATAAATCATCTGTCCCCCAGCGCTTCAAAATTTTTGTATGTATGGAAGCAGACACCTCTTCTTTTTTTCTTTTTTCATCTGTTTTGGGATTGCACCGAAAAAAGAAATTCCAATCGACGTAAACGGGGATCGAGCCAAGGTCGGCTGGAATGTAAGGGTATTTCACACGACCACGCTATCCACGTAGCTAATGATGGTGTTGCGTAAAAGCGTAATAATATTACACCTCATTACAAAATGAAGTTGGAAAGTGCTTTCTAAGAGTAAAAAGGAGAGCATAAGGGAGATCTCTATCCATCTCGGTTTGGGCCGTGTTTATATGTGGCAAAGTAATGCGTGCTTATTAACAACCTGTTTCTTGTTTCGCTCGCTCGTATTAATCTCATATTGCTGCACAAATGCTTACCAGTATTTAAGAGTCATGACATTTTCTGTTATTTTTAGGTTCATTTAGTGTAATTAATTTGTTCGCTCGGGTTGTTCGAGGCTCTGTCTCCTCCCACGGCAAATAGTGAATATAATAACAGAGGCAAACACACCAGTATTCAAAAAAACGAAGCTAGCTAGGATATTAAAAGAAACAAACATATACCTAAAATAAATAAAATCTTAAAGGATTATAAAAAAAAATATTATATGAGCTATCTAGATTAAAATGACGGCACAGGGTTATCACAACACAAACTAGAATTTATGTTCAGCCAACACCACACTACACGCCACAAACCACATCGCAACAGTTGGCAAAAGTGTACCATAGTCGGTGTAACCAGACCCGAATATTACTTGGCGGGTTTGACAGAGTTCCGCCATGCTCGAGGGGCACTTAAGCTTGAACCACCGGACAGAACGTACTCAGAAACACTCGTTCCTTCACGTTTCAACCGCACAAAAGTCCCCGTTTACGGAGGAAGTTCTGTAGCGAAAATTGTATCGCTTTGCTATCGGTTGAGCAGCAGATAGTGAGGACCTGTGCTTTCCACGAGTCCGGTTCCAACTTCTCGTCTTCTGTACACCAGGCAAGGAGCGAAAATCGGACGAGCAGGTGCACTAGCACACTGAACCCACCCAGAAGACCTGAGATTATACTCCAGTGAAGCAGCGGATCGTGACCGGAATAATGTTCCGGACCGGAACCGTACCACAGCAGAGCAAGGATTCAGCAGCGGGCCCAGACATTATAATACACAAACACCGTGAGTAACGTGTGAAATAAAAAGAGTAGGGAACTAGGGAAATAGGAAGGTTAGGATAAAAAAATATAATAAATTGCCGTCGTAAACAATAGAGACACGTGTGTTTTCTCTTTTTATAACCCCTTTCGGGTTAACCTAGATAGGCTGTGATTGAGCCGACCCTGAGAGGAACCACAGAGTCCATGCGGGCAGCTAGGGCGTAACAGGCCTATGTTACAAACTACAACAACAACAACAACTACAACTGTGAAGGGTATACTTCAGAAGAACTTCAAGTGAAGGGTAAACTGAAAAGTAACAGCAAGCAATCAACAGTAGTATAACAATAATTTTTGCTGTCAAACAAGTGTGAAAGCAGCTGGTGCAAATGTTGATGTACCGTACCGTTTTCTCGTTCAAACTTTGGACTCCTAACAAAAATATATGCGCCGTAAAACCGCTATTTCTGATTCTTACAACACCATAATATGTCAATTCTAAGCTATATCCACAAAGTAATTGTTATATTATTCGCATAATCTGCATCAATTTTGCGCCCAACTCCCCCATAAAGACCCACCAATCGAATGGCTAAAAAGACCCCCAAAAGATGCCTCATCGTAACGTACTTTTCCTTTCTCGGTATTTCATTTCGTGAAATAGCTGACAAAAACAAACATCTTTACGTGAAAGATGAACGACGATGACGACGTCGACGGGGCACCAGGGCATATGCCTAACATGCCTAATTCGAAGCGCTCGAATTATCCGCAACTTTGAACCTCGCTCGGATATGAGTTGTATAAGGTGAAGCGTTTAATTCAATTATGTAGCCCCCTGTTTTCAAGGGGCTACATTTGGCTTGCGCTAGCGCAAACGTTCGAACGAACGGTCTCGTCGTAATCCGACATCCAGCCGGTCAAGATAGCCGCGAGCGATACGTGCTTCTTAAATTAGCCGAGATGTAGGATAACGGGGAGTTGTTGGTATTCGTTGGTGCTCTTTTATTGTGCGGTTATGATGGATGATAAACGAAATTAATTATATTATTTGTTGTGTTTTGAACGGTAATTGGATGGTGAGATAAAACTTGTTGATTTATGTGGAGAAAATTGAAAGGTAACAAAATGAACAAACTCGTAGATGTACTGTTTCTTCGATTTGATTCTATGCGTAATCCATAAATGGTTCACACTTCGCGGGCGCACGTTTCTTAGTTTCGCTGTTTGTCATGTGCAATCCGAAAAAGCTCTCGGAAACATTACGACTATTTCCTTCGGACACACGAAACCTGTCATCATCAACCCGCCCAACAAAACCAACCATTGTTTCGCAAAGTGCCTGCAATGACATTGAATTCGCATGCATCAGTCGGTGACGACTCCCCCAACAATGTTTATGCTTATGCTGGAACTACTCATGATATTTATCATTCACTTACGACCGATTACGATACAGTGCGCGATAAAAAGCGCGCCAGAGTGCAACTGCAACCCATAATTATTTACGCTTAGTTATAAGCGGCGGGGGGTTTCGACATCTCCGCCCTTCCGTCTGCGGCGCTGTCGCACACATTTTACCGCCAGATTGGACGTGTGAAAAAGAACATACCTTTGCAATCATCGAGAGAGGAATTTGTCGTATGTCGTATGTGTTTCAACAAGAATAATTACCCGCCGTTTTAGCGTTTCTCATTTGCCGTGTGACAATGGTCAATTCGATACAATTTGTAGAACTCGGTGGTTTTTGTGCAGTTTAATTTGTGTGTAGTAAGTAATTGGCACTCGTTTATGTGTTTGATCGCAGGTAGGGATTTCCAGCCGATGTCGTTGAACACTGATTGAAGTAATTAAAGTGTGATTTCTCCGTTTTAACGAAGTGTGCTCATGAATCTATCTGGTTGAGCACAGGTAGGGGAAAAGGGGGGAATTTGTACCACCTAAGCAAATCGCCTAATATTTCCAAACCAATACGTCTAAATCAAAAATGTCACATTGTATACTAAGCTACACTTGTTTTCTCTCAATCAATAATGTTTAATCATTATATCAAGCTTAAAATTACCAAATATATCATAAAATAAAAGAGATGATTTTTGGACATTAATATTTGATGCGGGGTGATTTGGACCATCTGTGGGGTGATTTGGTCCAGTGTGTGTTTCATCGAAAAAAACATACTTATGTTTATGTAAAGTATTTTAAAATAATATTACAATCGGTAACAATGTTCTGGGATCGATACCAGGTGTCTTGGTCAGATTCCAGACCAGAAAAATTGGATTGAGATCATCTCGAATTCTGCATGGATTTTTTCACTGTTGTTCGAGCATTTTCAAACACTTTCGATGCTTGATCAAAGTAAATCCGTTCTTGAAGGCCTGCGTTGCTCTTTCAAGCTCCTCCTTCTTCCAACGTTGTTTGCCCATCCTCTTTTTGTAATTCAGCGCCATCTGGAATCAATTAGACCAAAGCAAAACCTCAAATCTATAGGACCAATTCACCTCACAAAAACGTGTCCATGTCACCCCACACAACATGCAAAAATTAAAATGCAATTAATTTAATTCATTGTTATCAAACTTACAGTTTCGTTGCATCAAATTGTTCCTCTTCTGTAGGCGAACAGAACTTTACTGCACAATACACGAAAAGTTAGTTTAATCAGCGGGAAAAACCTTAAAACCACCATTGGAAAATTCACATTTTTTGACAATCAAAGTGCTTGCTGTGTTCATGCTACCATTTGCCTCCACTTGTCGAATTTTTCCAAAGTTTGTTTACGTTAGTTACATACGGTTCATTAATAAAAGAAGATGAGATTATAAAAATCCAAGTTGTGCCTTTTTGAGATAATGGGGTGGTCCAAATCACCCCGTATGTCCAACTCAGCCCGTGTTACCCTACATGACACATATACGATATATGCATATTAGGAGAATATGTAACTGTATAGCGACCCTTACACGATAATTCGTATTGATATTAGTTCAACAGAATGACAATAAAAATTATCGTGTAATTCCACAAATTTGGAATGAATGGCAATAATGATGAAAATCCGGATTTTCTGATATCGGTACGTCATTACTTAAAATAGGGCAGGGAACGTTCATTTTATTAATAACGGTGGAAAAAGTAAAGTGCCCTGAGTTATTAATAACAATTGATAAAGTAAGGTGGGCTGAGTTCATTTTAAGACAACAAAATACGGTATCGACATCTGAGAGGTTTTGAACGAGTGAAGCAAGCATGAGCAATTAAAATAACTGTGCAAAAAGGCAGTTTAAAACCATCAAAAGATCAATGAAAATAAATGCTAATAGTATTTTGAATTTCCAAAACATGCTATTCTAAACATTTTTCAACGATTTCTGAAGGCCATTTCAAGGATGAATAAAATTTTTGAGATTATAATTAAAAACTGACAGCATTAATTTTCGTTCAAGACTCTTCCACTGTTTGAAGAAAAGTTTTCAGACCTACAATTGGAATATTTATTTGATACAGAAAAGATAATTTTCATTGATAATTTTCATTTCGAAAACTTGTTAATTCGTTCCTCTATAAGTACTAGAGTTGCTGCACTCCTAAAAGCTGTCTAAATCGGCTTCGTTGTCATGAATCATTGTACATATCCAGTTACCCTGGAATACTATAAAGTGAATTAGTGAATTAGTGAATAAGCAGCAAAATATTTTGTGCAACAAAATCGTAGTTCTGAAAACTCTTTTCATTTGTTTGTGTAATTTTGGTGTAATATATAAAAATTGGAGCATACATATTAAATTAGAGACCATAATAATACTTTAGGAAAATAATGACGATGTAATTTTGGTGTAAGATATAAAAATTCAAGCATACCTGTTAAACTAAAGACCATAACAACACTGTAGGAAAGTAGTGACAATGGAAATGATTGTGTAGGGTTGATGAAAAATGAGAATGTGGATTGAAGTGAATCTCGAATGAATATCGTTACTGGTAATGTCAGTACAGATGATCGTGTAAGGGCCGCTTATGGATATGTTAGACATTGGTAGAACTGGGGTTTTTTTTATGTTGTAAACATTTAACAGAATAAATAGTTTTCGTTATCCCTATACGGTATATGGAGCCCCACAAGACAAACATTTTCCGATGCAGAAGTTGTCAATATCTTAATCCTACTCAAAGTTATTGATGTTATCAATAAATATCAATAATTTTGAGTAGAGTTGAGATTTTAACAAGTTCTGCATCGCAAAATGTTTGTCTTAATAAGCTCTAAAAGTTTTCTGAAGACAGTTTGCATACAGGATTTGAAATGTAGAACAAATAACGGTTTTTTCATGGTGACCCTAACGCAACATAGAAAAAAGCACTATATCGGTTATTTTCAGAAATAGAAAAACACTTTGTTTCAAAAGTTTCTTAAAATATACAACAGTGTAGAACTCTGTTTACCTCTTTATAAGATAAGAAAGTTAGATTTTTTATTTCATCGAAAATTTTAGTAACCCTATTTTTGACAACATGAAAATGAGGGCTCTATTATATGAGAAGCTCAATATGGAAGTGACATCATCGATTTCTCTATATCGACTCTCTCTTTTGGTCATCCCAGCTGTATTTGACAATGTGGAAGAAATTCAGAACCTCATCTATCGGATTCTATAGCAAACTCAAATTGGAACGTTTTTGCAGTTGAGTTATTAATCAAAAAGTTGGTGAAGAGAAATCGAATCGACTTACACCCAGAGTTGCCAACTATATTTTCCAAAAATCAGGAAGAATGAAAATAAAAATAAGGAAGTAATCAGGATATCTCATATTGGGTTGTCTGGAAAGTTCGTGCCGAGTTTCGGGAAAACAAGAGCATTGTTTCTGTAGGCAGACAAACATTTATTTAATTTTATATGCACCGTTCGGTTCCACAATCTTTCGCCAACTTCCACGCAGCTTAAAAGCCAGGATGTGTTTGCTTCCTCGTCGAAAACTTTTCAAGGTATTTCTAAATGCTGTCCATATAGTTAAAAATTCGTGCCCTTAAGGGAATTTTGCAGGGACTTAAACCTATGATAATTTGCAGTATCCGGCTAGTTTAGCTGATGTGATAACACATCCCAATCAGACTCCAGAAATTTTCGTTGCATTCATGAGTCGTTTCATAAACGCAATGGAGACGCAATCCGTTTTTCGTTTCAAATTGTGTGACACTGCCACAAAAACTGATTTCTGCTGCTTTATTTCTTCATCAAAATCAACTCTTTTTCCGGAAGCGACTTATTTAGATGATTTCCTGTGATTCGAGAATAATGAATACTTCGAGATCGATTGAGGGGCTTAGAATGAAAGGGGTGTAAGCGATTTGATCGATTTCTCTACATCGACTCTCTCTTTTGGCCATAACTTCCTACATTCCGTTTCGCCTGCCAAGATTGGCTCGAATACAATGTCAACGATCGACCCCAAATAGTGTCACCTTGCAATCGTTTAATCGACTATTTATATGTGTTTGATGGACAATTTGACGCCACTTTTTTGCCAACATGTGTAAAACATCGTGTCAATCCACCGAAAATAGTGTCAATACACCTACAAGTGCGATGGAAATGTTTATATACAGCCGTTCCATGTCAAACTGATATAGTGGTTCTCAGATTTTCGTGAAAAGTGGTAGTTTTGTTCTTTATCGCTAAACATACAAAGACCCGTATTTTTTATCATTAGGGAGATGATATCCATTTAGGGTTGCCCAGAAAATCAATTTTTTTCCCATTTTTCCAAAAATGACTTTTTTTTAAAGTCATAACTACTGTACCGATTCGGATGATCTACATATCAAATTAAATAGGTGACCATTTCCATTTTAGGGTGGTCCGAAAGATTTTTTTTCTCATTTTTTCCAAAAATTACTATTTTTTTAAAACTCATAACTTTTGAACTACTGCACCGATTCAGATGATCGACATATCAAATTAAAGCTAATTAGTTTCTTTTCAAAAAATACTATACTTGTAGAGAATTTGTATTTTGGTCTTGTAAGGGCGTCTATATTTTTTATATTTTTTATATTTTTTCTTGAACGCTAAGTTTTTTTAGATAACATATCAAAAACTCAGAGATGCGTTATTTTCTGCTATTGAGTTATGATTTTCCTAATCATCGGTTAATCCGAAAAATCAGTTTTCTCTTTTTCCCAAAAAAGACTTTTTTTAAATTCATAACTTTTAAACTAACGGATCGATAGACCAATTTGCAGCCACATGAAATACCACATGTGCATAAAAATTGGATTCTAGTCGCATAGATGTTGTCAAGTTGCATAGGAAAATTGAACGAAACCTGGAAACATGTTAACTTAGCAAAATCACTCGAAAACGAAAAAAAATACCTCTCTTATATTCGGATATGTTATGTAAAAAACCTCGCTATCCAAAAATAAAAAATATTAAAAACATGGCGACCTTAGTTCCGAAACCATGTAAGCTATGAAAAACAATTACAATCAATAATTACGGAAACAAAATTTTTTTTAGCTCATTGGCTTTAATTTGATATATCGATCATCTAAATCGGTCCAGTAGTTTAAAAGTTATGAACTATTGAAAAAGGTCATTTTTTGGAAGAAAGGGGGAAAAGTTGATTTTTCGGACCACCATAAAATGGAAATGGCCACCCTGATGAAAAAGTAAAAAATACGGGTGTAATATTTAACGATGAGGAATAAAACTACCAACTTTCATGAAAATCTGACAATCACTATATCTGGTTATGAGGTGTTTTTTGATGGCTATTTACACATCAAACATTGATGAATTATTAAATAATAACTATTTGTACTACAGTTAAGTATTATGCATTGGAAGATGTTGTGATATGTCTCCTATTAAACGGCTTACAGCTTTCAAAAATATTCGCAATATTTGTCAAGATATTACTAATAGTAGCTTTATCCATTTTTGATCCAATTTCACCCCCATAACTCATATTCACCCCCATCAACGGTAATTATGTTCATTCGAAATATAACGTTTTGAAACTGTCTTCGGGTGCTTATCTGATAGAGCATCTTTCTTTCACGTCAAATTCAAGCTTTAATAAATGTCGACATGTATCTTCGAAAAGGCGAATTGCCATGTGTTATCGATAGCAAATATACGATAAGTAAAACAGTTTGGAGAGAAATGTGAATGTTCGGATTGATTTAAATCCAAAACTAGATTTTGGGCAGGATTAATATCCGCCCGAATCTCGGTTCAAAAAAGAGCCATGGTTCGAAACAGAGCCTCGGTTTAAAAAAGAGCCTCGGTACAAAAAAGAGCCTCGGTTCATAAAAGAGCCTCGGTTCAAAAAAGAGCATCGGTTCAAAAGAGAGTCTCGGTTAAAAAACAGTCTCGATTTAAAAAAAAGCCTCGGTTCAAAAAAGAGCCGCGGTACAAAAAAGAGCCTCGGTTTAAAAAAGGGCCGTTCAAAAGAGGCTCAGTTCAAAAAAGAGCAGCGGTTCAAAAGAGTCTCGGCTCAAAAAAGAGCCTCGGTTCAAAAAAGAGCCGCTGTTCAAAAATGAGCTTCGGTTCAAAAAAGAGCCATGGTTCGAAACAGAGTCTCGGTTCAAAAAAAGAGCCTCGGTACAAAAAAGAGCCTCGGTTCAAAAAAGAGCCGCGGTACAAACAAGAGCCTCGGTTCAAAAAAGAGCCGTGATTCAAAAGAGCCTCTGTTCAAAAAAGAGCAGCGGTTCAAAAGAGTCTCGGCTCAAAAAAGAGCCTCGGTTCAAAAAAGAGCCGCGATTTAAAAAAGAGCATCGGTTCCAAAAAGAGTCTTGGTTCAAAAAACAGTCTCGATTCAAAAAGAGCCTCGGTACAAAAAAGGACCGTGGTTCAAAAAAGAGTTTCGGTTCAGAAAAGAGCTTCGGTTCAAAAAAGAGCATCGGTTCCTAAGAGAGTCTCGGTTCAAAAAATAGTCTCGATTAAAAAAAAAGCCTTGGTTAGAAAAAGAGCTTCGGTTCAAAAAAGATCATCGGTTCCAAAGAGAGTCTCGGTTCAAAAAACAGTCTCGATTAAAAAAAGCCTCGGTTCTAAAAAGAGCCTCGGTTCAAAAAAGAGCTTCAGTTACAAAAAAGAGCCTCGTTTCAAAAAAGAGCCGCGGTTCAAAAAAGAGCATCGGTTCCAAAGAGAGTGTCGGTTCAAAAAAGGGTCTCGATTAAAAAAAAGCCTCGGTACAAAAAAGAGCCTCGGTTCAAAAAAGAGCCGCGGTTCAAAAAAAGCCCCAGTTCCAAAAAGAGTCTCGGTTCAAAAAACAGTCTCGATTAAAAAAAGAGCCTCGCTATCAAATGGAAGTTCTTGACTAGTAGAACACAGTTATTTGTGAAAAATGCAAATCCAAATATATATACACATAGAGCTCATCAATATGGGTTTCAAATGAAACGGCTTGACCAGTAAAACACAGTAGATCATAAAAAATCTAAATCGAAGATGGCTGCAGTCACAAAAGGACCAATTACTTTCCATTAACTCAAACTCCCGCATATGGATATCAAATGAAAAAAAATAAATTTATTGTTAAATCAGTTGACGATAATTGATTGATGATTCATTCCTGCCCTCGCAGAACAATACACTAGCTGATCGTATGTCGCAATTTGTTGCACCTCGAACACTATTCCGGTGACCTTTTTCGCAATTAACATAGACCCAGTTACGGGGGTCTTCGTAGCCTAATTGGTTGTCCGCTACTAAGCGAACGATCATGAGCTCATAACTCAGGGCCCCTCAACTGACCATCTTAGTGTGTTATTCTAGCTACTATGTCCACGCAACAATCATCATGTGTCGGTAATCCCAGTCCCTCACCGCTCACATTTTCGGTCTGCTGCATCGGCAATTGGCACTATTAATAACGCAACAAAGGAAGCCTCATATCAACAGTCCCGATGTGAGCAGACCAACTGTGAACATTCGAACAATAGCAATATTCTTACGCCGAAAAAAAGGCGACAGGCGACATCGATAGAATAGGAATTCTCTTGAGCCTAAACGGCTAATGTGTTATAGATGAAGCAAATGTTTATCGATATATAGCGATACTCCTACGCCTCAATATGGTAACAGTGTAATATACAACAAAAGTTATCTTAAGAAAAAAAAATGTATACGAATGAATTCGGCTCTGTTACAGCTGAATTGCTAAATGAGGCTAATAAAATAAACTGTTGGGATAAAAAAATAGACCCAGCTACAGTAGATTCCCGCACTATTTTTATTACGTACGGGTCATGAAACACGCACGTACGCACATAAATATTCATATTTCGATGGCTTGAAGCAACTCAATATACACACACTCATTCCCGTTCTGTCTCCTTTCTGTTAATATTGCCGGTCTAGATTAGCTTAGCCTTAGCCCTTGGTGGAGAGAGTTTTGCTACCGCCATGCGAAACTAAATCACAGACCAAATTCCAGAACATTTATTTTCTTGGTGAGCCGACGATAGCCTAGCTTGATGATTCCCCACACAATTGTGTAGCTCAGAACCTTAATGTAATGGCGTCAGATTGATGCAATGATTGCAATGCCAGAGACATCAGCGAATGGATAACTTGGTCGCGTCCACAGCTCAACCCGAAACGAAGGCATGTGATGACGCAAAACAAGGAAGAGCGATGTTCATTGCTTTGAAAATAGAACAAGACTGAAAGTTTGCCTCAGCGAGATCTCCACTGTTTATACTCTAGGCAAATATTCCCCTTCGTTCTTCTTCCTTTCCTTTGTTCACGGAGACTTTAAATCTTACGATTTCCCCTTCGATGCTTGTCGATAAGTTGCTCGTTATTGACAGCTCTGTTCGGGAAAGCACGCAAATCAGCATAACAAATGTATGGGAAAATGGAAACGCTTATAGTTTTCATGAGTTTTAACCACCACCAGGGGATTGTGATGTATAGAATATCAAACAAATCTTAGGGAATTCCCGATTCGTTTGGTATGTAAATCGCCAAAATCCGTTCGCGGCAAAAATAGTTATTAACGTTTACTTTATTTCATAAAAACGTGACCTGTTTTCTGATTTGGTACCCTTAATGAAAGACGTAGTTCTACGTCAAAAACATCATCATCAGAAAAAATGAAGTAAGAAATAACAGATACTGTTCTAAAAGCTGGAAAAAAATAATTTAATTTTTTTAACGTTTTGAGTCCCGGATTGTTCATACTGCGCTTTTCATTCAGTTCGCATCAAGAGCTTTTGCACAATATCAGTGTCAGTACCCGCTCCCAAAAATATTTATTGTATTAGAATATAACAGTCGGAAATTCGACTATAAACTAGTCATAACATTTTCTTATTTTGTAACTGTTAATACCAATGATCAACGTTCTTCTAACGAAAAGCTCAATGTCAGTCCCTGTAGACCGATACGGAGCTCTACGTGCTAAGTTAAAAGGTTTCATCGTGATTAAACATAATAATAATAATACAGATAATGTACTAAAGGCTAAAAAATAATGAGGCAAGTAGCAGTTAGACTTCATGTAAGCGAATTTGATCGAAAGTTGAACAAGTAAGATGGAGTAGACTTTCATCAGATAACATCGAAAAGATCATGATTATGAACAAAAATACGCAATGACCATGATTGTGATGAACATTTTTTAGAGGAAACCTAGAATAAACCAATATTTTTACTATTCCATGTACTAATTGATGTTTTAAACTTTATCTTCACCTCTTCCTTCTTTACATATCCGAATAAATCGCTTCTTGGAAAGAACCATCGAGCCGCTCACAAATGAGCCGGCTAGTTTCAATGAACGAGCGGCTCTGAGCCGGTCACTGAAATGAACAGTTTTGCCCATTTCTACCACAGACTATCAGCTTTGCGAAGAATCCACACGTGAAACGTTTAACCCTTTCACTACAGCAGTGAGCACTGTGCCGAAAAGTATGCATATCGCGCTGGTGTGATTGATGTGCAGTATCACCCTAATGTTGTCTATAGACGACGCTCGTACTCACAGGGCATCGCGCGGATGTCACCTATAGACGACGCTCGTAGCGAAGGGGTCATTGGCAACACTGCCACCAACATGCAATGAATGTATTCTGAGTGGCATGCTCCAGAATAAGCTGATCATAGTCCATAGTCGGAAAAAGATTATTTGATGATTTGATCCCCCGCCCAGAACGGGAATCAAACCCGAACCCTCGGCATGATAATGTGTAACGCTAACCGCTCGAGCACGGAAGAACTATTTTTATTTCTGCGTATTTTGTTTACACATGTCACGAATCACGTGTGAATGGTGCGGTATTTTTTTCCACGTGTGCAATACTATTCTTTCAAGGGAAAACCCCCCATAATTGTATGTTTTCATCTGTTCGCTTAGTATAACATGCCACCTAGACATCGATCCCTCATCGCCGCCGTCTGGACGAACCCGTATATCGCAAACACACCACATGCGCTGAATCCACACAATTATAAAAGCTTGGAACCGGTCCGAATGCATCTCAATGTGTACCCTTAATTATAGTTTGTATTCATTTGACGCCATCGTATTCAGTCTGGTGCTGTCATCGGGCGAGTTTAGTAACCGCGAGTCTGCATCTGCATTTCGCCGGGCTATCACGAGATGCTGCTAAAAAGTGTTTTGATTTGTGTCTCTTTTTGCATTCAGTTCAGCTTGCAGGTGAGGAGTGCTTCAAAATTGTGAAATTAGAATGAACAATGAGAATTCTATTTCGATTGCAGTCTGAGCCCTCTGAGAATCACTACTGGGCCGGCGTTGTAGAGTACACTCACAAGGAAACACTGAGCAACACAACGAAAGTATCGCCCCATAACAGAACGCTGGACAATTTGGAGAAATATAAGGAAGTCATCAGATCAGCTGAGGCGTACCCCGTAGATATTATGGTCTTTCCGGAAGGTGCCTTGAATACGATTGACACAGCTGTGTTTGTGCCCAATCCGGAGGACAGTATTTTCCCGTGTAATGATCTTGATTATGAAGGAATAGTTCAAGAACTCTCATGCCTTGCACGATCACGCCGAAAATATCTGGTTATAAATCTAATCGAGAAAGCTACCTGTCTAGATCCAGGTAATCCCAGATCGTGCTCGACCGATGACTCGTATCGATTCAATACTAACGTGGTGTTTGATCGAAAAGGCATAGTTATCGCCCGGTATCGCAAGATCAACCTTATCTCGGAGTATGACATTGACAAGACGGTCGAACCAGAGTTGGTTAAATTCCACACCGACTTTGGCGTTACTTTCGGAACGTTCATCTGCTTTGATCTAATGTTCTACACACCGGCGCTGCAATTGGTACGGCAAAACGTGACCGACTTTGTCTTTCCTACGATGTGGTCTTGCCAACTGACGTTTTGGAGTGCGTTTTATATACAACGAGACTGGGCGTATGAAAACAACGTTAATCTCTTGGTGGCGGGCGCTAATCATCCGCGGACCAGTACCACAGGTTCGGGAATGTATGCCGGTAAACGTGGGCGGATTGTTGCCACCATGAGTCACATTGCGGGCATGTAAAACGAGTTCATGGGGAGGTTTAATCGATCTGTTTTTTTGGCTAATATAAAAGGAATCTTTCAGAAAATTATTCGTGACTAAAGTACCCAAGATTGGTGCACAGGAAGGAGACGTCATAAGGCAACCCATCAATGATGACATCGCAGAAGAAATGACAGATCATGACCTTAACCGAAATCAAGTTGACGGCTACGCGACTATGGGTCTTCCCCTCAGCAGTAACGATAGATATAGCGCAAAACTTTGTCACAATGAGCTATGCTGCTCATTTACCTTAAATTATACTGTAGACCTCCCGACAGATCCCGATGCGGTTTGTGATTTTCTTTTCCAGTTTTCATACAATCACTTATTTATGTTTCTTTCAACAGCAACACTACCGTTACAGACTGGTAGTGTACGATGGTAATCGTACTCTCGTCGGAGAGAATGCTGACGTAATCATCACGACCTGTGGCATTTTGGCATGCAGCGAAGACCGGTTCTCAACTTGTGGAATACGACACTTCAACGCATCGTCCGTCGAAAACGTGGTTCAGTTTAACTCGATCGAAGTCATTGGTGACTTTCCCGAGGGTGAAGGTATATTCCTGGTGCCATCCAGTACCGATACCAGCAATCTACCATTGGAATTGGACGAATTCGACTATAGTCATCAGAAATCGTAAGCACGTTAGTCGTTCATTGCACTGATCATTCTAAATTGTGCCATTTTCAGTGATTCACACAACTTCGTCCAATACTATTTAACGAGTCCACGATCAGAACTGTTGTCGTTTGCCATCAGAGGCCGCAAGTTCGTCTATAGCAATACCGGAACTAGTTGGACTGCTGGTATACTAGGGATATTGGCCGGTATTTTTACTGCTTTATCTATGTGAACTAAGCTGCTTAGTTCCGGAATTATTAGATGCTATATTCAGGCGCAGGACATCAAAGACGTATGTCTCATCATTCTAGAGTCGATAGCAAGAACAAGCTTTAGCTGATGAAGATATCGACAGCAGACAAAAAAGAAAGTTTCTGAAATAACTCTGGGATTTATTGTTATATCGTTTATTTAAAAAAATATATATAGGGGCTGTGTACAACACACAATCACATTGTTGACATAGGAGAAATTATTTTAGAAGAAATTATTTTATTCAATTTGCTTGTTTTTCGCTTCGGATATTGTGTTAGAATGTATTGAAATTTTAGAATTCTCTGTTTAGTAGCATGTCTTAATGACCCCGAAAAAGACTAATGATTTGCGTGATTTTGCAGAATCAGATGGTGAATTCATAATTCATTCGTGCCCTCGCGAGAACAATACACAAGCTGACCATATGTTTAATTTTATTTCTTTCGTCAATGTATTGAGATGCGCTTAATACGCAACGCAAACACGTTCCTTCTTCTTTGTATTATAACTATGACAGTTATCGAAGCGGATATTTAATCAGTTGGTCACAGGCGATTTATTTTATTTATTTGTTCAACCTCACCTTATTCCACAAAACAAAGTGAATGAATCGCCCGGCGAACTAACTTGAGCAATCGACTGCGATTTCATTACCCTCCGATGCGATTTTTCATTTAAAATTCATACACTGCGTTTCACAATTATAGAACCACTTATTTTTTCTGAGTTTCCAAGGATATGTAAGAAGTCGGTTGAATCGAACTATATAGTGTAGGATATAATAACTATCTTCACTATAGAACTAGATAGAAAAACTAGAAGTGGGTTATATCTTTGTTATGACCGCAAAGTAGACGTAGGACTAACGTTGACTTAGCAATAAATAAGTAACAAGCATATAAATCTTAGGCATTTCATCTTTCGAATAAAGTGATTATCATACAACTTCGTTTAGCCAGAAAAGAGTTATAAACGCTAAAAGGGGAATCGATTCCTCCTCGGAAATACCCAATAACCCCCGATAACGACGAACGATTGCAGCGTCCGTAAACAAATTCAAAAAAAAAGTTATGCCATGACGTACACGATTCTAGTCCTTCTGGCTATCTGAAACAAAAAAAATCGAACTGGTTCTGAATCTGTAAAGAATAATCCGCTGTCGCATGAACCTCGGACAAGTCAAAAACATCTTTTTTGACAAAATGGCAGCCGTTTGAAAAACAAAATGCGGTTTGAAACGTTTTTTCTGACGTTTCCCGATTTTTTAAAAATAGCAAAATTTAAAAAATATTATTTGTTTAGAGGTTCATGCGATAGAGAGATGCATGCAGATTGTATTGATATAAATTCGACATGAATCGGTTCCATAGAACTTGAGATATCGTGTACGCCAGTTTGAAAAAAACTAATTTCGAGAAAAACGCGTTTGAAGTTCATTGTTATGGCCGTACCAGGTTAGATATCGCATCACTAAAATGGCTCTAGCTCGGTAAATAATGGGATTTTCGATAAGTTCTTTCTGGAGTAAATTATTGAATGCCTAAAGAACAGAAATATGAAGGATTTTTTTCATTATTCTCAAATTTCTAGACTAGAATACTGCCTTAAGCATTGAGCATTGAGCGTTGAACATTGAGCATTGAGTATTGAGCATTGAGCATTGATTAGTTAGTATTGAGCAGGGCCCGAAAACAGTTATTAGGTGTGCTATAAAGCCCTCGCGTTAGTATTAGTAAATAGCGTGCAGTTTGGGCACAACATTGCACGCTATTTTATAAGTGTGCATAATTTTCGTCTACGATACAAAACAATCTATCTCACCTGTAGTATATGAACGATGAACTCAAAAAAACGATATACATGTATACGTGGTACATGAGAGAGAGAGGAACGAATTCGTTTTGGGGGCAGTCACTTCAAAATGCAATGAAGACAATTTGACTGGGAAGAATGAAATGAGATAGTCGAGTCGTAGAGGGGGAAAGCGACTAAACGCCCAACTGACTGTTTAGTCGTTTTGGCGGAGAAACTGCGCGAAGAAGCCAAAAGTCATTTCCAACTGAATACGGAGGGGAATTTTCTAATGGTCAAATTACTATCCTCAGATGAATATGACTGTGCCGAGCCCTGGTATTGAGCATTGAGCATTGATCATTGAACATTGAACATTGAACGTTGAGCGTTGCACACAAAATGGACTCATACTAAGAATTTATATACGAAACAATAACATTAAGAATACCATTAGGTGTACCGGTAAGTTTCTTCAGTTTAACAACAGATAGCGTAACTTGATTATTATTCCAGTGAATCAAATTTACAGACATTCGATGGGAAGCTACTGTCATTTCGCGTTTTTTACAGTATATGTCAAATTGAAAAGTAAACAACACAATTTTTTTGCCACTTCGAATATGTCGAATTTCGTATCAACGAGAGTGTTTTTGCGCCGAGTGTTACTTCATTACTCCAATATGAAGGAAAAAGCTGCGGAAAGTCATCGCATTTTGGTGGCAGTTTATGGTGACCATGCTCCAACTGAGCGAACGTGTCAGACGTGGTTTGCACGGTTTAAAAGTGGTAATTTTGACTTGAAAGACGAAGAACGTTGCGGACCGCCAAAAAAGTTTGAACATGAAGAATTGGAGGCTTTACTCGATCAAGATCCGTCACAAACGCAACAAGAACTTGTAGATACACTTGGAGTAGCTCAGCAAACCATATCCGAACGTTTATAAGCAATGGGAATGATCTGAAAGATAGGACATTGGGTGCCGTATGAATTGAAGTCACGAGACGTCGAACACCATTTTTTCACGTGCAAACAACTGTATAGTGTTAGTGTATTTTACTTCAACGTGATCTTCGTCTCTAATCCTTTATTTGACTATCTATTTGTCAACTTCAGCTTGAGCTTGAGTAGATTGCTCACTTCGTAGTTGCTCTCCGTGCTTGACCTGAAGCAGTGAAATTGCACAAAGAACAGACTGGATGACACTTGGGAGTAGCAAACCAATCTCATTATGCAAGTTTTGGTGATTCGAACTTTAAATAGTAAAACATCCAACGAAATCCAACCGAATTTCTCCTTTTTTCTAATCTCTACCCAAAATTAAAAAAAAAATGTGTGATGAGTTTTTCTCACACACACACACATACGATCCGCTCGAGTTCACCGTGGAGCCCCAATTAACCGCACCAAAATCGATACCCGTAACGGCAATGATTTATTGGAGGTCTTTCACTTAGAGTATCTTATTACATAACGTCTTTTGGTTTGCTTGGAGAGCGCAAAGTTCACCGTATGTAAATTTGGCGGCAGTCATTCTGATGCTGCTATGCTCCCAAGCTAGACAGTCAAGCATAGGCAGCATGAAAGAATTAACTCCATATCTCACAGCGCAGGTACATGGTTCGTGGTCGAATTGCTTCACTGCTGGGAGCAATTATCGAATTGAAGCAGCCTTGGTTACCCCAACTAAAATCGAACAGCACTCTTTAGCTTTACTCCCTGGTCGTTGTACAGATTTTTGCGCGTTAATTTTTAGTGCGGGACGCATGTTAGGCTACCAAGAAAGTTATGCTGAAGATTTGCCCAACTGTTTGACTTTGTGCCACTTTCGGATTTTTGGTTCGAACGCAGTGGGAACGAGGGTAGCAGGCTGATTCCGACAGAATAGAGCATTCAGTGAAAGTGATGTCAAGAAAATAGCGAACCGATGATTATTGCTCAGCAGCACCGAGGTCGTTCATTAAATAAACTGTTGTTTTTGGTGATCATAAAAATTAGATGCTCGATCCCGCTCACCAAATAGGGGTCCAGATTTGTGCGTGTTGGGAGGAGCAACAACGTAGTGCTAGTTCAGATTCCGATTGTCGATTATGAAAGGTCGAATGTTGCATAACATTATAATGGCTAACATATTTTATTTTGAATCTGTAATAATAATCGTTATTGGTCGTGCCAAGTTCACTGTTTCCACTAGCAGTGGCAGCTGGATGAGTTAATCTATTCGTGAACAGCATCTGTAGCTTACTCTCTTTGAATGAACAAGTACGACCACGAAGAAATTGTATACTTGAGATCACTGTCGAAAGCTGAATTCGTCATTTGTCTTTCAGTCGAAAAGGATTGATCCATCTAACGTAATCACAGTGTTCCAATTTACGAATAAAATGTCTATCATAAAATCAAACCCAAATTTGTATTGTTAATTATAGTTGCTATACTCTCGAAATGAAAGATACAGTGCCGGACTAACCATTAAGACCACTGCCCAAGCAAAATAAGAAAGGGAAAAAAAATTGAGGAAAAATAATCCAATCCAGTGTTTAAACCATTTATAATAAACTATTTTCATTTTTCGAAGAAATTTGTAACATCTGTAGTTAAAACAATAGTCATTCGTCAAAAAATGCGTTTCAAGCATACTTAAAAACTAAAATGACGCGACAAAAATTAAGACCGGTTTGAAAATTCATGGTAAAAAAAGCAAGAAAATTCATACCGTGAAAAGCTTCTAGGGTTAGTACTTGGTCGTGTAACTAAAGTCTGCTTCATTTAATATTGGAACAAATTCTTTTGCTCATTGTGGCGCTCCTAGTGGACGGATTTGGAAACTTTTTTCACCCACGTGTCGGGAAATTCGTTACCTTTCACCATGTATTTATGTCATAACACCAAACGATAGCATTTTGTAAACAACCGCCATGGAAGCCGAACGGAGAGATAAAATTGTGCACAGTTTTCTTGAAAATCCATTGTTGTCGGCATCTAAGCTAGCTAAACAGCTTAAAATGCCCAGAAATACCGTATGACGTGTTATCAAGCAGTACAAGGAAACATTGACGACGGCTCGGAAGCCGCATTCGAAGCGTCGGAGTGGAACTGTCGACCGGAAACTGCGTGGGAAAGTCATCAAGGCCGTCAAGAGGAATCCCAATCTTTCAGACCGCGATTTGGCCAATAAGTTCCAAGCTCACAGTACGGTGCGACGAATTCGTCTCCGGGAAGGAATAAGGTCATTCCGAGCCAGCAAACAGCCAAATCGGACGCTGAAGCAGAACAATGTGGCCAGAATCCGTGCTCGAAAGCTGTACGACCAAGTGCTGACCAAATTCGACGGATGTATTCTGATGGACGATGAGACCTACGTGAAGGCGGACTTTGGGCAAATCCCAGGTCAAAAATTTTATTTGGCGACGGCTCGGGGGGATGTACCTGCAAAATTTAAGTTCATGTTTGCGGATAAATTCGCCCGCAAGTACATGATTTGGCAGGGGATATGCAGTTGTGGACAGAAAACCAAAGTCTTTCTCACTGACAAGACAATGACATCAGAAGTCTACAAAAAAGAGTGCCTACAGAAACGGATTCTGCCGTTTATTCGTGCCCACGACCGTCCAGTAATGTTTTGGCCGGACCTCGCAAGCTACCATTACAGCAAAACGGTTATGGAATGGTACGCAACGAACGGGGTCAGCGTAATACCAAAGGACCTCAACCCCCCAAACTGCCCCCAGTTCCGGCCGATAGAGAAATACTGGGCAATCACGAAGCGGAGGCTTAAGGCAAAGGGAAAACTTGTTAGGAACATGACTCAAATGAAGAACTGGTGGAATCAAATCGCCAAAACGGTGGACGAAAAGGGTGTGCGCCGCCTAATGTGCCGTATTACGGGAAAAGTACGAGAATTTCTTCGAAACAGCAATGAATAATTTATTTAATTTTTTTTTATGAAAGAGTAAAGAAAATACTACATTTGTATGAAAAACAAATTATGAATTCGTTAATAAATGACTGAACTACACGCAATTGTTTGTGTTCCAATATTAAATGAAGCAGACTTTAGGGATTGCATTACCGTGCCAAATTTTCAATAACCGGTCATCCGGTAATGAAAATTTCATTACCGGTAAAACCGGTAAAATACCGGTAATGACAATTTCATTACCGGTAAAACCGGAAAATACCGGTAGACAAATACATCAAAATAAAACCATTATCTTGAAGAAACGGTTTTTATTGATAATGTTTGTTTTACAAAAAGTTGGTTAAAGTAATACTTAAGGACACAGAGAATGTTAATTTTGTCGCCTTCTAATCTCGATCGGATCTCTTTAACAAAGTTTCCAAAAGAGGAAAACGCCCGTTCAGAGTCCAGTACCATTGTCATGTATTTGTCTCTGATCCCTCCTTACGAAAACTCTAGTCCGAGGGTTTTCGTCAATCCGTTTAAAGACGTTCAGTTTGGGCTGGACGTTGTTACCGTTGTTTGTTGCAATTGTCGTTCAAATTTTTCCTTGATGATCAACTGTTCTGCAGGTTCCGCATCGCCCAGTGGATTTTTTTCCTCCTGTTGTCCAGCTACAGAATAAATATCATCATCACCAAATTTGTTCAAGTCAGGATCAATTTCAAATCAGGGTTGCCATAATACAGAAAATCTGTATTGTATTTATAAGTCTAATTTTTAGCCATAATTTGAGCTTTAGTTATAATACGATGTTGAAGGTAACCACGTGGCGCTAGTAAACATATACATTGTAGTAAAACACAACGCTTCATTGAGGTGTAATGAAAGTTTAAACAGTTGCATTTTTTCAGGCCTGTTTGTATTGCGCAACGTAAATACTCTTATCATAACATATTCTAGAGCACACACAAAAATGTAAGGAATAACTGCCAACGAATGAAAACGTAGATTCAAAAACTGGATAACTGTCAACGAATGAAAAGGGGACAAATTGACATGAAGCCATGTGTTCAGGATAAGGACAGGTTCTGATAGAAATTTTTATGCTACATAAATTAATTGGTATGTTTTCATTTTTATTAACATGTTTTGAACTTTTATTGTTCACCCGTTTACCAATCATTTCAGCAGTAGTTATTTGTCTACTCTTATCCAGTTCAATACCTGTTCCAACAGCTTCAACTCACACGAAGATTTTGTGGGTTCTATAGATTCTCCTCAAAATTTCCAAAGTCTAATCCTGCGTCCTTAGATTTGATGTATTGTTCTGGGCATATATTATCCAAAGAGTAAGCTAAAAAGTTCTGGTTTCCTCATTGATCTGAGTAAATTCAATAGCAAAACGTAGTTCAAAATAAGTAAAATAGATTTGCTCATCGAGTCGTTCAAATGATGTAAAATTCGATTGGCTGTTTGGTTTCGTATTTAACTTGAAAATTAAAGAACAGGTTCAGTTCGTTGAACATCCGCAGACTGCGTTGAACGACGGATTTCAGTGAGAGCAAGCTTGTTGCAGATAAATTCAGAATATCCAATGATTTGAGCTCTACTATTTGCTGAATTCAGTTGAACTCAATGCAATTCGATACATCTATAGAATGTATCTTTCATCTGAAACTTATTTTCATCAAAACTTCAAACGACAATAGCTAAAATTTTGAGGATTCCCAGTTCGGTAGACACATCAATTATGACTGAAGAGAACGAATTTTCAATTTTCTCCAAAGGAATAGTTTTCAATGCTCGGATTGAAAGAATCCCTTAACCAGGTTGGCTGCCTCATTTGTGTAGACCGCAATGCCTGTTCCTAACATTGACTATACCGATTATTCATTTGGCAATTTTATAATTATCTATACAGTATTAGATGATTAGGGAGTGTTCAAATCGATTGCAATATATATCGACATCTCGTAAATTCACAAGAAATGACTGAGAAATAAGCTCTCGAAATGGAGAATTTTCGTGAAGTGATCGGAAAAAATTATTCAAATTCATTGAATAAAAAAAATAATTGATGTATAAAATTGGAACCTTATCTTCAAAAATCTGTAAATTCTGTATGAAATTCTGAAAATCTGTAATCTGTATCTACAGATTCTTGGCTTTAGAAAGTCTAAAAAATCTGTATAAATATAGATTATTCTATAGATTTGGAAACCCTGTTTCAAATGCCTGCTTGATCAATGCAGTCCGTGAGGTTTGATAGAAGACATCAAAGTCATCATTAACTGTGTCACGACCTCGAGCAAACTGATTATTCATATATGGGAATGAATCTACGTATACGAAACGTTTTTCTGCAATCCTTCCAATCAGGGCTTCAAGCAGCTGCTTCGAAATTTCTGATGGTGCTCTGATAGCTGTTCTAGTACAAATTGCAATCTGACGTCAGCTTCATAAAGCTGCATTTCAATAGCAGTTTAACAGCGACCAGAACTGGTTCGAGGGCATTAACCAATTTCTTTATCGCTGTCAGTTCTTCATCGCTGAAACTTATATTGTGTTTCGTTTTCAGATCGAGCAGCGATTTTTGAACTGAAGTTCGGAGGTCGTAGAATCGGCGGAACACTGCCGGTTGTGATTTTTCGATCTTATTTTGTTCTCGAGTCATATTTCAAAGCGGCATAAAGACAAATATTATTTATGGTGTAAAAATTAAAATTACCGAAATTACCGGTTAATGATTGTAAAATTACCGGTAATTAGATAATGGAAAATGACACGGTATTACCGGTAAAACCGGTTAACAATCCCTACGTGTAACCTTTGTTACGCATCACTTCAAGCGCCCGGTTCTGCAAGGAATCCATCAGCTTCTGGCACGTGGGGACCGGGATGGCGTATCAACAAGCTTGGATCCTATCCCACTGTTGCTACACCCAAAATTGATTTTTAGCTCATGTTTTGTCATCCCGATTTATGACATCAAATAAGGCATAACATAACAGAAAATGTCATGGCTCACAAATACGGGTAAGCATTTGTATAATATACATGGTACAGCAATATAAGATTAATACGAGCGAGCGAAACAGAAGACAAATAAGCTTTCGGCATACTGTGCCACATAGGGGAACTTTGGGTAAGAGCGCCGTATCGGTAAAACGCCCCACCATGAAAAATCATGGAAAACGCAGTAATCGGTAGGATTTTTCAGCGCTTATAACTTTCTTTTTTCATTATAAATACAATTGAACGTATTGTAGCACAAAAAACACGTCTATCTTCATAAAATAATGATATTTAAAAAAATGCATGATTTCATGCAACTTTGACCGCTTCTGCCATGAGACGTTTGAAGCATAAAAAAAACTTTTTTTTTACGAAAATTTACGAAAATGTCCACGTTTGTCCACGGTGAGGAGGGAGGGGGTTTAAATAATGTCCACGTTGTTACCTCTCTCTCAATAGATTAGACAGAAGGGCTAATCCCAAATGCCCTCGATCCCTGGTCTAAGCCGCGGGGACCTTTGAGGGTGGGCTCTCAAGACCTCTTTTCGATGGCTAGCTCGAGCTTGAAACGCGGAGGCTCAAGATCGGCTTATTTCACATCCGTGCACAAATCAAGGGATCAGTTGGCAATTGAATACACACTAGATTTTCCTTTTTTTCCAATTTTTATTAACTTACAGTGTTCGTGTGAAGTGTGAAGTGTGTGGAGGCCGGCCGGCAAGAGTCGAGCGAAGGACACTTGTGACGTTGTTGGCGACCGTCGTCGCAAGCTGGGTACCAGAGCTGTGTCGCGCGTAGAGTTTCCAACGAGTTGGCGACTCAACTCCAAGTCTCTCGTTGACCGCTGGCTTAGCGATGACACCAATTGTTGCCAATCGATTTGAATTGGTGCCGATATTATTGGGTCCTGTTTGGGATAGGAAAACACTATTTACCACTGGGTCTAATTCTTCTCTTATCAAATGCTCTTTACCTAATTTTTCGATCCGCTCTGTATGAACTGCAGTTTCCAAGTGCTTTCAATTTAATTTGAATTATTAAAGTATGGACACTTTTCTATGACCATTGTGCCTTGGATAAAGAGCTTTTATTATAGACCCAGTAGTGCTTTCCTTTTCCCCAAGTTTTTATGTCGTATGTCTCTTCTCGAAACTTATACATGTGAATTTCAGCTATTGTGGTTTTATGGTATATCGCTCGACTCCAGGTTTGTGTATTTGGTGTGTATATGTGTGTGCGTGTGATTATAGCTAACTTATGTCCTAGAGTAATTCTAATGTTCTACATTCTTATTTCAACCTACATATATTTATTTATTTATATAAACTAATTTATTTATGTTCTTAAAACTATTATATTCCTAAACGGTAACAACGTGGACACGTAAAGTATATTTTTAAGTAAAACATTCATATTTTATAGTCAAATTGTGAAGAGCAAATCATTCACAATAATGTTTAGTTAGAACAATATTGGGCATTTGAATATAAACCCGAAGTAGGTTCTCTGGGTCTGGTAGGACTGGAAGAAAATCTGCATTATGAGCTTCTACCAGGCAACTAGAATTCCAATAAGTACTGCTCGCAGCTGAACTTATTAAAATCAACAATCTAGAACGCTTCAAGGGCGCTTCCTAGACTCCACCCGCTTTACTCACCAGATATTGTATCTTCAGATTATCAACTGTTAAGATTTATGTAAGACGAGAAAATATTTCGCAATCCGCGATCATGAATGTATCTTGTTGCGACATACGGATTCTGAGACATATTCACTTTCAATTTAATTTTGACTTGTTGTTAATTGATTACTTGAAACACGTAGTCCTGACCACGCCTTAACTACTATTATATTACCGCTAAAATTGATCATTATAATATAAAATCATTATTAGACATAACCTTCTTTAAAATTTTTCACCAATCGAAAATTAATAAAATTAATATAATTTTAAATAACATAGAAAACATATTTGATACGGGTAAGTAAATTTTGATAAATAATTTTTATTTATTGTCATTATCCCTTCCCATAAACGAAGCACAACGTTTAATGCAGTCTTCGGACCAGTTAAATGAACAGCAACAGGAATTGGACACTATACTGTTTATTCGTTTGGGTGACAATGTAACGGGTGTGTTGAACGATCTGAAACTAGCAATACATTACAAGATTTAGACGATTTGAACAGCGCGATGATATCAACATCGGTTAATTTAAAACAAATCGTTACTATTACTGGTGAAGTGTCCACGTGGGCAACAGGGGAAGGGGTATAAGGAATGTCCACGCTTGTCCACGGAGGGGTAAGGGGGGGGGGGTGGGGGTCCGAAATCATGCTTTTTCTTTCCACGTGGTATGTGGACAGCCCCTGAAACCATTTTCACATATCTTTTCTTGTATTATGTAATAAAACCCAGAACGAACACAATCATTACAATGTTTGTTACTTCTAAAACCCATCCATTATTAAGAATAATACAAACCATAGAAACAAAATAAAAACTCATAAATATAACGGCCAAAAGTCTGGCAGCTAATTTTCGAACAGCGGCACATATTAATACGATTGTAAACACGAATATTGTATTTAAAATTCCTCGGCGTTTTCGGCTCGACAACAAAAATGCCTCGAAAATTCGAGATCATTTGATGATTCTAACTGGTAGAAACATAATGGAAGCGGAAGACATAAGCAACGAATGAAGAATTATTTAAAATTAACGCTTCGATGTCGTTTGACATTTTGACCCGTTGTTGTGGTGCATTTTGGACACGCTTATAGGCATTTTACCTCGCTTATTTCAGATTGGTGTAATATGAATGCATTTAGAATTCTCGTTATTGCTGTTGGTTTGCCTATTCGTAATCGGTCTTGCTCATATCATTACAAAGAAAACAGACGTGGTTACGTCGTGGATGTAAAGAAACGTTGAAATATGTAGTAAAAATAAATGTTTCATCTTGTTTTGTTTAACATGGGCGTCTTGCCCGGACTTCCCCTACACGACCCAGACCGAGATAGATATTGTTCTCCTTCATGCGCTCCTTTTTTACTCTTAGAAAACGCTTCCCAACTTAATTTTATAATCAGGTGCCATATTATCACGTATTTGCTGAACAACTGCTGGAGCATCATTAGCCATGTGGAAAGAGTCGTCGTGTAAAATAGCTTTGCATTCCAACCAATCTTGGTTCGATCCCCATTGATGTCGTATGGACTTTCTTTTTGGCACAATCCCAAATGAAATGAGAAAAGAAAACAGAAAGAGATGTCTGCATGCATACATACAAACCATTTTTAAGATTTTAAAACAGCTCATTATTTGCGCACACTAAATAGCATCATTTTGCCAAAGATGGCATGTTTTCTGTCAACACTTGTTTGGGTGTACTTATTCTTCGACTTCTCCGTGTACACTGACCTTTTCACGATCTCCCATAGATTCTTTAAAGGGTTCTGATCCGGTGACTGCGCTGGGCACTACATGACGTCGACTTTGTTATCCTGGAAGCACTTTTTGACGGTCTCGGCGGTATGCTTCGGATCGTTATCCTGCATGAACTGCCATTTCAGGGGCATTCTCTACTCGGCGTGTGGTAGCATAATATCCCTTAGGATTTGGGTGTAGATGATCCATTATCTTATCCAGTACAGTACAGGGGGTGAACCCGTACCAGGAGAAGCACCCCCACCCCATAATGTTCTATGCTTGAATGTCTTGCCTTAACGAGGATCGTAATTTTGTCGCGTCACAGCACCCACCCGACCAGCTTTCCGACAAATGCAAAAGGAGCGCAGAACAGAACATTCATCTTTACCAGTTTTTTCCTCACCATCAACGTGAAAGTGACGTGTATTTAGTCAAATATACAGAGAAACTTGGACTCCAAAAACTTGTGTTTTTCAATTTCCACAGTGTGCTTAGCCAGAACCATTATAACCGCAGTAAGCCCGGCTTATTCGCTAACAGGCAAAGCTGTATTTATTTCTCAACATAGTTTACTTCGAGGGCAATACACTTGGTATAGCGAGTTTCCAACATCTCGATTCCCGTTTCGGTAGTACGAAACGTCTAAGTCTTCGAAATATGCCTCAGTTTCTGCGATGACTTCCAAATTCGATGTGAATCTTTTTTCCCTGGAGCCACCGCTTGAGTTTCGGGAACATGTAGTAGTCGTTGGGGGCCAAATCTGGAGAATATGGTGGGTGAGCAACCAATTGGAATCGTAATTGGTCCAACTTGGCCATCGCTTTTAAAGACGTATGCGACGGTGCGTTATCGTGATGGTACAGAACATTTTTGTTCGCCATATGAGACCGTTTTTTCTTTATTTCATCGTTCGGTTTGTCCAATAACACTGCATGAGCATCCCAAAAACCGGAGACTAAAACCTTCCCGGCCGACCGGTTTGACTTCTGGCCCCTTTGGCCGGTTTTCGTTGCTTTTCAGCCACTATGCATACTGCCTATTGGCAAGGATGGTTCCAATCGTATCAACGAGCGCTCGTTACATTCTCTTATTTGATTCATTCAACGCACACAATAATATGTTTTAAATCACTCATGAAACAGAAAACTGACGTGTCAACGAAAACACTGAATGAACACAGCGTGAGAGTCATCGTTTGGTATCTGTGCGCGTGTTCATCGATGCTCGCCTGTATCATTTTATGATTCGTTCGTTAGTTTCTGCTGTCGCTCTACTTTCGTTTCCTGATCCGATTGGGTGCTTAGCCTCGGAGCTTTGAATCGAATCGCTTTGTGATAGAGTGGTGTCGTTCTCAGAAAAGAATTGAATCGCAAGGCAAAAATGCGATGCGATGAAAATATAACTTTTCGATGTGCTAATGCTCGCAGTTGTCGTCTAATAACTTTTAAAAGGAAAGCCAATAGGGTTCAGTTTGCTTACCAAATAGTATATATAACCTTCGAAACGCAATTTAACAAATAAACTTGTATCAAAAATAAATGATTTATCATTAGTAGCGTGTGTAGGCACCATCTAAGAGGGGCTGGGTAGTTGATTACTTGCTGGCTAGACTGATTTGTTGTAAATTTCGAAAAGGCATACGATGCACCCTCATGAAGCTAGATCTCGTCCCTCTAGTTTTGCAACCTGGTTGTATCCACGCTGGACTTTGATGGCTTTCGCAAAAACACCAAATCTTCGAAGAAATCGTTTTGTCCAATGGTCTGCAATGGATGATCAGTTTCTCAGACTGCTCACTCTCGACTAGAGATGAAACGGAATGTTGATTTTATTTTCACTCCGGATGATTGAATTTTCGGGATAATTGAATTATGAAAAAAAAATTAAAGGAAATCTCCCGGTAAACGTAAAACAACTATGATTTGCACTGACTTATTTGTATAATGCAGTATCTTAGCCACAAATTGACTAGCGCCCCATGAGGGAGGAGTAATGTTTTGAAATTCGAAAAAAAAATCATTGCCTTGTTACAGCTCATGAACCGAAATATTATTCAAATGATCAAGTCCAAATACAAGCAAAAGCTTGGCATGATTGCATTGTGAAGTCAAGGAAAATGTAGATATCCCGTTGTTGACACTAAATGAACGCATGAACGCATTAACGGTGATTTTATGGTTTTCGGAAGACTCAAACTTTGGCGTCTTTACGACAATAGTAAGTAAAGTCTGAATGAGCTAAAATGTTGTATAGTGTATTTGTTCGAGGTAACTTTTCAGGAAGTCCCATTCGTAAATTTGAGATGACCTTTCTCACTGGAACTCTAATGCACATCGTTACTCATGAATTTATTTTTAAACCGAAATAAATAATAATTTGCAAGAAAAAAAATTAAATTAAATTAAATCTATTCTGCGATAATATCGTAACATATGAAGATGCTAAATAGACATCTTTTGAGAATCCAATAAATCAAAGGACTATCCAAGCGGATTCAAAGATTTATCACTTATTTTGTATTCTTTGCAACAATCTCAACACTCCTACCCCAACTTTTACTTTTATTTACTACATCCATGATTATTCGAAAGATCATATTATATATGATGCACTGTGGATAACCGAATTAAAACATACTAAACAGACCCTGCTCATCCTAACTACATCCATGTTTCATTAAATTATCATATTAGGTATGTTTAAATATTAAATCGATGTATTCATTTAAATTTGGAATTTCCAACGTATAGAAATCTACTGCAGATAATCGAAACTAGTTGTATTGACCAACCCCTTTTACAGTCGTCCTCTCCTCTATCTAGCTTCGTACAAATTTGTTCAAATAATCATATTTATAAAGTATATTAACAAATTATTCAAAATTTTCGATAAAAAAAAATCAAAACCAAAATACTCCTGATGATAGAGTCAGAAATTCCGGATAATCGAGTCCGACCTGTACTTACTCTTTCTTACTAATATAAAAATTATTTCAATATATCCCCAAAAAATCATAATTGTAACCTTTTCTGTTATTAAGTTCTTAACAGAAGAAAATCTGTTCAATATTCCTTGCAGAAATCGTGATATTCTATTAATATGTGTTCTTCATTTTCACTCAGTTTTTAAAGTCAATTAATTCATCCTCTTTAAAAGGAAATTATTGATTGTCGGCCTGGGAGACCATTTGCACGAGTATATTAGGGTTAAAAACGTTTTGTTGAGAAAAGTAATGGATACAATCTGGAACGTAACGTTATTTGATTGTGTGAAAAGTTCTTTCGGATTTACATTAGAACTTCATTTCTTTTCTGAAGAAACATTGCGCAAAAACTAAAATATGTATATTCGGAAGATTACTATATCGTATTTATTTTCCATCGATTGGTGAAACGCTATACTCCATGCGACAACTGATAAATATTGACCATCCGGATAACAGAAAAATTCTTGCTATAAATTTCATATCACATCTGTGTGTATATGTAAAAAGCTCCAGACTTTTTTATTCGATGTTTTCTTCTTTACGTTAGTCATGTGGTCCTGATCTTTTGTCGTTAAAAGTTACCTACTGGCGGTTTTCCAATTTCCTTTAATGCAGCAAACAAACAAAAACAGACTACTGTACCACAAGCATTTACAAAACATAACATCTTTTATCGCATATACAATTAGCCCACATTAATCTAAAATATGTATTACACCTGATAAATTTTAAGAATAAGTAGGGGACATTCAAAAACAACTGATCGAATAAAAATCGCAGCTTTGTTCCCTGAATATAAATTTTTGTACGGTATGCATCACAATATACAGACATTTGCTGCATTGACCCCTAAAACGCTTGCTGTCGGTATGATAATTGTTCAAATGAGTGCAATCACGGGAAAATTACCGCTTGGCGATCCTTCTCTGTCTCATCCACACACAAATCCGATCGATGGAGAGTGAATCATTGGTCGACAGAGCTGCTGTTCTTTCTACTTACGAGACAGAATGAACTTGTCTACCACATGTTTGGATTCGCTCACTCACTGAGTGGTATCGTATGATGCGAGATCAACACGTTGATTGAAGAAGCTGTTTTCACTTGCTGAAAAAAATTGGTTGCTTTCGTCGATTCTCTCGTCAATCACCAACATTGCCTATTGGACTCAGGATTGTGGTAATGGATTCACGTCTCATCCATTGTAAAAAAACGTGGAAAGAAGTCGATTCGATAACGCTCCAACAACGCCAAACCGGCTGTTGAATCAATAACGCGTCGCTGTTTTTGGTCGACGTCAGCAAACGCGGCACCCATCGCGCGAATGGCTTTTTCATGTCCAAAATGTCATGCAAAATGTATCCCACTCGTTCTTTTGAAATTCCTACGGCCTCCACCAACTCGTCGTTGCACTTGTTTTTCTAGATTCGTAGCCTCTTTTGACCTTCCAGAGCGAGGTGTACCTGCGAAGCTTGTACGGCTTATTTCAAATTCACTAAACTACCGATAAACTGTTGTTCTCGAAGAAGCAGAAGTGGAATAACATTTCCTCAATCACTGCATTGATTGTTCAGGAGTTTTTCTCAATTAAAAAAACAATATTTGATCAACATACGATATTCCTTCTTTTCCATTTTCTATACGAATGTTCAGGTAGTGACACTTAAACAACTGTAGTTTGTGAACAAATAAACGTAATGTCATGAAACCACAACAGCTTGTGACAGATAAACTTCTCGAAATGAATCTGGTTCATTTTTAGTGGCGCCATCTGTTGAAGAATCTCGGGACTTTTCAGCTTATGTAGTATGTACTGGGATCCTGTTGAAATAAGAGTGACACTTCGAGAGAGTGATGTCGTTTTTATTTTATAGCAAGGCTTTCGAGTTTCTTAGGATATTACATGTTCGAAAAGGTAAACCCCATTTTGGAGCATCCGAAGCATTTTGTGTCACGTTTACAAACTTTCCGAGGTTCCACCATCTTTGTGTCACACACAGTTGACGTGTTCAATGGCGAGAAATTATTCAAAGTACGTCACAAACAAAAACGAAATTAACTAAAGAGAGAGAGTTTTGTTCCAGCGCAGACAAACGGCTCCAATCGTCTCGCCCATTAACATGCCGGTGGGAATCCCTGTATCCGTCTGGCTGCACCATCTTTAATTCATCTCAATTAGCTTTCCACCTCGAGCGTATCCGTCGTGGTCGACCTTCCGTCTGTCCGAGATTATGACGCGCAAGTCTGTTGTTATCATTTCATCGCACGAGGATTAACGTTGAGACCATTTTCAACACCACAAACCAAGCCCCGAAGATTACGCTAGGTCTTTACTGGCCGGCTCATATGGTCGAAAACCAGCAAACCGTTTCAATCTGTGCCATTGAGCGTGATATTGCACAAAAAATATGATCAATGTTTCCATCGTCGTCGTCTGTGGCGGCAGTGCTTCTCTAAATCGGACCACTCTCACCGAAAAATTTTGCGTGACTCGCGTTGTTGAAAATTATTTTTGCAGTTTTTTCCAACTCTTCGAAAGGGAGGAGAATTGATTTGAACGAAAATATGCTGATTCATGGTGAAAAGGCACGATTCATAGCATTGTTTTCGTTTGCTATGAGCTAGGTAATTTTGGTGTTCCTGTTGAGCGGGTTTCTTGTCACAAGTTTCCAAGGACATCAACAGCGAGAGGAACGACTCACAGGATGGTCGGTTCAAGTAGCGTCGATTGCTGCGAAAATGAATTATTGCTGAAGGCGAGCGTAATGAAAAGCACTTAAAGTGTCTAAAATTGCGCGAACACATTTCTATTAATCCAAATAATTGCTGAAATTAGTGGGCTCTGTTCATTAAAACCTCCTCTATACAAACCCTTTCTTCGCACTTAAATTTTTGAATTAAAAGTTCGTTAAGATGGCACGCCTCATGAGCGTGCAATGAAACGGCGATCGTGACATGGTTCAATTTTTGAATCGCAAGATTTACCAACGATTTTCCCCCACGTGAGTCTGTGGAAGCCGGGCAGAACCAAGGGTTTGCTAGCTTGCGGCAAGTGACAACTACGTTTGTCAATCGGAGACGTTGCAGTCGATGTGTACTTCCATTCATTCATTGTCGGCAGAGTAAGAATGAACCTAAACATTGAACGACAACGTGGTTAACTGTTTTACAACATAACGTTGTCAATGCTGGTAAATGCGCCGTATAACGTTTGTTTTACAAACTGCCGATTAGGAGGGATAGTTAACGCTCAGATGAAAGAGTACTTCGCGCGAATGATGAACGTCATGCCGACATTGTGATGATTACAAGTGAAACATTAGCTATGCGGAGCTTTTGCGAATGGTAGGACTGAGAGTTAGAATTAATTTTCTGCCGGGGGTGTTACCGGTAGTTCCGTGAACAATGGTTTCACAAAACCAGGTGGTGCAATAATCAAATCATACAGCTAGAGCTGAGTCACCACTTTGAAACGATCGTGATCGCTTTGTTTGACGACTTGTTTTCATTTATTCTTCAGATATAAATGAGTTTGCTTTAATAACCGTAATTCCAGGGTAAGTTCTTTATAACGCTCCAAATTTCAACGCGAGAATATGATTTTCTCAAATTAGTTTATTGTCGTCGTCACTTTTGGGCCGATTATCAACGGTGCTGTTCGATTGGAAACAAACAAGCTGCACGCGCGATATTCCTGCAAATTCCGCTGAATGGTTTAATTTATTAATTGGATGTTCGGGAAAAGTATTTTTCGACAATCTTTTGTGTTAGAATCGTATTAGCCAGTTATTATATGAGAGGCTCAGAAGGAAAAGGATGTAAGTGACTTGATCGATTTTTTCTGTATGAACTAATAACTCTGCTGTTCGCTATCGAAACCGATAATTGAGGTTCTGATCGATCGTCCACATTGTCAAACAAGCTGGGAATGTGTTGGATACTCAGTTGTTGAAAATAAATTTCAACGGGAAGTTTCCGAAGTTATAATTCTCGTCTGGAAGCGAATAAAAGACGTTTAATCCGATTATAGCGAGAATATAATTTCCTATTACAAATTAACAATTTTACTCATCAGTTCCTGAAGGTTAGTAGTTGGTCTGGACTTATGTTTAGTATCCCTTTTTCCCAATTTATTAAGATTCCGAGCGTTAGATCGTCGGCAGGTTTACTCGTAAGCTTCAGTCGTAGTCCCTAGTCGTAGTCCGTAGTCGTAGTCGCAGTCGTAGTTTATAATTTTCTAATAAGTCCTAGTACTAGTTAGGTTAAGTATAAGTTTAGGTTCCTTTAAATATAGACCTCATCTTTTACCTACACTGGACGCTCTAAATAATTTAATTTAAGATGTAGTTTTAAGATCAATATAATAAGTAGTTTATAATTTTTCAATATTCCATGAGCAATCTCGAAACGTTTATTCCAATTGTTGTTATGTGTTATTGTTTCTCTTCTCCTTTCCTTCTACCCATCCAGTGACATATCGTCTACCCGTCACTGTAAGCATGTGTTGGCCTGTTGTCCAAAGTATGATGTGATTGGGAGGTGCGTTTAGGCAAGTGTTGCCAACATCAGTTATGACCAAAAGAGAGAGTCGATGAAGAGAAAATCGAACATGTCGCTAACACATCTTTCCTTCTGAGCCCATCATATCCAAAAATTCAGAAAGATTTACAATTTGATCGACTTCATTTATTCCACAATATGAACTATGACCCGATGATTTTCGCCCGAACATCTATGGAGTTCCAAATACGCATCGGTCCGGCTGTAAAGCTAAGCATAATATTTTTACATGTGGGTCAACCATAAATCATGTACATATTTATTATACTATCCAGAGATGCCAACCTTCTTGATTTTCAGATTTTGCAGGGTATCCCAGACTTTTTGGCATGTTTCCTGATAGCCTGACAGACAGTCAATTTTGTCTGATTCTTCTGAAATGATCTTGATTTCTCCTGATTTTTGCACTTTTTACTTTATCGAGATAGAAATAGTTTTAAAAAATATATTGGGATCACTATCAAAGATTTCCTGGGTGGGAATTCGAATTGCTACAATACAAAAAGCCTACATAAAAAAGCTCTATTATTAATATTTTACAACATTTACTCGTTTTTTTAATAATTATGCGATGCGCGTCATCGAAATCACAGTGTTGACATTTTATAAAGCTTGAATTTGGCTTGAAAGAGATATACTCCATCAGATTTGCACGCACGTCTCAAGGCAGAAGGCAGTTATTTTGAATGAAAATAATTTGAATGAGAATAATTGGAATGCCTAAACACGCAATTCTGCTTCTCACATAGCCGTTTCTCTATACATTTGCTGATAATTAAATAAAAAACATAAATTTTAAAAATTTAGAATGAAATAAAATAAAAAAATGTTCGTGTTTGAACTACTCCGGAACGTCTCGACCGACTTTTATGAAATTATGCTCAAAAAACTTGGTAGGCTTGAGAATAGGTCGTAAACTATATATATGATACCGCTAGTATACCGATTAGCGTATGTTTTATACCGATTAAGGATGTCCTATGCAGAAAAAAAAGATTTTTACTAAATTTTTTTTGTATTTTTTCTCCCTAAATAAAAATGAGAGAACATATTTTTCTATGCCAAATAATATATGTTCTCTCATTTTTCATTGCTATCAGTTTTTTTTAATTGTGATTTTAGTATTTTGGTATAAACAATATCCAAATAATTGACTCGTCGTTCCAAACATATATTTACGTTGTTAAATGACAGATGGCGCTGCGTCCGCTTCATACAACTTTCATCCACACATGCACCAGTAACCTCAATGAGGTTAAAACCAGGTGCATCACCGGCGATCTGAAAGTCTTTTTAAATGAGCACAATGAATTATTGAAATTCTTCATATCATGCATGCTCGGATTCCAAGGTGACAACCGATCATCAATTCTGATAAAACAACTGGAGAACACGTGCGTATATCCAATGCGCATGTTGTTGAATACATTGCTGGAATCGTGGTAGACGACTGCATAGCGACTCGAGAAATTGTGATTTGAAGAAAAAAGATAATCTGGAGTTCATCGATGACACACATCTTCTTCTTCAATGGTACTAACATTCCTAAAGTTCCCAACGTTCGCCGTCTGAGCGTAGAACAACTTGCGAACGGTAGAGAGGTAGAAACGACGTGAAGGAGAACATATTCACTTGCGAGACGCTATCATGAGCAACGCTAAAAACAGCTTTTGTCATTGCCATCAAGTTTGTTCGAACAAAAAATTAAGTCATTGATGACCTTCTTTACAACATTACACGTATTCGGTCCAAAATTGCAAATGACAAATATATGCACATTTTTAGTTTGTCGTTAGTCGATAAAATGCGCCCTGAGATAGCGTAATTTCCGCTTGAACTCCAGATCCGTCTACTGATCAACAACTCATCCGTACTCTGAAAACCGATCGAGTTAGAGACACCCGAACGAAGAGGCTTAGAATGAAAGGGGTGTAAGTGATTTGATCGATTTCTCTACATCAACTTTTTTTTTTAAATTAATAACTCAACTGCAAAAACTTTCTAATTTGAGTTTGCTATAGCATCCAATAGATGAGGTTCTGACCTATCTTCCACATTGTCAGCTACACCTGGGAATGAGTTTGCAGCTAAGTTATGACCGAAAGAGAGTGTCGATGTAGAGAAATCGATGGTGTCACGCACACCCCTCTCATATTCTGTCATCCGTTCGACTCAAGCTTCGTGTTTTGTGTTCTGTGCGAAAAGGGAAATGAATTTTTGGGTGAAGTAAACACGCTTTTTAAACAAAAATAATATACATGAAAATAGGCTCTACCGAAAAAAAAAAGAAAATAGGCTCTTATATGAGTTCTGTGTAAGTGCTTCGAGTGGATAGCGTAACACCTGACATGCCGGGGGCTCGGGTTCGATTCCCGTTCTGGTCGGAGAAATTCGTCGTCAAGAGATTTCCCCCGATTTGCACTGTGCTCACGCGTATTCTTGAGCTTGCCACTCAGAATGCATTCAATGCGTGTTATTTGGCATAGAAATCTCAACTAAGTACTGATAAAAATGACGCACTTAATGCTTCGTTGAGACGGTGAAGTTCCTCTAGGAACGTTAGTGCCATTTAAGAAGAAGAAGAAGATGAGTTCTGTGTAACAATATAACATAAACTCTGCATGTGGGGGAGATTCTTCAACGAGAATTGTCTCTGATAATGATTTTAAATTATGAATAAAGTTTTGGCATAAATGCAAGGAGGTTTATAGAAAAATAGTTAAGTTAGGGTCAGGACTATGCCCCTATAGTATGTGAACAACATATAGTAATAATTTTCATTCAATTTTTAACAATTTAAAATTACTTTTGGGTCGATGGCCCGGCGTAGATTTAAAACTGTTATGGCCTTGCATGGCAGAAGGAGAATGTAGAAAAAGCGTTTTCCTAAAGATTTCATCAACGTCACGAAACATGAAATACTGATAATAGCGGACAATCATTCACAAATATCAACAACGCAGACATTGACATTGAAAATCGTTGAGTAATACCATATTCGCCTCAGCTGAGCAAAACATTTTATGCTCATGCTAGTGTTGAGCTCTGCAGATCGAAGAAGAGCAATTAATACAATTGCAAGTCCGTGAATAAATGAAGCAATACGGTTGTGTTTCAAATTCAGAATACCGGCGTAAATACTAATCGATTGAATGACAACGACGGAACAATTCGCTACAAAAATGGCCGGTATATCAGCTCCAATGAAATTGTCTGGCATATCTTCGGTTTTTCAAATTTATGAACGGTATTCAGCAGCAGTAAATTTAGCTGTCTATCTTGAAAACAGCAAACGTATATTTTCCTCCAAATGATGTTCATGGCAGAACAACGTTTGTCGGGTTAGCTAGTTATGGTATAAAATCATTATCAGATACAGTTTTTGTTTAATACTTTTCACAATTTACTAGTGTTACGAGTGTTTCTCTATTAGGTAGAATACTATGTAGGATAAAAATCGATACGGAAAAGTCAATTCATTTATGATGTTCGTTTATTACACCTGAAAATTCATTAAGACTTCCGCTTAGCAATGACAGAATACGAAGTTCAATGCATTGAGAATAATGTTGCGAGATCTTTTTTCTCTCACTCCAGCCTATTACTTCAAGGTTGACTGATTAGAGATATTAGGCAGATTTGATATGTACATAAGTAAGATTAGTCAAAAAAAATTAAGTTATATTTTCCTGCGTGTTCAAATATCCATATTCAAAATATTAATTGCAGACATTTGAAAATCGTCTGACCAATTCGCGTAATCTTTCTCGAAATTGAGCTCGCAGCTGAGTTCATTCATTATTCTCATACCTTCAAGCAGAGATGCTGCGTTAAAAATTACATTAATTCCGATTCAGTTGATTTTTATTGCGCTAGTTCGAGTGCCACAAATCACAACACATATTAATAAAGTAGTATAACGTAATAGTTGTAAAATGCCTATAAAGGACAAGCACCAGCTGCAAACGAAAGTTGGAGTATAAAACAAAGAACTAAAAGTAATAAAACGAAAAAAAAAATTGATTGGAAGCTAGTACCAAGCAACCAGTCGATAAATTCTATATTGAACTATAAGAAACTCCTTTTAAATTTTTGAAAACATGAGTTTCCAAAGATTCAATTGAAGTTTTCCTTAACATGTCGGTCTTACCCCCATCTCCCCTACTGCTAGTAACTGTAACTGTAATTAAAGGCAGCGATCCAGGAAAAACTTCCAGAGTTTGTCAATGAAAGGCGTCGTGTTCCATCAGGACGACGCCAAACTTCATGTCTCTTCGACAACACGACAAATTATTTTGAAGTCTGGCTGGGAGGTGTGATCCCACCAGGTAAACTAATAGGTTATTGCATCTTCAGATGATCACAGGTCCAGGTCACTCCAAAGGGCAAGAACTTTGAGTCTATGGACAGCATAAAAATACCTCGAACAGTTTTCAACGAGAAAGAACATATTCTGGGACGATCGAATTTTTAAGTTGCGTGAAGCATAGCGAAATATTGTAGAACAGAACAGTGCATATAAAATTGAATAAATGAATGTCTGTCTGCTTATGAAAATGATTCCTTCGTTTTCCCAAAAATCGACATGAAATTTCTGAACAACCCGATATGGGCTAACCTGATTTCTTCTTGATTTAATTTTTATTCTTTTTGTGAACTATAGTTGGCAACCCTGGCGGAGACAGTTGATATAATCATTGTTGTGTTATTAATAACACAACAGCCCAATGTTTCTTGCAGACAGGACAGTTTCAAGCGAAGCTTATATGGATCAATCGATCTCCATCGCTGATTATTGTTACGTGAACATAGTCATTGGTCAATTGAGGGTATTCGGTTGAACACACTTAAAAAAGTCATCGGTAGAAAACTACCAAATACATTTGGTAATGCAGTAGAATGTACAAATTTTTTGTACATATTGTCAACAATCCCACATCCCTACAAGAGGTTAATATATTTTACTCAGTAATATTAGTAAACTTGATACCTGAAGGTGAGAAAAACGCGCATTAACCATTTTTATTGTTGCCATAAGGCAATACGGAGGTATAATAAAGATAAGAATTTTAATACTTGCATTTTCGGCGGGAACATGTAGTCGATATTGGGCTCACGAATCATGGTTCTGCTTGACATATATGTTTATAAGTACGGTAGAGAATGACTATGGATTGGTAGCATTAACCAAAAAATTCGTTATGTTTACTAATTATTTCTCTCAGTGTAGAAGAAGCGAAGATTACCCCATTCACACAAGAACGAATTGCGTGGCAACACTGCCACGCAATTCGTTCTTTTTTATCGATCACATTCGATTAATTTTATTGATCGTTGAAACATTCAAACACACTTACAATACATTAGTTTTGTTTTATTCAACACCAACAATATTCACTAGAAATAATTTATATAGCAGAACAACGTCAGGTCAGCTAGTTGAGATATAAAAGTTTTCAATCGTTTTTGAGTGAGTAATTCAATATTGTGTTTAAAAAGTTTGTTTTTCCGAAAAAAAATCTCAAACTTTGTCGAAGAACTTATTTCAATCAGACAGCTGGACTCTGAATTATGATTTTGACGTAGGACTTCTTCTTCTTGAATGGCGTTAACGTTCCCTGTGGAACTTTTGCCGTCTCAACGTACGCATTAACTAACATAATTTATTAATGATTAGTTGAGATTTCTTAAGCCAAATAACACGCCTTGAATGTATTCCGAGGGGCAAGCTCTAGAATACGCGTGACCACAGTGCAAGTCGAAGGAAATTTCTTTGACGAAAAAATCACCCGGCCAGAACGGGAATCGCACCCGACCACCCGGCATGATAATGTGAGACGCTAACCACTCGGCCAAAGGACTACGTCTTTCATTTCTATACTGGGGTGTAAGCTCATAGTTTCGAAAATGGAAGCGTTACGCCGGAGATCGAGATTTTTAGCGTTAATAGCTCCAAAACAACTAAACGAAATGGTATGATATACACTTCATTCGAAAGATAAAATGTCTACGCGTGCTACGCTTGTTACTTTTTGATCCAAAAACTTGTTTCAATAGTCTTAAAATTGCTTTCAAAACAGGCTATTGAAATCACACCAATAGGTATAAAAACGAGTGTCGCTCGGAAATCCACTCAGTTATGATTGCGTAACGATTGAGGTGCCATCGCTGGAATGAATGGATGTTTCCCTAACACAGACTTCCAAACCATAGAGCCTGGGGAAACTGGCATTGCAAATTAGATGCAATCAGCGGGTACTTTTGTACACGTTTGCGTGTTTGCAAATCGGAGTGTTTCCCTAACACAGACTTCAAAACCATGGAGCCTGAGGAAACTGGCATTGCAAATTAGATCATCTGAATCATCTGGTACTTTGGTACTCGTTTGCGTTTTTGCAAATTGGAATGTTTCCCTAACACAGATTTCAAAACCATGGAGCGTGGGAAATTGGCATTGCAAATGAGATGCAAGCTGCGAATACTTTTGTACTCGCTTGCATTTTTGCAAACCGGAATGTGTTTTCCCAACACAGATTCCGAAACCAATAAGTTGGGAAAATCTGCATTGCAGATCATGGCAATACTTTTATACTCTCACGCATTTTTACATTTCGGAATTCGTTTTGCTAACGCGGTCTACAAAAGCGGGTACAAATTCTACGCATACCGTTTGATGATTAGGCAAAATGTTGATAACTATTTGCTGCGATAATCCTCTACCATAATGGATGAATTGACCTAATTTGGGATTTGTTTGCAATTGAATTCGTAAATTGTTCCATTCATTCACTAGTTTCATCAATAATTTAATCAATACATACAAAAGATAGCTCTGCGCAGCAGCGATATTGTACCTAATGAGGAACATCCGAGGTAGGAAAATTGCAACTTTGATTAGCCACCTATTAATGTACAAAGTTTATAAAATAATCGAAGAAGATCGGGGCAGCAACTAGTGAGGCGGGCGAGGATTTTAATAGAGAGGATTACACAATCAGTTTCTTCGTTCCTAAGTATCGTTCATGAATTCATTGATGTTATGAAAATTTCGAATAAGTAAAAACTACTAACAGGCAATATGCCATGACTACGACAGCTGAGTAGAGATCATTTTGAACATAAACAATTACTGATATTTTTTAGAGTGTTTGGGCTGCCAATTTATTAATAATTGGGTTCTTTTTGTTCATTTTGACGTAGGACTACGTCTAACCGGAAGATATAGGGGGTGAAATGGAAATCTAGGCACTGAACAAGTAGGAAAAAATGCAAGATTTGGAACGCTTATAACTCGAGTATTTCTCAATAGATCGCAAAGGTTTTTGCATCAATTGATAGGAAATATATCTACGCATCTATCATAACGACTAACATTTCATTTTTCTTGAGATAAATAATTGAATAATTGTGAAATATCAAGCATTGTCAAAATGCACTATGTGCCCATTTTTGATTGGTCCATTTTGTGCTCCTCAAATCGTACCGACCAAAACGGGCAACCAGAGCAGCAGCGAAATAGAATGAAGCACGATTGGGAAGGAAAAAGAAAAAAATGAACGAAACATTGGTCGCAGTCTCACACATGCGTAAAGGTAATATTATATTATCAGGCACGTAGCGTAACCGGCACGGCACGTTTCATGCAAGACAAATATTATTGCGTGTGTTTCAAATGTGCATGCATATATATAGCGGAACGGCTCCGGGCATACACAGCACGCTTCAGACAAATGCATGAAGGAATTCTCGAAAAGAATATTTCGCCGGTGCCGGGCACGAACTACATGGGCGAGTAGCACCATACATACAAACCCAACGTCGAAGTTCGTGGTGTGGGTGCGTTCGTCGCTCTTCGGTACGACATCGGTTCAATCACCAGTAGCATTTCTCCGCTCCGTCTGCGCTGCCGGTCCGTACAGAGAAGTTGCTATGCCTGATGATATGAATACATCATGTATTTGTCTGCCGGTGTCGGTACGTGCCGTTTACGCTACGTGCCTGATAATATAAAACGGCCTTAACTCTCGAGCCAGCCAGTCAGCTTAAAAATCCCCGCTCCGCTGCCGTAACGATCATTCTCATTCAAACCGTACACCACATCGGTTCGCATCACAACACATCAACAAACCAACCCAAGCAGCCATGTCTGGACATGGTAAAGGAGGAAAAGTGAAGGGAAAGGCAAAATCCCGCTCGAACCGTGTTGATCTGGAGTTCCCCGCAAGGGTAGCTAGGCCGAGCGCGTTAGTACCAGTGCACCAGTCCACCTAGCCGGCGTTATATAGTTTCGGCCGCCGAAGTGATCGAGTTAGCTGGCAAAGCTGCTCGCGACGATAAGAAAACCCGCATTCGGAACAGAACACATTCGGTTCGGTGGACATCAAGACAACAGGCAGTTGCAGCGAGTGGCGAATGGCAAACGCAACCGCAAAACGGCATCAGGTAGCAGAAGAAAAAAGTTTGTTCTTTATACAAACTGCTTTGGTGGCAAATCCAGAACAAGGCGGCATCGAGGGCGTTCGAAATGGTTTTCTTCAATACTACGAGTACTAAGTTTTCTAAATTGGAACCATTCCATAAAACAAGGCGCTTTTCAGGGCCATTAAACCTTCCAAAAAAGAGTTTAGGAAATACAGTTCAATGCTTTCTAAAACATTATCCAAAATAATAATAAAACACAAATTGATTTTTTCATAATTTGTTTGCCAGGATCTGATGAGTATGTGAATTTGACAGTTGTTCTGAGCTTATTGATAGTTGGGGACTTTCCTGATTATTCAATTTTCACCAATTCTTAAATTGTTTCCAGATTGAAAGTACAGTAATTTACAATTAGTTCGACATTAAGCTAATTGGACGGACATGTAATGCGACTTATTTAATTGGAAATTTTTGTAAACATAGAGATCCAAATTATGACCCCACATTGAAAGTCGACACTGTACCACTGTCA
Organism: Toxorhynchites rutilus septentrionalis; assembly: GCF_029784135.1. NCBI lineage: Eukaryota > Metazoa > Arthropoda > Insecta > Diptera > Culicidae > Toxorhynchites > Toxorhynchites rutilus. The sequence continues at coordinate 66,140,568 of NC_073745.1, forward strand.
TCGCAAATGTTCAATTACAGGTTAAAATCGCCTCCAATGCGATACTGAGTGGCGCTTCGGCACGTCGCATTGAATGTAATTTACTGTACAACATGTGACAAAGCTGGATGGGAAGAAATTTTCCAACTGTGAAAGCTGTGGCGAGTGGCAACAAATCTCTAAACAAGAAGGTTTAGCCGAACAAGATGATGATATCGAGTGATAACAAAACAATAAACTCTTTAGATTGAAGATAATTTTGTGATCCTGAAAAGGACCCTTTTTAGCCTGCATGTGAATCCATCGAGCGAACAAATCGTAATGAATGTATTTTTTTGCCATCGCTCCCTTTTAACGCTCATTCGTTCGCCTCGTTGGACTCGTCCCTCTGGCTAAGTCTACCGATTTGTCTCTATCCTGTGAGTGTGTACCGCTAGAGTATAAAACACGCGGACCCCAAAAAATATCTTATTTTCTTTCAAACCGTAAACCCGTGTGGTTGTACGGCATCGGCATCGTGGACGTAACAAAGGAGGACAAGTTAAGGGAAAGGCAAAGTCTCACTCGAACCGTGCAGGTCTCCAGTTCCCTGTTGGTCGCATTCACTGATTGCTCCGCAAGGGTAACTAGGCCGAACGGATTGGTGCCGAAGCACCAGTATACCTAACAGCGATTATAGAGTTTCGGCCGTCGGAGTGCTCGAGTTGGCTTGCAAAGCTGCTCACGACAATCAGAAAACCCGCATCAAGAACAGAGCAGCTTCGGTTCGGCGCTCATCAAGGCAACAATTAGTTTCAGTGAGTGGCAAAGTGTTTCTCCGGCACGTCGCCTTAAATGTAATTTACTGAACAACATGTCACAAGCTGGATGGGAAGAAATTTTCCAACTGTGAAAGCTGTGGCGAGTGGCAAACGCAATAGCTAAACAGGAAGGTTTAACCGAACAAGATGGGAATATCGAGTGATAACAAAAACACAACACCAAAGGTTCTTTTCAGAACCATCAACATATTCATAAAGAGTAAACAGTAAACTAATCCATTTTTCAGGTAGATAGGTAGGTATTCACGTAGGAGAAGAAAATAAAACAATATATTTAAAATATATATTTAACAAAAGCTGTCCCCTGTGTATAGTCCTACGTCACTCCGGTTATGTCCCCGACATTACCCACCCGTCTTTTTTTGCTTGAACTAAAATTCCACGAATATTCTTCCTCGTTCCTCGGGCAACGCACGCAAATTACATTGAAACGTAAGTTCCTTACGCAGCCCAGCATCTGTTTGATCTTGACATTGGCAGAGATCTTCCGGTTGAGGCCCGAATCGAGGGCACGGATCAACTTCGTGCGCAGAAATCAACCATCCAATTATGTGGGGTTATGGGGCGGCGAATATCAGTTGAATGAGGCTTTTATCTCTCATGAATTAAAACACAATAAACGTTCCATTAACTTTCTAACGATATAATAGGGGTCCGTACGGGAAACTAAATTTGTCTAATGTAGCGCTACGCCCCTCACTTTGCAGTAGGCTTAAGTTCACATGATACCCGTTAAACAGTGATTGTTATCTGAATTTTCGGTACGCACCTATCATCGTTGTTTGTGAAGAGTTAGTCCTCATACATATTTGCTTCCATTGACCAGAGCTCGGTGAATTAGTAATTAAAGTGATTCAGCACAAGTAGAAGATACCAAACCAAAGGGAACTAATCCGATTGTGGAACTAATGTGGGATAATGTAATCAAACCGAAAATGGATGATTCCAGCGAGTCACCATGTATTGGTTCCACCAACTCATTCAGAGTCAGGAAGTACTCAAAAGAACGTCAAAGTGTACCCAAAACGATTTACTATTTTTTATCGCCCATCCAACAGACGTTGGGCATCTAACAATAAATGGTCTTGACAGTTTGGTGCAGAGCAAAATTTAGCACACAAAAACAAAATGCTGCATTGGCTTCAAACGACGATCTAAAAGACCACCGGCATCGCGGTGTCTTGATTATCCTCGTGCCAGAAAGTCATCAAAGACCTTGTTTGGTCGTGAGAAACACATTCCACCAGCAGCGGTGGCTCTAATGCACTCGATGCAGTAGAATAAACATCGATGCAATTGCCATTGATGTTCGAGAAATGCGGTTTTTGGTTATTGTTTGCAATTCGCAGTTTTCCATCTTGGAAAAGAACAATCGCTTTTGTATCACTGCTGTTTGTTCATTCTTACTCAAGATGTTAAGCGTTGGTATTTACAACACAGGGATTTATGTAAATGTGTTGTTACGGATATCTATAATCAGTAACTGCCAAGATATGAAGTTCAATTATTTTATCTAGGTTTCTCAATCAGACGGTAGTCAGTATCATACGTTGATAAATTATTCTGCCAACTCATCGATTAGAACATCATGATGGGTTGGTCAGCGGCTAGATCGCGTGGTTCTTTTTATTAGTACTGGAATAAGTCCTTTGCCATAAGCGATTTACGATACGATCATTAACAGCTCAACAGCAGTATCGACAGCATCTGGGACTGATTGTTCTTTATTTAGATCATATCGGGTGGGGTTGGTGGCAGAAACATTGCCAAGGTCGCTCCGTTCGCTTTTATCGCCGGCAGATTAAACTGGCGCGATCATGAAAGTCGTACAAATGGGAGGACAACGTAACTCTCCGCCTGATTCTCTTCAGCTGCGCAAGAGGATCAGAAGCGCAACAGGTGAGCGGGTAATCTGGCCAGCGATGGTTCCGGTAATATAATGACAGCGTATTTTGGGTGTGATTTTTTTCTCTTCTAAGTGTGACGTGATGGCGCACGATTCAAACTTGAACTTCAATCTCCAATCCGTTGGCTATATAAACTCTGTGGTCGATTCGGCGAGAGATAATTGGTGAGATCGGCCTTGCTAGACATTGGCGGTGCTGTGGATGATGGAACCATAAAAATGTTTACGCTTCAGGTGTGAACACAAAACACGGCTAGAATGCAGGGTAGGAAACTGATCGGTAATCTGCCGGAAGAGGCTTTGCTGATTGCTGTTTTACTAGTGAAAGTATGCGAATACTTTTGTTTTTGCTGGCTCTGCATGTGCCCCCAATGGAGGTTAATAGTTTAAAGAAAAATCTCTGCAAATGGACTGGAGATTGGCAAGCCTTGCATTAGCGATCTTAAGTGCCCAACCTTCTCAACATAATAACTTCTATCTCGAACCATCGTGGGTATTCGATTACATTAGGTATCAGCGGGTACGCATCAAACATTATACCATGGAGCAAACACAATTCCGAGCAAAGCAATCCTACAGTTTTTTTGACGTAGAACTACGTCTTTCATTAAGGGTGCCAAATCAGAAAACAGGTCACGTTTTTATGAAATAAAGTTAACGTTAATAAATATTTTTGCCGCGAACGGATTTTGGCGATTTACATACTAAAGGAATCAGAAATTCCGTAAGATTTGTTTAATATGCTAAACATTAGAATCCCTTGGTTTGTAAATGGTTAAAATTCATGAAAACTTTAAGCGTTTCTATTTTCCCATACATTTGTTCTATCCATTTGTGTGCTTTCCCGAACAGAGTTGTCAATAACGAGCAACTTATCGACGACCAACGGAGGGGAAATCGTAGGATTCAAAGTCTCCGTGAGCAAAGGAAAAGTAGAAGAATGAAGGGGAATACTTGCCTAGAGTATAAACAGTTGATCTCGCTGAGACAAATTAGAGGCGAATGAACTGCAAAATTTAAAGCCTCTTAAAAACAAAGAAAGAAAGAAAGAATGAGACAAACTTTCATTCGGCATCGGACTGTTGAGCAATCCAGTTCACTTTGCTTTCGCTGCGCTTCGATCTAAGATTGGACCCCACCAATGGTAATCCAACTTGGATATCGTCGTTTGGTTTTTCTGTTTCTGTTTTTATGTTTTTCTGTTTTTCGCGTTATTCGTATCGTGTGTTTTTTTCCGCGTCATAAATTGGACGCTTCGCGTAGTGTGAGTAAGACGAAGAGGAATGCAGGTTCGAGCCCTGCCAAAAACGAACGCATTGCCAGGGGCAATAAAATTTCGAGGCAAGCGTCATCTAATGATGCACGCGATGTTGGTGCAGTGAAAAGCGCTCGCACTGAACCGAGCCCTCGCGAGTGGGACACCGCATCGAATAACAGCGGAGTAGGCGATTTCGGCGCGTCGGTCGAAAATGTAAACGCCGTTACCCAGGCAGCAACCAAAATCAAGCTCCCCCCGCTGGTGGTGAAGGCGATCGCTCTTGACAAACTCATCAACGAATTCGCATTGATGGGTGTTACAGCAGAATACAAGCTGTGTGGCATAATTCAGTCTTTTTTCCAAGCAGTTAACATAGTTTGTTTTCCGTCATCATAAGGGCTTCATTGGTGCCTTTGAGAATGCATCAATACATTAAACTGACGTTATGGCGAAGCAAACGTTAAGGTTGTGCGCCGAAAAATTATTTGGGGAATACCAAGCATTTTGAATGTCTTACTGGAATGTTATAAGTTATTTGGGTTCGCGTGCCAGTCGCAAAACAGGATTCAACTAGGATTGCATTTGCGCTAATATTGACCATAATGAAGCATTGCTACTGCTACTACTCGAAAAGGTTGTTATTAACAAACAGAGTTTATTTCGCTTGTTTAGTCACCAAGAAAGTGAATGACGTTCTGGAATTTTGTATGTGATTAGGTTTCGCTTGCCAGTAGCAAAACTTCCTCCACTAAGGGTGACAGCTGCGCTTCTCTCGAGCATGAGAAAGTAATGCAACTTTTTTCGATGCCAATAATATTAACAGAAGCGTTTCTTTTGAGAATAGCGTAAAATGATTAGAAGTATTTATATTCCTAGTAGTTTCAAGCCACCAATGTATGGCTCTGTATGCATGCTATGGCGAACGCTTGTTTGGCGCTTGGTTTACGTTGTACGAACGATGCCTAGAGGTGCGATTCCTTTGAGGCAATACTAAATAACATGTAGCATGATATTTGATACTTGCAAGTGTTGTCATTGTTGTTGTTTCCATGCGGTGCCAAAGATATATTGATGTAATTATGAGATGTGGAATAATGGTGCTGGTGCAACATGTATATAATCGAGTCTATTTCAATTGCGAAAAAGGCCACCGGAATAGCGTTCGAGGTATGAAATAAATTGCGACATACGATCAGCTAGTATATTGTTTTGCGAGGGCATGGATGAATCATCCATCAATTATCGTCAACTGATTCTACAATGAAAAATCCATTTCAGAGATTATTCTACTAAGCAGTTGTTTCTAAAATTTCACAATATCATAGAATAATATCCGAAGGTATGAACAAGCGACTTATATAAAATAACAGTGTAGTTCTACGTCAACAATGCGGTCGTATTATGGACACAACCTCCTATAATTTTTTCTGAATCGCGCCATTAGTTAACCGTCCACAATCCGGCGAATGAGTCAAATTTATATCGTTCTCTATGGGGCTGATTAAAGAGTGTGTTACATCAAATTGCATCACGGAAAAAACGCTGTAGAAATTTAATTTTTAGGAATTATATCTTCAACTCTCGCTTATAATCAGATAAGAGTGTATAGATCACGTTGGCCATGCTTCACTGTCAATTTTTCGTAAATTTGGAAAAATGTCGTCGAACGAAAAAGAGCGTCGTGAATTAATCCTGTGCACTCATTTCGAGAATCCGGAGTTGTCACATCGGGGCATCGGTAAGATGCTGGGAATCGTCCAATCCACGGTCAGCAGAGTACTAAAACGATATTTCGAGAACCTAACCATCGACCGGAAGGTGAAGAACGGCAAAAATGGATGCTCCGTCAGTGAAAAAGATCACAAGCGCGTATTTAAGCAGTTTAGACGTGATCCGAGAAGTTCGGTCCGGGATGTCGCCAATAAGCTGAATTTGTCAAGTTCATTCGTCCAGCGGACCAACCAGCGGGAGGGCCTGCGTACATACAAGGTTCAGAAGGCTCCTAATCGCGACGAAAGGCAAAACATGGTGGGGAAGACGCGAGCCCGGAATCTGTTCACCGAAATGCTGACGAAGCCGCATTGCCTGGTAATGGACGACGAAACCTACGTCAAAGCGGACTTTCGTCAGCTGCCGAGCCTGTTGTTCTTCTCCGCAGAGGACAAATTCAGCGTTCCGGAGGAGATTCGCAAACAGAAACTATACAAGTTTGCCAAAAAGTACATGGTGTGGCAAGCGATCTGCTCTTGCGGAAAGCGGAGCGCCCCCTTCGTGATGACCGGCACGGTAAACGGGCAGGTTTACCTTAAGGAGTGCCTACAGAAGCGCTTACTGTTGGCGCGTTCCTCAGCGCCAAGGCAGTGGACTGTATAAGTAAGACTGGTCAACTGCGTGGAAATAAAACTCTTCTTCCGCCTTGAAAAGGGCAGGCAATGGTTTCCACAGCAGTCTACTAGCCAGATATCGATGGTGCGAAGGTTTATTCGGAAGGCAAGAGTGCACTTGGAAGTCAAACACTTTTCTTCTAACTAGTTGTTTATTTGACGATGTTACAATATAACGTGTAAAACAGAATACAATAATTTCTCGACCGTCACCTCATTTTATGTTAAAGTGAACGTGTGGCGCTAGCGATGTAATTCGGTGCGCAGTGCTGTCGGCGATGAATATATCTGCCCCGCTCAATGTGTGCATCGATGACGTCATTCCGGAGCGGTCGAATCGGGCGCGAACACTTACTACCACTATTGAAGCAGCACGAGGGCCCGACCATCTTCTGGCCGGATCTCGCTTCGTGCCACTATTCAAAGGACGTGTTGGAGTGGTACGAAGTCAACGGGGTCACCTTCGTGCCAAAGGAAATGAACCCGCCCAACGCGCCGGAGCTTCGCCCAATAGAGAAATATTGGGCGATTATGAAGCAGGCCCTCCGGAAGAACCCAAAAGTTGTCAAATCGGAGGCGGACTTCAAGAGAAAATGGATTTCTGTTCAAAAAAAACTACAACCTGACGTTGTACAGAACCTTATGGACGGGGTAAAGAGGAAGGTGCGAGCATACGGGCTTGGGCTCGAAGTATGAATAAAAAGAAAATGGCAAAAGTTGTTTAATAGTTTTTATTTTACTGTCTAAAATTTTCAAAAGGATCGGTCTACTGGGCGAATTTCTACAGCGTTTTTTTCGTGATACAATTTGATGTGACACACCCTTTAGTACGGGTATCCATTCATACCAGTCACTGTATGCTTGTACCAATTTTGTAAACATTTTCTAGTTCAATTTCCGGCGAGTCTACTTAGTTTTGCAATTTTCGCTAATTGGAATCGATACTTCTCACATACCTGAGATAATTTAAATAAAAAGAGAAATATTACTCTGCATAATTGCAAAACTTGCAAATCAGGTTCAGGATCTTTGACCCCCTTCAACTCAGGCTGTGACTGCAACTGGTGGCAAGTTTCGTTTCGACCGTTTTACTAAATCATACAGAATCAATTCGAAAGTTGGGCTGAATTTATATTCTTCCTATCGATCAGATCACCATATGTTGTTTTTTGAAGTCTGTAGCTTGAAGAAACAGCAGCGAAAAGTCATTTTGAAGCAGTAAATCGATGACGATCATTTATGTTGCTGAGCTGACAGCAATTGACTTCGCATTGGGGATGATCTCCAACAAGCCTGCAGACCATTACTTCCTGATGTCATCGTAACCGTTTCCACACCGATAGACATTGCTTTGAACAAGATATATTCTGTGGAGATGCACATCTAGCGAGTACTGGTTGGACATAAGTCTACTCATTACACGAATGAAGTCACGACTTACGTCCAAACCTCTGAACCACGCTCTCGAAGAATCATTTGGAATAATTGAATATAACCACCGCCCAAGACTTCCAGTGTCCCAATCGAGTTGTCAACTCAAGAGAGAACTCTGACGCAGTAATTGAAAAAATTAATCGTATGAAATCTGTCTATCATGGGCACCCACCTTTGCGAGAGTGTCCGCCTTCTCAATGCCAGGAATTGAGCAATGAGAGCGAGCCCAAACAAAGGTTAACTTATAAGATCTTTCGATCAGGGCACTCATCTGGTCCCTAAATTCTGTGAGAAAATAAGATTGACCCCTACTAGTTTTTATCGACTGGAGAGCCTCAAGCGAACTGAGACTATCCGAGAAAATGAAGTAATGGTCTGCAGGCTTGTGGAGATCATCCCCAATGCGAAGTCAATTGCTGTCAGCTCAGCAACATAAACGGAAGTTTGCAGTTTGAGGAAGGCGCAAGAATTTTCATTGAAAACACCGAAGCCAGTGGATCCATTGAGGCGAGACCAATCAGTGAAGAATATTTTCATGCAATTGACTTTTTGGTACTTTCGGTTAAAAATACGGGGAATGAAAGTTGGTCGTAGTTGATCTGAAGTCCCAAGTATTGCTTGTTTCATCGACAGATCGTATTCAATTGAGGACCTGCTGATGGTGAAGTGAGCACGGTCTGGAGTAAACGATGGAAGACAAATATCTGATGAAATATAGTGGTGGTATATTCTCATAAACCGAGATTGTATATTTAGATGAAGAACTTTTTCAAGGTTTTCAATAACAAGTACGTTCGTGACTCCGCATTTCACCAGTATTCTGAGAGAAAGTTCCCAGAATCGGTTCTGTAGAGGTGTAACTCCTGCCAGAACCTCGAGACTTATGTTATGCGTTGAGTGCATACAGCCGAGAGCTATACGTAGACAATGATATTGAATTCGTTCCAATTTTAGAAGGTGACATTTGGCGACTGAGAGAAAGCAGAAAAAGCCATACTACAGAATAGATGGAATAGTTGTTTTATAGAGCGTTATTAGATCTCTCGGATGAGCTTCAAACCACGTGCCGTAAATTGAGCGGAGAAAGTTGACCCTTTTTTGACATTTTTGCTTCAAATACGTAATGTGGGTATTCCAAGTGCATTTTGAATCAAACCAGACACCAAGGTACTTGAAAGTCAATGATTGGGTAATGCTTCTGCCCAAAAGCTAAAGTTGCAATAGGGCTGGGAACCGCTTTCGAGTAAACATTACCAGTTCTGTTTTCTGCGACAAGAATTCGATCCCTAAGTTCCTTGCCCAAGAAGACAAGTTATCTAGGGAATTTTGCAATGGTCTTTGCAAGTTTTCTGCATGGGGACCTCTAACGGAAACCACACCATCATCTGCAAGCTGTCTTAGTGTGCATTGTTCTGCCAAACAAGTGTCAATATCTTTCACATAAAAATTATAAAGAAGGGGGCTGAGACATGAGCCTTGGGGTAGACCAATACAACTATTTTTGGAAGTTGTCAGTTGTCCGAGGTGAAGTTCATTAGCTTTTCTGACAGCTAATTGTACAAAAAGTTATTCAAAATTCCAGGAAGTCCACTTCTGTTCAGATTGTCTGACAGAATTTCTATGGATCCGAATCAAAAGCTCCCTTAATATCCAGGAATACTGAAGCCAGTTGCAACGCCAGTCAATCGTTTGTTTCTTTGCTCTTGCGAAACCCAAATTGTGTACTTGAGAGCAAATTATTTGTCTCGATCCATTGATCGAGTCTTCGAAGGATCATTTTCTTCAACAATTTTCTAGTGCACGAGAGCATAGCAATCGGACGGTATGAGTTATGGTCAGACGCTGGTTTGCCAGGCTTTTGAAATGCTATTACTTTGACCAGTCTCCATTCGGGTGGTACAATGTTGTTTTCTAGTAGGGTATTGAACAAGTCTAGCAAGCGTCTTTTCGCGATATCGGGAAGATTTTTTAGAAGAGTGTATTTAATCATATCGCTTCCGGGTGAAGAGTTGTTCGATGAAAGAAGAGCCATAGAAAATTCCAGCATTGTGAATGAACTGTCCAGAGGGCCACCGCTCGGAGACGTTTCTCGAAGAATTTGTTGGGCTGGTACTGAATCTGGACAGACCTTTTTAGCGAAATTGAATATCCATCGGACGGAGTATTCTTCACTCTCATTGGTAGATGAGCGGTTACGAATGTTGCGAGCTACCCTCCACAAGGTACGTATTGAGGTTTCACGAGAAAGACCTTCAATAAAATTGCGCCAATAACCGCGTTTTTTTGCTTTAACTAATTGTTTCAGCTGTATTTAAAGCTTTGAATATTCCTCGAAGTCCTTGCTTTGAATTGAATTAGCTTTGGATATTCCTCGAAGTGTGTGGATGTTCCGTGTCTACGAAAAGCTTTAAAAGCATCAGATTTTTTTAAATACAATTTTGTGCATTCATCGTCCCAGCCAGAGGTGGTGGTTTTCTTTTAAACGGAGCACTTTGAACTTTTATTTTTTGTGCTTCCAGTGAGCTTTTATACATCAAATCGATGAAGAATCGATATTCTTCCAGTGGAGAAAGTATATCTATTGATTCGACACCGATTGTTACCGCCGTTGCAAATTTTTGCCAGTCGATGTTCGTTATAAGATCAAACGGAACCTGAGATGGTTCAGTGTATTGCAGGCTACACTTGATTGATATATTGATTGGCAAGTGATCGCTACCATGGGGATCATTGATGACCTTCCACTGACAATCTAATGATAGCGAACTTGAGCAAAAAGATAGGTCGAGTCGACTTTCTCGAGCAGGAGAGCTTCACTAGTGTTCAAGATAGTCAAGTTGAAATCGTCACATAAATCGTAAAAAATAGCCGCTCTAGCGTCATCATAAGGATCGCCCCACTCAGTACCATGGGAGTTCATGTTACCCAGAATTAGAACTGGGGATGAGAGAATCGAGACTGGATTCCAATGTTGACTACGACTAATAAAAGTATCTGGAGGAACGTATACTGAAGCTATGCAAAGTTCTTTATTCTTTGCAGTTATTTGACACGCGACAATTTTGACGTCTGATAGGGCTGGGAGAGGAATTTTATAGAAAAAGTAGCACTTTTTGATCCCCAAAAGTACTCCTCCATAAGAATCATTTCTATCTAGACGAATAATGTTCAAATCGTGGAAGTTGAGTTCTGTGTCAGAAGAAAGCCATGTTTACGAAAGGCCGAATATTAGGCTGTCAAAAAAGTCCTGCGGTATTTTTTTTTGAATTTTCATTTGTTCATAAAATTAGTTACAATCATCTGTTTTAAGTCAAATATGCGCCGTTTTGTTCGATGACTTGTTCCCAACGAGATGCCAACTTCATAATACCCCTGTTATAGCAGCTCGCTTCCTTATTGGCAAAAAACTCGGATAGCCAATTTTCACAGGCCTCTTTTGTGGCTAACTCCTGACTACCTAGCTCGTTCGCCATGGACAAAAACAGGTGGTTGTCACTTGGTGCAAGGTCCGGACTATATGGCGGATGCAAAAGAACCTCCCATCCGAGCTCCCGGAGCTTCTGGCGCGTCACCAAAGAAGTGTGTGGCTTGGCGTTGTCCTGATGGGAGACAATGCGGCCTCTGTTTATCAAAGATGGCCTCTTCTTCATGAGTGCTACCTTCAAGCGGTCCAGTTGTTGGCAGTACATGTCCGAATTGAGCGTTTGGCCATAGGGAAGCAGCTCATAATAGATTATTCCTTGACAATGAGGGCTTGGCCACCGTCTGAGCCGTTTCAGCGGGCTTCGACCACGACCGTTTGCGCTTCACGTTGTCGTAAGTGACCCACTTTTCATCGCCAGTCACCATCCGCTTCAGAAACGGGTCGATTTTGTTGCGATTTAGCAGCGATTCACATGCGTCGATACGGTCAAAGATGTTTTTTTGCGTCAACGTGTGTGGCACCCATACATCGAGCTTCTTTGTGAATCCAAGCTTCTTCAAATGGTTAATAACGGTTTGATGACTTATCCCCAGCTCTTGGCCGATGCTACGGCTGCTACTATGCCGGTCTTTCTCGGCTAATTCAGCGATTTTGTCGCAATTTTCGACGACAGGCCTTTCGGAGCGTGGCGCATCTTCGACGACCTCTACACCAGAACGAAAACGTTGAAACCATCGTTGTGCGGTGGAAATGGAAACTGTATCGGGTCCATAAACTGCACAAATTTTATTGGCAGCTTGAGATGCATTTTTGCCTTTGTCATAGTAGTACTGTAAAATATGTCGGATTTTTTCTTTATTTTGCTCCATATTTGCGACACTATAACTCACGAATGACTTAACCAAACAAAACTATCAAGTACCATATTATAGCGCGCAAAAATACCTTTCCAACAAGCTATAGTATGACTCGATACAATGAATACAACTAGAACTACGCGCTTACAACGACACCTCGCGGAAATATCGCAGGACTTTTTTGACAGCCTAATATATCACAATCATAATTTTGAAGTAAAAATTTGAACGATTCTAGTTCAGGCACTAGACTATGGCAGTTCCATTGTAGCATAGTGATCATATCTTGTACTTCTTGAATGGCTTTTGTCGTCTCAACGTATGCATTAACTAGCGTCATTTTTGTTAATACTTATTTGAGATTTCTTAAGCCAAATAACACGCCTTGAATGTATTCCGAGGGGTAAGCTCTAGAATATGGGTGACCACAGTGCAAGTCGAAGGAAATTTCTCTGACGAAAAATCCCCCAGAACGGGAATCGAACCCGAACAACCGGCATGATAATGTGAGACGCTATCTTCTACTACATTAGGTGAATTATCCATCGAAAGATATGATTGATGCAAGGAGGGGCCATGAAACAGTCAATTGTTTAAAATAAGACTTCAGAGATGGAAGCAAGGCAGAAATAAGACTTCTGAGGGGGTCTTGAATATTGAGGGTGTTTAATATGAAGTCCACAATGTCCGAAAAAGCTATCAATCCTCGATTGGACGCGAATTTTCTATGAGAAGGTCGAGGGGCAGCGTTTTTATTTTTCTCTCTTGTGGGTAACGGCGTATAATCCTTACTGCAACCAGGAACTGGCTGAGAAGGAGCCTGCGGATTAGTTTTTTTATCGCTACCCTTGGAATTAGACAATATTCTGAGAATTATTTTAGTTTACGGTGCATCATTGGTGAAGAGAGTTTTCTTTTTGAAGAATCATCTTTTGTCGAAGATTCTGGTGCAGCCGTGTGTGATCCTCATCCTCAGAATCAGAGTCCAATTCTTGAGTTAACAAAACAGAAAATTGGTTTTCATCATGAGGTGCTGATGCGGCCTTGAGCATTTCTGCATAAGTCCGTTTGGAGCGTCCAGCGATAGAACGCTTCACTTTATCGGAGTGCTGTTTGTACCTTGGGCACTCCTGTAGAGGTTGAGGATCCTCGCCACAGTGAATGCATTTTTCCACTGTTTGTGTGCAAGTAGTTGATCAACAATTCGGTATACCTCGTACTACAATCACAAGAATTCTAAAGTAGAAGGATTAATTTGTGAAACTGTATGTTTTGATTCTAAGCACTATAAGAAAAATAAAATATGCTGCTGAAGGTAAAATCGTTTTAATGTTTAAATTAATTGATGGTAGATATTCTATACTTACTTTAATAATACAGCAAGCTAGAAACGGCTGTATACGGCTGTGGTGGTTGACAGTATCTGCGTCGTTTAAGTTCAGCGATTCTTGTCTTAATTTTGAAGTTTGTGCAATGGATAATTTCAAAGAACAATTTTTTCAATTACTTGAAGACTTATGATTTGACCGTTGACCAGGTATATAATTGCAACGAATTTTCCTTATTTTTTCAAAACATTTACCAGATAAACGTTAACTCATTTGGAGGAAAAAAGGCGTCTCATGAATCAAAGCTGACAAAAACCGGATAATTTTAATGTTACAATTTTTTGGTACTCATAAACATCCATTGATGATAATTGGAAAATCGAGGAACTCTCGATGTTTCAAAACGGAAACTATTTCTTGAATGCTTCTTAAATCAGTTTGTACTGGAAGATCCCGAAAAAAGACTACAACCTAGGGGCGTTCCGATAATCGATAACTGCATTGCGCACCATTGCTTGTGTGGATGAAATTTCCTCTGATGATGGACTGATTAAAGATTGTTCAACGCCAACAGAATGATGAATCAGGGACAAATTCAAAATATAAAAGTAATATATCGAGGAAAATTGGAAATGTCAATCATGCTAAATTCAGAAATACTGGACAAAGCACTGAAAAAAATAACATTTAACGATCTAGCAATTTGAATATTGGCAGCACGTCAACCACAATCACAAAATCTTGGAAGCAATGTTATGTGGTCCAAAACAAATATGTTTTAGGTTAATGAAGACAGAATTTCTGCATCCACCTTATTTATGATTACTGATCCTGGTAATAAAATAGTTGTACCGGACCTCGAAGAAGGAAGAATATTTCACACAAAACTTTCCGACAACCAATTTATCGTGAATGATCCATCAGAAAAGGATGAAGATACCGATGTTGGGAAAGATGAAGATGAAGAAAAAAAAATAATAGTTACAATAATCAACCGGAAATAGCAGCTCTGAAAACCAGAATGCAATTCATACAAAACTTAAATTCAAAATTTGAATAGTACGATTGAATGGGAAGAACAAAATAACTAAAATCTAGCTACAATGTCTTTCACACAATGTCTTCGAGGAAACAAAAAAAAATTGCTATGAGAAAAGCAATGCAACTATAATTTCGTTATATCATGTTATACTGTGTTGTTTTATGTGTCCATGTGATAAATATTATGATAAATGTTTTACTATGAATTTTGCATGTTGCACGGAAAATAATGTTTACATTGGAGGGAAAAATGATTTTTCGTTTAATAATTTTATTTTTGAGCGTGGAATGATCGAGACGTCACTGTAATACGAAATATGTGGAATATAGAACACATTCAGGGCAGGATTTCATATCCGTGCCAGAATTTCATGATGAACTTTCGTAATTCAAAGGTTCGGTATACCAAAGAGTACACTGGAAGATCTAATTAAGGGCGCTACTCGAAACATAGAAAAGGCAACAACAATTTTTCGCGATGAAGAAAAAAGAATTACCATGTAGTGGATGTTCTGTCCTAGAAGAGAGTCCGAAAAAAAGTGCGCAAGTAGTGATGTCCGCTAATCGTTCGATTAATCGAATACTTTCTCCAGAAATCGATTGTTAATCGAACGAATATCGCGCAACCAATAATCGAAGCGAACGAATAGTTTACGTCGATTAATCGATCCAAATTCAAAGAAAAAACAGTTTTAATTGTTTCAGAAATGTTTTGATTATATTGAATTTACAATGTAGTGGCCAATTCCACCTAGTAAACGCCTTGGTCTGCATGTTTCGGTTAGTGGACTTTTTCTTTGTCATTCATAACTTTGTTTCATCATCTTTTCAGTTCAGAATATTCTTTGGGATAATATTAAAAAATTGAGTGTGAGTGAAAAAAAATTAAAGGAGGTTGTGTTCAAGACACGACCGCATTGTTGACGTAGAACTACGCTGTTGTTTAATTCAAGTCGCTTGTTTATAACAGCGGATATTATTTTATAATGCTGCGAAAATTTTGAAACAAGCATTCTACCAGTTTGGTCGCCCTGAAATGTTTTTTTATTGTAGAATTTGTAGAATATTGTAGCAGAACAATACATGCTCGAGATAAGCGCAGCTGTCATTCTTAGTGGAGAAAGTTTTGCTGCTGGCAAGCGAACGACATTTACTTTATTGGTGACTAAATAAGCGAAATAAACTCTATCTGCACGTGAACCCAAATAAATTAATGACTTATTGTAACTTATTGAATAACTTGGTATTCCCCAAATTATTTTTTGGCGCACAACCTTAACACCTGCTTCACCATAGCGTCAGTTCAATGCATTGATGCAACGTCAAAATCACCACTGAAGCCTTTATGATGACAGAAAACAAATAATGTTAACTGCTTGGAAAAAGGCTGAATATTTGCCTCAGCAGAAATTCATTTATAATACCCTAGCGTAAATAATTACCTCCCGCTATCTCCCCTCTTGTTTTGCGCTCTTCTGAACAGAAGCCCTTTCTGTTAATAAGAGTTTTTCTACCGTCATGCGAAACCAAATCACTGGCAAAATTCTAGAACATTTATTTTCTCGGTGAGTTGACGATAGCCTATCTTGATGATTCCCCACACAATTGTGTAGCTCAAAACATTAATGCAATGGGGTCAGTTTGATGCAATGTATGCAATACCAGAGACATCCCAGAGAGAGTAATTTGATCGCGTCCACAGCTCAGTTCAAAACGAAGACATGTGATGACGCAAAACAAGGATGAACAAGCGATGTTCATTGTTTCGTATCTAGAACGATACTGAAAATTTGCCTTTCCTTCCTTTCCTTGTAGAATTAAAGAGACTTCATTCGTCTCTAGCCTTCAAAAAGGCCCTTGGAAAACTCTACTCTTTCCTCATATTACTCCTCCACCCTCATTTCCTTGAGAAAGACACTCGATCCCTCGTTGTTCAGCTCGTCCAGCAACGATGTTGTCCAATCGGTGTCCACACAAAGAATGAAAAGAATGAACGTTTGCCTCAGCGAGATCCACTGTTTATATTATAGGCAAATATTCCCGTTCGTTCTTCTTCTTTTCCTTTGTTCACGGAGACTTTACATCTTACGATTTCCCCTTCGTTGCTCGTCGATAAGTTGCTTGTTATTGAAAGTTCTGTTCGGGAAAGCACACAAATGGATGGAACAAATGTATGGGAAAATGGAAACGCTTATAGTTTTCATGAATTTAAACATTTACATACCAGGGGATTGTAATGTGTAGCATATCAAACAAATCATAGGGAATTTCCGGTTCGTTTGGTATATAAATCGTCAGACTCCGTTCACGGCAAAAATAGTTATTAACGTTAACTTTATTCCATAAAAACGTGACCTGTTTTCTGATTTGGCACCCTTAATGAAAGACGTAGTTCTATGTCAAAAAAAATTGACTTTCAGAGCTTACTAAAACAAACATTTTGTGATGCATAACTTGTAAATATCGTAACTCTCCTCAAAGTTATTGATATTTCTTCCAAAAAAATACGCTCTCTTCATTCGCTTGTCATTCTTTTTGGGGCAAACATAAAAAAAGTTCATTAACGGAATTTGAAAGACTGACTCTACATAATGTGGGATTTCCAAAACTATGTTATATTTTGTATTGTACATTTCTCATACCAAAAAACCCTCACATCCCAAATTGTGCTTGATTAGATTTCGAGTTATGCAGAAATCTTTCATTTGTATGGCAGCCTCCCCTTACGGAGGGAGGTGGAGAGTCTAACCATCATAGAAATATTTATTGCACCCTAAAACCTGCACATGCCAAATTTGGTTTCATTTGCTTGATTAATTCGCGAGTAATGCAGAAATTTGTGTTTCATTTGTATGGCAGCCCTCCCTTAGAGAGGGGGGTGGAGAGTCTAACCATCATAGAAATATTTATTGTACCCTAAAACCTCAATATGCCTAATTTGGTTCCATTTGCTTGATTAGTTTTCGTGGGCTGGAAATTTTCTTGACACACTTTGAAAAAACTTTTGGTCTGAAGTTGAGAATAGGACCAGTGAGTTTTTCTTTTACAGTTTTTGCCTATTTATAATGTACGATTTATATAAATTTATGTCTGCAACAGAATCAGTTCACTTTGATTTTGGTTCTATAAAACTGGTCTCTTAATTTGGTTAAACATAAATATTATCTACTAGATAAATCGACTTGTTTAAACCTTTGTAGGGGTATGAGATGGATCATGATCATAACCATCATCATCAAGAATGATTGACTATTGGATGCCGAGTAATTCTTTCTTCATGTCGATTTTCTTTGCGTTCCCAACTGTATCCTCAGGACAATTCTAATTCTGAGAGAATGACTGAAACAATTTCTGGGATCCACAGTAGAGATTCCAGTATAGTCCTCATTTGGGTGTGAATTTCAACACATTCGATTTCTCTGAGCAATGTGGTAGTTCAGTTGCGTAGTTAACGCAGAACTTGTAACATTATTCTAGTTTACACGTGATTGATTTCTCGAAGAACAGACAGGTGTTCTAACAACTGTTTGTAAAGCAGTTCATGAAATGATTTATTTAAATTTTTCATGTTGATTGTGCGCTTTGTTGTTCTCTTCGCTAACAAAGAGTGTCCTAATCTCAACATCAATGTAAGGTGAAATCTGAAACAGCAACGAACCTCAACCCGATCGGAATCCTCCACAAGCCGTAGTTTACATTGCCCTCGCGAACCACTGAACCGTGAGTGTTGTTTTACGCAACATATTTGAACGATTTCCCGGAAGGGTTTCAAACTCATATCATGGAATTCTAGAAAGAAGTAGCCATAAGTCCCCAATGCACCAATGATTTGAGATCAACACCTAGCAACCCCTGATGTTATTACTACAGCGTCTACAAATTATAACTTTTAACACTCAGCTTCTCTTATAACCCTCAATTTGCATTCTCAGGCGCATACATATGTCTTACTCTACTTCAACCGTGGTCGGCTCTACGCAATCAACAAGTTTTTGTTTTTTTGACCGATTAAACCTCCATTACAGGGACTGCGTTGCTTGTATGTGATCAAAATTGTGTCACGGCCAGGGAGGGCAATTTAATTTTTAACCGCAACATTAACCCCTGTGTTTATTACATATTTTGTCTGACCTACCGTGCGGAAATATAACAGTCACCCGCACTTGGGCATTTTTAGTGGAGGGGGGGGGCGCTCATGAAAGGATAGCGCCGGTTTGCACTTATAAGGTGTACCTCACACCTTGACCCTCAACAAGAATTTTTATTACTCGTTTCATAGGGTGAAAAAGATAGTCATTGACGGTGGATGGGGCGCGCAGAGTTCGTTCAAATTAATTGAGGGAGAATGTTTCAGAGAACATTGAAATGATAGCAACTGTTGTTGAAACGGGAGAATCATATTGACTGCATCTAAATTTAAAGGAAAAAAACCCTAGGTGTTGAAGTAACACAAACATGTTTGGGCAATAAAACGGGTCGCTCGTAAAAAGCGACCAGCCGGTGAATAAAAAGGTGTGCAAGTAATCTTGGGCTCGATGGTGAGATTCATATCGCAAATAAACGTGGCTGTTTTCCCGCGTAATCAATTCTGTCACGCTTGTCGACCCGCTCGTGGTCGATGTCGACGACAGGTATAGCGTACCGATTGCTGACTCTTTCATCAAGGGTCTTACCACTCTCTGGCTGGTCTGCGTGAGGAAGTTGTAAAACAGAATTCATGTTTGAATGGCCAAAACCGTTGAAAGCAGCGGCGGCGACGTAACTATGTGTGGCATTCGCTCGTGCCAATTCCGAGGAAAATTGATCGGTTCGACGTGAGATCTTAATCATCGGCTAGCTATGATTATTACAGGTGCAGTTATTCAATCAGGATGCTGCTGTTGAATAAGAGATGCAGCAGAATTTGAGCGCTGACTTTAAGCACCATCTCAATCATATGCACGAATCGACACAAAGATGAAGGAAATTATGTGTTTGCCCACAATACGTAACCAAGAGCACCGCTTTTGTACTTCGTTGTCGCGGAATCTGGAGTACTTTCGCGCATTGTGGTGAACACTTTTGAGCGACACTGTAAGTCGCCAACCGATGCAACATTGTTGCTACGGTTGATTATTTTATCATGGTGTCAAATTGCGCCGACTGGTAAATTAAACATCCACGCGCAATTGACACGCTGTGTCAGCAATGGCATCGACCCTCCACATCGATGCCCGAGCGTTCTCTATGGGTCTCGCTGATATGAAATCAGAACAATAAATCATTAGTTATTCGAACCTAGAGTTGAGTAGTCTGCTGCCTAATAGAGAAAGTCCCAATTAAAATAGTAAAAGGTTAGATGGCGACTGTGGCAGCCTCACTATTAGAGTGAGAGTGTTCTGCGGGCGAGACGGTTCTGCTGTTTTGCACCGTGCCTCGAAGTGTCGCTGGCGGGAGGATGTGATTTCCTCATGAAAATTCAGTGAATTTAGTGTTGGACAGTGGACTGTAGCGACAATGCGCTACATGTTAGCTTTTCTTGACTTTCAAGTGGTATTACTGGATCCCTCTTTAATGTAGTAAAATGTTAGAGCATTTCTAGTACCTGACAGTGTACAGATAGGAATAGACTGTAGGTTTCAGCTTTCAACGCGAACCGTTTTCGCTTTTCAGTCGAAATCTTCCACTGAAGATTCAGTCCGTAGCGGAACGAAATGTTATTCACTTTTGGCCATAACCAACAACCACATTGGTAATATTATTTAACGGGTCCTCGTCTCGCTATCATTGTCTCGCAATAATGTAGCACTGATTTTTGGTTTTATTTCATCAACGAAATTATTTTTAACCCACTTCCAATTACAGCGGCAACACCGTTCAAAAGGACTTGTTACCAAGCCATTGTAAATCTTGAAATTTGTAATAAAACATATTATATCCTCAGTCAACCGATTGCGAGAGGGGCTCGGTTCAAATGATACGAGTGGTAGATTCTCACGGAACCCGAAAATGGAAACATTCCACTTTGCTAAATTTAATACACTTAAAATTCTTCGGAGCAGCAATAAAGTGCGCAAAAAAAAAAGAAAAATCGAAACAAGTTCGGCAAACAGTACAGCTCAACAATGCGGAAAGTTTGTTTTATGGTACATTACAGCCATGGGGCTGGCAGCAAACCAATCTGCGAGAGTAAGGGGGCAAAAACACAATCATGCGTGTTGACCAGCGATAAACATTAAATTATTAATGAATCTATGCCATCAGGTTTCGGATAGTTACGGTTCGTTACATCACGAGAGAGTATTTGCGACTGACGAATATTATTGCCATGTGTACAGTTCGACAGTTAGTTCGCGGGTTGGCCAATGTGCGACCGTAAACATCCACATGCACTCGGTGAAAAGTTGGATCGTCACACCTTCTGATTTGTCGCCCGTCGTCAGTTTTTTGCTGCGATTTTATCGGCCACGGTGGGTTTTGTCACGGTTGTCCTACGGCACTTCCATAACATGGAACTATGGAACCATTGTTACGGAATTGTTGTTGCTTTACCCTGTGTCATTACGTCTTCATCTCATTTTTTTTTAATTTTTGAGATGCGCAGGTTGATGGACTTTGACGAATTCATTTAGACCGGAGGTATCTATTTGAGCACATTTACTGATTCTATCCATGATCTTTTCGTGATTGTGGAAAACCGTGTGCTTCATTATTTTTTAGTTGAGATATTGTGTTCTGATTGCTAGGGATTGCATTACCGTGCCAAAATTCCTATAACCGGTTATTCGGTAATGAATTTTTCATTACCGGTAAAACCGGTAAATTGCATCATCGGTAGGTAGGCCTTGTTAAATTCTTGGGAAACCAAGGATTTAACCTTCAAGTGTAGAAAACACTGGTTAATTCGTGATCCATCCGTAACAGACGGAACGTGGAACACGAGAAATCTCGTGAGCGGTCCGCAATATGTTAAATACGGCTTTAGTCGTACTGCCCGACTGCACTCCACGTATTTCCACTTCGTTTTACTTCTGCTAGCTTTTTTATCACTCTCTTCTCTTCTTCTTTAAACTTAAACTTCACCTCTCTTTCAACTTTGACTTCAGATTTCTGTCAACTCTTCCTGAACTTTTACGTCAGTTTTCCTTAAATTTTTCCTTAGTTGGTTCGGATCGCTTGCTGGCTCCAGAACGAAAGGCCGACCCAACTCACCCTTTACTCCCTCGTCGTATTTTTCCGTCTCATTTTACTTTTTCGTTTCTTTCTTCTTCCGTTTCCTCCAGTTGCTGCTGAAACTTCCTGCCGTTCTGACCGTCAACGTTGACAGCTTGGTTTCTCAGCTCATCGTTGTCGGACTCACGTAGGGTTAGTACAATACAATTATTCTGCTCGAAAGACTCTACATTAATCGACAATTCCACCAGTCCAAAACAAACAAAAATTGACTCACATACTAAACAGAAAACACCGAAAGACAACTCATCGTGACTGACAATAATTAAGCTGACGCCATAAAGGGTGCAGTTTTCCCGGCATAGCAGTTCAACAGCGACCAGAACTGGTTCGAGAGCATCAAACCAATTCTTTTATCGCTGAAGCTTATCCTGTGCTTCATTTTCAAATTGGGCAGCGATTTTTGCACTTTCAGATTTCAATTTCAGAATTTTCAGAGTTTCAAAGAATTCAGAGATTCAGAGAGAGATTCGGCGCAATACTGCCAGTTGGGTTTTTTCGATTTTTTTTATTCTCGAGTAACATTTCAAAGCGGCATAAAGGCAAATATTATTTAAGCTGTAAAAATGAAAATTACCGAAATCACCGGTTATTGATTCTGAACTTACCGGTAATTCGGTAATGAAAAATTATCCGGTATTACCGGTAAAACCGGTTAACAATCCCTACTGATTGCCTTAATCCACCAATGTGTTTCCGGAATTTCATTCACCCGAAAGACATTTATTCGTAAGGCATTTACTTGAATTCTAGTTACCCGGATTTAATTGATAATTGATTGTGATAGATGCGTAGAAATATTTCCTATCAATTGATGAAATCTCGCGTAACTTTTGAAAAGGTCCAATGTAACATTTTCGTCAACTCGAGAAAAACGAAGTTGAAGACCCGAACATTAATCTGCGAATTGTATTGAAAGGTATCGATCTCTATCGCTACTTTCACCACTAGCAGTCAAGAATAACTCTGAAAAACCAATCGTAACTGTTGTTCTGTGATTTGAGATTAAAGTTGAAGACTAGGAGCGAAAAATGTTACATTGGACCTTTTGACTGCCCGCATTTGCACATTGGACATATTACGTTGCACGATGAGAATCTGAAACTAACTACTAAACAGCAATTCAAATATCAGCATTGCGTTCTAAAGACTTATTATTGTTGTTATCACTCGTTGAATTGCACTGAAATCGCTAACAACGCCTGTAAGAAACAAAAACCCAAAACGACCGAAGTACGACTTTGTGTTGTTTTGACTGCTTTGTTACTTCGGACGTTCCGAGCGTCGGAGGAAAGTGGCGTCCGAAGTAACAGCCGAGTGCTTAAAATACGAATCTGCACATTGGATATTTTTTGTATCGGCGATAAAAAGATGAAGAAGATAGATACATGAACGATTGTTTTTGTAATGCATTCAATGATTGAAAACTAAGAGCGTGCATCCATTAACTCGATTTGTTTACTTTTGTTACATAAGACCTTTTCTAAAGTTAAGCGAGAAATCATCTTTCCGATCCAGGGATCGGCATAGTCATAGTCAACTGAGGATAGTCGGCTGCCTAACCGACTGACTATATCCGTAATAAGTAGTAATGGTTTTTGGCTTCTTCACGCAGTTTCTCCGCCAAAACGACTGAACAGTCAGTCGGGCGTCAGTCAGTTAGTCGCTATCTACCTCTACCGACTCGACTATATCATTCCATTCTTCCCAGTCAAATTGTCCTCATTGCATTTTGAAGTGACTTCCCCCAAAACGCATTCGTTCCTCTCTCTCTTTCCCATGTATCTTTATGCATGCATCGGTGTTTGAGTTAACCGGGGTTTGACAAACGCTACAGGTGAGCTAGATTTTTTCTTTGTATCATACACGAAAATTACTCACACGTATAAAATAGCGTGCTGTGTGTGCGCTATTTTGCACGCCTAATACCAACTAATACTAACGCGAGGACCTTTATAGTATACTTGATAAATGTCTAAGTTCGTTGGTTTGAGTTCACGATGGGTAGAAAATAAACCGTCCATTGATGGGGTAACTACTTTTTTGCATTAGGAATCAAGTTTTCGTTCCTCTTTATATGGACGTACAATAAGATTGCATACGGGGGTACAAAATTAGTGTCAGGGGGAAATGGAAATGTTGATTGAAGTCAGTTGAATGAATAGGAAGATTTGTATTCATTAGTCAAGTTAGTTAAAATAACCACTGACTGGACTAGTTCACCAGTCATCCTCGCTAGTGAACGCTAATCCAATTCATATTCTAGTTAAGTCATTTTTGACGTAGGACTACGTCTTACATTAAGGGTGCCAAATCAGAAAACATGTCACGTTTTTATGAAATAAAGTTAACGTTAATAACTATTTTTGCTGCGAACGGATTTTAACGATTTGCATACCAATCGAATCAGAAATTTTCTAAGATTTGTTTGATATGCTATGTATTGCAATCCCATGATCTGTATATGGTTTAAATTGATGAAAATTGGAAGCATTCCCATTTCCCCATACATTTGTTCTATCCATTTGTGTGCTTTCCCGAACAGAGCTGTCAATAATGAGCAAATTATGCAGCCGCTAGAATAGAAACAGTCGGAGACGAATGAATCGTTGGATTTAAAGTCTCCGTAAATAAATGAAAAGAAGAAGAAGAAGAAGAAGAATTGAAACAACGAAGGGGGATATCGAAAAGAGAATATTTGCGAAGTAAGCTGACGCTAGCGTATAAGTATTGCATCTCCTCTGAGGAAAATTCTCAGAATCTTTCTGTGCCCGTAAAAACAAAGGTCGCTTATTCTGCTCGTTTTGTGTTTTATGTTTCCCCTCGAGCTGTGAACGCTAGCGAATATTTCACTTGAAATTTATCGCTGCAACTGTGTGCATCTGTTAGATGCGTGTTTGATGCTTGTTGAATGGCGATGCACGGAAGATGCCTCTCGTTAAATAATGTTAAATAAAGTGCAATGCGTGCATTGATATAAAATTGATATAAACAAATTGCAACATATGACTAATTAGTGTATTGTTCTCGCAAAGGCAAGAAAGAATCGTTGCTTCTCGAAATGATTCTACAAAACCACGCAAGTTATCAAACCTTTTCAGGGTCTCCGGGACTTTTTTCTAAAGAGTTGTTTATTAAATTTCGACATATTCGCAAATAATATCCGAAATGATAAACCAACAAATTTAAGAAAAAGATTGCGTAGTCCTACGTCCCAAACGTTCGTGTCTCGGATACAACCCCTCGAATTTCTCTAGCTCTAGTCGAAGCGGAGCTACTGGGAGTAGAGTCGGTCTTCATTTTTCACCGTCGAAGAAATCGGGCCCTGTTTCGATCTATTACGAAATGATATTGAGACACGACGTATTCATTCATTAATGTTCAGCAGTTTATGACAAATGAACCGAACAGAAGCTCACGAAGTCTTTGTTGGACGACAACAATCGTTTGATTTTTTTTCATTTGCGATCCTTTTGTTCGATATTTCTCCAATTGTAGGTCAAAGAAATAGCCTGTGTGAATAACGCTTTATTGAACTTAACCAACAACATGTTTGTCCTCTGTTCTCCACATGTACGCCAAGTACGCTGAGGGCCCTCTCTACAGCAGGGATTCTCAAACTATTTTGGCCAGAGATCCCTTTTCCAGATTGAAGTGATACCATCGACCCCTATATAAATAGACATTAAATTCAGTAAATATCTGGTGTAATTAATAATTATTGATACAAATTACAAACACAATAATACTCTCTACAATTATATTAATCATTCTCATAACAAGTTGGTTCACGTAACACCATTTATGCAGTATATTGAAAGTTTCAAATATGAGCTTGTGTTATTAATAGGGGTCGATCTTTAGATCTCGTCGACCCCTGGGAAACCGATATTGCTCTACAGGGACCTGGTTTGATGGAGTAGGCAGCACAACCGAGGGTCACTGCATATAACACCGGATGCGTTATATGCACGGCTTAACCAGTGATCCTAATTGTGGTAGCTGATGCTTTGGCGTGATTCTAAATCCAGCGACTGGAGCTGTTTCCTGTGTCCACGGATCCACCGAACATCTCGGTGATATATTCGTCATTGATACCTTCGGTTAATGATGAAGATTCGTTTGACATATTCAATGATGATAATGTCGACTGTAGTTGATGAAACCGCTGTCATGTTTCATGATTGTATTCATATAACGATTTAAAACTTATGTATGAAAAACAAGTTTGTTGGGAATTGGAAGGAGAGATGTTTATAAGAAATACTTTAATTTAGCCGTATTCCGTATTCCGTATCTTACCTTTCTCTCCAGGTGAAAAAAGTGGACTCATGATAATTCCTGCGTGGTTCAATATATAGTGGCATTTTAAAGGCTCCAGACTCGCACAGAACTGCTAATCTCATCTTCGCGTAGCCAACAAATCAGGTACAAAATAACTGTTATTACACTTTTGGATTTCAATGTAAAAATCAAAACAACAAAATACAATAACTATATCAATAAGTTGATCATAATAGTAGTTCTCCTTCGAAAGTGATTTGAGACGTTCTCCATCGATTTCAGAATGGGCGTATCGTCTACATCAAAGTCGGCATTTTTGAACTTTGCAAACCATTTCCGTGCTGTAGACCTTCTAAATTCACGTCGCAAATGTCCGTGGCGGCTTCGGCTGCTTTTTGACCTCGATGACAAGCAGGTGTCGAAAATGTAGATTTTTGCCTCCTGCCATTTCTGCCATTTCTGAGAGTTGCCATTTCTGAGAGTTGGAGACTAATAAAAAATTAAATAACTCAAAAATACAATTGACAGTTTTGTAGAGCAGAATGAGTTCTATCGAACGAATACTTGTCCTTTGTCGAACAGCAAATAAAGGGCGAACACGAAATTATTGCGACACCGAAAATGTGCCAATGCCAATTGCCAATTTTCTTATAATGTTTAGAATCAAACCTAAATTTTAGGGTAGTTTTATACATATATTTACTTCAAAAATCAAAAGAAAAGTTAATCCATGGAGCCTTGAGCGTGAAATTGGACGCATTTTCGCTTGATGTCCTCCATCAAAGTCTTTACAGTGTCATCCGGTACCAGTTTCCCATTTTTTCCATTTTCTTAACATGTCATTCTCGTCTTTGACTGTCTTCTTGCTCTTCCGAAGTTCCCGCTTCATTATTGCCCAGTACTGCTCCACCGGGCGCAGCTCCGGACAGTTTGGCGGGTTCATGTCCATTGGAACAAAATGGACAGAATTGGCCTCATACCACTCCAGGACACTTTTAGAATAGTGGCATGATGCCAAATCTGGCCAAAATAGCGGAGCTTCGTCGTACTGCTGCAAGAACGGCAAAAGGCGCTTCTCGAGGCACTCAGATTTGTAGATCTCGCCATTTACTGTGCCCTTTGTCACGAAAGGCTCACTCCTCAGTCCGCAAGAGCAGATGACCTGCCAAACGAGTTATTTGGAGGCGAACTTTGACATTTTCTTCTTCATAAATTTGTCGTCCTCATCGAACTTGTTCTTGCCGGTGAAAAACTCCAACCCCGGAATTTGCTTGAAATCGGCTTTTATATACGTTTCGTCGTCCATCACACAGCAGCCATATTTTGTCAGCATCTTCTCGTAGAGCTTCCGTGCCCGAGTTTTAGCCGTCGATTATTGTCGCTCATCGCGGTTTGGGAAGTTCTGTACCTTGTATGTATGTAGTCCAGCTCTCTTCTTTGCATTCTGGACGTAGCTCTGCGACATGCTGATCTTTTTAGCCAAATCACGGCTTGAGACGTTGAGATTTGCTTTAATCATCTGTTTCACCTTTCTCTCTGTCTTTTTGTTCTCCGGTCCCGGTTTTCTTCCAGCTCCTTTGCCGTGGTCCAACGTCAACTGCTCCTGGACCCGCTTCAACAATCTGGAGACGGTTGAATGGTGAATGTTCAGCATTTTTCCCAACTGTCGCACTGTCGCACCGGTCAGGAAATTACAGGTGTTTCGAAAGAATTTGTTCTCTCGACACGCGTTGGTTCACCTCCATTTTCGTTGAATCGAAAAACACGACTTCGAGTTTGACAGCATGTAGACAATACACATCAATGAGAAAGTGTGCAAAATTTGGTTGAGTTTTACCCAATGATAAAAAAGTTATGCCCTGTTGAATGTGTCGCAATAGTTTCGTGTTCGCCCTTTAAATCGTTGGGAATAAATAAAAGTAATAAAGGGTGTGTCACATCAAATTGCATCACGGAAAAAACGCTGTAGAAATTTAATTTTTAGGAATTATATCTTCAGCTTTCGTTTTTAATCAGATAAGAGTGTATAGATCACGTTGGCCATGCTTCACTGTCAATTTTTCGTAAATTTGGAAAAATGTCGTCGAACGAAAAAGAGCGTCGTGAATTAATCCTGCGCACTCATTTCGAGAATCCGGAGTTGTCACATCGGGACATCGGTAAGATGCTGGGAATCGTCCAATCCACGGTCAGCAGAGTACTAAAACGATACTTCGAGAACCTAACCATCGACCGGAAGGTGAAGAACGGCAAAAATGGATGCTCCGTCAGTGAAAAAGATCACAAGCGCGTAGTTAAGCAGTTTAGACGTGATCCGAGAAGTTCGGTCCGGGATGTCGCCAATAAGCTGAATTTGTCAAGTTTATTCGTCCAGCGGACCAAGCAGCGGGAGGGCCTGCCTACATACAAGGTTCAGAAGGCTCCTAACCGCGACGAAAGGCAAAACATGGTGGGGAAGATGCGAGCCCGGAAGCTGTACACCGAAATGCTGACGAAGCCGCATTGCCTGGTAATGGACGACAAAACCTACGTCAAAGCGGACTTTCGTCAGCTGCCGGGGCTGTTGTTCTTCTCCGCAGAGAACAAATTCAGCGTTCCGGAGGAGATTCGCAAGCAGAAACTATCCAAGTTTGCCAAAAAGTACATGGTGTGGCAAGCGATCTGCTCTTGCGGAAAGCGGAGCGCCCCCTTCGTGATGACCGGCACGGTAAATGGGCAGGTTTACCTTAAGGAGTGCCTACAGAAGCGCTTACTACCACTATTGAAGCAGCACGAGGGCCCAACCATCTTCTGGCCGGATCTCGCTTCGTGCCACTATTCAAAGGACGTGTTGGAGTGGTACGAAGCCAACGGGGTCACTTTCGTGCCAAAGGAAATGAACCCGCCCAACGCGCCGGAGCTTCGCCCAATAGAGAAATATTGGGCGATTATGAAGCAGGCCCTCCAGAAGAACCCAAAAGTTGTCAAATCGGAGGCGGACTTCAAGAGAAAATGGATTTCTGTTAAAAAAAACTACAACCTGACGTTGTACAGAACCGTATGGACGGGGTAAAGAGGAACGGGCTTGGGCTCGAAGTATGAATAAAAAGAAAATGCCAAAAGTTGTTTAATAGTTTTTATTTTACTGTCTAAAATTTTCAAAAGGATCGGTCTACTGGGCGAATTTCTACAGCGTTTTTTCCGTGATGCAATTTGATGTGACACACCCTTTATAAAAACGCTAAGAATATATTCCCCAACCCAATATATACGTTGAAGACCAGTGGTGGCCAGCCTGCGGCCCTCCGGCTTTGTTCATACGGCCCGCAGCCTGATTTATATGAATATAGTGAATGAATATAGTTAAAAATTTCTACAGAAAACTGATTAAAAATAACTTTGTGAGTAATTCTTCTGATCATTTTCTGTTTTCATTTCCATTTTTTATGGTAATTGAATCTTCTCACAATTGTTCTTGTTAGTTCTCAATGAACTTTTTCGCGCTGCTCTGCTGTTTTGCTCACACTCCCATTAGTTTATGCGGGTAACTGCAGTAATTGCTGTCAATATTGGTACTTACGTATTATCACCACCGGAGTGCATTTTTTAAATATTTATTTATTTTTTCGTAATACAACTTATTTGAGGTCCCCATCTAACGAGAATAAGGTACCTCAAGGCGCACAGATGACGCAATCCGAGTCGACCGCAGACCTGCCGTCTGAAGCGGCGACCATTCGCCAGAAAACCTGTGTTTCACCGATTGCCCGGTTATTTTTAAACATAGGAGAAAGTCCTTTAGAAAATCCTTTAGTTGGCGTGGGTCGGAGGGTACACGTTTGCCTGGTGCATTACGTTTGCCCGGTTAATTTTAGCTTTGAAATGTATCATTCTTGCCCGGGCCTGCGACCGACTCGGATTGCGTCACCTTGGCGGCTTGGGGACTACCTCAGTGCTTCACCCTCGTTAGATGGGGATTTCGCCCTCATTACATTGACCTCACAATATTTTATTTACGAAAAAATTAATCTATATAAATAAAAATGTAAGGCAAAATCTGTTGGTAAGCGGAAAACCCGAAGAAAGGATGGTTCGATTTCAGCATCCTGTATTTTGTTGTATTCGTCTCTTCCTGTAGATCAATACAGTGGAGAGAAAGAATTTTCGGAAAATCATGAAGGAAGGTTGGAAAATTCGGGAAATTGAATTTCCACATGTTCGAAAATAACATCATAATAAGCGTTGTTAGTCCATTCGATATTCGCGCTATCGAAATTGATCTTTGTTCGTAAGTGGAAATGGATTTTCAGGCGAAATAACGCATTTCCATATCTTATATCTATAAATAAAAATGGAAGGCCAAATGTGTTGGTAAGCGCAAAACCCAAGGAAGGAATGGTTCAATTTGAGTCATCTATATTTCGTTGTATTCGTTTCTTCCCGTAGATCAATATAGCGGAGAGAAAAATCGGAACATTCGGAAAATTGAATTCCCATATGTTCTACAATTAGCTAAGCGTTGTTAGTCCATTTGGTGTTGGCGCTAACGAAATTGATTTTTGTTCGAAAATGGAAAAGGATTTTCAGACGGAATAACGCATTCCTATATCTTCTATCTATATAAACAAAAATGGAAGGCCAAATGTGTTGGTGTGCCCTGAACCCGAGGAAGGAATGGTCCGATTTGAGCTGTCTTTATTTTGTAATATTCTCTGTATCAAACATGTATTCCATGCAACGGAGAAATATGTTATTTCCAAATGCTTGAAGAATCTTGAAAGAGAATTGTGTCTGAAAATAATTTTATATTATAAGGACGAATTTTTGTAGAAGTACTAGACAATTTATAGTAAAAGGAAATTGTAAAGGGTTAGAGGGTAATCAATCAATGAAGAGTTCAGGACTCACTAACGTTCACTTAGTAAGGAAACGTGGATGTTTGAAAGTATTCAAATAAAAAAATCTATTTTGGGCGGGACGAAGTTCGTCGGGTCAGCTAGTAGTTAATGAAAAGATTGTCAAAAGATTGAACTCCCGGACCCGGCAGGCTTACGCCTTATGAGCCTTAATAAAAATTGATATATTTTTGAAACAAAAAAAAAACTTTGCCCGAAAAGTTATTTTTATTGCTCTTTAGTTTCTTCAAAATTCCATTCATGTTGTTTTGATTTTCCTCCGTCTAGATCGGTATCAAAATACTACTTATGAATTTCGAACAGTTTACTGGAGAGTAATTCAACGCCAAATCAATCAACCGCTGTCCCGATCCTTCCAATTTTTTTCAAATTTGTTCATTTTTCCATCACAGATCTGAAACCTGCTGCACTGAAACAAGTTTTTGAGAAATCAATGAACTTCCTATACAAATTTAAAGAAATATTTAAACTGCTGAAATTTTTTTCTCATAAATCTCAAAAACTTTTATATCTCGCAACACTGTTCGAAACATTTTTATATATTGATTGTTGGGTAGCTGATTCTAAATATTGCAGGAGGTGATAGAGGATAATATTTGATTAAAAAAAATCTCACACGTTTATGGTCAAATCTAAACTATGGAAGAACTAAAGAATTTTTCTTAGATCCATTTTTTGTCTTAAACTAACTTCAATTCAAAAAGTACACTGCTTAGAACGATCCAGCTGCTTTCATTTGAAAAATCAGAAAATTTTGAATACATTTGAGTTTCGAAACATTTAAATTAGTGAAAGATAACAATGTTTTATAACTGCATTTTATGCAAAATTTTCTTATCTTTCAGATGAAAGCAATTCTAAGTAGCATACTTCCTAAATTAGAGTCAGTTCAAGGCATAAAATTGGCCTCAAGGAAAGTTCAATAACTCTATTTTAGTTCCGAATTGACCATTTGCACAGAAAGATTTTTTCATAGGCTTCCAGAAGTAGCGAGTTTTCCGAAATTTTCCGATAAAAACACCTAAATTCCACTAGTGAAATTTCACACGGCCTAACTCCTGTTTACTGACCGGTTCTGTTTTGTTGTTTGTTATAACAGCGACTTCTGCAGCTGTATGGTAACTCGAAACGTAAGAAATGACAGGTGTGTACAGGGAATATCGGAAAATTTGCAAAAAATTGCTTCTAACTAAAAAAATCAGGGGGTGTCGGTTTTAACCTGATTTCCATTACAGAGATATTGTTGTTACAAAAGGCAAAATCAATCGAATCAATAATAAACGAAATACATTTTTTCATTAATGATAGTGGTTAAAATC